>NC_138140.1:37165987-38365987 GCF_964188305.1 Podarcis bocagei | reverse complement strand
TGCCTGAACTCGGTCTGGCCCAGCTGCAATGAGGATATCTTAAGCTTTGGCTTCCATTTTCAACTAAACCCCCAATTGCATTACACATGTAAAAGAATATCTCACTTTAAATATTCATAGGTTCCCCAAAGAATCCTGAGATCTGTACTTTGTTAAGGATGCTGAGAGCTGATAGGAGACCCCTATCCCTCCCTCCCACAACATACAGAACTACAACCCCCAGTTCCCTGTGAAGTGGGATTGAAACTAATCAATGATTGGGGGGGGGGAATAGGACCCTCCTAACAATTCTCAGCATTCATAACAAACTCCAGGTCCCAGGATTTTTAGGGGACACCATGACTCTTTAAAGTGGCATGATATTGCTTTAAATGTAAAGTAGGCTGCAGATGGGGCCTAACCCTAGTTTCTTGTTATGTCCAAATGGGCAACTGTGGTTAGTGCTAACTATTATTTATTTAAACAAGCCAGGATTCAATCAGCCAATCTTTATTGTGGTCAAAGACCAACCAGGATTATTAAGCATATGTTGAAGTTGCTTTGCTTCAGTAAACCATAGTTAACATTAATCACTTTCGAGTTTCAGGTATTCTACCAGATTTTCAGTGTGGTTTGATGTTTTATCTCCTATTTAAACTCATTTTTAACTGCACTTATAATGTGGTAACTCTATTAAGTAATTTTCACTTTTTTATGTCTTCAGTAATTTTGTAAGTTTCTTTGATCCTTTTTTAAAAGGAAAGGAGGATAGAAATGTCCAAAGCTGGATCTGATTAGCAGACTAAATCCTTACTTCCCCCACTGCCAACAGACCAGCTTTGACAACTTGGTGAGGCCACCTGCCTGCCAGTCCTCAGATGTCATTATGACATTAGGTGGCAATTTCAAATGGGTTCATTCTCAGCACCATTGACCTAAGCACCTGAAAAGGCAGTATATAAATTTAATGAATGAATGAATGAATATCAGTTTATTGGTTGTTATAAGCCCCTAGGAATCTGAAGGTGCAGCTTAGATTCAAACCACACTTGCAAAGAATATTTCAAAGGAGCTTGCTGTAATTGCTGAACAGCTGATTGGTGATTACAGCAAGCATCTTTGAAGTTATGCTGACAGTGCCAATCAGCTGATTGGTGCTAAGAACATGCCTCAATAGGCTTGCTGTAAATGCTAGTAATCAGTGTTGTGAATGAGACTGGTCTGCTGGACTACACAGTTTCTAGAGGAACAAATGGCCTGTGGACTGCTAAGCATAGCTAAGAATAGCTTTCTAAAAGTCAAATCTTGAAAATGTGTGTATGCATTTATTTATTTCAGATATTTCTAAGCCACATTTCAAGAAAGTGTTGTGACATCCCTCCCTGCCCGACTGAATATTCATGCAACCTGCTTCATACGCTGCAAAAATGCAAAATTCTAGAATGGGGTAACTATTCAAATGAACAATCCGCTAAGTTGACACTTTAGGAAAGGAAGTGCTAATGGAATGTATTCTTAGGATACATGTCCAATGCCTTAGCCAAACCTAACTTACCTATGTTCAATAAAGCTGTGGCCTAATTCAACCCAATACCAGTCTCCTGTGTCTATTCTTTCAATCTTCTCCACACCACATCATACACCTATGGTGGCAATATCCACTCAACTGGGGCTTGGGGGGGTGATGTTTGTTGCATGTCATGGCTATGGCTGGTCCTGGGAGATGAGGCTGGGGGATGGGATGGCCACCTGCTGCCACCCACCTGCACTGGAGCATCTATCTGGGGTGTGCTTCACCCACAAGGCAAATCAGGGTCAGGGGGGCTACACCCTGCCCAACCCTGGTGTACTTAAGGGGGGGTGGCCTCTTTGCTGACCAATGCAGGAATTTCTGCCCACCCAGCAGGACTATTAGGAGTCCACCTAGCAGTGGGCGAGTTAGAATGTGGATCTTGCTATAGTTTACTCAGTCACCGCACTCAGGGGCAGGGAGGATTTTTCTCCTGTAAGCAAATTGGCTGGCTTTCAATTTTTTGCCTACATCATAGCAATTGTTACAACTTTGGCAGATAAGGCATTGGGGCTGGATCCTAAGTCATGGATGTACCCTGAGGGATGCAGGAGAGGTGACTCTGTCCGGGAGTCCACACAGGCTTGATAAACCAATACACCTCTCCCAAAGGTGGCCTGCGCAGGGTCATGGCACCCAATTCATATAAGGGGTGATTCTCCACACAGTGTAGACCCCAATGGTTTCCTATCAGGCAGCACCTGGGCTGCCTAAGCCAATGCCTTAATCAAACCTACTCTTACCTGTAATTAATAAAGTTGTGGCCTAATTCATCCCAGTACCAGTACCCTTTGTCACTTCTTTTGGTCTTGTCTGCACCAGCCGTGAGCATCATGTGCCTGTGGCAGCAAATACATCCATGTTCCCTCTAGCTTTTCATGTCAAGGGCTCTTGTTCCCCTTTAATATCTCACTTCAAATGAACATTTCACTAAGTTGACACTTTAGGAAAGTGGGTACTAAAGGAATGTATTCTTACCATATAGAAATCTCACAGAGAGATCTGGAAATGATCGCTTATGGACTTACACTCTAGTCTCTCCCCCACAAAAAATATCTCCCATGATAGAATCTGGATTGCTGCCCTAGCATTACTTACATGAGCTAATTAATTATTGAGCTAAAAAAAATGAAATTAATTACAAGATACATTGGCTTGATAATTAGATTCTTTTATGGCTTTTATCTGCAGGTGTATAAATCACAGTGCTCTTAATTACACTTAGTAGCTTTGGAAACAATCACATGTGGAGTTTGCAGACTTCAGAAGTCCTAAAAGTTTGGGAGAAATAGGTAAATTCATATTTATCTAACTGAAAACTGCTGCTTTCCCATATTCTGCGATGGGAATACTGCCATTTCTAAAAACATTTGTATTGATGAAAACAAATTAAGAATGTTGTCCAAATTTTTGCATACATAAAGCTAGGATGACTCCCACTCCTAAATTTGCAGAGACTGCTAATTTGTAAGTTAGAAATATATATTTATTCAGGAAAGTCATGGTCCAGGAGTCAGGGTACAGAGATTCAGGAGGAGGGCAATTGAACTGAATGGAAGCATCAACAATGTCCCAGCAAGTTTCCCAATTCCACCCACTAAGCTTTTAAAGATGAGGCATGCTATACTCACTAACGAGACTTGTTTATCTTGCAGGAATGTCAGGATTGGAAAACCATACTCTGTCAGGGTGGGTGGGTCTGCTGCCATCTGCAAAGGTCATGCCTGGTTCTAGGAAACAAGGCAACACCCTTCTGTTCAGGCTCCTGTTCACCACTGCCTCTGGTTCCACCACCTCCCTCAGCTGAGCAAAACCCTCTACATCCCCTAAGGTATCTCTTGACAGTTTGCCCAGGAAGGGGAGCTGATTCTCCTGCTTCTACTTTTCAAGTGCTGAAGTCAGAGAGGAACAGATAAATCCCCTTATCCAGCCCAACTTTCCACTGTTCAGCACTATTTCTATCTCTTCCTTTACCTGCATCAGAGCCTTCCAATGCAAGCCAATCCCAACAGCACTGCATGGCTTGTGACAGCTTATTAGGTTTAGCTATAATTGGTGAAGCAAATCACAAGGGGGATGCGGGTGGCGCTGTGGGTTAAACCACAGAGCCTAGGATTTCTGACATGCCTATCAGAAGGTCAGCGGTTCAAATCCCTGCGGCAGGGTGAGCTTCCATTGCTCAGTCCCAGCTCCTGCCAACCTAGCAGTTCGAAAGCACGTTAAAGTGCAAGTAGATAAATAGGTACCGCTCCAGCAGGAAGGTAAACGGCATTTCCGTGTGCTGCTCTGGTTTGCCAGAAGCAACTTAGTCATGCTGGCCACATGAACCAGAAGATGTACGCCGGCTCCCTCGGCCAATAAAGCGAGATGAGCGCCGCAACCCCAGAGTCGGTCACGACTGGACCTAATGGTCAGGGGTCCCTTTACCTTTACCTTTACCTAATCACAAAGCTTTGGTGACACCAGAGTGGTAGTCTCGTAATCTGGGGAACCGGGTTCGCGTCTCCGCTCCTCCACATGCAGCTGCTGGGTGACCTTGGGCCAGTCACACTTCTCTGAAGTCTCTCAGCCCCACTCACCTCACAGAGTGTTTGTTGTGGGGGAGGAAGGGAAAGGAGAATGTTAGCCGCTTTGAGACTCCTTAAAGGGAGGGAAAGGCGGGATATCAAATCCAAACCCTTCTTTTTCTTCTTAACCAGGGAAGTGAGGTGATTACTGCACTTTCCTTCTTATCCAAAAGGCTTACTAGGTAATATTCAGTCAGTCACTATTTATGGTTATTTATTTACAAGTGGGGCCGCGGGGGGGGGGAGTTGGGTGGAGTGACCCTATTCCGTGTTCCAGGAAGGCAGCCATGCCTTTTTTGAGGATACCCTATCCCTGCCTTCTGGTTTCTCCTTCTTGGTCCCAATCACTGGCTTCATCATGTGGCTCCTGGCTGACATTGCTACCTTGTGGCTTGTTTCTTGACCCTGCCTCTTGATTTGCCTTTTGGTCTTACTCTCTGACTCCACCAGCTGGTTTATGCCATGGACTTACATTATGTTCTGGGTGCATATCAGATTGCCTCAATGGATCCACTTCTGATATCAACTTTTCTGCCATTTTCTGTGCTGAGAAGAATTGTGCAGATCAAGCATAATGTGGGGTCCCATGAAGCTAGGGATGGGACAGTGGATGCCTCTGAACACCAGTTGCTGGCAATCACCAGTAAGGAAAGTGCTGGAGAGAGATGTCAGTATGACATAGGCATCCAGTTAGCCATCTGGAGAAGAGGGTGCTTTGGCTTGAGCAAGTAGGACTTTTTTATGTTCTTAAGGTTTGTGTCACCTATGCTCAAATAAAAAGTGCAGAATTGGGATGGGTGCAGTCCCACCGCTTCAAGCAGATACTTACCTCTGTTCTTTGCAATTGTGTCCAAACTGTTCCCCACCCCATTAGGGGAAAAAGCAACTCAGGGCTTAGTAGGAATTTTTGGCCTGCAAGAAGAATCGGCCAATGCTTGTGGACCATGGAGGTCTCTTGCTAGCAGGCAAAACCAGGGAGGCTGCTGCTTATGTAGGTTTAGACTGGTCACAACTTGTGCATAGATATGTATAGAAAGGTAGTGAGAGGTCTCTCTGAGACATGCTCAAGGCAATGGGAAAATCCAAAGGCTTGTGTTTTGAGGCCATGGGACCCATAGGAAAGGGTATGGGTTTCCTTTGGGGACAAGGCTGGGACACTTTCCTGGTGCTTAGCATATCTAAATGTGTAGTGGCTATTTATTTATTTATTTAAATTCTATACCACCCTTCATCTGAGGATCACGGTGGTTTACAATATAGAAACACAAAAATACATATCATAGTAACACACAAAAACAATACCACCCACCACCACCCCAGTTTAATTGGTCATAGATTGCTTAATTAGCCAAAGGCCTGGGAGAAGAGGATTATTTTTATATTATAATTAAGGTGCCGTACAAGTATCCCTGGGGAAAGCATTCCACAAACAGTGCTCTGGACACTTCTTGAGGTTCATCTTCTGTAACAGTGGAGTCAAGGACCCGGTGGGTCAGGCTGTAAAAGGCCCCACACTACCCAGAACAACTCTTAACAGATTGCACAATGAGGATGCAATGGAAGCAGCAAAGTATGTCTTCTTTGCAGCCTTCACTGCCACTAGGTTGATTGCATTCAACTGGTGTTTTCTTCTACTTGCCTTCGAGCTGTTTCCCAGCTTGTTTCCTTACCCTAACCTCAGGAGTATCCCAGGTAGCCAAACAGGCTCCATGAAGTGGGAGAGGATCTCAGGGGTAATCAAGTCAATAGCCAGAGATATTAGGATGCTCCAAAGGTCAGCCAGGGCCTTGACAGCATTGCCAGCTAGAGGAAGGATACTTTCTGAGACAAAAGGGCCGGGTTAGCTCATCCTACATATAGGTAAGTTAAACTTAAAAGTTCAACTTAAAAGTTGAACCTGTGCTTGCTTAGTTGTGGATCATCCCATTGTAAATAGTGACCCTAATTCACCCATATATCCAATTCATCTCATTATTTCCAGTGGATGCTTGCACAACCACACTTACCAATATTTGATGTTTCATAAAGCAGAGGTGGCATTTTCTAACTCCTTAATATTTGAATCATAGGGAAACATAATGAGCCATGTTTGGGGGTTTTGTTTGGAGGGGATGGAGAGATCACTTGAAGAATGAAACTTTACAGTAAATGAGATGGAGAATCACATTTGATAATTGGGTGATGCTAATAAAAATTAGCTGGGTGGGAATGAGTTTTAGAAATTTACTACTAGTTCTAATTGCATTCACCCCAAACTTCAGAATACCGTGAATTTGTTTTCATTGTTAGCCCTAGTGAACCGTTTGTTGTTAACTCTGGTTAATTGTCTATGAGACCCATGCTTAAAGGATTTGAACACCTACCACAATGCTTATACCTGCACAGTACAATTAGCACAGTAAGACTGTGATAAGTACATATTGCCACAGATTCTTCAATATCATACTTAAGAGGTTTATTTTAAAGGACTCTGCTGCAGACTTGGCAAATAGTTGTGCAGATAATTAAAGGCTAGCTTTATCACATATACTACACACAAGCCCCTCTATAAATTTGAAGGTCCGCTTTATTCTCATATCTCATATCTGTCTGCCTGCAGAGAAGCTATGCAACTTCCTCTGACAGTGGATCATTTTTTGGCCTACTGGATACTCCTGTGACACCCAGTGCAAAAATGAATCTAGATATGTATGCAGCTTTCTCTTGTGATGAACTTGTATAGAGATAGCTCAAACCTGTGTTCAGATGATGGTGGAAGAAATTAATAGTAGGATAAATGAGCACTGCATTCTTAACAGCTATGTGCATTATGCCAAACCATGTTCAGCAATATCACTTTCTTAGCTACCTTGAACTATATCAAAGTCTCATTTAACTCTTTGCCAGACTTCTGCCACATCTTCGCTTCTTAGTGCCTGATGCAGAACAGGAGTGCAAAATGCATTCCATTACCACTAATGGCAGTAGCCTCTGACCCTCCCTCTTCCCCCTTGATGCTGGGGGATAATCACATGCAAAGTAGGTAAACAACATATGCCGGTTAGCTTGCCAGATTTAGAATTGGCATCAGGGGGATGCTCTTCCAAAGGAGAGTTGCTGCTGTGTTGATGATCCATTCCAGTCAATTGCTCACCAGAGCCAAATAATAGTCAACTCCAAATCTTTAGTAAGTTTTCTCTTCCTTGTTTCTCGGATAGATACAATCAGTCTTACCTTTTACATGGTATTCTGACTGTAGATACGTTGAGGGATAACATATTTATTCCATTCTTCACGGTCCTGTTTTCCATTCCCTGTGGGCAAAACACGTTCACATGTTTTGTTTTGTTTTTAAAATGTGTTTTGTTTGATCATATGATGAGAGCCCATGTGATGTTGTATAGGTACTTGTACACAGACACAATCAATGCATGAGTTAAGAGATATCAAGGTTAGAACTGGGATCACACAGCTCTATGCACTCCATATCTGAGCATGAACCAACCCTCCATGCAGTGGTGGGGAATATGTAGCCCTCTGGATGTTGTTCAACTCCAACTTCCATCAGCTCCAACCTGTATGTATGACGAGTGGTCAGGGATCCTGGAAGTTGTATTCCGACATCACCTAGAGAGCCACAGGTTCCCCAACACTGCCTTAGACCAAGGTCACCAACTAAACTTCAATGTAGATGAGAGGTTTTCATCTGAGTTACCCACATCCAATGACAGAATTGTATCCTCTTATCCACACTGGCTCAATAATGTTTATCTGGGTTGCATATATGTTCACGATGACTGAACTGAAATAATAAATGCAAACAATGCCAGTATATATTAGTTCCACAGCAAAAAAAGTAAACTACACTTCAAAAAAAATCTTGCATTATGATTCTTTTGGCAGAAATATAAGAGAATTACTGGGAATACTGTAATGATGAGTGAAAATAGAATTTAATTAGCTTCACACATACAGATGCAGATCCAAAGCCCCAGCAGAGTGAGCTTCTGAAGTCCCGACATGTCAAGCAGCAGGAGATCCTTCTGTGTTAAATTGAGTAAAAAAAGGCATATAATTAATGGAGACTAACTACCACCACTTGCTTAAATTGGTTGCACTAATGTCCTTTCCTTCTATAGGACAACTCTTATGTTTCATAGTTGATAATGGTGATGAATCAAGCTATTATACCGAAGATGTTAATATAGTGTTATATATTCAGAGTGATATAAAATGCTTGTCTTAAGGACCATTATAGAGAATTAAAGCTATCTAAGGATTCTGAGATATGGCTACACTGAGATATAGCTATACTTTAAGGATATCCTCTGTTTTCTCCTTTGGCCATGAAACCACAAAATATTGAAGACAGATGAGGCAGCAAATATGTGATGTTTAACAAAGGTTTGCATTAATGGCTCCATCATCAGATAGCTGACTCCCCATCTTGCATTCAGCATATGCATACATGCTGGAAGAAGTTATCAAAGGTCCTTAGGTACATCTAGCTCAGTATTGTCTACTATGCTTGACCATGAGATTCTGCTGAACCAACTTTGTGGGATGGGCACTTCTATGTCTGGATCAAATAATAGCATTGGGTGGTTATCACTTGGCTCCATGGCAGTTGTGCTGTGTGTGGGGGGGAGAGTACCATCTAAGTAGATATCTTTATTCCAGCAAGCATCTACATCTGTATTTGATTTGAATTTGTTTTTATGTATGCAATTGTTTTAACTGTTAATACATATAATTGTTCTGCATATGGTTGTGGTTTTTTTTTGCATTGTGAAATTGCTTCAAGATGCTTCATAAGAAGCAATTCATAAATAAATAAATAAATAATAAGAAATAATAATGTGCAAAAAAGGAGTATGCGCAGAACACACACATATAGTGACTAGGCCTTATGATGACTCCATTCAGAACACTTGACCGCACACTGTGCAGAGTTTTGTGTTCATATGTTTTACAGTCTGTTTCTCCATCTGCCCTTATCTTTGGGGGATGTTGAGAGGTTTGGAAATTCTCTGTGGTCGGAGATAGGAGTTAGCATTACACTGAAAATGAAAATAACTAGGGAAACCAAAATAAAATGAGGGTTGTTAAGGGGTAAACACATGATTTATACTCAACATAACTCATATTGATTAGCATAATCATATAGAACTAACGAGCAATTTATCTAACTTTAAGGATTAGACATGTCAAAGAATTAGTGGTGCAATGGAAGAATTGAAAATCACCACATGTTTGTAACCAGATAATATATATATCCCCCTTTCCCACCCCTTCCTTCCTCTGTCCCAGACCACCATAATTTCTACATTTATAACCACCATACTGAAGTAGGATAACATTAATGCACATGCACATATATGTATGTATGTTGATATACACATCTTTCCAATTTTAGGTGCAAGAACAAACCAGGTTGGCAGTTGAATCTTACTTCAAGCACCAGGGCACCTTACCACAGCTTTCTTCACCTCTGTATCTGTATCTAAGGCAGCTCCCTCACTTTGTCTTATAACAGGACCAGTTCTGCTACCCGGAGCCTTTGGGGAACACCATTAAGGTGTGTAAATAGGAAAAGAGCGCGGGCCAGTTTTAGTACTGATCAGATAGTTTAAGCCAGATAGGTCACCCAAGCAAGGCAGACAGCAGAAGACATTATTTCCTCCTTCTAACCTTAAGAACAGATAACCCACACTGTCAGATGGACAGGGAAGTGAACCAATTATCATGCTATAGATCCGTTAAGTCAGGGGTGGGCAGCTCTTTGGCTTCCCTTGTGGGCATCCTTCTGGGGAGGCTACATGCCAGGTTGGGTCAGGGGCAAAAGTGGGCAGAACAATGGATGTGACTCTGACACTTGCCCGTGTACTACAGTAAGCTACATTCCAACCATGCAAAAGTCAGAGGTTTCTACACACAACACAACACAACACGACACAACACAACACATGTCCTCCTCCTTCCAGGCAAGTAAGAGGTAATTAACATAATTCAAGGACACATTTCCAGCCATGCGAAAGCAGTCATGGAGGGCTTGACCTGTGGAAGAGGATGTGGCCTGGGGAGTGTCAGAACCTGATCCTGGGGCATTTCACTCTTGCTTTTAACTGAATTAGGTGGTGCCCCTTTGTTCACTCTATATTATATGCCTTGTTCTTCCTTCCAAGGTATTGGGGAAACTGCATCCCATTGGCTCTATAGATTCAAGATTATTAATCCTAGTGATGTGCACAAACTACTTTTTTTGGGAACATGCACATTTTACACCTATGTATGTTCTCAATACATAAGGAACGTGGGTGGCGCTGTGGGTTAAACCACAGAGCCTAGGACTTGCCGATCAGAAGGTCGGCGGTTCAAATCCCCACGACGGGGTGAGCTCCCGTTGCTCGGTCCCTGCTCCTGCCAACCTAGCAGTTCGAAAGCATGTCAAAGTGCAAGTAGATAAATAGGTACCGCTCTGGCGGGAAGGTAAACAGCGTTTCCATGTGCTGCTCTGGTTCACCAGAAACGGCTTAGTCATGCTGGCCACATGACCCGGAAGCTGTACGCTGGCTCCCTCAGCCAATAAAGCGAGATGAGCGCCGCAACCCCAGAGTCGGCCACGACTGGACCTAATGGTCAGGGGTCCTTTTTATGTTCTCATTTATAATAAGAAACAAGCTCACACTATGCCTTCTTCTTCTTCTTCTTCTTCCTCTTCCTCCTCCTCCTCCTCCTCCTCCTCCTCCTCCTCCTCCTCCAATGAAATAGTTGCTACTCCACAGGGGAAAAGAGTGGTATGGATTCATCTGTACACCTACTCACAGCTACACTTAATAGTCTCACTTAAATCTTGAAGATACATATACACACTGCCAATATGTCCCAAGTCTTCTCATTTAGACAAGAAAGCTACAGTAGCTATTTACAACTTTCATTTCAGCAAACACACTGAGGAAAAGCCCTACGGCTTCTCAGTTCTTTGCAAAGTCTGGTTAATGCTGGGATATAGTACTATGATGTTTTGGAAGGGGGTATTGCTCCCTAGCTGAAAATGGACCAATTAACTTTGATATTTCAGTACAGATAGTTCTGGGGGAAAATATGGCATATATCCCCCCAGGAGACTGTTGGGATTATGATGCTATATCTGTCTTTTTCTATAATATTTTGTCCATACCTGAATTTCCATCTCTTATAAATTTGGCTTCTCAGACCGGCCTATTATGTGTTTGGGTGAGAGTATGCACTTGTTGATTTATACAACTCAACTATTGCACACAGAGATTCAGATTCCATGCTCATTTAACATTATATATGAATAACTGTACAGCTCAACTATCCATGTACCCAGATTGTAAATGCATTGAATGAAATGTGTGCACACAGCCTTGGTTCTATTATTATGTAATGGTTTGAATGTATCTGCCAAACTCTTTTTTTTTTTTTTTTGTGGGATGAAAGTAGCTAGAAATTTTGCCACCGCTCTTACCATTTCGGGTTTGGTGGTTTATTGCTGAGAGTTGTTCATCTCCTTGAGTCTGGGGGCTCTCCATTCTCTCGTCAGCTGTTTGCGACACAGACTCCAGAGAGTTCCATTTCTGATGCTGCCGGATACCTTTCAGCTCTGGGTCACCCTCAGAACTTTTGAGGGAGTCACGTAGCCACCATGTTACCCCTAAAACCCCTCAAGCAGCTGCATTTACCGTGGAGCCTCTGCAGAGCACACCCATTGCGGAGGGCAGTGAAACCGGAAGTCACCCCAACATTACAACTGACCCGAACATTACAAATTCACCAGGACAAATGCCTACCAGAAAACAAAGTCTTTGGCTGCATACACACATTTATTCTAGAATCTAGAATCAATGGAGATTGAGTAATTTTTTATATGTAGTGCACACACAATCTAGATCCAAAAAGGGCTGGAGCTAGCTGGCAAACCAGCTAGAGCTGCAAAAAAAGATGTTCCCAGCCACCAAGGCCAACTGAGACTCCACTGACAGGGCTGAATCCAAAAGCACCCCTGAGGGAATGCAAACCTATCCTGGCCAGGCTGCCTTTCTACATCTCTGATGCTGTAGCATTTTCTCTAGCATTGTGGTTATGTGTGGCGCAGATGTTTTCCCCCTCCCCAACTGGAGAGGATTCAAACATGTGGTCTCCCCCTCTTGTATCCTGAAATGGCTACAAGCTTGACTATTTGATTCTTCAGGCTCTGTAAACTTGCTCCTGCATGTGCAGTCAAAATAATTACTTTTAACATATCAAATAACCCTTTTTTTTCATTCCAGTGTGTTGATCTGCAACATTTTCTTATAGCACTGTATTCTGTAGGTGGCAAGAGAATAAAACTGTATTTGCATAACTGTTTTATTATTGTGTTTGGTTAATGTCATTGGGAATTCTAATCCCATGAACACTAAGCGGAACAATGCAAGGATAATAGCTCTGCAGATTTATTAAAAGAAAAGACCTTATAACACTTCAGGGTGCCTAACTCCTTCTTCCCATCATATCCTCTTATTTATTTATTTTTTTATTAATAGAAACAAAGAGCCATGAGAATGAATTGTAATCTTTTCTAAGGGGTCAGAATTTTGACCAAGGACTACACTAAAGTTAACTACACCCTTGACACCCTGAAGAATAATCTGAAGGCACATGAGGTCACCATCTTAGTGAAGCTAAGCAGGTCTGGGTCTGGTCACTGTCTCAATAGGAGACTGTCTGGGAATCACATGCACACTCCCTTGGGTTCTCCACACACCTGATACCTTCTCACTTGTCTGATGGTGGTGATGCAAGGCCTCCAGTCATTGATTCCTCCCCTGTGTTTTGCAGCAGCCCAGGGTTCCTTGGAAAATGTGGTTCTCTAGGCTGCTTGAGATCCATCTGCCTCAGAAGACAATGGAAGAGTGTGCCTTTAGGGGTAAAGTCAAACCATTGGAGTGGCTACAGAGATCAATATGGGAGAGAAATGTTTTGTTGAAGCTGGGTCAGATGAAGGCATTCGGTTGCGCTGATGCTCTATAAAGGGAAAGGATCTGAGGATGGGCCATCATCTTGTGGAGCTTGGTTGGGCATCCTATCTTACTGAGCAGTTTGAAGAGTCTTTTTCAGCTGATGAGGTCAAAGGTCTTCATCATGTCCCTGAAGGTGTTGTACAAGGGGTGTTTCTGTTCTTGGCAGCTGATGCACTGGAAAAGTAATGTCAAGTGTTGACCTCTGAACTCTAAAGTCACATTGTGACTTGGGATAGACCCTGTCAGTGAGTGACTGTAATCTGTTGAGAACTCCATGGGCAAAGGCTTTCTCACAGTACTTAGCAGGGAGATTCTACTATAGTTGTTACAGTCACTTTTGTTCTTGTAGAGGGTCACAAGGCTGGAGTCGCACATGTATTGTGGCACAAATCCTTGTTTCCAACACAGAAAGAGGAGGCCATGCAGTTGTTACATGAGGGAGGAATTGAAGGCAGCTTTCAGTACTTCTGTTGGGATTCCATCCTGTCCTGGGGCTTTACCACATGACTGAGAGTTGATGGCATTATTCAGCTCATCAAGGGAGGGAAGTACATCCAGCTCTTCCAGTAAAGGCAGAGTCTAGATCAGTGATGGCCATACTTGGTCCTCCAGCTGCTTTGGGACTACAGTTCCCATCATTACTGACCACTGGTCCTGTTATCTAGGGATGATAGGAGTTGTAGTCCCAAAACAGCTGGAGGGCCAAGTTTGGCCATCACTGGTCTAGATGCTGTTAATTGCTGTGTAAAATACCATGTTTCACCACAAGTACAGTTCTCGATAGTGCTTGCCCATTGCTTCATCTGCTTGCTGCAATCTGTGATGATCTCTGCAGACTATGTTTTCAGTGATGTAGTTCTCCTAGCTGGAGCAACGAGCTCAATTATCCTCACATACTGAATTCGCATATTGACTGAGTAGAATAAAATACTTGGTTGCCCATTTCCTTCCATGGTGAAGGGAAGTGACAAAGACTAAGCCTGGCAGGACAGCTTACTCTATGGCATTAACTCCTTCATGCATTAATTAGACTCATTCATGCATTTATATATAAATTTATATTCTGAGTTTAAATATAAATTTATATTTTTGCATTCAAGAGGGGGGAACATCTGGAAGAAATTCAGCTTGCTTCATAATGCAGCTGAGAATTATGAGCTGTACAAGTTCATGTTTTGGGTCAGATATTATGAACAATATTATTACATCACTTGTTTACAGTGTGCTTTTATCTGTGGTTCAGGCACCAAAGGGTGGGAAGCTGTAAATCTACAAATAAGATTAATTGGGCCAAAAAAAAAAAGTATAATGCTTAATAGCATAATAACGTGGAGGAACTGCACGCCAAATTAATCAAATAAACTGAATTTAGAAAGTAAGGAAAGGTTAGGATTTTAGCTAATTACAATAGGAAATATCCCCCTATACTCCTGGAAATGGGATACAGATGCAGTATGTGGATCCCCAGCAAAGGATGGGGTGGAAATTACTTCCTCTTTGCAAGGTGAGCCTTGGGTTTGAATGCAACCCGACCACCCAATGCCCACTGTCCAGTGTGTGACCAAAATGCACATGTCAAACCTAAAGGGCCTAAGTCACAGCAGGGATAGTGCACCAACAGATTCCCAAAGGGTGCTCTTAACACAATAATGCCCCAGCATGAATAACCCTTCTCCCCCTGAATTTATCACCTACCCAGATTCAATGTCCAAAGAGCAATGAAAGCACACCACTCCCAAGTGCCGATCTAATTCATCCCAACAGTGTGGAGTGGGTGAAAAAAGAGGGATCCTAAGAACATTCAATGAATCCTTCCAAATAATTCCCACTCTGCCCCCTCAGATAGGCAACTAGTAAAAGCCCACACTGCATATAGTGAGGTAGGGAGCCAGCATGGTGTAGTGGTTAAGAGTGGTGGACTCGTAATCTGGTGAACCAGGTTCGCACCCCCGCTCCTCCACATGCAGCTGCTGGGTGACCCTGGGCTAGTCACACTTCTCTGAAGTCTCTCAGTCTCACTCACCTCACAGAGTGTTTGTTGTGGGTGAGGAAGTGAAAGGATATTGTTAGCCGCTTTGAGACTCCTTAAGGGGAGTGAAAGGCGGGATATCAAGTTCAAACTCTTCTTCTTCGGAGGGAATAGCAAAAAAGGAAGCAGGAAGAGCTCAAAGGAGGAACAGGCTTATAAAACCACACTGCACCACCATACCCATTGCTCATGTAGCAATCACATGGTGCTGCCCTCAACTCTCTCCCATGTCTTCACTAGGGAAGAGAGTGGGAGGAAAGTAGATGTTGAAAGAAAATAGGAGTGGGGAAAGAGCTGTGTGCCATTTTTTACCTTTTGGTGATTCTAGAGACTTGGTTTTGATAATGGTGACTCATGACATTGGCAGAATTCAAAAATTGATAGAGCATGGACAAAAGTTATGGTTAGAATGAGCCAAAAGTTGGGGTTCTCAAGCTACTTAAACATCTTGGCCAGGGATCAGCAAACTTTTTCAGCAGGGGGCTGGTCCACTGTCCCTCAGACCTTGTGGGGGTGCAGACTATATATTATTATACTTTTGAGGGGGGAGAACAAATTCCTATGCCTCACAAATAACCCAGAGATGCATTTTAAATAAAACGACACATTCTACTAGTAAAAACACGCTGATTCCCAGACCATCCGTAGGCCAGATTTAGAAGGCGATTGGGCTGGATCCGGTCCCTGAGCCTTAGTTTGCCTACCCATGATCTTGGCAAAGGTGGTTACCTTGTTTTCAGACAAGCAGAAGGCTCATACTAGGGACATACAATAATCCCATAGCTGGGGACAGGCCAAAACATTAGGAATGTGGAAAGTTTCAGAATTTGAAATGCATGAGTAAGAAAATAGTTACAGTTGCAAGTGGGAAGAAGCAACATTTAAGCCAGGCGGGAGTCGGAGAAGCAATACGCAAGGCGGTCCATTGTCTGACAGAGGTTAAGTGAAGAAGTAAGAGGATTCTTCTGGGGCCAATGATGGTGGTTAGCTAATCAGGCATTTAGGGTTGAGGCTGGTGAATCAGTTCAGGAGGATTCATTAAGTCCACAGTTTTTAATGTTATTGAAATGCCTTCATTGTCCCTGTTGGCAAAGCTTTTACTTCACAATTCAAAGAAGCCCTGCTGAAAAGCCTAACAGACTTCCAGGTAATGGGCTGAGATCCAACTGCTCTAAGCAAATCCTTTAGTTACAAAAGTTTCAAAACTATTGTATAATGGGATGTTTACAAGTGCAAGTGTGAAAGTTATTACTCAAAGCAGAGGAAAGAAAGGCTTCAGAGTTCATGTGAAGAATGATAAAACTGAGTTTGGGATTTGGGAATTCACTCAATCTGGGGCTCTTCACTGTATCCAGAAGCCGGTATTACCAAGCGTTATGGACTCCCTTGCAGCATGAGTATTAAACCTAGTCTATAAGCACACTGCTGCACACAGATTTAATTTCCCCACAGACTGAAGGTGTCTGACTTACCAATCATGTAGAGTCAGCTGTTGAATTTTATTTTATCCAGCCTTGTGTTTATCAAAACAAGTCTTGTATAAAAAGCAATTCTGATACTGCCCGATGTTATTTGTATTTCAAGTTGTGAATGCTTAGAGTAATGCAGATGGCATCTTCTGACACTCACCCAGTGAGTGTTGCTACTCAAAACCACCAGTCCAAGATGTGTCCTAGAGAAAGCAGGTGCCCGTTCCCCTTCTCCACAGTAAGCACAAAAATTCAGCTACAAAGATTTGGAGGAGAATGTCAGCAGTAGGATGAGCAGAAGGGGAAGACCAAATAACATATCCATACTTAAGTAAAACAGAAAGACAACACAAAGGCATTCAGTTGAAAATGTAAAAAGAGCCCTCCTAGATAAGGCCAAAGGCCCATTGAGTGCAACAGCCTGTTTTCACAGCGGTCAACCATATGCATATAAGAAGGTTGCAAGCAGGACCTGAAAGCAACAGCAGTTGCCCCATGTGCAGTTCCAAGCAAGTGTTATTCAGAGGCACGGTGCTTCTAAGGTAGAACATAGCCATCATGGCCATATCCTTAATAATTTTTGTGAATTCCAGTGTTTCACTATGCAGTTTTGAAGTACTTTCTTTTGTTTCTCCTGCAATGAAACAGCACAATGGGAAATGGAAAAACAACAACACATGACAGCTAGGAGAAGAGCAGGAAGGCAGATAAGAAGACAGCAAGCAGAAGCAGTGTAGAGAGAGAGGCAGTCTAGAAGCTTAGGGCATAGAGACAGGCACAAACAGGAGGCCTCCTAGTTTGAGTCTTGGCTGACCTCAGCATAGAGGGAAGAGCACAGACTGATGGTGGTATAGTTCAAATATGTGGAAGAGTAAAAAATGTTCAAAAGATCAGCCATCCAGACTTTACCAGGAATACTTTTGTTCCAACCTCACCCTGTGAGCAGGAAGGGCATATGAGCAGAGGGGCTTAGCCAGCCCTGCATAGTATCACTGTATGTGTGCTTGGCATCCTCTCTTTAAGGCAGCCCTTTAAATAAGTATAGGTTCTCCAGCTTCGATATAGGTTGGGGCAGGGACAGCCAATGTGGTACCCTACAGGTGTTGTGGACCTTCACCCCGACCATTGGCCATGTTTGCTGGTCGTGATGGGAGCTTGAGTCCAACAAAATATTGAGGGCTACCTTAAATTGGCTACCTCTGTTTTAGACTGTAGGAAAATATATATTAAAAAAAGTTTCTGTATTTTAACCTATCAGTAGGTTAAGCATGACAACTACATTAGATATACAGTAGATGATGATGCCATCCCACTTTCTGACTCATGTTAAGAAGACCAAACCCAAAGGCCTTCTTCTTAGGCTGCAATCCCATTCACACTGATCTAGGAGGAAATGCCATTGAACTCAATTGGACTTACAACAAGTAACCAGTTAAAGGACTGCGCAGTGCAATAAAAAGTCATCAGTGATGTTCTTCCAGAAATTCCTGCTGACTGATTGTTTTCAAGATATGGTGAGCAAACTATATCCATAAGCTTTAATAATAATAATGGAACAAGAACAATAGCAATAGTAACCAAGCTCTCTGTTCTCTGAAACTCTGAGGAAAATCTGGAAGATTTAATTTGCCCATATCCTGGACCACCAAGAAGCCAGAGAAGGACTCTTAATTTATTTCTTCTTGGGCCTTAGTGAAAAGGTAAATAGACTATCCATTAGGTCTGAAATTATATTTCACCAGTTTCTTGGGACATCCAAGACCTTATCATCACAGTATTGGTTAAAGTATGGCAGTCATAAATGTCATGTCTGTCAGGCTGTACGATTCTGAGCCTATCCCTGCTAGATTTACTCTGGGTAAATGTCAGTGCCACTGAGAGCTGCTAGAAAAGCAGATTTTTCTCCTCTGACAAGCACTTAACAATAAATTGTCTGGCTGGTGTAATAGCAGCAAACTAATGACTTGGTCTGCCTTTGTATGATGACTTGAGAGATGCAGTCACTTGATTTGACACTGAAGACAGATCTCCCCACACAGCCATTCCAGATATTCCTTTTGGTTTCCATTTATTGCAAATAAAGATTGGCTTTGGCTAATTTAACCAACTAAGCAGTGAAGCAGAACATCAACATGAAAAATTATACCCCTGTGTCATCAAGCATTTAAATGTATTAATTATTGCCATTCTTCTTCCCTTCTGTTTGTTTTGATGCAGAGGGCAAAGTAAAGAGGGGGGAAATCATTCTCATATTAAAATATGCTTGAGAATTCTGTGCCACTAACAGTCATTTTAATGTATGGAATCTTCCTAATCTGAAGCCCTCCAGTGCCGCAGCTAGATAATTTTACCCCGTCCTGAACTTAATTTTCTTATGAGCAGAACAGCTTTAACGGGGGGTGGGGTGGAGGAGGCCATGTGCATTAGTTCAGTTGCGAAGCACACAATTAGTATCTTACTCCTCTCCCCACCCGTTCTATGCCATTCCATGCTTTACAACTGCTTCTACTTTTCTCAAATAGAGCAACAAACAATAAAAAAGCAGATTCCCATCCCTGATTTCACATTCTGAATATGCACACATTTTGCATCTGAAACTCAAGAAATGCATAGGACCATTCTGACTAGAGAAATAAACAGGAGTTTTCTTTTGCTGGACAGATGCTTGGGAATAAGCACAATTTTGTTATTGCAGAGGATCGTGCATTTGTACAAGAGTGGTGGTGGCAGTAATTATTATTTAAAATTATTTAAAGACAGAAGTACTGTTTTTGGGGGACAGGGGGCGGGCTGGTGTGGAGGACTCCCTGGTCCTGAATAGGGTAACTGTGCCCCTGAAGGACCAGGTGCGTAGCCTGGGAGTCATTTTGGACTCACAGCTGTCCATGGAGGCACAGGTCACTTCTGTATCCAGGGCAGCTGTCTACCAACTCCACCTGGTACGCAGGCTGAGACCCTACCTGCCCGCTGACTGTCTGGCCAGAGTGGTGCATGCTCTAGTTATCTCCCGCTTGGACTACTGCAATGCGCTCTACGTGGGGCTACCTTTGAAGGTGACTCGGAAACTACAGCTAATCCAGAATGCGGCAGCTAGACTGGTGACTGGGGGCGGCCGCCGAGACCACATAACACCGGTCTTGAAAGACCTACATTGGCTCCCAGTACGTTTCCGAGCACAATTCAAAGTGTTGGTGTTGACCTTTAAAGCCCTAAACGGCTTCGGCCCAGTATACCTGAAGGAGCGTCTCCACCCCCATCGTTCTGCCCGGACACTGAGGTCCAGCGCCGAGGGCCTTCTGGCGGTTCCCTCATTGCGAGAAGCGAAGCTACAGGGAACCAGGCAGAGGGCCTTTTCGGTGGTGGCGCCCGCCCTGTGGAATGCCCTCCCATCGGATGTCAAGGTGATGGACAACTACCTGACATTCAGAAAACATCTTAAGGCGGCCCTATTCAGGGAAGCTTTTAATGTATGATATTTTAGTGTTTTTTGGTTTCTGTGGAAGCCGCCCAGAGTGGCTGGGGAGGCCCAGCCAGATGGGCGGGGTACAAATAATAAATTATTATTATTATTATTATTATTTCTAGAACTGCTTAATATTTAAGTAAGCTGTATTTATGAGCATCTGTCACCATGCACATGCTCAGCCAGCCACTATAAAATGTCTATTTGAGGAAAAGGGAGGGGGAAAGGGGAGGAGGCAAGCAAGGAAGCTGCAGCAACCAATGTCAGACCAATGGACCCCTATATACTCATGCTGGTCCAAAAGCTTTGGTGAGGGCTGTTTGCCTCTCCTGCCTTGATGGCTAAGAGCCCTAGATTTAGAAATGCCCCTTTACCACACCAGATCAACAGTCTGTCTAGCTCAGTATTGTCTACACTGGAAGACAGGGACTCTCCAGGGTTTCAGAATTGAGTCTTTCCAAGCCATACCTTGGGAAAGGTATGGTAGAGCAAGGCAGACTGAGCTATGACACTTCACCTTCTTCAGCCCTGAGGTCCACTCCTAGCTGCACCACTCAGCCTTCTTCCAAAGAAGCCCTCCCACTTCTCCCCCCCCCCTGACCTTTTCAGCACTGCAATCAAAAACTTTAAAAAGGGGGGGTATGCTGATTATCTGTTTACCTTCTCCAATCTCCCCATCCCTAAAAGAAAAAGTACCACCAGATGGTAGAGAGTATTCACAGGGTTGCTTCTGTGTCAACGAGAGCCTTCTGTCACACATTAACCTTCACTCTCCACAATGACTGCTCTCCACATCAAATGGAGGGCACCCTTCGCATGCCCGTGCGTAGCACCCCAATCCTACATGACTCCCGGCAGAGCACTCCTGGACCACCTCCCCGTCACAAACCTTGAGATTCCCACCAAACCTCAGTTCAAAGAACTAATCGCGACTGGGGAGGCATAGCCAGAGGTGTGGACCAAGTAAGGGTTGGGTCCACTCTTTAAGCATAAAAAGGGGTGGAGCTCTCAGTCAGGATATAGGCCTTGGGTGGAATCCTTTAGTCTATCTTCCCTAAATTGGGGGGGGCATGAAGTGGTGACACACGCCCCCCCTGCAACGGCGATCCCAGGGTTCCCCGTTAAAAAGGCTGTGTTGAGGGGAGTCACTGGCCATACGCTGAAAGGTTGTCAGTGCACTCCACTGTGTTGCGGTGAAATGGGGGGGAGCTCTCTGCTTAAAAATACATCTTCCAGAGCCAGTCCAATCCCCAGACAGATTGGTTAACCCCGATGTGCTGGGGACTGGGAGGGATAAACGCCTACATCTGAAAGTTTGATAAAGTTGTGGCCAATTTTAATCCCATAACTCGATGTCACGAGTCATTATTCCACCCAGGTATCACCTGGGGTCGGGGGGTCTCTGCTTGGGCACACAATGGTAGCAAGCTCTATATCAGGGTAGTCATTGTGGTGCCCTCTAATTCCCATCAACCAATGATCAGGCATAATGGGTGCTGAAGTCCAGCAAGATCTGAAGGCTATCATGTTGACTACATCTCTACTCTATGCAAAATGGGGGGCTGCTTATTTAAGTGGAACAATGGAAAACTAATTTATTAGTTCCACTTTGGAAATGAGGTCATGCGATTCACAAATTCTGGAAGCATCCCCAATAATGATTGCAGCTGGACATAGAAATGTAATGTATGCCCAAGCTGAGCTGCTCAAATGCTGGAACATTTTCTGTTTATTGATGTTATAGTATATATTTGCTCTTTGTTCTTTTGACTTGGCACTTATTATACATTTTGATGGGATGTGAAAAGTCGAAGAGCACATTTAAGAGATTCCCCCCCCACACACCCTTTTAACTCCATGGAACCATTTTCATTACATTTTCCTTATCAACGCTAATTTGATTAGTATTCCCAACAACATTATCCAAACCCAATACACAGTAATAGCACAGTTATGAAAATGAAATTTTATTCTCTTGTTACATTAAAAGTGCTGCGCTAATTTTAACACATACATGGATTGGTAATGTGCTCTTTTTTTAATAAAGTTATGTTATGTAGCAATTGGTAGCCTTGGTTTATTTTAGAGGTGCGTGGTGGAGCCTGCCTACTGTGTCCTATCACCCTGTGCACTTAATATACAAACCCATTCCCCAGAGAGTATCTCTAATTACTCCATACAAAAAGCTCATAAAAGAGAGTACCACCATGGCATCACCTCTCTATTTTAGGAGTGCATTTATTATGAAATTAATAATGAAGACTTGCATTAAGGTGCTGGACTTCATATGAACTGGTGCTGTGCAGCGGTTAACATTTCACACTAGGACCAGCAACACATGGGTTCAAATTATTTATTATTATCTCACAGTGGGCAACCAAATGCATATGGGAAGCTCAGGAAGAGAACCCAAGTGCCACAGCACTCTCCCTATGTATCATTCTCAGAAACTGGGATTTAGAGGAATACTGCCTCTGACAGTGGAGGTAGAATGTAAATAAATCAAATAAACAAACATAAACAGTATACAATAAAGAAAACATAAACCCAGCATAATATACACAGTAATTATCAGCATTTGCTGTTATAATAAACTATCCAGGAATGTCTGGATAAATAGAGAATGACATCAGAAATTATACCTGTGGGCACATTCGGAAATCCAGTAAACTTAGAGAACACAAGAATAGCTTGCTGGATCAGACCAATGGCCTATCTAGTCCAGCATCCTGTTCTCAACAGAGATGCCTGGGGAAAACCTGGGGGCACAACATGAACCCTTCCCATGGTTTCCAGCAACTGGAATTTGGAAGCGTTACTGCCTCCAGTAGTAGAGGCAGAGCATAACCATCATGGCTAGTAGCTATTAACTACTAGACAGTGTGGTGTAGAGGTTAAGAGCGATAGACCCGTAATCTGGGGAACCAGGCTCGCGTTTCCGCTCCTCCACATGCAGCTGCTGGGTGACCTTGGGCTAGTCACACTTCTAGTCTCTCAGCCCCACTCACCTCACAGAGTGTTTGTTGTGGGGGAGGAAGGGAAAGGAGAATGTTAGCCGCTTTGAGACTCCCTCGGGTAGTGATAAAGCAGGATATCAAATCCAAACTCTTCTTCTTCTTCTATTAACAGCCCTTTCTTCCATGAATTTGTCCAATCATCTTTGAAAGCCATCCAAGTTGGTGGCCATCACTGCCTCCTGGGGGAGAGTTTTCTTTACCACTGAGCTATGGGTCTCCCAAATCCTGTCTTTCTATTTTGTCTAAACCTTGACATTAGATATTGAGTGCACTGCTCTTTCACTCAGTCACTCAGAAAGTCACATATATCCTGATATCAAGAACAGTTGCAGTGTGAGGCATTTCTACCCAGGCTGTCTTTGGGGAAAGAGATGAAGCCTGCAAAAAGATTGGCATTAACCCATGGAACGAAGGGCATTTTAAAATCTTGGGGAAGAAACAGTATATTCAGGATGAAAATAGCCCATTAAAATGGTATTAACATTCAACAGACTCCAATTGAAAATATTTTCAATTGGATTTTATTGAATTTTAATATCATTTTAATGGGATATCTTGCATTATGAATATAGCATCCTTTTCCCCATGTCTTTTTAAAGGGAGCCAGCAAGTGAATAAACAAAAACCAAACAACACTGGTAGGCATCTCAGCTCTGCTATCAAAGTAATCCCTGTTCATTTCTGGTATGTAGTATTAGCCAGTTGTTGAAGAAGAAGAAGAAAACACAGGCTATCTATCATGCTTGTTTTCAAGTTGGGGAGCAGGAAAGCAAGAGGCACAATTGATTCTCTCCCCCCGCCCCCAGTCATTTTATCCCTCATGCATACTCTATAGGCTAGGTGCTACAACTAGGTATCTACAAGCACAAAGTACCTGCCAAGGAGCCTCCCCTAATGCCTCCAAGATGACCCCCCCCCCTTAGGCTTTAGAAAGCTAAACCAATGGAAGACTTTCTTCCAATCTAATTGCTGGTGTGTGTGTGATTGCAGTGCACTGTGGTTGTGTTTGTGAGCTTGCGCTGTGGTTGTGATGTGTGGGGAGGTTGCAGTGCATTTGTGGTGCGTGTGATCGTATGTGTGGTTGCAATGCAGTTGTGGAGTGGGGTGAATGGTGCCCATACGTTTTCTGGACTTCCAAGTGTGTCCCAAAAGGTTGTGAACCCCTGCTTTAGACAATCAGACAGGTTTTGTATTGCAAGCTGGGGGTCTCAAAGTTGACTTTATTCCTCAACCTTAATAAAAAAAATTCCTTCCAGTAGCACCTTAAAGACCAACTAAGTTAGTTCTTGGTATGAGCTTTTGTGTGCATGCACACTTCTGAAGAATCTGAAGAAGTGTGCATGCACACGAAAGCTCATACCAAGAACTAACTTAGTTGGTCTTTAAGGTGCTACTGGAAGGAATTTTTTTTATTTTGACTATGGCAGACCAACACGGCTACCTATCTGTTCCTCAACCTTGTTTGGAATCTGCTCCCAAACTCTACCCAGTATTCCATTCTCCACCCCTTCTAAAATTCACTTGAATAAGTTGTGATAATGACCACTAACTCAGATAGCATTGAAAGTGGGATTGGCTTAGTGGGTCATTCTAATGAGGCTGGTTATATGGAAGCAAACAACTTCAAAATCATTGGCAGTGTGCCT
The DNA here is from genome assembly GCF_964188305.1 of Podarcis bocagei. Lineage (NCBI taxonomy): Eukaryota > Metazoa > Chordata > Lepidosauria > Squamata > Lacertidae > Podarcis > Podarcis bocagei. The sequence continues at coordinate 38,341,242 of NC_138140.1, read as the reverse complement.
AGGAAGCAACTACAGGCAACTACAGGTCCTAAAGCAATCATTCCTCTTGACACATTGAATGCCTAGGACTGATTTCCAAAAGAAGGAGGTGCAGAACAGAAAGTCAATCTCTTGCCTTCATATCCTGCTGGTTTGTCTCCAAGAGGCATGTGGTCAGCTATTAGGGAAAACAAGATACTGACTAGATTCACAGGTTCCACAGATATATTCCTATCCAGTGCTTTTTTTCTGAGGGGACGCATATCCCTAAACATTTTGTGAATCCTTGTACTTTTGTCCATTTACTGAATTTCTTTTTCCCAATTTGAACTATAAGATGGTGATTTTCTTGAGTCAAAATGAGAGTATCCCTAAACATTTTTAAGGGTAAAAAAAAGCACTGTTCCTATCTCCTTACTAATTTTCTTAAGTAATTGATAATCCTCATGGCCCTTCTGTAAAGGGGAAGTGGGTATCCTAACCCAAGCTCGGAGAAGCAGCAACAGCCAGGGCTCTGATACAAAGGGGGAGAAATTAGCTGCTGTGTGAGTTGTGAAGTACTAAACCCAGGTCCTGGCCCCAACACTGAGCCTGAGTTGGATCCCAGGGCATAGCATGGAGAATGCGCAAACCAGGTGCCCCCTGCAGAGATCCCCCTTGCATGCCCTCTGTGCCCCATCCCCTCCCGGGGCTCACTCCAGCGCCTGCCCAGTGATGGTGGCGGTGAGGGATGGGTACCTTGGCTTCAACATCTCAATTCTGCCTGAAAGAGCTATACTAAGCAGAGATTTAGCCACACAGGGCAAAGTACCATATTTACTCAAATCTATTGCTCACCATTTTTGGCCAAATTCCATTGCAAAAATTAAGGTGCACATTAGATTTGATAACACATTTACATTTGCCAGCAAATACTCTCTCTTTTTGATTTCAAGGTTCTGAAAATTGAGGTGCGCATTAGATTCGATGGTGCATTAGACTCAAGTAAATACGGTAGTTCACAGTATGCACACTGACTGACGTCTGTTATCATAAACCGAACTGACTTTCATCCATGGTTCAGCAAACCTGAGGCCGCTGTACACACAGCCTCTTTAAGATGAGCACTCTAGCATTTCAAGGGTCTCCAGCTTTAAAGTCTTCCAACTCCATTCCAAGCCCACCTGCAGTCTGCCTAAGGCATCCATCAAGTAACATGGGCTCCTAATCATGATCAGGACAATGCAGCAGACTAATGACTATGACCAGGTCTTGAACAAGATATGATCTGCAGGAAATAGTTGGAAGTTTCGAAGCCTGACTTTTCCTAGACAATGCAACATTAGTTTTTTTTATTATCATTATTGTTGCTGGCGGTTGGATGCCCTTACTTTTGCTGCTTGCCTTAAGAACAGCCAGCGAGCTAACTAACTTGCAGTAGTGATGTTTCACTTCCTCAGATACACATTATCAAATAATGCTGTTTCTGGAGATGATGAGTCCAAGTAGAAACACGCATACACCTGTAAATTACCTGAAGACATTCCAATTATGTAGTAATTACTATCTCCATTAGGTAGCAGTCACTGATATTCATTCAAACCCATCAGGCTTTTAACAGGCTTCCCAGGAGATGTCCTCCATGAACATCTTTCCATGCTAAATATACTCCAGGTTCTCGAAGCAAACTATCTAGTCCATTTCAAAGCAAATTCCCTTAACAGCAGCTTAGTTAACCCACATGTACCAATTCAATAGCAGAGCCAAGAATGAAAATTGAACTAAGGTGGAGGGAGGGAATGGGCTGCTTCTTCATTTCTCCCAGCCTGGATATGCACATGATAGGAGTGGAGATTTCAAGGCACTCTGGTGCCAAAACCCCATTAAGATTCATGCACAATAAACACCAGACATGTGGGTGTTTCTGGTTACAGCTTCTAGTATCATTTATGTTCCAGTGCTAAGCCTTGAAGACATGCCAGCTGTCTTGACCCTGAGATTGCCCCTTAAACTAGCTGCATGCCTTGCCAATATAGGTCCCTCTGTAGCTCTAAAAGTTCAAGATCATTTAGCCTGCTTCAAACAACAACAAAAACACACAAGGGAGGGGGAGCAAGATCAAACTCATTAGACCACCTATGTACTTTCTGCATTGATTGAAAGATCTGAACAGAGCCTAAAAGCATACAAGAGATATGCCCATAGGCATTATTACAGGCAACTTTCCACTTACGGGTGATCGACTTGGACGTGACAGTGTATATACATGGCGCCAGAATATGATTAAATAATACATTTCAGACTCAGAAATGGTGGGAGAGAGCTGGAGTGTCCTCATGACTCACAAGGAGACCTTCCCCGGAGCCTGAAGAGGATGTCAAGTTAGGACTTTGTTTATGCTGCTCAGCCTTACTGCCTAACAGCTGATGTGTGGGGTAGCACAGCAGCAGTCGTTTTCCTGCTTGTCCTCCAACTTCCTGCCAGCCCCAGAACTTCAATTCTAGGTGTACATATTTTTGGATACAGTATTTTTGGTGTGGATTGAAGAGAGAGTGGCAGAGAGGGCATTGGAACGGTGTTTAGAGGGTGCTCCCCACTTTTGTGACATGTGATTTCACTTACACACATGGGGCCCTGGAATGTAACGTAAGTGGGAAGCATGCTATGTAATGTATTAAATTTCTATATTGCCCTTCATCCAAGTATCACAGGGTGATTTACAATATAAAAACACAAAAATGCATACCATAGTAACAAACAACAACAATTATACCTCCCCACCACCAACCACAGTTTAAAAGACCATTGTGGCCAATGACCTGGGAGAAGAGAAATGTTTTTGCCTGGTGCCTACATATATGTAATGAATGTTCCAGGCATGTCTCCCTGAAAATAACATTTTACATGTGGGGAGCCACTGCAGAAAAGGTCCGTTCTCGTGCTGCTGTTCTCTGGACTTCTCACAGGAGACAAATGAAGAAGGGCCTCAGATTATGAGTGCAGGATCTGAATTGGTTCATATGGGGGGAGGCGGTACTTGAGGCATATGATACTGTACAATATGACCTCTGCAAATTCAGCTTGTACACCAGGGCCAGCCCAAAACATTTTGGCACCTGAGACAAACCCCCAAATGGCACCTCTCCTCCCCACAAGGGAAAAGGTGTTGAGTGAAGCTCTACATCAGGAACAAGGGGGTAATCAGCATTGGGATCTGCTGCCCCTGGGGATCCTGCTGCCTGAGGCAGTCACCTCACCTGGCCTCATGGGTGGGCTGGCCCTGTTGTACACACTTAGCTCTGTTCAGATGTTTGGATAATTACATCAAGACTAGTGGTAGGGACAATCTGTGGAATTTCCACTCCTCTCAGTTTTAATTCTATGTACATTCTTCACCTGTTATAGCAATCTAACTGGTTGGAGTGGGTGAGTGCATTAAGGAATGAAACAATGTTGTTGTGCACATGGCATCTTTGTTCAACACAGTGTTTTCTGGATCCAGGTCTAGCGAAGATCAAACACAATCTCTTAAAGGACTTCAGTTAAAAGGATTGTGGGAAATCCTGAAAAACATTTACAACAATGTGAAAAGAAGGAACTAAAAAATATTTCTACAAGCTGCACAGTCAGATTTCCACTCAGGGAAGAAACAGGATTCCAGCAAGATTTAGAGACCCGTGCTTAGATATATTCAAGGTGAAATAAAGATTAACTTATGAAAAAGCAGAGCATTTCAAGAACACTTGGTTAGTGTGTGTCTGTGTTTAATAACACATGTAAATTACATTAATGCTATACACTGCTTTATTTCTGGAGGCACCTTTTTCCCCTTCAAATATCAATAGTGTGGCACTGTAACAACTTCAAGGTCAGTATCAGCACTGTTTTTCTGTTTATATACAAAAAGCCCTGTTGCTATCAATGCATGTTAAACCCTGGGTAGCAGATGTGTGCCTGCCAGATGTTCTTGGATTCCAACTGCCATAAGCCCCACTCAGCATGGCCAATGGTCAGAGGTGATGGGAGCTGTAGTCCAGCAACATCTGGAGAGCTACCCTGGCTACCCTGTGAGTTAAACAATTAACCATTTAACCAAACAAAAAGATTGGTGCCTTGGCATGTTTAATTTAATTTAATTTTTTTTAAAAAAGAAAAGTCCGGTGTGTAGCTCCAATAAGTTCTACACAGCGGACTATTGTCATAAGCAATTATATGAATAATCAGTGTTAAATTCATAGAGTTATTAACACCTCTCTGATATTAGAAACTTCATTCCATTTGGACATCGCTCATGTATGCTTGTCATCCTGTCACGTTCATCTGTTCCAATATGACTCAAAATTAGATTTTTCATGCCATTAGCTTGTCTTCAAAATTACTGCAAAGCAATTTATACTGACAACCACTTTTTGGCTAATATGAGCTATCATTTCCTGTCAATTCACACCACAATTAGGCAGTTCTGCATTTCTTCTGGAAATAGACCAGTGGACAATATTATCACACAGGGAAAGCATTTGTTCCCCCTATGATAACTACATTTTAAAAAAATTAAAAATGCCACTTGATTTCTTGCTTGGCAGGGAAAGACATCCAGCTAAGGACTGCTGCACTTGCCTTCAACTTTTTGGGAAACCAAAACAAATCTCAAGCGAGACCCACCAAGTTAACTTGAAGTCTGTAAAAGTTAAATTCTCCTGAAAGAAAATGAGTCATGTCTATTATTATTATTATTATTATTATTATTATTATTATTATTATTATTATTATTATTATTATTTCATTTATTAATTGCTTTCCATGAGACATCCCAAAGTAATTCTCAATACAATACACACACATATATACATTTGTATAGATAAAAAATAATAATTACAATTTTATGTATAAAAAAGCAATTTAAATATATAACAGAAACACATTTATAAAGACACCCATTGTGTGTGTGTGGGGGGGGTATCCCCACTTAGAAACATCTGCAACAGGCACCAAAGAGTGTGCAGAAAGTTTCATAACCCATAAATGGTGTGGCACAACTCTGAATTGCTATTGATATTAGAGCTGTGCACCAGATTGGGCTGAGGCCCACGGCCCATGCCAAATTTTGCGTGTTCAGAGGGTGTTGGATGAGTTGGGAACAGACAGCCACAGGTCACTATGGGCTGGGTCAGCTGACCCAAAGCAATCTGTGGCTATTGGGGTGTGGGGCATCAAAGAGGACGATGCAAGAAACCCCTGCAAAAAGACTAATACCTATCCTGACTACAAGCTGCCAGGGGAAGGTGGGAGACTGCCACCTGACAACATCCTGTCTGAAGCCTTTCCCTGAAGCAGCACCATGCAAGATTGACGGCTCCACCAGTAGTGGTACATAGTTTGCAAGCAGCTTCCCTGAAGAAGGAGGAGCTCCTTTTTACCATAACCCATCATCTTCTGGCAAAGACAAACCTAGACAGCAGCTTAAAAAGCAGAGACATCACCTTGCCAACAAAGGTCCATATAGTAAAAGCTATGGTTTTCCCAGTAGTGATGCATGGAAGTGAAAGCTGGACCATAAAGAAGGCTGATCGCCGAAGAATTGATGCTTTTGCATTATGGTGCTGGAGGAGACTCTTGAGAGTCCCATGGACTGCAAGAAGATCAAACCTCTCCATTCTTAAGGAAATCAGCCATGAGTGCTCACTGGAAGAACAGATTGTGAAGCTGAAGCTCCAATACTTTGGCCACCTCATGAGAAGAGAAGACTCCCTGGAAAAGACCCTGATGTTGGGAAAGATTGAGGGCACAAGGAGAAGGGGATGACAGAGGACGAGTTGGTTGGACAGTGTTCTCAAAGCTACCAGCATGAGTTTGACCAAATTGCGGGAGGCAGTGGAAGACAGAAGTGCCTGGCACTCTTTGGTCCATGGGGTCACGAAGAGTCGGACATGACTAAACGACTAAACAACAACAACATCATCTTCTGGACCACAGCTGTCAACTTTCGGATTTGAAAATAAGGGATCAGCAGCCTCACCTGTCCCGGAGACAGTCTACGGGATATCTAACAATCCGGAATAGCAGCTGGAAGCAGTGGGAAATGGCACTGAAATAAGGGAATTCCCCACAAAAAAAAGGAAGGTTGACAGATATGTTCTGGACTACAATTGGTGATGACATGGTGCAAAGCATTCTTGGTGGTTGTGCCCAAGTTGTGAAATTCTCTAACCCAGGAAATCTGTCCCAGAACTGCATCGTCTAGGTCTCCATCTCCATCTCACCCACCTCTGCCCACGCAAAAATTACCCCCCCCCCGGTCAGACCCCTGAAAACCCCCTCTCTTGCTCTTCAACCCCCCCCCACCCCACTCTCAGCTCTCCTCCTCATGGACCCACCCTCTGCCTACACAAACTCCCACTTAGGCAGTCCTTCTCCTTCTCTCACTGGACCCACTCTCTCCCTGTGCAGTTTTGAAGAGAAGAAGGAGCCCAGATATGTGAAAAAAGGTATCCTGTTTGAAATCCAAACAGGACAGGGGACACTTTTCTCAAAACAAAAGAATGATTGTATTTTTCTAGGGATGGGTGGCAACCCTATTCCCACCCAGCCAGTTTGCTTTAGCATACTTTTGTTTTAAAACTGCTATATTGTAAAGAGTTGTAAACCACTTTGAAGACCAATGGGGTGGAAGGGCAGACTATAAATTGTTCAATACACACTTTCTTCTATTTGCATATGAAGGTAGGGCACCCAGAGCAGGCCTGTGATGAAGACCTTAACAACTGGGGTCAGGTTCATCAGCTTAAATTAGTTCATCACCTGTGATTGTATATAAAGAAAGCTGAGCTAGCCTCAGTGACCTATGCTCTGATTATGCCCAGATGAGATTGCTCAATTGATGTGCAGTGTGGCAACTCCAATTGATGTGCAGTGTGGCAGCTCCAATGTTTGTGGGGGTTCATTCCATATCAGACCTATCAGTTACATTGGCTGCCTACTCATTCTGGGCCTAGTTAGAAATGTTGATTTTGGCCTTTGAGGCCCCAAATGGTTTGGGACCAAATTTTCTGAAGCACTGGTTGCACCAATAGGATCCTGCCCAAACATTGTGATCAGCATCTGAATCTCTTTTCTCTGGCTACCAGAAAGAGCTTATGTTGCCCCACAACTTACTTACTTACTTACTTACTTACTTACTTACTTAACTTTATTTATTTCATTTATATCCCTCTCTCACAAAAGAACCCAGAACTTCCCTCCCCAAGGAAAATCACTTCTGGATTTTAAGGACACTAAATTTTATTTTTTATTTTTTAGGGAAAGAATACTTCCAGTCTTCATTTGCTTAAAGGTATGCAGTGCTGCAGCTTGCAAAATACTTCCTTGCATGTAATGCACCACTGTGCGTGTGATGCATGGAAAAGCGTGCACACGTCGCTCCCTGGTTCTTGAATTATCTAAGCCCTCTGTCATAATGATGAGCATTTTGTTAGCAAAATATATGTTGGGGATTTCTTTCTCTTTTTAAGTGAAGCAGATTTGCACATCTCCTTTTGGGAACTGCATCCACTCATTCCCCTTTCCAGATGGAGCACTGTTGCTTTGGCTTCCACTGTGCAGCATTTGTCTTTATTATAAGATTCAGGGATTTTACTCTTAAAGAAATGCATTCAAGTGCCTGGAGACTTCATTAGTTGTGAGCATATTCCTTCTCTTTATAGAATTTTCACTTTTCTTTTTGATATATGCAATTACTTTTCTCCTCATGCTCTGCTCAAATAGGGCAGAATAAGTTGCTTCTTTACTTTTCTGTATTTTTGATCAGTATAAGAATGCTTCCACTGCACCTTCTTTAAAAACAACAACATGGATATAAAACTCTCCCCCTATCATTCTGTTTTTGTTTTTAAAAGGATGTGCTTGGGTGCTGTTTACTTAGCACAGAAGGAAAATTGCCACAGTGTAGATAATCACCAAAACCAATGAAACTCATATAGTGTAAAAGATTACAGAAGCATCCTGGGAAATCTTGTTTTGACTGGGGTGAGCAGTACAATGGTTTTAAAGAGAGGGAAATATTGAAAATTTTGAGTAACTCGGTTAATTAACAGCTTGGCAACAAGCTAACTGTGGCATATAAGGTCTCTTGCCATTGCAAACTGCATCAGGAAATCCTTCAAACATCTAATGAGCCAAATGAAGTACAACAAAGGTTGTTTGTTCAATTTGATAAAAGTAAAACATATGGACCAAGTTTAGCAGCTATCACATGCAAATTAACCAAAGTCTGGTTCATAACTGCCAGTGAGCTTAGCCCAGGGTGCTAGAAAATGCTAACATTTATTTGAACAGTCTGTATACTTTACTCTGACTTTTAATTTAATTCTGGAACCATGCAAATGTTATTGCATGATTGTAGGGAGAGTTTAGCAGCTGAGGGATGCCTGGGTACATTCTTTGGTCTGAATACTGAATCAGAACACATCTGATTTGTACTTCCCAGACCAATATGTCAATCACAATGCAGCTATCCTTCAGTTCCCACACCTCTCCAAATTTTGCAAAACTGAATACTTTGTGGTAAAATATTAACTAAATCACGTTTAGTGGGGTGGGGTTTACTGCAGAATGGGACATAATGGATATGTGGATGAACACATGCCAAACAGAGTGCATCCAGACCCCACAATTAATTCATTAGTTTTGCTATGATGCTAGCACTTCTATCCTGGTTTCTAACGCTTCTTTTGCACTGGATTACCTTTTGCATCAAGGAACTGTTGCTTTTGGAACATATACCTCCATGCTGTGCTAAATTTATTTCACGGCAGTGGGCATGTCACCACCCTTTGTGTCTATATGAACTTCTGTTCCCCCATGATTGGCCCAGGAGAACAGCAGGAAATAACTGCATTCAGCAATACCACCCCAGATTTCGTCACATGGTGTGATCCACGAAAACCATGGGAGAAATACAGTGCAAAACTCCTACAATCTTCCAGATTTACAGGGTTGCAATTAACATGGAAACTGAGTGCTAAACCTTTGCTAGATTTGCTAGATTTCTAGAATTGGCTTTTGCATCCTGTGAAAGATCACATAAAATGTGAAAATTGCCAGGTAAGGAAATGTCAGGAAAACAGAATAAAGTGCTATCTGAATGTAGCTTGACATGGACTGTAAACAGCCGCTATACAGAATATGAAGAAGAAGTTGTTTATGTCAAATAAGTCAGATTTCAACTTTATATGCCTCAAGTGCTATTACCTTTGCATTTTGCTTGTGGGAAGAGTTTCAGCCTTGGTGAGGGCTGAAGGGTCTGATTTAGCGTCAATGCATTCATCTCTCAATTTAGCCTACCTCATAGGGTTGTTAGGAAGATTTTTTTAAAAAAATCAACCCTCTGATCTCTTGGGATAAAGAGTGGGATAAAAATGTAATAAATAAACATTCTACCTAATTGCTCACCAGAATTAAATCAGTTGCTACATCATTGTGCTCTTTCTGTCTGTGCAAAAGACACATTTTATAGATTTTCTTTTATGAATGTTAGTATAAAAAAACCTGAAGCATATTATTCTATGTGTGTGTCAATAGATTTCCATCCTTATCATCAATGAAAATTGTTTCTTCTGGATGAATGTGACTGGTGAGAAACAGGATGCTGACCTAGTGGATCCTTGGGGTGATCTGGCAAAGCTCTTATTTTCTTCTCATCATGATAGCTGTGCATAGACTTTCATGATCTAGTTTTGCCAGTACGTGGCAGGCACTGGACTTGGTTGTTCCTGGGTGGAATCAGGAGTTGTTGTTAATGTCTAGTTTCCTGATTGGTGTGTGCTGTAAGGCTTCAGCCTTCTTTGGAAATAGCTATATGAATTCTCCATGACCAAGTGTTCAGGCAGAGTACCTCTGAGTACCAGAAGCTAGGGAGAGTAGACAGTAGTGATATGTTGCCTTCATGAACTGCTTGGGAGTTACTCAAAGCCCTCTGAATGGCCACTGGTGGAAACAGAATTGTGGACTGTGTAGAATTTGGCCAGGTCCAAGAAGACACGTTTTATGAGTGGGAAAGAACAGCTTTAGGATTTTACTCCAGAGCTTGCTCTATAGAAGCACATTTGAAGAACCCGGCTGAATCAGGTCGATAGCCTAATCTGGATCAGCATTCTATTTTCACAGTAGCCAACCAGGTGCCTCTCAGAAGCTCACAAGTAGGACCTGAGCACAACAGTACCCTCCTCAATTGTGATTCCCACCAACTGGCATTCAGAGTGCTTTGTTTAGTTCAATCCCTCAAGCAGTGATTTCTTTGTGTTTTGTTATGCAATGATACAGCCCATGTTTTGCATACAGAAAGTCCCAAATTCAACCCCTGGCTCGTCTCCTTAAATGGGTCTTGTAGCAAGTGATGGGAAAGACTTCTGCTTGAGATCCTGAAGAGCTGCTAGGAAGAGCTATCTGATTTGCAAGCAGAAGATCTGCCTGAGACATTGGAGAGCTTCTACCAGTCAGAATGGACGATGCTAGTCTGGCTGAACAAATAGTGGGCCTGTTAGAACTCTGCTTCCTATGTTCCTAGAGCATGCCTGGGTCTGACATGATTTAGCTGTAATTAATCATTAAATGAGACATTTCCCTGTCCTTCAAAACTCATCACTGTTTCCAAGCACTGTTGGTTCTAATATGACTAGACATGCACAACCAGAAAAAGCAAAAATAAAAAATGACAATCCAGATGTGTCTTCCTGTCTGCTGCAATAGACACCTCTCTGATATCTTCCACAATTCAAATGATATTTCTTCCTAGCCTGGAGCATCCCCAATGATTCCGACAGGAAAGCATTTATCAGATTAATAAATGTATTCAAAGAAGACTCTCCAGAGAGTTGGAAAGTAGATAGTAGCATTCCTTTGTTCTGAATTACCTAATCTTTGGGTTAATCTGATGGGTTCAAACATTACATTAAATAAAATAAAAAAATATTTTCGAGCTTTTGTTTTCCACACATACTAAACAGCCTTTAAAATGCTTTACATTTGGTGTCAAAGTCTCTTAAAGAATAAATAAAGAATAAAGAAGAATAGGAGGAGGAGGAGGAGGATGAAATGGGGGAAGGGAGAAACCAAATAAACTACCCAGCTAAATATATGTCCATGTTTTCTTAACCCTCCAACCTGGCCAGGCCAAATCAGCCCAGCACCCCCCACTCATCCACAGTCAGACACCTTATTTTTGTGAAAGGGATGCATGGAGCAAAAATGCTTCACCCTGCACATCCCTCTGGCAATCGTCAAAGGAACACACAGGAGGAAGGTTTGCCCAGTTGCATCCCTGGCGATCCTCAAAAGGACATGGCAGGCCTAAGCATCTTCACCCTGGCGCATTGTTTTGAGGATCGCTGCAGAATTTTTTTGGGGGGAGCAACCCCTTTCTTGAAAATATTAGGGGTCCTGGGCCCCCACAGCTCCACATAGATGGTGCTCTTGACTCCTTGTAGGATCAGATTGATGTCCATCTAATCTAGAATTCTATTTATTGGGTGGGAGCAACCAGAAGCTTCCACTTGTAATTATATGAAGGATATAGTGAAAATTGGGGGAGGGATGCAACGATGAAGGACTTCACCTGTTATTCGTTTCCAACATGTAGTATTCAGAATTATACTGACTTCTGTGTCATATGATTTTGCTGGCTGGGTGACTTGGATCTTAGCCCAATGGAGTTTCAGCAGATTCCAGATGCTGTTCTGGGAGGTAAGCCCCCAACGCTTGCAGGCTTTGAGACATGTAGACTTCCAAGTGTGGGCTGCAAGCTGCAACTTCAAGAAGCATTCCATTCAACTGCTGAGCCTCTTCCAGACTGCACTTTGTATTTATATGGCTGTCCCCATGTGTCATTGGCAGGCACCCGTAGCCTCTATCATTAAGCAAATTCATTTAAATTTTGCAATCTCTGAAACAAATTGCAATGTGCTAACACACTTTAACTTTGGAGCCTGGATGAGGGCTTTAATTTGCTACGTCTTGATAAAGCACTGTGTGCAGCCATCTAAAAGTCAGCAGCGGGAGGTTAATGGCAGTGAACTAGAATAAAACTAAATGTCACTACGTCTTCCTTTTCAGCAAAACCTCCTAAATAGATAAGACATATTCAGAAAGCTGTAAAATGTGCCCTTTGCTTACAAGAGAAAGGTCAGGCCTGCGCTAACAAATTGTAATAGGTTAGTCATAAATGATCATATCAGCAGCTGAAATATGGTACCTTACATATGTTAAATATTGTTCTAACAAGTTTCCACAGGCTCTCTTTTGCATTATGCAAAGCACCCTGGTGTAGCGGAGCAATAATAATCAAGGAAACACAAATCTTTTGGAGCAAAAGTGAACAGAGCCAGTTTCATAACACAGTGCAAACCTGTGAAGGAAACCATCCCTAAAGCTGCTTCAGGCTTCACTGGTAGCTGAACAGTTCGGTTCAACCTGAGTTAGGTGGTTGTTTCCATTTGCTAAGCAACTTGGCTTTGTAGATCATTATTTCTTTCTTCTCCTTCCTACATTTATATGCTGCCTTTTTGTCAACATTACTCAGTGGACTGATCCAATCCAACATTCTCAAACTTGCCTGTAGATTGGGATGCAATTCTGAAGAGGATTGCACACTTCTCTAGATTTTGTGATACAGTTTCAATGGATCAAAATGTGCAGTGTGCACATTGGGGGGGGATGCATTGAAAAGCACTGAAAATGTGTATTTTATGTAACTGCCGACCTTCTGATTGGCAAGCCCAAGAGGCTCAGTGTTTTCAACCACAGCGCCACTCACGTCCCCCTTGTATTTTATATAAAACACAAAGTGAATGTGAAATAAGTAAAATCTAAATGTGGACTTTTTGTGCATTCTTTTTAAAACAAAAAACCCCACATAAAATGTGATGGAACTGGCCTATGATTTAGCACCAGCAATGCCAAACTGAGACAGAATTAAGTAGTGGGGTAGAATAACGGGGGGGGGGGGTCCTATCTGGCAACCAATACAGCCCTCTAGTTTCAGATAGTACATGGGTAGATGAGTCTAAAAAGCTTAGTTTGGTCAGAATTGAGTATACATTTCCAGCATTAACACTAAGTAATTACTTCTGGTAAATGATCCACTAGACTGGGGACAGTGAAAATTTGTGTCCAGGGCTTTTTAGATTTGTCTACCTGTCTGAAACCAAAGGTGTGCATTGGTTGCCAGATGTGAAGTATATTGGCATCAATTTCAGCTTTCCTACCCCACTAAAGCTGCTTGGTCCATCCCTATAATATACCAAATATATTACAATAGCTCTCAAATATACCAAAGGCAGCTCACACTTTCAAATGATGGCTTCCCATTTAAGGGACACAAGAGGACAGGGGGAAGTGATGGAGGAATGCAGGAAGCTGCCTTATCCTTTATCTGATATTTGGTCCATTGATCTAGCTCTGTATTATCTGCACTAACTGACAACAGCTCTATGGGGTTTCAGATGGAGAGCCCAAACCTGGTGATGTCTGGACTAAAACCTGTCCCCTTCATCATGCAAAGCAGATGATGTACTGCTGAGCTACAGCTTTTCCCCATGGGGTAAACAGCAGGGAGAAAACCGAGGGACCATGCCCACATGAGACCATTTTGGGAGGCAAGGGAGCAAACTGGACAAGAACCCAGGATCCAGTGGATCAGACTTGTGAGAGATTAAGAACAGACAAAAGAAAGTCATTATTTGTATTGCACATGAGGTTGCCATGTTGAGTTCTGGCCTGCTCTTCAGCATTTATACTACACCACATTTCACCATTCATGATTTAGGTTCAGCCACTCGGTGTTCATAAGTCATATCCATTATAAGATATTTAAGTATGTTTGGCTACTTAGGTCAAGGCAATAAATCAAGATTGGTGACAACGTAAAAGCTCAAAACTCTTCAACAGATATTTGTACCCATGGCAATTGGCAGAAGGATTAACTTGCATGTAAAAAAGGCGACTGAATCCACAGCAATATCACAAAGCATAAATGTTTACTGCCTTTCAAATCAGATACATAAAAGTTCACCAAATTTATGCCCATCATTGCATATTAAAAAGGAATCCATAACATTGTATTCAATCCTTTTTATATATTTGTGAAGTCAATATTTCTTTGTTTACTGAATGCAATTTGTTCAGCGTTACATAAAACTGGGGCTATAAATGTTTTATTATCTCTCAATCATCATTATGTACGTCATTGACTTGGGCATTTATCACATAATTAAAGCCAGTTGAGGGCTTAATGTAACTGGAATGAACCCCTCTGAGGTGAACTGCTATTCCAAAACAATTCAGTTGCTGTTCGGACATGCAGTGCAAATGTAATCCATTTTTGTCCAACATATCCATTTGTGCCCGTTGCACAACAGCCTCTATTGACAACATCCATTTGACAAACAGTGAAAATCTTACATGGAGTTCTTCTGGAATTGGCCTCCTGCAGACAAATTAGTTCTGCTTGATTCCCAGCACATGCCAATTTCAAAAGTCTATTGTATGTACAAGGGGGAAAACAACACCCTCTTCATTTAGAGCTTACAGTATGAATTCATAAAGGAACGTCTGTGTGGCACAAAATTTATTATCAGATCATGCCAACTTTCTCTAGGTGTCTTTATAAACGCTAGCTATATAGATCTCTGCAATTGCTTTTTAGAGCTGGTGGCTATTACCTTTTAAATAATGATAATAATGTGCCACATACCCCCTGCTTATGTAGGGCTGGAGGTTTGGCATTGGGAATATAGCTAGAGCAGCCTTCTTTCCCCATGCTCACATACCAAGCTCAAAAGTATTGTGCTCTCCAAATGGGCTGACTCTGCTCCAGAAACTTCCTGTTGCTCATGGATGAAGGAAATTCTAAGAGCATAGCCTGGAAAACAGCCACAGCTCACTAGTAGAACACATTCTTCACCTGCAATGGCTCCCAGATTAAGTCTTTAGCATCTCCAAATAGTATTGAAAAGACTTCACTATGAAACGCTGGAGACAGTATAGACCAGGTGTAGCCAATGGAGTGTCCTTCATATGTTATTCGGGCGCCAGCTCCCATCAGCTCCAGAAAGTATACCTATAACTAGAAAAATAAACTTTCTGAGACCCTGTGAAAAAGAATGCAACAAGAAGAGAAGGAAACAAGAAGTGAAGGGGGGGTATTGTTTTCATAATGCAGCCTTTTCCAACCTGGTGCCCTCCAGGTGTTTTGGGCCACTGCTCACATCATCAATGATTATTAACCATGCTGCCTGGGGCTGTTGGGAGTCCACAACTGGGAGGCATTTGGAGAAGAATCTCATAATACATTTTAGTTTTGGCTCAATTATGACTTACCTCTACCCATATTTTATGGATTAGTCTTTACCTTAAGACTGGGAGGCATCCCAGACCATTGGCTGCTTGGCTGTTTAAAATCGACAGCAGTTCTTGCACCTCTTCAGCCTTGTTTTATACTTCTGTTGTGAAGCTTGCATGGACAGGGTCAGAATCTAAAGTGAATGGAGCAGAAATGCAATTTTGCACTTCTGAAATAGGCTGATTCTCTCTCTCTCTCTCTCTCTCTCTCTCTCTCTCTCTCTCTCTCACACACACACACACACACACACACACACACACACCCAATACCAATGATTACTTTCTCTACCCAGGAAACCAAGAGGAATTATCAGAGTTTAAGGACATGTTTCAGCCTGGCAAAAGCACCTGAGGAAGGAATGAGGTAGTATGGTGAGAAATGTGGCCTGGAAAGACGCAGAATAATTGCGGAAGGATATTTCCTGGAAATAGACCTGAGGGCCAGAGAGAAAGGCCTGGAGGACCACATTCAGCCCTGAGCCTTACATTTACCTCAGCATAGCGAATACTACCTAACTCCACAAAGGATCATACTGCATAACTGCTCCCATTTCCTATTTTCACTAGTATAAAAAATCACAGACAGCTCTGTAGAGCTAACTAATTTGAGGGAAAGATATAATGTCCCCCCCCTTTTTTTCTGGTTCTTTGCAATCATTCGGAGACTTGGATATAAATTTTAATGCCAATGAAATATGAATCACTCTCCTATCAGAATCACAGACCGCCGCTCCAATAACAGAGTGGTTACTCACTGAAATAAACTTAATTTTTGTCTATGCTTATATGATTGCTGCAGTTTTATTACAGTCCTCCCAAG
Organism: Podarcis bocagei; assembly: GCF_964188305.1. Taxonomy (NCBI): domain Eukaryota; kingdom Metazoa; phylum Chordata; class Lepidosauria; order Squamata; family Lacertidae; genus Podarcis; species Podarcis bocagei. The sequence continues at coordinate 38,325,074 of NC_138140.1, read as the reverse complement.
AAAATTGCTTAGCTCTCATGTAGATTTCACAGCCTCTGCAGCAAGGTATAATGCCCCTAACTTAATTTGAATTGCTTGTATTTATCATGGTACATACTGAATGTATTAACAATTTTCGTTGGTAGTGTTAAAGACATTTGGTGGTGTTAAGGGCACTGTACTGAAGACTCAGGCTGCAATCTTAACCCCATTTGGTTAGGAGTTAGTCCCATTGAATTCAATGAGTATGCCTGGTTAGGACTGACTGTGAGACTGCAACTCGTAACGCCACTTACATAGGAATAAAACCCACTGAATTCAGTAGGACTTACGTATTTCTAAGTAAAGCTGCAATCCTGTTGCCACTTCCTTGAAAGCAAGCTCCATTGAATTCAAAGGGATTTACTTTTGAGAAGATATAGGTTTGTGGGGTGCCTGGGCTGCCCTTCTAATTCTGGATACATGCCCCCTTCTAATACCAGGGTTCCAGGCATTGAATTTAGCATGTTAAAATATAATCCATGTTAAAATATAAAACAGACTGGCTCCATGATTAAGTAATCTTGTGGAGAGATAGACCATTAAAAGAGCACAAAGAAATGAGTGATGCCCCATTCAGAAGACCATTAACAGAGACTCTCTGGGCCAAACAGCAAATGGGGAAAGCCCCTCCTCCCCAGGTGTGCAATAGCTAACAGAGGGAAAAGACCAGAGTCTCAAGAGAGAGGGGCAGAACTGCAGTGGGAGATGAGGTAAGCAATCAGGGGGGAAGTGTCAGTCTTGTAAGCTGGGGCCAGAGGACCAGAGCAGAAAGTGGGTGGTCTGTTTTATGCCGAGTGAGCACATTCAAAAGTGACAGCAACAGATCCATACATCCCTACCTGAAATGCTCAAACCATGAAGTTTTACTGGATTAAAGGAATTTTCCATGTGAGGGTACTCTAACAGAGTAAAGGGCTGTTACTATCTTTCCCTAATGGATTGGAGTAGATCCACTCCAAAGATTTGGTAGGGTGGAATAAAATAATTCTGGACAAATCTGTCAATTTTGTTTCATCTCAGTTTCTCACTTTCCCAGTCTTCAGTTTGTCACATTTCCACATCATTTTGCCATTTCTTTTTTTAAGTATGCATTTCTGTGCACATTTCTCCTTTTTTTAAACATATGGTTTTTCTTAATAAGAGCATTTTTCCAAGCTGTTTTCTGCAATACAATGCATTTTGTACATTAGTTTTGCGATGCTTTTCCCAGTAAGAAGGGTTTACTCCCCAATCCCTGCTATCTGCTAGAATTCAGCATTCCCATCCATCTTCATAGCACCATAGGTAATGGCTTTAATGTGGTACCTTGTGGAAATGATGATGAAATATTCGCTTTGTGGAAGCTTTGCCGCATAAAAAAATAGGAGAAGCTTCAAGAATGAAATAAAATGAAGTGGAGAGTAGGCTTGTTCCCCTCTGTTAACAAGGAGTAAAAAGTTAAGGTTTAAGCACTGGTTGTTCCCCCTAGGACCATGTCAGCACTTCATTCACCAGAGCAGTATCATTTCTCTGAGGTAAGCTACACAGTGTGAATGAACAAATGCGCTAAAGCTTTTAAAACTATCATTCCAGCAGCACATGTGCTAGATGCCTAATGTCTTTCTCTTGACAAAACACAGTTAATCTTCCCCAAAATGAATTTGCTGTGGACAAAATAATTTGCTGTAGACAAGATTGAAATGTCATAAACAAAAATATTGCTGTCCTTTTAAAGTCGTTTCAATACGGTATGTGATCAGCTTAATTATCTTAGGATTTACTGTGCCTTAGTCCCGCTGCAAAAAAATAATAATAAAAAATAAATCTGTTTAAACAGTGTAAGCATCACTGATCAACTTAAACCGTACATCCATCTTGTGCAAAATTGATGGCTCGGCATCCGGCTAGAAGATGATTCTGCTAGATCACCACCGTATCTTATGCTTGATGCATGATGCCTAAAAGTGATGAGAAGAATAAAACCAGAACGCTGATGCCTCATTCAGTTGGCATAATCTCTTTATGTGTGAAAGGTGGTTTGCAGGAATGCTATCGTGCTTCAGAACTGACTTTCCAAACCCGGCACCCAGGGCCAGACCACCCATTAGATACAGTGGGGTAGTCACCTCAGGCAGAAGGCTGGGGACAGCTGGGAGAGGCAGCAGATCCAGGCTCCCAAGGTGCATGTGATGTGCCATTTCTGATTTCTTGTCACTTATGGTGGTTGCCTGAGAAGAGCAGGACTGCTGCTGCCACTGCTTGCACCTCTCTGGCCTTCCTTTCTATCCCCTGCTACCTTCAACATGACATGGCTTCCTCAAGCCACTTCTAGTCACCTCAGGTAGTGGTGGCAGATGAGGCAGCAGTGCTGGTGGTGGCACTGGTGGTAGTGGCAGAGTTGGGGGGGCGTTGTTTTTTGTTTTGTCTCAAACAGCAAAATGGCTTGGGCTAGCCTGACCATTGACTATTCTGACTGGTTTTGATGGAAGTTGTAGTCTAGCAGTTTCTAGACCACAACCTGGTGAACAAAGTATGACCAAGAAACAAAATTCAGGATGGGACTCCGTAGATGAGGACAATGGGTCATGAAAATAGGAGCTGGTTTGATTGTCAATGACTGGAGTCATTGGGAAGCAAAATAAACTCCACCAAAATGGTGTTTTCACCTGCAGAAAGACACCTGTTTAGTATCTCCCAAATAATTTAATAGTTGAATTCATTCCTATGTGGCAACTAAAATACTGCACTTGGAGACATTGTTGGGGTCGCCCACCTGTCTGATCTCAGCTGGATTCATACCTCATTGGCAAGAATCCTGATGGAACCACATGCCTATATCAGGTCCTGCCTACACATAGCCCATTTTATTGGGCAGATAAAGGCCATGAAAATCAAGGGCCATTGTCTGCCCACTGAAATGGGCTGTAAAGACTAATCAATTTAAGATTAATCTGAATAAGACAAAGAGGCTAGAGCAAAGTGTGGCAGCTCAGATTTTGTGTGTGCTAGGAAAAAGCAGTTTGCTGGTGGAATCCAACTCCAAATCCGATATTTGTGTTGTGGGATATTCAGCCTCATATAACCAACATGATTAACTCTAATTAATGCATGATGGGATTAGTACCATTTAAGTAAGTTCTCCTGCCTGGCAAAGCTAGGTCACTACTCCTCACCTTGGGAAGAAGAGTTATCAAGCTCTTTGTTCTCCTACTTACCACCATGTGAACCCTACCAGTTTGGAGATCCAAGTTGGTTGCTTCCAGCTTAGACCACATACATTGTAGTTTAAGCAAGCCATCAATGTATTTCAGTACAAATGATTTCTAAACATTTACCACTTTGAAACCTGAGTTATTCTGTGTTTTCTTATTGCTGTATGGAAAAGCAGATAAATCTGACCTTTGGGGAGTTTGGAAGTAAACCATTTGTAACTTATCAAACATGTGGTCGCTTTCTATGCTAAGGGAAGTGGGGAACTTTGGAAGCAACTTAGGAGGAGTTGTTTTAAAGGTCTAACAGCCTATATTTCTACACTTTATTTTGCTATTTTGTGATTTTAAATCTCTGTTGGGCTTCTCTCACCAAAGAGTGTGTCTGGATCTTGGCCTCCAGGGAATTCTCTCTCTCTCTCTCTCTCTCTCTCTCTCACACACACACACACACACACACACACACACACACACACCCTAAGTATTTTATCTTTAAACAAACCAAAATACAAAAACTAACATGTATATTCAGGGAGATCTTGTTTGTTGCAATACCCTGGGCAGGGTTTTATAGTTTTAACTGATTTTTACCTACTGTAGTAGATTGTCTTTAGGCTTCCAGTAAATACAGACAATGCTGCTTACTAAACAAAGTGATCCATTTATATTAATAGAAAACACAATTTAGACCTGGAGCTCCTAGCATCAGTTAGTCATCAGTAACACATGTACTCACAGTAATACCTCAAGGACCGCCTCTTTCCATATGAACCTACCCAGACCCTGAGATCGTCTTCTGAGGTCCTTCTTCATGTGCCTTCTCCTTGAGAGGTCAGGAGGGTGACAACATGATAACGGACCTTCTCTGCAGTGGCTCCCTGTCTGCGGAATGGCATCCCCAGGGATGTTTGCCTGGCACCTTCATTATACATATACACCTTTAGGTGCCAGGCAAATACATTCCTTTTTAACCAGGCCTTTGGCTGGTTTGATTGACATCCTATGTTCTTTTAAAATGTGAGGTTTGGGGGTTGTTATTTTTATTTTGATTGTGTATTTTGTGGTTTCATATTTTGATTTTGTTCTGTGAACCACCCTGAGAACTCTGGGTATAGGGCGGTATATAAATTCTAACAACAACAACAACCAAGGATTCTACTTTCACATCCTGCATTCTGGAAAGCAGATGGCTCTCCTAACTCTTCATTCCCACAGTACTGTTGCATGCACTTTACCACATAATCTAACACCTTGTCTGCCTTGGTCAACATGGTAAATGCTCATGCATGATTGCTGGCTGGAGCCTATGGGAGTTGAAGCCCAACATCTGGAAGGCCACAAGTTTTCTACCTCTGACTTATGACACAATCCAATGAGTATATCAGTTTATGCATATTTGGGAGGAAGGTACCATTGCCATTTCCTTCTTTACAACCAGGAAACAATATATACTACCTCAAATCTCATATGATAATTGAAACTTTTCTACTTAAGAGCAACTCTAACTGAAAGTGAAATTACATTTGTTCACTACTCTAGGGGCCAGCTCTAAATAGTCTAAAGAACACTTCTTATTGGAAACAACAAGTCTAAAAATAATGTCACTTTCTGCAATGGGCCAGCCCTCTTTCTTTTTCTCCCTTGGGGGTCTGTTCAATTAATGGTTTTGGAGCTTCACGGGAGTCCTGAGCTGTAATGATGCAGCAGCTGTGCCATTTTCAGCAGCCAAAGAATTAAGTTTGATGGTTGCAGAAGGTCACCTAAAATGTTCATCTCCAAAAAGAAAGTAGAAACAAGGCAGTATGGTGAGCAGCAAATTTAAAAGCAGAGCATGGGGGGTACTTCCTGCATTGGTACAAGAGGATGAAGTAACAGTGCCATGAAAATTAAATTTGTTTGTTCAGTGATGACCCTTCTGATGAAAAATCCATCTTCTTCTTCTGGTCTAAAGCCAGAGTGAGATGAAGCTTAAATGGCAGGTAGTGTTGTGACAGCTTACTACATCTTTCTGGCATAGCCGGCGGTGACTACCTCTTGGCCTGAGGGATGTAGCCACTTGAGGCAACAGGATGTTCTGGGCCAGCCTTGAGAGATAATGAAACAACAGCAACACATGATCAAGAGGCTCTACCAGGAAACAGGCACCTTCACACATTGATGAACAATGCCTCTGAAGCAGGTGTTCCCACTGAGATGACTTAACTGAAGCAGCTGTCCCGTTTGCAAAACAGGACATGCCATATCATTTGAAATGTGTTCTGTTATTTCCCCAATAAATAAATGAATGAATGAATTAAACACACTTTGAAGCCAGAGATAGGATGCCAAGCTAGCCTAGCATTTCGATAGCAGCCACCAAGCCCAACATAGCATCTTGCATGGCTAACTCTTTCAGACTTCGTGACAGCAACACTACTTCTTTTATTACTTTAAACCACCCTGTGTCCAATAATTGTTTAGGGGGATTTAAAACAACAAAGTGAAACACATAATGCTGAAAATAAATATTTTTTTAAAAGAACTAGACAGAGCTGCATGGACAGTGATCAGAATGGAAAGTACTTATAATTACAGAATACCCAAACGATCTGGGAGCATCTTTCTGTTTAAGAAGTGTTTACCTGGCACCTTGCAAACAACTTAGAAGGTATCAGGTGAATCTCCCTGGAGGGAGCTTCACATCCAAAAATCTTCTCTCTGGTGCCCTCTCATTTCACTATCATTTACTGTATTTTTCGCTCTATAACACACACCATAACACGCACGTAGTTTTTAGAGGAGGAAAATCCATAGGCATGCCACCCGTAGGCATTCCCTCCATAACACGCACAGACATTTCCCCTTACTTTTTAGGAGGAAAAAAGTGAGTGTTATGGTGCAAAAAATATGGTATCTCACACACACCCTACTGGCTTGAGGCATTAGAAAAGGCAACAAGAGATGACTATAGCATCTGGCCAGGTTAGTATCTTGTTCATTTGTTTATTAAAACATTTTTACAGTGGCTTTCAACATAAAACCTCCACATCACTTTATAACTAGGGATTGGCAGATCTGCCAATCTTATTTGTGCGCAGTTTCCCCTAATATATGCATTTTTGCAGGCAAAATTTCCCTTAAGCCTCATCCTGGGTATGACTTGGGTACAAGGAAAGTGGGGGGAGGTGGAGTTGCATCTCCCTGTTGTGCCCTCATGAAATCTCATTGAATGGCAATCATTCTGAAAGATTCACAAGAAGGAGGAGGGATTGAGACCTTTCATTTTTAAAAAATAAATAAATTCTCATTTAGACAAAAGACACATAAAATGAGAAATGAAATAAAACAACAGTATATGCTCAGATAAACTTTTCTGAATATAGTAACAAAGTTGTGTTAAAACATATATTTCATGATTATTACAGATATGAAATGATGTATAATAGCATAGATGCTTAGATTGTTGACCATTAGTAAAAGGTATTCGGTATCAATAAACAATTTATATTTATAGGAATTCATACGGAATGAGGGAGAAAATTAAAATATAAAATTAATGCATGTCAAATTGTTCTATAAACTATGGGTACTGTTCTGCCATATGCCTCATTATTTGTGTAATGAATAAAATCACACAAAACTGCAGAAAAATTGTGTTTTACCCTCTTGCTACTTTTATTTTTTGTTTCAGTTTTTCCAATAATTCTGTTTGCCAAATTGCACTACTGTATACCATTGCATACTGTATACCATTGATGCATAGTCAATAATTGTAATGATCTCCATGTCCTTCTTGCATCATTTAATCGATGTGTTATGAACTCTTTATTTCTTATTTGCAACATATAATAACTAAGTAGATTAAGTAGTTTAAGTTCATGGGAACTGTTTATCTTGTAATTAAATATATTTCTGTAAATACTTTTTCCCAAAACCTTTCTATTTTTGAAGACTCCCAGCACATGTGCTGATATGTTCCTATAATGGGACATCCTACAACATATGAGAGAACTGTTCAGTTTTATATTAGCTAGGCATCTAAGAGTTAAGTACCAGCAGTATACAATTTAAGGGCTCTTTCTCTTTTACCAATATCTATGGCACTTTTATCCACAGACTGTTCCATGCATCTTCTTCAATTTTTATATTCCAATTCTATTCCCACTACCGTCTCGAATTTTGCTGAGGGCAAAATGGAACCTCTATAATAGATTGATACTAGGATGAAATTAATCCCTTTGTCATTATATTTTCTTGGACTATTATTTTCCCATATGTTGTTTATTGTCTCATAGCTTCATTTATAACTAGGAAGTTTGTTAAAAGGACCTTAATTGTGATTCGAGGACCCGATCCCCGCTTGGGGAATAAAGACACGTGGACACAGAATGTAAGGTTAATGGGTAAGGTAAAGGCCACAACTTTATTGATTACAGCATGTGAGAAGGTATTGGCTTAGGCATTGGACCACAGAAGATTAGACTCCACCCACTCGTAGAGGGGTGAGTCTGAGGAGGGGTTAACCACCAGTAGGGGAAGCCTGTTGATGCTAATCCAACTATAGGCTCTCTTCCTGATGTCACCGAGGGTCGTGCCATGGCCCCCCACCACACGGGCATCGGACAGGATCCACGACTGCCGGATTCCTTTAGCGGAATACCCAAAATTGTCGGGGAAGGTGATTGCCACGCCTTGCCCCCCGAAACACCAACAACACATTCCAATGCCTAACCGCCAAATACCACGAAAGTTGTGATGGTTGCTACGAGGTAGGCGAAAAAAACCAAGAGGCCGGGCTAATTTAGCCAATTGGAAAAAACTTCTACCAGGCCCCCTGGTTAAACAGGGCGACCAACCAGAGGTCCATAGCAAAGTCTCGGGAACAGCTAATCTAAAGGGAGTGGACGGTGGGTGACTCGAAGAAAATGTGTGTGCAAAGGTGGGGAAAATGTGTGTGCAATGGTGGGGGTGGCTGGCGCGGCTGCGTTTGAGCAGCAAGCCACACCCCTGTCGAGCTTCCCTATTGGGTGCCCAACTAGGGAGGGGCGTGGCGCCAGCCCTGGAGTTGAAGCAGGGGGCAGAGCGCCCCCTGCATGACGCAGGAATCGTCTCCCGCTCACAACCCCTTCCCTCCTGGGAGTAGGAAAGGCTTTGGTAACCTAATAGCCATGGCATTTCAATATTTCTCAATTTAATTTGCATCTCCTCAATGGTAAGTGATTCAGGCCTCATCATGGGATTGAATACACCTTGGTCGCGCTGGTCTTTGATCTTTGGCGAGCTAGGGACAAAGGTGAAAGCTGTTTCCTAGTTCTGCTGGATCTCTCAGCAGCCTTTGACACCATCAACCATGACAGCCTTCTGGACCGTCTTGAGGAGCTGGGGGCACTGTTATACAGTGGTTCCGCTCCTTCTTCCTGGGCCGTGTCCAGAAAGTGGTGGGGGGGATGAGTGTTCAGACCCCTGGGCTCTCACTTGTGGGGTGCCTCAAGGTTCTGTCCTCTCCCCCATGCTTTTCAACATCTACATGCAGCCGCTGGGAGATCATCAAGGGGTTTGGGTTGGGTGTGCAGATGATACCCAGCTCTACCTTTCTTTCAAATCGGAACCAATGAAGGCAGTGAAGGTCCTGTGTGAGTGTCTGGAGGTAGTTGGAGGATGGATGGCGGCTAACAGACTGAGGTTGAATCCTCATAAGACAGAAGTACTGTTTTGGGGGGACAGGGAGTGGACGGGTATGGGGGACTCCCTGGTCCTGAATGGGGCAACTGTACCCCTGAAGGAGCAGGTGCGCAGCCTGGGAGTCATTTTGGACTCACAGCTGTCCATGGTCTATTCTGTGTCAAGGGCAGCTGTCTACCAGCTCCCTCTGCTATACAGGCTGAGACCCTACCTGCTCGCGGACTGTCTAACCAGAGTGGTGCATGCTCTAGTTATCCTCTGCTTGGACTACTGCAACACACTCTACATTTGAAGGCTACTGTCAGGGATTTAGGAGCAGAGGCAAGGCCAAGGGAGGAAACAGAGAGCGAAGGGGAGGAGGCAGAAGAAAAGATGAGTGATGACGACGACCCGAGATCTCCTAGTCTTTCCAGTGAATCAGAGGATTCACAGAAAGGAGCACCAGTGGCCAGGGCAAGGGGGGAGTCTAGGGGGGCACCCCAGGAAGATAGAGCCAGAGGGGACTCAGGGGAGAGCAGTTGGAAATCGGGACCAGCGTCACCGCCAGGGAGCAGGGAAGAAGAAGGGAGCCAGGGGGCAAGCGCTGGCAGCTCACCACAGGAGGGAGGGCATGAGTCAGGAGTGGCCACACCTCCATCGGGGAGCGAAGAAACGGTTAAGAGGAAAGTGGAAGGTTGGGCGCGCGCGCCAAGTTCAAATGCAGAGGAAGGCGGCGCAGTAAGCAGCCCGGAAAGGGAACCAGGTCCTAAAGCCCGGCGCAAGGAGGCAGGAGGGTCCGGGTCAGCGTCAGAAGAATCCAGGAAGGAAGAAACCCCGGGGGGTAGAGGGACCCAGAGGAGGACAGTCAGGCGGAAAAGGTGGAGCAGGGCTAGGATATTAAGTTGGTGCACAAGGGGCGGAGACTCAGACGGAGCTTCGCCGATCTAGCTACTAGACGTAGAGTTGCGCGCAGCAGCGTGAGAATGGAAACTGCAATTCAATAAAGACTTTTACTTAATGATCGCTGGCTAGCGTGATCCTCTGTGAGCTAGGATCTTCAAGCAGCTCTGACAGTAAGCTCCGTCTCACTCAATTGTGGGCATCTACAACCTCGAGGAGGGGAGAGAAGCAGGTGCCCACTAGCGAGCTCACGAACGGCAGACGACATGACGGCTGAGCAGCAGATAGAGGAACTCAGAAAAGCAGTGGCACAACTGAATGCCGAGGCTCTCGCATCCAGGAAGAGAGAGGAGGAGGCAGCTGCCGCCTGCAGGGATCTCCAGGTCAGGTTAGATGTGCTGACAAAGCAGACACCCCGGCAGGAGGGAATTGGGTTGGCGAGACGCACAGGCGGGCTGGTCTCTCACTTCGATGGGAACCTGCAACAGTATCCCAACTTTAGAGCAGACGTACTGTGCGCACTGCAACTGCTGCATAAAGACTTTAGAGATGAGCAAGAGAGAGTGGGATTCATCATGTCTCATTTGCATGGGGATGCTAAAGCATGGCTACGCAATTTATGGAGAGATAAGGATCCGGCGCTCCAGAATGCAGATGCCTTTATTAAAGCGATGGATGGGTGTTTTTTATCAAGCATTGACGTGGATCTTGCCCGGAAGGAGGTGCATGGGCTAAGACAAGGGAGGGCCAGCGTCCGGCAGTACCATGCCCGCTTTTTCGCCTTGGTCAGTGCCCTGGAATGGGACAGAGATTCGGCCCCTGTAAGAGACCTCTTTTGGGAGGGGTTGCACAGCTCGATTAAAGATGAGATCGCGAGGGGGGAGAGACCCCGAACCACCCAGGAGGTCGTTCAGAGGGCACTGGCAGTGGGGGTGAGGCTGGAAGAACGCCCGTGGAGCAGGGACGAAGGGCGTGGAGGGCGCGAACCAGCCAGGGGCCCCTCCTTCCTTCCCAGAGAAGCAGCGCGGGCGCAATCCACGCCTCCGCCAGGAGGAGGAGCCGAACCTATGGAGGTTGGAGGTGCAAGGGCTCAGTCAGCAACCAGAGCCCTAGCACCGGCAGCAGTGAAAGCGAAGCCTCCTAGAGGGAACAGGAAGTGTTACGTCTGTGAGGAGCCAGGGCATATGGCGAAAGAGTGTCCCCAGAGGCTCCACAAGCTCACTGCAGCCTCGGCAATGGTGACTGCAGCAACGCAGCAAGGAGGAACACAGCAGGGAAACGAAGCAGTCTGGCTGGAGGAAGAGGCCCTGGGGCCCAGCCAGACGTGTTAGTGCCGCAGTCCCCAGAGATTTTACAGCCCGTGAACCCCCTCCCGCCCAAACCAGTGGTGAGGCTCACCGCATCTCTCCAGCTGCCCAATGGAATCACCATGGACGTGCCCATCACAGTGGACTCGGGCAGCAACGCGGACTTTATAGGGCAGGACTTTGTCGACAAGCACGCTATACAGTTGCTGCCGGCCACACTGCCCCTGCAGGTTGTCACGGTGGATGGCAGGGAGTTGCTAGGGGGGCAAGTGGTGAAGCAGACGCCGCCAATGGCGATGCGACTTGGGAATCACAAAGAAATCATCAGCTTCAATGTCGCTCAACTATCGGATACGCCCATTGTATTGGGAATGAGTTGGCTGGACAAGCACAGCCCAACGCTGGCTTGGTACCAGAGGCAGCTGGTCTTCGGCTCTTCCTTTTGTGCTGAACACTGCATCGTGCACCGGCAGGAAGGAGAGGAAGAGGAGTCACAGCTGCTGCTAGGCACGCTGCAAGCGATTCCCCACAAGTACGCAGAATTTTTGGAAGTTTTCTGCGAGAAGGAGGCGGACAGGCTACCCCCTCACAGACCATATGACTGCAAAATTGACCTGCTGCCGGGGGCGGCGCTGCCTAAAGGGAAACTGTATTCCATGTCGGAGGACGAGCTGCAGGAACTCAAAGAGTTCATCGATCATAATTTGGAGCGCGGTTTCATCCGAGAGTCCAAGGCAGCGGGGGGCAGTCCTGTATTCTTTGTTAAAAAGCGAGACACGCCCCAAAAAAGACTGGTCGTGGACTATCGCATTTTAAACAGTGTGACCAAGCCGTCGGACTTCCCCATGCCCCGAATCGACGACCTCCTGGTGAAGGTGCGGAAGGGAAAAGTGTTCACCAAGTTAGACCTGCGAGGGGCGTACAACCTCATTCGCATGCGGGAGGGAGATGAGTGGAAGACGGCCATGTTCACGCCACTGGGTACCTACGAATACAGAGTTATGCCTTTTGGACTGCAAAATGGCTCCCACGTTTTTCAAGCTTTCATGCATCACGTGTTGGCGGGACTTCTCTACAAGACGTGCGTCTGTTTCTTAGATGACATCCTGATCTTTTCGGAATCGCAGCAGGAGCATGACAGGCACGTCAAGGAAGTGCTGACCAGACTAAAGCAACATAGGCTCTACGCCAAGCTGGAGAAGTGCCAATTCGACGTGACGGAGGTGGATTTTCTGGGCTACAAGTTGTCTGACAAGGGGCTCGCCATGGACAGCGCCAAGGTTCGAGCGGTATTGGACTGGAAGAGCCCACGCAACCGGAAAGAGGTCCAAAGGTTTGTCGGCTTTGCGAACTTCTATCGCAAGTTTATCAAGGGCTTCGCTATGCAGACAGCGGCCATCACAGACACGCTTAGCTCCAAGAAAAAGAAGTTCGTTTGGACGGAGGAGGCGGAGCAGTCCTTTCAGGCACTCAAGCGTCTCTTCGCGTCGGAAGAGCAGCTGCTTCACGTCAACCCCAGCAGGCCGATGAGGGTGGAGACAGACGCCTCGGACAGAGCCGTGGGGGCGGTCCTGCTGCAGAAGGACCAGCAGGGGGTGTGGCGACCGGGAGCGTTTTACTCCAGGAAGCTCAGCAAGTCCGAGCAGAACTACACCATCTGGGACAGGGAGTTGCTGGCCATTCATGCAGCGTTCAAAGCGTGGCGGCACTTCCTGATCGGCGCCAAGCACACGGTGCAGGTTTGCACGGACCACAAGAATCTGGAGCACTGGCGCACGGCACAGTTCCTAAACCAGAGGCAGATACGCTGGGCTGAGTTTTTTGCGAACTTCGACTTCCGCATAGAGTATGTCCCGGGGGACACTAACATCATGGCGGACGCCCTCTCCCGTAAGCCACAGTATCTGGAGGACGCAACGCCAGCGGCAGCCATGCACATCTTCGCACCAACAGTATGGGCGTGCGCCGCGGCCACCGTGGACCTGGAGGTGGTGCGACGAGCGTTGCAGGATGACTCCTTCGCGCAAGCAAAGATGGCAGAGGTGCAAAGGGGCAAGGCTGTGGCCGACGGTTTCCAGCTACGAGATGGATTGCTCATCCGTAAAGGGGCCATCTACGTGCCGGGAGACGACCTACGCGCCAAGGTGCTGCAGCAGCTGCACGACGCGCCCACGGCCGGGCACTTTGGCAAGGAGAAGACGGTGGAATTAGTAGCCAGGGATTTCTGGTGGCCTGGAATGAGAGGGGAGGTCGCAGACTACGTGGCGAGGTGTGACACCTGCCAGAGGGCCAAACCAGTGCACAGACCGCCGGCCGGACTGTTGGAACCGCTGCAAACTCCGGTCGAACCTTGGGAAAGGGTGGCTCTGGACTTTGTCACAGATCTGCCCAGCTCGAGGGGCAAGACGGCAGTGCTGGTGGTGGTGGACCTGTTTTCCAAGATGGCCCATTTCATTCCGTGTGCTAAGGTGGCCACGGCGGAGCAAACCGCCAAACTGTTCATAGACCACGTGTTCAAGGTTCACGGTCTGCCACGGTCCATTCTGTCCGACCGCGGGCGGCAGTTCATCTCGAATTTCTGGCAGAAGCTGATGGGCTTCCTGAACGTCAAGATCAACCTGGCGTCGGCGAGACACCCGCAGACCAACGGGCAAGCGGAGCGGGTCAATGCCATCATGCAGCAGTACCTGAGATGCTATGCGAATCAACAGCCTGCGACGTGGGTGGATTACCTGCCGCTTGCCGAGTTCGCCTACAACAACACGAAGCACGTGTCCACGGGGGTCACGCCGTTCTTCGCCAACAACGGGAGGCACCCCAGAACCTTCCCGGGACTGGAAAGAATGGGGGAGGGGGAGCCGCAGACGGCAGATGCGTTCGCGCCGGAGCTGCAGGAAGTCCACGATCAGCTGAGGCGCCACCTGGAGCTGGCCAAACACGCATACAAGGTACAAGCGGACAGACACAGAAGGGTTGGCGAAGAGCTCCACGTGGGAGACTGGGTCTGGTTAGCAGCCCACGCAGTGCCAGCCAGGTCGTTGGCCAAGAAGAAACTAGGGCATAAACAACTGGGGCCCTACCAAGTCGAAGAGCAGGTCAACCCGGTAGCTTTCAGACTGGCACTTCCGGAGGGTTCCAGAATGCATCCGGTGTTCCACAGATCGGTGCTCACTCCTTACAAGGCACCGCACAGGTTCCAGGAACCCGGAACGGCGCCGAGTCCGGTCAGAGACAGAACAGGGCACGCGGGAGTGGCACAGAAGGAGCGCATCAACGAAGTCACGGAGATTTTGGACTCCAGATGGGGGGAAGAGGGGGTAGAATACTTTCTCGCCAAGGAGGGCACCCCGGCCAGTGCGAACAGCTGGGTGCCGGGCTACGCCTTGGACGAACCTCTACTCAAAGACGAGTTTCATGCCCTCTTCCCACATAGACCTATGCCAGCAGACTTTTTCGACGACTGGCTTTTCACGCCCACGCTTTCGGCCAGCACTTTCCGGGGGTTCGACTCGGAAGAGGACCCGACACAAGACGTCCGTTCCCCGGAGGGGTCACCCTCGGGATCTGCATCAGAACCCTCGTATTGGTGGGACGATAGACCAGAGGAGCAGTTCCGCAGAAGGTGGCTGGAAGGCCCAGGACGAGCAACGCCGCCAGGAGGAAGTGAGGGAGAAACGGACATGGACGTTTTCGGGGACGACCCTGGTTTCGAGCACGGCGGCACAGAGATGGAAGCGGAGGTGACCGTCGTCGAAGAGAGCAGGGAGGAAGACCCGCGAGACTTCAGATGGAGGCCCGCCACGGGAAGCGAACGATATCCGACGTTCGTCCCTTTGCAACAGCAGCACCCAGCTCCAGCACCGGAAGGAGGGGAGGGGGGAATGGGGGGCTTCGAGGGGGGGATGGATGTCAGGGATTTAGGAGCAGAGGCAAGGCCAAGGGAGGAAACAGAGAGCGAAGGGGAGGAGGCAGAAGAAAAGATGAGTGATGACGACGACCCGAGATCTCCTAGTCTTTCCAGTGAATCAGAGGATTCACAGAAAGGAGCACCAGTGGCCAGGGCAAGGGGGGAGTCTAGGGGGGCACCCCAGGAAGATAGAGCCAGAGGGGACTCAGGGGAGAGCAGTTGGAAATCGGGACCAGCGTCACCGCCAGGGAGCAGGGAAGAAGAAGGGAGCCAGGGGGCAAGCGCTGGCAGCTCACCACAGGAGGGAGGGCATGAGTCAGGAGTGGCCACACCTCCATCGGGGAGCGAAGAAACGGTTAAGAGGAAAGTGGAAGGTTGGGCGCGCGCGCCAAGTTCAAATGCAGAGGAAGGCGGCGCAGTAAGCAGCCCGGAAAGGGAACCAGGTCCTAAAGCCCGGCGCAAGGAGGCAGGAGGGTCCGGGTCAGCGTCAGAAGAATCCAGGAAGGAAGAAACCCCGGGGGGTAGAGGGACCCAGAGGAGGACAGTCAGGCGGAAAAGGTGGAGCAGGGCTAGGATATTAAGTTGGTGCACAAGGGGCGGAGACTCAGACGGAGCTTCGCCGATCTAGCTACTAGACGTAGAGTTGCGCGCAGCAGCGTGAGAATGGAAACTGCAATTCAATAAAGACTTTTACTTAATGATCGCTGGCTAGCGTGATCCTCTGTGAGCTAGGATCTTCAAGCAGCTCTGACAGCTACCTTTGAAGGTGACCCGAAAACTACAATTAATTCAGAATGCGGCAGCTAGACTGGTGACTGGGAGCAGCCGCCGAGACCAGATAACACTGGTCTTGAAAGACCTACATTGGCTCCCAGTATGTTTCCGAGCACAATTCAAAGTGTTGGTGCTGACCTTTAAAGCTCTAAATGACCTTGGCCCAGTATACCTAAAGGAGCATCTCCACCCCCATCGTTTGGCCCGGACACCGAGGTCCAGCGCCGAGGACCTTCTGGCGGTTCCCTCACTGCAAGAAACAAAGTTACAGGGAACCAGGCAGAGGGCCTTCTCGGTAGTGGCTCCTGCCCTGTGGATCGCCCTCCCATCAGATGTCAAAGGAATAAACAACTATCTGATGTTTAGAAGACATCTGAAGGCAGCCCTGTGTGGGGGCGTTTTTTAATGACTGATGTTTTAATGTATTTTTAATTTCCTGTTGGAAGCCACCCAGATGGGCAGGATATTATTATTATTATTATTATTATTATTATTATTATTATTATTATTTTGTCCATCTTTGTGTGTGTGTGTGTGTGTGTATATAAAAATACAGGTTATTTCCGCTCCTCCTTTACACACATCTATATTACAGATTCTTTAAAAAGCCCATTTTGCCCTCCAAGTTTCCTATCTACCCACCCTTAGTGTCTGGGCAACATAGTGCATATTTTTTGTTATACACATAACATTGCACACTTTACGTTGCATTTTTGTACACATTACTTAGTTGAGAAATTACACAGACATGCAAATATAAGTTCTGGAGCACATTCCACAGTAAACGATTGCACAGTAAGCACTGGACCTTTTCTCTCTCCCATTCCACATCTCTTTCTCTCTGTGTTTTATGGATTGTGCAAGGTTTTGTTGTTTTTGAACTGCAACACATTAGTAATTCAGGAAGAAATTTGTCTCCCCCTAGTGTATTTAGAGGAGTAGAATTAGTGCTAATTTCCCTCCCACCAGGTTAAAAAGGCATGCTTCTTTCTGGAAAATTGCATCCCTTTACCTTTCTCTTTGACTGCACAGAGCAGATGCTATACTCCTGGGTGTTCCATACCTGCTAGTCTACCATGAGGCATTTGTTGCAGTGCATGCTGAGCAGCCAGTCAGCTGTAGAGGGCTGGCTGAGAATGGATACTTCATGAATAAACATTTGCTGAAAGCTCACATTACGCAGCCATCTTCCATAGCTTCTTTGGATTAATTCCATGGCTGTATATTGAAATGAAACCATGTGAAACCATCCACAGGGCTTCTCTACCTACAGTGAGCCTTCCATTATACTCTGGGGTGATTTCTGCATTCCTTTGGGTCTTCCTTTGCCCCCAGTTATCGCCAACTCAGCCTGAATGAACTGACAAAGACTTTAGCAACCGGGCAATGGGGATCACAGAGAGTAATAATGTTAAGGCAGTGTGATATAACCCATAGGTTAGTTATTCACACAGCATGGCCCTGAATGTTACAAATGACAGGAAGAGAAAGGGAAGAGAAAGGAAAACAATAATGAGTGACAATAATTATTGCATCACTGATATCCATGTACACGTCAAGAAAATACAAGCCAAAAAGTACTTGTGATTGAATATGTGACTCCATCAAGTTTATTTTTCTGTGGTGTTTTACTAGTGTACAATGTTTTGCTGTACCTTAGTAAAACAGCATATAAAAAGAACTAGATGCAACTGATTGTTTAACAATATCAGGATTGGGTGTGTGGAGATAGTATTCTATCAATCTGCACAACAATTACACATGCATACGACTAAAACACCACAAACAGGGATTTTGCTTGCTTTGGGGCAATATTTTTTTCTTTCTCTCCAATATGCATGTGTGAAGCATTAACAATGCAAAAGAACTGAAAACTATGTCAAGATATGCATCTACAGTACTCTGCTCTAAATTTAAAACATCCTACTGAGGAAGAGCGGAGGACAAGTACAAGTAGATTCAGAGCTGATGAAGTGGCTGGGCCAAAGCCGAAAGGTCTCTCAGTTGCGGATATGCCTGGAAGCGAAAGGAAAGTCCAATGCTGTAAAGAAAAATATTGCATAGGAACCTGATCGCCGAAGAATTGATGCTTTTGAATTATGGTGCTGGAGGAGACTCTTGAGAGTCCCATGGACTGCAAGAAGATCAAACCTCTCCATTCTTAAGGAAATCAGCCCTCAGTGCTCACTGGAAGGACAGATCCTGAAGCTGAGGCTCCAATATTTTGGCCACCTCATGAGAAGAGAAGAGTCCCTGAAAAAGACCCTGATGTTGGGAAAGATTGAGGGTACAAGGAGAAGGGGATGACAGAGGATGAGATGGTTGGACAGTGTTCTCGAAGCTACTAACATGAGTTTGACAAACTGCGGGAGGCAGTGGAAGACAGGAGTGCCTGGTGTGCTCTGGTCCATGCGGTCACAAAGAGTCAGACACAACTAAACAACAGCAACACTCATTTTTCCAGGAGAGTTCCACTTTGGTGCTACAGTAATCAGTCAGCCACAAATGCAGTTCGTACAAAGATGATAGGTGAAGACTGCTGAGTGCTGGTCTGAGCAATTATCATTAAATTTGTGTAATCATAGAATCAGTCTGTTCTACTGCAAATTCAGCTTTCCATATTTAAGGGAGGATCAGTTTCCAAATAGTGTCTAAAATGTGATAAGGAAAGCAACACATTATGCTGATTTTGATGGAGAGACAGAAGGATAAAGATGGCAATTTTTCAAAGGAATAATGCTAGTTGGCCTCCAATGTTCAGTGGTTAATAACGGTAAGTGTTGCCTGCATGACCATGAAAACAGGAGTCAGTCAGAGCAATAGGAAAAACTGGATTTATATTTCAGTGGCACCTGCTTTGCATGAAGAAAATCCCAGGTTCAATTTCTAGCTTATTCAGCTTATTCCAGGTTATACTGTGAAAGACTCTCTGTTTGAAACCCAAGTGAGATCTAAGTGCCAATTGTCCTCAGCTACAACCCTGAAGGATGCAGCTGTGTTATGGGATCCCATCAGAGTCCCAAGTCTACTCAAATTTTCATAGGTGTCTTGGTGAGACTGTTGGTTAAAGGAGATTTGAATCTTCCTGCGAAGTTTAATGGTACAGTTTAAATTACTATACAAAGTTTAATACATACATTTCCCTCCATCCAGCATCTCTTCAGTATCCAGAATGCAGTTGCTTCACTCACCATCCTCTAGTTCATCAGTCCCTAAAACTATCTTGTCTCAGTATTCTTTGCCACATCTGAGGTGGTGGTGGTGGTGATATTCCCAAAGTTTAGTGCTGCTGTGTTTGCTGCTGTCTCTGCTGGCCTCTCCTGCACCATCCCAGCCCACATCATAAATGCAATCAGGGGATGAGTTGACATATCCAAGGTACTCTGGCACCCAAGTCTTACCTTCTCTGGCAGTGATGTGTTTACCCACAGCTGTCAGATCTAGTGAATTTTGGGAGTTGGGGCCATTCTGGCTACCTTTCCACACTGATCTTTAGTTTACCTTCTATCCATAAATGCAATCTACATAGGGATGGGAGAGAAACTTGATTCAGTTCACATTTAAAGGCAGACTTACCTAATTCATACCTTCTGAAAGAATATGGAAACAGAAACACAACCATTCTTCAAAATACTCACATCTCTGAATCTTGCAATGAAATATTCCCAGCAATGTGTAGAAAAATGGATATGCTACGGTGAAGCATGGCAGTAAATGCATATATTGGTGAAGATAGCATACAAAAATGCATTATATTATGGCAAATTGTTTTGGAAAAATGTGTATGTTAGGGAGCGAAATCCATTAATGTGTAAATTATGAGAAATTTGCACTAAAGTGCTGATGGTGGGGTTTTTTTCCTCATAAGGAGTTGGTTTAAAAGAAAACAAAAAAAGCAAACTGATCTGGAGGGAACCAACTCAAGATTGAAAAAAGTCCAAGAGAAATTCCTAGAGAAGCTAAAACTGACAGATTTACCCATAGCTACATCCACAGTATCATCTATGTAGAAGAAAGATGTAGCAGCAGGCTAGGTGGAATGACCCCAATTTATGCAGAAGCACAACACATCTTTAGAAAGAAGAAAGAACTCCCCCAAGCAACCCAGTGCTGAAAGAGCATACTTAGTAGCCATGGAATACAGTCCTACAGGTAAGGGGCAGGGTAACAGGTGCGAGGAGTGATAGAATGGAGTGGCTAGAATCTGGGACTCGGATCATTCCATACTGCAGCACTTTGCTCTATGTCTCACTTGAATACATTGGTTCTTGATCTTGATGTACATTTGAATAAATAAAGGCAAGTTTGTTCATTTATGCAAATGTTTCTATTTCAGGACTGAACGTCTGGAAATTTTTGAGGATTTTTAAAAAAAGGAATATATCCATTTACAGAGCTTATAATAGAAATACCTATCCCTGGAAAACTCCTCTCCGTAGAGACATTATTTATGTGGCAACTGTATAATAAAAACAGGCAAGCAGCCTTCAATCTCACCTTTTATTCAGAATCCAGTGGGTGATCTACTGTAAATGTTCCAGCTTTTCCAAATAAGTCTAGAGGGGCTTATTTGGCTGCCTTGTAAACAGCTTGAAGAAGCTTTATATAAAACCATATTGAGCAAAGTTGCAGAGAATATCTGAAATAAGAAACATATAGCTGTAACCTCCTATGTTTTCCCATTACTCTCCAAGGCTCTCTAATAACAGCAATTCATATCGAAACTTTTTGAGCCAGGCTGTCATTTTTGTTTCTCAACTTTCCCCTTTAACTTTTTGCAAGGGCACATTTTGCTTGGCAAAATCAAGGAAAGTAAGTTATCTCCTTCTAGCCTCTTAGATTTGCTGAAGGCATCTCCCTAACTCAGAGGTGGTAAATATTTTCCAAGCTGAGGTCCACATTCCTTCTGGGCAACTTTCTGGGGGCCAGCGACAGGTCAGTGGGGGTGGGGCAGGAGACAAAAAAAAGTAATTGAAGAAATGAATATGATCCTTACTTTTGTACAGTTGGCCATGCTAGTCACCCACTCATCCATCCACCTATCTAAGCAAGAGGTAAAAGTACTTGGGGTAGGACCAGGGATGGCTGTGGTCTGAGAAGTTGGAGTAACGTCTGAGGAGGAAGTATGACCTGCATAGAGTCATGAGGGCCAGATATAGATCTGGAGGCCCACATTCAAACCTCAGTCAGACCTTGTCCTAACTATTCCATTTATGCTCCAGGTTCTGGAAAGCAAAGTTCCAAAGGGTGATGATTACAGTTTCCTACTTCTTTCCTCTGGTAATATATGCAGGATCAACAGGCATAAGGTAAGCATATGGCATAGTAGGGCAAGTGCTAGAGCCCAAGATGACCCACCATGACTGATGATGACACCATTTCATTTCATTTTTCATTTTTAAGTTAAACAGCTTTAAGGTGAAGTGCTGAGAAGAGAAGTTCCTGGCTGGACAACTATAGCAATAGAAGCCCTGTTATAAAGATATTGTAAATCAATGTGGTGTAGTGGTTGAAGTGCTGGGGAGGCCATGGTTCGAATCTCCACTCATTCCCAACTGGTCTCAATGCCACCTGCTTCCAAGCTAGTGTGCTACCGTTTGCAACCTTAACTATCTGATTCCTTATTTTTTGGCTCTGATTGTACATGGGACAGTTCTTCTCCCTCTTCTTAATGTTTCCTTTGTAATGCTCCATCTCAGAGAGAAGGGGGGAAGGAGGGAGGGAGGGAGGGAGAATATCCCTAAAAGTATGAAAAGGAGAGGCATATTTCCCGTGACTACTTAAGAAGAAATGGAAACTTTAATCAAAGATGGAAATAATTGCTTGCAGCTTCATGGATAAATGGATATTTCTATTATTATATCTTATCATGCATAACATTGTGGCTTCATAGTTAAGATGTCTCCATCAGAACAAGCTGGGCCAATATGATTGTAATGGTTACATTTATTGGTTCAATCATAAAACGCAGATAATAAGAAGTGGGTGCGTGTGGTGAGTGTGAGCTTAAATACTCTTAAAATTCAATTACTGTTAAACAGCAAATGACTAATGGAGGATTAAAGAAACAATAAAATGAAGGGGGGCAGTCGTTACAATGGGACTTTTGAGCCAAACCATTTGGCAATTAGAAGGCATATTACAAAGGTGGAAAAATCGTTACATGTAGAACAGAAGTCAGCCATGCTTGAAAACTCTAGTCGAATGCAATAATTTGACAAGTGGGATCACTTGAGAAAATGAGGGACATTTGTTGACCTGGCACATCTACTTCTCCATATTGACATCTCACACTAACTTCACAGTTTGTAAATCTACTATAAATAAAGAAGATAAAATTCAGAAAGCTGAAGGACATCGATTTAAGCTGTTGAAACAGCCATAATACCAAAGTGTAATGAATTTGAAGAATCCCTTGCAACAGATAAATTCCTTGCAGGGATTCAGGTGGCTCCTTGTGCATCTAAGAAAGAGCCATGTTCAACTTGCCCAGGGAAGCACATATTTGTGGCTCATAATTGCGGTAGAACATCTCAACTGGATACCAGTTTCAAGCCAGTTTATTGGTTAAACAGCCCGCGAGAGTGTGGCATGGCAGTAGGGCAAAGATCACTTCCTTATTCTACACTGCTCCTTGCTGAGGAAAGGGCATTCTGCTGGAAGGTAGGAAGCACCTAGTCCCCCACCATGGAGTCAACCAGCATTGAATCCTGGCATGGTGCAATTCAAGCATCTGGTATTCCACTGGGCAACCAGAGGAAAAGATTCCAGGCATGCAGATTGGTCTGGCATGACTTATTTTTGAGAAACCCATGCTGGGTCTTAGTAATCATAACATCCTTTTCTAAATGCTCACAAACCGACTATGGAATTATCTGTTCCAGGACCTTCCCTGGTATGGATGTCAAGCTCACCAGTTGGTTACCTAGGTCTTCCTTTCCCCCCTTTTTGAAGATGGGGACAGCATTTGCCTGCCTCTAGTCTGTAGGGACCTCACCTGTTCTCCAAGAATTCTCAACGATAATTGTAAAAGGCTCTGAAATTACATTCGTAAGCTCCTTTAGTATCATTGGATGCAGCTCATCAGGCACTGGAGATTTGAATTCATTTAAAGTAGCTAGCTGTTCCCTTACTACCTCTTTTCCTAACTTGGGCTGCAGCTCCCTCCTTACATCATTTATTCTGTTATCACCAGGTTGGGCATCACTTTCCTTTTGGGTGAAGACAGAGGCAAAGTTGAGTAGTTCCACCTTTTCTCTGTCACCCAATAACATTTCTCTGCCTTCCCTTTGCAGAGGACCTACCACTTGCTTGTTCTTCCTCTTACTTTGGAAATAGCTTAAGAAACCTTTTATTGTTATTATTTTTAACCTCTCTTGCAAGCCTGAGCTCATTCTGAGCTTTAGCCAGCCTGACATTCCCCCTGCAACTGTTGGCTACTCGTGTATACTCCTTCTCTGTGATTTCCCCTTTCTTCCATTTCTTATACATGCCCTTCTTAACTCTCAGCTCATCTGTAAGCTCCTTATGCATCTGTAAGCACCTTATGTAAAGTGCTAGGTAACCAAAAGGGGAACAGAAGCATGACAATCCCCAAAATCATGATTAACAAACCAAGACTGATAAGGAATATTATACCACTGGAAAAGGTTCAGAACCAAAACGATCAAGTGAATAGAGCAATTGCCCTGTGATGAAAGGGGCTTTTTCGATTACAAAAAAAGACAAGAAAGACAAGATGTGATAGAGGTGCGTGAAATCACACATAGTATGGAGAAGGTGGATAGAGTAGGAAAAAAATCTCATTTTTTATATTACTAGAACTTGGGGGCACTGAATAAAGCTGAATATTGGAAGATTCGGCACAGACAAAAGAAAGTACTGCTTTAGACAGCACATACTGCAGTTGAACTATGGAATTCACTCTCACAAGAAAGAGTGATGGCCAACGAAAAAGGATCAAAAGAGGATTAGACAAATTCATGCAAGATAAGACTATTGGTGGATACTATCCACAATAGCTACGTTCTACCTCCATTGCTGCAGCATGCCTCTAAATGCCAGCTGATGGGAATCACAAGTGCAGAGAGCTCTGCTGCACTCATTTCCTGGTAGTGGGCATCTGGTTTTCTACTGTGGGGAAAGGATGCTGAACTAGACAGACCTGATACAGCAGGCTTCTTCTTAAGGCTGCAGTTCTGTGCATACTAAGAAACAAGCCCCATGAAGTAGATGTTACTTCTGAGTAGGATCAATCTGCATCAGCTGCATGGTAGAACCAGCATATTCATTGATGAAAAGCCCAATAGTAGAAATTCTAAACTAAAGATATTCTATCAAGAGGAATTACACAAGTTAACACAATCCCCCTCCTTTTTTTGTAGACGTCAGATACCACTTAACATTGTCAGTGCTGAAATCAGAAGCACCCCACTCCTTGGGCTGTTATACTGTCAAACTGGAAATTTGAGTGCAACCACCTGAAGCCTGAGACATAGGTGAAAAGAAAGAGCGAAAATAAGCTTCAAAATCAAAAGACTCACTCACAAGTACAATCCTTCAATTCTTGCTGATGGCTCCCTATGTATTCACTTATCCTTAATTTAAATAAGAAAATATGTTAAATGCAAGGATGACAACAATGTGACAAATTCTTAATGTACCTGGTCTCCAGGAATTAAGTGTTTTGCTTTCAGCCTGCATAAGGTTTTCCCACAAGACAGATCTCTGGAGTTCCAAATGCCAGAAGATGAAAGAGCCCCTGCTATGTTTGAAATAGTAAGTGACATGTTTAAAAAATTAATTCCTTCAGGAAACAATAAGCAACTGGGTAAAGAAAGGTAAATTGGCACCATCATGCTGCTCCTGCTACAAAAAAGAACCTGTCTCTGCCGAATCAATAATACCCAACTTTTCTTCAAAGGAACCTGAGAATCCTACATAGGCATTCTGATGATAATAATAATAGTAATCCCAATAAACTGAGACATCTGTACTTTAACTATAGTTGTTTCTTTTCACCACAGTAAGCACAATAAATGAGTGCCTTGAGAAAAGTAACAGCAAAATAGTTCCCCATGCTGTTACTTTCCAACCATTTCTATATCTCTAGAGTCTTAATCATTATTGAAATAGTTGGTGCAGTTAGCTGTTGGCCAGTACCACAACACCCCTCATCTAAACCCTTCAGCGCTCAGTGTGTATTCACCAGAGGAATGATGAAGGGCCTCTTCCCTACTTTCCTGGTGCACAATCGATGACAAGTGCTGTCTTCCACCATGACAGTTACTCTGCAATGAAAATAAGCTGCCATGCTACCACCCTGTCTCAACAAAGTGCACTCATGTGTGCTTTTGTAGACGGTGTCAGGGGATAGGCAAAGAAGTGTCTGTGTGATGTCCAGATACATACCACACTAGCATGGTGTGTGCACAAATAGGACTATTTAAGTTTGCTCTGCTCATTTTTCTCCTGCTGCAGTTTCTGGCTAGCATTCATCCTGTTTTCCCTGAATACAAGGAAATATTAGGTGACTGCCTTTACAGGGCTAAATAAGAGTTTGTTAATTTTGTGTCCCATTCTCAAGATAAGAAACAACCCTGCACAGAAGTTGGTATTTCTTAAAGTGATGTAATTCTTAAATCTCATTCTTAAAGTGGCCCTTGTTAATCCAATATAGAATCCCTACTTAGAAATGCTAATGATTAAGTAGTATATAAATGCCATAAATAAAGTATCGCCTCTGCTTTTGTAAACAGCAGGTAATGGAGCTTTGGTCAGACAAGTTGTGAAACCTGGGTGTCTTAAGATTATGCCGCATTTCTTCCTTCAGACTCCAAAAAAGTTAATGGAGTGAGAACATGTGGAATGCGTGTACAAGTCTTGCATCATATGGCAGAAGCATCTTTTGTTATCACACCACACTGCAGCAACCAAACAACCTATTTGCACTTGCAGTCCTGTATTCTATGAAGGTCTTACACATGCAAACACACAGGATCTCAATCTCTCTGGCCTTCTGTACATATTCATCCTCAACCCCCTCTTTGCGTGCTGAGGTCCCCCAAAACACCCCAGCCCAATAACTCACACATCACTCATAAATTTTTGTTTAAGGTTTTTGGCATAATTTTGGCCACAACTTTATTAAACATACAAATTGTGAGTGGTTGCTTAGGCATTGGTTATGACTATCTGTCCCCTCCGCCTTGGGGGACAGCACTGACTCCCAGATTCCAGCGAAAGCCAGTGTGGAGGAACAAGATCAGGGATAACTGGAGCTGCGGCACAGACCCTCAGCTTCTCCCCGCATGCTCCCAGGGGCTTACGCAGCCCAAACCCGATTCCAGGGGTTTGGACGAAAGGATGGTAAACCCCTGAATTCCTTTAATGGAATTCCCGTGCAGCAGCAGCATTGGAGGGGCAGGCACAGCCAATCCATACCCCTCCACCAACCAATTTAAACCAATGCCTAACCGCCACTCGAGCCCTTACGCTCGCCGCCAGCCACTCACAAACCCAACCACATCCTCAACTTAGCCACCACCGAATTCAACCAAACGTCATTCCCAACTGAGGAAAGGTGAACCCCATCCATCCTATAGAATTCAGCGGCTTTGAAAGTAATAAAAGGCTGAGGAATCACAAACCCACCCAAACCAACCACCAACTTGCTCACCGCAGAATTGATTCGCTTTCTAACCCGTTCAGTGGCAGCTGGGCAGGGACTACCCCGCCAGATGTGGCGCTGAAGCAACTGTGACCAAATTATTTTAGTTGCGGGCACCATGGCTGCCAATTCCCTCAAATCTTCTAAGATAATAGCACGCAATACATAACAAGAAGAGGAAACCATATCGTTTTCTCCAAGCTGGACCACAATCGCCGTAGGAGGGCCATCCAGGAGAACGCGCCTCTGCATAAGCGGTAAGAATTCCTTCCACAGCATCCCCCTTTTGGATATCCAGGACACCTGCACGTGCTGCGGAAGGCCAAGGCCGTCTCCCAATCCAGACTGTTGAGCTCTGCTAGCAGCCCAATGCACAATACTGTGCCCCACTATCCAGATGCGGATAGTGGCTAGACCTAGGGTTAAAACGAAAAATGTAAGTACACGAAATCAATATCATTTCCGCACATAACCTCTGAACGCATCAGACTTCCAACAGCCCAGGTCTTTAATCCTTTCCACCGATAAACCCCAATGGGCAGCTGTTGTTGCAGCCCCAATCTGGAATGAATGAGGAGCAAACTCAGAACCCACATGGTCACATGCAGCAATAACTTTGCGCAACACCTTGGTGAACTGATGACGCGCCAATGGATGCCCGTTCTCATGAATAAACAAAGGGCCCTCTCCTGGAAGTCGCAAGGCTAAATATTTCTTGAGATCCTTAACTGGGCAAGGGCCCCCCTCCCCAGTTGCCGTGTAGTGGTTAAGAGCGGTAGTCACGTAATCTGGGTAACCGGGTTCGCGTCTCCGCTCCTCCACATGCAGCTGCTGGGTGACCTTGGGCCAGTCACACTTCTCTGAAGTCTCTCAGCCCCACTCACCTCACAGAGTGTTTGTTGTGGGGGAGGAAGGGAAAGGAGAATGTTAGCCGCTTTGAGACTCCTGAAGGGGAGTGAAAGGCGGGATATCAAATCCAAACTCTTCTTCTTCTTCTTCTTCTTCTTGCCGGGAGCTGAATAACTGCTCCCCTACCTAGTTGATCAGTTTTTGAATTCCTGACATTGACTTGCAATTCTAACGGAGACAGGCTCACGTCCTGCAACAACAAACCCCTTGAACCTCCATCCCACTTAGGCTCAAGGACCACCTCCCCCACTCTCAGGGCCCCAAAAAAGGCTAATGAAAAGGCTGCAGAAAATAGCCGAGCCTCAAACCTAGACCAACAGATGCTCCTCAATTTGCTGCGCATCCTTGTCAGCAAATCAAATGTGATGGGCCGTCTGGAAGTTGGTCTGGAAGGACAAAGCCGCCCCCAGCCCTCAAGTGCCTTCTGCACTACGAACTTCCCACATGGATCCTTATTTTAAAAATGCCTTGCTAAAGAAAGAAATTGCCGCTGAATGAATTCTCAGCGTCCTGACTGCCCGACGCATCTGAAATAGATGCACCAAATACTGGAGCACCTGAGTGGTAGAATGGGGGGTACCAACTTCCCCTATGACCGACTGCCCTGTAAAATGTAAAAAGTCAGTCCAGGCCTTTTTATAAGACCTCAGAGTGGAGGGGACAATAGATGCAGCTAAGTGCTGCCAAGGTTCCAGAGGTGATCCAGGAAAAATTCCGGACGGTCTCGAGCCACTGGCGCCAGGGACCTGAATCGCTCCATCTGAAAACGGGACAGAGCATCAGCAATCTCGTTAGATATGCCAGGAACAAAACGAGCAGAAAATACAATGTTAAAACGCAAGCAATGTAAAACAAAAGCCCGTAACAGGGCTGATACCCTAGGGGATCGTGAAGACTGCTTGGCTAGCATGTTCACCACCGCCTGGTTATCGGACCAAAAACAAACTCAACGGTCCCTGAAATGCTCGACCCACAAATGCACGGCCACTACAATGGGGAAAAAACTCAAGAAAAGTTAGGTCCCGAGTTATAGCCACCCCACGCCAAGCTAGAGGCCAGCGCTCAGCACACCACCTACAGTCCCAAAATAGGCCAAACCCCAAAGACCCCGCAGCATCAGAGTGCAGCTGAAAATCGTTGTGGAGGTTCAAAGTGTCCGGCCCCTTCAACCTATCCTGCCTGGCAACTACGGGGTGCTTTGCCTGGTCCCATCCGCAACACGTGCTCTCCTTTAATGAGAACACGCTTTATCAATATGTATCACAAAAAAGAAAAAAAGCACTTTATAAGAAAGTTGTATTTGAAGTATGTATGTTTAGAGGCTTCAGTTTAATTCAAATGGGATATTTTATCCATAATGATTAGTTCTCAAGCCTGATGAAACCAATCCTTTAAGGAGGGTCAAAATTGTTTTTCAATCCAATACTGTGTTAGTTGGAATTTTACTGCAGTTAATAAAAGTTCTATAATATGGGATCTATTACATTTTGTGGATGTTCTGACTTGCCTTAGAAATGTCCATTAAAAAGTGTTCTACAAAGCTATTAAATAAATAGACAGCACTGAAATGTTGCTGAAATTCACATTTATTCATTTGTGAGATTTGTAATCTACTGTTGCAGGGTATAGCCCTCCTAAGGTGGGTGTTTCTAGTATCCACTAATCAAACAGATCATAAAGGTGGGCTATAGAGCAGGACCACTGGAACCCATGCAGGAACCCATAGCCAGTGTGATGTAGTGTCTGGAACATCAGACTAAGATCAGCTTTTTGGAGTATGGATTTGTCCAGCTCATAATGCTTGGCTGTATTACAAATCAAGTATTGTATCCCTGTGTTCTTCTTTTGAGATAACTAGCTTCATATAACCAACATGCTTTAAGTCTAAATTAATGCATGAAAGAGTCAAGACCATAGAGTAAGCTGTCCTGCCAGGCTTAACTCACTTTGGGAGAAACTAGATAATTAAGTCTATTGTTCTGCTCCAGTCTACCAGAGAAGTTCAACATTAATGATATTTGAGCTAGTTGCTCCAAGCTCAGGCCATAAAGGAACTCTTGAGTTCCTGTACCAATAATTTAGGAACTGTAACTAAGCTATGTTTTACTGCTTATGCAGCATTTTCTGAATGTTGTATGGAAAAGCACATGAATCTTATTTTGGGAGAGTTTGTAAGTAAACAATTTTTAACTTCCCAAATGTGTGGTCTTTTTCTATGCTAGGGGAAGAGGGGAACTTTGGAAGGAACTTAGAAGGAGTTGTTTTAAAGGTCTAGGAGCCTATATTTCCAAACTTTACTTTGCTGCATATTTTGTGAATTTAAATCTCTACTGTTGTTCTCTCACCAAAGAGTATTTCCCCAAAATCCGGATCCTGGCATCCAGGGAATTCTCCCTTTATACTTATTTTTTCCTTGCCACCAATACTGCTCTGACTCAGAATTTATCATCCCATTCTCTGCGTGTGCATTCCGGATGATCAGCTGCTTATGTATGTTAATCAGCAAAAGTGCTTCAGTGTTAGTCAATTACACTTTATGAAACCATGGAGTTGCATGAATCTGCCTTCAACAATTCTGCAGAGAGTGGAGTTCACAGCACTTGCCAATTAGTCCTTTCTAGAATGGGGGCTGAAGGAAGAACATGTTAGATTGTTCAACAGAAGGTGGTGGGAGTGCTTTAACTCTATGGCAGCATGTACCACTGTTTGGTCTGTTGAAGCTGAAACACTTCCATAGGCCCCTGCCATTAAATTTCCCTCCAAATGTTATAGTTCAGTTCCCCAATTCACTTTAGTAATTCTACATGTCCACAGAGCACAGGAGGATGTGTGATTAAGAAGGTACAGGAATACTTATTATGACTCAGACAGAAGAATCTGCTGCGTTCTTGGCTGCATGTACAACAAAGCTGTGTGTAGTGAGCAATTTAGTTTATCAATGGAGCCATTCTTTTCCATTTGTGGATAAGTTACAAAAATGGAGGTACTTGGATTTTCAAACCTGTTCTCGATCTATGTAATTATTTGATTAATGTTTTGTGGGAGCATATATTAGCCCCTGGATTTTTTTCATGAATTGTGCACTAGCCTATTTGTGTAGTTTTTCTTATTGGTTGAATGACTAGAAAGAAAAAAATTACTATTCCTTAAAAAAAATAGCATGTAAGTTACTAAATGAGTATATGCATTTTTATATACACATTTGTGTACATTTTGGGGGTGTTGGTGAAGAACTGTATTGCAGAAGTGCAAATTTCAACATATGCCTGCATTTCAGTTTCTGTGTTGTTTCAGGAATCAGGAATTAGGTAGATTCCCATTAAAACACAAACTGAACAAAATTTCTACCATACCCCTTGGCAGGACTAGATTTTATTTAATTTGTTTAAACTTCAGGTTCAAGTCCAAACCAAGAAAGATGATCTTAGCAAATATATGTCAAGTGTGTGTTTGTGGGGAGGTCATAAGATAGAAGGTGTTCTCTGAGGTATGGTGGCATTGGCTATGGTGACTGGGGAACTGAAGTCAAACTGCCTAGGGAGAGTCATACATTCCCTACCCCTCCTTTACATTTTGCTACACCTTTGCACAGAAATTCTGCCTGTCCCTTTATATGTAGCAGGATAGGGCAATGTAACTGTTTTATGTCCTCTATTGCTGAAGAATTGGTGCTTTTGAATTATGGTGCTGGACTGCAAGAAGATCAAACCTATCCATTCTTAAGGAAATCAGCCCTGAGTGCTCACTGGAAGGACAGATCGTGAAGCTGAGGCTCCAATACTTTGGCCACCTCATGAGAAGAGAAGACTCCCTGGAAAAGATCCTGATATTGGGAAAGATGGAGGGCACAAGGAGAAGGGGATGACAGAGGACGAGATGGTTGGACAATGTTCTCGAAGCTACCAGCATGAGTTTGACCAAACTGCGGGAGGCAGTTGAAGACAGGAGTGTCTGGCGTGCTAGGAACTGGGGAGCTGTGCACAGCCCTATCAATAATTAACATATTTTAGGCAGCATTGGATAAACACATACCTCAAAGTAACTGCCAGTGAACTCTGTGTGACCTGAGTAGACATCTGCAAATCTCAATTGTTTTGGTAAGTATGAAATGTTTTAGATGTTCTAATTATGGATCTATATTTTCTATTTCTATTCTGCATTTATATTTTTAGTTAAAAATCAATAAAAAGAAATGTATAGTTTAGGAGAGAAAAAATATGCAAATCTGAATTCTGACATGATTTGAAATTTAATCCAAATTTCTGTTTCCACACCTGTTCCAGCTCAGTGATTATTATTACTGTTTGTTGAAATCAAAACTCCACATGTCCTTTTACAAATTCCCCATGTTCCCCAGACATGCCATCTTGCTTCTTGACAAAGTTTCTCTGACAAACCCATTTTTGCCATTGTTTAGCAAATGATTAAAGAGCGGGTTGGATTTCCTTCCATTGTGGAATCACTGGGGGGTATTTTAAGAAGGTTCAAAAAGCACCATGAATAAAACATAGCCAACTACCAGGAAGCCAATATTTTTTATTTACTTTGTAAGCCATAAAGAAGATTGGGCATATGGACAGGAGAATCTTTTTAGCCATCAAGCTTTTCAGCTGAATGGGAGATATCCTTCAGAATCACTTCTGGCATATTCCCATTATGGTTCAGAGTTTCAACAGCAACAGAACAATCTTCTTCCTTTGACGAAAAACAAAATTGTTTAGAAAATATGATTCAATAGGATTTGCTTGCTCTTTGCTCTGCTCCAGACAAATGGGCAACCCTCTGTTCATAAGGTTCAAGGATTTTATCTCAGATGATGGGGGGAAAGGAGGAGGGATAGCATTGAGTCAGGGCTTATTTAATGCTGCTGCCAAAACAAATACCACTCAATGAGAGCTATATTATAGCAGAGATGGTTTGGTGCCTGTAAGAGATGCCAGGCCATGCCTTGATGATGGCGGTAATAGCAACAACAAAAGGATGATTCCCACACAATCCCAAAATATTCCTCCTGTGCACATGAGTCCAAAGGCTTGGTGAAGTTTGGATTTGGATTTGATATCCCGCTTTATCACTACCTGAAGGAGTCTCAAAGCACCTAACAATCTCCTTTTCCCTTCCTCCCCCACAACAAACACTCTGTGAGGTGAGTGGGGCTGAGAGACTTCAGAGAAGTGTGAAGTCTCTTCAGAGAAGCAGCTGCATGTTCACCAGATTACGAGTCCACTGCTCTTAACCACTATACCACGCTGGCTCCCATGATCAGTATACCTGATCAAGCAGATATCTGTGTCATGTATGAACTGATACATGATACTGATACATGAATGATAGATAGGCAATAAACACACCATGCATTTAAAGCATCTCCCCCCTCCCCCCCAAAAAAAGAATCATTGGAACTGTAATTTGTTACAGATGCTAGAAATCTTACTTCTGTGTGGGTAAACCATAATTCCCAGTATTCTTTGGAAGGGTTTGATTTAAATATGAATTAAATATATCCTACGTACACAGCCATAGGTAGTTAGATTAGGTTGTCCTATTTACACAGACAGCTGGCGCGGCAGAGATAACTAGAATTCTAGAAGTATATGTGTGAGAGATAGAAAAGATACACCTTTTAATTCATACCCTTGGGCCATGTAGCCAACCAACAATGTGAGGAGACAATTGACAGACACCAGAACTCAAGTTGCTTCCTGAACCAGAGCAGGCTGATCTACACTGCACACTCTTGACTGACATTCAGCAGAACTGTCTCTCTAATGAAAGACATTTGACTTATTAAAAAAAGAAAAGGAAAAGCTCTCCACCTCTACAGTGAAATCACTTATGCTAGCTGCCAATCAAACATGCTTTGCAAACAGAACTATATGTCCTTCTGGAGATGGGTTCATTCCACTGCTGCTATAACAAATAGTTCTCCTTGATTGCAGAAAGGGAATCCTAGTCCCAGAGTGTCAACAAGCAGAAGTATGAGCTGCTTAGTGATCCTGGCACCTTTGGTGGTTCAGAGAAGCTTGTTTCACGTAAAAAAGGGGGAGTACTTGCAAACACAATGCACAAGATGGAATATACGGCATGAGATAAAATGAAATCACACATAGTCCACCTTCGTCTATTCCAAAAGGGATTTTCTCTCAAAATAGTTCTGTCAACATAAAGAACGCCGCTGCTGGTGCCCTAAATCAGCAACATCAGTATTGTTGCAGTGGGAGACATTGAGATTAAGGATTAAGTGGGGATGCCTCAGGGGGAGGGTGGCATATGTGGCCCTCCAGGCCTCTCTATCCGGCCCTTGGGATTTTTCAAAGGCAACATCCCTCACAGACCTCCTTTTACACTCTCCTTTAGTGCTTTTTGACTAGATGGAACATGTCATTGACCTCCAGTAATGACTTCTGCTGACATAGATGGAGGATGAAGACAAGTCTCTCTCTCTCTCTCTCTCTCTCTCTCTCTCTCTCTCTCTCTGTGTGTGTGTGTGTGTGTGTGTGTGTGTAGAAACTAGCTTACTGTACAAAGGTACAAAATTTTATTCATTGCTCCACTCAGTTCATACCCTCCAACATTCCTCAGAGGAAAAGAGTGACATTTCTCATTCTCCCCCAACTGACCCTTCCCCAACCCATTTCTTGTCCTCTTCCCTCTTCCCATGAGCATTTCCTAACAGAAGAAGGGTGAGTGTCATCACCACTGCACCAGCAGGATACAGCATACATACCCTCCACCATCCTGAGGAAACTCCTTAATCCTTATTTTATTATTATTTTATTTTTTTGTAGGGTTGTAGGCATGCTGAGGGCCAGGAGGCCAGCTCGCTAGCCCTGGCTGGGCTGTCTCCTTCCAGCCATGCCGCTGCGAAGACCATCGCTTCTGCTCTGATGTAAATCAGCAACCCGGGCTTCTGAGCCAGGGCACACTATCAGCAGATCGAACTGTGCACACAGAATAGGATAGGCGTGAGGCTTGTGGAAGCATACTACAACTACAGATTTATTAATCATAAAGCAGGACAAAGAAACATGTCGTCTCTCTCTCGTCATCTCAGAGAGAACAGGAAAAGCAAAAGCTATACACAAAGGAAGTTCCCAGCAAGCTGTGGTGGAATGTAAATAGACATGTGACACGCAACAGTTCCATACATCTGCTCCTTAAGGTGGAATGGAAATGTCAACAAGGTTTACAAAAAGAAAAAAACACACAAACCAATAAATACATTTTAGAAAGGAGCAAGATTAGATGTGGATACAAAAAGCATTAAAAAATAAATACTTCTTGAATTTCACTCTCCCTTTCTTCCTACCCGGGGCAGCCCTGCCCTCTGCCTGTCCCTCAGAGCCAGTGCATTATGCAGGGCTGCACCTCAGTGTCAGCAGCCTCTTCTCCTCCTTGCTTGCTTTCCAGCAGCCACTACTAGCTGCCCAAGTGAGGAGGCCAGCAACGAGATGCTGCCTTGCAGCCACCACTGCCACCATCGTTGTTGCTCAGGACAAGCCCTGGTTCATCCCCCTCCCAGAGCTCAGTGCTGGTTGGAGAAATAGGGGCATTCCAGGATCAAAACAGAAGCTGGGACTGTCCCTGGAAAATCAGGACATTGGAGGGTATCCAACTTTTGGCTTTGGCTTGGCCCACCACTTGTTGCCCTGAAGGAATGTGGGCCTTGGGCTGAGAAAGGTTCCCCAGCCATTGATTAGAGGACACTGATTCCGGCTGACGAGCTAGCCCATCAGAACACAGGATATACATGCCAAGACCCGCTAGACCAAAATGAAAAGTCATGTGAGGAAGGATGGTTTAAAAATTTGAACAGTTCATTTTTTTAATATCCACCTGTTGCCTCAGCAGCAGAGCCAGAGCTTGAGGTTAGGTGGTAGGAGAGAAAGCCAAGACAAAAGGGGTGGGGGAACAATTGGTTTCAGTTTCGAGTAACCTAATTTACAATTTCCAAAACAATACACAAACTTGGAACACAGCCATCCTTTACAATTTACACTTCTCTGAATTTTGCAATTCAGTTCTCCAGCCAAGTAATAATGTGTACAAAAATGCATATGGTATGGTAAGGTTTGCAAAAAATAAATAAATTCTAATATAAGTGAAAGAAGCAAACAAAACCGCAGAAAGGAAATATCTTTGCAGAATGTTTTGTTGATTTTAGGCAAATGTATATTGGGAGAAATCTGCACTAAAATGCTGCTGAGAACTTAAAAATAAATAAATCATAAACTGATGTAGAAATCCAGAGAACTGAACTTAAGGTAGGAAAATGAGAAATTTGTCCACCTCTATTTTCCACAGACAGTCATTTCCCCCTCCTTCCAGGAAGCCTGGATATACCAAACGTATTTGGTAAAGGAGTATAGTTCTTATTAAGTCTGTAGCCAGCTGTTCATAAACCAGCCAGGCACTGGCCAAGAAGGAGCCGCTTCAGAGCTACCCAGGAGCCCAGAGAGAAAGTAGTGTGTAGTTAGGGAAGAGGAGGCCAACTTGAAGGGATTTCACTCTCACATTTAAGTTAAAGTGGCAGTCCCGGAGACCGCAGTTGCACTTTATGTTTAAAGCATCATCATACCACTTTAAACAGTCATAGGATTTCCCAAGGAATTCTGGGAACTGTAAAGGATGCAGCGAATGGATAGATCCCTATTCCCATCACTGAGCTATACTACCAAGAGTGGTTTAACAGTAAATCTACCTTCCCATGGAACTCTGGGAATTTAGCACTGTGAAGGCAACAGGGGTCTTGTAAGACATGACTGCTCAAAGTGGTATGAAACTGCTTTAAATGTATAGTGCAGATGCAACTTCAGTCATGACAAATGTGGTGACCTTCTTGCCATGGTTATCCAAGTGTAAAGTAAAAAAGAAATAATTGGGAACTGGGTTCATCTGCTAGATTCTACAACTTCCACCATGATTGGTTAATGCCCATGTGCTTCATTTTTTCCATATGAAAATAAATGAATGATTTTGAACATCACCTCTTTAAATGATATGAATATCACTGGATGACAACCGCTATATTCATGCAAATGTAGTAATCAGAGATACTGTCAGCATCTCAAACAAGGATGTCATTTTCCTGTGAACTGTGACAGTGGGCTGGATTCTCATTGGCAAAATAAATATGAACCTAGCAGGCAGGCCTGTCCACTGATGGACATCCCCCCCCCCAAGTGTCTTATGGTTTGCTAACATTTTATTATACAGCTAGCAGTTATCTCCATCAGCAGAAATTAGAAAGCAGAGCATAAGGGCAAATAAATCAGAGATGCATCATGCATTTATTTCCATCCTGTCTATCACTAACAACAATTCTGTCACACCAAAATTAGCCTGTTTTTTATGGTGATTTTATCTCGATAAAAAAGAAACATCCAATCTGGCATGGAAAATTTTAAAAGAGGGTATGAGCTAAAATAACTTATTTCCATGTAAATGTCCACCAAATGCAAAAATGCTCCCCGTTTCAACATCTTCACCCCCAGAAGCTATCCCAAAGTTCAGAGACATAGATCATATGCAATAAATGGTGTTGCTGAGTCCTTGTTCAGGCCTCTCTTAAAACGATTTGACCTTGCAAGTCATGGCAAAAATGGCAGCACCATGCATGATGGAGTAATTGCTTGGATGGCAGTTAATGGGCTAATCATTTTCATTAATTGTGGAACAAAGCAGGGGGAGCCAGGGGTTTTCTGTGGTCTCCACAATGGCACAGTCTCCATGCTCACCGATTAATCGGCAGCACCTAAAACTTTAGTTGACTAATCTACTGACCGAAATCAATTAAAGCTTGTGTCCTTGCCTGAAGGTGGTGATGAATGGGCAAAGAATTATTCATCTCAAATACAAGCTGTAGGCAAAGCATGTCCTCCCCCAGTCCTGAGATATAATAGGATGTGATGCAAGATTTATACGGCGGTGACAAGAGCATTTGTTAATATGATTCTGATTATGTTGCAGTGAAATCCAGATGAAACTAATAAAGCTTTATCACAGCCTGCAGGGATCTGAGTCAGAGCAGGCCAGTTAAGCATTTAAATGTGTAGAAAGGTGAACACTGGGAAGAAAATGCATAAGTCCAGGGGAAGATTGTGCACTTTCTTACAAAACTGTATGGTGGATAAAGCAATGATATTCCCACTTTATTTGTTTACCTAGTGGTTGCTTGTAGCCCAGAAATCTGCATCCTGCTCTGAGAGGATGAATGCAAATTTTATTTGAAAATCCATCAGTCCTCCTCCTGCTGCTGCTTTTTTCTTTATCAACACCAGCAGTCACAGTTTCTCTGGAAGTTCCAAGCCAGAACCAAATGTGCACAGGATCCGAGCCAGCAATAGTCAGGAAAAGGACACTCTCTTCTTTAGCTCAGAATACTATATCCCTAAACTAAAAGCCCAGTATATTTTCCTGCCTAAAGAGGAACTCTAAAAGTCCATGTGCTCTATTGGATTGTATTATTGTATTATTATTACCCTTGCATATTTCTAAAAGATTTTCAAGATTGTAGAATGAGGATTTTCTGGTTGCAGAAAGTGGATATTGGGTCAAATGGGAAAGTGGGTATTGGGTCAAATGAATATTCTGCCCTAGGCAAATTCCAGTGACAGATGAATCAGATGGATTGGATCTCAGTACCAGAGCATACTTCCCCCCTTTTTTTTCTTTGCATACAAAGGTGTCAGGTCCTTGTCCTCTGTCAACAAAAGGATACTATAGCAGGTTATAGGAAAGACCCTATCGGTGATGGGGTGCTACTGCCATTTAGAGCTGACAGTAGAGAACTAGATGATCACTGATGCATCATTCTGCTGCTCAAGAGTAGTGGGGTGAGAATATATTTGATTGTTTTTGCTATCAAAGCACAGGTTCCTGTTAAGGAAGCTCCCTTTTATTGACTAGCAACAGCTTTCCAGGGCTTCAGTCAAGGATCTCTCAATCTGGAGATGTTGAGTATTGAGCCTGGGACTTCTTAAATATAAAACAGCACTGATCTATGGCCCTTCCAAGTTTCTCCTAAATCCAGTCTTAGTTTCTGATGCTTACCTTTTAAGGCACTACCTAGCTGACATCATCCTGCCAACGTAGCAGTTCGAAAGCACGTCAAAGTGCAAGTAGATCAATAGGTACCTCTCCGGCGGGAAGGTAAACAGTGTTTCCGTGCACTCCTCTGGTTCGCCAGAAGCAGCTTAGTCATGCTAGCCACATGACCCGGAAGCTTTACGCCAACTCCCTCGGCCAGTAAAGCGAGATGAGCGCCGCAACCCCAGAGTCGGTCACAACTGGACCTAATGGTCAGGGGTCCCTTTACCTTTTAACTGACCACAACAGAACTTCTGGACTGTCTCAGAATGTCACTTATGGGTGGGAGAGGACAATGAAGGAGGGCCATTGCTGTCATGCTATACTGGCAATCACAATTCAGGTCTCTCTGAACAATCTGGCTTGGAGAAAGATAATATGGATTTGTGTTTAGGAATCCAAGGGCATCCTGAAGTTTGACCCAAGGAGGACTGTGATTTCACAAGCATCTAAGCATTTTGCAGAATGTTTGGGTCTTTGCAAACACTTGGTTCAAGTCCTCACAGAAGGTTCAGGTATGTTCAAAACGCCCACACCATATCTCAAAATGTAGTATTTCTCAAGGGCATTGCAGGAAATTAAAATGGCAACACCTAGCCCCACTGAGGGCTGCCTAGCACTTATGTGAATGATGTTGTTATGCCCCATTTCTGTCACTACCATGAAAGCACAAAAAGATGATCTACCAATAGCTACTTTGCTGAAGGCCCCCTCCATCCTGCAGCCAGCCTTTGTATCTTTGACTTTTGTTGCAAGCCATTCATGTCAACTTTCACACTGCAAAAAAAGCAAAAAAAAAGCTGTCTTCCTTGGCTGCCTTTGTAGCTGTAGTTGCTAACATTCATCTCCAAACAAAAAGGCATTTGAACACCAATGTATCTCCTCTAGCTTCATTCCCCCTCCTCCAGCTTGTCATCCCAGAAAGCAATCTGACGATTAAAAATTAAACAAAGAATAGCAATTACACGCAGAGTTTTATTTCTAGGTTTGCTGAGAGGTGTAACAGCATGCTGAAACAGGAAGCATTTTCATGTTTGGTGGGGGGTAAAAACCTGTTTTGGTTGCATGTGTTTCATCCTAAAATTCCATATCTTACTTGCCTTGATAACTAAAACAAAAAAGCAACAAGTGAGCAGTATCCAAAGAGAAACAGCTCCATCTAAAGGTTAGCATATTATGAATATTGTTTTGTTCTCTCTTTTACATTAATTCCCTCCTATGCATATTTTCCTATGAGGGTGCTCTACATGTTTTGCATTAATGAGCCTACAGCAGCATCCTGTTGGGACTGGGAGCCACTGCCTAGCTACACTGGTTGTCCAGAGTTTCAAACGGGTTTCACCCAGTCTACCTGGAGATACCAAGACTGAACTTGATACCTTTAGCATACAAGGCAGATTCTCTACCGCAAAGCAACTGCCCTTCCTGTATGGCATCAGTTGCTTTCTTTGTGCTATTTTCTTGATGGAAATCACTGTTACTGCTACTGCCTTTGATAAAAAAATGTGTACATGTAAGTTGCCCTTAATGAGGCAAATAGCAACTTTGGGGTAGCTTGTTCTCATGTTACAGAGAAGGAAGCAAATAAAAGTTTCATTTTCCCAGAATGCAATCCTGATCAGAATTTACTTCCACCAAAGGCTTCTTTTTACAACTGCATCAAAATATCTAGTGCCTCATCTAGTTTTGCCTTTAATCTCAATTATCTTTGATCATTAACTCACCAGTTCAGTTGTTATGAACCTTGGCAGGATCTGCAGCCTGACAAAGCACTCGCAAAAGTAATTCCAGTTGGACCTCAGAAAGGAGAAAGTTGGGTAGCAGAGTTACTCTATTTCTTACTCCACTTTATAGTACTCAGATCAGGGAATGGTAAAAAAAAAATCAAAATAAGTTCTGCTCCCTCTTTTATAGCATTAATATCCTGGGGTGGGGACGCGGGTGGCGCTGTGGGTTAAACCACAGAGTCTAGGACTTGCAGATCAGAAGGTCGGCAGTTCGAATCCCCGCAACGGGGTGAGCTCCCATTGCTCGGTCTCAGCTCCTGCCAACCTAGCAGTTCAAAAGCACATCAAAGTACAAATAGATAAATAGGTACCGCTCCAGCAGGAAGGTAAACGGCGTTTCCGTGCACTGCTCTGGTTCGCCAGAAGCGGCTTAGTCATGCTGGCCACATGACCTGGAAGCTGTACGCCGACTCCCTCTGCATAGATCAGGTGAGTTTCCCAACTGAATCAG
Organism: Podarcis bocagei; assembly: GCF_964188305.1. Taxonomy (NCBI): domain Eukaryota; kingdom Metazoa; phylum Chordata; class Lepidosauria; order Squamata; family Lacertidae; genus Podarcis; species Podarcis bocagei. The sequence goes on along the minus strand of NC_138140.1, from coordinate 38,284,433 downwards.
TCACCTTTAGCTTAGATATCGTAAGTCAGATCTCCTTATCATCCTTTCTGGCTAGGAAAACTAAAATAATAACTTAACCAAATATGGAGTTTACCTCTGGCTTCTAATGAATTCTTCTGCTTTCAGTCTTAGTGAAGGGCCATAGTTCAGTAGCAGAGCATCTGCTATACATGCAGAAGATCCCACGTTCAATTCTCAGAATCTCCTGGTGGGGGTGGGAGAAACCCTGCATTCAAAAATAAATTAAAGGTGGACCAGGTCAGTTATGTGTTTAGTGTGGGATCTTTTTGTTCCATCCAACAGGTTCTAGGTCTGTACCAACCAACTTCTGAAACCTAGGGAGGAGGGTGGTCTGATCTTGGCAGAGAAACATATTGATGACCAAACAACCACCAGACGTAAAGTCGCTGCCAGGTTGAACTGTCTACAGAAGGTGATGTGAAATTACCACCTTATTACCAGATTAAAGAAGGTGTCTCCTGGTCACCATGCAATCTACTTCAAGCCTGGTGGCTCCTACTTGCATGCTTGGAGTAGAACAGAAAAGTACAAGATGAAGCCATCTTAAACTTGTCTCTCCATGTACCGTATTTTTCGCCCCATAGGACGCACCGCCCCATAGGACGCACCTAGCTTTTTTTGGGGGGGGGAATAAAGAAAAAAAATTATTTGCCCCCCAGGCGCTGGGCTGGTGCGGGGGGAGCCTGACCTTCCCCCAACCCCAGCCCCCAGAACAGGCTGCTGCCTGCAAGCCTTGCGAGCCCGGCGGGACGTCCCACTGGGCGCGCGAGGCTTGCAGACATCTGCCCAAAGCACGGGGCGTGCTCTGCAGCCGCCCCGTGCTTCAAGCTGCAGGCTGCCGCCCCAAGCCTTGCACGTCAGGCGGGACCTCCCACAGGGCCGCGAGGCTTGTGGACATCTGCCCAAAGCACGGGGCGTGCTCCGCAGCTGCCCCGTGCTTTGGGCTGCAGGCTGCCGCCCCAAGCCTTGCACACCCGGCGGGACCTCCCGCAGGGTGCACGAGGCTTGCAGATAGCTTCCTGAAGCGTGGAGAGCAAGAGGGGTCGGTGCGCATCGACGCCTCTTGCTCTCCAGGCTTCAGCGAAAGCCTGCATTCGCCCCATAGGACGCACACACATTTCCCCTTCATTTTTGGAGGGGAAAAAGTGTGTCCTATAGGGCAAAAAATACGGTACTTCAAGACTGAAAGCAGCGGTGTAGGGTGCAGCTGTAGGGTGGCTGAGGGGGAGGCAGCAGGCAGACACAAGCCCTACACTGTCGTATTGGCCAGCGAGGAGCATGCAGGTGCCTGAGCCACCACATCACTCCCAGGAGAGAATCATAGCTGTCAATATTCCCTTTTTTTGCGGGAAATTCCCTTATTTCAGTGCCATTTCCCGCTGCTTCCCACTGCTATCCCGGATTGTTAGATATCCCGTGGACTGTCTCCGGGACAGGTGAGGCTGCTGATCCCTTATTTTCAAATCCAAAAGTTGACAGCTATGCTGCTGATCCCTTATTTTCGAGGCTGCAGATCCCTTATTTTCAAATCTGAAAGTTGACAGCTACGGGAGAGATGCGTGGGTCAGGCACGCTTCAGGCTCCACGGTAAGTGCTGCCCCCTGTGGTGTGGTGCCCAGTGCCCCCCCCAACAAGCTATGCCTCTGCCAGAAGGGTTATTGGCAATGGGTTGCTGAAGCTAGGGAAGCTCGAGGGATTAGATTTCTGAGAATTACAATGTAATTTGCAAGTCCTAGATATGTAGTTCATAATGTAACCATCCTTACCATTTTACACTTCTTCAGATTTTGTGATACCACAAAATACCAGTATTTTAAAAAGTACCAAAATTCAATTTAAAATGGGTAGCTTAGAATGAAAAAGAAATAGGATAACTACAGATTTAACCACATAGCTAAAAGGTGTTATTAAATCATAGCTTAATGTGACAACAAGACAGAAAAAAAACATGATTGAACCCATGTGAAATTAACAGAAATTGCCAGATCCCTCTCTCCTCAGCAGAGCCCGAGCAATATGTTGTGCCCAAAAGATGCCAGTTGATCACTCCTGGCCCATGGCCATAAAATGTGAGCCACTTAGAAGTTTACTTATTTGGAAATAAGATTTGGTACCTTTTTATTCAGTATGCTGTGACAGCAAAGAGAAATAAAGGAGCACTGAATGAGAGTATTAGGGTCAAAACAGTATATTGTCCTGCAAGTAACATTGTAATTAGACCTTTGACAAATTAAACGACATTTTAAAGTGTTACTTAAGGCTATAATGGGGAAGCAGCCCTCTTCACCACTCCAAACACATTTTTGAAACCAGGCTAACGACCAAATTAAATTCTTTCTTTGTCATTGTTCTGCTTAATACACTGCTCCTATTGATGGCTGTTCACAATGTTAAATGTAGACGGTTGCCAAAAGAGCAAGATTAATGGAAACTTTTCTTGATCTATTTTACAATAAAAGACAGAGCAGTAAATTACATAGAGAACTCAATTACTAAGTGATAAAAGGCAAATAATAATCTTCACATCCATCAATGACATCAGCATTAATCATGTAATAAAATGCAACCCAAAAAGGGCTTAATTAAACTGCAAAGTGAATTCGTAAGTCTCAGGGTCAAAGCTCTGTGTCGCTCATGACCATTAACTGTTGTTCAAACTTGAACCTGACTTAAGAAGAGACACAACTTCTTGATGATTGTGCGCACAGGCTTGGTTTGTACCAGATATGCTAGATAAATTATCTATATTATAATTTCTCCTTGGATTTAAGACTTTGAAATAAATTATGTTTCTGAAGTGGAATCAATCAAGAAGGAATATATAGTCAGCAGTATATTTATGGCCAATGTCATTTTTTGTACGTTAGTTCAAAACCCCATTTTATCCCATTTCTATGTTACCCAGATTTGATTTGATTAGAAAAGCCCACATAAAAATTCAAATCTACATATGAACCTTATTACAAACTTTGTAGCTAAAGTGCACATGTACACATTTCTAAATGCTTTCTTTATCCTAAGATATTTTATTTTATTTTATTCTAAACATTTTATTCTGCATACCCAATTTTCCAGAGACAGTCCTGGAATTACGGAAGCCATCCTGGCTTCTGATTTGATCCCAGAATGTCTCTATTTCCCCTGCCAGTGCTGCCGCCACTGAGTTTAGAAGGAGGATGAGCTGCCACCTGTCTTGAGTGGCAGTGGCAGCACCAGTGGCAGCAGTGGTGAGGGAGCACCCCTTTGCCTCTCCATGGCTGCTGCTGCCAGCCTCCTAACTTGGGCAGCTTGTAGTGGCTGTTGGAGGAGGAGGAGAGGCTGCCACCACCAAGACCTGGCCACGCATGACACTCCGGCTCTGACGGGCAGGCAGGGGCATGGCCACCCTGGGCGGGAAGAAAGGGGGAGTGGAGCAGAGCTCCAGGAGACTTGCTCTCTCTCTGTGTGTGTGTGTGTGTGTGTGTGTGCATCCACATCTAATCTTATTGGTTCATGCTTTTATTTTTGTAAATCTACCAAAGAATAAAATAAAATAGGAATCAGTTTTCTCAGGACGATGGAGGTTGTGTGTGCTGTGTCCCATTGGTATAGTGTTAGTGGCACTCATCCTTCTTCTGATAGGAAATGCTCTGCAGAGCGTGGGGCGGGGTTAGGGTGTCAAGGGGGGGGGTCCTTATTTTCATCTGAAGAATGTTGAATGCTGGAGAGTGCTATTGCTATTCCTGAGCCTGTGGAAAAACAGGGTGCTGGAGTAGATAGGTCTTTAAGTCTCTCCCAGCAGGAATCTTATTTTTTTATGTGCAGTGCACCTCTCAATATCAGATGCTGGGAACAGTCAAGTGAAGTCTACTGCCTTCCTGCCTGCTTCTAAGTTTCTCAGGGTCATCAAGCTGCCTACTGTTACAGCAAGGATTCTATACAGATTGGATCTTGGTCTGATCCAGCAGAGCTTTTGTGGCAAGTCTGCAAGCTTAAGGAGATACAGGCTATGGACTTTAGTACCATCCCTTGAATTTATTTTTAAAATAACATTATTTACACATGAGATAGGAATGTTTCGAGTATCACCAAAATTGATCACATTAGTGAATGGGATTTTGTGAGGAGAAGGAGGCAGCAGTTGTTCTTAATCATGCTATCTCTATTTGATCAAGCTAGGGCTCTGTCCGTCAGCTCTGCTGTGGTAGGCCAGCTCCATCAAGCCTCCTCTTCCTCCAACTCTCAATTATTTATTTATTTATTTATTTATTTATTTATTTATCTATCTATCTATCTATCTATCTATCCATCCCCACCCGTCTGACTGGATTCCCCAGCCACTCTGGCCAGCTTCCAGCATATATAAAACATTGCACATTAAAAAGCTTCCCTATAAAGTAGGCAAATGTAGCTTGCCTAGGCCAAACCAACTACCTGAGAATATTTCTAAAATATATTCGTGGGTCTTTTGAAGTCTTTTACTAGTAAACATGAAATTGCAACCAAGCATATGGCCCTCTCCCTTTCCTTTTAACATTTAACTGAACACTTTTAAATAACGTGTTAAAGATATATACTTTACCACTTGGACTGTTTCTCACAAACACCAGATGTCAAACACTGAAAAGCAAAGACGTGAAACGACACCTCTAGATATTGGAGCCTGGCAGCAGGAAATTGACAACTAATTCATTAACAGATGCACTTGACTATGAATTGACATTTAAAGGAGTTTACTGATGAGCTCATTCAGAGCATCCAGGATCTCAGGATATCTCTGCTGTAGACCATGATCCTTTAATGCCAACCAGCTAAAAAACCCACAAGATCACTGGCACAATTCACATCTTGCATGTGATCACATGGATCTTACATGGGTTTTATTGCGTTTGCAAATGTGTTTATTAGACACTTAAATACAGAACTTTAAAACACAGTTACAACACAGTAATCATTCATAATATCAAATATATGATGATTTTATGCCTATATAAGTATTTAAATAAGTGTACATACATATGGGACGTGGGTGGTGCTGTGGTGTAAACCACTGAGCCTTGGGCTTGCTGATTGGAAGGTTGAAGGTTCGAATCCCCGCGACGGGGTGAGCTCCCATTGATCTGTCCCAGCTCCTGCCAACCTAGCAGTTTGAAAGCATGTCAAAGTGCAAGTAGATAAATAGGTGCCGCTCCGGCAGGAAGGTAAACGACGTTTCCTTGTGCTGCTCTAGTTTTGCCAGAAGCAGCTTAGTCATGCTGGCCACATGATCTGGAAAAACTGTCTGCGGACAAACATTGGCTCCCTCGGTCAGTATAGCGAGATGAGCGCTGCAACCCCAGAGTCATCTATGACTGGACTTAACTGTCAGGGGACCTTTACCTTTACCTTTACCTTTACCTTTACCTTTACATACATATGCACATCCACACTCACACCCATCAACATGGATCTTTAGTTAAAAAAAGTTTCCCCTGTTCTCTGCCTCACTTCTGATCTGATATCTGGCAGCAGGTGAACCCCCAGCTGCCATCTTGATTAAGGGCAAGTGAGTGCCCTCACATGCAGATGTGGTACACAGTAGCCAGGGGGCAGGGCAACGGAGTGCATATAAGCATGAGGAATTGCTTCCACTTTTTCCAGCCCACCTCTGCCTCTTTCATAGTGTGGCTATGATGGTTGCCTTTTGGACCAAGTAGAATTTTTTGACTAGCTGGCTATGTGCCCTTTCATAGCCTACTCCACAGTGCAGGGGTCAGGGTGGTGGTTTGCTAAGTAGGTTGTTTGATTTTAATTGTCACTTTGGCATGCAAGCACAGGAAGGGAAACAGGTAGGTCAGTTTGCTGACCCTATTAAGCACCTTAGTGGATGATGGGCAGCTCCCAAGAATGCACCTACAAACAAAGTCACCTAATGTGAAGTGCACTCAGAACAAGGCTTGCAAATCAAATTTTGGTTTCATTCAGAGTTTTAAGCTGTAAAAATGCAACCACCTAGAATTAGCTGTTTCCTAATTTACGATCACAAGATACCTTCACTGGAATAGAAACAAAACCAAACAAACAAACAAAAAAACAGGATAATTGAGTTGCCAGATGCATGCCCATCATGTCAGCAAAACTATTTTAATTAGCCTTTTGGAAATGAAAGCTGTCAAAATAAGAAATCCAAATCTCTCACGCTGCATTATTCCAGGGATGACTTGTTAATTAACAACAACTTCACAATGGAAACTTTGATGCCAAATTACAGCTTCATTAGGTGTTTGCCTACCTACACCCAGATCACAGGGATAATTGTAAGCTGTTAACAAATGCACAGTTGAAATTGGACCAACATAGCTACAGTAGGGAAACTTGCAAAGTAAACAAATGGTTGCTCCCAAATATGGGTGACACCAGATTGTGTATTAAATTCATGAGTATTGGTTATAGAGTGACCTTCCCCTTGAGGGATATTTGTGAGACCTGTGGCTTCCATCGCCGCTAGTGTCCATTCCCACGGCCCTCATAAAATTAGGTGAACCAGCTGGATGTTTTCACTGTGGGGAGTCCACAAGAAAGGGTGATATCACTGGAGGAGTCCTGCACCCATTTTACAGAAGTCAAGCAAGATCCAAGAGCAAGCAAGTATCCAATGTCAATAGCTGGATGGAAGGTAGGCAAGCCACCTGAAGGTTAGTTATATCAGGAAGATAACCACATTGCATTCATGTCATATTATCTTTGTCACTGTACTGGATTCATCTCTTGATCTTGCCAAAGGACATACAAACAGTCCTGCTGGATCAGGCCAGTGCTCCATGTAGCCCAGCATCCTGTTTCAAACAGCCCCTCTAACCCCAGCTGTTTTCTATCAGAGTCCCTGTCAGCAACCCCTGTGATCCCTCAATTCTGAATCCAGGTAGGCAAGAAATCTAGGGTGTGGCAAGACCATAATGGTCCTTTGCATATATCTATCTCAGTATTGTTTGAAAGGACTGATGGTATTTCTCCAGAATATCAGACTCTCCTACCCCTAACTCAAGATGCCAGAGGTTTAACCTGAGACCTTTTGTATACAAAGTAAATGCTCTAACACTGATCTACAGCCCTACCTAATGAGAAAGGAATATAGTAAGCTGTCCTGTCAGACCATTGGTCCACCTAGTTCTGCATTGCTTACACCAGAGGTAGGGAACATTTTTGGGAACCAAAAGGTGGGAGAACCAATGAGCCAGATTTCTCCACCCCCCACCACCATGGGTATGTCACCATCTGTGAGTCAATCGGATGACATAATGGCATCAGGTGACTGACACCTGTCCAAGTGCAGTGTTGTGTCAATACGCCTCAAACACTTGACAATCAATTGGTTGATGAATGCTACAATAGCAATGTGCAAGGGGCTTTGCAACCCAAATGCTTGATGCTTGGGTAAAGCTGCAGTCACAAAACTTACAAAGTGCTTTGCACACTGGTTTCCAAGAGTCGAACAATTAACTGGCAGGCAGGCAGTTGGGAAGCACTATGCTTTGAATTGGGTGGCACTGTGGGTTAAGCTACAGAGCCTAGGACTTGCCGATCAGAAGGTCGGTGGTTCAAATCCCCCTGACAGGGTGAGCTCCCGTTGCTCAGTCCCAGCTCCTGCCCACCTAGCAGTTTGAAAGCACCTCAAAGTGCAAGTAGATAAATAGGTACCACTCCGGTGGGAAGGTAAACGGTGTTTCCGTGCGCTGCTCTGGTTCGCCAGAAGAGGCTTAGTCATGCTGACCCAGAAGCTGTACGCTGGCTCCCTCGGCCAATAAAGCGAGATGAGCTCCGCAATCCTAGAGTCGGTCACGACTGGACCTAATGGTCAGGGGTCCCTTTACCTTTACTTTATGCTTTGAATCAGTGCCTGTAAATCCTCTTTCAGACAAGCTCTATCTCTATCTGCCCTGCATCTGGCATCATATTTGACAGGTCTAGTGTGTTTGGCTTGGGTGAAATGGCCTCATAGGGCAATTGGGGAGATGTGATGAGCTAAATTTGGCCTGTGGGGCAGTTCCCCTCTCATGGTTTACACTGGCTGGCAGTGGCTTTCTAGGGTTTTCCCAGTTTTTTCTAGAGATGTCGGGGATTGAACATTGGACATTTAGCATGCAAAATAAATGCTCTGCCACTGAGCTATGACCTAAATTTCCCCTGAGATGCATAGACATTTAAATGAATGTATCATTCAGAATACACACATGGTTCAATAAATATACCATAAGGAAAGGGGAAACCTGTCTAAAACCAGATATGCATGATATCAGCTATCAAAAATGGGGGGGGGGGATTAAGTGAATCATTTCTAATTTTATTTTCCAATATGAAAAAAGAAGAATTTTGAACTATTGCAGTTTGTGAAAGTCACTGTAGCTTTTGACGGTATGATGCATACTAGCACCATCACACACACAAATTTTGTTTCCTTTTCCAGTGATTCTCTCCCCCTACTGTTTCTCAAAGAGAAATATTGCCATCTTATGGTGTGCACAATGAATTTTCTTTGAGGCATGCAGGTAAACTTGACAAATACTAACAGATTTAGTTGTGTGACATTAAAATAGCTATTGATTTGTACCTAAATGAAAAATGTGGCATTTCATCAGAACTGAATTTTATTGGGGGATAGGGTGGGTATCTGCAGAAAATCTGAATGAGTTTCAGTAAGATTAGATAATGATGATGATGATTTATATACAGCCAACATGATGTCCTCCAGATGTTGTAGACTACAACTGTCAGCATCCTTCAACACTGGTTATGCTGGCTGGGGCTGAGGGAAACATATGTTTATTTGTTTTACTTGCAAAATTTCTATACTGCCAGGATTAAGAAGAATATCATTGTAGTGAAGAGCTTCCTAAGGTTTCTGGTGGCTGAACAGCAATAAAATTACATCCATAAAGCAAACACCAAATATGCCACAAATCAGTAGATCAAACATATCCAGATAACCCCTCAGGGAAATCCTGGGCGAAAAGGTGAGCTTGAAAATGGATGTTAATACTGCAGGTGTCTTCCTGTTGTTTACTGGAAGTGAAGATGCCACCACACTAAAGACTCTAGACTCAGTCGACCTAATATAAACCTTGGGAGCATACAGCACTACTATGTCTCTCCCATAATCCCCAATATCTACAATACAGGAAATCACATTGGAGAATACAACCTACAGGACAAACCATATAGGGAGTGGATGGGCTATAAAAGATCTGCCCCTTTTGCCACCACCAATTAGCCTGCTTTATCAGTTTTGCATCTCTACCTGCCCAACACTTAGGCATAGCATAGGTTTACTTGCCTTTTGGGAGCAGATAGAATTCCTCACCCTGCTCTGATTAGCCATGGTTCATGAGGTTTTTCATCTACTCTACCCTGCTCACAGAGATAGGAATGGAAATTGCTAGTGTTTGTTTATTCATGCCATGTCTTCTTGAATGGAAATCAACCCAGCGAATGTGATGAGTGAATACGATGAGTATTCACAGTTGTTGTTTTCAGTCTGCAAATGATACATAACAGCATGCAACTGGTGACTCCCCCCTCATCCTGATATGTTTTTTGTTTGCTCTGGAATGAATGGTGTGGGGTAATATAATTAATTGAATAATGAATTAGGCAAAATTTCACCATAGCAGGAAGCATGACAAATAACATGGCTTTTGTTAGAAGTTGAACTGCAGTGGAACAGTAACTGCTGCATGCAACAAATACATAGCAGGACAGAAATCAATGCCTTCTTGCATTCTTAATGGTGAGCACATTTCAATAGGTTGGCTATGCCTGCAGGACTGTGCAGGAATAAAAGAAGAATTTGAACCACTAATGAATGCCCTGATATACATTTATGATGACAGGTGGATCATTATAGATCCCCAAGACTGGAATGTGGAAAGGATATCAGTCTGGTCCTCATATTCATAGTCTTGGGACTTTAAGTTTTTGAGGCGCCATCCAAGTGCTGGCCAGCCAAATACAAATGGAGCCATCTGCTACTTGCACTTGTGGCAGGCTTGATTTGCCAACAAAATGAGTTAGGATGAGGTGACGATGTTACCCTTCCCTCATCCTAAGCTCTCTTATTTTCTAGGCTTCTTACTGTAGGGTAGATCCACACCATACATTGAAAGCACATCCAGTGCACATTTAAAATACACAACTTGCACATATGCATTCTGGGAACTGTAGTTTGTTAAAGATACTTAAAACTGTGAGGCTCTGTGAGGCATTCCCAGGATTCTTTGGAGGTAGTCATGTGCTGTAAATGTGAATTGGTTGTGCTTAAAGTATATGCTATGGCTCTGACCTTAGGTTGATTTCTGCAAATTTTGAATGCTGCTGCTGTGGCCCTTTGTTTACCCTGCATATGTGCACTTCCTCTTTAGACCTCACTGTAGAGCATTTGTGAATAGATTGTCCACATGAGCATGTTCCATGTTCAACCATCCAGCATCTTCAGCCAGAACAGTCTCGGGAACAAGACTTTTTCCAGGGTCCTTCTGGAGCAAGTGCTAGCTAAAATGTTTGCTAAGCTAGGTGGACTAGTGGTCTGACTTAGGAGAAAGTTTATGTGTTGCATGGCAACAGTACTGCTACATAAACCTAGTCCAGCAGACCTGCGCTCCCCAGAAGTGTACACCTAGTAGTAGGAACAGGTCTGAACCAATCCAAAATCTATTGGCCAAATCAGTATCTGAGATGTAGAGTTTAAAGGAGGATCGAAGAGACTCATGTTCAAGTCACCGCTCAGTCACAAAGCTCACAGAATGACCTTGGGACAGTCATGACTTTGGACCAGGATAAAAGCAGGGGCCATGAATAACACCTTGATCTCCTTGGAGGAATAGTCCAATAGAATTATAGTGAGTGAATAAAGAAATGCAATCAATTCAATAAGTGTTAGTGGCATCATACCACCCTTTTCCAATGCTACGGTTATCTCAGACTTGTATGAGTTGCTAGACTCTGCTTTTGGCTTATGTGATCTCTTATTTATTCACTTTTCCTAAACCCTAACCTGTTTTTAATTCCATAGTTCTGAAGCTTAGGCTTCCCCAATAGACACCAATGTCTGCTAAATCACATTTGTTATTGCAGACAATCAATACATGCTACACTCAGTAATTTCAATTGTTTTTCCTGAAATAAGATGACAGGGAAATTATGAACCCAAGTTTTGGAAGCAATTTCATTTCCCTTTCTTTCCAACTCCCCCCCCCCTCTCCCCACCCCCCGAACACTGCTTGCTTTGGAAAATAATATTATTCAGTATACAGTGATCTTAAAAATAAAATAAAAAATCTATCTGAAACTCCCTCAAGGAAATCTTTGCCTGTCACAGGTTCTGAAACAGATACAGGTTATTAACATCTGAAAACCTTGTGAGACAAAATTTCCTACATTTCCCCATTTTAAATGTAAGAGAATAATAACTAGCAAGTAGCACTGAAGCATTAGGGACCCCTCCTTCCACTGCCACTGCCACCAGCCTCTATAATAAAATGGAGTGGATGAACAGGCTTCTCAGCATCTAAGTAAATCAGTCTCACAAGAGTAATTCTTCGAACAATCTCTTTCCAATCTCTCCCACACTCTCACATCAAACAGTTCCAAAGCAGATACATGTAAATTTTCTGCACGTGCTGGTATTATGCTGCAAAGGGGAGCTTTTTTTCTGGTGTGATTCGCACCTTCTTTGACAAATCCACAGGTGAATGTACGACATAATTATACATCTCAGGGAAACAACTTATCAAATATGTCTTGTTAAAATAAATACCACTGCCAACGAATTGCCAAGATAATTGAGAGGTGGGTCGGGGGAGAAGCAGGACTGGCAGACTCAGTTAGCCACCTCAGGTGGTGGAATACAAGGGGCATCTTTGCCTTCCAACTGCCAGAGAAGTTGCTGTAGTAGCTTCTAGGTTCCAGCAAGATCTCACCAGAGCCCCATGAAATTGTGTCTGAAATCCACATTATTTCACCTAAAGCTGAAGCTGTGCAACCCTGGAAAGTGAAGCTTCAGCAGGGGTGGCAAGGGGGTGCGGGCAGCACACATGCAAGGCAGCACCTTGCTGTTTCACCTCAGATGGCAAAATGGGATGGCTGCCCCTGGGGAGACCAGAGGAATAACTTGGAATCACAGCATCACAGTTTGATCACCCTGTTGCATGAATGACCCAGTAATGAAGCCGAGTGAGACAATTCTCTCAGGTTCAGGAAGGATGGGCAGATCTGGCAATTTCAGAGGGATGTGCTCTGCCTTAGCCAGAAACTCTCTTCCTCATCTGGCACAGAACCAAGAGTGCAATTGAGGTACTCTCACACTCAGTACCTGGAAATGAATGTATAATTGTAGTGATTGCTTCACTATATACCATAGGAATATAAGAAACTGTCTTATACTGAGTCAGATCATTGGTCTATCATGCTCAGTATTGTCTATACTGACTGGGGGAGGTTCTCCAGGTTTTCACTCTTTCCCAGCCCTACCTGAAGATGCTGGGAATTGAACCTGGGACCTTCTGCACACACAGCAGATGCTCTACCAGTGAGCTGCCTTTCCCCACCAGTCCACACTGATCCACTTGGTCCAGCAGATTAGGTAAAAGGATGGTCAGTTCTAACACTACTGCTGCTCTAACCTCTGCAGCTCTTTGGTTAACATCAGTGTGGAAAAGCAGGCTAAAAACTTTATTATCCCAAATGTCACAGGGAGAATAACTGTTGAAGATAAATGCTGGATCTGAATTTTGTATCTCGAAGTAACTCCAGAAGCTTTGTGCAGCCAAATCTGCAGTTAGTGAGTAAAAGCAAGAAGAAGAGATCTATAACTCTGTTGTTTTAATGAAGTGGCTTTCATAAATGTCAATCAAGACCAGAATTCAGAATAGAGAATAGTTGTAGCTGAAACTTTACAGATATTGGGTCCACCACCTAGCTGTAATGCTTTAAAAATAATAACAATAACCTTTTCCCCCCTAATGGCCTTGGATTGGGAGGAGGCATGTAAGAGACTCAAGTAACTCATTGTTGTGGTTGTTGGCCTAATATATTACAATTTTAGGGTCTTACACTTAATTGCAGTAGAGTCCCAAGGGTTAAAATGTGCAAAGTTGGAAAGAAAAGCTTGGACCAATCAGAAATGTGCTCTTGGAGACAGGGCTGGCCCTGCTATTAGAAAATGTGAGATTACTACCTCAGGTGGCAGGTGCTGAGGACCAGGGCAGTGGTGTCAACCTGATGAGTGGTGGTTGGTGCCCAGTGGGACTGGTAAGGGCAGAGGGACCCACAGTAGGTGGAGCCAGAGCATATAACAGACAGAGCCAATTCATTCTAGTTTTGTCTCCATCCTCCTCCCTAGTGAATTCTCTACTGGCAACAGTGACAAGGAGGAAGAAGATAGGATGTAAGTAACAGTTGGGTGAGTGATTGCTGGTTGATATTGGTGGAGCACTGCCCCATTTGTCTGAATAAACCAAGTGCTACTGTTCCTGCCTGCATCCTTTAAGTCACTGCCCCCCATTCCGCCCTCTAGGAGAATATGCTACAGAACCTACCCTGCATTCCCCAAACTAGGTTGCTGTACTCTGTGATGGAAGACGTTGTCCTGCCACCAGCATAGTTAGAAGACTCAGTTTGCTAGTCCAAACAGCTTTTGCACATTGAATGGGAAGGAGCTGTCATCTTGTTCTCTACCTCAGGCAGCAAAATGTATTGGAATGTTTGTAGTTTGAGGTACTGCTGTGTGTAAAGGGCAGGAAGAGAAAAATGAGAGTTATTTTGAGGGAGCAGGAAACAATGGACACCTGAGGATTGTGAAAGGAGAAGAGTGAAGGTCCTATATTCACAGTTGGTAATATTTTTCTGACTGAGGGCCACACTCCCTTCTGTACAAGCTTTTTGGAGCCACTTATCAGTGGTGGGCAGGACCAGAGGCAATGAGTACTTTGTATGGTATAGTAAATATAGTATAGTATTTCAAGGACCCATCCCAACCAGGCTAAAATACCCAAGGAGGGTATGAAGTAGGTCTGCAGAGGGATGTGGTTGGGCAGAGACTGTGGAGAGTCCTGAGGGCCAGACAAAGAGGCCCCTGAACCTGTTTTGCAAGTAGAAAGATGCAGGTTCAAATCATGGATGTCTCCAATTAGAAGGATCTCAGCAATGTTGATGAATTTATCTGCTGAGGTCCAGGAAGGCTCATGGAATTTATGATTATCTTGGTTAAACTGGAATTCAGGAGGAATGGAATTCAGGGTAAAACAAATAACAAAATAACAAACCATGAACTAACAAAGGAATGGAATGTGGGAAATACTGTCATTTGGATAGTTTGGAGACCATCAATATTGTTGTTGTTGTTTTATCATCATCATCATTATTGATGTTACATAGAAGAGAAAAGACTCTAAGAAGACATCTGTTCTCACTGTAAGAAAGTGATGGCCCTTTGACATTGCCAGCTCCCATCCCCAGCCCAATACAATCACACTTTATTTCTTTTCATTCTGCATGAATAGCTGTATCCAATTTTCCAGCTGGTACTATGATACAAAAGTCGATATAAGACGAAACTCAGCCATTTTTAAGACGTTTGCTTTCCTCTCCTGTCTCAATGGGGAACCTGCTTTGCTTCACTCAGTACCCACAGAAACCAAATGTTCATTTTTGGCACAAGAAACACTATGGAATACTCATCCAATATCAGGCTAGGAGTTATTTGTGAAAGATACATTTATTTCAAAGGCGGGGGGCTGTGTATACATAAACTGTTTCTATTAATGATTCCTGACATTTCAGGCAAGGCGCCTTCTCCTTGGGTGACAGGTACAATTAAAGAAGAGTCATCTTTTCAAAGTTTACATCTGTTCAAAAGGAAGCCGGTTAATTATTTCTATTCTTGGGGAGGGGAGAACCTCAGGGAATCTTTCTTGGGAGAAGGAAAACATCAAAAATAATTAAGAAAAAATGGCTTTTGACACCTTCAAAGAAAGAGAAATAATAATAATTCATTTTGTAAGGATGGTTGGCCACTTATTTTTAAACTATATTATTTACCCACCCTGTCTCACAGCTAGAGTAATACAATAAATCTTTTATGTGCATGATTTTTAGAGAAAAATTGAACAAGCACTTTAATAATAGTGTTCTCTCAATTTTTTCACTGAAATCAAAGCTTAGTCAACAATAAACATATCAATAACTGACATGAGTAATTTGGTAGGAAAATTCCTTTTTTCACACAGAATAAGGAGACGTACATAGGAGTAGTCTTAAAAATAACAGCTTTTCACACCAGAGGAATTTACCACCCATCAGCAAACTACAGTAGTTATGCATATACTGTAGATGAAGGGAGAGGGAAGGGTTGCTTTCTATATGCTTTCTAAGAAGGATCTTCTATACCTTGGATCTAAGTCAATTTCTGAGCTAGAAATAACTTCACCTGCAGAATAGGCCCCTCGCTTTTTTATTTTAGGAATGCAAGATAAAAAAAGACACATACGGAGGAGACGGGAGGAAGGGATGCAAGACGCCTGTATAGGGAACAATAGGAGGGCTGTTTAGAGGGCTATAGACATGCTAAAAATAAGTTGAAAACTTTCCAGTTGATTGGGGAGTTTCTGGAGGGCGTGGGGAGGAGGGAGAGAGCCTACTCAAGGTATAAGAAAGTCTGCAGAGGCGTATTTTTTTGGGCAGTCAGTCTTCCAGAAATTATTCTGCTGGCTGTCTCCTGTGCACAGAGAATAAAACTGCTTTCCTCCAAAGAAGGATCTTTTCTGGAGTTTTCTTTACTCTCTCTCTGGATCTGAGGACGCGGGCCAACGGTTCCCTGGCATGGACTAGGCTCTGCCTACATCTTGGTTCCCTGACCGGGAACCTGCCCCACCTCAGAGGGCTGGAGAGAGCCAGGCTCAACCTGGTGGACAGCTCAGATCGGTGATTGCAGGCTCCACGCGCGCACCCTACCAATTTGTGGGGGGAACCAGCCACACCGCTCCAGAGCAAGGACCCAGGTCGAGGGAGGAAAGAGGACTGGCCAGGGAAAGGAATCCGCAGCAGAAAACGGTAAGCCCAAGGGAAAGGGCGTGGACGTGGGCCCAAGGGAAAAGAGGGAGGCCTGATCAGCCTCACCTGGTTATGCAGTAGTGTGCAGCCGGGAAGGGAATGGTTATGCAGTAGTGTGCAGCCAGGAAGGGGGAAAAAAGGGGGAACAGAGGCGTGGCAGTGGTGTGCCACCAGGAAGGTTTGGTAAAAAGGGGAACAGAGGCGTGGCAGTGGTGTGCCACCAGGAAGGTTTGGTAAAAAAGGGGAACAGAGGCGTGGCAGTGGTGTGCCACCAGGAAGGTTTGGTAAAAAGGGGAACAGAGGGGAAATTATTTTGGTGTGTTTTGTGTATTGCATGCTGAAATTATTTTGGTGTGTTTTGTGTATTGCATGCTGAAATTATTTTGGTGTGTTTTGTGTTACATGTTGAAATTATATTGATGTGTTTTGTATGTTGTATGTTGCATGTCAGATACTTTAGTGACTGAATTGTCAAGTGTGGGCCAGGGCTTAGTGTCCCCTTTGGCCGAGCGATTGTAGGACTGCAGTGTATGAAGTGTGAGAGAATTTTTATTGTGAATAGGAGCGAAGTATCTGGAAGAAATGGGTTCTGGCCAAAGTAAAAGTACCCCTTTGAAATGCTTTTGGAGATTCAAGCTGATGAGAGGGGAGGATGAGGACATTGTGTAAATTAGATTGGCCCACCCCAAAAGAATAAATTGGCCGTCCATCAGGACCCTTGATTTGCAATTCATTAATCCATTATATCAGAACATTTTGAATGACCGTTCTGATCAAATCCCCTACATTTCCACATGGAAGACCAATGTGGAAAAGAACCCCCCTTGGCTGAAGTCATGCTGCCAAAAGGTCTCAGGCAGCCGTACCTGCTCAGTCAGGAAGACAGGAGGACAACCCCCCAGTCCTCCAGGATTTAGAGAAGGAAGAAGATAAAGTTTTAATGCCCCCACCGCCTTATGCCCCGGCAACAGCCCTGGCACCACCCCCGCCACAGGGAACAGATGGCCCAGCCCCCAATCCCGTGGACAATGCATTGTTAGACCTGGGCGAAGATGGAGAAAGGGAGGAACGAGAAGAGGATGATGAGGATGAGGCATTTGTAGGAAGATTGATTAAGTTGACAAGTGATGGAAAGATATGAACAGAGGAACAGGCAGAACGTTTGAGAAAGTATGTGGAACCTTATGAGAAGTGGACGTCAGTCCCCATATGTTAAAAACAGCGGGATGTATAGGGGAACAGAGAAAAAAGTGGCAGAAAAAGTGGGGAAAGGCAGCGAAAAGAGTGACCCTCCATAGGGCACATAAAGCACAGGAGAAGGGCGCGGCCAGAGTGATGCCTCTCCATAGAGTGTATGACCCTCCGGCCCCCGCGGGACCTGATGGGGTTGTGCCCAATAGAACTCATACAGTTCAACATGTCCCCTTCTCTAGTGCAGATGTTTGTAATTGGAAGAACCAAAACCCTTCATTTGAAGAAAACCCTGCCAATTTTTAAAACATATAACCCCACTTCTTATGATGTGCAATATTTGATGGGTGCCCTGCTAGCTACAGAGGAGGATAGGCGAATTCATGCTGAAGCCTGAGCACACATGAGAATGCAAGGGACAGAGGAGGCCCCTGAAGCCTACTTAAAGAGGCTGAAGGAAGCCTACCGCCAGTATATCCCTGTGGACCCAGATGAGGCTGCCAATGCCCCTATCATAAAAACTGCCTTTGTAGCCCAAGCGGCGCCCGATATCCACCAAAAAAAAAAAAAAATGAATGAAGGTTTTTTATGGGCCACACCCTTGAATGGATGCTGGAATTAGCCCAGACCATTTATAATTAGAGGGAAAAAGAGACCCAGAAGAAAAAGAAGAAGTACCAGGCAAAGAAGTTGATGGCCCTGAAGACAGGAAGTCCACCGTTAGGAGAAGAAGAGGAGGGCGAGGCCGCTTAGGAAAGAATCAGCGTGCCATCTGCCGAAAGGCACCTATTTCTTCTCCCAGGCTAAAATGAGGAAATGTCAGATGCTATTACATCCGCGTTAGAAATTCCAAGTCACCACAGCCCTCAACCCAGCTACCCTATTACCGGTAGGAGAAGGTGAGGAGCCCACGCATGACTGCATTGAAGTAATGAATGAGGTGTATTCTAGCAAGCCTGACCTTAAAGATGAAGCAGATCCCCAATGGCCATCATGGTTTATGAATGGAAGCAGCTTCATTGAGGCTGGACACTGGAAGGCAGGCTATGCAGTGGTAGCCCTGGAAGACCAGGTGATCGAAGCAAAGTCACTCCCACCTGGAACATCGGCCCAGCTGGCAGAGCTAACTGCGCTTACCAGAGCCCTGAGCCTGGCAAAGGGACAGAAGATAAACATTTATACAGATTCTAAGTATGCATTCCTGACTTTACATGCCCATGGAGCCTTATGGAAAGAAAGAGGTTTGCTTACCTCCAGAGGAAGCCAGGTGGCCCACTCACAAGCCTTATTGAACCTTCTGGATGCTGTATGGGAGCCCGAGGCAGTGGCAGTTATCCATTGTTATGGACACAAGACTGGACCAGGGGAAGTGGCCAGAGGAAACCGATTGGCAGACAGAGTAACCAAGGAAGCAGCCCAAGAACTGGCCCCCGCCTCGGTTATTGGAGCACTGGTCCCAGAAGAGATTTTAAGCACTACTGACAAGCCAGCTTATACGAAGCAGGAAAGGGACACTGCAGATGCTCAGGGGTTAACGTTGTCCAACGAAGGATGGTACCTTACCCCTGATGACAGGATATGGATTCCAGAGTCCCTTTCTCGGCAGGTTACTCAGAGATACCATGATTCAACCCACATAGGACCAGATGCTACAACCAAGCAGCTGGAAAAATGCTTCTATATAGCCCACCTTTACCAACTGGCAGCCCAGATTTCCAGGAAATGCCTGCTGTGTCAAAAGAATAATCCCAGAGCCGGACCACTGGCTCCCCCAGGGATTCAGCACAGTGGAACTGCACCTATGGAAGATCTTGTCGTGGACTTTATTGAATTACCCCGTTGTGGACTGCACCGCTACCTGCTGGTAGCAGTGTGCACCTACACCGGATGGGGTGAAGCATGGCCCACAAAGACTGAAAAGGCACTTGAAGCAACCAGGTGCCTGCTTAGGGAAATCATCCCTCGCTATGGACTGCCAAGGTCCATAGGATCTGACAATGGACCAGCATTTGTTCATGCAGTCCTACAGGGACTGGCTAAAGCGCTCCAGATCAACTGGAAGCTGCATACTGCTTATAGACCCCAGAGTTCTGGAAAAGTAGGGAGAATGAACAGAACTCTAAAGAATCAGCTGTCCAAGCTGACACAGGAGACCGGGTCTAATTGGGTGACCATGTTGCCCTTGGCATTACTCAGGGTCCGCAGTCTCCCGTCAAAACGGACCCATTTGTCATGTTTGGGAGACCAGTTCCATATGTTGAAATGTTAACTCCATATGTTAGCCAAGATGTGCAATTGAATAATTATGTACAGTCACTCTCCCGAGTTCTTTCTTATCTCAACAGGTGGACCCAGGCTCGCACCCCATGTGTGTTAACTGAACCGTTCCATCAGTTCGAGCCAGGTGACGAAGTGTGGGTGAAAGACTGGCAGCGAGCCCCCCTACAGCCCTGCTGGAGGGGACCCTACACTGTGCTACTCTCTACCCCTACTGCTGTGAAGGTTGCCGGCATCACCCCGTGGGTCCACCATACTCGAGTGAAGAAAGCCATTTCAGACTGGACAGTAACACCAGATCCAGAGAATTCCCTTCGGCTGACCATCTCCAGACGCCCGGTAGACAACCGCCCTGCTGATATCACTCCGGAGGCTGATATCTCCACGCACGGCTGAAGAATTGGATGGGAGGGGCGCCCGCGGGCAGCGTCCCCAATGTAGAAACTTGCTCTCCAGCAAATTCAGAGGCACCAATCGGACTTTTGGTATTGGGCCCGGAACCCCTTGATATAGTCACCCCAAGTGTCAGGCCATTGCAGGGGTGGACATATTCCTGTGGGTGCATGCTGATATATGAAGAGGGAGGAGCCCCTTTTGGGTATAATATCTTGAAGAGACAACACGAGAGCCCAGTCCACCCACAAGGGATTGTAGGGAAATTGCTTCATATAGTAGGTGCCTCAGCAGAGAAGTGGAGAGGCACCCCTGAGGCCCGGCAAATAATTGAATACGAGTATCAGTGGGCCCTTCAGCTGTAGAAGAAAACTAGAAATGAACCCCGAGTATTGGTGGAAGGAACCATGGAAGGATTGGGTTTGGTGGGTAGGAGTGATATGTACCGCCCTTGTCATATGGATGCTCTCGTATTTCTGTTGGCACGAGCGCCATAGGTTTTGTGGAAGGAAGCGATCCCCCTCCATCCCCTTGATGATCCTTCTCCTATTTATGATGGGAGAATCTATTCCCAAGGCCGAATGCTTCCAGGTCTTAAATCGTAATAGCATTTTCCCCACACAGGAAATGAGAAAACAGGGGGCTCAGAGTCCCTATAACAAGTGGCTTCAATTGGCAGAAATAGTAGCCCATGAAACAAATAAAACTGCTTGTTTAGTTTGTACCCTTGGACCCTTAGATGGAGGAGGAGGAATGCCCATGCTCCCCATACCCCTCAATCGTTCTCAGATCCAATATACATATAGTCCATCCCGCCCAACTCCTTATTGGAACCATTCAGCTCCTTTACGAGTTTATAGGGTCTCTGGATGGTTCTGTATTAATCAAACCCGAAATGCCGTCTACAACTATACGAGGTTTATAGGACGGTCATCATGTAACTGTACATGTAGTAGTCCTTTGGACATCTCTGAATGTGGCGGGGCTTGTACCAACCTTGCACTCATGGAGGAAAGTTCTCGAGCCAGCTGGACCTCTTCTCAGCGCGGCAGTAATATTTATTGGATTTGTGGAACAAAAGCTTATCACCTCTATCCACAGAATGGATATGGTGTCTGCTTTCCAGCATTTCTTGTACCTCCAATGTGGATACCCTCTTCCCCATCCCATCGTACCCGTCGCTTTGCTGATATCTCCAACATCGCGGGGGGTAGTAAACAAACCTGGGGAAAGGACGAATGGCCACCTGAGCGGATAATCGCCCACTATGATCCTGCCTCCTGGAACCCCGATGAGCTAGTAGCAGGCGCCAGAGAGCCCATTTACAATCTCAATCGAATCATCAGGCTCCAGGCAGTGGTAGAAATTGTGGCCAATGCCACAGCCACCGCCCTCCGCCTTGTTGCCACCCAGCTAGATGAAGCCCGAACAGCTATTCTCCAATTGCGTTTGGGAATGGACTTCATTTTAGCTAAGCAAGGAGGTTTTTGTGCTGCCCTGAACCTGACAGGTGGAGCATGTTGCTTCAACATTTCAGACCATGGCGAGGCTATCCGTGATCTGGCAGCAAGAATTGAAAAGGTAGCACATGTCCCTGTACAAACCTGGGAGGGCTGGGATATGTCTTGGTTGGACGGCATCTTCCCAGGTGGATGGATGGGGAGAATATTTACTATGGTGATAGGTCCAATAATGCTTCTATTGCTTTTCTGCTTCTGTATGCCCTGCTTGATGCAATGTATGCAAAATATGATGGAGAAGATGATGTCTCGCATGATGGGACCTCGCGTGCTTGCTTTCATGAGAGATTATAGACCCCTACCCCAGAACGAACCTAAGTATTAGGTTGTTCATAAGAAGAGGAGGGAGTGAAGGGAGAGGGAAGGGTTGCTTTCTATATGCTTTCTAAGAAGGATCTTCTATACCTTGGATCTAAGTCAATTTCTGAGCTAGAAATAACTTCACCTGCAGAATAGGCCCCTCGCTTTTTTATTTTAGGAATGCAAGATAAAAAAAGACACATACGGAGGAGACGGGAGGAAGGGATGCAAGACGCCTGTATAGGGAACAATAGGAGGGCTGTTTAGAGGGCTATAGACATGCTAAAAATAAGTTGAAAACTTTCCAGTTGATTGGGGAGTTTCTGGAGGGCGTGGGGAGGAGGGAGAGAGCCTACTCAAGGTATAAGAAAGTCTGCAGAGGCGTATTTTTTTGGGCAGTCAGTCTTCCAGAAATTATTCTGCTGGCTGTCTCCTGTGCACAGAGAATAAAACTGCTTTCCTCCAAAGAAGGATCTTTTCTGGAGTTTTCTTTACTCTCTCTCTGGATCTGAGGACGCGGGCCAACGGTTCCCTGGCATGGACTAGGCTCTGCCTACATAGAGTACTTTTGCTTTAAGATGAAAGCAAGTTACACAGAATTCAAATTCTACAAGATTCACCCCTTGATAAATTTGTTTGGGGATAAGATGGAGATAGTAGCCAGGTTTCTGCAACATGCAGTGAGGTTTTGTGAATATTTTAATTGTTAGGTGCAGATTTTATTGTACTGGACCTTTTGAAATTTTGTCTATATGCCAATAAAGGTTTGATATTGAATTGAGAAATTTGCTAATGCTTGAATGTCCTTTCTGTTGCCCAAGATTTGCTTTTAATAGTCTTATCACAAAAACATGGCCTATTCCCGCAAGGGACGTTCAGTAGCCAATCTGCACAAACTATAAGGACATCAAGATAGTCTCGCACAAATATGCCAGTGTTTGTTACTCCAGAGTTTGAGACCATTATTTGCCTATGGTTTTGACATGCACCATACAGTTAATGCACTTTGCAAATATATTTTCTTACAAAATAAATAAATCACAGCTTGATTCTAGCTGAGCCATTTCACAAAGCCATTTCCGAGCTTGGGAGGAGAGGGGGTTGCGGGTTACCCCCTCCCACACACGCGGGGGCTGGCCTTTTGCCCCCACGAGATCCAGGGAATTCCCGGGCGTGCCTGCGACCCGGCCCGCCAATCGGGTGGGGAGGCGTGGCCTAGCCTACTTAAGGCCAGGCACGCCTGGGGACCGCCCTCTTTCCCCTTTCCAGCTGAGCGGTTTTCCCATCCCACCCACCCTTAGGCTTAGCTAGCTATGACCTTGCTATGGACTCCGGTTGGTCGCCGCAAGGGGCCTGGTAGGAATTTTTCCAATTTGGCGCACTGTCAGCCTTTTGGTTTTTTCGCCTACCTCGTAGCAAACGTCACAACTTCCGCAGTATTGGCGGTTAGGCATTGGCAGGGGTTTATTTTTATGCAAATGAATGGGGGGGGAGGAAGCGCCATCACCTTCCCCCAAGGAAAGGGTAGTCCGGTAGAGGACTCCGGGGGGCGTTGCCTTGTCCGAAACCTAGGGAGGTAAGGGCCTCCGGCACGCCCCGAGCGGTGACACCCGTGGGATCCTAGTTGGCATACTTCAACAGGACTCCCACGGCTTGTGGATAACCCTTCCCGGTCTCCATGCTGGGTAGTCGATAGGAGCCAATGCCTAAGGCCAATACCTTTCAATTCTGTAATCAATAAAGTTGTGGCCTTTTATGCCCATTAACCTTAAATAATGTGTCCAGTGTCCTCATTTCACATGGGGGAGGGGACTTGCCACGCAAATTATGTAGCAGGCAATTCAAGTGTATGAACCACAGAGAGATGTAAGTGACCCTGGCTCTCTGGGAAGTCAGTCTGTCTATATGGGTGAAAATCAGATATAACAGACCCCAAATCAAGTGAGCTTAGCTTTTTAGCTGAAATGACAAATATTCATACTATCAAATCAAATAATGGCTCAGCTATTCATCTTAACACCTTTGCATATTAGCAGCATGGGGACAATCTAGCTAATATTTTATTTTCTTAATTGCAACAGTCTTCCTATGTGTCATCCTGTAGAATTTCAAGCAAAATACCAGCTGACCAAATCTTAAGCATACATTAACCGGGCTGTCAGCTTCTTTTTTAAAGCACAATTTTGTAGCGTGCGCGCGCACACACACACACACACACACACACACACATATACATACATACAGATTTTCCATTAAAAAGTACTATTGAAATAACTTTTAAAAAGAAAGCAGTTTTAAACAGGAAACTATCTAATCATAATCTAGAATTCAATAACAGGATCAGCAGTATCAGATTTCTAGAACGTGCAATGGAAAGCCATACATGTCACACTACTGGATTAGGCTCACTCAGAAGTAAGTCCCATTGTTCAATAGGGCTTACCCCTAGGTAAGTAGATAAATAGAAAACTAGGTTTTCAAAACCTACCTACCTAAATTCGGAGAGAAGTGGCCAGAAGGATTTCACTGGGGAAGGCTTTGAAAAGTTCTGGTGCCACCACAAAGAAATACTTCATCTAATGATAACCCTTTCATTTGTACCTTTAATGTTTTTTTTTAAAATGAAACTTCACTAGAAATGCTTCACAGATGGTAACAGCAATGGCGGACAGCCAATCAGTGCTATGCCCATCAGAGCCCAGTTCTGGAAAAGAATAGGAACCTATTTGCATTCAGCACTTTAAACTGAAACACTTCTTTAATGTGTCTAGATCCAGCCTTAGATATCCACTTCAGAAACATAATGGCTGAAACTGCTTATATGCTGCGGTTTCAAGACTCCTCCCATTTTGATTCTAATGAATGAATATGGGTTGGCCTGATTGCCCCTATGCCCTGGAACGAAGACACCAGACAAAATTTGGGTTAAAGGAGTGCAAGAGCTTAGGAGTACAGTAGCTACCACCACTGCCAAAACTACTGTGCCTCTGACTACTACACCAGTGGTGAAGAGTGCTATTGTGCTCAGACCTTGCTTCCCATGGGCATCTGGGAACAGGATGCTCAGCTGGATGTGCCATTGGCTTGACCTAGCAGGGTCTTCTTACATTTTTACAACACCACCTTGGCTCACCCTACTGGATTAGACTTAAATGATCCATGCCTTTCACCACCTGTTCACCCAAGGAAGCATCAGACTGCTCCATTCCAACCCTTTTGGACACTATTCAATAGAACAAAGCATCTCTAGGGCACAAGACCACCCACCTTCTCATGTCCTCTCCAGTTGGCAGGCAGTGAGAGGTAAGTTGGTCAGGAAACCCTTCACCATCTAGATTCCTCAGAGTGCTCACCAGGTCAGACCAAATTGACATCCCTCTTTGTTTGTATGACATGCCAGGTATGATCAATGTCCAGCGCCGAGGGCTTTCTGGTGGTTCACTCACTGCGAGAAGCAAGTTACAAGGAACCAGGCAGAGGGCCTTCTCAGTAGTGGTGCCCACCCTGTGGAACATCCTCCCTTCAGATGTAAAAGAAAAAACAACAACTATCAGACTTTTAGAAGACATCTGAAGGCAGCCCTGTTTAGGGAAGTTTTTAATATTTGATGAATCATTGTACAGTATTTTAATATTCTGCTGAAAGCCATCCAGAGTAGCTGGGGAAACCTAACCAGATAGGTGGGGTATAAATAATCAAATGTTGTTGTTGTTGTTGTTGTTGTTGTTCCAACCAATCAAACACTGTGTGCCTTCATGGTGTGAGCCAAGTGTTAGACTCACCACAACCAGGAGTGGTGTATCCTGTTTCACCACCTGATGCAAAATGAGAATTGGCGCCTCCTGGCCCTGCCTGCCATGCCATGCTTCCTCAGTTCTCATAGATCTTGGTAGCAGCCAGGATGCTTCTCCTAATGTTGCTGATCTACTCCCCTCATCAGCATGCAGGAGCTCTCACCATTCTTAGTGGGAGCCAGGGGCGCTCCTCTAAATGTTTCAGTTTTCTAGGCTTCTCTTCACAGGGGCAGGGAAAACAAGTGGCAATGCCACATGCCAGAATGCCTTCCTCTCAATGGGAGAAGTGGTGGTGTGAGCAGAGTGCTGCCTCCTGCACTTCTGCCACCTAAGGTTTCACTCCACATCATGAGCAGGACAACTCTGACCTCTTACTCACCCACCCCAAAGGTCTAACTCAACCTTGCACCTTCAATGAGCTAGTAGCTAATCTCCCACTTCTGCATAGCAGGCTGGGCAGATCGTCACACTGGACTGAAAAAAGCAGAAGAGGCCATGGTAAAGTCTGTCATCTACTGCTCCCCATTGTCCAGATGCCCCTGCACAGGGATGCACTGTGCCAGGATCCACTTGCCTTCCTTCTGACAAGAGTGGGTGCTGGAAATCCATCTCTATGCAGCTGAATGAGTGACATTTAAAATAATAAAGATTAAAAATTAAAAATAGCAAGTCAATGACCCCATCCACTCCAGCATCCTGTTCTCAAAGTGGCCGACCAGAACCTGTGGGAAATAGGGCCCAAGAGCACTCAGTGACTAGAATGTAGGCATTGTGCAACAAAATCAACAATACTTACATTGCATGAGTTGTTTTCTAAACCTTTTATTTTTTTTTACATAAAAGGGTCACTAGATGGTGCTAGTACTAAGGGGGAAAGCTGTATTAATTTAATTCCTCTCTTCCTTTTTTATGACCACTGAATCCTTTGTTTCTTCCATGTAGGCATAGCATTGTCAGACCATTAAAGTGTAAAGAAAGTTAGCTGAAGAGAGCCTTCACACATGATGTTTTTACAAATGCAGGTGATGTTGAACAGGGTAATCTGCCAATGTTGGTTTCTCTCAGCTTTGCAGTCTTAAATTAGACATGTTCCATTTGCATGTGCATTTATGCTTGTGGTTTTCTTAAATTCACATGAAAATTGATGTGCCTTTTCATGTGCATTTCTCCTAATATACACATTTTGTACCTAATTTTGCCTAGTGCCTGTATATACGCAAACATTTTAGAATGGAGCCAGCGGGGGGGGGGGGGCATGAGTTTTTCACCTGACCCCCTTGGACTTCTGGGTATACGGTGATATATAAATTCTTCTTCATCATCATCATCATCTAGATTATTTGCTTTCTGTTATCTATGAGTGGGGAACCCCAACTTCAAGTTGTCGTAAAAGCACTTCCTGCTTTGTGGTATAAGCACCTGATAATTTTGTTTAGACATGAGAATTATCCATGGGGAGCAGGGATGTGTTACTTAAAAGCAATTTCCCTCCCTTTTATTTAGATGACTGTCATAAGCCCTCAGGGAATATACCGTAGTTAGGAAAAGTTCACAATTATTCTTCTCTGAGAAGAATTATTATCCCTGAACTGGAAACACTAGCAGCAAAGAAATAAGATATCTACAGATATTTACAAAAAGTGGAAATCTTTTATTTCCTTTATTGTAGCATGCTTCCCACACATCCTTCAGCAGAAACTCAAGAAAGAAAGAAAGCAGTTTCATTTTGTCCATATGCACTTATTTTTAACAATCAAATACTAAACTTCTTTGCTTTCTAATGTGCACAAATATGAGAACAGTTAAGGGGACCCATCTAGTTTTGTTTTATAGTATCAATTTCCAATTTTGAGATCTGAGCAACTGGACAAGCCTGCTCCCCTGAATGCATTGCCCTCTCAAGCTTTGCCCATCATGGCTGATTTCAGTGCTTCATGGAATGGTTAAATGGTGGGTCCAGAGTACGGCAAATTTGACTTTGTGTGAGAGTGATGTACACGCCACTGTTGGAAAGTAAATAGTGAAACTGCTCCTGGGAAAAACACCTTGACCCAGAGGTTTACAAAAAAAACCTACCATCACAAATACCTCTTTGAGAGGTAGGTGTTTTAATAAGGGGAAGGGCCTTTTGTACAGTGGCACCCAGCTTGTCAATCACCTCTCTGGAATAAGGCAGGTGCCAACAGTTATGCACTGGTGGCAGTTGGTAATTTGTTTATGTGTGTGCTTTCCAAAGTATTTGTGGATCATACTTACACTTATTCTGGCTGCTGTGGATGCTGCCATACAGTTTAGTCACAGTGTAGTCATAGCTGCATGAAACTGTCTGCCTTGCTTTAAACTCATTGCTTGCTTGTTTTTTTAAAATAAAAAAAAGTATTCACTGTTCGGATTGATGGACATGGGAGGCTTAACAAGAGACTCGTACCTTGAATAAGCCTAGTACCTTGAATTAGCTCCAGGATGAGACAAGGGCTGTAGGAGGGTTTCCTGAAATACACAGCCAATAAGAATTTACTGCATTTTTGTGACCTGAACGTGGCCCGTATACTTGACTGTTCTGACATATTGATTTCCTCACTTTCCTCTGCCTACCTCATGCTGACCAAGCAACCCAAACTTCCAAGATGAATTGGTTGATTGTTGCAAGGGTAGGCACTTTCTGGAGGCATTAGCGAGGTTCTGGAGAAGCCAGTATCATTTCGTTTTATGGCATCATCTTTCAATATCTTCCTCAAAGAGTTCTATGCACTTAACTCAGGGCTAACATCTTGGGGAGATTTAAGCATGTGCTTAATGCTTCCGTTGAAATAAAGGACTTTAAGAGCACTCAATTTTTCATGGATTGTGACCCCATTTCCAAACTGAATTAAAAAATAAAACAAGTTCCCATCTTCCTTGCTTTTCTGATCAGATGACATGTGGGAAAGTGAAATCTCATGCTCCATCTGTTTATCTTTGTATTGTGACATAAAAATTGACCTATTTAAACTGTGCAAAGTAACTACCTTTTATATCTTGGTGAGCTGGGGGAAAAACATCAAGCAGGCTCATCATTGCTCTTTTGAAGAATCCAAACTCTACACCTTGCTAATTGCATTTGTTTGTTTATATACTATTTCAGTGCAAAATGCACTTCCAAGTGGTTTACAAGTATTTAAAACCAATTACACAAGTATTAAAAGATAAACACATGTAAGTAACATATGCAATAAAACAATCCCATTTAAATGGCACAGCAATTGAAACAGGAGGTTCAGGTTGAGAAATCAAGGAGATGCCTGTGTAAACAGCTGCAACTTCAAAAGCCAGACCTTGTTTTTTAGCAGGGATACTTTTCTTAACACCAGTGCCAATGGTGAAAAAGCCAGATTACACATTACCACAAGTCAATAAATATTAGGCCAAGTGAAGACTAACTTGTTCCATTTGTTGATCTTAATTGCCCTGATTTGTCTTAATGACTTCATTCCTCCATGTGAAGATTCCTCCTCACTTAGATGTACCGTAGTATAGATACATGTTGAGGTTGTATAGGTTGCTGTCCTGCTTTTGGAAGCTTATACCTTCTATTTCATGGATGTCAGGAAACAAAAGAATAAAATAGTGTGCTCTGAAACATATGAAGCAAACACTTCCTCTGTGGGCTTTACTTCATCATGATATGCCCCGTGCTCACCTTTCAACACCTGGGCCCAGTGCTAAAACTTAGGGTCACACCAGATAACACATTTTCCATTAGAATTTTATTTCACAGAATAAAAACAAAAGCATACTGTCTGAATTCAGAGGAAGAAAATATAAGGTCAGGGAAAAGAAGGGACAAAATTGAAAATAATGTCACCAAACAAATCCATATTTAGTGGGTATAAGAGACTGGAATGGTTGATTATTCCTGTGTAACATAATATTCCACCAGGCTGCTGCATAGTCTTCTGGTTCTGTTTGTCGTCTTAAGGTACACAAATAATGTATAACTTTCTCAGAAACTCTTACAAAGCTTTTAAAAAAAATTCTTTGTACCCATTATCTAAAGTAATTGATTAAGCAATCTTTCCATCTCTGTGAAATGACCAGGTGTGCTGCCATCATCAAATAAATAATTAAAGGTTTACCAACAGCACTAGCATATTCTCCATCAAATGTAGATGACAAATGTAGATCTTAGGATCCAAAATTGGCTCAGTACGCTGTGATGACATTAATCTCTACAATTACTTGTTCCCAGAAGGCTTTTACTCCTGGACTCCAATAACAGCCTCTGTCATTGTGTTTACCCCAATACAGAGCATTACCATTACCTTGAATGTGGGCCGTGGTGAATAAAACTGCCATATATTTGAGCTTAAGAAAGTTATCCTGGATATCAGTAGAGACTGACATAAGACATCACACTGTACTCCAGTGATCTGATCCCAGTTCTTCCCTGATAGCCATTTCCCACACTGTCTAACAATTTTGATCTGGGAGAAATGCAGTGTTTTAGCCAATATCAAGTCAACAAAATATTCACAAGTTGATAACATGCAAGATGAAATCGACCTTCTTGCATTTAACCATGATTTTAGTAGGTATTCCAGACAAGGAGATTAAAAAATAAAATAAAAACCCAATCACAAAATACAATGGTTTTGAACGTTCTCCATTGATGAACGTTTTGGTTTTCAAACACCGTAAATGGTTTAGTTTCCTAACACGCCTCGGAAGTTGAACAAGCCATGCGGCTTCTGCTGAGTGCAAGATCCTGAGGCCTAGCTGTCGGCTATTGAGTTTTACCACTGTATACAGTAATGAACTGCAAATGATGGAAGGTAGTTGATGTCTCCAACCCAAGAAAAAACAATAGTGGCATAGAAGATGGTGGAAATCAAAACAGAACCAAAGGAATTTAAAATCAGGGCAAACTGAGCCAACACAGCTTTCAGTACAAAATTCAAAAATAAAAAGTGGGGCTAAGGGGTGTTCTTTATGAATTATCTCTACTTAGATAGAGCATGTACTATGAAAACTCCAAAAACTAGCAATAAATTTGGATCAGGAGGTTTTAAAAGCATTCTCCTCATAGCAATGAACACTGTTTTAAATAAATATTTGTACCTGCAGTGGACCCTGTGACTGGATATAATGAATAATTTAAAGGCACCTTTGTTTTGTTTTCCCATCACACACAAATATTTATAAATGGAATCCAGCAGAGTAATTCTCTCACTTATTAGATGAATCCATCTTCAGTAATACATAAGGTGGACTAATCCCTATAAAGGTTTCCTGGAGTCCCTAGCTACCATATTAAAATATTACCAGACCGACATTCTCATTAAAACAAAGCCACTGCTGCACAGGTGATGTTCTCTTTAGAGAATTTCCATTTTGTGGAAGTAAAACTATAAAAGTAAGGTGATAAAGCAGTGAAGTGTCTTTTGCACAATGTTATTAAGAACCAAAAACAGAAATTTGACGGAAGCACTAGAAGAAGTAAACATGCTGCTTTTGATACAATTTACAAAGCAGAATACCATTCCAGATGTTTTAGATGTTAGCAAATAGGTTTTTTTTGCTGTGTTGTTTGTCTTTGATTCACTTCCTATGAGGCGCCATGAAATACTATCTCCTCTGATCGCTTATGATGCGGAGGGGTGAGGGGATATAACATATACGTATACTGCAAAGACATTCCTAACTAAAAGGTTTCAGATTAGATCAAAACTGTGCAGCCGCATAGGATTTGAAATACATATTTAATGTACAGTGTTCATGGTTGGTTTTATAGTTCTGCAGTTCTATCATGTTTTCATTATTTAACTGACTTAGTGGTTGCTACTGCGTTAGGGCCTTTGGTCAGACAAATAAAATTGTTGGGGTGTTATTGCGTAATTTGCAATGGGTTCAGCAAACATGGCATGTTTTCAGTAGCGGCTTTTCTTGTTATTTAACACTAAAATGCCTGAAAGCAGGATATGAGCACAATATTACTGTTAAGACCCAGGCTCAGTGGTAGAAGAAGGGGGTGCGGGGGGTGCGGTTCGCCCCAGGTGTCATCACTGAGGGGGGTGACAAAATGAGTTCAAAAATAAAATTTAAAAACGGGCTCACGAAACTTTTTAGGAGTGACGTGGTGACTTAGGTGCCTGCAGGTTCTGAGCTGCCTGAAACTGCAGCGTGGGACTTGTGCCTCCCTACTGCCTCTCCCTCAGGCACCCTACAGCTGAGAGGGAGGTGACGGAGAGGCTCCAAGCTTCAGAGAGGCTTGCTTTGCCCCCTTGACAAAGGCTTGCTTTGCGCAGATGTGCAGCTTGCCCCGCCCCTGGCTGCAGGACACGCCCCCACCCAGGCACCTGAGCGGCTAGCTACGCCGCTGCCCAGGATGCAGTGGGTTGAGTGGAGGGTGTTGTGGTTAAATGGATGGCAAATTCTCAGTTAGATTACTCAATGGGTGAATGTGGTTGTTTAGTCGTGTCCAACTCTTCGTGACCCCATGGACCGGAGCACGCCAGGCACTCCTGTTTTCCACTGCCTCCCGCAGTTTCGTCAAATTCTTGTTGGTAGTTTCAGAACACCAATTTCCTCAAATGATACATTGTCATGCTGCATTGGTTATACCTCGCAAACTGGTTGGTAGTGTCCCACCAATCAGTGGGGGAACTCTCACTACTCAAACCTACTAAACACATCTGTTTTGCATGCAGAAGGTCCCTGGTTTCATCCCTGACATCTCTAAGTAGGGTTGGGAGAGATCCCCGTCTGAAACCCCAGAGGGCACTGCCAGTCAGTGTGTAGACAACATTGAGCCAGATGCACTAATGATCTGATGCCCTATAAGGCAGCATTACTGATTTACTCTTTTACCCTAGAGATGTGATTGGGTGCAAAACAACGGTCTGGTAAGATTCTGCTTACCACTTTGCAGAACACTGCAAGCGGTTTTCAGACATTTGAGTAAACAGACATGTTTATGCAGAAGTAGTCCCATTTATTTCAGTTATATTTACTGCTGAGTAAATGTCTAACATTGGCTTGGCCAGTTGATAACCAATTGATACCAATGGCTCTACTCTGAGTAGGACTTAGAGACTGCTTTCATGGAATGCAGAAACAGTTAGATGTGAGTATAATGTTATTCTGAGGGCCAAATGAGATGTAATACTAAATGTGTCTTTGTATTTTACATGTTTGGCAAATGTATGTGTTTGTGTGTGCGTGTGTGTGTGTTTAAATGAAAATAAAAGCTGCTATTTACAGCAAATGAGGAGTTTTCGTGCAAAGCAAATGAGCTTCAAATGAGTGATTTTTGTTGGAGCTGCAGCAAAAGAGGAAAGGGGTTAAACTCTGTATTCCCTGCTGCAATCCAAAATTTACCAGCCCACCTTCAACATCTATTCATGTTGGCAGGTATATAAATACACATCAGTGCAAGACAGGGATGTGGGGTGGGGTGGGATGTAAACCCAACAGGCCATGAATTGCAAAAGGTTGTGTGTGTGTGTGTGTGTGTGTGTTTAAAAAATCATAGTTCTGTATTTACCCCACCTGCTAGACAGAGAGAACTGGAGGGCCACATTTGGCCCCTGAGTCTGAGGTTCCCCACCCCTGCCCTACCAGGTAGACTAGGCTGGAAGAAGGTCAACCAGTGACCTTTTTAGCCTGAGTGAGAGGGCTCAGGCGCAGATGTCCCCATTCCAAGTCTAACACTGTAACCCAGGGGTTCTCAAACTTGGGTCCCCAGCTGTTGCTGGACTACAACTCCCATTATTCATAGCTAGCCGGACCAATGGTCAGAGATTATGGGAGCTGTAGTCCAACAGTAGCTGGGGACCCAAGTCTGAGAAACACTGTTGTAGCCCCTACACAATGTCTATTTCACAGAGAAACACTCGTAGCACATTACATAATATATATTGTACGTATAGTCGTTGAATTTTCAGAAGCACTCGCAAGTTGTACATCGTGTGACATGAATAAACACAGCCCCAGGAAGCACACCAATTGATCCATCTCCCATCAAACCACTGATTGTATTAATGCCATGCATATGTAAATCACTTAGCAGTGCAATGGCAACCTTGTGCCAACAGATGGCACTGCAGCTTAAGAATTCCCTTACACCTTCAGTGTATGTTGGGGCCTGGGAATAGGATAGTTACTTTATGATACATTGGTTATTAGGCTGATAGCGTAATAATGCCTCCTGATAGGTGGCTATAATAGCTGAGAGCCAAGAGTCTCCGAGAGGCAGCTTTTCTTAATATCTTCTCTAATTAGTTCTGTATTTGAAGTATGATAAGAACTACTACAAGTAATGGGGGGGGGGGAATCCAGAGGGCTCTTAGAGAGACCAGATGAAGACCCATTAAGGTGCTAATTGTGTCATTGGAGTTTGTTTTCAGCTAGATAAGATACATGAACACCACACACACACACACACACACACACACACACACACACACACACACCTTTGCTCTTTACCCTCACCTGTATAAGTATAGGTGGGCTGTGAGACATATCATAAATGACCTCCTAGCATCAAGTGGGGATCTAATGGTATGAAGATGGATGCTACACATTTGCAAAGTGAGTTTGCAAAAATAGGGGTCTACCAAATTCCATCTTGCACTTCATTGAGATTCCCCTGATGCAAGATCTCTCCCCAATCCAGAAACTGATATTTTGAATACACCTGCACACACACACACACACACACACACACAGGGGGGGAGAGAGAGAGAGAGAGAGAGAGAGAGAGAGAGAGAGAGAGAGAGAGATCAAATTTAATGGCTTCTTCTTTTTTCTTTTTAACCCATAAGCATGTCACTATTGCCATGTCAAAGGAAGTCTCAAATTTCTTTTCTGGTGCGAAGTCCATTCCCAGGTTCTTTGTTTTGTTTTCTTACTGCAGGTATACAAATCATAAAAGATAATTTCTGGGTCAGACTAAGATTTGCTTAGTCCAGCATACAGCTTTCAGTGGCAAGTGTTCTGACTTTGAGAGGTGGAGGTTAGGCTGTATGATTCCTGAGTACCTTCTAATTCCTATTAAAGATTTTCTTGGTTTACAAAAGAAGAAGAAGAAGAGTTTGGATTTGATATCCCGCCTTTCACTCCCCTTCAGGAGTCTCAAAGCGGCTAACAATCTCCTTTCCCTTCCTCCCCCACAACAAACACTCTGTGAGGTGAGTGGGGCTGAGAGACTAGAAGTGTGACTGGCCCAAGGTCGCCCAACAGCTGCATGTGGAGGAGCGGAGACGCGAACCCGGTTCGCCAGATTACGAGACTACCGCTCTTAACCACTACACCACACAAAAGTATGTGCATTGCCTATTGCCTTTTTTTTTTTTTTTTTTTTGGAGGATTCCATTGCTGAATTAACCAGGCAAGAGCTGTAATGGCCCCTAAATATGGGTAAGTAGTAAAAGAAAGGAAGTGGCTCTGTGCCAGAGGGCACATGGCTAGTACTGAGGACAACAGCAGGAGTGGTGTGTGAGAGGTGGGCCAGAAACAGGCAGAAGCCAGAGCGTGAGAGCCATGCTTGATTTCTATTGATTTCTTTTCGAATTCAAGGCTCTGGGAGAAGCAAGACCTTCCTGGGGGGGGGGTTAATGCTGTGAGCCCCTCGATCTTAGGCTCAGTTGGTACATATGTGTATGAGAATAAACCATATATCATAAAGACACTACAGTCTCTGCTGTTCCCCATTCCAAGTAAAACCAGACTGCATAAGCACCTTGAACCTCTGGGGTCTCACTCCACTTGGGTATTGTGTTGGTGCACTATACAAACAGTAATATACTTCTGGGTGTTCACAATCAGCACCAGCCCAAGACATTTTGTTTGTCTTAGGTGAAGCACAAAATGACTACAACCACCCATTCAGCAAACATAAACTGACCACATTTGCTGTTGGATCTTTAAGTCCCATCTGCACTGCACAATTGAAGAGGTATCACACCACTTTAAGGCATACCATAGAATTCAAAGTAGTTTAACAATCAACACCTCTTCCCAGGGAACTCTGGGAATTGAATCTCAGTGAGGATCTTCTAGGAACTCTCAGAACCCTCAACAAGCTTTATTCCCCAAGGTTCTTTGGAGCAAGCCATAGTTGTTTAAAGCATCATGATACTGCTTTAACTGTATAGTGCAGTTGTTTCGTCCAGCAGTTTGCCACCAGTCTCTCTTTCCCAGTATCTTTCACCTGAGGTGGCCATCTGAGGTGGCTGTTATCATCTAGCTCAGTGATGCCTGGTAATGGTTATCGAGGGTTTCAGATGTGGGGTCCCTCACAGCCCTGCCTGGAGATGCTAAGAATTGAACTGGGGCATTCTGCCTGCAATGACCGCTCCACGCTTAAAACGGGGGGCGCCCTTTGCGTGGACACATGCAGCCCCTAGATCTGGAGCGGCTCCATCAGCACAGGCTTGGCTTCACCTTCCCCCAGGTGGGATACCTGGAGGTCTCCACCTACCTCTGTCAGTTGTCCAATCCCATCTGGGGGAAGCGTTGCCAAGGAGACCAGGCCAGGTAGGGGAGGGATTACCTGCCCACACAATAGAGGGTGGATCTTACCTGGGAATCCTCACTTGGCTCCAGAGCTTCCAGTTCCCTCCCAGCTCTGCCTGGAGATGCTAAGAATTGAACTGGGGCATTCTGCCTGCAAAGTAGTTGCTGGGCTGCTTCAGCTTAAGAACATAAGAAGAGCCCTTCTGGATATGGCAGCAGCCCATCTAGCCTAGCATCCTGTTCTCACAGTGGTTAACCAGACAGCTGTGCGAAACTTGTTATAGATGCTTCCATGCAGGAGAACATCCAATGGCCACTGCACACAATAACTAAATAAATGCTCCATGCCACCTGGGGGAAGCCAACAGCACTAATACATTATGTACTGAGAAAAATTCTTAATCACTGTATATTCATAATACTCTCAAAGCGATATGCAAAACGGAAGCAAAATACAATGAGACACATTGATAACCCAATAAAACCTGTTAAAATAGCATAACCGCTCCTGTCCCACAACACAAAATCCCAGTTAGCAATAATAAAGACAGAAATAGTAATATCCCTGCAAATTAACAAGCAGCACATCAAGGATAAAGGCTCTAAATGCAGGCAAATTCTTCCTGTGCTAATGTTCTACTTCCAGTGGTTTTCTCCTCTTACTGTGGGGCAGCATTCAAAGCAGGAAGCCTACAGCTGCTCTCTGTAGTAGTACAGTTTGTTCTCGTGCCTCATTTCCAGACCTTGTGTGGCTGCATGGTCACCCTTTTGGTCCCTTCCAACTCTACAATTCTATGAGTCTATGTTCAGCCCGCTGTAAGTCTCAGTTGCAATGCAGCTTAATTCCCTGTGCTGTCAGTGGTAACTAGACTGCCTGTTTACTTGCTGTTTTCTCTGCAACCATTATTTCCCTCTCACTTCTTTATTCTGGTGAATCCAGATGCCAGCATCCTTCAACTGTTCAATTCTCTCTCTCTCTCTTGTTCTACACATTTGTGATGCTCGTCATAACTAAATTTAAATATGCTGGGGCCAATAATTGTTAATATTTGTTGTTTGTGTTAAATGACACCCCGTCTTCTTAACTGATTACTGTTATTCTTCTCTTTTACCCTCAACTCTGTAAACTACAGAATGTGTAAAAAAATATAACTGTCAGAAGCCTGATCTTAGATGCTTTAACTAGACTCTCAACAGAATCTAAACTGCTCTTTTCCTTCACTTTCATTTTATGATTGCTGACTCAAGAAGACTAATTATTAAATCCTTCTAGTGCATTTATTTTCTTTTTCTGCACTGAAATGGGGCACGTTTTTACAACACCAGCAATAAAATTGAATAGATTGATGCAAACCCATTGCATATTATGACTTTTCCCCACATATACTTATATATCACATGCAAAAAAATAAATATTTCCACTCCAGCAAGGGAATAAATTTTCATTCCAGCCATCTCTTTCCACTGTAGCCTAAAAAGCCCGCAGGAATGGAAGTCGGGAAGTTAATGTATTGTATGGTTTATTGAGAAATTAAATTAGTCTTAGCTTTGATTGCAGTAATTGCAAAAATCGCTGCAGTAGTGGATACATTATATGTATCATTATAAAGAAGATTTTAAGTGATAATTTTCAAACTGGGTAATTTTAAGCTTGCTCGCCTCTTCTCAAAAACATCAAAGTGACATGTTTTCACAGTTACAGCTTAATTACTGTATTTTGCAGACCTGTTGATAAAGCCTACAGGAATTCTAATTAGCTGTGATTCTTGCATTGCATTCCCCTTTGCGTAGCCTACCCTTCTCAGCTTGTGTTTTCCAGCAATGGAGTTTGCTCATTCAAGGACAATTGCAGCTGTTGGGATCCTGGCTTTCCTCCAAGCTAGAAGAAACCTGCCGATTCTCTCTTTTTAGAAATCAAGGTCTGTTTCCCAGCCCACCCCTAACTCTGTCTATCCGTGTTGGCTTTTTGTTTTGTTTTTACCCTCGGAGCCTTTGAAAGCCACATTTCCTCTGCAAAATGTACAACAAGAAAGGAATAGTGTTTCAGCCTGAGATGTACGCTAATGATTTCAAATGATGACACGCAAGATTCATATGAAGAATCCCAAAGAGATTTTACAATGTCGTCCTTAGCCACAGTTTGAGACCGTACGTTTTGTTTACATTCCCATTCCTATCCTTGTTTGGTTTTTTACTTCAAGGCAAATATGCTTTCAAATACCACAGATGTTCTTAGTTAATGCAGCTTGTGGGGGGGGGGATAAACCTGGCAGGTGGACATAAATTTGGTTTGTGCACAAATATATTGAAATTCTTTACCTTATTCGTAGACAGAGAAACTTGGCGGCTGCATTTTTCCACATTTTCCCAGGCAGAGGAAATGATTTCCAAGATCTTCTCTGAGGTGCTGCTTTCCATTAGAAAAGAGAATAGCACAGTCTCTCCCCCCCCCCCCCGCTGTCTTGGTAGCCTGACCACCACTTCTACCCTCCACAATTCCCCAGGCCTATCATCAATCAGGAGCATTATCAAGTGGGAGAAATGATGGCCGTCACATGAAGAGTTGGAGAATGGCTGGAGAAAAATTGCAAAATAACCCATTTTTAAGGAAATCAGAAAATGAAAGGGGGAAAAAATAGAAATGCTCTCAGGAAAATATATTCTGAGAATTGTTGGCCCTGCTTTAATATAAATTATATACTCCAGGATATGGTAAACTGCCCTTCAGACATTGCTGGAATCAACGTCATTCAGCATGGCCACAGGTCAAGGACAACAGCTTTGGAAAGCCAACAAAACCTGGAAGGCTAGCATTTCCCCATTTGTGTAAGTTGTTTTTACTAATACATGCATTTTAGGCACTTTCCCCCCGAATATATGCATATTGCTGAGCATATAATAAAACTGCAAGGATGTTGTCACACTGCAGCTTAAATGGCCACCATGTGAACTGCAGCGTGACAACAGAACAGCAGGTGTGTGGCACAGGCTCAGGTTGAGCAAATCAACAAGCGGGAAGCTCAGACAGGCAGGCAGAGTGAACAGACAAATGGGTGGACTAGAAAGATGCAGTGAGTAAGCAGATGCACCAAGCATTGCATGTGGAGGCTAGTCTAGGTGAGCCACAAAGGACTACTCAGGATAGGATGGGGCAGCTACCCAGCAGCTGTTCAGCTCTACTTCTGCTCCCCCATCAGAGGAATCCAATGTTAAGTAGGATCACCCTCCCTGCCATTGGCTTATGTAAAAGTAAGGTGATCCTGCTTGGCCCAGAGACCTCTCTGCAGGGACTTCTCCAACACAGTGGAACCTATTTCTAAACAGGTTCACATCTCCCTCACAACTGGGGTTAGCTCTATGTTCATTTTCCCCACCCCCTGCTGCTGCTTCTCGCAACAGCAGCTGTGCTTCCCAGGTTGCTGTTGCCAGTGGCTGGGAAAAGGGAGATGGAGGAAAGAAAGCCACAGTGATGATCTGTGAGGGGATGGAGAGATTTAGCAAGGATTGGGAGCTTTGGGGAGCTGCAGTGGCCGGAGTGCTGGTTTTGAGGGATAGCTGCATTTCAGCTTGTGTCTTGATTCAGGAACAGTGAGTAAGGCGTGCTCACATAAAATTGTGAACCAAACTGAATTTCTTTCCCTTTCCCAGAGTTAGGACTCTGTACGCAGAGAAAATAATACTATGGCATACGCAATACTCCTCTATATATTTCAGGGAGGATTAATGCTGATGGACAGCCTACCAATGAAGCTTGTTGCCACTGCTGATCACACTGAGGAACACAACTAGAAAACCCCTGCTCTTGAACTGTACACCTTGTTTGCCAATAGGAATGGTTAAATTGGTGGGTACCAGGGATGGTAACCTTTCAGTGGTGGCTCCAGACCTTTGGAAACTTCTCCTTGAGGAAGTATGCAATCTGTTCCTATTGCTGATTTTTAGAGGAACCTTGAATACATTTTTATTCCATTCTGGTTTTGGTTATGTGGTGTGTAATAATGCTTTACCGTTGCTGCTGCCTTTAATTAATGTTTTAAAATTGTATGTAGCAATGGCTACTAGCCATGAGCGCTATATTCTACCTCCACAGTTGGAGATAGTATGCCTCTGAATAACAGGTGCTAGAAATCATAAGTGGGGAGAATGCTGTTGCAAGTCCTGCATGTAGGCTTCCCATGTGCATCTGGTTGACCTCTGTGAGGGCAAGATGATGAACTGGATGGGTTCTTATATGTTTAATCTGGTGTAATGTACTGTGTAATGTACTGTTTGCATTTATGATGGGTGTGTTTTATGTGTATCAAAGCAAAATGCCTTGTGAGGATAGTGTGCCCTGAAAGGTGAGCTGAAAATGCATTCCATTTCATAAATAAATCAGTTCAAGAGTAATGAATGCTGTCTTTTCAAACCTTAGAAAAAGGAGGTTTGCAAACCTATAAAAAAATTTGGAATGCTTCAATGTTTAGTGTGAATTGGCTAGCAATCAGCAAGGTGTAACTTGCCAAAGCAAGAAAACTGCTGAGGGTGGCAAGAGATCACCTATGTCTCTCAAGCACACCTGTTGGCATTTTATATGAAAGTTTCCCTTTTGCCATCTGCATTATGTCTGATCCCTAGATGCTGAAGGCAGTGAAGGGAAAAGTAAACAAAAAAAGCGAAGTTGTCCTCACATCACAAATAAGACTGGGAGACATAACTGGAGTAAAGCCTGTATTTATTATTGAGCCTTTGTATACAGAAATTTGCAGGACAAATGGATGCATTTTATGCTTCTTACTCTTCTCAGATCAGAATGGTCCCACCTCTTTCAAGGTGACATCAAGAATGTGAACTTATTTAAAGACAACTATGAGAAATGCTGGTCAGAGGTGAAAAAAGATCTAGAAATCTGGACGAATTTGAAGCTTTCCTTGCTGGGTCGTATTGCTGTTATTAAGATGAATGTATTGCCGAGAATGTTATTTTTATTCCAATCATTGCAAATCATTGATAAGATGGACTGTTTCAAGAGGTGGCAAAGAGATATATCTAGATTTGTCTGGCAGGGCAAAAAGCCCAGAATAAAATTTAAGATGCTAAAGACAGAGGGGG
The DNA here is from genome assembly GCF_964188305.1 of Podarcis bocagei. Classification (NCBI taxonomy): domain Eukaryota; kingdom Metazoa; phylum Chordata; class Lepidosauria; order Squamata; family Lacertidae; genus Podarcis; species Podarcis bocagei. Next base: position 38,243,293 of record NC_138140.1, on the reverse strand, counting down.
GTTTGCCCTGCCAGACTTTAAACTTTATTATGAGTCAGCAACCCTTTGCTGGCTGAAGGAATGGCTACTTCTTGAGAACACAGACGTTTTGGATCTTGAAGGGTATGATAACATATTTGGGTGGCATGCATATTTATGGTACGGCAAGGTAAAAGCACATAAGGCATTTAAAAACCATATTGTCAGGAAAGCATTGTTTAATGTCTGGATAAGGTACAAAGACTTTTTGGAGAGTAAAACCAGAAGGTGGCTATCACCCATGGAAGCGAAAGCTTTGAAAAAACTCAACATGGAGGCTAAATGGCCAAAATATTGGGAAATTTTAGAACAGGAAGGTGACAAATTGAAATTGCAGAGTTATGACAAACTTAAAGAGAAGGTGTGAGACTGGTTACACTACTTTCAAATAAGAGAAGCTTATAACTTGGATAAAAAGATTGGTTTTCAGGTGGAAAAATCAAAGTTAGAAACAGAATTGTTAGAACCCAATGCTAAGACACTTTCAAGAATGTACAATTTGCTGTTGAAATGGAATACTGAGGAAGAAACGGTAAAATCTGCAATGATAAAATGGGCACAAGTTATAGGACATAACATCATGTTTGCTGACTGGGAGAAGTAATGGAGCACCGGGATTAAATTTACGGCGTGTAATGCCCTAAGAGAGAATATTATGAAAATGATGTACAGGTGGTACATGACCCCAGTCAAGCTCTCTAAAATATATCACTTGCCCGATAACAAATGCTGGAAATGTAAAGAAATTGAAGGTTCATTCTTTCACCTTTGGTGGACGTGCCCAAGGATTAAGGCTTTCTGTGAAATGATATATAATGAACTGAAAAAGGTATTTAAATATACTTTCCCGAAGAAACCAGAGGCCTTCCTCCTGAGCATTGTTGGCTAATTGGTGTTAAAGAAGGATAGAATTTTCTTTATGTACGCTACAGCAGCAGCAAGAATTCTCATTGCAAAGCATTGGAAGACACAAGACCTACCCACCTTGGAAGAATGGCAGATGCAACTAATAGACTATATGGAGATGGCGGAAATGACTGGCAGAATCCGAGACCAGGGAGAAGAGTCGGTGGAAGAAGATTGGAGGAAATTTAAAATTTATTTGCAGAAACATTGTAAAATTTTTGAATGCTGATGACATTGAAATGAATTGAAGGGGCTCTAGCAACAAGGTAAAAAGTATGAGGGGATTAATAATAGATAAACTAATAGATTATGAATTTGCTGAACCAAATTTAAAAGGGATACAAAAATGGGAGACGTGAGGAAGTCAGGAAAATAAGTTAACTAAAGTGGAGAGATTAAGGAAGAGAGAAATTTTGTTTTTGTTTTATATGTGTTTTTTCTTTTTTCTGGTTTTTGTGTTTAATGTTTGTACTTTTTTATTTTGTATTTTTGTGCTTTTGTATTTTGTATCTGTTTTGCATTTGTTGTTTGTTTTTTCTAAACTTTTCTATTGATAAAACCTAATAAAATATGATATAAAAAAATAAAAAAATAAAACTCACCAGAAAATAAGAGTTCATCCACACTTCCTTTTATGCCAACTTATTGTGCAAGTGCTTTTTTGAAATAAAAAAAAAATGCCCCAGAGCTTTCACTGCAAATACCTGCTCTTTACTGCAAACAGCAATCCACAGAAAACCCAAATTTTCATTTGTTCTGATTCAGTGTTAAAGCATAGGTTTTCGTGAGGAAAACAATGAGACCCCCCCCCAAAAAAAAACCTACATGCGTGGACATGGAGCTTTAAAGTGTGGACCTGTGCCTAGAAGTGTGGATGAGCTCCAATTTTAGCAAATTTATTATTTTGTTTTCTATGCCTGGCATTCCATAGTACAATACAGTTACTAATAAGGGTCACCCTAAGATGTACAGTCATACCTCAGGATAAATACGCTTCAGGAGAAGTATTTTCGAGTTGCACACCGCGGCGACCCGGAAGTAACGGAGTGCATTACTTCCGGGTTTCGCCACTCGTGCATGCGCAGACGGTCAAAATGATGTCATGTGCATGCACGGAAGCAGCGAAACGTGACCCGCGCAGACGCACTGTCGCATCTTATGTTCTGTTGAGGATTCAAATGGGGCTCCAGAATGGATCCTGTTCGCATCTCAAGGTACCACTGTACATCAATTGAGGCAACCACCCAGGTTTGCCATTCTGGGGAGTTGCCTATGGCACTATGGCCTCCATCTGGGCAGGCAACCCCTACTAGACCCCTTTAATGGGGTACCCTTTTTGCTGGGGGGGGGGTTATACCACCCCAATCTGTCTGCAGGAATATTCTTCCCTTTACCCGAATATGGTAACTGAGTAGTAGCCAAGCATGGTCTTGAACGTGGTCTGCCCACTCACCTTTGACACTGAGAAGAAAGACAGTGTGGGTTGGGAATCCAGTTCCGACTGAGCTGCTCTGTAAAGCCAAGGCCCCTTTTTATGTTTAGCTGACGGACCCAAGTGTAGACCAGCCAGCCTAGGTCTACGCCCCCTAGCCTGCCCGTGATTGGTGAGTTCAAACAGGCAGGCTTCCCAGGAACCCGTGTAGCCATCTGAGGAAGGTGATGTCCTCCAACAGTTGCGTGGAGCTGTATGAGTGCCCAGAGCAGCCATACTGCACTGCACTGCAGCCACCAGTGTTCTTTTTTGCTGGTTACTGAGATCCTTCTTTAAAAAAATAAAAATCCAGCATATTTTGTGTAGCAGAGAATGCTTTTATGATTTAAAAAAAACTGCTGATCCTGTAGTTGCACTAGAAGCATGGGCTGTTAAAGGGCTATAAATGCTCTAATAAAAATAATAAAATAAAAGTGTTTTAGGCCCACACAACTTTGGGAAACTAAAGTGCTTATTTCCTAAATGCTGTCAACATGAGAAATGACTATAGCTCAGTGATATAGCAGGTGTTTTGCATGCCAAATGCCCCAGTTTCAATCCTGAGCACCTCTGGGATGGGCTAGGAAAGGCCCCTAGTCAGAGATTATAATGACCTAGATGAAGCAATGATTTGACTCTGAATAAGACAAATTCCTGTATATGTACAGTGAGAGAGCTGTATATACTGCAGTATATACTGTATATACTGGACTGCAGTATATACTGTAAAATACAAATTGCTTAAGCTGGAACATCAATTGCAAACTGTACTAAGTTATATGAGAGCTTGCCTAAAGTAAGCATGGGAGTAAGTGTGGTTCTTGTTACTTATCTGCTCCACGATTTAAGGGTTCTTGAGTCACATAAATATTTTTTTCCCTTTCTGTGTGGAAAAAACACCAGAGCAGATTGCAATCTCCTCATATTTATGCCTTAATCGTATTTATTTCGTGTGTTGTATTTTTAAATGAGCATTCTGTTTGCTTTTCACATTTCACAGAATTAACCAGAAGGATTTGACAGTTGGGTACTTGATAGGAGTGTGAGCTACTTATTTGAACTAATTTGCAAAGCCTTAACACAATTGTCTGTCAGGTTTGGTACACATAAACATGCACACACATGCACACAAACATCACCACTTGATCTCCTAACTGAATGTGTAGCCTGTAACTCGGGGGGGGGGGGGGGGGAGGAAGCATCATAATATGAGATGGTAAGAGACAAACCTCAATGATACCTATGCCATTTTACCTTTGATGGTCCCATTCAGAAATGCAAGCTATCACTTTGTGTTTCAATCAAATGTTGAACGTGTATTGACAGCCTGAGATCTTGGCCACTGAATTCATGCATTCCATCTATCCATCACTTTGTTTACGCCACTCTAAAGCTATAGTCCTAAACCTACTTATTAGGGAGAGACCTACACTGAATACAGTGGATCCGAAAATTTATTCTGAAGATTTTTAGCAAGTTAAACTATCAATGAATAACAATCAACTTAATACTGCCCATCTTTCAGGTTGACACTGGAAAAGAATATCACAGGTGCTGCTTCGACAGGTGGTTTCTATACCATTCCCTCATCCCCACAATTACTGTTCCAAATGATCATTAAACTTGCATAAGTTAATTAGCTGGCTTTACCATTTGCTAATGGCATCACAAAATTAAAACAGAGCTTAATATTCATATTTATTTCTTGGGAGTTTGCATCAACAATAAGTAGAAACAAGTTTCCAGAGGTTTTGATCTTGCTTATAATGAGCAGTCTTCAGGAACTCCCCATCCTCCACCCCAGTTTTGCTATCTGGAAATAAAACAAAGAACTTCAGGAGCCTATTTTCATTCATTATAAAGGGCTGGTCCTGTCAATCCAACCCTTAACATTAAGTGAAAATATTCTCATAATGTTCTTTGCTATATTTCCAGATAGGAAAACCAAGGGGAGCAGGATTTGCTGACAAATTTAATAAATAAAATAAAGTATTATCTAAAGGTGCCACAGAATGCTTCAACTGTTCAGAGGCAGGGATGAAAAAGAAAATTCTGGTGAAAGCAATGGGCTAAGAAAGGAAGATGAAAAAGAGCAGGAACTTAAGACAGTTGCTTCCTCCACCAATATTAAAATATACTGGCTAATAACTGGGACTTAATTCTGTGCAGACATTGCACTCTACATGTTTCTCACAGTGTTACCTGTTCACACACACCCCACTTCTTACTTTCAATAAATCCAGATTTTCAAGAGAGCTCATTATATTCACAATGTAACTAAAGACCTAAGTAGCTTGCTTATATTAATTGCTGATTATGTAAAATAAAAAAGGCACTGCAGGGAGATGATAAGCACACCGAAACACAATATATGAGCACAATATATGTTTTCCATTATGTAGCAGCCTTAGTTGTTTTAAGTGCACCTATTTTATGTTTACTTAAATCCTCTATGATCAGGGCTGGTGATGGTTGAGACTGAGCAACTGAGAGGGTTAAGAAGATATGGTTATACGAATATATTAAAAGGACATATGATTATTTTAAAGTTATTAAGAGTTACTTGGTTTTTTTATGGGATGTCAGCACTTGAGGAAGAGCATTCAGGCCCTACCTGCTTTCTAAAGTGGAAGAGTCTAGAACCAGGCTGCTTGAAAGAACTAGACCATTGAGCATGGATGCCTTTCCAAGGAACTGGAAAAAGAAAAATGGAACAGGAAAAATGGTTGGCTGTATTTCCTCCACCTCCTCTATACCAGTTTTCTGAAGGCATCCAGCTTGAGCAAGTAATACTACTTTAGCATGGGTTGACGGAGCCAGGATTCCATTTTCATATTATCATCATCATCAGTCGGTGCAGTAAATATCTGAGTGTCGGCAGCAACAGCTGCAAGAGTCGCAACCCAATCCTTCCCATGCTCACTGCAATTAGTTCCGCACCTGGTCTTCAATAACTCATTTGAAGAACCCAATGTGCAGTCAGTCCCATCAAACTATGAATAGATGTGGCAACCAGCTATATTTCTCAGGGAAAAGCCAGTGAATTATGCTTTACTTCCAGGTTCCTATGCTCTTTTGCTCTCCCTGCCATTTTTTATTATGGGGAGATATATATATATATATATATATATATATATATATATATATATATATATGCAGGTTTTGGTGTCTTCGGGTGTCTTCCCGTGTAAGAGTTGGGGTGTCTAGGCGACGTTTCGACGAGGTCTCACTCGTCATCTTCAGGCTGGTGCTTTCGGCTTCTTGTTACTAGAACAGAGCAGGATCTCAGTGTTTGAGTTCCTATAAATACTGTTGAGGGGGTGTGGTGTATAGCCTCCAACGTTCTGGGCAGAGAGGAAGTTCCCAGGTTAGTGTGCCTTTTCTTCTTTTGTTCCTTAATTACTTGAGGGATATCTTGAGTGATTTCTTGAGTGATATTCTGAGTACCACTTAGGAGGGTCATTAGGTGTGGATTAGTTGCTAAAGCTTTCGTGTCTTGACCTCTTGAGCTTGTGAAGAGTTTTTTTGAGAAGATGGCTGTACTGCACTTAGTTGTGCTCTGGCTTGGCTTCGTGTATAGGGGCGAGCTGTGGTTTTGTGCCCTGTGCCAGCCAGATCTGTGTAGGGATTGCAGGGGGGGTGCAGCATCCGGAGGTGCCACTATGGTTTGGCTACTGGATGGTGTCTGTAATTTATCTGTGGAGAGGGTCTGGGTTTGGGTCTGGTGTGGTTGATTGGAGATGGCGTTCTGTGTGCCTCTGGTTCTGGTGTCGGTTTTTGTGGGGAGGGCTAATTTCCAGATGTCTGGCAGGCGGGACGTGTCGTCACGCTTGTTCATGTTGTGAGGGTGTTTCTCTATCTCGATGGCTTCCATGATTATTCTCTTGTGGTGATGTTCCATGTTAAAGAGCAATTTGGAATCTGCAAAATTAATTTCGTGTCCTGTTTCTTTCATGTGTTGGTAAAGAGAGGAAGTTTTTTCTTCTTTTTTGACGGCATTCTTGTGTTCTGCGATACGAGCATTTATTCGTCTGTTTGTTTGTCCAATGTACGTGGCTGGGCAGACTTTGCAGGGTATTTCATAGACCCCTTGGTTTTCTAACTGGATTTTATCTTTTGGGTTTCTGAGGATATTAGCTATTTTTTGGTTGGTGCAAAAGGCTGTTTTGATATTGTGTTCACAAGGATATAACTCTTCACAAGGATCCTGAAACGAACTGAACTATCCCTAATCAGAAACGAACTACATAAGAAAAGATACCTACTAAACCAAACCAACAAAGATCTGCTCACTCTTCACCTCAAACTCTGTAACAAAATCCACCCTGCACTCTGGGACAAATGCAAACAACTAGCCGTTTGGAGAGCTGAAACAGAGTCCTCACATAAGACGGACACACACACCAACAAACTCCACAAACTAGAGAAACGCCAGAAGCCCAGCCACCCTCCACAACAACCCATGAAACAAACAGTACATAACATATCAGACAGGATCCTCACCTCAACGGAAACCAAAGTACTCTCCAAAGGTTTCAACTTTGCAGTCGCCCCGAGACGCATCCCCACGGAAAACATCATATGCGGAGTCGAAGCTAGCCTAACCAAAATCAACCCAGATGAAGCCAATAAAATCAGACTTGAAGTCACCAACATCCTCTGCTCCAGCAAACCACCCAGAAGCAATTTACACAAAGAAGAACAGAAAGCACTCACCAACCTGAGGAAAGACAACAACATAATCATTCTCCCAGCAGACAAAGGTAATGCCACTGTTGTGATGAACACATCGGACTACCAAGCAAAACTATCAAATCTACTCCAAGACCCTACCTACCAACCTATAAAAACAGATCCCACCACCTATCTGGAAAAAACCACCAAATCCAAAATAAAAGCCTCTCCTATCAGTGAAGAAATCCAGCTAAGAATCATCCCCAGAGAAAAATCATCCAGATGCCCCAAACTCTACGGTCTCCCCAAGATACACAAAGAAGGAACACCACTCAGACCAATAGTCAGCTCCATAGGCTCACCTCTACAAAATCTCGCTAAATTTCTCGCTAAGCAACTTCAGCCCTATGCAGAATCTATCGCTTCACACGTTACAAACTCCTTCCAGTTCATAGAAACAATAAAGAAGCAAAACCTACATCCCGATGACCTACTTGTGAGCTTCGATGTTGTATCTCTCTTCACACAAGTGCCCATTAATGAAGCCTTGACAGCCATTCAAAACAAATACAATCCCCCCGAATACATCCTGGACCTGACCAACCACTGCCTAACCAACACGTACTTCATCCACAATGGACAAAGATACAAACAGATAGAAGGAGCACCTATGGGATCACCCCTCTCACCGGTCATCGCAAATCTGTACATGGAACACTTTGAAACCAATGCTTTAGACAAGTCAGAACACAAACCCAAACTTTGGCTCAGATATGTTGACGACACCTTTGTAATTTGGCCACACGGGAAGGAAAAACTAGATAGCTTCCTCACACATCTCAACAGCCTACACCCCAAAATACAATTCACTATGGAAATAGAAGCCAACAACCAACTTCCCTTCCTTGACGTCCTAATCTACAAAAAACCTGATGGCTCCCTAGGACACACTATCTACCGGAAAAAAACACACACCAACCGCTACTTACATGCACAATCACACCACCACCCTGCACAAATAAACTCCGTAGCCAAGACTCTCATCTCCAGAACCAAACGCCTGGCTGACAAAGACCACTTGACAACTGAGTTACAGAATCTCTCAAATGTGTTAATCGCCAACGGATACCAACAAAACAGGGTTACGAAGCTAATCCAAAAAGAAACACCCCCAAAAAACCAAGACACAGAAGAAAACAATGGCATGGCCCTCCTTCCTTATATCAAGGGCACTACAGATAAAATTAGCAAAATCCTCCATAAACACAATATCAAAACAGCCTTTTGCACCAACCAAAAAATAGCTAATATCCTCAGAAACCCAAAAGATAAAATCCAGTTAGAAAACCAAGGGGTCTATGAAATACCCTGCAAAGTCTGCCCAGCCACGTACATTGGACAAACAAACAGACGAATAAATGCTCGTATCGCAGAACACAAGAATGCCGTCAAAAAAGAAGAAAAAACTTCCTCTCTTTACCAACACATGAAAGAAACAGGACACGAAATTAATTTTGCAGATTCCAAATTGCTCTTTAACATGGAACATCACCACAAGAGAATAATCATGGAAGCCATCGAGATAGAGAAACACCCTCACAACATGAACAAGCGTGACGACACGTCCCGCCTGCCAGACATCTGGAAATTAGCCCTCCCCACAAAAACCGACACCAGAACCAGAGGCACACAGAACGCCATCTCCAATCAACCACACCAGACCCAAACCCAGACCCTCTCCACAGATAAATTACAGACACCATCCAGTAGCCAAACCATAGTGGCACCTCCGGATGCTGCACCCCCCTGCAATCCCTACACAGATCTGGCTGGCACAGGGCACAAAACCACAGCTCGCCCCTATACACGAAGCCAAGCCAGAGCACAACTAAGTGCAGTACAGCCATCTTCTCAAAAAAACTCTTCACAAGCTCAAGAGGTCAAGACACGAAAGCTTTAGCAACTAATCCACACCTAATGACCCTCCTAAGTGGTACTCAGAATATCACTCAAGAAATCACTCAAGATATCCCTCAAGTAATTAAGGAACAAAAGAAGAAAAGGCACACTAACCTGGGAACTTCCTCTCTGCCCAGAACGTTGGAGGCTATACACCACACCCCCTCAACAGTATTTATAGGAACTCAAACACTGAGATCCTGCTCTGTTCTAGTAACAAGAAGCCGAAAGCACCAGCCTGAAGATGACGAGTGAGACCTCGTCGAAACGTCGCCTAGACACCCCAACTCTTACACGGGAAGATACCCGAAAACACCAAAACCTGCATTCCTGTACCCGTGAAAATCTACGAAAGCAAATATATATATATATATATATATATATATATATATATATATATATATATATATATGGCAAATTCCAAAGTGAAAGAACACTGAAGCAAACAACAGATTTTGCCTGGGGGGAAAAGAGAGAGGTACTATTTGACATTGCAGGAAAGTGTTTGAGGTGAATCCATTCCAATGTCTCTTGCTTTTCACAAAATGTTCTTTCTCTCCCAAGTGTTTTGCCTTAAAGTACCAAACTTTACAGAAACAAGAACACGTTTTCCCCCTTTCTCCACTGCATCGTAAACTCCTCAAAATGATCTCATTTTTCTTTCCTTAGTGAGTTCAAGGGCAGTGAGAGGTGAAACATGGAAGAGTAGGTCAGAAACGCTAAAGAGCACTGCACAAAAATACAAAGGAAAATGTATACTTTTTCATACCAGAAAATCCTTGCAGCTCTAATATAGAGATGTTGCAGAACTGGAGTCAATGAATCAAAGGTCACATGAATCTGCTTTGTAGACCTAGACTAAGAGTGGGGGAACCACAGGCTTGAGTGATGGAGTAAATCTCCATCTGGCCCTTGGGAATCTCTGTGGACACCTCACGAGATGTCACCCCTTACTCAGGTCTTTTTTTTTTTTTTTTTTTGGTGAGGAATATGTCCCTGAAATGTCTCTTGCTTGACAGTTGTACAGGGTTGTATCCAGTTGAATTTCATTGTGAGTAGATCCATTAAAATGAATGGGCTATACATGGCTATCACCTCAATTGGCTATCCGTGCCAATTTCAATGGGCATTTCAATTGGAAGGCTGATCACTATAGCCTCCATATTGGGCTATTTGTCTTACCATTCAGAACCAGGTTACCTGAAAGACATGGCTACCTGTGTTATTGCCCCAATTCTATTTATTATTTTCATTGCCATGATCCTGAACTTTGTCAAAGGGAAACTCCCCACCAGAGTAGAAATCATATATCAAACAGATGGAAAGCTCTTTAAGCTGAATAGGCTAAAAGCAAAGAGTAAGGTTACCGTAACTTCTGTCATAGAGCTTCAGTATGCTGATGATAACGTACTGTGTGCACACTCAGAGGATAACCTCCAAACCATCCTAAATATCTTTGCAGAAGCTTACAAGAAGCTTAGCCTATCACACAACATCCAAAAAACCAAAGTGCTGCACCAACAACCACAAAACAACCCCTCTGCAGCTCCACAGATCCAACTCAATGGTGTAACATTGGAAAGTGTTGATCACTTCTCCTACCTGGGCAGTTATCTTTCCACAAGGGCCAACATTGATGCCGAAATCCAGCACTGTCTGAGCTCTGTGAGTGCAGCTTTCTCCCAATTGAAGTGCAGTGTTTGAGGACCAGGACATTTGCAGAGAAACCAAAATGCTTGTTTACAAAGCTATTGTACTACGAACCTTAGTATGCTTGTGAAACATGGACAACTTATAAACGCCATCTCCAGCTCCTTGAAAAATTCAATCAATGGTATCTCTGAAAATTTTTACACATCCCTTGGGAAGACAGGCGAACTAATGCCACTGTACTGGAAGAAGCAAAGATCACCAGTGTCGAAGCAATGATTCTTCAATATCAGCTTCATTGGACTGGTCATGTCTTTCGGATGCCTGAGGATCGTCTTCCAAAGCAACTACTCTATTCTGAACTTTAAAATGGAAAGCATAATGCTGGTGGTCATACAGAAGAGTTTTAAAGACTCTCTCAAGGCAAATATTTAAAAAATGTACTATAAACACTGGCAACTGGGAAACACTGGCCTGCAAGCGCTCCAACTGGGGAACAGCCAATTCGTGGATTATGAAGACGCTCAAACTCAGGGCAAAAGAGAGAAATGTGCTAAGAGGAAAGCACATTTGCCAAACCCTCACCGTGATCAACTCCTGCCCCGAAACCTATGCCCCCACTGTGGAAGGACGTATGGATCCAGAATTGGCCTCCACAGTCAATTACCGACTCACTGTTAAGACTGTGTTCATGGAAGACAATCTTACTCAGCTATGACCAATCACCCAAGAAGAAGAAAGGCCACCTGCACATGTATAGATCTGTAAGATCACATATATCTTATTATACTCTTGGCACTGTGCGACAGGGCATTTCCCCTCTTGAAATTGGCATTTTCTGCCATTGCTCCTGCACTGTGGAATGTTCTTCCCCGACCATGTTTGTGACATCATCCATTAATTACTTAAGACATCTTGTAAAGATCTTTTTGCCCAGGCATTTCTTGACACATAAGACTCAGCTCTGTTATTACTAAATTCCTATTTTATTTTATTATCATATTTTATTAGTTCCTGTGTTGTATTTGTTTTACAATGCTTAGAGATTTTAAAATATTTAAGCTGCTTAGAAATGCTAACGGTTGCTCTTGCTTCTGAGATTTCTTAAGACAAGTGCAGGTCTTAGCAAGCCTCCAAAATCACGGCAGCAGATCTCAAAATCATGTACATTTTGGTATGTGTGAACATCCTAGCAACTCACCTCAGTAGAGTATCACATCCCACTCCGAAAAAGTGTAGAAGAAAAGTAGAAAATGGACAGGTGTGTGTGTGTGTGTGTGTGTGTGTGTGTGTGTGTGTGTGTGTATTTGTGTGTGCATGCGCCTTGGTACTAGACACACACAGTCTCATCACCTCTCTCTAGAATGTTTAGGAAACTAGCTGACACCAGAAGCAAATGTCAGGGGCACTGAAGTTCCAGTAAGCACACAAGAGTTTTCCTTCTTACACGTTCCTTCCTAATAACTTCAATGGAGTGAGCAGTTCTATTCTATCTTCACCCCCCTCAGCCCCAGACAGTATGACCCAAGTTTAGAGATAAGGGGAGTAGCATTGCTTTGCATGCAGAAGGTTCCAGGTTCCACCCGCATCATTTCCATGTACAGCTTTGAAAGATCCCTTTTTGAAACCATGGGGAGCCACTGCCACTTCGTATAGAGAATAGTGAACTAGATGGACCAATGGTCTGACTTTGCACAAGGCAGCATCCTATTCTCTCAGTAGCTATCCCTTATATATTCCTTCATATGCAGTGATTTGCTCCTACTACAGTGAACGTAGAGCTGACAATCAGGGGTTATGTGTGCTTTTAAATAAGCACATGGGAATCTGGATCTCATAATAGCACTTAGAGTTTGTTCTCTCCCCTCAAAAAACCAACAAAAAAAACACACAGAAGGAAAAACTTAGGGAAACAGCAGATGAGAACGAATTACGAACACAGTCACTATTCATCTTGAGGAAATATTTTGCATTTATAAGATGAGCAATGCCATGATCAGCAAGTGGTCTGGCAGGAATGACCCCTTCATTATTGTGCTATTAGTGGGGTTAACTGTCCTTTGCCTTAATAAACAGAGTAAAAAATTGTAATGTTTCATCAAAATGGTACTCATAAAACCTTTCAGGATTATGACATGTTTTAACTTGACACTTTCTAACTGCACATTTCACTTAAAAAAAAAAGCTATGATCTTAGAACAAGTGTTCCATTAAAGATTAATATTTAAGCATAGGGGTGGTTTTCTTTAATTTGTCATAGATGGCAGCCCATGAAATGTTGGGAAAATTTATATTACATTTGTCCCTAGACATGTTATTATGGTTCAGTTTGGATATTACAACATCCATGTCAACTTTTGGGCTACCCTCAGAAGTATTCTGGTATTCTGTTGCAGCAGTTTCACATACGCATGTGTGCCAATAGATTTCCCAGCCCTTGGGACTGCTTTGTACATTCATAGTCTTCATTTGATGACTGTAACATTTGGGGTCTGAGGTACCTGCCAGTAGCAGTCAGCAAGGCAGTGGTGCTTTCCTGCCATCCTGCACCAGGAGGCAGAGACAAAGACATGGTGGTGAGGTCAGCAAGGTGCAAATGATAATCACACCGTCTCCTCAACTCCTACAGGTACCTGCTAAGAACATAAGAACTTCTTCCCAGCTCAGGCCAATGGCCCATCTAGTCCAGCATCCTGTTCTCACATTGACCAATCAGATGCCTGTGGGAAACCAGCAAGCAGAACATGAACACAAGAGCACTCTGCCCTCCCATGGTTTCCAGCATCTGGTATTCAAAAGCACTGCTGCCTCCAATTGCAGAGGTAGAGCACAGCCATCATGGATAGTTGTTTAGTCATTTAGTCTTGTCTGACTCTTCGTGACCCCATGGACCAGAGCACGCCAGGCACTCTTGTCTTCCACTGCCTCCCGCCGTTTGGTCAAACTCATGTTGGTAGCTTTGAGAACACTGTCCAACCATCTTGTCTTCTGTCGTCCCCTTCTCCTTGTGCCCTCCATCTTTCCCAACATCAGGGTCTTTTCCAGGGAGTCTTCTCTTCTCATGAGGTGGCCAAAGTATTGGAGCTTCAGCTTCAGGATCTGTCCTCCCAGTGAGCACTCAGGGCTGATTCCCTTCAGAATGGATAGGTTTGGTCTTCTTGCAGTCCATGGGACTCTCAAGAGTCTCCTCCAGCACCATAATTCAGAAGCATCCATTCTTTGGTGATCAGCCTTCTTTATGGCCCAGCTCTCACTGGCTAGTAGCCATTGATATTCCTCTCTTCCATGAATTTATTTATAATTAATTAATTAGATTGATTAGATTTATATAATAAAAGATCCTCAAAAGATCATCACAAGATAAACTTATTAGTCGCTTGCCACCTGAAGGTCTCCAAGTAACTTGCTTACAACACACATAACACACACTCCCCTATTAGTTTGTTGTTGGAAAGATGGGCTGGGCTAAAAGGGGTACCTTTCCAAACTGGCAGCTGGAGGAGGAGAGTACCAAGGGTAAAGAAAGAGGTGTGGGTAGAGGGGGAACCCTTTCCCCATTCTTTGGACCCCCTGGGAAAATCAACATACCTGCTGTACCTAGAACTGGGCATGCAGAGTGCAGCTGAATGGGACACATTCAGTTGTGGGCAGCCTGAGGTAGTACAACCCACCCTCTAGTGTGAGATGTCTGCTGTTTCCAGGATGTTGTAAGACTTTTTGTGGGTGAGCTGAGAGTTTGTTTGGAACCTGGGTAAGAACTTAGAGGCTGAGAGGGAGGATGTGACAGCAGGAATTTATTTATATTAGTTTATAATTATCCATAGCCTTGTTTTAACGTAACATTTTTATATGCAACTGTATTTTTTGCAATATTTTCAGTTGTTTATTGTTGTTTCAGTTTTTTGTAAACTGCTTAGAGAAATTTTAAATACATTAAGCGGTATGGATTTTTTTAAAAAAATCAAATAATCAGATCAATACTATAAAGGAAGAGGGAAATGGGGATAATAAAGTATATCATCATATTGTCTAATATAACATTTTTTAAAAAAAACCAAAACACCTGCCATATAAGTAATAACGAACAACTTTAACTGTACAGTGGTACCTCTGGTTACGCACTTAATTCGTTCCGGAGGTCCGTTCTTAACCTGAAACTGTTCTTAACCTGAAGCACCACTTTAGCTAATGGGGTCTCCTGCTGCCACTGCGCCACTGCTGCACGATTTCTTTTCTCATCCTGAAGGAAAGTTCTTAACCCGAGGTAATATTTCTGGGCTAGCGGAGTCTGTAACCTGAAGCGTATGTAACCTGAAGTGTATGTAACCCGAGGTACCACTGTACTCAGACAATAAACAAAGAATAGTTCCACCCACTAATCAGCAGATAAACAACTATCTCCCCCCTTTAATATCCCCACTCCACCAGCTGTTGCAGTTCAGTGGTGGGTGGGTTCTGCATCCCCATTCAGGGATGGTCTGTCATGTCTTTTCTCTCTTCGGAAGGGAGTTGTAGCAAGGCAGGGCATGAAGATGGTAGCAGCAATTATACCTGCTTTGCAGTTTGTCTGGCTACTGCTCCTCTTCTGCTGGTAGAGGTGTGGGTGTGGGATGGAGGCATGCCTACCTGGAAATTTGTCTAATCCTATTTTAAAGCCATTCAAGTTGGTGGCCATAATTGTGTTGTGTGATGTGAAATAGTCCTTGAGTGTGGTTCAGTAGCAGAATATTATCCAGTGCAATTTTCTCTGTGCAGGCATATATTAGGTTTGTGTCTAAGTGCTCCACTCAACAACAGTTGTTGTCAACATTCAATATGCTACCTGATTAATTAGTAAATATAGTTCAACGTCAAATAAAAACATGTTAGGTGTAGGTTTAAATTTAAGTACCAATAAGTACTGTTATTAATTTCTACACCAATCTTTAATGTATTAAACTACTTCAAAGACAGGCTTCATACATGCCATACATTTAAAGCATATGACTTCCCCCAAAGATGCCTGGAGGCTGTAGTTTATCTCCCCCCCCCCACAGAGAAAGAGAGCATCCTTAGCAAACTACAGTGCCCACAATTGTTTGGGTAGCAAGTCATGTGCCTTAAAGGTTTGCTTTAAATATATGCTGTGTATGCAGCCTTAAACTATTGCATCAAAAAATGCAGCATTAAAAAATAGAAGTGTTATGTTGCCTAGGAGGGAAGGGGGTAATAAAAACAGTTTCTTACGAGTTCCAGTTTGTTTCTTCTTGAAACAAATGATTCATTGGGGGAAATAAGAAGAAGAAGAAAGATGCTGTGCTATCTTGTTATAATATGATCAACCCAAGTGGACAACTAGGTTTACTCAATTTATACATTTCAGAAAAGCTCTATGCACACAGTTATGCTCCCATCAAAATTATGTTCAAAGAATTACTGATGCCCCATCACGCCTGCTTCAACATCTCAAGGATAGATGTACCACTGTGTCTCCAACTTTCTCATCTTAGTGTTTATTTTTAGCATAGTGTAATTTAGCTGCATTTATTCTAACTTTAACACTGTTAAATATTTATGCACCCAATCATTGTTACACAAATGGAAAACTAACTACGTTTATCATCCCAAACAGACCAATTTACAAGAAAGTGAATAAGAGATGAAAACCAGTCCATAAAGCTATCATAACATATTCTCTCAGAAATATGCTCTGCTTTCTCAGGAAAGCAGCCTTTTAAAATATGTTGGCAACTACAATCTCAATTTGGTGTAGTTGTGTTTAAAAGAGCAACTGTTTACATTGCGTCCATATCTCCCCGTTCTACTGGTGTCAAATTTTAAATTGCAACCTCCTTGAGTCTGAGACCTCGCTTCTATTTTTATTCCTCTATTAAGTTCTGTGCACATTAATTGATTATAGAAATACTTTCTGAACAAATATATCCAGTTGTATTTATTTAGGCTGCAATCCTCTATACACCAGGGGCAGCCAGTTCCCATCAGCCCCAGCTAGTATGGTCTATAGCTGAGGATGGTGGGAGTTGTAGTTTAACAACATCTGGAGACTGCAATTTTGGCTATCTCTGTTATATACACTGGAGCTGAGCCAATAATTCTCAGAATGTATTTATTTCCCCCTGAGATTTCTGAGTTTATTTCCCCTCCTTACTTCCGAGACAAGTAATGACACTTAACAAAATTTCCCTCAAATATTCTCCACCATTTTGCCACCACTATATAGGCCACTGAAGGAGCATCTCCATCCCCATCATTCAGCCTGGACACTGAGGTCCAGGTCCGAGGGCCTTCTGGCAGTTCCCTCACTATGAGAATTGAAGTTACAGGGAACCAAGTAGAGGGCCTTCTCAGTAGTGGTGTCCACCCTATGGAATGTCCTCCCATTAGATTTCAAAGAGATAAAATAAACTATACAACTTTTAGAAGACATTTGAAGGCAGCCATAAATAAGGAAGTTTTTAATGGTTGATGTTTTATTATGTTTTTATGTCTGTGGGAAGCCACCCAGAGTGGCTAGGGCAGCCCAGTCAGATGGGCAGGGTACAAATAATAAAATTGTTGTTGTTATGGAGGATGCAAAATGGTAAGCAGGCTGCCCTCGTACTTGTAGTAGTAGTTGTTGTTGTAGTTGCTGATGCTGCCACATTGGGGAAAATGAACTAAAGAAGCTATGTTACTTCCACAGCTAATAGTGAGCACCGTTCCTGGAAACTGTCCCTTCCCCCTTGAATTTTGCAAAATAGTTTCTCCACTTTCTACGCTCACAGATAAGGTGAAGAATTTTGATGTAACAATTGCATATAGCTCTGATACATGATTCTGTGGAAGTCCCATTGAACTCAGTCAGGATTACTTCTGAGTGTACATGCAGAGCAAGTGCATGGAATCATTTGGACAATCATGATGGGATGTTTAGCAACATCTGGAGGGCCAAAGGTTTCCCACACCTGATGTAGAGGACTGTACTTTTCATCACTAACCTGGAAACTGACACTGCTAGATAAGTGCCCTTCTGCATCCTCAAACTTTCAATATGCTATCATAAATCACAGTTTTGTGTGGATTTCATTCAAAGCAGGCCAGTCTCAGGACTCACAAAAATAAACCCATTTTTATTCCCTTCTCGGAGCAAAGCAGTTGCTTCTACCAACCTATCATCAAGTGGGATAAAAGCAATTTCACCTTTTCCAGCTTCTCCCCTGATAACTGTGTTCCTTCTCCTCCCTCCAGATGCCTGTTATCACTAATTATAACTGCCCCTATCTTCAAGTGTAAAAATGGATGCAGTTGTGAAACTGCAGAGCAGAAAAAAAAGATGTAAAGGATCAAGCAGATTTTATATTGATTTTTTTTCTTTCAGGATCAAAGCAATGGTAACAGTCAGTAATAAGAGGAAGAAACTGATTAAGAGGCTGAAATCAAATACCTACTGTACCAATCACGAGTGAGTCTTTCATACCTAATGGACAATATTTGGTTGTCTGGAATGCTAAATGGGCTGTCATTGATAGTTCTTTTGGGGTTGTGTGTGTGTGTGTGTGTGTGTGTGTGTGTGTGTATTTAAATGCCTGTGTTGCCTTTTCTTTGAGCTAATGCAGCATGAATAGCTAAGAGAAAACCAATTTGTTCTGTCAAAATTCACTTATTGTGCACAGTGGGTGTTCCTACACTTGGCAGATTTATCTCTTATATTAAAACTAAAAGCAATGCCACTGCCAATTGAATGACTTATCTTTGACATTTACCGTTCCTACTCAAGCAGCTCAGAAGGATGCCTGCTTCATTTTAGCATTCTGATGACAGGCAATAACTAAACACTAACAATCTCAATGGTCCCTAGGCACGGGAAGGGCAACATAGCATTAAATAGCAGAGCAGTTGTGGACATTTGCCCAATGGACAGAGTTAAAAACTAGAGTCTTTTTCTCTCCCTCCCACCCATTCCCACATTGGCCACAGTAAGCCTCACATGTAAAGAGGAGGAAAACAAGGGCCCCAAGGTCAAACATTTGCCTAGTAATAAGAGGTGAAAATGATGCTGTTATATGAAAATCTAGCTCACTGTGAAAGAATTGGAAACAACAAAGCTTAAGCTTAAAATATTGACCCAGAATGAAGACAGGAAAAGGCAAAAATCGTCCTGAGCAAATGCTAAGTTCTTTTAAGGTTTGTTGTCACCAATGTCTTGCTTTTCTTTTCTTTCAAAAAAGGGATGGGCAGCAGCTGTGTTGCTCAGAAAGAAAAATTCTATAAGCTATCCTTCAAAGACAAAGACCATAGCTCAGTAATAGATGCAAAAATGGTTCTATGTCCAGAATTTCCAGGTAGGGCAAAGAATGCCCCCACCTCAAAGCCTAGAGAGCCACTGACAGTCAGAGTTGACAGTGTTGAGTTAGATGGAATGTTTGTTTGAATGTGTATAAGGTATCTTCCAAAAATGCTGTTCTGCATGAACTTTAATGATGTAGTCCTGATGCCTAGAGTTTCCACCTATGACTGCGTCTCCTGCCTCAGGCAGTGTGGTGTAGTGGTTAAGAGCGGTAGTCTCGTAATCTGGGGAACCGGGTTTGCGTCTCCACTCCTCCACATGCAGCTGCTGGGTGACCTTGGGCCAGTCACACTTCTCTGAAGTCTCTCAGCCCCACTCACCTCACAGAGTGTTGTGGGGGAGGAAGGGAAAGGAGAATGTTAGCCACTTTGAGGCTCCTTCGGGTAGTCATAAAGTAGGATATCAAATCCAAATTCTTCTTCTTCTATCCCTGCTGTGCAGAAATACATCTTCTCTTGGCCTTCCTTGTTTCATTTTTCCAGTCCTCTGTAGCTTACTTAGGAATAAAGGAGGAACATATGAAACTGTTTTCTAAACTAAACATGCAGGGAAGAAGAGATAGCATGTTAGTTCTACTGCCTGGAATCGTTCACATGAGTTGGAGGGTGAAACTATGAAGTGGTAAGCCTCCAGTTATTGCGGCAGATCCCTGAATATAAAGAGACTAGAAAATCGGGATTCCAAAATGCACTGGTGCACCCATAAGTTCAATAAGGCTTTCTTCTTTGGACAGTCTCCCTCCAACTCATAGAGGATTAAGACAATGACATAAAAATATAACAAGGAAAACCCTGCTGGATCAGGCCAGAAAGCCATCTAGTTCTGCATCGTAGTCTCACTGTGGCCACCCACATGCATATGGGAAGACTATAAGCAGGATCTGAGTGCAAAGACATACTTTGAAGAGACAACATGGCCATAATTGCTAGTATCCATTGATAGATTTATCCACTCTGAATTTGTCTAATCCTCTTTTAATTCCATTTGGATACAGTTGAGGACACAAAGTTAGCATGCTCATTACTGCTACACCTTTTGTGAAATATTAGATAACACATTTAGAACATGCTTGAAAGGGGTTCCATTCAAAGCTCCATCAAGCTCAGGATTTTCTAAGATGTCCATGTTGTTGTTGTTGTTTAGTCATTTAGTCATGTCCGACTCTTCGTGACCCCATGGACCAGAGCACACCAGGCACTTCTGTCTTCCACTGCCCCCCGCAGTTTGGTCAAACTCATGCTGGTAGCTTCGAGGACACTGTCCAACCATCTCGTCCTCTGTCATCCCCTTCTCCTTGTGCGCTCACTCTTTCCCAACATCAGGGTCTTTTCCAGGGAGTCTTCTCTTCTCATGAGGTGGCCAAAGTATTGGAGCCTCAGCTTCACGATCTGTCCTTCCTTAAGAATGGATAGGTTTAATCTTCTTGCAGCCCATGGGACTCTCAAGAGTCTCCTCCAGCACCATAATTCAAAAGCATCAATTCTTTGGCGATCAGCCTTCTTTATGGTCCAGCTTTCACTTCCATACATCACTACAAGATGTCCATAGGTGTTCTTAAAGAGTTATTGAATTCTGATGCAAACTGACCTGATCCATCCAGATTTAATGGTGGAAAGTAGGGGTTGGAATGTTCCAGTTGTTTCTCAGCCCCACTCTGCTAAGTCTACTCACCTACTCAAACTTTCTTCCAACATTGAGACCACTGCCTAATACATAATAACAATCACAAAAAGGTAGGAGAAACCTAGTCCTGGCTGCATATTTCCCCAGGCTGAACACAACCAAGCTGAATGCCCTCTCTATCAATCCCAAAGACTATATTCTGTGTGGGACTAGAGAAAGTAATAACTACCTCTCCCCTATAAACCAGGAGCTACCTAAAGAAGGAACTGTGGCTTTTTGATCAATATACCACCATGTTGTGATCATTTCATTCACCTCAGTGGACATGGCATGACACAACTGCAGGTGTCATCACACATGTCACTACCACCCCACCCTTTTAAAATGTGTGAATTTCTGTTCCTCCATGATTTACCCATGAAAATAGCAGGAAAGAACTGCATGTCACAAATTTCATCCCACAATTTTCTGAGACAACAGAGTGGCAAATGGATTTTTCCCCCCTTCCTGGAAGCGATTAACATGAAAATGCTAAAGTGCTAAATCCATGACATTCCACTAGATTTCCTGAAGCAGATTTGGCATTGTGTGAAAGATAACATAAAACACAAAAATTATCTGGGAAGGAAATATCATGAAAACAGAACAAAGTCCTGTCAGAATGCAGACAGAAAATGGAATGACTAAGTACAATAATGGCACAGATTTAAATCTCTTTAATTCTGATGCTACAGCTACTTTGCTTCAAGATTGCTAATGCTGGTACAGCATGATGTACAGCATGACCACATGTAGAACTATATATAAATGGCTTTGTGTGAGTGACACCGTATGTTTCAGCATTACTTGTTTCTTCCTTTTTAAAGTATTGTTGGCTGTAATCATGCAACCTCTTCTGCCACAAGTCATCAATCACCAAAACACACACACACTGCTTCACATTTTATCGAATCGGTGGATTTATAGTTGTCAATGCTAATCCATCCTTAACATGCTGGTTGCATTGACTTTTTCTGTGTGGTGAATACTTTATTTGTTGCAGAGTTCCTGCTTTTACTACTGCAATTTCCCTGATAGTCAATGGTGATAATGTCTAATAAACACAACCCAATTACGATAAGCAGATAAAAAAGAATTCTTAACAAACAACAGGAGGAGGAGGAGGAGAACCCATTTCCAGTTAACAAGGAATTCAAGGGAATTGGGGAAAAATTATGGCCCATTCACTATTTGCATGAAAAGGATACTGCAAGGTTTGGTGACATTCTAGGTGGTTTAACACAAAAGATTTAAAACTTTGCAAGCATGAAGCCATTATCAGAAAGCTGATGGATTTCAAACATTTATATTTCACCTTTCTTTACAGCTACAGCAAAATTACAATACTTTAATGTTGCTTTAAATGTTTTTAAAAAAAAACTGCCAGAAAAAGCAGCATCTAAAATCAGTATTAGTGAACTAAGAATTTAGCACATTCTCCTTCTCCATAAAGATTAATTTAATATTTATCAGTCTCCTTGCTGCTTCAATGCACCTCAGGCAATGTACAATCCTAAAGGTTTTGTGAGTCAATGAGGCTTTATTAGGAGAGACAACTTTTGCAAACATTTAGCTTGAATCCTTTCAGGGCCAACAGTATGTCACATAACCTAATATTCTCCAGGAAAGTGTGTCATCATTACAGTGCTCTTACTCTAAAGCCTCTGATTCCTGATATAGATATTGTAACTTCTTATAATAAAGTGGAGCACCATCACCTAGAGATGGGAGATAAAATTGGCTTTGTTCAGATTTTAATGTGAATCCAATCATCAAAACTGACCTGGGGAAAGTCATAAAGGGGTGTGCTTTAGTTTATTATTCTGAAAGTGCTAGAGGAGTGTATTCGTGCACCTAAAAGTGTTCATCTCTGGTTAGGCATGAACAGTGAAAGAGATGCATGTCACCTCCCTGTGTAGCTGTCTGCCTCTATCCCTTTTGTCTTTATAGCACTCTTTGCCAACCTTGGGTCTCCAGATGTTGTTGGACTCCCATCACCCGTAGCTAGCAGGACCACTGGTCATAGTCCAACGACATCTGGGGATCCAAGGTTGACAAAAGCTATCTTATAGGATTGCTGCCTGCCCTTCCTTCTCTACACTGCCAGTGTTAGCCACTTTTTATCATCCATGGAAGAATCGTGTGCATTGCAGGAGATTGGACTAGATTAGGGCACCTTCCAACTCTATAGTTCTATGATTCTGTACCTTCAGGATCCTTCTAGCCTACCTAGGAACATGAAACCTGTGACCCTCCAGGTGTTATTGAACTTCAGCTCCCATTAGCCCCAGCCAGCATGGTGGCCAATGGCAAGGTATGGTCAGAGTTGCTGCCCTACAACATCTGTAGGGCCACAGGTCCTCTATCCTTTATTATTCAAACTCAGGTAGACAACCCAGTCAGACTGGGGAGCTGTGGACAGAACTACTTCAAAAAGAAAAGTGTACAGACTATTTTTCAGAAATCAGTGAACCACATTAACCCATTTTCCATTCTATCAGAATTTCATTGTGCCATATGTAGTCTTTTTTTAAAAAAAAAAACCTCAGTGACATTCAAAGGAATAAAATAGCTATAGTTATAAGATTACCCCTTAATGGCAAGCCCATCAGTCAAGCAGGAAAAGCATGGCCATCAATAAAGTTAGTCACATTGATGTACATTTATCTTCTCTTTACCTGAAGATTTTAATGTACCATGGAAGAGTTATAGTCCCATATGACTAGGAAATGCAGAGGCACGCACATTCATGTTTTAATTGCGCACTGGACCACAGGACATCCATGACAACAACAAAAACATTTTATGCAAACTACCAGTGTTTCAACTTGGAAATACTCTTAAACCAGCAGCTCAATAGCTTTTCCTTGTCAGTACAGGCAACTTATACATTTTTGACCATATTTCATTTGCAACGTCCTCTACCTCTCAGCTTGTCACTTTCAATTGCATTTATTGTTAACTTGAACTTATTCCTGAAGGACTCCGTCCTCTTCCCTTGTCAGTTTGCATCACACTTATTTATAAACTGATCTCATTCCTCTAGATCCCTTTCTTCATTCTTATAAATTTGCATCACTGGTCCTTGCTTGAATCCAGTTCACTTCTGCAGCCTTCATAAATGTTATGCCTGTGTCTCTCAGGGAAGAGCTTCACTTCCTGACAAGCTTTCTACCAGGTAGAATCACAAGGACTTTTTAATGCCTCGAACATCAAAAGCTCTGTCAGTCACAAAGTTCATAACATCATTAAGCTGCATTGGTAGGTAGGATCAGTTGTGGTTCGAGGACCCGACCCCCGTGTGGTGAAATAAAGACACAAGGACACGTGATATATGGTTAATGGGCAAGAAAAGGCCACAACTTTATTGGTTACAGCAATGGAAAAGGTATTGGCTTAGGCATTGGACGATGGGTTATTCAACCAGTAGGTGGAGCCTGTCGATGCTGATCCGACTCTAGGCTCACCCCTGTTGTCACCGAGGGTCGTGCGAAGGCCTCCCGCCAAGCAGGCATCGGACGGATACACGACCCCCAGATTCCTTTAACGGAATACCCCTAAAAAATTGAAGGCATAGGCGATGGCCACACCTAGCACTTCGACACACCACAACACATTATTCCAATGCCTAACCTACCCACCAATACCGCAAAAAGTTGTGACGATTGCTACGAGGTAGGCGAAAAAACCAAATAGCCTAGTGCCAAGTGGAAAAACTCCTACCAGGCCCCCCAAGCAACCGGGGCGACCAACCTAAGGTCCATAGCAAGGCCAAAAAACCTAAGCCCTGACTAATAGGGAGTGGAGGGTGGGTGACTTCCCGAAGAGGCGACGATGGAGAATGAGGCCGGGGAAAGGCTGTCGCTGCAGCAAAAGCTGCTGAACACGCCCCCTCAGTGGCACCTGGTTGGGTGGCCCTCCGAGGGGGCGTGAGCGCCAGCCAGGTGAGCTGGAGGCAGGGGGCTACGCCCCCTGCTAGGCGGGGCTCAGGCTCCCGACCACAACCCCTCCCCTCTCTTTCAGGGAGGAGAGTCTTTGTGGTTCGAGGACCCGACCCCCGTGTGGTGAAATAAAGACACAAGGACACGTGATATATGGTTAATGGGCAAGAAAAGGCCACAACTTTATTGGTTACAGCAATGGAAAAGGTATTGGCTTAGGCATTGGACGATGGGTTATTCAACCAGTAGGTGGAGCCTGTCGATGCTGATCCGACTCTAGGCTCACCCCTGTTGTCACCGAGGGTCGTGCGAAGGCCTCCCGCCAAGCAGGCATCGGACGGATACACGACCCCCAGATTCCTTTAACGGAATACCCCTAAAAAATTGAAGGCATAGGCGATGGCCACACCTAGCACTTCGACACACCACAACACATTATTCCAATGCCTAACCGCCACCCGAGCCAAAGGCTCGCCGCCAATACCCTCACTGCTGCAACCAATCCCAGATGCTTTTGCTGACACTAGCTAGCCAAATGTCGCTCCCCAAGTCCGATAAGTGGACACCATCATTCCGGTATAGCGCTTGGTCGCTAATACGAATACGATCATGCCGGATGACACGGCCAGACATAAAGCGCACCCAACGGGCTACCGCCCGATTTACGAGTTTCCTGGTATAGCGCTTGGTCGCTAATACGAATACGATCATGCCGGATGACACGGCCAGACATAAAGCGCACCCAACGGGCTACCGCCCGATTTACGAGTTTCCTGGTTCTTTCAATGGCCAAACAATTTTGCGCTCCGCGCCACTCGAGTCTTTTCAGGAAGGAGGACCAGAACACCATCGTTCTGGGGCACAAGGCTGCCAAAGTATTCAAGTCTCTTTTAATGCTCCCCAATAAGTCCACACTCTTTCTGCTGGTTAGGTCATTCTCTCCCAACTGTATCACGATGGCGTCGGGAGGGCCACAATTGGCTACTTTCTCCCGGAGCAAGGGCATCAGCTCCTCCCATCGCATGCCTCTTCTCGCAAACCAGGAAACTCGGACATCATTTGGGAGGCCAAGGTTAAGTGCCAGGCCGCAACTTGCTGCACGTACGCGGGCCCAATGAACAATACTGTGGCCGCAGATCCACACATTTCTTCTGAGCAACACTAGGAGTAAAGACAGAAAGACGGCAGGTGAGTGGGGCCCAGCGACTGGAGGCGTACTAGCGAATGTAAGACTTATAAGCATTTGATCTCCAACGGCCCATTTCTTTGATCCTATCCGCCGGTAGCCCTAAGTGCACAGCCGTGGTTGCGGCACCAATCCTAAAAGAGTGAGCAGCGTACTCCTGGGCAGATAGCCCACAGGCCTCAATCGCCTTGCGCAGCACCCTGGTGAATTGGTATCTCGACATGGGCGACCCATCCTCGTGAATCAAAAACGGACCTGGGCCAGGTGGCCTAAGGTCGAGATACCGCCTAGTGTCCTTTACCGGACATGGGCCCTGCTGTGTTGACGCTGAGAGTTTGACCAGGACACCCTTGCCAGCCTGATCGGTCTTGGACTGTCGTATGAGCACTGACACAGAAGAGCTAGACAGCTGCACATCCTCGCACTGGAGTCCGCGGTTTGAACCCCGTGCACTAACTTCAAACACAACCTCCCCAACCCTTAGTGCGCCGAAAAAGGCGATAGAATATGCCGCAGAAAAAAGGCGTGCTTCGAACCTGGACCAGCAAATCAACCTGAGTTTTTTGCGAATTTGGGACAACAACCCGTAGGAAATCGGCTTACGGCCTTCGTCCCTGGGAGGCTGTAACCAGCTCCAACCCTCGATAGCCCTACGTATCATGAAGTCGCTACACGGGTCATGAGCAAATGTAGCTTTTGAAAAGAAACTGATAGCTGCTACATGAATCTTTAAAGTTTTTGGGGCACGTCCCAAGTCGTCGAGATGCGAAAGATACTGTAAAACGTCGTCTGTGGTGGGAGGCACATTATATGAGAGCCCGGATAACCTAAACCTGAAACCCATGAAATCACTCCAGGCCTTCTTGTATGACCTGAGCGTAGAAGGTGCTACGGACGCTAATACTCCCTGTATCACTTTGCGTCTCCAACGTTCCACAGGTACTCCGGAAAGGGTTCGGGCAACTGTTGTGCTCCAGGTGCAAGCGACCGGAAGCGAGGAATCTGGAATCGAGACAAGGCATCGGCTATATCATTATTGGCTCCAGGTACAAATTTGGCTGAAAATATTATATTGTACTCAAGGCAACGGAGGACGAAGGCCCGCAAAAGGGAGGAAACCCTCTCAGACCGAGATGACTGCCTGGCAAGAATGTTCACCACCGCCAGGTTGTCGGTCCTGAAGCACACACGGTGGTCCCGGAACTCCTCCGTCCAAATGTGAACGGCCACCACTATAGGAAAGAACTCAAGAAAGGTGAGATCCCGTGTGATGGCCTGGCCTAACCAAGCCATCGGCCAACGCTGAGCACACCAACGCCCCTTGAAGTACAGGCCGAAGCCTATGGATCCGGCCGCGTCCGATTGTACCTGGAAGTCTGAGGACAGATTTAAAATGTCCTGCCATAGAGATACACCATTGTAATTTTCTAGGAAGGCCAGGAAGTCACTGCATGGATCGGAGAACGTGACCGTAGCAAAGAAGCTAATGGCGGCTACATGTATTTTTAATGTTTTAGGTGTGCGCCCTAGTTCATCAAGGTGTGAAAGGTATTGCAAAAACGTCATTGGTGGTGGGAGGTGCGCTAGCAGAAAGCCCCGAAGATCCAAACCTGAAGCCCAAGAAATCGCACCAGGCCTTCTTGTAAGACCTGAGGGTGGAGGGTGCGACAGACGCTAATACTCCCTTAATCATCAGCGTCCCCTAAAGAATAAACTGAAGCCCAAGGACCCAGCGGCATCAGTGAACCTGGCAATTTGAGGACAGGTTGAGGATTTCCTGCCATAAGGAGACTACATTGAAGCGTTGCAGAAACGTGATCCAAATCTCAAGGTCTGTCTTAACTGATTTTGGGAGTCTTACCCTGTGGTGCGGTTTGTTTGTTTGTTTTTGTTATTTTATTTTATTTTTAAGGTTAGATATGCACATAGGCCCCAAGCCTCATTTTGTATCATGACTTTTAAACTTCTGATTTGTTTCTGAGTCACTTGGTGCTCTCTGTGCTGAATCTGAAGGGGGCTGACACACAGACTAGTTGAATGTGGATGTCCATTCTGCACTGTATCATAGTATAGTACAGTGATTATAGAATATCTGCTTGAGTATATGTTTTCATCATGTGTAAAACTCATAATGAATAAACAAATAGTTCTATATTGTGATCAAGTAACTCCTAGAACAAAATTGTAAGTTTTTGCTTCAGAAAACCAGTTGCTTCTATCCAACATCCTGTTGCCAATGTAGCTAAAATTTTAGCACTTTTGATTGTTAGCTGATAACACGGTTGTTAGTATGACAAGAGATTGGTGGGATGCTCTCCTACAGATTTCCCAAAACTGTTGTACTACAGACACAGCCAGGACATTCCAGAACACTTCTATCTGGTACTGTAAATGTCAGGTTTGAGTTTCACTCACGCTAGAAAAAACTGCTACATATGCAACATGTTCTAGAAGATTGCCAAAGGTGAGCTCTTGGCCAAAGCGTTATCCACTTCAGTGAAGTGTTATTTCTCACCAAACTAGCAATTTGTTTACTAACTATACATGTTCCCTAATATAGTTAAAGCATTGAAATTATGTGATTTCGCCTGTTGGGCTTAAAGGCTTACTAGATTATAGGACTAAGGACTAAATCATTATTGTACTTCTTTGCAATTTTGCCCACAGCTGCCCTGCTAATTGGGAGAACAGGAAATGGATCTGGAACACTTCAAAGCAGTATCATTGCTCCCATGTGTCTTCCTGTTTGAGCTGTCATTTTGTTAAAGCTGTGGTCTTGCTCTTGTAGTTGATCTGGGAGAAAAAGGCAGGTTACCCAGGGGAAAAAATAAATAAATAAATAAATAAATAAATAAATAAATAATTCCTGTATGAGGTGTTATGGAATGATACATTTTGTAGCTGCCCGTTGGGTGAGGCGAGCGTCCTTCCCCTTACTGACTTCTGATTAGGAGAGTCCTTCGCGGTTAAGGAGCCACTACTGGGATTCTGCAACCCTCTGAGAAACCCTTCCAAAGATAGGATGCTGCACTTCCGTCCGGATGGATAGACAAGAGGTTGAGGAGAGGAGAAAGCTGAATTGAAGAAAATGCTAGACCCAGAAGGACTTTATCGATGGTTCCCTGCTGTGGGGGCTCGTCTGGAACTAGAGTGGTGGAAGCCCTGACCTCCCCAAAAGGGCCGCTTCCCTTTGTAACACGCTGTGGCTGGGTGAGCCCCCACACATCTCTCACACTCATGCGGGTACTTACAAGACTGCCTTTGGCATTGCCCTTTATTGAATTACCAGCACACCTTACGTTTTAAATCCTTTCTAAGGCCCAGCTTTCCAGTGCGATACACCTCTGATGGCTTCTTCTCGACATACGGGCTAACTGCCAGATGCTAATAGCGGCGGCCTCCCCAGAAAGGGCGTAAGCCATTCTGACTCATCATCACTGGCTGATGAGGTGCCTGATTCTGGAAGCTGGACCCTGGGCTGCTTATTCTGCAAAGAACTAGAAGAACTGGAAGCAACCGGGTTATTGATACGGGCCGGCAGTCTCCATGCAGGCGCCCTGGTGCAGTTCTCAAAGTCGGCGAGCAAGCCTGAGACCTAGTTTGCACAGCCGCCGTTCCTGGCTGAGGGCTTGGGCCTGCACCTGGGTAGTTTAAAGGCTGGCCACTGGTTTGCAAAACAAGGAAGTAAGAAACGCAAGGCAAATTGAACTAAAGAATAGCTAAGAGAAAGCGCTATTCATAGTCAACAATGAATGATCTGAAGGCATTAAGGAACTGCGAAATGGGTTTGGGTTTATTATTATGACGGTTGACAACTGCAGTGTGTGCTGGTACTGCACCCGTGCCTGCTCTGTGCACTAGAAAAATGTGCCTACTATTTATTTTGTCACTTATTATTATTATTATTATTATTATTATTATTATTATTTTATTTAATTTTTATTCATTTATTTATATTTTAATATTAATTATTATTATTATTTTATTTATTATTTATAATTATAATTATTTATTTATTGTTATTATTAATTATTTATATTTTGAATTTATTTTATTTTATTACTTTATTTTATTATTGTTGTTATTTTTTAATTAGTATTAATATCATCACTCGATTAATAACTTAACTGTAATTAAATGCTAGTATACAATTATTGTGCATCAATAAAGTTCAGAGCACTGTTGAGGGATTAATTATTAATCGATAGTATCTCAATTAATAGCCAATGGATTTATAGCTATGAGTAGGAATTACTATTATCAGTTGCTCTGCGTAACTGCTGACAAAATGAACAAGCTATACGTCACTTAACTGCACTGCAGCAGCGCTCAACTACATATTAGCACCTGGCTCCAAGGAACAATACCATACACAGAGCAACCCCAACTGCAGTCAGCCAGAATTAGAAGATAGTTGCCTATAATAAGAGTTGCCCCTTTTAAATGATAGGCAAATCTAGGCACAAAGCATTGCCAAGTAATCAAACAGAATTGAAAATAACTGCTTACAAGGAGATGCTCAGAAGCTGCAGCCAAATTAAGAGAAAAGGAAATCAATGAGATTCCAGGCCCACACCAGCGGCCCTCAGAAAAGGAGGGGTGGGGTTGCTCTTAATATCCCACTGCTGGGGAAACTTCTTTGAAACAAAGGAAACTTTGCCAAACAAAGAAAAATAAATCTTTGCCCACAAGGTCGGCTCAATATCAGTTGATTGAAATAAGGGTACTTAAACAGACAAAAGACTGCAATTGGTCAAACTGCTGGATAGTTAAACTGACAATGCAACTAGAGCTGCTGAAAGAGCAGAGAGTTGAAAAACCTGTCTGGCAACTGTGATGACTCTGGCAAGAAGCAAAGGGAACTCCCAAGACCCCGATGTATCTCCTGAAAGGGTGGGGGGGAGGGAGGGAGGATGGGTGGAGGGAGGAGGAAAGCGTGGGGGGGGGAGTTGGGAGGGGTGAGGGGTGGGGGGAGTAAAATGAACATGCTGGGCAAGGAAGTTTTTGAAGAAAAGGAAAATAGCTGTCCTTTACAGTGAGCCAAAAAGAAATGGAAATATAAACCGTGGGTTAACCTGGACTTTTCAGTAAGGTACTATAAGCCGAAAACTTTTGTTGTTGTTGTTGTTGTGTAAAAGTGGTTTTCTTTAGGGAGCCTGTACTGGCAAGTGAAGCCAGTGACAAGAACCAGGCAAAGGCACACCCTCAAAGGTTTTAAACGTATAGACATGGAGTGCTGAGGAATGGTTCCCTGATCAGAAAACCCTGAGTTGTCTACCCCAAGCCCTGCCCTATTTCTTCCCCCAAACATCAAGCGAAGGGGGGGTGACTTAGAGAAACCAAGAGGGGTGAGGTTTAAGCGCACAGTCTATTCCAAGCCCCGGCAGCCTTTAAAATTTTTCAGGGGGCTCCCGCTTCAAGTGCTACCAATGGAAGGGATGGCAGGGTAAATTAAACCCACACTAGAAGAGTAATAAATAAATAAACGGCAGGCACAATAAACAGCAAGCACAAACACACGCTGCAAGCACACACACACACACACACACACAACTTAAAATTAGAGAGGAAGAGGAAAGGGAACCCTGAGGATCATCTAGTCCAACCCAAGCAATGCAGAAATATTCAGCTGTCCCAAACAGGGATCGAACTTGCAACCTAGGCATTGTCAGTGCCATGCTCTAACCAACTGAGCTATCCAGGCTCTCAAGGACAATGGAGAGGGAAAACGCGCCAGCACACTGGCCAACAAATTAAAATGTAAGGCAAACCCACTCAGTCACCCAGACCAGCCATGCAATTGGACAGGTAAGGGCAATAGAGGGGAAAGCGTACAAGCACCCTGGCCAAAAATTAAATAAAAACGCACTGCCACCAAGGCAGAGGCAGGGTAAGGAAAGCGAGGATACGAGGAAGAAAGAAAGACGGAGCCACACTCACACTCAGACCTCGCTGGGGGCATGTGCTGGGCAAGGGAACAAGCTGCAGCTTAAGAAAGGTTAATTCGCACTCAGGCTGCACAAACAAATCAGGCACCAGGAGTGGGGGGGAAATAGAAGGTTAAATGTAGGTTTTTACCCGGAAAAGAAGACACAGCAAGGCAAACCTGGCTGCCTGGGTTTTTAAAGTTAAAAGGCAAGCCAGGAACCAGGCAGCCTCCACACACACAGACCCCTCCCCCGACTCCAAACCTCATGGCTCTTCCCTGTGATAACTGAGATGACTCCTAGCTGATGACTCGCTGAGGGACTTCCCGAAGAGGCGACGATGGAGAATGAGGCCGGGGAAAGGCTGTCGCTGCAGCAAAAGCTGCTGAACACGCCCCCTCAGTGGCACCTGGTTGGGTGGCCCTCCGAGGGGGCGTGAGCGCCAGCCAGGTGAGCTGGAGGCAGGGGGCTACGCCCCCTGCTAGGCGGGGCTCAGGCTCCCGACCACAACCCCTCCCCTCTCTTTCAGGGAGGAGAGTCTTTGTGGAAGACCAGATTTGGCTGTGTCTACACATGATGGGTGTTGATGATTTCTCCTGCTGGGATGGGGGAATAGGACAGATGGGTGTTAAAGAAAGATGGCTGTCAGAGAAATAAAGAACAGGATCACAAACTGAATCTTTACTGTAGGTGTAGGGAAGCTGTGGCCATAAGAATGTAAGAAGAGCACTACTAGATTATGCCAAAGACCCATCTTCTCTCACAGGTCAACCCAATACCTATGGGAAGCCCAGAGAGAGGACAGAAGGGCAATAGCATTCTCTACTCATGGTTCCTAACAATGGATATTCAGAATCGTACTGCCTCTGATACATGTAGTAATATAGCCATTGTGACTAGCAGCCAATAGTTGCCTTATCCTCCAGAGATTTGCCTAATCTCCTTTAAAGCCATATAAATTGATTCATATTTTCTGGGTTAAGAAGTACTTTCCTGACTACTGGTGATAGTGCCTGCAGCTGATGTAGTTCAACAACATCTTGGGGGCTTCTGGTTCCCCATCCCTGGTTTCATAGGTCAAGTTGACCCCAAGCTTTTCATACAGAATTAAGTTGAACGTTTCCATGATTCTCTGGAGACAGCAGAATAACGGCAGAGAAACAGTCACAATTCATGTGAATAAATAGTTTTCTAGGTCCTTTCTCACTGTGATCATGTTTGAGAAACACTGAGTAAGAGCATTTCTTTGTCACCATTGAGGGAATGTTGAGGGATTGGCCTCAGATTCTGATATGACGGCCTACAACAATCAAGAAAAATGTGGCTATTATTTAGATGAGATTTCCTTCCTTCTATGTAGCTGAATCAGGAAGTGCTGAAAGCCCCTTATCTAGAGGACTAATGGCTGCTGCTGTATGACTCCATGGGGAATTTCCCTTCTAAGAAGAACATTTTCCCTCTTATCAGTATCCCCAGTGTTATATTTTTCAAAGTAGATTGAAAACACTTCTCTGTGGAATCAGAGCCCACTCAAAGCAGGTGAAAGCTTTGGAATGAGCCACTGACTGCTTCTGTCACTAAAAAGAACCAAGCAAGCCAACACATGTTAAAATTAAATATTGTATAAACCATTTTGATAAGAGTCTTCAAAATGAAGCACGCAAACATAAGAAAAAAAAGCAATCATGATCAAATTTTGAAAGGTTTGGGAGCTCAGAACTGATGGCAGACCTAGAAGCAAAGAACATAGAGGAAGATCAGTGTTAATTAGTATTAAGCCTCTCGCCTGATTAAAGAAATCCTAGTCAATTAATCATATGAGTTTCAATTGAACAAACTGATTTTCTGGATGAATAAAACAATAACCCTGAGGGGGAGGAGGTGATTTTAGGAACATAGAAAACTGCCTTATATGATTCAGATCATTGTTCTGGTGGGATATAAATTATGAATTATCATCATCATCATCATCATCATCATCATTGGTCCATCTTGCTCAATATTGTCTACACTGACTGGCAGGAGGTGTCAAGGATTTTAGAGAAGGGACATTCCCAGACCTAGCAGGAGACTAAACCTGGGACCTTCTGCATACATGACAGATGTTCTACAACAGAGGTATGGCTCTTTCATTTTTCATGTTTACAGCTGATCTACATGTGTGTCACCCACAGCAGACTGCATTTTAGAACAGCCATGAGAATTTAAGATTGTACCTACAACCTACAAGTCTTTTTTAGAACTCAGCTGAAATTTCCCAAAATAGTCTTTACCCTGTAGGTATTTTTCTTTCTCTCACCACCTCCTAAAAAATACCACATTGCAGAATTCCCCCAAATATTCTGAACTGTTTTGTTTGTTTGTTTTTTTGTTTGCTTGCTTGCTTTGGTGGCAGCGGCAGTTGCTACTCCCTGTTCTAATACCCCACACAGGCCTGTGTTTTAAAGTACCTATATGAAACAACAACAACATTGTGTTGTCCAGTTAAGTCAATCAAAAGATTTTAAAAGCTATGCCAATGGCTAGCACAATACATTTGTTGTTGATGATGATTAATGTAACTAATTAAATAAATTATTACATTGCTTCTCTAATTATGATCAATGATTACTTTGCAATTAGGGATCAAGACTCTCAGACGTGTTCCTTTTGAAGGAGAAGTTCTGCTC
Organism: Podarcis bocagei; assembly: GCF_964188305.1. Lineage (NCBI taxonomy): Eukaryota > Metazoa > Chordata > Lepidosauria > Squamata > Lacertidae > Podarcis > Podarcis bocagei. The sequence goes on along the minus strand of NC_138140.1, from coordinate 38,208,904 downwards.
TCCATCTCAGATACAAAGTGAGTTTTATTCCTGTATTTCTAGTCCAGAGATGCATGTGGTTGGTTGGGTCTCTCCCTCTCTCTTTCTCTTTCTCTCTCTCTCTCTCTCTCTCACACACACACACACACACATGTGCCCCTGCTTGTTTCACTTGTCAGCTCCCTGACTTCATGCACTGCAATGGGGTTGCATGATAATAGCCCCCCCCCAATTTCTAAACTGCTTAATATTAAAAAATCTAACTGGTATACAAAAATACAATCTAAAAAACAGTAAAACAGTATTATGAAAACAGAAATTCAGGAATAACAGGGTGCATAGCTAAAATAAAATCAAACTAGCCTGATTCTTTGCCCTTCTGCACACCAGGTGTGAAAAAAATTCAAAACATTGATCAATCATTTATCAAGTTATTGAGTTGGTGACATTTCTTTATTTACAAACTTGTATACAGCTAAGTCTGGCTCAGAGCAGACCCACTGAAATCAATGGAGTTAAATTCCTTAAGTTGAACATCACTCGTTATTTGGATGGGGACCCAGGTGGCGCTGTTGTCTAAACCAGTGTTTCCCAACCGGTGTTCCGCGGCACACTAGTGTGCCGTGAGATGTTGCCTGGTGTGCCGTGGGAGTCTAACGGTTCTCAGCACCCTTAACAAAATACAGTTCCCAGGATTCCTTGGGGGGGGGTAAGTCGCCGCTCTTTAAAGTGGTAGGAGATACCGCTTGAAATGTGAAGGGCTGTTGTAAGAGAGGGAGAGCCGCAGCTGGCGCGGAAGGTGTTAAGGGGAGTCGGAGGCTCCTCCTCCTCACGGGAGTTCGAGTGTCGCTCTTTCTCTGGCTGTACCATTCGTCCTGGAAGCGGGGGGGGGGAGGAGGAGGGGAGGAACCATTAAGCCTTCGCTGACGGAGAGCCATCGCGAGCTTCCAGCGAGTGGCAGCAGCAGCAGCAAGCGCCCGCCTCGTCTCTAGAGGAGGAGGAGCTGCAGTTGCCGCCGCCTTTTGCACGTAAGAACGGGTGCATAAGCGTGCGGGAAGGAGGCGCGTGCAAAAGGTGGAGGGATGGGGCGCCTGGGTGAAGCGAAGGCCTGGTCGTGGAGGCGGCGGGGCGAAATCCTCCCTCGTAGCCGCCGGAAGGCCGCCCCTCCGACTTGCGTCTTGAGCAGCCTCCCTCCCTCCCTTGAGACTGAAAGCCGGGCAAATCCCAGCAATGGGAAGCGCAGCGGGGGAGGCCTGGCTGGGCGCGCATTCGCACGACTGAGGTGACCCGGGTTACGACATGTGCGTCAAGGTGGTCCAGGGGAGTGCGTGCCTCCGTCTCTCCGGGGCAGGCCTCCAGATGACCGACAACGTCAGCCCCGCCCCACGCCCCTTCTCCAGCCCTGCTCTAAGCATACAGTCAGACAGCAACCAGGTCTGCTCCTCTGCCCTTGCTTTCCATCTTTGGGTAGGCCAGGCATCCAGATACCCAAGGCTGAAACCTCCAATCTGTCCCCTGCTTTCACAACTGTGCCCGCTGACTCCAATTTCCTGAAAAGGCCAATGCACTAGGATAACACAGGACTACGTTGCTGGACTGTAACTCCTTCCTACTCAGCTAAACAGGTATTAGCAAAGCAGAGCTATTTTGCACTGCTGGCAATAAGCGGTGCACCCTCAGCTGCATAGCCCAGTGTTTCCCATCCTTTTTAAAAGTTGCATGTGGGATTGTGGCATTGTGCAAAATGCATGAATAAATCTTTCATGGAAATGGGCAGTGACACAAATCCGTAGTCTTTATATATACTTTATATATAGTCTTTATATATATATATATATATATATATATATATATATATATATATATATACACTTTATATATACTTTATATATAGTCAATATAGGCACAGAGTTAATTTTTTAAACATTTTCTAATGGTGGTGTGCCTCGAGATTTTTTTGATGAAACAAGTGTGCCTTTGCCCAAAAAAGGTTGGGAAACACTGGTCTAAACCACTGAGCCTCTTGGGTTTGCCAATCAGAAGGTCGGCGGTTCGAATCCCCGCAATGGAGTGAGCTCCCGTTTCTCTTTCCCAGCATCTGCTAACCTAGCAGTTTGAAAGTACACCAGTGCAAGTAGATACATAGTTATGCTGCGGCAGGAAAGGTAAACAGCATTTCCGTGTGTGCTCTGGCTTCCGTTACAGTGTACCTTTGTGCCAGAAGTGGTTTAGTCATGCTGGCCACATGACCCGGAAAGTTGTCTGTGGACAAACATTGGCTCCTTTGGTCTGAAAGTGGGGATGAGTGCAGCACCCCATAGTCTAATTCGACTGGACTTAACTGTCCAGGGGTCCTTTACCTTTACCATGATTTGGTAACCAATTTGGTCACCAATTTACAGTGGTCCGTCCTTAACCTGAAACTGTTCTTAACCTGAAGCACCACTTTAGCTAATGGGGCCTCCCGCTGCCGCCGTGCCGCCGGAGCACGATTTCTGTTCTCATCCTGAAGCAAAGTACTTAACCTAAAGCACTATTTCTGGGCTAGCGGAGTCTGTAACCTGAAGCGTATGTAACCCGAGGTACCACTGTACTCAGATTATATCTTTGTAATGATTCACAAATATCTCGAAAACTAATATCTGGACTCTGATTCCAATCATCCCAGACCTTGGACCATGCTGGAATCAAATAATACCCAGAAGGCCATAGGTTTCCCATCCCTGCCAATATGTTTTAAATGCAAGATGTTGATTGTCTACCATTAACCAGTAGCTTAACAGTTGCGAAATCATCTTTGGCTAAAACTACACCTGAGCATATTCAGAGGGTAGTAATGACCTACAGCTTCCTGCAGTAACTAACCTGAATAATATTGTTACATGCCACCCCAATCTCCACAACAGTGCAAGATCCAGGCACTAACCCAGGGTTCATGTTTCCTTTGAAAATGAAGCACAGCAGCTACTGTTGTGTCGTTACGATATGTGGTTTGTTTACACATATATACAACCTGAGCCTACAGCGGAGGGGATCCCAGCACTACACTCCAAGAGAGCCCTGCTTTTTCCATGGGCCACAGTCCTGGGTTCAAACTGTCAGCCCACATGGTGTTCTGAACCCTCCCCTGCACTTTCTCCAGCCTGCTTCTGCTTGCAAACTGACACCTTCTTCCCTTAGCTCAGATCAAGGAAAACAGCAAACCTGAAACTTCTTCTTCCTAAAAACCCTGACATTCTCTTCTGTCTACTCCCCAGAGCCCAGGCTGTGGCTCCACTCATTTGCTGGCTGGAGCCCAGAAAGGGAACCCTGGCACCCCACAAATGCCTAACCATATTTATTAACCAGAACAGTGAGCTTACTGTCGGTCCTTTAAAAAAAACCCAACAGATTTCAAAAAGGAATAAAACAGGAAGCCAGTTTATGACTATTGCATGCTTAATACAATCCTTTCAATCATTAGCAGTAAACTCAGCTAAAGCTTTTCTCTCCCTAGCTTTTTAAAAAAACACACAAAAAAACACCACAGTCTATTCTATTGACTCAATTCAAAACACTGCATTCAAACCTTGTGCCACATTTCCCCCATACACTTTCTAAACAAATGCAGTATAAAAGACCCTTTTACTTGAGGGGGGTTCTGTGCTAAGGCTGGGAGCAAGCACCAATAATCATACTGGCACAGATTATTGCAAACAGTATGTGCACAGATTATTGCAAACAGTATGTGCACAGCTGCTCATACATTGGCTTCCTCCCTGCAGATGTGTGCTTCAATGCATAGACATCCAAGGAAAAGAGCCACTTGTGTGGCCCTGCTTCTCAGTCATTATATGGACAATTAACACAGAGGATCATAGAACTGTTCAGTAAACTCAGGAAGATTGAAATGACTTCAAGGTAATGACTTCAAGCTCTTCCTTCTACTAAGATTGGCCAACTACTGAATTCCTCGTAGATCTCAACTGGCTTGCTTTTACCACCAATCAGCTGGATGACAGTGAAAGCAATCCTCATTGTCCAATTCACTTCAAAGGCTCCTGGTTGTGCATTTTGCAGCCTTGTCTCTACCTGTCCCTCACCTGACATCATATATGGCATCAGATGGCTATAGTTTGGTAGAAATGGCCTCTGGCCAAATTGGGATCCATGCTGGGTCTATAAATAGCTCAACAGATTGATTTGAAACATGGCAGTGTAGGAAGAGTGTTTGTGGATGGTTCATGAACTGGGGGTAAGGTAAAGTTAAAGGGACTCCTGACCATTAGGTCCAGCCATGGCTGACTCTGGGGTTGCGGCGCTCATCTCGCTTTATTGGCCAAGGGAGCCAGGGTACAGCTTCTGGGTCATGTGGCCAGCATGACTAAGCCGCTTCTGGCGAACCAGAGCAGCACACGGAAACGCTTCCCGCCAAAGCGGTACCTATTTATCTACTTGCACTTTGACATGCTTTCGAACTGCTAGGTTGGCAGGAGCTGGGACTGAACAACGGGAGCTCACCCCGTCGTGGGGATTCGAACCGCCGACCTTCTGATTGGCAAGTCCTAGGCTCCCACAGCACCACCTGCGTCCCTGAACTGGGGGTAGAAAGGATAAAAGAGGATTTCCCCTCTCCCCGCCATAGACTTTGCTTGGGTTATTTATCCAAAAAGATTTGTCCAATTGTAGAACAAAGTTTGTAAAATGAGAAGTGAGAGGTGGGGAAGCACAGGCCTAAATCCCCAAATCAGTTCTTTGGCCTCTCTCTCTATTCCTTGGAATTTTGCCCAGGCCAAATTCTTAACAGACCCTGAGCATTTATATTTTAGTTAATTTCATTATTGCGTTTGCATCTACCAATTTTTCAAAATCTCATTTCTCTGCATGGTAGGCATAAGGCCAAATGTAGCTCTCCACACTGGCCTTGCTTCACATTCTCCTTGAGAAGTTTCCCCCCTGGCTGAAATGTGTCCTTGAGTTCTGATCATGCTTCTTGCTTACCTGGATGGAGGAAGGAGAGGAAAGTGCAAATATGTGTAGATTCCACCACCCACCTTTGTCTCTGGCCCCTCCCACCATTGGCATGTGGCCCTCAGAAGGTGGCCCAGAAGGGAATGACGCCCTTGAACTGAGAAATGTCCCCTACCCCAGTTTTAAGTGATTTCCCCATTTGTAGTTTGTCCAAAGCAAAGGTAATTCTTGTCTAGTTACACATTATGCAAGTAATATCAGCTGGGGACTAGTCTAGTCTTTTGTTTTGTTGCTTGTAATTAACTCTCTCCTTTGAAGGAATGCATCTAAGCAAGTGGTTTAATGTAGCAAATAATTCTCCCTTACACCATTGTACTGCATAACCCCCCCCCCTCAAAAAAATTGTTATGCAAATCCAGTAAATAGAAGCTTGGTTGGTGTTCTTGTAAAAAACAAAACTCTTCTCATTTAACTGGGGGCGTGATATGGCAAATTGCCGAGTCCTATGCCGTCTTCACAGATGCAATGGAAGATGATGAACACTCATCAGATATCATCAAGCACTCCAGGCTTAGCTCCTGCATTCTGATTGCCAATAAGCAATGCATTTGCGTTACATTCATATCCATTGTTTCTATGGACTTGGGTGTTCAGCCCAAGGTGAACAAGGCAATTTATTATCAGAGAAGAAATACAATAAATATGCAAGGCAGGGGATCTGGTTTGAATCTGGGAATCCAATTTATTTCCAGTGGAGTGAAGAAAAATGTCTTTTTGGCACAGGTGTAGCCCCACATTCTTTTGCAAAGCTTTTTGCTATCCAACCCATCTCCCTTGAAGCTATGGCATAAATAAGTAGAACTGTCACTTTAGGTCTCTCAGAAAGACACTGTGCTCCACACAGTTTGAAAGCCTCCACTGAGCAGCAAGTGGGAGAGAGAAAATGAAGAACTTCCTTCGGAGACTGTATTGCCAAGTTCCTTCTCTTTTCCTGGGCGTGAAGCTAGATTTGTTTCTTATTTCATACTTCTCATTTTAGGAACTTCAGCACTCCACAGCATTAGTGGGACCACTGTCTAATTCAATCAAGAAAGTCACAAAGACCAAACAGATACAGTAGTATATCTTAGAAGTACAAGTGAACTCAGGTATGCATCTTCATCTTTTTACCCTTAATCTGAAACAAGCCAATTTATCTAAGCTTTACAGGGATGGGACAATTTATGCCCCTGGGTACAAAGTGGCCTTTTAGTTCTCTCTATCTGGCCCTCAGCACTCTATCCAGATCACACAGCCTCTCTTGCCACACACGCTCTCCCTGGACCATATCTCACACTGGGCCTGCTTTGCAGCTTCCTTAGGTATTTTTGCCTGGGTAGCATATGTTCTTGAACTCAATACTCTTGCCCAGAGGTTACTCAGTCTACTTCTATCCCTGACCCTGACTACTAGAGAAATGCCCAGAAGGAAATGTGAACCTTAGGTAGAAGAAGTTTCCCTATCCCTGATCTAAGCAAATTACTTACCAGACGTCTGCCAATTTTCTGTAGATATAGCCATGCTCTTTCTGACAATTGACATTACAGTGGTACCTTGGGTTAAGAACTTAATTCATTTGGGAGGTCTGTTCTTAACCTGAAACTGTTCTTAACCTGAGGTACCACTTAACCTTAACCTGAGGGGAGCTAATGGGGCCTCCCGCTGCCGCCACACCGCCGCGCAGTTTCTGTTCTCATCCTGAAGCCAAGTTCTTAACCTGGGGTACTATTTCTGGGTTAGTGGAGTCTGTAACCTGAAGCGTCTTTAACCTGAAGCATCTGTAACCCAAGGTACCACTGTATGTGTTTGGAGTACTGTTCACATACTTGGTCAGGACACATGTTTCTTAACAACCATCTGAATTTATCCCTTAGTTTGTGGAGTAATCCCATCAGGAACAATGAACAAATGGGGGAATTTAGTCTGGTGGTGCTAGGGGAACCTCTTCCCTCTCCAACTCTTCGTTGTATTCCTACTGGATGACAAGCCACTGGCAATCTGGCAGAGCTTGCTCAGAAACTAGCAAATGATTATGGTGATGATGATAACGTTAATGAGAATGAGAATTAAAAGTCCCCTGCATACAATTGAGAAAGACCAGCCTCAGATTTATTACCTTAACATGAAAGAATCTTCCACCTAGTAGTTTTCAGCCTTGCATGTCAGTCAAGATTAGACTTGCTTTCCTATTGAGTCCTGCAGTCCACTGTTTTATCTCTCTAAGGTAAAGGAACCCCTGACCATTAGGTCCAGTCGTGGCCGACTCTGGGGTTGCGGCGCTTATCTCGCTTTATCCAAGGGAGCCGGTGTACAGCTTCCGGGTCATGTGGCCAGCATGAGTAAGCCACTTCTGGCGAACCAGAGTAGTGCACAGAAATGCCGTTTACCTTCCCACTGCTGCAGTACCTATTTATCTACTTGCACTTTGACGTGCTTTCGAACTGCTAGGTTGGCAGGAGCAGGGACCGAGCAATGGGAGCTCACCTGGTCTCAGGGATTCAAACCGCCAACCTTCTGATCGGCAAGCCCTAGGCTCTGTGGTTTAACCCACAGCACCACTCTAGTGCTCTTTAAAACTTGTCTCAATACTTGTAGATTTGCTGTTCAAGCCACACCTTTTTTATATGCTTGTGAGGAGCAAAACCCATCAGACTGTGATGGATGTAACATCAGTGCTCCACTCTCCGAGAGAAATTTTTCATTCAATTGTAATGGAATAAATTCAGAAATTCATACCTGCTGTCATCTAAAGAAACAAAAGTTGCTATTAGTGTAGCTGTAATTCATGTACTACCCTCTGGACAGCTGAATAATTTCATTCCTACACTCTTTCCTTATTTACTTTGAACACATCTTTTGTGTCAAAGGAAAGGAAAATTGAATTCAGCTTTGAAATTCATCGTTACTTGTAAACAACTGCTCCTCAGGTATATGCACAGTGGAAACAGTTTCTGTTTGTAAAAAAGTATAGCTAGTCATCTTTTGATTGTTGTTTTCAGTTCCATGAGATGTCAGGCTTTATATTGGATCCATGCTCACCAAGAAAATAAACAAACTTTTTCCCCTTGGAAGTAAATCAATCACTCTCTACCTGAATGTGGGTTTTGCTAAAAGACCAGCACTGATTTTGCAAAGGGAGCTAATCGTTCCTGAATCATGCAAATGTACAAGAGCTGTTGCAAGTCAAATAATCTGCCAATTCAAAAGGGCTGTGCAATTAGCCATTTTCAGCTTCAGGAGCAATACTATCATTATTACTATAATTCCTTCCAACCTATTTGATGATGCCTACAATTCAGGTCTACAGGCACAAATTTGCAGTTCTACCAGATGTTTTCTAATTTGTATGAAGATTTTCTCCACTAATAAGTATAGTTGTCTGCTATTAAATGCTTACACAAAATTAAAAAGGGATTTCTTCAGGAAGTAATTTTCAAACTGAGTTCCAGGTAACTTTGGCATTGCAGTCCAAGTCCCAGTGCTACCTTCCCCTGGCCAGTGAATAAGGTGAGTTGTGATAGAACAAACTCAAGCAGACAGCAGCCTGGATTAAAACTTTATTGATTACAGGTGTACGTAACTTTGGCCCAGGCAAAGGGTGTATATCCATTCCAGCCTCCTGCTGGAGGTCTTAAACTGTTTCAGGTTATGGCCTCCTCAAGACACTGATCTACTGAGGTAGCCATCATAAGACCACCAGTGGAAACTCTATGGCCCATCTGCCTCATGCTTTGCTTCTAGACAAAGACTTCCACTAAGACCCCTCTAATGGGGTACCCTGAATACGCCACTGGTTCAGTACAGGGTGACATACTACTTCACCTAAAGCTTGCAGAGTAGGATTCCACTCAATACTTTAACTGCCACTCGAGATGGCTCTTTAAGATGATTCACTGCCCAACCACCTACAAGTGCAACCAATCAGAGATACCCTTACCCAGCGCTCATTCCCAGAGGTGGATAAGTGAATGCCATCTGGTCTGAAAAAGTCCCGGTTATCGAATTTGATGTTAGGATGGGGAATGGCTTGCCCTTCAAGTTGCACAGTGACATCCCACAATGCCTTGTTGATCTTTCACAGGGAATAGTTTATGTGTGCTGGCTCATTTGCTTCTTGCCACTGAAGAAGCTCTGATGAGAGGACTGTGAGGTCTAGATGCCGTGCACACAGACTTTGAGCATATCAAGCCATGATGAGCTTGATATCCTTCATGGAAACCAAATCACTCTTGCCCAGCCAGAGAACCAAGAGCTTGGGGACGGGGGGGGGGGGTTCACAAATAGTGAATCCATGCAGCAATGTAGGGAGAAGTGTTCCCTAACACATGCTGTGCTGCCCCATTCAAATAACTGTGGCTCTTGAATGAAGGTGCATGGTCCAGGATATTGCTTCAGCATGCTGCTGTGCCCATTACATGATGCTGTGGCCCATGATTCAGACGTTATTGCTGGAGGTACTTGGAAGAGGATTATTATAAAAACACATTAAATGAGAGGATATAGCCTTTGTATTCAATCAACCACCAGTGCCCAAAAGTATTGATGTGCGCTGCCTCTAAATCCCATTCAAATGCTGTAGTGGCAGCACCAATGTGGAAGGTGTGACCTGAGTAGTCTTTAGGGTTCCAACCACACTCCCTTATGGGAACACCGAAGAGATGCAGTGAATTGATGCTGAGATAAAATTACACTGTTTTTGAGCACCAGTAGGGGCCATTAGGATGGGGGTGGCGCTGTTTGTTAAACCACAGAGCCTAGGACTTGCCGATCAAAAGGCTGACGGTTCGAATCCCCACGACGGGGTGAGCTCCCGTTGCTCGGTCCCTGCTCCTGCCAACCTAGCAGTTCAAAAGCACGTCAAAGTGCAAGTAGATAAATAGGTACCGCTCCGGCGGGAAGGTAAACGGAGTTTCCGTGAGCTGCTCTAGTTCACCAGAAGCGGCTTAGTCATGCTGGCCACATGATCCAGAAGCTGTACGCCGGCTCCCTTGGCCAATAAAGCGAGATGAGCGCCGCAACCCCAGAGTCAGTCATCACTGGACCTAGTGGTCAGGGGTCCCTTTACCTTTACCTTAGGGGGCCATTACCTAAAGGTCTTATCCGCAAGAACCTCCTGGTGTCCTTCACAGGGCATGAGCCATTGAAAGTGAAGGCATCTAAGGAAAGGATGACACCTTTCCACAACTGGTCTGTTTTTGAATATGTTATCCTAACTTTGATGTAGCCTTGGTGAATACTGACATCAATAGTGCTGAGGCTGCGTTGAGAAGTGATACCTGTGCACTCGCCAAGAGGAAGCATGCAGAAGACCACCACCCGGAATAGCAGAGTCTAGTATCTAGAATAGCATATCTTTATTTATTTATTCAAGCTATCATGAAAATTCATCAGCATTTTACTGCAAAGTTCTTTTAACAAGCACATTTCTGTACACAATTGTGCCTGATAAGGAAATTTTTTCAAACAATTATCCACTGCGTAATGCATATTTGTATCTTATTCACTTAGCATGCTTTTATGCACAAGTGTACCCTGGTATACATTTTTGTATTTATTGTTAAACTGAAGAATCACATCAAATAATTTGGAGAAGTGCATCTTTTAAAGTATGGCTGCATTTTGTAAAATGTGAAGTTGGAAATTGTGATTGCAGACCCTCCAAGTGTCCCTATTTTCCAGGGACGTCCTTGATTTAGAGAAGCCGCCCCAGTTTCTGATTTGATCCCATAATGTCCCACTTTTCCTTAAAGGTAAAGGGACCCCTGACAATTAAGTCCAGTAGCAAATACTCTGGGGTTGCAGTGCTCATCTCGCTTTATTGGCTGAGGGAGCTGGTGTTTGTCCGCTTCCACAGACAGTTTTTCCAGGTCATGTGGCCAGCATGGCTAAGCTGCTTCTGGCGAAACCAGAGCAGTGCACGGAGATGCTGTTTACCTTCCCGCCGGGCAGTACCTATTTATCTACTTGCACGTTGTGCTAGCACTTTTCCTTAGGATATCCCTATTTTATTGGAGAAATGTTGCAGGGTATGGAGTTATCTGACCCCCAAGCAGTCTGAAGGCAATCCTGTACAGTGGTACCTTGGGTTACATATGCTTCAGGTTACATACGCTTCAGGTTATAGACTCCGCTAACCCAGAAATAGTGCTTCAGGTTAAGAACTTTGCTTCAGGATGAGAACAGAAATCGTGCTCCGGCGGTGCGGCAACAGCAGGAGGCCCCATTAGCTAAAGTGGTGCTTCAGGTTAAGAACAGTTTCAGGTTAAGTACAGACCTCCAGAACGAATTAAGTACTTAACCCAAAGTACCACTGTATAGGGAAGGATTTTTAATGTTTTTATATATGTTGGATGCTGCCCAGAGTGGCTGGGGCAACCCAGTAAGATTTGTGGGGTATAAATAGTAAAAATATCATTATGGAATGAGACGACCCTATTTTCATTGGAGAAATGTTGGAGGGTATGTGATCATTGTGCATATTGTTTTGGAAACTGTCAATGACATAAGCTCACATTAAAATCCAAACCATGCTGAATTTCCCATCTGGAATAGAAGCCTTATAGTCCTGTTCAAGCTTCATAGAAGGATGTGTAAAAGCACATACAGTGGTGCCTCGCAAGACGAAATTAATCCGTTCTGCGAGTTTCTTCGCCTTGCGGATTTTTTCGTCTTGCGAAGCACGGATGCACCCTGGTACTGTATTATAATGGGATAGCGGGCAAAGCACAAAGCGGGTCGCTCCCCAGCAGGAGGAGTTTCCCCAGCCTGGAGGATCTGTTGCAGGGAGGAGGCAAAGACACCCCCTCCCACCTCCCCACGAAAACAGCCCCCCTTCCTCTGTCGCCAAGCCTTGCCGCGTCTTCGCTCTGCCAAACCGCATCCCACATCAAAGCCCCAGCCCACTCCTCTCCCTCTCTCTCCACGAGGTGCCAAAGGAAGTTCAAGCCCAGGAACCGAGGGCAGACGCACGAAGCGCCCGGCGCGGACTCTCCCTTGCTCCCCCCGTTACCTTGCGCCACGCCGCCGGGCTCCCCACAGTCTCGGCAGCTGCTCCCGGCTTCTTCCTACCCCCGCAAAGGCGCCTTCGCGGCGGCCCAAGAGCAGTGGATGCCTCCTCCTCCTCCTCCTTGGTCCCCCTCCTCCTGCCTTCGCGCAGTTAGGGCAAAATGGAGCAGCCACGTGGGGAGGGGGAGAGAGAGAGAGAGGCAGAGGCGGCGGCGGTGCAGAGACCCAGCCAGATCCGCTGGATCCCAGCCCTAACTCCTCTGTGCCCTCTCCAGAAGAGGATCCCTCTGGAAAAGGTAGGTCGCTCCCTTGCTCGCTCCCTGCCAGCCCAGTTCCCGCTTCAAAAGGAAACAAATTCGCAAGACGTTTCATCTTGTGAATTTCCATAGGGAAATTCGTCTTACGAAGCACCTCAAAAACCGCAAAACCCTTTCGTCTTGCGAGTTTTTCGTCTTCCAAGGCATTCGTCTTGCGGGGCACCACTGTATTTCCCTCTACTCCTCTGAGACTCTTCCTGCTGTCATGCTAGAGGCCCAGGTCTGGACCTGTTTATCATACCCAGTCCTAAGCATTTTGGTGCTATATGGAAACAGTAGTTCTGACCACCCTAATTCTACTTCCAGGATATCTACAATTAGGGCAGGGGTGGAAAACCTCAGGCTTGGGGGCCAAAATGTGACCTTCCAAGTCTCTCCATTCAGCCTTCAGGAGCTACCTCCTCCTCAGGCCACACCTCCCCTACCCAGGCTGCATCTCTCACCATTCCTACTCAATACCTCCTTGAGTGCTTTGGCCTGAATTGCAGCAATGCCTCTTGTTTTTCCAGTTGGAGGATGAAGATATGCAAATGTGAAGGCATGTAGAAAACTTATTTTTGCATGGCAAGAAAGCAAACTACTGTACAAAACTAAGAGTTACACCTGTTGTTCCAGTTTTTGCCACCTGCAGAAATAAATATGGCCCTCCAGCCATAGCTGTCAAGCTTCCCATTTTTTGCGGGAAATTCCCTTATTCCAGTGCCATTTCCTGCTGCTTCCCGCTGCTATCCCAGATTGTTAGATATCCTGTAGACTGTCCCCAGGACAGGTGAGGCTGCTGATCCCTTATTTTCGAGGCTGCTGACCCCTTATTTTCAAATCTGAAAGTTGACAGCTAGAAAGGTTCCCCAGCCTGAGCAAACCAGTTTCCTTTCCTCTCCCCCCCTTTATTTTAATTCTCTTTCAATTTAATTCCCTTTTATTTTAATTTCCCTTTCAGTTTTTCCTATGTCACATAAACACACAGGTTCTTGTCAGCCTGTGGCTTTAAAAATATTTTACGTTTTGCTTGCAAACATAATTTTGGCTCCCATAAGAATGTAGAAAACACTGCCTTATTTTGGGGTGGCACAGTTTCACTTGACCACCTGAGTTTGCTATTGGCAGGAACAATGTGTAGCGGGTGAGTTTTCTGCTAAATGCCAATTACTCACTCATGCTTCACACAGGAGTTGGTAACATAACCGGTTATTAAAAAGGGATATATGCAGCTGTCTAGCTGTCTAGCAGGGCTCCTAACACAGGCTTATAACAGGGTTTCTTCTAGTTCAAGTGATCAGAAGAGAAGAATTGGAGTGTCAATGCTGGTCTTAACTTAAGGAGAAAGTGCAAAGTTCATTCGCTGTGCCAATTCAATATGTTTCCTGGGCAAGGAGGAAAAAAGGCCTATTACATTGACAACAAAGTTCCCTCTCAAAATGGCACCAGAATAGATCAAATCATGTAGACTAGGGTTGCCATATTTCAAAAAGTGAAAATCCACAAAAGTTTTTGAGCTTTTCTTTTGGGGCCGGGGGGGGGGGGGGCAAAGTTGTTGAGCTTTGGAGGGTGGCCATGACAATTGTTTCAGGCCTCACACATATGGAAACAGCCACATCAACACACACAGATAATACCCTCCATATAATAACAAAATAGCCTGGCCCAAATCCAGTCAAATCCCATTGAAGTCAATTAGTTCTGACTAATTTATGCCCTATTGATTTCAGTGGGACTTTTGCATGTCTGCATTGAATTGGAGTGCACTGAGATGGGTGGAAAGAGGGCGGTTGATATGTACTGGCTCTTTGTTTGACTCTTGTTGTGCCTATCTACAACACAAATGGAGGTACCATATGGAATATGTAGCTCCCCGCCCCTACCTGTCGCATGAGGGGCATCACATTAAACAGGCAGTGCGTTCTCATTGGCCAATGATTCTTGTAACCACCTTGCCACCATACGGTAGGGAACTTGTATTGATATGTTAGTGGCTAATAGTGAGTCAGGCTGTTGGTCTATCTAGCTCAGTATTGTCCACACAGCTCTACAAGTTTTCAGACTGCCCTACCAGAAGATGCTAGAAGCAGAATATGGGAGTTTCTACATCCAAAGCAAATGCTCAATCTCTGAGCTATTGACCTTCCTCAATGTCTGTAATGACTCAGTATTTTGAGTTAATTAACTTCCAATATCCCCTTTATCCAGCCTTGTGATTGGACTAATTATAATTGTATTAAAACTAATGTCTTCCCTATAACTTAGAGGTAGGGAACAAGATCTACCCCAGCGGGACACATTCTGGCATGCACAACTCCATATGCGATTTTGACAGGCAGGTGGGGTTGGAAGCAGCAGCAGGAATAGATCAGTTTGTGACTTAAGGGTTAGTTTTGTTAATGTTAAAGCCAACCAGCCAAGAGGAAGACTGGTGGAGATGTTGCTTAGCAACCAGTGGCATGAACCTCACATGGTCTGATTGTCTATGTAGGTTTGAGGGACCTTCTGTGCATTACCGTATTTTTTGCTATATAAGACTCACTTTTTCCCTCCTAAAAAGTAAGGGGGAAAGTGTGTGCGTCTTATGGAGCGAATGCAGGCTACGCAGCTATCCCAGGAGCCAGAACAGCAAGAGGGATTGCTGCTTTCACTGCATAGCGATCCCTTTTGCTGTTCTGGCTTCTGAGATTCAGAATATATTTTTTCTTGTTTTCCTCCTCCAAAAACTAGGTGCGTCTTGTGGTCTGGTGTGTCTTATAGATCAAAAAATACGGTAGTTGAATGCCATCCAGCTATACACTATACTGAGAAATTCTGTAGTGCAGCTGATCTCAGCAGAGCTGCTATAAGTGCTGAGCAGCTGATTTCTTAGTGACTACCCTATGTTCTAATGCAGGTGTAGGAGACCTTAGGCACTGCAGGTGTTGCTGCACTAAAACTCCCACCATCCCTAGCCATTGTCCATGCTTATCGGGGCTGATGGAAGTTATAGTTTAGCAACATCTGGATGGCCAAAGGTTCCAGTCAAAATGTGGAGCCTGCTACCACAGTTATTTGATTGTTTTATTGATTGCTTACATGCCAAAATCATTTCTAATAATTTCAGAAACATAAAATCAAATATGAAAATGTCCACAAATAATTAAGACACACAATAAACATTTCCTTCAAAACATTAAACATCCACAATTAAAATATAAAACAAATCCTTCAACAATAGTATGATAGTTTGATAATTAATAGTTGTAGCTTCCTAATTTCTTGGGAAAGAAAATGAAATTATTTAATCAGTGTATATGTTGTTGGCTTTGAGTTAAGTAATATCACTGTATATAATTTATGAATTAATTGAAGGTATTTGTTCACATTCCTGTTTTGTTTTATTAATCATGCTTGAATTTGCCACGTTGATGGATATCGTTTTCCTTCTTTCTCTTCATAAGTATATATAGTGTTGTAAATAAATAAATAATAATAATATAAAACAAGTCTGTTTCAAAACTACAACAATGCCATCCCCACATGTTTATTCTGCACAAAATGTGATATTCAACTACACATTACTGAGAGAAGACACTTTGAAATGAGTGAACATAGGTAAGTTAGGTTACTTGCGATATAGAACTTAGCTGCATGCCACTGAAAGTGAGTGGGTTGCAGTCAACTAAGTTTTACTCAGAGTAAACCCATTGAAATTATTGGCCAGAAAAATGTCATGATCATTAATTCCATTGGGTCTATTAAGAGCAAAACTTAGTTGAACACAATTCAGAGTCTAAAAGGTGCTTTGGAATTACTAGACTTCCAGACATTCTATATTTGAAGAAAAGAAATAACTATTGGGCTGGATCCAGACTTTGTCATAATTTGAATAGGTACGGCAAAATCAATAGGCTTAATTCCCATTGATTTCACTAGGTCTACTTTGAGTATGATTAAATCTGGATTCAATCCCCCCCCTTTTTAAAAAACAAACAAATATGTTGTTATGTGTTTAATTAACATACCTTGATCAGCTTTATAGATCTCAGATAGCATGTGTTTTTTGGCTGGTCAGCTTTGAAAGGTAGTTTTAATGGAAAGCAAGGTGTGCCAGCAGAGTCGCTAAATTATATTTGGCAGGTGCTCCATTCCATCTAAAGAAGTTTGACTTCTTTAGGCAGCCTTATGCTGTCTGTTGTTGAAATTAAATACTAAATGTAAGCCAATACTTGTTTATTTTATGTGAGAGAGGGCAAAGTATTTCATGGCACAGTGACAATGTTTTCAGAGATCTTTGCCAGATCTCTGTATAAACGTAATTAAATGAACTAATTGGTTACCTGAAACTGTTCTTAGAAGAGCTGTACATGCCTGAACAAACAATTATTGTGGCTTTCCTTACACAAGAATGAGTCAGATAAACAATACTAAGAGAGGGAGAGAGATGGGAAGACGCCATCCAGTCTTTATAAAGCCCAGCTATACCAGGTTCTTCCTTCAACTCATTAAATAGATGATAGATAGATAGATGATAGATAGATAGATGATAGATAGATAGATAGATGATAGATAGATAGATGATAGATAGATAGATAGATAGATAGATGATAGATAGATAGATAGATGATAGATAGATAGATAGATGATAGATGATAGATATAGATGAGAGAGAGAGAGAGAGAGAGAGAGAGAGAGAGAGAGAGAGAGAGAGAGAGAGATGGATGATAGATAGATATTATATTATTAAGAATTTTCGTAATACATTACAATAAAAAATGAACCAATCTAAACAAAAATAACAACAAAAAGGAAAGGAAAGGAATAATGCAAAGTCCTCTATCACAGGTAGATATTAACTCTTGTCCCACACAAATATATGTGAACCCTTTCAGCTCTCACATGGGAGATTGCTTTTCATTTCCCAGCATCTCACCCTGGGAGATCTTCCCTTCCCTGCCTCTCACACAGAGTCCTTCACCAACAACGATACCTAGCATTCTCTGGGAATTTGGTACCATGAGAGGAATGGGGGTCTCCTAACAGTTTTCAGCATATTTAACAAAGCACAGTTCCCATGTTTCTTTGGGGGAGCCCATTACCATTAAAGTGGTATGATAATGCTTTAAACGTATGGTGTGGATGTGACCTGTGATTCCATTTGGCCCTTTGTGTACAGATTTTCACTGCCAAGATCAGACTCATCATTTGGCTCACCTTCTGTTTGATGGGCTTTTCATTTCACAGTTATAATTTGTTTTTGTTGTGGGCATTTTTCTTTTATTAATATGTTATTAGTATTTTAATGTATTTTTGTCTCACTTTTATTTAATCATAAGCTTGCCCAAGCGCCATGTAAGAGGAAAGGTGGATTCTTGCTTCTTAAAAGAACCCTCTACTAAATAAGTAATCAATAAATGATGTTTGCATCCTTCATTTTCTATCACGTAAACCAAGTTTCCCAAGATGGGTGAAGTTAGAAGCCAGGATTTTACTTTATTTTCACATCCCTTACTGTGAAAGTGGTCTTCAAAATTCTCATTTTAGAGGGGAAACCAGTATCAAAGGACAGCAGAGATGGCATTTCTGTTTGCACTTTTTATGTTTGTGACTCACAGGGGACAGTCTACGAGTGCCTGATTTTAGTGTCTACATTCTGAGCATTAGTCAACATGGTACACTTTGTTTTATAAGGCAGTAAAACCTCTCAATTTTAAGATGTCTGCTGTACTTTGTCCATCGACTCTACTGATTTTCACTCCTGAGATTTTTATTGTTCCAGCTGGCATTTTAATTGCAGACAATTGCAGTGTCAATTTTACAAAGACTTGCTAGAGAGAGAGGGAGAGAGAGAGAGAGAGAGAAAGTTAACCGACTGTAATTGATGAACAGCCTTCCCTCACACATGTATTTTAGGCTTAGTCGGCTGCTGTTTTACTCAGAAGGGAAGTGAATGTTAGCCTTGACCTTGGTTTCATAACTTGGACCAACTGTTCCTGTCCTCATGTCCCAGAGCACACACACTTGCTAGAAAGCCAGCTGGGGCAAGATGAATAAAGGGGATCATGACAAGTCTCATAGGATGGAATCACTAGACCCTGGTCTAGTTTTAAACCTAACAAAAAATAATTCCATACTGGGAGTTAGAATTTTCTAGCAGATGGTTTTTTGTATCCAAGCACACGGTACTCAAGAGTATTATTGTTTCTAAACAAGAAAATACCATTTGGTTACCATCACTGATCACTGCTGATAAATCTATTGTTCACGACTGTATCTCTAACTCTTGTTAAAATCAAAGGTTCTTTTTCAAATGCGATGCCAGATGTGTATGGAAATGAAATTCACCAGTAGCCTATGTACTGGACTACAACTCCCATCATACCTGAACACTGGTCATTCTGGCTGGGAATTATGAGTTGCAGGCTGGCAATATTTGGAGGGCACCATATTAGCTACCCTTGTTTTAAGCCAAATGAGGGGAAATTGTGAATGTCTCCAGATGTTGATAGACTACAACTCTCATTTCCCCAAACTATTGGCTACATGATCACATGTTCCTTACATGGCCTTCAGTTTGAAAGCAACTGTGGTGACCATTCAGCTAGCTTTCGTATTGAAATCAAACCTTAGTTTGAAGAAAATTTTAGTGTTCCTTCACAGGTAAACCATTTGAGGACTTCTGGTGGAATTTTCTGAAGAATAACAACATTTAGCAGGGCTTTGCACCTTCTTAAATCTTTGGTTTGGCACCTAGAAACTTGTGTATGTGTGGTAATGTTCTGAGCAGGAAGCCTACCATTGTTGGGGTAGCACACATGGTATCACACTGGAATGTGGTGTAAGAACAGAAGGATTAGCATCATTCACTTTTGAGCCAGTGCTTAACTCTGGCATCTTTCTCAGTTCAGTGGAACGAGTCTGAACCATCATTCGATTCAGTTCACATTGAAAGGCAAACCTATCTAATTTGCATTTCCCAAAACAATACACAACCCAAAACACAACCATCCTTCAAAATTCACAATGATAGGTGCTGACTTCAAACTCTGCCTTTGGGATTGGCCTGCAGAGGATTGGTAGTAGCACAGCCGATTCTAGTTGGCTTACCCTCACCACCAATCAGCTGATTGGGGGTGACAGAAAGTCTTCCTTGCCAATGCACAATCAGAAGTGGATGTTAAGCCTTCTGACTGCACATTGGCAACTGAGTATCCACCTGCCCCTCACCTGATTTCACATGTGACTTCAGATGAGGAACATGATTTGGTGGGGGGAAAGCCACATGAGCCAAATTGGAACCCCCTGCTGGGCCAAATTAGACCCCTGGACCAGGGGTTTAAAGCAAAGTGTCTAGCTGAATGAAGGTAGAAGCTTTCTGCACCATTCATTTTAAATATGACACACTCAGTCTATTGTTGAACCAGCTGCAAAATTGGGTCCACAACACAAAAGCAAAAAGCCACAGATGTAAGTCGCTTCAGCCAGGCAGCTTCAGAAGGCATCTTAAAGATTGCCAAGTGTGGGCTGAAGGGAGGAGGAAAGCGAGAACCTGCCACCTTCTATTAATTTTCGTTGCAATTCCATCTGTGCATGAAGTAGCCTAATGATCCAAGCAATTGCAGTCACTTGTCAAGGATCTTTTCACTTATTTCCCCGCAAACAAACTTGCTGATGATATTAGTGGGCAGCTGCCAGAATTCATCACGGCACTTAACGCATCCTTGGCAAGAGCTGACAGATGTGAAGACGCCGGGATATTCCACAGTTGGCACACATGACAGCCTAGAGCACAATTCACTTTTCAAAAGTCTATTTAAGGCAGAAGTGCAAAAAGAGAGGAAGAGATTGTACTAATCTTCAGAAGGAAGTCTATTGCCTAGGCTTGGAGAGAAACAGAGGGTGTAGTTTAGCATTCTGGCACATGATTTGCAGTAAGTCTGTAAAAATCTGAGGTTCACTTTCCAATTCCATCAGAAGAAAGACCTCAGGAAGCAGAGGTGGGAAAACCCATCTCACTTGATGTCTTGTATATGACAGTAGCAATGTATTATAATGTTAGAGGTTTTATCACAATCAAGCTGTATATAAATTTTGTGAAATAAATAAAACAAAATAAGGTTTTTAATTATCCCCATTTTCTGTGAAGCTCAGGATAGTGTCTCTAATGTATTTTGTCACCACAACTCTGGGAGGTAGGTTTGTCCAAGACTGACTGGCACAAGATGAGTTTCAAAGATGGCTAGGTGGGGCTTTGAAATTAAATCTCTTTCAACCCAGTCAAAAGGGGTGAGTACATTTTCTCAATGTTGAAGAACAGGTCACCTTTACTTATTTGATTTGTACATGGTGCCTCTCCCTTCTATCTTCACAACAACCCTGTAACATAGGCTAGGCCAAGGTCTCTTAAACAACCTTTCTGGCTAAGTGGATATTTGGACCTGTGACCCCCTCCAATTTAGTTCTGTACACTACCTACCATCCCATACTGGCTCTACCACCACCTCCCCCTTCCCCAAGGCCCTGAAGCTTCATGGGGAAACAGCATAAATGATGTCAGTCCCAAACAGTGTTGTTTTTTCTCACCAGGGATGGGACCAGAGCAACTGAGGTGGGAAATGTTCATTTCTGCTGGGACAAAGATCCTTAGAGAACCATGGCAGGAAAAGTCTCTCGTCTGGGTCCTGAGAACATCACACAACCTCATTTCCATCTACTACCTGAAGGTGAATTTCTGAGCTTTGTGGCAAAGAAGGGGAAGAGCTGGAGTGCTAGAGGGCACTTTGTACCCACCTTTTTTTTTTTTTGCAAGCATACAGATTGAATGAGCACAAAACTTTGGATCTTTGCAAGCATTCAGTTGAAGCTACTCTGAGAATTTATTAAAGGGAATTTCATAGAAAAACCTTGAATGAGTATATATCAATACTTTTTTTTAGGGTGAACAGCAGGATTCTTGTAAATTGTTCAAAACTGATTTAGTTTTGTGCTATAGTTCTATTGCTTATATACCACAGAAACTTTGTATTTCTAGAGAGGGTCAATAGAGGAGGAGGAGATTGTGGAGAGTCAGATCTCCATTTCTCTAGCTGTTGGGAGACTGGCACTACAGGGTCCCATTCAGTGGTGGCCACCAGGTGAGCAGGTCTTTGTCATCCCAGTGGTACCTAGCCCTTTCATATGAAAGAACAGGGAGTCCTAACAAAAAGAAAGAGCAAGTGCTCAGGAAATTAAATGGGATCTTAAAAGACCTCTATTAGGCTGAGAAGCGGCTTCACTCAGTACTGTTAGGTTGGATCCACTATGCAGTGTCATAGCTATGACTCCTAATCTGGCTACTATGGAGTCATATCTGCTGTCCATGTTCCACCCACCCACCTCCCCATATGCCTTCATCTCTCTGCCTGCTACAGTTAAGCACATAGGAAGAGCCCTGTTGCATCAGGCCAAGTGTTCATTTGTCCAGCAACCCCTTCTTGCAGTGGCCAGCCAGATGGTGTTTTGGAGCCTGGAAGGAGGAGCTGAGTGCAGAAGTTTCCCTCCTCTTTCTCTGTTGGGAGCTCCATGCCATTCTCTCTTCACTTATCCATGTAGGACAGATAGACTGGGTTTAGATCTTTCTCGCTGTTCCCACCCACCCTCAGGAATATCTGTTCCTTCCACCAGCTATGGAATCTGGCACCAGCCTTGCCCTGTGTAAGGCTAGCTGGTCACACCCACCCAGCATCACATGGCACTGCCCATCAGGTGAAAAGTTATGGAGAGGCACTGGAAACAAGCAATTACAAAAATCAGGTAAAAGATTGCTTCTGGACCCTAAACTATGTGTTCTATTTTAATAAAGGGAATGCAGCTCTTATATGTAAACAGTTGCATATCTTATTGTAGCCATTCAATTAGTCATTGCTCAGGGCTGGAAAGGCACTTCATGCTGTACTCTACATAACTGGTTCAATAAAGTCATGGTCATTGTTATTTCAGAGAATTTGGTATGTAATCTTCATGTGACTAGCACTGGCACTGATCCTTCTGTTTGGGGTTATTTATTAAATGTGCAATGCCTTCTTACTGTCTTGTCTTGTATTTTTCATTGTATAATGTAAGGCTGTTTTCATATCTCATTTACAATTTTATAATTGTATCCATTTCATTCACTTCTGTATTCTTATTTGTCTTTGGACTTTATTATCAAAAGCAGTTTGTGTTGGACTTATATTATTTTGTTCTTATTGTTTGCTTTTATCTTTGTATGTATTGTCTTTGTTGTTCAATGGGGGGGAGGTGTGGATAGCAGCTGAAGACACATCTTACTAACTTCTGAGCCACTTAGGAAGTGGATGAGATAGCTGCAAGTCCTTGCGGGGAGGGCAGTGTCCTAAACACTGTCCACTCATTTTTACTTTTATGTTTTGCAATATTTTATCTGCCACAAGTATTATAAAGGTAAAGGGACCCCTGACCATTAGGTCCAGTCGTGACCGACTCTGGGGCTGCGGTGCTCATCTCGCTTTATTGACCGAGGGAACTGGTGTACAGCTTCCGGGTCATGTGGCCAGCATGACTAAGCCGCTTCTGGAGAACCAGAGCAGCGCACGGAAACGCCGTTTACCTTCCCGCCGGAACGGTTCCTATTTATCTACTTGCACTTTGATGTGCTTTTGAACTGCTAGGTTGGCAGAAGCAGGGACTGAGCAATGGGAGCTCACCCTGTTGCGGGGATTCGAACCTGAATCTGATCGGCCAGTCCTAGGCTCTGTGGTTTAACCCACAGCACCACCCGTGTCCCTTGCCACAAGTATTATAGGAACCTAGGAAGTGGGCTTGCACTGACCAGTGATCCATCTAGCTCAGGATTATCTGCACTGATTTGGAGTGGCTCTCCAGATTTCCATGACATGGTCTTTCCCAGCCCTATCTGGAGATGCCATGTATTGAACTGGAACCCTCTGCATGCAAAGCAGATCCTCTACCACTGAGCCATGGTCTTTTGCATTAAACACTGTAGCACTACAAAACTGTAAGAGTATAATCTACTCATACATAAGCTCGATAACGTTCAAAAGGACTTACAGTGGAACCTCGGGTTGCGAACGTGATCCCTACGGGAGGCATGTTCGAAACCCGCAGCATTCGCAACCCACCGCGCCGCATCTGCGCATGCGCGGGCTGCGGTTCGGTGCTTCTGCACATGCGCAAAGTGCAATTTAGCACTTTGTGTTCGGCACGGTACGCAACCCGAAAATGTGTAATCTGAAGCGTCTGTAATCCGAGGTACCACTGTACTTCCAGGGAAGTCTGTACAGTACAGTGCTGGAATGCTAGGCTGCAGTCCTAAGCCTACTTACTAAGGAGTAAACTCCAGGGAACACAGTAGGTGTTACTTCTGAGCAAACCTGCAAATGATTGCACCATAAGTCTCATTAGTATACTGCTGCAGCAGCTTCCTGTGTGAATTATGTAAGTTTTCCACTATGCTTTATTAGACGTAGTTTATTTCCTTTTCAACTTAATAAAAAGCAATTGCATGATTTAAAGCACATACGCACACCAGATTGCCTGTTATTGGAGAAAGATGGATTAATTTGTTCATTTGTCTAGTCATTTGTTTTCATATAAAGCAAAATGACAGGACAACAGCTGGAGATTATTATTATTTTTAATAGCCTTCAGGCTTTTCTTTATTGAATATTTCCAAGTGTAAATCAATCTAACTATTTTAAGATTCCAAAATATGTAAACTTAAAAATCTACTCCGTTAATTTGTGCAGATTTGCACGTCAAGCAGCACAAAAGGAACCCTTGATATAACCGAGGGCTTTATAGGCTTCCATTTGGCACTTCTTAAAAGCTAAATACAGTGTTTTCAGCTTTAGATATCTCTTCCCTTCATTTGCACTCTCCAGCACTAGCAGGATACAATGGAAGTGGCAAAGAGGATTTAATTTTATTACCCAAAATATTTCATCCTCTCTTCCCTAAGTTTATATTACAGTAATGCATTTTGTTATTTACATGCTGCTGCAAAGACAGACAGCCAAATAAGAACTGGAGTCAGAGAGACATTTAGAATACAAATAAAAATTCTTCAATCCTCCCCCCGCCCCAGCATGATGGCAGAGAAAAGCCAGCAAGATGTTGAAGCCGAGTTTCATCCTTCCTTCCTTAAATTATTTATGTCCTAACTGAAGAAGTATGAAATGCAGGGTGGGGAGAAAAAAATCAAGGAGTAGTTACTGTTGGGAGTTATGCTGTATGGAGACTGGGAAGGAAATCAACGGAGTTTACTTTTTAAAGCAATCATACCAAATTCACAATTTCCGAAACAATATGCAAATTGAAATACAGCCGTTCTTTGAAATTCACGCTTTTCTGAATTTTGCAAGGCAGTTCTCCAGCTAAGTAATGTGTACAAAAACGCACCTACTAGGATAAAGTATGCATAAATAGGCATATACCGTCAATTTCACACACACACACACACAAAATGCATGGAGGGTTACATCCCACGCCCCTGTGTGTGTAAGTGAAAATCGTGTAAGTGAGGAGCACCCTCTAAGCACCCTTTAAATGCCTTCTCTGCTGCTCTCTCTCTCTAATCCAGACAAAGAATATAGTATCCAAAAATATCCACAACTAGAATTGAAACTCTGGGGCTGGAAGGAGACTGGAGGATGCATAGGAAAGTGGCATCTGTTGCTGTGCCACTGTATGTCTCAGCTGTTGTTAAAGTTCGGCTGTGCCTCCTGTATCTTTGGGGCTTCCTCCACCCTCACCGAAGTTCTCTTTGGGCTCAGGGGAGGGTCTCATGTTGAGGCACAAGGGCTCTTCAGCTCTCTCCTGCCATTTCCAGGTTTAAATCAAATTATTTGTTTATTTCCCGGTGCGGCACATACACACGGTCATGCGCAATATAAAATGGGGGCACAATATATAATGGTCTACAAAACTGTGTATATTAGCCAAAATTGGATATTAAAAGTTTCCTCTTAAAGAAATTTCCATAAGTTCTTTTTTTTAAAAAAAAAATGCAAATTGCTGAATTTAAGATTGAAAAAATGAGGAATTGGGAGAACAGAAACCAGAGAAAAGGAGTGCTCTTTAGTGGCACGCTCAGTCTGACCAGACACAAAAGAGCCCAGCTAAAAATAAGATGGAGTGCCCGTGTCTGCCACATTCTCTTTTATTGTAAGCTCCCCAGTGACAGACCTTGGGATATCAGATTTCAGTGGCACCCCTCCGCCTCTCACACTATAATTTAAATCATAGTTGTGGCGACCGCAGCGATGCTCCTGGGCTCCGTGCCCAGGGTGACTGAACCAGTCACGCTCCCCTAAATTTGCCTCTGAGCTCCCTCTATGCCAGGTTGGAAGGTGGTTCAGTGGAAGTGGGTAGTGATTGCCCTGTAGGACAATCCCATCACAAGGGATGCCAGGAGAAAATAGGAAGCTACAGGTATGACAAGAGATGATGTGAAGGGCTCTAGCTTCTTTGATAGAGCTTTGCAACCAGAACACCTTGGTTTAAATCCTTTGCACCTCCAGGTGCGGGTTGCCCCAAACGCTGGCGAACTGCTGCCAGTCAGTGTAGTCAGTACAGAACTAGATGGATCCACTTACTAACTTGGTATAAGGCAGCTTCCTACGCTCCTAAGATCTACCTGCTTAAGGGTACAGTGGTACCTTGGGTTAAGCACTTAATTCGTTCTGGAGGTCTGTACCTAACCTGAAACTGTTCTTAACCTGAAGCACCACTTTAGCTAATGGGGCCTCCTGCTGCTGCTGCGCCGCCAGAGCACGATTTCTGTTCTCATCCTGAAGCAAAGTTCTTAACCTGAAGCACTATTTCTGGGTTAGCGGAGTATGTAACCTGAAGCGTATGTAACCTGAAGCGTATGTAACCCGAGGTACCACTGTATTTCGCTTTTTTGGCCTTCTGACAGAGCCTTCTTGTTATTAGTTTCCCAGTAATGGAATGCCTTCCCTGGTGAGGTGCAACCAATTGCTAACTTTCAGCAAGAATTGTAAAACATTCCTGTTCACCCAGGCATTTGATAGCTGCAAGAAACTGTTTTTTTGCAACTTTGAAATGATTAGCTATGAGGATATGTAACTGTTTAAAACAGTTTTAGAGCAGAGGTGGCCTCTCAACACAAGAGCCATATTCTATTCTGGGCAACCTTCTGAAGATCATTTTCAGATGTTGAGTGGAGCGATGAGCAAAGTGGCCCCAGTAACTCCAAAAGATTGGGGGAACCTGATTTAAAAGAACCATCAGAACTAACATTGTCTAGAACTCTCCCTAGATACTTGCATATCTTTTTTTTCTTTGAAAGTCTAAGTATTTAGATATAGCTCCATGTCAACTTGCAAGAAGCAAGCTATTACAGGAGAGAACAAAGCAAATAGACTACAGGGGAGAATAGGCTACAGGAACGGTTCTCGTGAACTAGGGCTGAATATTTCACATTGGAATTCTCATAAAAAATGCCGATTAAGTATAAAAGTCAAGCAAGAGTCTTGTGACGCAAAGAACAGTACTCAATTCATAAAGTAAATGGTTTTGTTTGTTTTGTTTTTTGTTTAATGGAAAAGCTTGAATTTTCCTTGCCACAGGCAAAATAAGTGCTTGAAGACTCTCCATGGCCTGTAGCCATTCATTCACAACGTCCTAGGTAAAGTACTTTATTGTGATGTATCTTGTCAGGTTGTTTCATTCACATCATACAGTGTTACATCAGCTAATGTGATTTGACAGATGCAGCTTGACATAACATGACATGAAACATGTCACAGAATAAATTTAAAAAGCAGTTGCTGGAAGGTAAAATCTCATAGTTTTTTGTGCAAGGAAAAAGAATTTCACATGTATGTTAGAATGGATTGTTCAGATTGCATGCACACACACAATTATCAGGTGCATGTAGACAAAAAATTAAAGAGACACTGTTACTCTGGATAAATTCTTATTTGAAATAGAGGGGCTAGCTCAGTCATCTGAACCGTCAGGCCATTTTCTCCATGGTATTGCATGGAAAAACCATGCAGAATTTTGGAAAGGGAGGGAATATGCTAGAGAAATGCTATTCACAGTAAGTTTCAGAATCATGGCTCTTGGATATTCATAATTTATCACTGACCCTCTGCATGTTTAGGTCCAAGTTGGATTTACTCAAATAAGTGTACATGGGGCAACTATTTAAACTGGAAAAAGCCATGCATTTGTTAAAGATTTATTGGAGATTTTTTTTAATAATAACTAAGAGAAGGTCACTCAAAAAGGACAATCTCCCCACTTCTCTCGCACAAACACATTAATTTTTTAAGTAGCTGTCTAAAAATGCTCAGCTGCACTGCTTCAAAAGCGGAACACTCATATAGCACCTAGCTCTTCAAGAGAAATGGACTCATCAGGCTTGGCTCTCTAGAGCCTTGGTCAAACAGCATGCCTTGCTGTTTGGTTTCCTTTTGCATCATATATTAATCTTGACGTCTTTCCAACACACACATCAGGCCATCAATCTCCTTGGAAAGACACATTTGACTAAATACATTTTGTGTCCTTATAGTTTCAACTTATATGATGACCTTCATTTCCTTTGATCATGCTGTATATTTTTTCTGTCACAACGGGACATGATCCCTTTGTTAATTTATCTTGATCCGCTGTTTTCTTCTGCATACATTTTTTCTTCATATCATGTTGAAAAAGTCAGTAAAAAAATAACCCCCACCCTCAGGCCAGCTGCTTCAGAACAGTGGTCCAACATATTATACATCCAAAACAAATAGGGAATCTTTACTAGTTATTGAGATGCAATCCTAAATCTGATTAACTCTTCTGGAAATTAGAGTTTATTGAGTTTTGTGAAAAATCCAACATGTGTCCGGATTCCGTTTCATAATATCCTGAAAAATCTCCAGAAACAGGAACTAGGTCATATGAAGTGCCATCTGGATACATGTTGGAATATTGACAAGGCGACCAGTTTAGGAAGCCAAAATACACTGGGAAATATCATGCTATTTATTTGCAATAAGTGTTAATGAATCTAGGGAGATGAGATTCTAATTCTATACACACTTACCTACAAGTAAGCTGTATTGAATTCACTGGGACTTACATTGACACATGCTGCAATTGTATTTGGGCTTTATCCAATGTTAGACCTACTCTGAGTAGAAACCATGAAAATAATGGACATCAGTAACTTAGACCCATTAATTTCAATGACCCTACACTGAAAATAACTTATTTGAATACAACCCTTTGTTTACCATGGCTTTTCCTGGCTACCTTTATAATATTTTAAGGATTTTTTTAAATTAAGAATTTTACTGCATTTTAATGATTTCCATTTGTGTTATATTTTCTGATATTACTGAATGCCAAAATGAGATGTCTGTATAACAAATGGCATATACATATTTTAATAAAACAGCACAAAAATAAATCTCAGTAGATACTTATAAGATTGTGCTCCAAAGTGCCTTAGCTATTTTAGACATTCCAAAGAAAGTGAAAAACATGTTTCCAAAGACAGCATTCCAAACTGTGCTTTGACATTCAGTTTTTGACATTGTCCGTATTTTAACCCACACAAGTTTTTAGAAAGTATCATTCAGCGCTGAATTTTGAAATGCATTCTTTTCTGTTCTTTGCCAATTATTTTGTCAGTCATTATGTTCAGAGCTGCACATTAATTTGGGATGCAAATTGGAATTTTTTGCAAACACACAGCCCATTTGGCAGTAAACTGCCCATATTCAGTTGATCTGGAGGTCCCAAGACCTTTGGAAATTGAAAGTGAAATAAAATAATCCATGGTATGCCATTGTCTTAGAGCAAAGGGAGCCAATGTGATCCCCACCAGATGTTCTTACATAATAATTCCCGTCAGCCCAAGCTAACATGGTCACTGTTAAGGAATGAGTAGAATTGGAGTCCAAGAACATCGGGGGGGGGGGTGTCACTACGTGAGCTGGGTTTTCAGTGGTGACCCTGGAGTCTCCCAAAAACCTTGCTGTTAAAGAGCTGTCTTTGTCAAATGTCCCATTGCCTTTCTCTGGATCTGTCTTATGATGTCTAATGGCATTGTAGTCATGATCTCTGCTACATGTGAGTTCTCTGTTGCTACATGTTTTATGTTTATTTTAGGTTGGGGGTAGGGATGTGGGTGGCGCTGGGTCTAAACCACTGAGCCTAGGGCTTGCCAATCGGAAGGTCGGCAGTTCGAATTCCTGCAACGGGTGAGCTCCTGTTGCTCCTGTTGCTCCTGCCAACCTAGCAGTTCAAAAGCACGTCAAAGTGCAAGTAGATAAATAGGTACCACTCCGGCAGGAAGGTAAACGGCGTTTCCGTGCGCTGCTCTGGTTTCGCCAGAAGCGGCTTAGTCACACTGGCCACATGACTCGGAAAAACTGTCTGCAGACAAACGTCAGCTCCCTTCGCCAGTAAAGCGAGATGAGCACCGCAACCTCAGAGTCATCTGCGACTGGACTTAACTGTCAGGGGTCCCTTTGCCCTTACCTTTTAGGTTGGGGATGGGGTGGGGTAGTGAGCTTGAGTTTTTGCTTTCGTGATTTATTTATTTTAAGGTTTTAATTGCAAACTGCCCAGATAATTTGGTTGGATAGGTGGTATAAACCGACAATGTTGATACTGACAGAATAATAATAACAGTAATAGGAATAGTAACAATAACAGTAATTCAAAGAAGCCTGTTCATAAATTGGCATTGCTGTTCCATAGTGATCAGTTCATACCACTGCAATTCATACCCTTGACATTTACATTTATTGAGGGAGTCATCACCAAGGACACATCACCTACAGTACCTTCCTCAAGAAAACCCCAGTAATTGCAGCCTAGGACTGAGTCCGCAGTCTTGATTTGATCATTAAGAAAAAAATGCAGACAATCTCACAGAAGCAAGAGGAGGGAGAGAGAAAAAGCATTAGCCTAGCTGAATTTTCTACACTGACTAAGCAGCTTTATCATTTCAAGGACAGAGAGGGAAAAAAGGACTTCAACTCTCCCTAAATGTAAATTACTGACACAATTGCAGCTACTTATGCCAACATAAAGTGGAATTTAACAGGGCCCTCTGGAGTTTTAAATCCTCTGAACGGTGAATGTAATGGGCAGTAGGCACTTTCTTTCAGGCAAGTTGTCAGGATTAAAATGAGAAATTTGCAGGTAGGGAAATGGTCACCTTAGTGAGCTCATGAAAAATAAAAATTAATGATGAGTTTCTTGTTTATATCCGGTTCACAGATTATCAATAAAAAAAATTGGATCAGAAACCCTGCTTTCCACCTCCCTTATCATTGCCTAGAGAGCCTGTTTGTAACGTGGCAAACTCTGGGAAAGATTGTTTTTGACTGGAAGCAATAACCAGTTTTCAAGTTGAAGAAAAGTTCAGGCATTGTTTGGTTGTCTTGTGTATGGTGCCTGTATATTTAAAGCGGGTGCTCTATTCCTTGCATTTTCTAAAGCAATGACAGCATTTTTTATACTTAAAGGTAAAGGGACCCCTGACCGTTAAGTCCAGTCGTGGACGACTCCAGGGTTGCGGCGCTCATCAATTTCACCCAATTTCAATCAGGGATAGTAAAGATTTTGCCACAGGGTCCATGGATAAGAGAAACAAAACAGCATTAAAGGTATCTTCCACATTTGAATCTTACATCTCTCTTTGGGTTTTGCATGTGATGACATGAGTAATCATTTCTCCAAGGCTTTATTGCAGAGGCTCTTATGACAGGGTAAGATTCCATGGAAAAATACATCATCTCCCAGAAAAGAAAAGAAAAACCCCTATGGTTTAACTAGTCATTCTAATGGGAACACTAACTTGATGGACTAATGGTTTGGTTTAAGGGAGCTTTCTGCATTCCAGGGGAGAATGTTTCTGGCTCATCCCACTCCTTGGTCTGAGAAAGCAGTTTTCTACTTGCAAAGAGGGTTTTTAAAATGCAAAGAAATATTCAAAAATGTAATCTTCCAGCTGCAGTCTGTAGTCATACAGCCTATTCTATGACTGCAAGAACTCTACCATCTCTTTATCATGGTTCCTAAAGCATGCCTGTGCAACAGCAAATGGCCTTGCCAGAGCCAAGAAGATAATAGAGATAAGAGGAAATAACTATTTACCAATAGGATCTAAAGGGCTGTGTGGACAATGGGACAATTAGAGCTCCTGTTTCTACTGCAGCCTTCTCACATCCCCTGAAGAGCTCTTCCTAGAGACTGGGTAGTTGGAGAGATTCTTATAAGTGGAATTTAATGTGGGAACTAAGTTGGTTATCTTATTTCCCCCATACTCTTAAACACACCTGACCATGGGGATGCCTCCCTACTAGCTGTGAGAAGGTTATTCAGTATACCTTGATCACAATAACAAACAGCCATGAAATACAAAAGATATTAAACACCAGAGAAAATGGCTTCCATTTGTTACAAGCACAGTTCTACAAGCTCTCAAATGTAAACCATTGTCACTCTCCATGTACATGTCTGATTACTTCCATCCCTTAATGGTGTGGAAAGGCTAAAGAGATGTCCATCAGGGCAACGCTAGGTTCCAAGGCAGGGGGTACAGAAACAGCTGAGAAGCTGTCTAAGATGGAGGTTGTGTGCAACAAGTGAATAGCTATAATTGCCCCTGCTGTCTCAGCTCTTCCTCATACAGAGTATGAACCTTGCTACCTCCTGAGAAGGACTCGTAGATAGACTATATAGTGCTTCGTGAACTATGCTGCAACTTTCATTCTGATGCAGTGTCATCACTCTCTCTGCTCCTATGGTCCTGGTACTAATTCTAGAGGGATTGGAGCTAAGCTTTTGGGCCTCTGTCATCAGGATAGGGCATATTTCAAGGAGACAGCCCCAGGGCACAAACAAAGGCATATCCTTGGTCCTAGTGTCCTATTGCTGGTGGTAGAGTCTTCTACAGCCAAAGAGGAGGTCTCATCTGCTTTTGGATATAGGCATGGGCTGGCCCTGACCATATTGTTTTGACCTCATAAAGGTAGAGAAGTGGGAAGGAGTCACAGGGAAACAGCTACTTCACAACTGTCTTAGCAATAGCCGGAAAATGTTTTAAATAGTCATATTCATATTCATATTCATATCCATCTTCATTTTCCTTCCTTCCTTCCTTCCTTTCTTTTTAAAAAAGACTATCCACTTCATAACTCCAGCAATCGCACACTTAAATAAAACATTGAGCCCAGTCTTCTATATACAATTGACACAATACATTCCTACCTTCCCAGTCATTCACTGAAAAAGGAAGCAACTGAGGTGTCTATTATAGAGAGGACAGATAAAATTTAACTTAACGAGGAAGAAATATCCATGCCACATGTTAAAGGAAAAGCAGCTGGAAGAATGAAATCTTAATCTAATTGATGCTTCAGAACAAAAAGAAAAGGAGACAGCAGTTGGCACAAGACTGTAGTAATCACCAGAGCATGAGCCTCAGACTCTCAGTACTCTCATTATGACCAAATCTAATCAGATGTATAATCTGTATGAGCTACAACTGTGCAGAATTTTATCTGAATACTTTTTTGCGTGTGATATTTCTTTTTCTCAGCCACTGAGGCCCCTTTTGCACTTCTGTAAATATTCTTCAACATTTGTGATGGCCAAAATTTTGCCCCACAATGGTGTTCCAGGGCATTGTGGAAGGTAGAAAATGGTGGCCAGCCTGCCAACAAAGTTGCAGTGACAGCAAAAATAGATAGATAGTGGGCAGGGGACAAAGGAGGTATGTTGTTGTCATTGCCCTTTTAAGTAACTGTTTCTTGGCCCACCCGACCCCCCTGCCGTCTGCCTTGACAATGTTAGTAAAATGGTTCCCCTGGATTCTCTGCTCACAAACAGGAAGGAGAATTTCATGGTGTCACGTATGCACAACTCTAGTATGAACTAGATATAGAGCCATACCCCAGTGCCACCCCATATACATATGACCTCCATAGTCCATTTCCTGCTGCATGGATGTTGCCTGTGAACTCAGACCACTGAAACCTGTTATTCTCCTTGGAATTCCAGCATCAAGGTATCAATAAAGCAGACATGGAATGATGGGTTGGTTGGTAATTGAACTGTGCTGATGGGAACAAAAATTAGATATGTGGGAGGGAGTCTGTACATTGCCTTTGCTTATGACACCAATCAGGAAAGGCCAAGGATTTGATAGTGTACTTCTCATATCTCCCTTTGCAAGCTTCCCTGATAAGAAAAACCCACACCCTAGGTTTTAGTTTTCTAGATGACTGAATGGTACAAACATTTTCCCCATGGAAACATTTCAAGAGCACACACTGGGCTCATGGCCCATTGGCTCTTGAGTGGGAAAATGGCTTGTGAATGCTGCCTTGCATCACCTGGTTAAAAATAGCATTTGATGGCTCACTGTTGAATGTGTGAAATGACTTTTCAGGAGAAGGGAGAGACCATAGATCAATGGTAGGGCACCTTGTTTGCATGCAGAAGATCCCAGGGGCAGTCTCTGAAATCTTCCTTTTAAATAAAAAAGAATCAGGGTGCAGGTGATAGGAAATACTTCTGTTCAAGACCTTGGAGAACTGCCAGTCAGAATAGATGTTACTAGGCAAGTTTGACCTGGTATAACAGCTTTATATGTTCCCCAAAGCACTGCATTTGTGGCAATATGAAAGTTCTGACAGACACTGCAGTCATAAAATGATGAAATGGCTCTTGTGAACCAGCCCTTCCTTAGCTTTTTTTATTTTAATAGATCATGTGTTCTTGTTGTAGCCAGTTTACAGAGATGCTTTATGATAAACCAACATATGGCAGGGATAACCAATGTGTCATTCTCCCAATGCTGGGGACCACAATTCCCATGACACCTACTCATTGACTATGCTGGCTAGGACTGATGGGTGTTATGGTCCAAAACATCTGGATGATACCATATTGGCTACTCCTAGAATACTGAGTCAACATGCAGATT
Organism: Podarcis bocagei; assembly: GCF_964188305.1. Classification (NCBI taxonomy): domain Eukaryota; kingdom Metazoa; phylum Chordata; class Lepidosauria; order Squamata; family Lacertidae; genus Podarcis; species Podarcis bocagei. The sequence continues at coordinate 38,174,668 of NC_138140.1, read as the reverse complement.
TGTCTACATATTCTAACTGGCTACATATTCTAACTGGCAGCAGGTTCTTGGATGTTAAGTGTCTTTTCCAGCACTTGCAACCTAATTCCTTTGGTGGAGAAGCTGGGGACTTTCTACATGCAAAACATGCATTCTAGTCTGCTATTGTGCTAGGGCCCTTTCCATCAACTTGATTGGTGATATTTATATGTAGGTAGAGGACTGTGCTGAGCACACAATGATAATGATTAGAACTCCACAAAGCTTTGGAATGTGCCATGTTCAACAGAAACATAGAAAGCTTCAATATACCAAATCAAACCATTGTTCCATTTAGCTCAGTATTGTCTACAAAGACTGACAGCAGCTCTCCAGAGTTTAAGGCAGAAGTGGTGGAGTTTGAACCTGAGACATTCTGCAGGCAATGCAGATGTTGTACCACTGAGGATGCACTGTCCTTTATGGAGTAACATCTGGGACATAAGATCATGCCCAACAAAGTTAGAGCTAGCATTGGATACAACCAAAGGGAATCTGCCTTACAATGAGCCAGATTATTGTTCCATCAAGTTACACTGGTTGGCAGTATTTCTCCAGGCAGAGTTCTTTCACAGCCCTAGCTGGAGATGCCAAGGACTGAACCTGGGACTTTTTGCATGTAAAATAAATGTTCTCCCTCTGGGCTACTGCATCACCTTAAAAATCCAATGAGAATCCATTACAAAGCTACTCTCTAAGACAAGCAGACATGGAGATTGTGCAGGAAGCAATGGGATAGACATCCAAGTGTACATTTGAGGACTAGCGTGTAAATGAGGGATTTACAACAGCAGCCCCCAGACAAATTGCTGTATCATGGCTAGTTTAGCATTCTTATTATATATAAGCCAGAGAGTGCATAACAGCATGCTAAAGAAAGGCACACTGTATGTAAGTATGGCAAGAATTTGAAACAGTACACATATTTTACTTTTCTGTAAAATCCTCCAAGCCCTGCTAAAACTGAAGGGCACTTGAATTTTCCCCAAGCTGTAATTGTATCCAAGTTGCATTGGGTGGTTACACACTACAGTATGTCAGTCAAAAAATTGGTTTTTATTCCCTCTTCCAAAATTTACATGTAAAGCCTAAGAACAAAAGTAATATGCTAATATGAAATATCTGTAGATTAGTCACGGATGCTACTATTTTTTTTAAAAGATATTTATTACAAATCTCCAAATGGAGCACTCTCTCTCACCCCCAGTTCATTGTGCAAAAACTAATCTTAAACTTTCAAATATATTACTTGACATTTTATAGCCACCAGAGCAGAATAGCAATTTTTTAAATGTTAGTGGAAATTGGATAAGAAACCACATCTCAAAGGAGAATCACTAGAGTATGGAATACAGCTATTAATTTATTTTCCATTACCACCTGGAATCTCTTTCTACTCTTCACATCCATCTATCATCTGTTCTGCTTAGTCTATACCCATAAAAATAATTTTGTGATTATAGGAGGGAAAGATACTGTCAGATGATTTATGGGTGATCAGTAATCTAAAAGTAACACTGCAAATTAAGCTTCTCAAATAAGCACTTAATTTAGATGTAAGAAGACATTTATTGTACAGTATGTTAATTAAACAACAATTCATGGATAAAGAGCAGCTGATTAGGTTACACAGATACCAGAACAGCTTAGACACTCTCTTTCTCTTTTTAATTTTAGATGCTACAGTAAATGATCCTCCAAGCTCATCCATATTAACCTTTGTACAGTTATTCACAACTGCATTCTATCTCCTCCCCAAAGTTTTACAGCTAATCTTGTTTTGTCCAGAACTTGATACTGTTGTTATAATGGAAGGAGAGAAAATCTTTTTTTTTTTTTAGAAAAAAGAAAGAAAGAGAGAGGGAGATGTCAATAAACAAAAATCTAGTTCACAGACTTTACTGAACCAGCACTATTCTGACATGGTGGAGGAGCAAGCATGCCCCCTCCACCAAAGATATAAATAATGACACCTGTGAGATATAAATAACAGTGCTTGGTTTTACATTAATGCACAAGTGGGAAAGGGCTGTAGCTGAGTGGTGGAGAGCATCTGCTTTGCATGCAGAAAGTCCCAGGTTCAATCCCCAGTATCTCCAGGTAGGGCTGGGGAAAAATCCCTGCCTGAAACCCTGCCAGGCTGTGTAGGAAATACAGAACTTGGTGGGGGCCAATGGTCTGATTTGGTGTAAAGCAGGCACGTCCAACAGGTAGATCGTGATCTACCAGTAGATCACTGGACGTCTGTGGTAGATCACGGGCAGATCAGTGGCTCCCCCTAAAGAAGCTGGACAACTTTGGCTCCCCTAAAAAAAGCTCAACATTTTGGCCCTTCACCCCCCCCCAAAAAAAACAGGCCTTCCCTCCTCCCTAAAAGAAGCTCAACAAGTTTGACCTGAGCCCCCCAAAAGGGGGTAGATCACTGCCAGTCTTTGTGAGTAGATCACAGTCTCTTGGGAGTTGGCTACTGTGGCATTTGCCTCCTAGGTGGGTCATAAGGAAAGGGTTAAATGAGTGTGGCGTGATTGGCTAGTGGAAACTGATAGGAGGAGTGAGAGTGGGAGTTGTGTGGAAGTCAGTTGAGAGTTGGAGAAGAAAGAGGGAGGATATAAGTCTGTGGGTTGGTCGAGTTGTGTGGTGAGAGAGTGAGAGGAACTGTTAGGTGGAGTCAGATAGATAGTTAGGATAATCAGTTTAAAGTTGTTAGGAACATATAGGTCAGTAAATAAACTAAGACTAAGAAACTTCCAAGAAAAAAAACCTGAAACCACAAGCTTGTTCATGCCTATAAAAGAAACGTGATTATTTGTTAATGTTAACAACTGTCTGGACTCTGTGTGTAGCCGAGAGAAACGGGTTGGTGGCAGCGAAGAGGCAATCACAGTGGTGGCACAGGGATCAATAGACCGTCAAACGTCCGGGGACCCTGTGTGATCGCCACAGCTACCCTTGGTGTAAGGCATGTAGTTATGTTCACCCAATCGGTATACATCCTTATAAAATTCACGTGGACTAGGTGTGCTCATGATGGAGGTGTGCAAATTATTTGTACAAATCCCAAGTAACTGGCTGCAATGGGTGCCGTAGAGGGATCTACAAAGCACTTTATTATGTGCCTCAGCAATCTAGGCATCAAAGAAAAAATGCTGCAGACAAATATTTAAGAGAAGGAAAACTATGTTTCTAAGCTTTACTGCTAATGCCATGATTGGGGGGGGGGGGGAGAGAAGCTTTGCGAAATGGAAACTTACATCTCTAGCTTAAGGAAAACATCAGGTTTGGGGGGGCGACTTCCAACTCACCTGCAAGGTCTAGTATGTAATCAGAGGAAATGATTTTATCAGCACTCTCCTATTCCAGTGCTTTGGAGGAAGGATCAGCTTTTCAAGAGCGAATCATTTATTTGTCTCCTCTAAGCTTAAGGAAGATGCCAGGTTTCAGAGGGAAGTGGTGGAAGGAGAATTGTGCTGTGACTGACATGCCAAGCTTGTAACTGCATAGCACAAATGCCTCTGGACCTATTTGTTTGCCATTTTTCAGGTTTCTTACACAGGGGCTTCTCTCGTGTGCACCTGCAGTTTTTAACCAATTGTCCGCAAAATACCAAAGGAGTGTAAATAATTCCTTTTTTAAAATAAAAAAAAACACCCTGAAAATATAAAGGCTGCACTTGCAGGAAAACCACTGCAGCCATCCTGCTGAAATTTAGCAGGATTTAGGCACTGAGGAGGGATGACCTTGCCTGCAGATTTCATCCAATTCCACCCAAAACGATATTCAGATATACCAAGCTTATTTGTAGGTACTCATGTGGCTATTTATATATCATTTGCTTCAGTAGAATAGGTTGCAAGTAAAAATAGCACTAGAGCATACAAATTTCATGAAGAAGGTCCCAGATACAAATTTCCTGAATTTGTATTTGCAGGATCTCTGGTGGAAGCATTCCCTTGGAATCGTATAGAAGTATTGTCACTCATGATAAACAATGCTGGGACAGATAGCCATTAGCTTGGCAGTATCTAAGACAGTTGTTATCCACTCTCCACAGTGTTTCCCAGGCTTGGTAACAGCATACTTAGCTCCTGGGCTAAGTTCAAAGTGCTCCTTTGAGTATATAAAGCCCTATGCAGCTTGGGACCAGAATACCTGAAAGATCCTCTCACTTCTTATACACCCAATCAATCACTGCACATAATTCCAGCCAGCCAATCACACACCCCTCTAGCAGGTCATTCCATTCCTTTCTACCCCACCCCTTGAGATTGACAGTCAACACCCTATGGATAATGAGCAACATTCCATAGGTCTATTGGGGAGGAGAAATAACTTGTTTTGTACTTCTACTGGTTTCAAGGTTTTTTCAAGCATGCTGACACTTCCCTCGTTTTTTGGTTGCAATCCCATTGACACCCATTACATGAGTTAGAAGGAGTAAGATTTGTGTGTGTGTGTGTGCGCACACACACACACACACACACACACACACGTATGCTTTTTAAAAAAGCTACTTATAATCCAACAAGACAACAACAAGCAAAGTACATGGCAAAATTTATATGCATCTCAAACTAGAACAAGATTTGCCCTTTGGGAAATTTCATCTATCTTTAAAGATTGCTTCTATTGCATGCCTTTAAATAAATAAAGAAAGCCAAAGAATATTTTTGGGAGGAGGAAGCTATATTGTACATATTCTGGAGTTGTTTATTGGCTTTCTGCAGTGGATGCAAAAAAAAAAAAAAGCTCTTTGAAGACATAAAACACACCAAGTGCTCACACTCATTCCTGTCTTTTTAATGAACTTGGTTATGTTGTAAAATTATACCCAGGCAAATAAAATGTGATATATATTTTAAAGAGAAAATAGAGGGAATTTGAGTTTCTCCAGTTGCAATTTCACAATTAGCATAATTTATCCACAGGATGGCACTGTAGGGTTTTGCTATCACTGCGTCTACAAGGAGTGTGTGAGAGGAAACAACAAGCTAGAATAAAGCTGCAATGAAAAGAAAAAGGAAGAAGCATGCAAAGACACAACACAGAGAGAGACTTCATGTGTAGAATGTATGTGTGGATAAGGAAAACCAGGGCACAGCCAGTGGCCCCATACTCAACCTCAGGTACATGATCAGCTCCACCTCCAGTGTTTGCAGCTGTTCATGCACTGGGATCCTTTTGTGTAGGATTGGGCTGAATGTGCTGATAAAAGGGAGTGGGGCTGATGGAACTCTGTCACTGCTGGTAGGCTGCCCCACCACAATTTTTTCAGACACTTTGATGCACATCCTAAATATGGCCAAATTGCCTCCATCTGCACACACCAGCATTTGCAACATCTCTTATTTTAATACTGATATAACTACTGCTTATACGAACAAGGGTGTCCACCAGTTTCCACTCACTGAGCATCTTGGTTCAGTCAGAGGTTATTACACTCTTCAGAAATAGCAACCCAACTATTCTATATGTGGCCATTAAACTCAGGATGCAGGAAAGACTCAAAAGTCCCCAGATCTTCATTTCAAGCTATGAATTTAACAACTTAACACATCAGGCAAGTCCAGCTGTTGTTATCCCCAGGACCATCATGCTTGTTCATAGCACAAAATTTCTTAGTTTTGCTGCCTACCAAAAGACAAAAAGTCTTTCTCTTTTTAGATAGCATATCGTCCTCTGTGAGCCAGCCATTTTTTAAAAAACAAACCTCACTGCAGACCTTTGGGGTAAACTACAGAATCTGCAAAGCATGAGACATCGCCAGAGATCAGTGACTTAATCTGATGGCTGATAGCTTCCCTGCAGAAGACAAATGACTCTCCAAGATCACCTAGTGGGGATGCACTGATAGGCAACTAAGCTTGGGCATTAATCATCCTGCCCAATGAGTGCACATGTGTTTATGTGAATGAGAGCTACATATTCCTCTTTGGCGCCAAATGACTCTTGTACCAGTATCACCCAGCCAGTTCTCTGGCACTGTGTAAGAGGTAGTGTTGGCAGCTGTTGAGTTGTCACAGGTGGCTCAATAACATGCAGGGCCTATTCTCATGATACACCTGCTAAATGGGGGAGGGGGGTTGTTACCTTTCCATACACCAGTGATCCGTGCTGCACACCCACTAGTAGGGATGTTCATTAAGCATTTAATGTTCAGCAACATGATTGTTATTTCCGGCTTGATCATAGCGGGCTAAGTTTGAATGATGCTCTCCCTCATGGGCCAGGCTGGAGGAGCTTTGGAGACTCTGGCAGCATGCCCCTTCCAACTCCGGTTCAGCTGATGAACCACAGGATCCTGGTGCCATGAGAGCAAGAACTGCAGAACAGGCTGCTGTCCAAATATATCCTTGGTGAATTCTCTCGCTTTCATTTTATTTGACATTTTAGAGGCAGAGAGTTCTTACAGATGACTGGCCTGTGGCAGCTGGCTGCCAACATGAGCTGTTATTGAGTTATAACAAACACACACACACACACACACACACACACACGTACAAATGTGTGAAAAATTGAAACAGCAATGGCTGTTGCAAGAGGAAAATGTGTGAAAAATTGAAATGACAAAAGCTTTGTGTTATCAGCCTCTCTCGCTGTCACAGACAAACTGGGAAGCTGCTAGCAGTCTTGAAGTCAAAGAGGGATGTAACAGCATGGCAAAGGGGCCCTCCAGTCACGAACTCTCTTGGATAAATCTTCAGGTATAAGTCTTGTCCAGTTTGTAAGAAGGGGGAAAGAGGGATTGTAGTAAAATGAATGAAGAAAGAGACAAACAAATATCAGCAAAATGAGGCCATAGCTGCTACACAGATTTAAACACAGCTACAACTAGGGATGTGAAAGGAATTTTGTTCAGTTCACATTTTAACTACCAAATTTACACTTCCTGAAACAATGCACAAACCAAAACTACAGATCCAATGATTCTTTGGAAAGGAACTCAAGACACTTATGTATGAAACTAATATTTGTAGTGTACCAATAACCTGAAAACAACAGTTATTATTGCTATTCAGAAGAACAAAGAGTCTTGTGAATTCTTTAAGGTTAACAAATTTACCATATCAAAAAAGGTAATGTCTGCTATAGAGTCTGTTTACTCTTTTTTTTTTACCTAGTGTGTTAACTATGAAATTTTGTTCTTTTGTTTGTTTGTATTTAGAAGCTACACAAAATCCAAGGCCTTAAGATGTAGATCACTGGTTTGTGTATAAATATGCCACTCAATAAATTGGGGACTACAACTCCCATCAGTCCCAGCTGGCATTGATGGGAGTTGTAGCTGGCACTGGTAGGATCTGTAGGGCACCAGTGACTATTTTCAGTTTGAATAGACATGTGAAAATATGGAAAGAAGAAAGAACAAGTAAAGAAAATGGAGGGAAACTGATGCTAAATTAAAATATCAGGGAATTAAATAAGGTATGGGAAAATAAATATATACTAAAGTGCTTTTGAAGACCATTTGTCATTTAAATATCTGAAAGTACAGAGTTGCAAATATAAGGTGCTGCCAGAGAAGTGCATTAGATAGGATGGGTGAACTGTGACCCCCTGACCTTGTAGCTAGACTGTAGTTTCTAGACTGCATCATCACTGACCACTGACCATACTGGCTGAGGATGATGGGAGTTGTGGTTCAACAGCATCTGGAGGACATTGCATTGGCTGCCTTTGATCTGTATGCATGATTCATGAATCCCAACAACAGCACCTTTAATAAAGAAATGGCATTTGCCTGTTTCTTATTAGCCCCAGTGGTTTCAGTTTTCTGACCCTGAAGGGTCTTACAACTCCTACTCCTAAGTCCATTCAATCTTACAACACTTGGAGAATAGAAAAAAAATTGTGCCAAATGGGGGGGGGAGGTTGCCGTGACATATCCACTGGTCATTAGGAGAGTCCCACCCCAATCTATATCCTGGCACCCTCTGAAAGTCACTAAATGCCCCACCTTTCATAAAAGTATTAAACCCACAGTTGAATAGTTCAATGTATAGTTAGCTCCCTAACTATTTGTGACCTTTGCCTTCAAGATCTGGGAAGCTTTCGACAACTAATTTAACCTCTTTGTTTCCTCTACCTTGCGGAATAAAAAATGAGTTAGTGGTGAAAGAAGCAACCATTGAACAACTTACATTACATTGTGCTCAGGAAGGTTAGAACTGAAGCCTAAATAAGGAAAATAGTATCTCCATATTGCTGAACTACAATGTCCACCATCACTTTCTTTTACATTTTTTGTTCCTCCATCAAAACCCTAATGCTTATTCTAGTGATGGCAAGGTCTGTCATTTGACTAAAGAAATCTTAGACAACTGGTGTTCTTCTTAGTTGATCAATAGTCAGAATACACATTCAAGGGGAAATGTTTTGTGTTTAGATAATTTGTTACAGTAGGGATAATCTTAGGAGACATATCCCCCCCCTTTCTTTTTAACACAGAAGGGACTACCTATTTTATCTGCATTTTTAATGTCCTTGTACAGTGGTGCCTCGCAAGACGAAATTAATCCGTTCTGCAAGTCTCTTTGTCTAGCGGTTTTTTCGTCTTGCGAAGCAACCCTATTAGCGGCTTAGCGGATTAGCGCTATTAGCGGTTTAGCGGCTATTAAAGGCTTAGCGGCTATTAAAGGCTTAGCAGATTAGCGGCTAAAAGGCTATTAGCGGCTTAGCGGCTTAGAAAAAGGGGGGAAGCAAAAAAAAAATCGGAACACTCGCAAGACGTTTTCGTCTTGCAAAGCAAGCCCATAGGGAAAATCGTCTTGTGAAGCAGCTCAAAAATGGAAAACCCTTTCGTCTAGCGGGTTTTCCGTCTTGCGAGGCATTCGTCTTGCGGGGCACCACTGTAGTAAAAACAATTTATAAATCAATTAAACTCCACTGACAGATGAGTTGCTTATTAGAATGCAGATCGAATTCTCCTCCTCAAACTATAAACAATCACACAACAAGAGTGTGGGGCTTCTGCTGTCTTCTTACCCCAGGCACTGGCAGGGACATCTCTAGAGATGAGAATGCTCTGCTCACATAGGTTCCCTTCATGGTGTGGAGCTCTGAACAATCAGAGTTACACACCATGACAAGTTTCCTACATGTGGAGAGCAGATTCCCCTGCCCCTCAGGTTGTGGACAGTGAAGAAGGGTGTGATAGAAATAGAGGGCAATGGAGGCCCAACTCCTTCCCTCCCATGATTGCTAATTTCATGAAGAAGACTGCCTCAGTTCAGCTTGTTCAAACTGTGTAGTTAGACTACTCATGCAACTAAATGGTTCTGTCTAGATAATAATTATTAATAATAGTAACAACTATTGTTGTTGTTGCTGCTATTCATAGAGTATTTCCAACAAGCATCCAATCCACTTTGCATATATTATCCTAGTAATCATTATAAGAAGCCTGAAAGGAACACCAATAATTATTATGTCCATGTTACAAGGTGAAGTGCTGAGTTTAGTGGTCTGCCTAGAATCTCCCAGTAACTTTCTGACTGCAGCATGATTCCACTCTGGGATTTACTGACTCCGAGCTCATTTTCTTAACCAGTGGAGCATTTTCAGCTTTTTAGTTTTGCAAAAAAGATGACTAAGAGGAAATATGATGAGATTTATTTATTTTTATATATGCTATTTGTGGTGAAAGTAGATTTTTCCCTGTTTTCTCATAAAACTAGAACATAGACTAATCCATTGAATTGATTGGTGGGGTATTCCCTACAGACAAAAGAGAGTACTTCTTTGCACAGCAATTAATTAATGTGTGGGAATTACTGCCAGAAAATGAGATGATGGTCACCAACTTTGATGGGATACCCTCCCCACAGAGGGATGACTGACAGCAACAATGCAGTCACTTCAGCGCCAAGTTAAAAGCTTCTTATTTTGGTCTGTTAGCTGCTCTATTCTTTTAATTGTCTAGACATGTGTTTGACTTGATTGTTGTCATTGTTTGTATTAAAGTCTTTTATTTTGGTATGGTTGTGGATCATGGTCACTGTATACCACCCTCACATCTGTTAGGATGAAAGATGAGTTTTATTTTTTATTTTTATTTTTTTAAAAATGTAGACTCTCCAGTTAGTTATTCAGAACTTCATGAAAAATGGCTTTTTGTCATGATGGCTGTATGGAAACTTTTAGACTCAAGGGGACTTAGAGTCTGGGTTGCAGTAGTGGGACATTTTTGTGTTCAGGGTTTTCCAGTGCACTTCCTAGAACAGAATTGCAGGTCAGTGATAGAGCATCTATTTTGCATGTAGAGGATTCCAGAGTCAATCCCAGATCCTGTGTACAGTGACTTTTTTCTGTTTAAGGTTAAAAATATGAGGGTTAGGGTGTGAATGTGGAAAAACAACCCAACTACATCAAGAGGCAATAAGAACCTCTTCCCCAAATTCTGGACTTTCCCCCCATACACCTAAACATTTTCCCTCCCAATGACCCAGAGAATTCAAAGAATTATGTTGGATTTGATGTTTAGATCAGCCCCAGTTCCTTTTTTAATCTGTTCAAAATCATATTGCTTAGTCGTATTCCCCCTCCTCATGCCCTGAGACACTAATATTTTCTTCATTCATTTATTTCTTTTTCTAGCAGTGCAAATGACAAGAACATTATTTCCCATTTGCCCTATCCAGAGGGTAGGATATTGGTGAAGACTGGCCAACTCACAGGTCAATTTGTCATATTTTCTCCTCTCAGTATGTGAGCAGTGGCAGATTTCTTCCTTTCATTAGTTGTGCAGAGGCACTGTGCATGGAACTGCTTTACTGAATTTTCACTTTGGGTGTAACACTGGGAAACAAAGGAGTAGCATGATGGGGTAATGCAACCAGATCACTACGGTGGAAAGGGTTGAGATTTCAGTGGATTTCGCAAGGCACGTTATCCTTCCTCTGCGAGGGAGCCTTCCCAAATCCGCTGAAAGAGGCGGTCATTAAACCGCTTCTTAGAAAAAAATCTTTAGACCCAGCCAATATGGCCAACTATCACCCAGTCTCAAATCTACCATTCTTGGGCAAAGTGATTGAGCAGGTGGTTGCTGAACAACTCCAAGCACGCCTGGAGGAAACGGACCATTTGGATCCCTTCCAATTGGGATTCAGGCCTCACCATGGGACTGAAACTGCCTTGGTTGCGCTGGTTGATGATCTCTGGCGGCCTAGGGACAAAGGTGAGAGCTGTTTCCTAGTTCTGATGGATCTCTCAGTGGCCTTTGACACCATTGACCATAACATCCTTCTGAAGGTTATTATTCCTCTGTAATACTTTACTTTACTAAATCAGGTTGTGTGAGAGGGATCTCGCACAGCCTCCTCTCTCAGACAGTGTCTAATACAGCTGCCTTCTTCATTTAGGTGGAACAAGTCCACCCCAACTAAATGTTGGAGACAATACATTCAGTTGTATAGTATAATCTCATTGAAATGGTTTGTCTCCAGATTAATAACACTTTATGAATGACTTTTCCTTAAACACACATGGGTTAGATAGGAAATACCAGCTTATTTTTCCCCTTCCTCCTTTCTCATAGCCACGTAAGATTGTCTTCCATGAACATGGTTTTAATAGTGAGTCCATAAGTGACTATGGAGGCCAATTCTGGATCCACAAGTCCTCCCACAGTGGGAACATAGGTTTCCGGGCAGGAGATGATCATAGTGAGGGTTTGTCAAGTGTCCCTTCCTCTTAGCACATTTCTCCCTTTTGTCCTGTGAGTTTGAGCATCTTCAAAGCCCATGACACCTTTGGTAAAGGCTGTTCTCCAACTGAAGTGCTCACAGGAAAGGAAGGCCATCCCTATCACCTCACAAGGTATTGAAATGCAAACTAATAGATGAAGGAAAATAACAATGTAGGATGATCCATGCGCAGCCTGAATAAAAACATCTCAGAGATCACCTACCCAACATTTATCCATGTCAGAGAAGAAATCCCATTATAATTCTGTGAAGACAGAAGTGTAGGAAATGACACCATTTAAAATTGCTGTGTTTAAATTCTATGCTATAAAAAAATTATTTCTCAGTTGGCTCTATCACTTGCATGCAACTAGTCACTCATTTTTGTTACAGTCTGGTGGAAGAACTAGTCTTTTGAGAAGAAACTTTCAGAATAAAATAAATAACTTCTTAAAAGTCAGTTTCCGTCTTAAGAAGCTCAGGTCATTCTGGGGGCATCAAAGGAAAGGGAAGCATAGACCTTCCCAGAACAATGACTCCCAAAAAATTCAATAAATGAAGAAAAGATCATAAGACCAGCAAAATAACATGTCAATTACTTGAAAGGAACTCTAATCAAAGAGATTTAGTACAATCTCCCAAACAAAGGAAATTCTTGAATCAAGGTAACAAAAGGAGGGGGGAAAGTTCAAGGATGAAAAGATATTGGAGAAGGGTTTCCTTACCCTTCTTGATGTGAACCTCTTGATGAGAATTAAATTGGAAAGAAAGGATGAAAAATAATCCACAAAGAATAACTAAGGTGGGACTTGCTACACGCAGGAGAGTTTGCTCTCAGAGGCTAGTTTATGGGACCCTGAAATATTGTCAGTGTACCTTAAAGTTCTCATAAGGACATACAAAGAACTCATTTGGGCCAAACCAAAGTCCATAGTTCAGCACTCACTTTCACAAATTGGTCACCAAGATGCCTTCAAAAGGCCAGTAAAAAACTCATGAAGGCAGCAGCCATCCGTTTGGCTTATGCCCAGCACCTGGAATCCAGAGGGATCTTGCCCTTAACAAGTTCTCCATAAATAGTAACTCTGTCTCCATGATGTTGTCTAATCACTTCATTCATTTCATTCATTCCACTTAAAAAGCCGTATCAGCTAGAGACCATCACCATATTGTGCGATAGTAGTTTTTTGAAGCTAATTACGCACTCAGTAAAGAATGATACAATTTCTTCTGCCAAGAAATTATGGCAGAAATGGGAAATCAGTGGCCCTTAGAACCCACAAAGCAGATCTGGACTATGCAGCCTTATCAACTGGCCCACCAGCATTTATACACTCTTCTTGGCCCCATTCCTTCCTTCTAAGTGACCTACCCATGGAAGAAGAAAGATCATAGCAATGAAAAACTGACCTCCTTTCTTATAGGAACATGGAAATCTGCCTTTACTGAATCAGACCACTGGTCTATTCAGATCAGTATTGTCAGCACTGTCTTTCCAGCATTGCAGGCAGGGAATCTTTCCCAGTCCTACCTGGAAATGCCATGAATTGAACCTGGGGCTTCTGCATGCAACACAGATGTTCTACCATGGGGCTATGCCCTTTCTCTGCACAGCACAGAAATACCATCTCCAGAATTATTACTAGTATAGAGTGACCAAACATTCTATCAAGGAATGACATCTATTTCTTGGGAGGATTAGATGCAGACAACATGCAAATATATAACCTCTTCCTTCATTCAGGAAAAATTGGGATTCCCCCTGCCAAAGCTAGTGCAAATGGCTGAAATGCCTGTAAAAGCCCCATCTCTCTTTAGTGAAGAAATCTTTTGGCATGGAGAATGGCACTGCAGTATATCAGAAACAGGACCTGTGTGAAGGTTTTCTTGCTCTTACCTGTAACTTTTTAGCTGTTAGTCTCTCTGCTATGAAGCTACTTCTAAATGCCCAACTCCAAGGTTAGTTATGGGACCTTGCCTCAGCCAATAGTGACAGGGAGGTGTTTTGTCAGTTGTGACTTGTGAAGGGATTGACATCCTGCAAGATACAGTGTTGTTACATGTGTTGGACTGGAGATGGAGGAGGATGAGGATGAGGGGGTGGTGAGCTCTGAGGTATCAATTACATCTGCTGCACTGGTACTCCCCCAGTTTTTCTACCATCTCACCCTGCCTATTACCATCTCAACAAGTGGAGTGCCATCATGAGTACCTTCACCCTTCCAAGCCTTCGCTACTTCTCATATGTAAAAGTCTTACTGCCATTCCTAATGATGGGGTCAAATAACAGAAAACCAAAGCCTCAGGAAAAAGGATTGAGATCCCATCCTGCGACTTAGTGCTGCAACTCAAACTCTTATTTGCTGGTACAGTGGCTCATATGATTGCACCATTCATTCTCAAATTATCCCACATCCAGACCTCTGGCTTGTATCACAACACGGTGCAACTTTAACAGAATGCGAGGTTAAAATAAATGATGTGGGAAAGGCTTTGAAACAAGAAAAATCCTTCACTGACAGCATATATGGAGCAACGTCAAAGGAACTGCTCGTTTTTTGCTGCAGCAGAGTAAACTCAGATTATTGACTTCATATATCTTAGCTCTTCTTTCACCTGTCAGCATAGAATAAGAACAATCTGAGTTATATATTACTGCGATATAAAACAAATCAGTTCCCTTTTTGAATGCGTTGGAAATAATTGCTCCCTAACACAACATTTAAATAAAATGAACACATGGCAGTATTTGCCTTTTTTGAAATTTCTACTTTTAGATACTTAAAAAAGACAACATAAACCAGAGTATATATCATATTTATCATAAACCAGAGTGATCAGTTATACTATGCAATCATTTGGATTTAAGCATGTCATTGGCAGTAGGTTTAGGCTGAAAACTGTAGCTCATAAAGGACCTACCAAATCCATGCATAATGTACGTACTTGCAGGTATCACTGAATAGACAAAGTCCATGCTAAACACACAATGTCTATGAAACTGAATTATGAGGAACCTTAGGGCAAGGCATGCAAGATTTCCTGAAAGGACTGCATCCCATCTCTTGTTGGTTTCTTCTTGCAATGTGCAAGAGGCACTGGCTATATTGGAAGTTACACTCTCAGTAAAAAGGATGTTGAGACCCAACTGAACTAAGCAGTGTCCAATTACAAACTGAATAGAATTTTCTGAACACAGGTTCTGTGGTTCTCTAACAACTAGAAAACCTCTTACAGTATCTGCCTGATAAATCTATGAATATTATTCTTAAATAGTCATTATTCATTATGTAGCTAAAACTAGAACTTTCACCTTCTGACACAATTTCTTGGCTGAGAACCAGATGCTGAGAACAAACTGTCCCACCTGTAATTCACCTCATTTCTTTCCTTCCTGGGCCTTCCCTGGACCATTGCTGGACCATCAAAAAAAATCCACAGGAGGGAGAATTCTGTGAAACCATGGAATGCTAGTCATATTGAAAGCAAGGCAGATGGAACTCATATCTTCATATCAAAGGTATTAAGCTCAGTTGAGAGAATACAATGATGAAGCTAGAGTAGGGAAATCTGTGACACTCCAGATGTTGTTGCTGGACTCCAATTCCCTTCAGCCCTAGCTGGCATAACCAATGGTCAGGGATAAAGGGAGGTGTAGTCCAACACCGTCTGGAGAGGCAATGGTTTCTGATCCCTGAATAGTGAGCCAAGAACATTGTTATGTTATTCAAAAATCTCTGAAAGCATAACACTGGCTAGACTGGGGCCGGGAACAGATATAAAATGTTAATAAAAGTAGGGGCTCGTCCACACTTCCCCTTTTACCATGCCTAGAAACCATGGGTCTGGGAGCTTTCCGTTTGACCCACACCTTCTAGGCACAGGTCTGAGCAGTTTCTCTCTTGTCTCACTCCTTTCCAAGGAAAAACCTGCTCTTTAGTGATAGACACTCTAAGGCCGTATGCAACAAAATTCTACTCAGAGTAGACTCAATGAAATTAGTGAACCTGAATTAGTTGTGCCCATTAACTTCAATGGATCTACTCTGAGGAGGACTCGCATTGGATACAATTTATTGTTCCCCTTATTACAGCAGAGTGTTTATATTTCCTCCTGAATGAAGTTTTCTTTTTGACAGCAAAGATATCAACATCAAAATTATCAATTGAAAATAAATGCTCATTTACATCACTGAAAAGTTCCGTTTTCAGCTCCTGCCCACCATTTCTACACTAATGGGGACATTATCTGAAACATTAAAAGGCACAATTATTGCTAAAGCCGGCTTTTAATGATCTTCAAACAATTAAATTTAGCACATTTATTCCTGATATTCACACCAAGAAATCCATTGACATTCTGTTAACCTCCGCCATTAAATTAATCCCACAATACTGAAAGGATGCAACAAAATTACATATTGATCACTGGATTCATTACTTTGCTGTGACTTTGAAAGATGCTATGCCACCAACCATGGTGAGTAAGATGAAGAAATGCTACAAAGCAACACACATGCTCACCACACACACACACACACACACACACACACACACACACACATACACCACAGTTTATGCATACTAATATGTATTGTTGCATTTCAAAGGTTGGTCCAAGAAATGAAACACACTTTCCTCAATCCAGCTAGGGGCATAAATGTGAAAAAGTAGGCTTGAAATGACATCATCCAGCTAGACTTATGAAAGCCTGACAGGAGCAGGTTACTTGATTCTGACTATCATTCAAATGCATGCATTCCAAATTCCTGCAACCTTTCCCAGATGAATTACTATTCTTGTTTTTACTATAAAAATGTCTCAGAGTGACTTACAAAAGCATGCATAATACAAAAGAACAATTGACTAAAAGAACAATTAACAGTAACACAAAAGCATCAAATCCTACCCCACCATACTGAAAAGTTGGACATCAATAAAGGTTTGGGTATCACCATATACTATAATCCCAATTAAGACCCTAATGCTTGGGTGAACAGAAATGTCTTTGACTGGCACCTGAAAGTTGATAATAATGGTACCAGCACTTTCTCTCTAGAAAGAGCACTGTAGTATAGTTTGCAGTACAGTTTGCTAGGGTCATCAGTCTTCAGCATTCAGCTTCCTCCCTAGGGCTTCTAGATGTTAAATTTCTGAGGGTCAAACCACAGGTAACGTTAAATGTGCCTTTGCATTTTTTTAAAAAGCACAAATTGCAGCTTTGGCAAGGGGATGACAATTATAGAGCTCACAGCAGGCTGTAAGGGGACCAAATGCGAGGGGTTTTGTTTTGCTTCCCCTCAATGCAAATAGCAATTTCAAACAAGGACCACAGCACAGGAGCAATGGGTTAAACCTCCTGCTTGCCATCTGCTTTGATTCCAGTATCAATTAGCCAACCCCATGGGTGCAATCTGTACTTTTAAAAATATGCATTGAACATCATGTTAAACATGATGGGAGCAATTCAACAGAGCTGTAAGTGAAAGTCAGGGGTAGAGAACCCTTTAACCCCAAGGACCACATTATCTAATGGGCAAATTTCTGGGGGGATAGCTTCTACACAGACACAGACACACACACACACACACACACACACACACACACCTTTCCTTCATCCTGAGAAACAAGAGGCATCATCAGAGTTCAAGTTCATATTCCATCCGGGCAAAACCTGTCAAGCAGGTACAAAGTAGGGCTGGTGAGGGATATGGACTGGGGAGAGGGGATGTGACTTAGGAGAGGGAGCCTGGGAAGAGTCCCAAGGAACCGATGGAAAGGGTTGGGTCACATTTGGCCCCTGGCCTGAGTTTCCCCTGCTCCATCTTAATAAATGGTAAACCTCCACATAGAAATTGAGGAATGTCAGGCTATGAACTCAGCTAGACAGGTAAAAAAACACCTCTGTATATGCGATATAACATTGTGCCACCAGATGGAGTACCGTTTTTCTCTATCTGTTTTCTCTGTGTAAATTTACAATCTTTTAAACAGAAATGCTTCTTTGATATGTCTCCAGCCTATGTCCCACACAAAAGTCACCACACTTCTGCTGGTCACAAATGACCCTGGGGCAGTGGAAAGAATCTAGACTGGCTGTTGAATATGTAGTCCAAAGGCTGTGAGTCTGTATCTCTTTCCTCCATAAGTTATGTTGAAAGGGGTAGACATCATAAGAACTTGACAGGCTGTGGTTCACCTACACCCTGTGGAACCAGCTTGTGTTATTTGTTTCCCTTTGGAATATATTTCCAGGTGACAATAATAGAATTTTTTACTCCAGGGATGTATGTGGTTGAAAACAAGGCATTTTGGGCAATCAGTTAATGGATCAAGTACTATGGGTGAGCAGCTGCTCAAAATTCTAACCTTACAGAGTGCATTGTCTACAATTGTCAGGAATGATCTTGACTAGAATTAACCTTTGACTCTGCATACAGCAGCCTCTTGTGGTGAGCCCCTGGAGCTGCAGTTTAGAACATCTTCTAGGGAAGGGGTGGGGAGCAACAAACCTGCAGGAAATATTCAGCCCTTCAAGTCTCTCTAACTCGCCCCTGGAATTGACCCCAGGTCACACCCCTGCACTCTTTAGGGCAATGTTCCAAGGGTGGTGCCAGGTGCAAAAGTGGGTGCAGCGATGCATGCAAATTTTACCTCTGAACGGGATTCTGCAATCCTCTGCCAATCCTTCAGCCATAAAAACAAGATGCATTGTCATTCAAGGATTTGTTCCAGGCAGAGAAAACCACTCAGGGTGAGAAGTAAGGCCGGTTGCCTGGAGAAAGTTCCATGGACCAGATAGAGAAGACCGAAGGGCCACATTCCACCTTCTGGCCCAAGGATTCCCAACTCTACTATAATTTTTCACTCCACTCTGGCTACTGCCTATGGTTCAGCCCTGACAACAATCTTCCCTTTTGAAAGACTCCACTTTGCTCAGCTGTTTATTTGTTCCATTGATGAAATATACTCGGAGTCCTGTAGTGATTCCATGCTCTTTATTGCAGCCTGTAAAACAGTGATTCAATCGCCGCCGCTCCCAAAACCTCAGGCTTTTATATACATTATTTACACAATGAGTCCCATCTGATTGGCTGATTCTGCTTCCCTCCTGGAGCCTGATTGGTCTTTTCCTGCAGGCCAGTCAGTTGCTGCATTCTACAATCCTACCAGCCTAAAAGGCTGATTAACTTCCTCCTGGAGCCTGATTGATCAGGTGGACTCGGTCTGCATCCACTGTAAATCTTAGACAATACACCTGTTGCACTCCTAGCAGACACTTTTCCCACTTCACCCTGAGGCCGGCCATCTGGAAACGGTGCAGGACAGTGCAGAGTCAGTCCCCGAACTCTCCCAGCGTGGCCCCGGCGATCAACACATCATCGAAGAAGGGTGTGACACCGGGAATTCCTTTGAGGAGAGAGTCCATTAGATTTGGCACGGGGCTCCCTCTATCTGTACCTCTATGTAAAAAAATTTCACATTAGAATGAGGCAACTGGTATACCTGACAGTCTGTGATCTCCGTCGGGTTGCCTTGGTGTGTCAGACCACGGGGCCTGGGACTCTTGAATTGGCCATCTGGTTCGAGGCGTCGGGCGGGGCGGGGCGGGCACAGCACACCCGGGCGATGTGTCCCACTTTTCTGTATTGTCAGCATTCTGCATTGCGGAAACGGCAAGTCCTCCGCTCGTGGCTCTCCCCACAGCTTGTGCAGTTCCCCTCTTCTGGACAAGGCTGTCGTGGTGGGCATGTGGCTTGTATGTGCTGCTGCACTTGGTGCACGTCCTTCTGGTCGGATTCTGAGTCGTCAGTGAGGTCTTCGTGGTGGACCCTCAGTTGGGATGACACGTTTGACTGGAATCCTTGTGCTGACCTCTCGGCAGCTTCAGTTGCTAGAGTCTCCTCTAGGGCAACCTGGAACATCAGGTACTTCTTGGTACAGAGGCACCGCTGCAGTTTCTTGTTCCTCAGGCCGGCCACGAGGCAGTCGCAGAGCATGTTCTCCAGCTCTGTGAAGTTGCAGAGCTGGGCAGCCTGGCAGGGGGAGGTCACATACCCGGTTATGGTTTCTTCGGGGGCTGCTGCTTTGCGTAGAAGGCGTTTCAACACGCTACCACCAAGGGCTGTGGCGAAAAGTACCCCTTCAGCTGTTCCATTACTGTGTCATAGGAAATGATCGTGATATTTGCGGGAGCGAGGAAGGCTCGGGCAATCCCAAACGTTTCATCTCCACAGACGCTGAAGAAGGTTGCCCTCTTCTTGGCTGCGTCCGTGACGTCCTTTGCTTCCAGGAGGAACTGGAAGTGGGTGGCGTATCCTTCCCAGTCTCCTGAGGCTGGGCTGAATGGCATGAAGATGTTTGTCGTCATTCTGGGTCCTTGGGTCCTGGAGCTGTAGCCTGGATGTGTGGTGTGATGCTGTGTTTCCTGTGGCAGCTGTGTGCGGTGCGCGGCAGACAGATCAGCAGGATCCCATCCTCATTGCCAGTAAAATATACTCTGAGTCCTGTAGTGATTCCATGCTCTTTATTGCAGACAGTAAAACAGTGATTCAATTGCCCCCCAAACCTCAGGCATTTATATACACTATTTACACAATGAGTCCCGTCTGATTGGTCCTTTCCTGCAAGCCAATCAGTTGTTGCATTCTAGGATCCTACTTGCCTATTGTTCTAGGATCCAAGCTTAGTACATAACAATTGACTAACACTTCTGATTACAACAATATTCCGGGTGGATTTAAATGACACATCCTTCAGCTTAAACCCATTCAGCGAACAAAGCCAGTGAACAAGCCTAGCAGCCTTGACTATTTGAGCATTTGTGTGTTCTACCACAGCAGGAAGGACCTTAACCTCCTCTCTCCTTTTGTCAAAAAAGAAAAAAACCCCAAACAAAAGGCCACTTGAAGGGCACCATGTGCTTCAACCAGAAGAGCACTAGATTCATTTTAACTGGGTTGTAGTCTGCAGCAATTCAAAGCAATAGGGGGATTTTAAATAATCAAAAAGAGAGAGGGAAGGATGCATGTGTTGACAAGGCTTAGAAGGAAGGAGTGGAGATCGAGAGCAACACATTGTCACAGAACAGCAATACTTTGAAAAATTTATTTGATTGGTATTGAGTGGTACTTGCTGGAAAAGCTTTATCATAATAAAAAATTAATAGTTTGCTTTTCTTTACCATAAATAACCTTAATATGGTACACGGAATGCTGCAGTTTTGCCTCCACATAATCTCTTTAATAGTGGTTGCATGCTGGGGAATTATTCAGTAGTTTGCTGTTGCTAGAGATTGCTCCTCTTTGTTATCATGGGGCTAGTGGGTAAAAGATGTATCTGCATTCTGTACAAGAAGAGGCAGAGCAAGACACATCATAAGATAGACAAAAGAAACAATTTTCCCCCAACTTTAGCAATGCAGTCCTGTGTATTTTTACTCAGAGCTAACAGGCAAAAAAATTCAAAAGGCTTTGTGCTGCTGTGCAAGAAGGACAGGAAGCTTCTCCTGCTTCTGATCTCACTGCGGCAGTGGCAGGGTATCGCCACACATCAGACATGGATGTATATTTCAGCATACATGTGAGTTTTGTATCGTTTCTTAAAACAGAATTTTATTTTGCAGTATAGTATTGTTTTTATGTTGAATTACATATGGGATTCAACCATAATCCTTTCAGTGTTTAGGGTCTCTAGAAGTATTAATCCAGCCCCGGGGTTGACCACTGCACAAAGAGAGGGAAAAAGGGAAGGAACCAATACAGGGAATGAAGAGGTGAAGAAAAATAATAAATTCACCAGAATCAGTTAATGCATTAAGGAGCATATTTTGAGACACAAGTCAGTGCATTGTTGAAACTATGGAATGAGCCACTAGAGGATGCAGTGATGGTTACCAGCCCAGAAGGTTTTAAGGAAATTGCTTCAGCACTCTCGCACTTTATTTATTTATGCACCTTGTGCATCCTGCTGATGTTCAAGTTATCCTACAAAATTAAAAACAAATGAAAAAATGAAATAAATAAAATACGGCCTATTTCAGAGAGAAAATTGAAAACAACACAGCAACAGATGAAAAGCAACAACTTTCCACAACTAAAACATTTGAAGTGCCTTAAAGACCTGTTCTCACCTGGTTTCTAAAATAATTAAAGTATGCTTGGGAAGGGTCTGTCCATGCTAGGCAAACATTTAAACTCCAGAGCTTGGCACACACATTTTTGTACCCTAATGCCCAATCAAAAGAGTACACACTTTCCCCATGGAAATGCCAAGGGACAGGGTGATGCCCAGAGAATATCATGGCCAATGTTAGCTTTTCATTTTTACAAGAAGCTCAATTTCATGGCTAGCCGAGGGTTTAAAAAATGGAAAAGGAAAAAAACTTCAAGCTACATCTGCCTTGTCCATTAAACTTTAATTAGTTTAATGTTAAGTAAACGTCCAGTGCGCTTCCAACGCCATAAATCTTATCTCAGCAGAGAATTTCATGCAGCGGTTGAAGAAGGCAGGAGAGTCAGTACCTTTCAATGAAGAATCCTGGAGCAAGCACTTTGGAACTCAAAAAAAAAACTTTATTTACAAAAGAAAAAACCCTGGCGATAAAGCACACATGCTTTTATCTCCAGCATAAAGAAAACTTGACTCTAAACTTAACTCATATTAGCAAACACGCCCATGGCCACAAACTGAGTCTGCGAGTCAGGTCAGGGGTGGGGAAGAGAAGAGAAAACACAAGGGTGAACTGACTATACAAACTAACTCACATTCCTGGATGCTTAATGACTTCCAGCTGCTCAGTGATTAGAGAGACTTGTTACCTCTTAACCCTTTAGTACCAACATGCCTTATAGATGCATGGGGTGTATTAACAAATCTAACACCATGGAGTTCCTCTCAGGTAGCAGAGATTTTGCAAGACATTGCCCACAAAACTGCAAATCCAACTTCAATGGTGGAAACTTAAAAATCATAATAAGAACTGAAGTTATCTGAAGGCTGAATACCAAATTCTGCTTCTACCGAACTGCAAAATCCACATGACCCTAAACTGGATATGCCTAAATTTATGTATTCTGGCTTAACAGGGGGTCCAGCTGAGACTATATTTGGGGAATGGGGAGAAAAGTAGCACTTGTTTATTTTGCAACAAACATCCCCCAGTACTGACTCGATTAGCAATTCAGCAACCAGATGAGAGCAGAGAATGGTTCAAAGCATAGGTCAACATTAGTAATTCAAACCTGGAGTTAGAAATTTTTTTCAACAGTTTCCCTGCATAATTTATTTCCACATTTCTGATTTCTGTCCAACTCTTCTTCTGCCAGGGGTCCTTTCACCTCTCTGTGCTAGAAACAGCATGAGCTTCACATACTCATAGAATTTTTGGATCCAAGGCTGTCCTATTTTGCAATTCGCACCCAGCCTTCTCTCCTTTGAGCTCAGCCCTCATGCTGTGTTAATCACATGTCTGGCTCCCAGACAGTGGCACAGATC
Organism: Podarcis bocagei; assembly: GCF_964188305.1. Taxonomy (NCBI): domain Eukaryota; kingdom Metazoa; phylum Chordata; class Lepidosauria; order Squamata; family Lacertidae; genus Podarcis; species Podarcis bocagei. The sequence goes on along the minus strand of NC_138140.1, from coordinate 38,151,474 downwards.
CGATGTAATAAAAGTTCATAGGCCAAAATGTTTAAGTCATAAAGATTTACCAATCTTCATATGCAATGATGGCCAACAAAATGAACAGCTTGCAAATCATGTGATGCTTCCTGATTTAGGGGAGCTTCATAAATATTAAGCCAAACTTCAGCTGTAGTTTCAAAATGAACTGTCAACTTTTACACACACACACACACAAACAGAGAGAGAGAGAGAGAGAGCTTCATTCCATTCCACAGAAAGTTTCATTCCCTGAGTGAGGTTTTTTCTATTAAAAAAAGAAGTCTGTAGGTACTGCACACTTTCTCCCTATTACAACAAATCCAGGTTTTCCCCAGAGTAATCTGGAAGTAGAACATCCCATTAAAAATGCTACTGCAATTTCTTGTGAATTCCCCAGTGTATTCTGCTTGTGCTTGGCATACCCACCATCTCCCTTTCTGAATGGGATTGAAAACTGGGGAGGATGCAGGGAAGAAGAGGGACGGTTTAAGGTCTAAAAAAATTATCGCTCACAAAACTGTCAAATTAGAAGCAACCAGAAAGCCATTTGTCCAAAGCCTGAGTAGAAAATGGGACTGTCCAAAACCTGTCAGCGTGAGAGGTCAAATGTTGGAAAGTTGGGAGTGGATTAGAACAAAGGTGTGTGCACACACAACCCCCCCCCCACACATACCACATGTGGGGTTTGGCTAGTGATACAGAACCACCACCAATTAGGAGGTGCCATATCTCAATGTCAGTACAAATGCTTGGCTTGCAGAAGTCCTCAAGTTCAGGGATGGTCTGCTCATTAACCACAATGAGAATGTTGACTTACAAGGAGAAGGTCGGTGGGTTTGTACAGTCACTACCTCCCATGGCTCTGAGAGTGCCACTACCACCTTTTTAACACTCGGGGGGTTGCTGCCCGCAACTTTGTCACTGTAGCAGAGTGATCAGTTGTGCTTCTGTGGGAATTTCATGACACCCATGCCTGAATCCTCAAAATGAGGAAGGGTTCTCCAAAGTGAGTCCCACTGAGTTCAAGGGGACTTACTTTCAGGGAAATGACTATAGAACCACAGCCTGTTAAGCCTTCTCCCTTGTCTGCTGTCAACTGTCCCATATGCTCCTTCAGAGCAATCCCATCTATGTTGAGAGCATATGCACAGTCAGCTGTTGTCCTCAATTGCTCCATGAGTCAGTTGGCTTCCTGGGCCATAAGGCAGAATTAGTCATTTATTCCATGGCAATCGAAAAATGAGAATAATGCTCTGTACCATAAACAGAGTACTTTCCATTCAATAGCTCTTCAATATTATAGTGGTTCCACAGAATATTCCAGGCTGAGCTGCACACTATGCATACCAATTCAGAAATAATGCCCATTGAGTCCAATGGGTCTTACTCTCAGGTAAATGAGTACAGCATTGCAGGAAACAGTGTAACTCCACCCTGCAGGGATATTGACAGAAATAGGTGCCAAAAGGCACCACTTCTCCGCCAGGGGCTATAATTGTGCCTCTGACTAACCTCATTGGCTACGATATGCTTATTACAGGCAGCTCCTATCTGGAATGGTTTGCCATACAGAATAGCTCCAGGGTTTGAGTGCTGCTTGATGAATCATCTGGGGATTCATGACTGCCTGATTCCAATTCCTTCAGCATCCTCTGAACAAGTTAATCCAAGGCACAATTATTGCTAAATGAAAATGTCATCTCAACTCAAGCAGCAAAATGAGACCTGCCAGCCCAGCCTTGAAAGGCCTCCCCAACAAGACATAGGGGCCATTTTGCCCCATGGGCATCCCACCCGCCCACCTTTGGGTTAGAGCCTCACTGAGCTATTTGAGTTGATAGTTGACAGAGCCAGAAAGGGTTTTTTTTCCTGGCAACCTCTATCAACAGGTTCTTGAGTTTTTCACCTTTCCCTCAGCGAGCCAAGACTTACTTCTCTTAGGTGTTGATTAGCTATGTAAACTGTGAGCAGAAACAACATGGGGCAGGATCAGCATAGAAAGATTAGCCATGGTTTGCCCTAGGCTCAGGTTAGGGCCTCTGCCTTGCTGGAATCTTCGCAGTCCAGTCACCTAGTGAGATCTTGGAGGCTTGGCTTACACTATGACAGGATTCAATGCCGAGTGACTCCCAGATAAGGAGTTGGGCAGTTCCCAACCCTTGACAGAGTGCCATTCAATCAGTTAGGGCTAAATGGAATCAGCAAAATGCCTTGCGCTTCAGCCATGCCAACCCTGGTGCCTGTCTTGGTTATTTCACCGCTGCCTGCCTGGTCAACAGAAAACCCCCTCCCCACCTCCACCCTTGCACTCTTGTTTCAGTCAAGAGTGGGAAAAGTTTTATTTGTTGCTGCTTGATGGGCTGCTGGTATATATATTGCACACACACACACAAAGTCAAAGTGTATGGATCTATTTTAGAGGATAGAGGAAGTCTGAGTCATTTTTCAGTGTCATTTCAAACACATTTCTTTAGGGTGGAAATATAACACAAGTATTGTTAAATGGGTGTTAATTGCCCAGACAGCTGCCAGTGTGCTCTTCCTACAGAGAAATCCCAGCAGGGAGTTTGTCTTTGAATGCTCGAATGTAGACAATATGCCCTGGGGCACAGCTGAACTTTCAAAGATAAGATGCAACTGCGAAATGGATTGAAAATTTCGAGAATCTGGTGGGGAGGGGAGGATAATCACAACTTCTTTCACTCGTAGTTGAATGGCAAAACAAAATTGGGGTGCTACAGCTTTAGGTTCCATCTAACCTATACAGTATAAGCAGTATCATGCCACTTTAAACAGTCATGGTTTCCCCCAACGATTCTTGGGAGCTGGAGTTTGTTAAGGATGCTGAGAGTGGTTAGAAGACCACCCTTCTGGTTGGAAAGCCACAATTCCAGGAGTTACCTGGGTAAACAGATTGACTGTTAAACCACTCTGAGAATTGGGGCTTTGGGAGGAGGAACTGGGTTACTCACAAATTGTTCCAACCTTTCCCCTTTCCTACACAAACATGTCAAGTTACCAGATTAAACCACCATGCTAATTATCATGTTCCTGTCTCTGATTCCACCTGTTCAGCATGGCAGTATGGAGGAAGCTCACACTGAATAGAGGGAGGGCAGGCTCATGCAAATAAAGAGCTGGGAGGAGAGTATCAAAGAGCCTAAAATCTCATGCTCTTCTTAGGCCTTGGCGATTATGCTGGTGGCATCCCTACTGCAAATGTGCTCCCCATCCCCACCCGCTCTGCACTGACTTCTTCATGTCGGAGCTAGGGAGTGGTGACCTTCTGCACCAAGCTATGTGCGTCAGAAAGAAGTGTGTTCCCTGTTGAAAAAACACCTATTCCACCCCTCCTCCATATTTCACACTATGAGTTCTGTGGCTGGGATGGTAGCCTTGAGTGAAAGTTGAGGAAAGGGGTGGAGTTCAGTAGTAGAGTATTTGGGTCTTTTTACATTAAGAAGGTCCTGATTCTATCCTGGCATCTCCAGGTAGTGCTTGCAGTTGATGCCTGCCTGAAACCCTGGAGAGCTTCTGCCAGTCTGTGCAAACAATAATGAGCTAGATCGGGGTGCCCAAACTTTTTTCAGAGGGTCAGATTTGATGAAGTGAACATGCGGGAGGGCCAACCAAAGTTGTTGAGCTTTCTTTAGGACATATACTACCACGGGGGGCGGATTAAATCGACAGGTGGGCCAGAAGGCCCCCGAAACGGACTTTGGACATGCCTGAGCTAGATGGACAAGTGGTCTGACTCAGTATAAGTCAGTTTCCTATGTATGTAAGTGCATTCTAGTTTTGGAGGGTGGTGGTGGTAATAATACTGTCTGGTTCACCCTAATAGTGCAGGTCACAAAGGAATGAAAGAAACAAATTAGCTGATGGGGTGATAGACCCCATTGAAAATTACAATAACATCCCCAAATTAAAGCCATGTTCCCACACACACAGGAATGTGGCAAATTAAAACGGGGGATGCAAAGTGCTTGAAAGTAATCAGCAGTGGTTTTCATAAGAGAAAATTACCAGCTTTATATGTGACACTTTCAGTTGTTACTATAACTGCTATAAAAGGTTCTGCAATATACTGCAGGAGCATTGGGAACCGCCGATTAGCTTTGTTGGAGATCTTCATTGGTTTCTCTCATTTGGCACGGTGCTGCTTTGAAATGTCTGCTTGCGGGACTTATATTAAATGTAATTTTTTTCCCTGGTAAATTGTTCACATTTTCACCTGCTGTGGGAGATCATCAAGAATGGAATAACTTAATCAATGTGGGCAAAGACAAATCAGCAGCTGATGAATTTAAAATAGAGAGCTTTATATGGAAATGGGAGGGAGTGGGAAGGAATATATTTTGTATGACATATGTCAAACTCGGGAAGAAAATTGTTATTGAGGGAAAGTTATGTCTTTGAAAAACAGCTGGAAGGATGTATGGTACAGTGGTGCCTCGCAAGACGAAATTAATCCGTTCCGCGAGTCTCTTCGTCTTGTGGTTTTTTCGTCTTGCGAAGCACGGCTATTAGCGGCTTAGCGGCTATTAGAGGCTTAGCGGCTATTAACGGCTTAGCGGCTTTAAGAAAAAGGAAACAAACTCGCAAGAACTCACAAGACGAAACGTCTTGCGAAGCAAGCCCATAGGGAAATTCGTCTTGCGGAACGACTCAAAAAACGGAAAACTCTTTCGTCTAGCGAGTTTTTCGTCTTGCGAGGCATTCGTCTTGCGGGGCACCACTGTATATCCTAAAAAGTAAAGGTTCAGATTTCTTGTAAAGGCATATATTTTGCCCTGACCCATAAGACTGGGCCCTGTAATTAGAATATAAATGAATTTCCATGTGCATGTATGGCACTTAATTACTACACACACCTTCACACATTCAGTAAACATGTGTAGGGGGAAATGAGATCTTGGAAGTAGTGGCGCAATTAGGTTTTATTCTATTTCACTATACAGAATACATGGCCCAAGGCCAGGGATGAAGGCAGTTGTAGTTCTGCAACTTTGAGAGGCCAAATGTCCCCCACACCTGAAGATGAACTTCTGAACAACACTAGACCAGTGTTTCGCAAACCTGGGGCTCCTGCTGTTGTTGGACTATAACTCCCATCAACCCTGACCGCTGGTCCTGCTAGCTAGGGATAATGGGAGTTTGTAGTCCACCAACAGCTGGAGCCCTGTTTGAGGAACACTGCACTAGGCAGAGCCCTCCTTGAATAAAGGCATACATATAGGGAGTGTTTACAGATGTTCTAATAAATGGATATAGTTTGGGGATGGAGACTCTGAGCCTCCTCTTCTCCTCTCACAGGAAATGAAATTTAGTTGCTATATGCATGATGGCAAATAGAAGGTTGTGTGAATCAAATGGATTATGTTTCAGACAATATGAATATCTGTGGTATGATATTCATGCCAGCCACTAATTGCATACAAGGCACCACTTGATACTGCAGTCATAAAACAGCAGCCATCAAATGATAAATATACCTCTATTAATTAGGACTTAATCAGAAAAACATTCTAGAAGTGGTACTTTTTTGCTTTCACTGGGCAGCTCTATACATGTTGATTCAAAAGTAAGCACCATTGAATTCACTGGAACATACTTCCAGGAACAAGTGCTTAGGATCACAGCTTAAATGTGGGCACAAAACTTAAATCCCAAATTCTAAGGAATGTTATTAAGTGCAAATGTAAGTCAATAGTTGATAATTATTATTATTTAAAAAAGACCTATTTTCTTTCTTCTTTGGCAAGACTGGGAAGTTGCTTTCAGTATAAATGAAATACGTAGCAGCAGTGCTCAGGAATTCCAAAAAGAAAAAGTAAAATTAGTACAGCTATGAAAGTTTCAGTCTGCAATCTTTATTCAAAATGCTGTTGAATTGTATCCAGGCATTTACAAAAACCTGTTGCTTGATCCCAAAAATTTGGTTATAGTGTGTTGTAATCTAAGCTATATAGACCCATTGGAATTAATAGGTCAAAGTTAGTAAAGTCCATTACTTTTCAGTGGCCCTACTCTGAGTAAGGCCAACATTGGATACAACCTGATATTTTAAAAGGGTTCCAAATGCATAAAAAGCAAATAAACAAATTTCCAAAATATACAGCAGATACATAATAGGCTTCTTGATTCCCCCCCCCCCAACCAAGAATGGATGGTTTGATTTTGAAGTTCAAAACTTTTTTTGAAGGTTTTTTGGTTGGCTTGCTTTTATAAAAACAGTAAACATAACAGCACAAATCCTACCTTTCAAAAGATATTCAGTTAGAAGCAGCATATAACTTCAGATATATATTTCTGACAAGCTCATCTGACACTTAAAAGTTATGTTCAACAGCAACAAAAAAGTTTTAGCAGGATTTGATGTAGTTTATGGGGAGAGAGAAATTGTTTGGTTACTATCTAATTAAATGCAAGATACCTGGCATGGCTCCACATTAAACATGTTTCATGCTATCTTGGTTGTATTTGTAGCCTTCCCAAATACAGTGTGATGGAAGGAGGAGTATCATAAAGCATATCAGGCACCTATAATGGTTACCAATATATCTGAGCATTTAGAGTGACTGGATGCTGCTACTCACTGTCAAGAAGGAAATATTTATAACAATACTTTAAGCTAATACCTTTCCAAAAGAGAGGTGTATACAACAGAGATAATAACAAAGGTAGTGTTTTGCTCTCCTCAAAGTCAGAGAATGATATGTCGATAGAAACACTTCCTCCCCACTACCTTTCAACAACTTAAATATTTTTGAAATGCAGTAAATACAATTTAATAGTTTCTGAGCTGAAAATTACCTCCTGAGTCATCTGCACAAATCCCTTGTTCTACAAAGAGGATTCTAGGAGGCGGAGGGGGGGCATTGTGTTTCAAGTTGACAGTTTCCTTTTAAGAAAGAATATCTGCTCACCTGGGGCCCTGTGGAAGTGGCGTTTGCCGCACAATGCAGACATGACTGGTTCCGGGGAGTCACCATCTCCCAGCATGGATGGGGGAGGGGCTGGACACTTGGTACTACCCCCCCTCTGGCCATGCCACACACACCAACCGGGGGAGGGGTTTGCCCACAAGGCCCATTAGGGCTGGGGCACTGGGGGCTGGGAGCTGCCCATTCCTGCCATTTTTAAGAGGGCAACCACGAGCAGGCTGCCTTCTTTACTGATCATGGATCAGAAGCATGACTCATGTCAATGAGAAGTCATGCCTTCAGAGTTGTGGGCCCAAAGCGTGTTCTCCTTCATGGAGAGCACGTGTTGCGGTGGGGTCTGCTAAGCCACCCCTCTGTTACCAGGCAGGGTCTCTAAAGATGGCCTGGGGCAGTGATTGGTTCACTGGGTTGCTGGGGTAAAAGTTATGTTGCAATTTTGGTGGGAGGGGTACAATGTTTAAATACTCTGCATGCAGCCTGGAGCTTTTGCTGCGTGCAACGGATCACCCGCCCACCCGCCCTTGAGTAAGGGGTTGTTGCATTGACCTTGCTATGCCTGTCATGGGGTTGTCTGCCGTTGGGGCAGGGGCCTGGTAGGAATTTTGTCCATCTGGCTGATTGGCTGGGCCATTTGGTTTTTGCCTACTGCGTAGCAAATCGTCACAACTTGTAAGGTTGCGGTTAAGCATTGGTTATAAATTGGTGGAGGAGGGGTTAGGATAGGCTGGGCCTGCCCCTCCATGGTTGCTGCGGAAAGGGAATTCCGTTAAAGGAATCCTGGGGCTTGCCATCTTTTCGTCCAATCCCTGGAATGGGACTAGGGCCGGCAAGCCTTCGGGGAGCATGCGGATGAGAATTGAGGGTCTGTGACTCAGCTCCATTTCTCCCCGACTTGCTTTACCCCGCACTGTCTTTCGGTGGTGCCCGGAAGTCAGTTCTGTCCCCAGGCGGGGGGACAGATAGTCTTAACCAATGCCTAAACAACCACTCACGGTTTTGTACTTAAATAAAGTTGTGGCCAAAATTATGCCAAAAACCTTAAACAAAAATTAAGTGTGCGTTGTGAGTTATTTGGGGGGTGGCTTGGGGACCTCGACATGCAACTCAAGTGATATACCTAGATAGGGTCACTAACTGATTTCCTGCAGGGACTGCTCAAATTTCTTACAAACATTACAACCCCTGAAGTGCACCCTTGAAGAAAGTGAAAGAGCAAATGCTGGAATGCTCTGCAAGTGACAACAGCCCATAAGTGGAACTCCAGAGGCAAAAGTGACACAGGAGAAGGGGGTTTTGTTTTGGAACAAATTAAACTTTGGAAGCCATTAATTTCAATTTTCAGCTGTTTGGAAATTAAAGGAAGAAAATATTCTTTTACGGCCAGTGAACTGTGATTTTATTTTTTATGTGTGTTTTTAACAGAAAGATGGACATCAAAAAAGATTATGCAAGATTGGTCTAGATCCATTTTAGGATTTGGTTATCACTAGAATAATATATATGTTACAATGATGAACAAAACAGGAGCGGGGGGGGGATGTGGCAAAATGCTTTAGCTTCCACCTTCATCAGCTGCTATAAATGAAATAATTCTGATACTAAGTCTGACAGACAGTGTCTTCCATACTGAAATGTTTAGCAACTGGTTGCCCCATTTTTTTTTTTTTTGTTCCAAATGGCTAACAAAGCAGAAGTTTTAAATTCTTGTAGCAAAATATTTTACCTTCTACCACCAGCAGTTGCAACATTGCAATCCTGTAGTTGCAGGTAGTGTTCTCCGCTGAATGTAAAGTTATTACAAGTAGGCAGTAGCATAGTTAAAGTAGTGATAACTTCTGCTGGACAATTTTTAGAATTTCTGTTGTAAGGAACTCATTTAAAGCTTGAATCCCATCCTTATGTGGCATATTGGTATAAAGAGATGTAACATCCCAAGTAGCACGTGTAGTATTGGCATTGAATTGATACTGCTTGTTTAGAGACTCGATTTGAAGAAAGAAGTCATTAGTGTCATTGATATACCATGTTTAGTAAGTTAAAGTCAATAGACAGAGAAATCCTTCTAGTAGTTGTGTTGTTAACTGAGTCAATGGGGCATCCAGGGTTGCTGGCTTTGTGGATTTTTGGTAGCATGTAAAACCTTCCAGGTGTGGGAATTGAATTAACAATGAGATCAGATGTCTGCTCTTTAAGACGTTCCCTTCCTGTACAGTTTTGCATAGTTTTAATGATGTGGTTATTGAGATCCATGGTGATGTCTTTGTCAAGGGGTTTGCATGTTTTTTCCGTCAGTTGTCTTCAACCTTCTGCTAAGTAGTCTGCAGTGTTAAGTGCCACAGCACTGTCTTTGTCAGCAGGCTTAATGACAACATCCCTTCTCATCTGGAGATTTCTTGGTGCTATTATTTCTTCTTTTGAAAGGGGTGTGTGTATACGCTATTGATGTGCCCTGTTGAGGTACATCCTACTACCTTAGGAACACACACACACACACACACACACACAAACAGCTTTGATTCTGGAAAAGACACACAGTCTACAAAATAAATGAAATTTTATATACATATCTCTTTCTTTCTCAATATTTAGCTTATGTTCTTTTCTTTTATTTGGAACATCCTGCATACATTCCTAATAAGAATACCAGTGATGTACATGGAGAAATTGGATGTTCTGCTGTTCTTTAAACTGAGACCATAAAAAAAATACATCAAATGGAAATAAATTACTGTGCCACATCTCTGGCAAGACCCACCTGGATCTGTGATTAAAATACCAAACCGCCAGTATTTCTCTTCATTCCTGCTAAATCCCAGTCTTCATTTTGCACAATCTATTCTGCATGGTGAAAACATTCACCATGATTTCCATTGTGGCGTCCTTAATGCCTTTTATGTAACTGAGATTCTCATTAAAATAACATATCTGAAACATTTGTTTGATCTGTTGTCCCATCTCTTGAGAATATGTTTAATATTTAAACTCATTTAAATTGTTTGCACATGAAAGAGTGTGTGTGTGTGTGTCAGAAAGGAGGAGAGTTTTTGTTCTCCTGATTTCAGCTTCTCTGTTTTGCCAAGGAAAATATATACAGTATAACAGAATAATCTTATGCATGGTTATTCAGAAATAATCTACATTGAGTGGGGCCAATTTCCAGATAGGTGTGTATAGGATTACATTCCAAGTCATGCAAATTGGATGCATTCTTTAAAACCATACTGTCCTATATTCTTAATTCTTATTGTTGTTTTGGCAGTAAGATAGCATCTTCTTTCTTTATTAGGAATTTCTGCTGGCTGCCTTATTCTTTCCTCCATTTCCTTCTTAAGTTGACATATTAAATAAAGAAGTACTGAAAATTAAGATACAAGCTCAGAAACCTTAGCTGACTGCCCAAGGGAGAAGGGGAAATAGTTTTGTATTTAGTTTTGACTTTCTCTTTCCTCACAGCTTTTGCCAATACTTTCATGAATAATCAGTTACCAAGGCAGCATTAAGTCATGATGTGCTAACAAGTTTTTCCTTCCTTTCTGCATTCCCCCCTCTATTTGATCCCAGACAATGAAAACAGCTATGTGAGATATTTATGAAATTTTAATAGTGATCGATTCCTGCAGAGCCTTCAAAGGCAGGCTTTTTCTTTACAGGTATCAGAACATGAAAAACCAAGATCCTCTTTGCAGAGGAAAACAGCCCTACAATGCAGAAACCTTGCTTTCACTCTGGGTAATAAGTGACTTACTCTATTCTTGGAAATAGAAGAGGTTAGCTGGATGGTGGAGGAAATAATATTGTTTCCCTTAAAAGCTGGAGCGCTTTAAGTACAATGCCATTGCACATATAGATGCACTCATACGTAAAATGCATTGAAGGGAGAAAACTGCTTAGCTTCTTAACTAGAGCAAATCTCTTTTTTAAAGGAGGGAAATCTTTCTTTTGTCACACATTGTGGTCAATTCCTGCCCACTAGGACAGGGATGAAGAATCTCAGGCTGGTGGGGGAATGAGGATTATGACCTATTCAGCTCCCTGGATTCTACCCAGGCCAGGCCAGGCCAGGCCCCAGCAGTTGTTGGTGCCCATTGAGATTGGTAGGGCAGAAAGCAGTTCTTAAAGTGAGAGCCAATGAAAGGCAGAGCCAACCTACTCAAGTGTTGTACCCATCTACAACTTGAAGAAGAGAGAAATTTGCAAGTGCTAGTTGGTTAAGGCTTGACTGAGATTGTTGGTGCTGCTTCCACTGCCATGCCCCACTCCATGGACCTAATCCCTTTCTCTATACCTCCTCCCACCTCACTGGCCATGCTTCATACCCTCCTTGAGTACTTTTGCCCTGTTCAATGATGGGGAACTTGTGGCCTTCCAGATTTCATTGGACTCCAACTCCCATCAGCCCAAGTCCACATAACTGATGGTGAGTTATGACCAGGGGTCAGCAACATTTTTAAGCCGTGGGCCAGTCTACCGTCCCTCAGACCATGTAGTGGGCCGGACTATATTTTTTGGGGGGGAAATAAACAAATTCCTATGCCCCACAAATAACCCAGAGATGCATTTTATATAAAAGCACACATTCTACTTATGTAAAAACACCAGGCAGGCCCCACAAATAACCCAGAGGTGCATTTTAAATAAAAGGACACATTCTACTCATGTAAAAACATGCTGATTCCCAGACCATCTGTGGGCCAGATTGAGAAGGTGATTGGGCCACATCCGGCCAACAGGCTTTAGGTTGCCTACTCCTGGTTATGACAGACAAGCAACATTTGGAGAGCCACAGCGTCCTTACCTGTGGCCTAAGTAGAATGTGTCCATGACAATTGTAATGTTTTTTTGGTTGCCTGGATGGAGGATAAACAAACATTTGTTTTTGAATATGCTTTTCAGTGCTTTCTAGGCCTTTCAACCAAAAAACGACATAAAAAAATGCACTATAGTACTTATATAACAGATATATTATCAGTGTTGTTTGTTGTTGGTGCTATAGAAAAAGGAAACTTCTGCCCACATGTGATGGGAATTTTGTTTTTATATATGGCTTTTTCTCAGATGGAATTCACTGGAGCTCAGTTTTGGCACCTCTTAGGTAAGTACCATTACCATTCTGTGAGAAAGAGGAAGGCATGTGTGGTGAGTTCTGGCACCTCTTCTTCTAGAAAAATAACACTGTAATATGTATATTTGAAGCCATAAGGGAAATAATGGGATGTTGTTTGCAACTGAATCGAACCACAATGTTGTAAGATCATATTAATTATCAGGTAAGGAAAGATCAACATCTGTTGACTGATAACAACTATGATGATGATAGCAAAATCACGGAGAAGCAGTAATCTGCTGAAAATCGGCTACAAAAATTGTGGGGCATCATGGTTATGAACAAAATGTCATGCTATAAGTGCATTTGTAAATGAAGAGTACAAATAATTCAGACTTTCAAACAAAAAATGGGCAGCTTTTTATTATGTATTGTATCAGCATCAATGTGAGGCTGTCTAGAATGCTGCCTATGAATTCTGAAGCTCAGGGTCTGTTTGTTATTAAAGCAGGGAAACATAGGATTTTATAAAATGAAGCTTTTAACTTTTCTTTTTATAATAATAATAATAATAATAATAATAATAATAATAATAATAATAATAATTCACTGCTATGCTAGAACAACAACAAAAAGTCAGAACTCTTCAGTGTTCCACAGGCAGCATTTTAGCCAGCTTCACTTCTTGCAAAACTCACAGACCAAGAGAAAGAAGAAATCAAAGAAGAAAAGCATCAGTGACACAAGGCTCTCTTTGTGACATCCTACTCAGGAGTGTTTATAAACATTGAGCTTTGACTTGGTGGGGAGAGGATATTAAATGCAGAAAAATATGCTATTAAATACTGTCTGTCTACAAGAAAGCATGGTTGTTGATAAGAGACATACTGTCGTGCCTTGGATCTCAAACGCCTTGCGACTCAAACATTTTGGCTCCCAAACGCCACAAACTCAGAAGTGAGTGTTCTGGTTTGTGAACGTTCTTTGAAAGCCGAACGTCCAGTGCGGCTTATGAAGCTTTCGATTGAGCGCAGGAAGCTCCTGCAGCCAATCAGAAGCCACGCCTTGGTTGTCAAACGTTTCCGGAAGTCGAACAGACTTCCGGAACGGATTCTGTTCAACAACTAAGGTACGACTGTATTGGTATTAATAGTCCAGTTAACATAAGTAGTATGGCCAAAATCCATGGTGCTAATTAAATCTACAAGTGATAACACTGAACTTCTTGATGAAATATAATCACATTTTCTTGTGTTGCTATTTCCCTTTGAGGTTCATTTGTTACAGTATGTCCACCTTAAGGTCATAAGTGCTCTCTCTTTCTGTGTGTGTGTGGGGGGGGGATTTCTGTGCATGTTAAATACTTTCCCACTGGTTTTTCACTATTATTAAGTTTGGTGACATAGTTATGCCAATTTATCCCTTTGTGTGGAAACTGGCCTATTTGTCCTTTGCTGGGATAGAACCATAGAACTGTAGAGTTGGAAGGGATACTATGGGTAATCTAGTCCAACCCCCACAATGCAGGGATGCAGAAGGGCATTAAAAATGTTTTTTGTCCCTCCTTCAGTCTTATAAGTAAGTTATTACATAGTTATTGTTAGCTTTTAGTCCTGTTTTATTTCTCTTCATACTGTCTGAGCAGTGGGAAAGAGCCAAAAAGGGGGGTGGGGGCAACAATTAAAGATTTTCATTGCATTGTAAGGTTGCATCAAATAGAAGTTGTCAGCAGTTTAAGCAATTACAAAATGACACAAATCTGGCAGAGATTAAGAAAATCACTTAATTTTGTTGCAAGTAAGAGTCCAATTAAAGCTAGAGGAATCACAGAAGAACCAAGCAGCGGTGTTATTAAACACTTAAATGCCATCCTGGTTAGCTCTGACTAAAAACAGCTCAATTAGAGTACGTTTTAATTACTGCAGACCGGTACAGAAAGTACCAATTAGCCATATATAAACTCAATAGCTTCAGACATAACTAAACATTAATGAAAGAAAACTACAATATAGATAAACAAGCCATAAAACAGCTAGTTAAACAAGCTCTACTTAGCAAATGGGCAAACATGTAGATATCCATCATCGGAACTAAACTACAGTATTATCTTGGGATGACACAAGGCTGAACCTAAGAACAAATAAAACTGGGAACATTGCTAACTAGCTTCAGTCAAACTGAGTGGTGTTTGTAAGTCTGCTTGTCATTGGATGCAATACTTAGCTTTCCCTTCCCAAAAGTCTCATGACTAGTAAGAATATGTTAATCGCAAAATTCCAAGACATGCTGGTGAGACTTTGAGAAGGAGATCAGTGTGAGGAAGGGGAAAGTTAAAGTTGGAATATAACTTCATATTGACAAAAATATATATAATATAGTTTCTTCACAAAATATTTTGGAAGATATTACATAAACATAAAATGTGGTATTCAGCTTGGTAATAAACTTGTAATTATTTGTTATATGGAATGTGAATTCAACTACTTGTCTATCTATCTATCATCTATCTATCTATCTATCATCTATCATCTATCATCTATCTGATGTTTATCTGCTCATTATGCATTTGGACTCCTCTTAAGATATTGTAATCATTTTTCCTGAGATCAAGGAGCAGGTTTTATCTATGTTTAGATACAACTGGACACCATTTTGAATTAAGATGGCAGACGGAGTCTTTGAAAACTGCACTGATTTTAACCAGTGATTTCAAAATTTCACTGATTTTTTGTTTCGTTTCCTCGGATTCCTGAGTGAAGCTGGGTATGAGGCTGCTGTACACAAACACTTTTTCTTTATCTCATCTCACCTGATTGCTTGCTAAATCAAACCATGACTGAATTTTTAAAAGTTCTTGCATCTCAGGAAAACACACACTCTTCAAACTGTGCTGAACAGACACCTATTAAATTCCTCCATAGTAAAAACAAAAACCAAACCTTTTACTGAAATCACCTTTAAACTCTTATACACACTTTTCTTGGAATAAGCTCAACTGAACTGAATAGAGGTGACTTCAGAATAGACATGCATGGGGTTTCACTGCTGTTAGTCTACCTTCTTTGTGACTGGAACCTGTCACTATTTCCCTTGTTCTGTACTACCTGAGAGCCATTTGCCCTTGGCTTTCTCTTTCCTTAAGTGTGTCCTTGCCAATCAATGATCAAGTAGCAAGCATGATTTCATGATGCTATATTTCATGATGCTGGAGACTCCCTCCCATGATTTTGAACCCTGAAAGGTCAGCTTTTTAAATGGAAGATCAGGCTCCACACTTCAGAAAGTCACCGTCCAACTTATGGAGAGTGATTGTGATGGAAGAGGTGGAAGCTAGCACATTAATCCCCGTACTCCCTCATTTCAATGAGATAAACAATAATACGACTTTCCGAAGACATTTGAAGGCAACCTTGAGAAAATGAAATACCTGGGGATTAACATGACAGCTAAAAATGGGAATCTATTTAAAGACAATTATGAAAAATGTTGGACTGAAGTGAAAAAAGACTTAGAAATTTGGTCAAATTTAAAGCTTTCACTGCTAGGCCGTATTGCTGCTATAAAAATGAATGTATTGCCTAGATTGTTGTTTCTGTTTCAAGCACTGCAAATTTTGGACAAAATGGACTGTTTCAAGAAGTGGCAGAGAGATATTTCTAGATTTGTCTGGCAGGGCAAGAAGCCTAGAATAAAATTTAAAATACTAACAGATGCAAAGGAAAGAGGTGGATTTGCCCTGCCAGACCTTAAACTTTACTATGAATCAGCAGCTTTTTGCTGGTTGAAAGAATGGCTACTTCTGGAAAACGCAGACATTTTGGATTTAGAAGGTTTTAATAATGTATTTGGATGGCATGCATATTTGTGGTATGATAAGGTCAAACCACATAAGCATTTAAAAACCATATTGTCAGGAAAGCATTATTTAATGTTTGGATAAGATATAAGGACCTATTGGAAAATAAAACCCCAAGGTGGCTGTCACCGATGGAAGCGAAGGCTCAGAAAAAGCTCAATATGGAGGTCAAATGGCCAAAATATTGGGAAATTTTGGAACAAGAGGGAGATAGACTGGAATTGCAGAGTTTTGAGAAACTAAAAAACAAAGTGCGAGACTGGCTTCATTATTATCAGATAATGGAGGCATACAATTTGGACAAGAAAATTGGCTTCCAGGTGGAAAAATCAAAATTAGAAACAGAACTGTTAGAACCCAAAACTAAGATTTTGTCAAAAATGTATAACTTGCTATTGAAATGGAATACACAGGATGAAACGGTGAAATCTGCTATGATTAAATGGGCACAAGATGTTGGACATAACATAATGATGGCTGGCTGGGAACAGTTATGGACCACAGGTATGAAGTTTACGGCATGCAATGCCTTAAGAGAGAATATTGTGAAAATGATATACAGATGATACATGACACCAGTCAAGCTTGCAAAAATCTATCATTTGCCCAATAATAAATGTTGGAAATGTAAGGAAAGTGAAGGTACATTCTTTCACCTTTGGTGGACATGCCCAAGGATTAAGGCTTTCTGGGAGATGATTTATAATGAACTGAAAAGGGTATTTAAATATACCTTCCTGAAGAAACCAGAGGCCTTTCTCCTGGGCATTGTTGACCAATTGGTGCCAAAGAAGGACAGAACTTTCTTTATGTATGCCACAACAGCAGCAAGAATACTTATTGCAAAGTATTGGAAGACGCAAGATCTACCCACCCTGGAAGAATGGCAGATGAAGGCGATGGACTACATGGAACTGGCGGAAATGACTGGCAGAATCCGAGACCAGGGAGAAGAGTCGGTGGAAGAAGATTGGAAGAAATTTAAAGACTATTTACAGAAATATTGTAAAATTAATGAATGTTAGAATGATGTTAGAATGAAGTTAAGTGGTTTAAGCAGCAATGTTTTAAAGGTATATGAAAAATGGATTATTAACAGGTGAGAACTCAAAGTTATATTAAGTTAAAGGATTAAGATAAAAACAAAGAGGGAAAGAAATTGCTGACTCAACTAATTAAATTGGAATACAAAAAAGGGAGGTGTGAGGAGGTCAGGGAAGCAAGGATATGAATATATGATATGGAAAGATTGATGTGTTGTCTTTTTAAATATTTTTTATCTTTTTTCTGTATTTTGTATTTTGTATTTTTCTTTTTTTTGGTCTTGTTTTCTATTCTTTTTACTTATGTAATTTTTTTCCCTTTGAAAACTTAATAAATATTTTATATATATATATGAAGGCAACCTTGTATCGGGAAGTTTTTAATGTTTGATGTTTCGTTATATTTTTTCTATTTTGTTAGAAGCTGCCCAGAGTGACTGGGGCAACCCAGTCAGATGGGTGGTGTATAAGTCATAGATTGGTAGTAGAAGTATTGTATGATGCTCTGTGTGTGTGGGATCATAAGGTTTGAAGAGAGCTATAATCTTCCCACCCCAAAATAAACAAATAGTGTGAGATGACTTTTGTGCTTTGGTAATATTTTTTCATTTTTATGGGGGGGGGGGGTGTTTGGGGGTTGGGTGGTTGCCAAAAGCTCTTTCCCTAATCAGGAGTTAGCAACCATTGTTTTCTTTATCTTCTTCCCTAAGTCATTTAAAGAATTGACTACGTAGATTTACACTTGTAATTTTAATCCCCCAAATTTGAAGAACACTTACAGTGAATTTTGTGAAGTAGAAATCCGTTAAAACTACATTGTACAGCAACAGATCAATATGCCTTGACAGATATTCCCTCAGCTCGTCTATCCGGATGAGACCTATTGGTCTTTTTTCACAAGTTGCTTAAGACAGATATATTTGAGCTTGACATATTAGAGCTTTTTTTCTCCTCCCGTGCCTTTGTGTCAAGGAGCAAAGTATTGATTCTGAATGTGTTATTTCAACATTTTCTTTATGCAAATGTACAACTTCAACTCTGTCAGAAGTTTAGTTTTAGCTTAGAAAACATTTCTCGTTTATGAAAGAAGTGCAACTTTGATTTATGAAAGAAATGAAACAAAGTACTTCTTTCTTTTTTTGGTTCATATTCAAAATGTATCTATCAGCACAAATCCAAATGAATTCATCAATATTTTTAACTTTGATTTCTGGAGGTGGAGCGGGAGGGACACTCGTGAAAATCAATGCAAAATGAACTTGAAGTCTTACTAGAAGTCGGCAGTGGATAATATTTTCTGAACTAGAAATATCAAGCTCGGGACCTATGGCAAGACCCACAGATCAAAATGGTTTAATGGAATTGCAAAGGCACTATCATGACTAGAATCACAGCTTTAGTAGGGTGGTCATGAGTCCTACTTTACAGATAACGGTCCTCTACCTTAATGTGTCCAGGGACTTGTCTGATCCAAGTCCATCTTAAAGAGAGAGGGCCATGAGAAGGGTGAGCAAAAGCATCAAAATTGCCCATTAACAGTTACCACCTAGACAGCAAACCGCTCAGGCTCACAGATCACTAAATCAATCTTTCCCATAACTGTGAGATGTATTGTATTTCTGTTTAAATTATAGTAATTGTTTCTAAATGTATATCTATACATACAAATTAACACATGCAATCCTCATATGAACCAGCCCTGGCTCTGAGGTCTTCACCAGAGGCCCCTTTCCTTGTTCCCCACTCAAGGGAGGTGTGGAGGGTAGCCACATGAGACTGAGCCTTTTCAATGGTGGCTCCCTTTCTTTGGAATGCTCTCTTCGAGGGGAAATGCCTGGCTCCATCCTTGTCAGTCTTTAGGGTAGGACCTTTTTGTCTCATCAGACCTTTGGTAATTAAGTTACCTCCTAAAGTGGAGAACATCTCTTAGTGGGATGGGTATTAATATTTTACTGGATGAGTAATGTAGTGTTGCAGTGTTTGTTGTTTTAATTTTTCTGAATTTAACTTTCTTAAATTTGGTGTATTTTATCTTGTCAAGTCACTTTATGGGTATTTCTTTTGTATAAAGTGACCAGCTGAATGTAATAAATAATATGTACATTTTGTGCAAATCATCAAGTTTTTTGTCCTTTTTCGTTGGTGATCCATTTCTCTCTTTTTGGTGAACCTAAAGCCTAGACTACTCTGCTACACTATAACTTTTTAAAACTCTTCTGTTTTTAATACAGTTGAGAAAGCATGAAGAAACTTCTGCTAAGCTAGTCAGTGGTTACTGGCATGATAGGACAGGAAGGCTATACTTCTAAAAAGGGTGTAGAAAATTATATTTTTGCAACTGCAGTGTGTTGTCCAGGAGTGAGAAGACACACTGAAAACTCCATACAGTGGTACCTCAGGTTAAGTACTTAATTCGTTCCGGAGGTCCGTACTTAACCTGAAACTGTTCTTAACCTGAAGCACCACTTTAGCTAATGGGGCTTCCCGCTGCTGCCGCACCGCCAGAGCACGATTTCTGTTCTCATCCTCAAGCAAAGTTTTTAACCTGAAGCACTATTTCTGGGTTAGCGTAGTCTGTAACCTGAAGCATATGTAACCTGAAGCGTATGTAACCTGAGGTATATGCCTCATATTATACGATGCTTGACTAGATGGGCATTGGTGTGAGCCAAGAGGGCCCTTTCCCCCCTTACTATTAAAGACCTAAGCCTTAAGGACTCTGTCTACTAAGCTACTAGCCATGTTGGCTCTGATCAACCTCCACAGTGGAAGGCAACAACATTTATAAATACCAGTAGCTGGAAACCACAGGAGAGAAGAGTGCTCTTGTGCCCAAGTCCTGCTTGCGGGTTTCCTACAGACATCTGGTTGGCCACTTGGAGTACAGGATGCAGGATTAGATGGGGCATTGGCCTGACCCAGCAGGCTCTTCTTAAGTTCTTATTATTACCATTTTTGTTCTCATTTAATGTTGGGCAGGACCTGGTCTGTTCAGAGTCAATGTACACTGTCTCTAGAGTCACATGCAGAGCGCATCCCAGAATGCCCTGTACAGTGGCGTAGCGTGGGGGTGCAGGGGGGGCCGGCCACACCGGGCGCAACATCTGGGGGTTAGGGTTAGGGGGCGCAAATCCACGGGTTAGGGGGCGCAAATTACTTGCCTTGCCCCGGGTGCTGACAACCCACGCTATGCCACTGGCCCTGTAGCAGCGCAAAGGACTCTGATTCTGAAAAGGCCCTTACGCTACATTCAGATTTGGGCTTTGTTGCATTATTCTTAGTGGTTATAATGCTTACTCTTCTGTCCCGGTTCCTAATATTACTTTCACACTGTAGTACCTGTTGTGTTATGGAACTACAGCTCTTTGATCAAAATGCTACCATGTTGGCAAGAAAGAACTGCATGCTAGGATACCATTTCAAATTTCACTACATGAAATTACAAAGCAAATCTCCTACAATATTCCAAGTTAACGGGGTTGCAAACAGATCATCTTCTGGAAACGATTAACACAAAAATTAGCTCCAAACTTTGACTAGATTCCACCAGATTTCTAGAAGGGTTTTTACATCATGTGAATTATCATATAAAGCCTTGAAATTATTAGGTTAAAAAAAGGTCAGGAAAATGGAATAAAGTGCTCTTTGAATGCAACTTTGGTTTGTATTTCCACCACTCTACAGTGGATTATTCCCAAAGATAGACAGACAGACAGACAGACTATTCATATTGTTATGAATAGGGGGAGTAGATCCCTCTAAATACCATTTAGTAAATGGTAGCATTTAGCTAATAGTGGTACCTCGGGTTACAGATGCTTCAGGTTACAGACGCTTCACGTTACAAACTCCGCTAATCCAGAAATAGTACCTTGGGTTAAGAACTTTGCTTCAGGAAGAGAACAGAAATCGCGCTCTAGCAGCGGGAGGCCCCATTAGCTAAAGTAGTACCTCAGGTTAAGAACAGTTTCAGGTTAAGAACGGACCTCCAGAATAAATTAACTTCTTAACCAGAGGTACCACTGTATTTGGAAAATTAAGGGAAGATGCCAGATACAGCATAAACATATAGTCTGGGCCAGTTCTCCTGTTCAAGAGATAAGCTGACAGAGGTGCCATCGAATAACAAAGCAGAAGAGAGCAGAGTCATTACCCTGGCAAAAGGTAAGACTGTTCAGTCTCAGGTGAGAAGGGAAGTGGAGTCCCTCCCTCAGCAGTGCATTAGTTAGCAAAGACAACAGGAGAGCTGGGAATAGAGGTTGTCAGGGTTATGGAGAGGTGATGTCAACACAGGGGGGAAAGTGCTTTTGCAGGAGGCTTTTGAAATGTAGATTGCCAAGGCGAGGGGGGGATTATGTAAGGAGGGAGTTGCCTTAGGCAAGGGACAGGGGCAAAGGAAGGAGACCCCCCCCCACTGCAGGGGTGTTGGGGGCAGGGCAAACCACCCGGAGGTGCATGTATGTATGCCGTACGTATGGCGCATGTGTGGCATCACTACGTACAGCACGTGCGCAAACTGCTATGTACATTGCATGCACATGCACCGTATGTACAACGCATGCACGGTGCTGTATGTACAATGCATGCGCGCACGCCAAACGTGTATGTAGCAGTGCCATGCATGTGCTGCCAGGCAGTTTGCTGACGGTGCCACTTGAGCACCTTATGGACGGCGGCAGGATCCCTCTGCCGCCGCACTGCAGCTGCGAATGGAGGATCCTCTGTATGCGGCTGCAGCTGTATGGTAGCGGCGGCGTAATATGCTGCCGCACCTGGGGGCAGCATGGGGCGAGCCCCCCACGGGGTGCCTTGTCACACACCCCCATGGAGGTGGCACCCAGGGAGCACTGCCCCCTTCCTCTGCCACTGGCAAGGGGTTCTGGGAAGGAGGTGCAGAAGTAGAGCAGAACTCCATGCAGGGACTAAAGGCCAGCAGCCATGCCGCCAGGCTAGAGTAGACTGTTACAGAGAGACACTAGGATGGTGCTTAGGATGCATGTGAATCCAATGCTCTGCTGCTTTCATGGACTGTCTGGATGCAGAGGAGTGCTGGCAGGCACCAGCTGGGGAAGCCACAAGGGAACCCCCAGGGAAAGAACGAGGATGAGAAGGGAGAAGAGGGAACAGACTGAGAGGAGGAGGTATTGGAAACTGAAGAGGCAACAGGGTTTACTGAGCAGCGAGAGTCTGTGGCAAAGAGCAGTCCAGAATCAGAGGCTGGAGAGGAGGTTGGCCAACAAGCAGTGTTGAGACAGAGTTGCTTAAGAATCCAGGGACTCTCCTCCTCCTGCAGTGAACTATCCTCCCCTCTGGTCTCCTAGAACACGCAGATAAATGAAAACAGCAGAGCAGAGATTGGTTGTATGCAAACAACTTCTTGGGAAAGACCCTGGAGATGAACAGCCTTAGAGGGTGGTGGGAAAGTGGGGACCTTCAGTCCTGGCCACTGCCTCAATGGAGCAAGACCTTCTGGGAAAAGTTGCTGGGATCACTAGGCCTGTACTGTTTTGGTTTCTTTGAATAAAGAGCTAACTTCGTGGACACCATGTTCTTTATTGCTGACCTATCCCTGACTCCTGCTCCTGACAGTTACTGAGGAGGACAACTCCCTCTTGAGATGTGAATGCTGTTAAATCTCTCTCCATCTAAACTCAGGTGTAAATATGTGTAAATAAACTTTATTTCATAAGGACACTGCAGACTCTGCTGTGCCTCATTTTCCCCAAATTAATCCTGTACCCTGGTTAAGTGTCAAGACCCCTGGAATCTCACACCACTTGGCAGAGATTTGGGTGGCCAGTAAAAATGTAAATTTTATGGTATGGTTTTACTGTATGTTTGGCTGTTGCAAACCATTCATATTTTTTATGAATAGTATGGGGTGGGAGAGACAGGTGCCTGCAGGGCTGCATTTGAACCCTGGGCCTAAGGTTCCCCACTACTTCTCTAATACATCAATGCAGTGTGGCAGCCACCATACTACATCCAGTTTTTGCAATATGTCTGATGGACAATGAAGCTTGTACATCTGTATTTTGTGGCAGTGCCAGAGTGACTTGTAGCCTGGGCTTTAATTATTCCTTAGCTCCTCGTCTGGGGAATAGGTCATTTTGGCAATTACAGTAAACTATCTCTAAGGATTGTTGTGCGAATTAACTGGGTAACAATAGCAGCGCACTTTGCATATTACAAATGAAATATAACTGATTATTAATCATAAATGAGTCCCTTAAATGCGCAGCTAATTTTAAACACAAGGGCAATTGCATTATAATTGCATATTGCCTTTAATACCCTGTTGAACCATGACTATAATGTAAAAGTAGGACAAGCTGCAAAGTTGTTATCCAGGTACTGCATTTTGTTCACATTAAAATATTTGCGGCTGGGGGGCATAAAGGAAAAAATCGTCATCTCCAGCGATTTCCAAAGTTACAATGAGATGCAATTCAGATCAATTTTAGAATTGCTCTTTTCTGAAATTAACATTTGTCAAGACGTATTTTGAATCATGGGCATTCTGTTGGATGCTTTGCAATGATGACAAGAACTAGTATAAACCTCTCATGAATAGAGATTATTGATTAAAGTTCCATTAGATCAGCTGACTTTGGTGAATGCTCTGAGAAGACATAGCTGAACAATGACTTTTTCACTGCAGTCTTTTTCATCTTACTCACTTTATTTTACAGAAGTGTGGTGTGGCTGCTTCTACTTAACATGATTAAGCTCCTACAAATTTGCCTCAATGCCCATCACACAAGAATTTTTTTCAATACGGAGAAGACATTATTTTCTCCCCCCAGGGAATTTGGGTTTGGTCAAAACATCTTATGCATATTACAACACTTCTCAAGATTCAGCTCACCATGTTCTGGTTCAATCCACATTTGGAGGCTTTCCAAAAAAATGGTCAACACATGCTTACACATACACTGAATACAGTGGTAAAGGTAAAGGGACCCCTGACCATTAGGTCCAGTCGTGGCCGATTCTGGGGTTGCGGCGCTCATCTTGCTTTATTGGCCGAGGGAGCCGGCATACAGCTTCTGGGTCATGTGGCCAGCATGACTAAGCCGCTTCTGGCGAACCAGAGCAGCACACGGAAATGCTGTTTACCTTCCCGCCGGAGTGGTACCTATTTATCTACTTGCACGTTGACGTGCTTTCGAACTGCTAGGTTGGCAGGAGCAGGGACTGAGCAATCGGAGCTCACCCCGTCGCGGGGATTCGAACAGCCGACCTTCTGATCAGCAAATCCTAGGCTCTGTAACCCACAACACCACCCGTGTCCCGAATACAGTGGTTAAGTACTTAATTCATTCCAGAGATACGTTCTTAACCTGAAACTGTTCTTAACCTGAAGCACCACTTTAGCTAATGGGGCCTCCTGCTGCTGCCGCGCTGCAGGAGCATGATTTCTGTTCTCATCTGAAGCAAAGTTCTTAACCCAAGGTACAATTTCTGGCTTAGCAGAGTCTGTAATCTGAAGCATATGTAACCTGAAGCGCCTGTAACCCGAGGTACCACTGTACAATGAAATCTCCAGGAAAATGAAACCTGTGATGATACTACCTGTGGAATGTAATCCATTGGAACAGTCAAATGCAATATTCCTTATTTCCCTAGAGTGGGCACAGGCAGGGGGATGTTACTCCAGTTAGTGTAACTTCCTGTTCCGCTGGTCTGGAGCGTCCCTCCCCTGCATGTGATCTGAGAGATGGGTGACTCCATAAAAGAGCCAAGTCATGCAGCCATTTTCTCTCTCTTGTCTCTCTCCCTTGCTGATCTGTTAACTGCTGCTTTCTTGCTGCCATGCTGCCCTGCTACAACCATTTTGTTTTTTTAATGTAATTTTGCTGTCTGCTGGCTCTCAGCCAGCAGCACATGAGCTCAATCTCCATGTGAGATGAACTCACAGATTGTTATGTACGTAACTACTAAGGAAAGCCTGCCTTTCAGGGATCAAATCGTGAACTGAAATGTGAGTAAACTCTTGTGTCTTTATTCTTTTAAGAGGGATAAAAGGAAACACCAGGAATAATCCATCTGGGCAAGTCAGATTGGATTACTTAACTAAAGAGATTCAAACGAATCTGCAAACTAGCTTCCTGCTATATTGAAGGGAATCTGCTCTGCTACATCACTCTGCTAGCGTGAGTGAAGGAAGGATAATACTTATTCAATATATCCTTTCCTGCTATCCTTAACATTCCCACATTAACTGCATGCAAGGCAGATACTCTTCCATTGAGCTATGGACCTTCCTCCTCATTGATCATTTGTCGTAATAAACACTGTATATTACAAAGGCTCCAATAAACTATATCATTGATCCAGCAAAGGCTTTCAAGTCAGTTGCTAAGTTCAAGTATGGAGTTCAAGTACAGGGAACTACATCATGGCATGTTTTGTTGTCCAACCCACAGATGTGGTGTATAAGGAGGGATGCTTAAAGAATTCAGTATTTGTGAATTCAAGTATGAACTCACCTGGTCCACAACTAATGGGTGTATTAGAGCTCATTTATCTACTGTCTTTTGCACTTTCTGAATCAAAATGTGTTTAGAAATGCATTTTTGAGAGAAAACATGTTTTAACATACATATTTAAAAGTTAATTTTTCTGCAGAAAACCATGCACATTCATAGATTAGAATCTGACATACAAGAAGGGGATGGAATGGACTTCTAGGTGAACACCTGAGAAAGTGTCACTATCTGGAGATACAACTATCTTGTTGTAAGGGGGAAATGCCCTTTCAAAGTGATGCAAAGGACACTTTTGGACAAATGAGAAGGGATCAGAATCAGAGTGAACATATTTGGAAAGAAAAAGCAGTTCAGCCCATCCACAGCACTATGCTCAATGTGTTACTGACTGCCCACTTTATACAAAATGAAAGTTAATTAGGCCTTCACGGAGAATGTCAGATGGGGCTGCTCCTAGTGTAGTGTTACTGGGGGAAAATAATGCTGAGAAAATGTCAGTGCTCATTATAAGGCTAAAATGTTCACCAAGATCACTTGGCAGAGCATCAACTCTAGCTAGTAAAATTTTGAAAAGGCCTTTGAGATAGTTTTGACACTTGATAATATAAGGCCAAGCCATTCTTCCTAAACCAGTGTTGACTTAATTGTTACTCATTTTTGCTTAAGAATCTTCGAGGCTAGTGGACCAGTTACATTTTTACACAAACCATGTTGTTTAATTACCTATTTGTTGTTTCTCTGGCTATCAAACTTTATCATAGTTTATATTACCATTCTTGAACTTTAATGACAGGGAAGGGGGCATGTGAATAAATGGCTGTGCGCAAACCAGT
The DNA here is from genome assembly GCF_964188305.1 of Podarcis bocagei. Classification (NCBI taxonomy): domain Eukaryota; kingdom Metazoa; phylum Chordata; class Lepidosauria; order Squamata; family Lacertidae; genus Podarcis; species Podarcis bocagei. The sequence goes on along the minus strand of NC_138140.1, from coordinate 38,125,256 downwards.
TCCAGGGTGGAGCAGACAGCAAACGAGTCCCAAGAGGATTTTTTGTTTGCAATACTGAAAGGCAGGTACAACATTGAGGAAGAGTCTGTAGGAAGGAATGCAATGATGCTGATAGTCCAGGATGATAGTAGCCATAGCAGGGGGCACATCCTTCCACAATGCATGATTATTAGCTACTTGGACAGATAAAACAATATATAAGGATATCCCTACCAATGTGACTTCCCAGAGGCTACCACACCAGCCCCTGTACTACTTTCAAAAGATATTCAGCTTAGGGTTCTTGCAAATTGTGAGAAAAGCTCCATATGTAAAGAAGGCTGACCGCCGAAGAATTGATGCTTTTGAATTATGGTGCTGGAGGAGATTCTTGAGAGTCCCATGGACTGCAAGAAGATCAAACCTATAAATTCTGAAGGAAATCAGCCCTGAGTGCTCACTGGAAGGACAGGTCCTGAAGCTGAGGCTCCAATACTTTGGCCACCTCATGAGAAGAGATGGTTGGACAGTGTTCTCAAAGCTACCAGCATGAGTTTGACGAAACTGCGGGAGGCAGTGGAAGACAGGAGTGCCTGGCGTGCTCTGGTCCATGGGGCCACGAAGAGTCAGACACGACTAAACGACTAAACAAAAACAATAACAAAAGCTCTGCCAGAAATACTCTCCCTATTGCCCTTTGTTTTCAGACCCATTTCCTGTCACTAAACCTTTGATCTTTAGTACAGGAGAAACTCAAGTCTCATTCATCTGGGATTTCAAAACTGATGTCTGGGGGGTAATTTCCAAAAGGTGGCACTATGTCCTGGATCTTAGGCAAGTCAATCTTGAGGTTATCCTTAAAAAAGCTCAACAAAATATGGCATCCATAGGGGTGGGAAGTTCCCAGGCCTCTCTATTCGGCCCACAATACTCTCCCTGCCAGGCAGGTCCAAAGTCCGCTTCGGGGGCCTAATCCGACCCGCCGGTTGGTTTAATCCAGCTACTGTGGCAGTTTATTTCCTGGGGTAAAATCCTAAAAAAACTCAACAACTTCAATTTAAAAAGAAAAGCTTTACTTTGAGGTAAAATAATAAAAAAGCTCAACAACTTCGGTTGATAAGGGCCCTTCACATCTCAGGAAAAAAGCACTTTTTCGTCAATCAATCAATCAATCAATCAATCATTTATTGTATTTGACTAAAAGCCATTACAAATCCAGTTACAAAAGCACCAAACCCAATGACCCAAACTTATGTTGTCCCCTGCTCCTTTCCCTGCAAGGGTTCAGGTGAGTGCAAAACGCCTTGGGGTGCAGCAAGCTTTGGGGGGGGGATTTCCCCCCAAGGCCAAGCCTACCAGCTAACAGTGACCTTAAGTTTTCCAGTAAAACATGAAATGGTGCACACGCTACATCTTGTTTGTGCGCTTATCAGGCATGTCCAAGGTCCATTTTAGGGGCCTAATCCAGCCCACGGGTCAGTTTAATCCGGCCCCTGTGGCAGTTTATTTCCTGGGGTAAAATCCTAAAAAAACAAACCCTCAACAAATTCAACCCTAAGAAAAGGTTAACAACTTGGGTTGGCTGTTTCGGCGGCCCTCACAGCCCTTCACTTCATCAAATCTGGCCCTCTTTGAAAAAAGATAGGACAGGGATACCGTCAAAGAGTTCGAGAGAAGCAGAGAAGGGGGTAATGGATGTCCGGAGTTTCATTCTCTCCCGTGCTGCAGAGTGTGTGTGACTACTGGATCACATGCTCTGTGTGTTGACATTCCATTCTTTGGAAGAGAGGGAAGAGAAGGAACTGCGCGCCACTTCCGTCTTCTTTGTTCTGTGTTCTGTTGTTCTCTCTCGGACGGCCCACCCCCCATGGTGCTTCCGTTGGAAAAGGGGTGTGGTTTAAGCAGCCCGGTTGCCCCACCCTTTCCCATTGTGCCCTGTCCCTTTCCCTGCAAGGGTTCAGGTGAGTGCAAAATGCCTACTATAAACGCATGCAGAAAGACAAATGTATTTTACCACCCTACTTCCCATGGGACGCGGGTGGCGCTGTGGGTAAAAGCCTCAGCGCCTAGGGCTTGCCGATCGAAAGGTTGGCGGTTCGAATCCCCGCGGCGGGGTGCGCTCCCGCTGCTCGGTCCCAGCGCCTGCCAACCTAGCAGTTCGAAAGCACCCCTGGGTGCAAGTAGATAAATAGGTACCGCTTACCAGCGGGAAGGTAAACGGCATTCCGTGTGCTGCGCTGGCTCGCCAGATGCAGCTTTGTCACGCTGGCCATGTGACCTGGAAGTGTCTCCGGACAGCGCTGGCCCACGGCCTATAGAGTGAGATGGGCGCACAAACCCCAGAGTCTGTCAAGACTGGCCCGTGACGGGCAGGGGTACCTTTACCTTTACCTTTACCTACTTCCCATGGCAATCACAACACTATACAACACAATACAATAAAAATACCTTTATTGGCATTTCAAGTTAAGACCTTCCAAAATGGCTTGAGATACAAAGTCTTCTTTCTGTTTCCTGTTTCCGAGAGATCTGAATTGGGAAATCCTTTCGATTCTTCATTAATAAGAGGCAGTGGGGTGAGGGAGGCCATGGCCACATCCACACCATTTAATGCGCTATGAAGCCGCTTTAAACACTCATGGCTTAAACACCCCCAAAGACTCTGGGAGCTATAGTTGGAAAAGGGTGCCAAGAGTTGTTAGGGGGCCCCGTTCCCTGCCAAGAAGGGAACCCTACCTCTACCCCACCCCACCCCCACCCCTACCCCTGACGCTAACCCTAACTCTAGCCCTAACGCTAACACTTAAGCCTTTACTAGAGCTACAATTCCCAGAGTTCCCTGGCAAGAAGGGAACCCTAACCCTGCCCCCTAACTACAGCTACAATTCCCAGAGTTCCCTGGCAAGAAGGGAACCCTAACCCTGCCCCCTAACTAGAGCTACAATTCCCAGAGTTCCTTGGCATGAAGGGAACCCTACCCCTACCCCCACCCCACCCTACCCCTAATCCTAATCCTTAACCACCGTAACAAGTCTCCGCCCCCTTAACCACCTACAGTTCCCAGAATCCCTGAGGGGAAGCCATGCCTGTTTAAAGTGACTTCATAGCAGTTCAGTGGTGCACCAAATGTGGCCTAATGTTCCCTCCCTCATTTTCTTCTCTCTCCCCACTGCCCCATCACTTGCAATGCAGCAGATGTCCGCCTGCAGTCTCCCTTCAAGGCTCCTTCTCTCAAGTATGGCCACAGCCTTGTCCATTCCATTTCTGTTTCCTGTTTCTGAGAGATTTGAATTGGGAAATCCTTTCGATTCTTCATTAATAAGAGGCAGTGGGGTGAGGGAGGCCATGGCCACATCCACACCATTTAATGCGCTATGAAGCCGCTTTAAACACTCATGGCTTAAACAACCCCCAAAGACTCTGGGAGCTATAGTTGGAAAAGGGTGCCAAGAGTTGTTAGGGGGCCCCGTTCCCTGCCAAGAAGGGAACCCTACCTCTACCCCTACCCCCACCCCTACCCCTGACGCTAACTCTAACCCTAACGCTAACCCTTAAGCCTTAACTAGAGCTACAATTCCCAGAGTTCCCTGGCAAGAAGGGAACCCTAACCCTGTCCCCTAACTACAGCTACAATTCCCAGGGTTCCCTGGCAAAAAGGGAACCCTAACCCTGCCCCCTAACTAGAGCTACAATTCCCAGAGTTCCCTGGCATGAAGGGAGCCCTACCCCTACCCCTACCCCCACCCCACCCTACCCCTAATCCTAATTCTAATACTTAGCCACCGTAACAAGTCTCCGTCCCCTTAACCACCTACAGTTCCCAGAATCCCTGAGGGGAAGCCATGCCTGTTTAAAGTGACTTCATAGCAGTTCTGTGGTGCACCTAATGTAGCCTAATGTTTCCTCCCTCATTTTCTTCTCTCTCCCCACTGCCCCATCACTTGCAATGCAGCAGATGTCCGCCTGCAGTCTCCCTTCAAAGCTCCTTCTCTCAAGTATGGCCACAGCCTTGTCCATTCCTCACTGCCAGTATTTCACGTTCACTTCTCCGATGTAAATAGGGATGTCCTGTGGTTCTCTTGATGACTTTTAAGACTGGACTTGGGGAAAACCTCACCGGCTCCAGACATCCCTGTAAGGCAAAGGCAAACAGGTGAGTGGGATGGCCAACACCCGACAGCGTCCCCCCAGATTCCTCCTCTGTTTGGCTGCCTGTTAACAAACAAGGCTTCCAAACCAGTTTGCACCCATCTCAGCCAGCGTAGCCTCGCAACATCCACTAGCCTGAATGCAAATTCTTCCGACAACCATCCACCAGCTGCAACCTCATCAGGTCCATTGCCAGACATCAACCAGCTTCAGAGCTGAGTGTCAGTCACCTTCAAGTAGCGATCCCACCAGCAAGTCATCTTTGTACTTGCCTTCTCCTTGCTCCACAGCATCCCAGCACCGGGCAATTGCCTCCTTCCGCTTGCCAGCTTGCTGTCACGGGATAGGAGACCACCTGGGCTGAGTGCCACTGAGCTGCCCATTTCTCTCTGGGGAGGGCAACTGCTGAGGCTTGCGCCTTGGCCCACATTTATACCCGCTCAGCAGCCAAATGCTTTTGTCACATCACAATCAACCCACGGACAATGTCAGCTGCTGGGGAGGCATCACAATCACTCCCTCAGCCCTCACAATGGTGAGCGCAGCTCAGCAGCCAACACACACACACACACACACACACACACACACAAGTTGTGCCAATATCTGTGAAGGCCACACCGGAAGCCCAAGTGGGCAGGAGGGGGGACATTTTTAGGCCCAGTGGTTGCATTTCCCTCCCCACAACACTAGTCAAATGCACAAATGAACAGAGCAATGAAAGCAAGTCTTATCTTTGCACAGGAAGCTGTTCAAGGAATGACATGCAGAGAGAAAGTTAGCATCTCAGGAAAAAAGCACTTTTTCGTCAGTCAATCAATCAATCATTCATTTATTGTATTTGACTAAAACCCATTATAAAGCCAGTTACAAAAGCACCAAACCCAATGACCCAAACTATGGCTCCCAGATTCTTGGGGGGGGGGGAGCCAGGTGAATGCCATGTGAAATGAGCGATGTGTCAAGTGATGGCTATGTAGTACCTCCAGGTTCAGAGGCGGCATATTTCTGCATATCAGTTCCTGAGAATCACGAGGGCTGTTGTGGTCAGATTCTGCTTGCAGTTTTTGCACAGGCATCTGTGAGAATGGGATGCTGAACTTGGGCCACTGGCCTGATCCAGGCAGCTTTCTTAGGTTACAAAGGAAGACTTCCAAGAGAATACTTTTAATGTAACACTCCAAGAAATGCTGCAAGTTTCAGAAAGTCAAAAATCAGAAATTTTGAAACCATTTCAGCACTGTGTCATTTTACTTTCCCCCTGCATCTTTTGCCCAGTAGAACCCAGACCATGTTTTAATCTTTAATCAATAGTGTATCTTGCCTTCTGGGAGTGTGAATCAGATGTGCAAACTGCAAATGCAGCAAGAACAGCTGCTGGGAGGCTTGGCTAGTTTTGCATAAGAGCAGCGAACAAGTCTTTGCTTCCTGGGAGAAGTTATTTCTCCATTAAATGAATGTTACTCAGAGCTTTCATATGCTTGATGGTACCTTTCTGAGTAGGTCCTTCCTTCCTTCCTTCCTTCCTTCCTTCCTTCCTTCCTTCCTTCCTTCCTTCCTTCCTTCTATCTCTCTCGCTCTCTCTATCTTTGTGTGTGCATATGAGAGAGAGAGAGAGAGAGTGCACAGATGGAAATATTTCAGAGGGAGGGGGTATTGTTTGAAGTTTCTTGATCATTTCACTCAAGCGAATGACCACATTTGCCTCTGTTTTAACTGCAGCTCCTGATATTATTTTGGTTTTTAACCAGGGCCACATTCCCTTTCAGGCAATCTTCAAACAGCCACCAAACAAACAAACAAACAAACAAACAAATTTGTGTACCTGTATTCATCTGTAGTTCTCAGGGTGGTTCATAGCATATAAATAAGAGATAAAAACACAAAATAAATGCCTGTACAGTAGTGGGTGGGGCCGAGGCAAAAGGGGGTGGAACTACTAACATAGATCTTAATGTGTATTGGAGGCTAATTTCTGCACATGCTTACTCACTCTTCTCTGTCCTCCATCCAGACAAGTAAGAGGCCTAAATCAGACTTCCAGGACACCTTTCAGTCAGGCAAACATACTCAGGAACATATATTCCTTTAATAATGGAATCGCTCCCACAGAACTTACAAGTGCACCTCCACAAATTTGCTTTAGGTACAGTAAGGGGGTGATTTTAGTAACAATTTTAACATACTGTGGAGGAGTCATGTGTAGTGGCTGCATTGAAATGAGCACTATTGTGCGCATGCCCAACTTGTGGGCTTCCCATAGGCATCTAGGTGGCCGTTCTTGAAACAGAACGCTGAACCAGATCAGTCTTTTCTTATGTTTTGTAAATCTTCATATTATTGCTGTCAAAATATAACCAACAATGCGCAACCCTGTTACGGAGAAGCATCATTTGAACTCTTTGGGCATCTTATCTTCATGAGAATAGGGAAACTGTTGTTGGAACTCACTCTGAAGTGTGCATTATGTCAGTGTAAAGCAGCCTAACTGGCTTCAGTGCCAGCCCATTGCCTTACTTTGAGCCATGTCTTACCAACAATCTCTTTCCAGTAATTGTGCTTGTCCCCATAACGTCAAAGATTTCAAGAGAAGCAGAGAAGGGGGTGTGGGATACTGACCCCCCCCTTGCCGCTTCTGTTGGAAAAGTGGTGTGGTTTAAACAGCCTGGTCACCACGCCCCTTCCCATTGTCCCCTGCTCCTTTCCCTGCAAGGGTTCAGGTGAGTGCAAAACGCCTTGGGGTGCAGCAGGCTTTGGGGAGGGGCTGGGGGGAGGATGCAATGCTAGGGATGCAATTCCTAGGGAAAGAAAGTGGCCACGTGTTCAGTTATGGAAAACTTAATAAATATTTCATACAAAAATAAATAAATAAATAAATAAATAAAATACTCAATGACCTGCCTTTCAAGTAAGTGGAAATGAAGCAGCTGGTTGCCATGGTGAAATTATGATGACACTGTTACTCTGTAGTGGCAGTGCTGAAATCCTAAGTCAGATTCAAGGGGGGATTTCCCCCCAAGGCCAAGCCTACCAGCTAACAGTGACCTTAAGTTTTCCAGTAAAACATGAAATGGTGCACACGCTACATCTTGTTTGTGCGCTTATCAGGCACGTCCAAGGTCCATTTGGGGGGCCTAATCCAGCCCACGGGTCAGTTTAATCCGGCCCCTGTGGCAGTTTATTTCCTGGGGTAAAACCCTAAAAAAGGGGCTGTTTTGACGGCCCTCATGGCCCTTCACTTCATCAAATCTGGCCCTCTTTGAAAAAAGATTGGACAGGGTTACAGTCAAAGAGTTCAAGAGAAGCAGAGAAGCGGGTGCTGGATGTCCGGAGTTTCATTCTCTCCCGTGCTGCAGAGTGTGTGTGACTACTGGATCACATACTCTGTGTGTTGATGCTCCATTCTTTGGAAGAGAGGGAACAGAAGGAACTGTGCGCCACTTCCGTCTTCTTTGTTCTGTGTTCTGTTGTTCTCTCTCAGACGGCCCACCCCCCATGGTGCTTCCCTTGGAAAAGGGGTGTGGTTTAAGCAGCCCGGTTGCCCCACCCTTTCCCATTGTGCCCTGTCCCTTTCCCTGCAAGGGTTCAGGTGAGTGCAAAATGCCTACTATAAACGCATGCAGAAAGACAAACGTATTTTACCACCCTACTTCCCATGTTAATCACAACACTATACAACACAATACAATAAAAATACTTTTATTGGCATTTCAAGTTAAGACCTGCCAAAATGAGATGGAGAGAAAAAATCGAGATTAAAACCAAAATCTAAAGAGATTCAAATCTCTCGCAAACAGGAAACAGAAATGGAATGGACAAGGCTGTGGCCATACCTGAGAGAATGAGCTTTGAAGGGAAACTGCAGGCGGACATCTTTTGGATTGCAAGTGATGGGGCAGTGGGGAGAGAGAAAAAAATGAGGGAGGAAACATTAGGCCACATTTGGTGCACCACTGAACTGCTATGAAGTCACTTTAAACAGGCATGGCTTCCCCTCAGAGATTCTGGGAACTTTAGGTGGTTAAGGGGACGGAGACTTGTTACGGTGGTTAAGTATTAGGATTAGGATTAGGGGTAGGGTAGGGGTGGGGGTGGGGGTAGGGTTCCCTTCTTGCCAGGGAACTCTGGGAATTGTAGCTCTAGTTAGGGGGCAGGGTTAGGGTTCCCTTTTTGCCAGGGAACTCTGGGAATTGTAGCTGTAGTTAGGGGGCAGGGTAAGGGTTCCCTTCTTGTCAGGGAACTCTGGCAATTGTAGTACTAGTTAAGGCTTAAGGGTTAGCGTTAGGGTTAGCGTCAGGGGTGGGGGTGGGGGTAGGGGTAGGGGTAGAGAGGTAGGGCTCCCTTCTTGGCAGGGAACGGGGCTCCCTAACAACTCTTGGCACCCTTTTCCAACTATAGCTCCCAGAGTCTTTGGGGGTTGTTTAAGCCATGAGTGTTTAAAGCGGCTTCATAGCGCTTTAAATGGTGTGGATGTGGCCATGGCCTCCCTCACCCCACTGCCTCTTATTTATGAAGAATCGAAAGGATTTCCCAATTCAGATCTCTCAGAAACAGGAAACAGAAAGAAGACTTTGTATCTCAAGCCATTTTGGAAGGTCTTAACTTGAAATGCCAATAAAGGTATTTTTATTGTATTGTGTTGTATAGTGTTGTGATTACCATGAGAAGTAGGGTGGCAAAATACGTTTGTCTTTCTGCATGCGTTTATGGTAGGCATTTTGCACTCACCTGAACCCTTGCAGGGAAAGGGACAGGGCACAATGGGAAAGGGTGGGGCAACCGGGCTGCTTAAACCACACCCCTTTTCCAAGGGAAGCACCATGGGGGGTGGGCCGTCCGAGAGAGAACAACAACAGAACAGAACACAGAACAAAGAAGACCGAAGTGGCGCACAGTTCCTTCTGTTCCCTCTCTTCCAAAGAATGGAACGTCAACACACAGAGCATGTGATCCAGTAGTCACACACACTCTGCAGCACGGGAGAGAATGAAACTGGACATCCAGCACCCGCTTCTCTGCTTCTCTTGAACTCTTTGACTGTAACCCTGTCCAATCTTTTTTCAAAGAGGGCCAGATTTGATGAAGTGAAGGGCTGTGAGGGCCGCCGAAACAGCCAACCCAAGTTGTTAACCTTTTCTTAGGGTTGAATTTGTTGAGGGTTTGTTTTTTTAGGATTTTACCCCAGGAAATAAACTGCCACAGGGGCCGGATTAAACTGACCGGTGGGCTGGATTAGGCCCCTAAAATGGACCTTGGACATGCCTGATAAGCGCACAAACAAGATGTAGCATGTGCACCATTTCATGTTTTAATGGAAAACTTAAGGTCACTGTTAGCTGGTAGGCTTGGCCTTGGGGGGAAACCCCCCCCCCTTGAATCTGACTTAGGATTTCAGCACTGCCACTACAGAGTAACAGTGTCATCATAATTTCACCATGGCAACCAGCTGCTTCATTTCCACTTACTTGAAAGGCACGTCATTGAGTATTTATTTTATTTATTTATTTTTGTATGAAGTATTTATTAAGTTTTCCATAACTGAACACGTGGCCACTTTCTTTCCCTAGGAATTGCATCCCTAGTATTGCATCCTCCCCCCAGCCCCTCCCCAAAACTTGCTGCACCCCAAGGCGTTTTGCACTCACCTGAACCCTTGCAGGGAAAGGAGCAGGGGACAACATAAGTTTGGGTCATTGGGTTTGGTGCTTTTGTAACTGGATTTGTAATGGCTTTTAGTCAAATACAATAAATGATTGATTGATTGATTGATTGATTGACGAAAAAGTGCTTTTTTCCTGAGATGCTAACTTTCTCTCTGCATGTCATTCCTTGAACAGCTTCCTGTGCAAAGATACAGGGGTTAATTCAATGGTGTAAAGAAAATAATCTCATGCTTAACACCAAAAAAACCAAAGAACTCATAATTGACTTTAGGAGAAAGAAAAGTGTATTGTTACCATTGCACATAAATGGCGAGGAAGTGGAGAGGGTTGGTAGTTTCAAATACCTGGGCATTTATATCTCGGAGGACCTCTCATGGACTGCAAATATTAATATGGTTGTGAGGAAGGTGCAGGGGAGGTTGTATTTCCTGAGAATGCTCAGGGGACTGAATCTATCCCAGCACCTACTTCTGTCCTATTATCATAGTACCATTGAGAGTGTCTTAACCTATAGTATATTATCGTGGTATGGGAGCAGCTCTGAAACGGATAAAAAAGCTATACAGAGAACAATTAAAATTGCCCAGAATGTTATTGGGCTCCGACTACCAACCCTGGATGAGATCTTCACGTCTCGCATTTTTAAGAAGTCACATAATATCCTGAGAGATCCCACCCACCCTGCTCACAACTTCTTTGAACTATTGCCTTCGGGCAGAAGATATAGGACAATGAAAACACGAACCACACGCCTTCTGAATAGTTTCTATCCAAGAGCTCTGACTGCAATAATAATAATCTCAGGGCCAGTTGCAAGGTTTAGCAAGCAGAGAGTAGGAAGGAATGAGATAGGTTTTAGGTTATGTTTTAGGTTTTAGGTTATGTTATGCCTTAATAGGTCATGTTTATTCTGGATTTTATGTTTTCATAGATTATGTTTGAATAGGATGAGAGTGTCGGAGATACGTGCAAATGTATATGTGAACCCGGTCTTTGGGTGGGTGTTTGATTTTCGTTGTTGTGTATACTGTGTATATACGGACAATGACAATAAATTTATCTAAATAAGGCTTGCTTTCATTGCTCTGTTCATTTTGACTAGTGTTGTGGGGAGGGAAATGCAACCACTGGGCCTAAAAATGTCCCCCCTCCTGCCCACTTGGGTTTCCGGTGTGGCCTTCACAGATATTGGCACAACTTGTGTGTGTGTGTGTTGGCTGCTGAGCTGCGCTCACCATTGTGAGGGCTGAGGGAGTGATTGTGATGCCTCCCCAGCTGCTGACATTGTCCGTGGGTTGATTGTGATGTGACAAAAACATTTGGCTGCTGAGCGGGTATAAATGTGGGCCAAGGCGCAAGCCTCAGCAGTTGCCCTCCCCAGAGAGAAATGGGCAGCTCGGTGGCACTCAGCCCAGGTGGTCTCCCATCCCGTGACAGCAAGCTGGCAAGCGGAAGGAGGCAATTGCCCGGTGCTGGGATGCTGTGGCCCTGGTGGTCTCCTGCCCCGTGGTGGCAAGCTGGCAAGCGGAAGGGGGCAATAACCCGGTGCTGGGATGCTGTGGAGCAAGAAGAAGGCAAGTACAAAGATTACTTGCTGGTGGGATCACTACTTGAAGGTGACTGACACTCAGCTCTGAAGCTGGTTGATGTCTGGCAATGGACCTGAAGAGGTTGCAGCTGGTGGATGGTTGTTGGAAGAATTTGCATTCAGGCTAGTGGATGTTGCGAGGCTACGCTGGCTGAGATGGGTGCAAACTGGTTTGGAAGCCTTGTTTGTTAACAGGCAGCCAAACAGAGGAGGAATCTGGGGGGACGCTGTCGGGTGTTGGCCATCCCACTCACCTGTTTGCCTTTGCCTTACAGGGATGTCTGGAGCCGGTGAGGTTTTCCCCAAGTCCAGTCTTAAAAGTCATCAAGAGAACCACAGGACATCCCTATTTACATCGGAGAAGTGAACGTGAAATACTGGCAGTGAGGAATGGACAAGGCTGTGGCCATACTTGAGAGAAGGAGCTTTGAAAGGCGACTGCAGGCGGACATCTGCTGCATTGCAAGAGATGGGGCAGTGGGGAGAGAGAAGAAAATGAGGGAGGGAACATTAGGCTACATTAGGTGCACCACAGAACTGCTATGAAGTCACTTTAAACAGGCATGGCTTCCCCTCAGGGATTCTGGGAACTGTAGGTGGTTAAGGGGACGGAGACTTGTTACGGTGCTTAAGTATTAGGATTAGGATTAGGGGTAGGGTAGGGTGGGGTAGGGGTAGGGTGGGGTAGGGGTAGGGTTCCCTTCATGCCAGGGAACTCTGGAAATTGAAGCTGTAGTTAGGGGGCAGGGTTAGGGTTCCCTTCTTGCCAGGGAACTCTAGGAATTGTAGCTGTAATTAGGGGGCAGAGTTAGGGTTCCCTTTTTGCCAGGGAACTCTGGGAATTGTAGCTGTAGTTAGGGGGCAGGGTTAGGGTTCCCTTCTTGCCAGGGAACTCTGGGAATTGTAGCTCTAGTTAAGGCTTAAGGGTTATCGTTAGGGCTAGAGTTAGGGTTAGCGTCAGGGGTAGGGGTGGGGGTAAGGGTAGGGGTAGGGGTAGAGGTAGGGTTCCCTTCTTGGCAGGGAACGGGGCCCCCTAACAACTCTTGGCACCCTTTTCCAACTATAGCTCCCAGAGTCTTTGGGGGTTGTTTAAGCCATGAGTGTTTAAAGCGGCTTCATAGCGCATTAAATGGTGTGGATGTGGCCATGGCCTCCCTCACTCCACTGCCTCTTATTAATGAAGAATCGAAAGGATTTCCCAATTCAAATCTCTCTCAAACAGGAAACAGAAATGGAATGGACAAGGCTGTGGCCATACCTGAGAGAATGAGCTTTGAAGGGAGACTGCAGGCGGACATCTTTTGCATTGCAAGTGATGGGGCAGTGGGGAGAGAGAAAAAAATGAGGGAGGAAACATTAGGCCACATTTGGTGCACCACTGAACTGCTATGAAGTCACTTTAAACAGGCATGGCTTCCCCTCAGGGATTCTGGGAACTTTAGGTGGTTAAGGGGACGGAGACTTGTTACGGTGGTTAATTATTAGGATTAGGATTAGGGGTAGGGTAGGGGTGGGGGTGGGGGTAGGGTTCTCTTCTTGCCAGGGAACTCTGGGAATTGTAGCTCTAGTTAGGGGGCAGGGTTAGGGTTCCCTTTTTGCCAGGGAACTCTGGGAATTGTAGCTGTAGTTAGGGGGCAGGGTAAGGGTTCCCTTCTTGTCAGGGAACTCTGGCAATTGTAGTTCTAGTTAAGGCTTAAGGGTTAGCGTTAGGGTTAGGGTTAGGGTTAGCGTCAGGGGTAGGGGTAGAGGTAGGGCTCCCTTCTTGGCAGGGAACGGGGCTCCCTAACAACTCTTGGCACCCTTTTCCAACTATAGCTCCCAGAGTCTTTGGGGGTTGTTTAAGCCATGAGTGTTTAAAGCGGCTTCATAGCGCCTTAAATGGTGTGGATGTGGCCATGGCCTCCCTCACCCCACTGCCTCTTATTAATGAAGAATCGAAAGGATTTCCCAATTCAGATCTCTCGGAAACAGGAAACAGAAAGAAGACTTTGTATCTCAAGCCATTTTGGAAGGTCTTAACTTGAAATGCCAATAAAGGTATTTTTATTGTATTGTGTTGTATAGTGTTGTGATTGCCATGGGAAGTAGGGTGGCAAAATACGTTTGTTTTTCTGCATGCGTTTATGGTAGGCATTTTGCACTCATCTGAACCCTTGCAGGGAAAGGGACAGGGCACAATGGGAAAGGGTGGGGCAACCGGGCTGCTTAAACCACACCCCTTTTCCAACGGAAGCACCATGGGGGGTGGGCCATCCGAGAGAGAACAACAGAACACAGAACCAAGAAGACCGAAGTGGCGGACAGTTCCTTCTGTTCCCTCTCTTCCAAAGAATGGAACGTCAACACACAGAGCATGTGATCCAGTAGTCACACACACTCTGCAGCACGGGAGAGAATGAAACTCCGGACATAAAGCTCCCGCTTCTCTGCTTCTCTCGAACTCTTTGACTGTAACCCTGTCCAATCTTTTTTCAAAGAGGGCCAGATTTGATGAAGTGAAGGGCTGTGAGGGCCGCCGAAACAGCCAACCCAAGTTGTTAACCTTTTTTTAGGGTTGAATTTGTTGAGGGTTTTTTTTTTAGTATTTTACCCCAGGAAATAAACTGCCACAGGGGCCGGATTAAACTGACCGGTGGGCTGGATTAGGCCCCTAAAATGGACCTTGGACATGCCTGATAAGCGCACAAACAAGATGTAGCGTGTGCACCATTTCATGTTTTACTGGAAAACTTAAGGTCACTGTTAGCTGGTAGGCTTGGCCTTGGGGGGAAATCCCCCCCCTTGAATCTGACTTAGGATTTCAGCACTGCCACTACAGAGTAACAGTGTCATCATAATTTCACCATGGCAACCAGCTGCTTCATTTCCACTTACTTGAAAGGCAGGTCATTGAGTATTTATTTTATTTATTTATTTTTGTATGAAGTATTTATTAAGTTTTCCATAACTGAACACGTGGCCACTTTCTTTCCCTAGGAATTGCATCCCTAGTATTGCATCCTCCCCCCAGCCCCTCCCCAAAGCTTGCTGCACCCCAAGGCGTTTTGCACTCACCTGAACCCTTGCAGGGAAAGGAGCAGGGGACAACATAAGTTTGGGTCATTGGGTTTGGTGCTTTTGTAACTGGATTTGTAATGGCTTTTAGTCAAATACAATAAATGATTGATTGATTGATTGATTGATTGACGAAAAAGTGCTTTTTTCCTGAGATGCTAACTTTCTCTCTGCATGTCATTCCTTGAACAGCTTCCTGTGCAAAGATAAGGCTTGCTTTCATTGCTCTGTTCATTTGTGCATTTGACTAGTGTTGTGGGGAGGGAAATGCAACCACTGAGCCTAAAAATGTCCCCCCTCCTGCCCACTTGGGTTTCCGGTGTGGCCTTCACAGATATTGGCACAACTTGTGTGTGTGTGTGTGTGTGTGTGTGTTGGCTGCTGAGCTGCGCTCACCATTGTGAGGGCTGAGGGAGTGATTGTGATGCCTCCCCAGCTGCTGACATTGTCTGTGGGTTGATTGACAAAACATTTGGCTGCTGAGCGGGTATAAATGTGGGCCAAGGCGCAAGCCTCAGCAGTTGCCCTCCCCAGAGATATGAGCAGCTCGGTGGCACTCAACCCAGGTGGTCTCCTATCCCGTGACAGCAAGCTGGCAAGCGGAAGGAGGCAATTGCCCGGTGCTGGGATGCTGTGGCCCTGGTGGTCTCCTGCCCCGTGGTGGCAAGCTGGAAAGCGGAAGGAGGCAATTGCCCGGTGCTGGGATGCTGTGGAGCAAGAAGAAGGCAAGTACAAAGATTACTTGCTGGTGGGATCGCTACTTGAAGGTGACTGACACTCAGCTCTGAAGCTGGTTGATGTCTGGCAATGGACCTGATGAGGTTGGAGCTGGTGGATGGTTGTCGGAAGAATTTGCATTCAGGCTAGTGGATGTTGCGAGGCTACGCTGGCTGAGATGGGTGCAAACTGGTTTGGAAGCCTTGTTTGTTAACAGGCAGCCAAACAGAGGAGGAATCTGGGGGGACGCTGTCGGGTGTTGGCCATCCCACTCACCTGTTTGCCTTTGCCTTACAGGGATGTCTGGAGCCGGTGAGGTTTTCCCCAAGTCCAGTCTTAAAAGTCATCAAGAGAACCACAGGACATCCCTATTTACATCGGAGAAGTGAACGTGAAATACTGGCAGTGAGGAATGGACAAGGCTGCGGCTATACTTGAGAGAAGGAGCTTTGAAGGGAGACTGCAGGCGGACATCTGCTGCATTGCAAGTGATGGGGCAGTGGGGAGAGAGAAGAAAATGAGGGAGGGAACATTAGGCTACATTAGGTGCACCACAGAACTGCTATGAAGTCACTTTAAACAGGCATGGCTTCCCCTCAGGGATTCTGGGAACTGTAGGTGGTTAAGGGGACGGAGACTTGTTACGGTGCTTAAGTATTAGGATTAGGATTAGGGGTAGGGTAGGGTGGGGTAGGGGTAGGGTGGGGTGGGGGTAGGGGTAGGGTTCCCTTCATGCCAGAGAACTCTGGGAATTGTAGCTGTAGTTAGGGGGCAGGGTTAGGGTTCCCTTCTTGCCAGGGAACTCTGGGAATTGTAGCTCTAGTTAGGGGGCAGAGTTAGGGTTCCCTTTTTGCCAGGGAACTCTGGGAATTGTACCTGTAGTTAGGGGGCAGGTTTAGGGTTCCCTTCTTGCCAGGGAACTCTGGGAATTGTAGCTCTAGTTAAGGCTTAAGGGTTAGCGTTAGGGCTAGAGTTAGGGTTAGCGTCAGGGGTAGGGGTGGGGGTAAGGGTAGGGGTAGAGGTAGGGTTCCCTTCTTGGCAGGGAACGGGGCCCCCTAACAACTCTTGGCACCCTTTTCCAACTATAGCTCCCAGAGTCTTTGGGGGTTGTTTAAGCCATGAGTGTTTAAAGCGGCTTCATAGCGCATTAAATGGTGTGGATGTGGCCATGGCCTCCCTCACTCCACTGCCTCTTATTAATGAAGAATCGAAAGGATTTCCCAATTCAAATCTCTCGCAAACAGGAAACAGAAATGGAATGGACAAGGCTGTGGCCATACCTGAGAGAATGAGCTTTGAAGGGAGACTGCAGGCGGACATCTTTTGGATTGCAAGTGATGGGGCAGTGGGGAGAGAGAAAAAAATGAGGGAGGAAACATTAGGCCACATTTGGTGCACCACTGAACTGCTATGAAGTCACTTTAAACAGGCATGGCTTCGCCTCAGGGATTCTGGGAACTGTAGGTGGTTAAGGGGACGGAGACTTGTTACGGTGGTTAAGTATTAGGATTAGGATTAGGGGTAGGGTAGGGGTGGGGGTGGGGGTGGGGGTAGGGTTCCCTTCTTGCCAGGGAACTCTGGGAATTGTAGCTCTAGTTAGGGGGCAGGGTTAGGGTTCCCTTTTTGCCAGGGAACTCTGGGAATTGTAGCTGTAGTTAGGGGGCAGGGTAAGGGTTCCCTTCTTGTCAGGGAACTCTGGCAATTGTAGTTCTAGTTAAGGCTTAAGGGTTAGCGTTAGGGTTAGCATCAGGGGTGGGGGTGGGGGTAGGGGTAGAGGTAGGGCTCCCTTCTTGGCAGGGAACGGGGCTCCCTAACAACTCTTGGCACCCTTTTCCAACTATAGGTCCCAGAGTCTTTGGGGGTTGTTTAAGCCATGAGTGTTTAAAGCGGCTTCATAGCGCCTTAAATGGTGTGGATGTGGCCATGGCCTCCCTCACCCCACTGCCTCTTAGTAATGAAGAATCGAAAGGATTTCCCAATTCAGATCTCTCGGAAACAGGAAACAGAAAGAAGACTTTGTATCTCAAGCCATTTTGGAAGGTCTTAACTTGAAATGCCAATAAAGGTATTTTTATTGTATTGTGTTGTATAGTGTTGTGATTGCCATGGGAAGTAGGTAAAGGTAAAGGTAAAGGTACCCCTGCCCGTCACGGGCCAGTCTTGACAGACTCTGGGGTTTGTGCGCCCATCTCACTCTATAGGCCGTGGGCCAGCGCTGTCCGGAGACACTTCCGGGTCACATGGCCAGCGTGACAAAGCTGCATCTGGCGAGCCAGCGCAGCACACGGAATGCCGTTTACCTTCCCGCTGGTAAGCGGTACCTATTTATCTACTTGCACCCAGGGGTGCTTTCGAACTGCTAGGTTGGCAGGCGCTGGGACCGAGCAGCGGGAGCACACCCCGCCGCGGGGATTCGAACCGCCGACCTTTCGATCGGCAAGCCCTAGGCGCTGAGGCTTTTACCCACAGCGCCACCCGCGTCCCATGGGAAGTAGGGTGGTAAAATACATTTGTCTTTCTGCATGCGTTTATAGTAGGCATTTTGCACTCACCTGAACCCTTGCAGGGAAAGGGACAGGGCACAATGGGAAAGGGTGGGGCAACCGGGCTGCTTAAACCACACCCCTTTTCCAACGGAAGCACCATGGGGGGTGGGCCGTCCGAGAGAGAACAACAGAACACAGAACCAAGAAGACCGAAGTGGCGCACAGTTCCTTCTGTTCCCTCTCTTCCAAAGAATGGAATGTCAACACACAGAGCATGTGATCCAGTAGTCTCACACACTCTGCAGCACGGGAGAGAATGAAACTCCGGACATCCAGCACCCGCTTCTCTGCTTCTCTCGAACTCTTTGACGGTATCCCTGTCCAATCTTTTTTCAAAGAGGGCCAGATTTGATGAAGTGAAGGGCTGTGAGGGCCGCCGAAACAGCCAACCCAAGTTGTTAACCTTTTTTTAGGGTTGAATTTGTTGAGGGTTTGTTTTTTTAGGATTTTACCCCAGGAAATAAACTGCCACAGGGGCCGGATTAAACTGACCGGTGGGCTGGATTAGGCCCCCCAAATGGACCTTGGACATGCCTGATAAGCGCACAAACAAGATGTAGCGTGTGCACCATTTCATGTTTTACTGGAAAACTTAAGGTCACTGTTAGCTGGTAGGCTTGGCCTTGGGGGGAAATCCCCCCCCCCTTGAATCTGATTTAGGATTTCAGCACTGCCACTACAGAGTAACAGTGTCATCATAATTTCACCATGGCAACCAGCTGCTTCATTTCCACTTACTTGAAAGGCAGGTCATTGAGTATTTATTTTATTTATTTATTTTTGTATGAAGTATTTATTAAGTTTTCCATAACTGAACACGTGGCCACTTTCTTTCCCTAGGAATTGCATCCCTAGTATTGCATCCTCCCCCCAGCCCCTCCCCAAAGCTTGCTGCACCCCAAGGCGTTTTGCACTCACCTGAACCCTTGCAGGGAAAGGAGCAGGGGACAACATAAGTTTGGGTCATTGGGTTTGGTGCTTTTGTAACTGGATTTGTAATGGCTTTTAGTCAAATACAATAAATGATTGATTGATTGATTGATTGATTGACGAAAAAGTGCTTTTTTCCTGAGATGCTAACTTTCTCTCTGCATGTCATTCCTTGAATAGCTTCCTGTGCAAAGATAAGGCTTGCTTTCATTGCTCTGTTCATTTGTGCATTTGACAAGTGTTGTGGGGAGGGAAATGCAACCACTGGGCCTAAAAATGTCCCCCCCTCCTGCCCACTTGGGCTTCCGGTGTGGCCTTCACAGATATTGGCACAACTTGTGTGTGTGTGTGTGTGTGTGTGTGTGTGTGTGTGTGTGGGCTGCTGAGCTGCGCTCACCATTGTGAGGGCTGAGGGAGTGATTGTGAGGCCTCCCCAGCTGCTGACATTGTCTGTGGGTTGATTGTGATGTGACAAAAACATTTGGCTGCTGAGCGGGTATAAATGTGGGCCAAGGCGCAAGCCTCAGCAGTTGCCCTCCCCAGAGAGAAATGGGCAGCTCAGTGGCACTCAGCCCAGGTGGTCTCCGATCCCCTGACAGCAAGCTGGCAAGCGGAAGGAGGCAATTGCCCGGTGCTGGGATGCTGTGGCCCTGGTGGTCTCCTGCCCCGTGGTGGCAAGCTGGCAAGCAGAAGGGGGCAATAACCCGGTGCTGGGATGCTGTGGAGCAAGAAGAAGGCAAGTACAAAGATTACTTGCTGGTGGGATCGCTACTTGAAGGTGACTGACACTCAGCTCTGAAGCTGGTTGATGTCTGGCAATGGACCTGATGAGGTTGGAGCTGGTGGATGGTTGTCGGAAGAATTTGCATTCTGGCTAGTGGATGTTGCGAGGCTACGCTGGCTGAGATGGGTGCAAACTGGTTTGGAAGCCTTGTTTGTTAACAGGCAGCCAAACAGAGGAGGAATCTGGGGGGACGCTGTCGGGTGTTGGCCATCCCACTCACCTGTTTGCCTTTGCCTTACAGGGATGTCTGGAGCCGGTGAGGTTTTCCCCAAGTCCAGTCTTAAAAGTCATCAAGAGAACCACAGGACATCCCTATTTACATCGGAGAAGTGAACGTGAAATACTGGCAGTGAGGAATGGACAAGGCTGTGGCCATACTTGAGAGAAGGAGCTTTGAAAGGCGACTGCAGGCGGACATCTGCTGCATTGCAAGAGATGGGGCAGTGGGGAGAGAGAAGAAAATGAGGGAGGGAACATGAGGCTACATTAGGTGCACCACAGAACTGCTATGAAGTCACTTTAAACAGGCATGGCTTCCCCTCAGGGATTCTGGGAACTGTAGGTGGTTAAGGGGACGGAGACTTGTTACGGTGCTTAAGTATTAGGATTAGGATTAGGGGTAGGGTAGGGTGGGGTAGGGGTAGGGTGGGGTAGGGGTAGGGTTCCCTTCATGCCAGGGAACTCTGGAAATTGAAGCTGTAGTTAGGGGGCAGGGTTAGGGTTCCCTTCTTGCCAGGGAACTCTAGGAATTGTAGCTCTAGTTAGGGGGCAGAGTTAGGGTTCCCTTTTTGCCAGGGAACTCTGGGAATTGTAGCTGTAGTTAGGGGGCAGGGTTAGGGTTCCCTTCTTGCCAGGGAACTCTGGGAATTGTAGCTCTAGTTAAGGCTTAAGGGTTAGCGTTAGGGCTAGAGTTAGGGTTAGCGTCAGGGGTAGGGGTGGGGGTAAGGGTAGGGGTAGAGGTAGGGTTCCCTTCTTGGCGGGGAACGGGGCCCCCTAACAACTCTTGGCACCCTTTTCCAACTATAGCTCCCAGAGTCTTGGGGGTTGTTTAAGCCATGAGTGTTTAAAGCAGCTTCATAGCGCCTTAAATGGTGTGGATGTGGCCATGGCCTCCCTCACTCCACTGCCTCTTATTAATGAAGAATCCAAAGGATTTCCCAATTCAAATCTCTCGCAAACAGGAAACAGAAATGGAATGGACAAGGCTGTGGCCATACCTGAGAGAATGAGCTTTGAAGGGAGACTGCAGGCGGCCATCTTTTGCATTGCAAGTGATGGGGCAGTGGGGAGAGAGAAAAAAATGAGGGAGGAAACATTAGGCCACATTTGGTGCACCACTGAACTGCTATGAAGTCACTTTAAACAGGCATGGCTTCCCCTCAGAGATTCTGGGAACTTTAGGTGGTTAAGGGGACGGAGACTTGTTACGGTGGTTAAGTATTAGGATTAGGATTAGGGGTAGGGTAGGGGTGGGGGTGGGGGTGGGGGTAGGGTTCTCTTCTTGCCAGGGAACTCTGGGAATTGTAGCTCTAGTTAGGGGGCAGGGTTAGGGTTCCCTTTTTGCCAGGGAACTCTGGGAATTGTAGCTGTAGTTAGGGGGCAGGGTAAGGGTTCCCTTCTTGTCAGGGAACTCTGGCAATTGTAGTTCTAGTTAAGGCTTAAGGGTTAGCGTTAGTGTTAGGGTTAGCGTCAGGGGTGGGGGTGGGGGTAGGGGTAGGGGTAGAGGTAGGGCTCCCTTCTTGGCAGGGAACGGGGCTCCCTAACAACTCTTGGCACCCTTTTCCAACTATAGCTCCCAGAGTCTTTGGGGGTTGTTTAAGCCATGAGTGTTTAAAGCGGCTTCATAGCGCCTTAAATGGTGTGGATGTGGCCATGGCCTCCCTCACCCCACTGCCTCTTACTAATGAAGAATCGAAAGGATTTCCCAATTCAGATCTCTCGGAAACAGGAAACAGAAAGAAGACTTTGTATCTCAAGCCATTTTGGAAGGTCTTCACTTGAAATGCCAATAAAGGTATTTTTATTGTATTGTGTTGTATAGTGTTGTGATTACCATGGGAAGTAGGGTGGCAATATACGTTTGTCTTTCTGCATGCGTTTATGGTAGGCATTTTGCACTCACCTGAACCCTTGCAGGGAAAGGGACAGGGCACAATGGGAAAGGGTGGGGCAACCGGGCTGCTTAAACCACACCCCTTTTCCAACGGAAGCACCATGGGGGGTGGGCCGTCCGAGAGAGAACAACAGAACACAGAACAAAGAAGACCGAAGTGGCGCACAGTTCCTTCTGTTCCCTCTCTTCCAAAGAATGGAATGTCAACACACAGAGCATGTGATCCAGTAGTCACACACACTCTGCAGCACGGGAGGGAATGAAACTCCGGACATCCATTACCCCCTTCTCTGCTTCTCTCGAACTCTTTGACGGTATCCCTGTCCTATCTTTTTTCAAAGAGGGCCAGATTTGATGAAGTGAAGAGCTGTGAGGGCCGCCGAAACAGCCAACCCAAGTTGTTAACCTTTTTTTAGGGTTGAATTTGTTGAGGGTTTGTTTTTTTAGGATTTTACCCCAGGAAATAAACTGCCACAGGGGCCGGATTAAACTGACCGGTGGGCTGGATTAGGCCCCCCCAAATGGACCTTGGACATGCCTGATAAGCGCACAAACAAGATGTAGCGTGTGCACCATTTCATGTTTTACTGGAAAACTTAAGGTCACTGTTAGCTGGTAGGCTTGGCCTTGGGGGGAAATCCCCCCCCCCTTGAATCTGACTTAGGATTTCAGCACTGCCACTACAGAGTAACAGTGTCATCATAATTTCACCATGGCAACCAGCTGCTTCATTTCCACTTACTTGAAAGGCAGGTCATTGAGTATTTATTTTATTTATTTATTTTTGTATGAAGTATTTATTAAGTTTTCCATAACTGAACACGTGGCCACTTTCTTTCCCTAGGAATTGCATCCCTAGTATTGCATCCTCCCCCCAGCCCCTCCCCAAAGCTTGCTGCACCCCAAGGCGTTTTGCACTCACCTGAACCCTTGCAGGGAAAGGAGCAGGGGACAACATAAGTTTGGGTCATTGGGTTTGGTGCTTTTGTAACTGGATTTGTAATGGCTTTTAGTCAAATACAATAAATGATTGATTGATTGATTGACAAAAAAGTGCTTTTTTCCTGAGATGCTAACTTTCTCTCTGCATGTCATTCCTTGAACAGCTTCCTGTGCAAAGATAAGGCTTGCTTTCATTGCTCTGTTCATTTGTGCATTTGACTAGTGTTGTGGGGAGGGAAATGCAACCACTGGGCCTAAAAATGTCCCCCCTCCTGCCCACTTGGGTTTCCGGTGTGGCCTTCACAGATATTGGCACAACTTGTGTGTGTGTGTGTGTGTGTGTGTGTGTGTGTGTGTGTGTGTTGGCTGCTGAGCTGCGCTCACCATTGTGAGGGCTGAGGGAGTGATTGTGATGCCTCCCCAGCTGCTGACATTGTCCGTGGGTTGATTGTGATGTGACAAAAACATTTGGCTGCTGAGCGGGTATAAATGTGGGCCAAGGCGCAAGCCTCAGCAGTTGCCCTCCCCAGAGAGAAATGGGCAGCTCAGTGGCACTCAGCCCAGGTGGTCTCCGATCCCCTGACAGCAAGCTGGCAAGCGGAAGGAGACAATTGCCCGGTGCTGGGATGCTGTGGCCCTGGTGGTCTCCTGCCCCGTGGTGGCAAGCTGGCAAGCGGAAGGGGCAATAACCCGGTGCTGGGATGCTGTGGAGCAAGAAGAAGGCAAGTACAAAGATTACTTGCTGGTGGGATCACTACTTGAAGGTGACTGACACTCAGCTCTGAAGCTGGTTGATGTCTGGCAATGGACCTGAAGAGGTTGCAGCTGGTGGATGGTTGTTGGAAGAATTTGCATTCAGGCTAGTGGATGTTGCGAGGCTACGCTGGCTGAGATGGGTGCAAACTGGTTTGGAAGCCTTGTTTGTTAACAGGCAGCCAAACAGAGGAGGAATCTGGGGGGACGCTGTCGGGTGTTGGCCATCCCACTCACCTGTTTGCCTTTGCCTTACAGGGATGTCTGGAGCCGGTGAGGTTTTCCCCAAGTCCAGTCTTAAAAGTCATCAAGAGAACCACAGGACATCCCTATTTACATCGGAGAAGTGAACGTGAAATACTGGCAGTGAGGAATGGACAAGGCTGTGGCCATACTTGAGAGAAGGAGCTCTGAAAGGCGACTGCAGGCGGACATCTGCTGCATTGCAAGTGATGGGGCAGTGGGGAGAGAGAAGAAAATGAGGGAGGGAACATTAGGCTACATTAGGTGCACCACAGAACTGCTATGAAGTCACTTTAAACCGGCATGGCTTCCCCTCAGGGATTCTGGGAACTGTAGGTGGTTAAGGAGACGGAGACTTGTTACGGTGCTTAAGTATTAGGATTAGGATTAGGGGTAGGGTGGGGTAGGGGTAGGGTGGGGTGGGGGTAGGGGTAGGGTTCCCTTCATGCCAGGGAACTCTGGGAATTGTAGCTCTAGTTAAGGGTTAGAGTTAGGGTTAGCGTCAGGGGCAGGGGTAGGGTTGGGGTTCCCTTGGCAGGGAACTCTGGGAATTGTAGCTGTAGTTAGGGGGCAGGGTTAGGGTTCCCTTCTTGCCAGGGAACTCTGGGAATTGTAGCTCTAGTTAGGGGGCAGAGTTAGGGTTCCCTTCTTGCCAGGGAACTCTGGGAATTGTAGCTGTAGTTAGGGGGCAGGGTTAGGGTTCCCTTCTTGCCAGGGAACTCTGGGAATTGTAGCTCTAGTTAAGGCTTAAGGGTTAGCGTTAGGGCTAGATTTAGGGTTAGTGTCAGGGGTAGGGGTGGGGGTAAGGGTAGGGGTAGAGGTAGGGTTCCCTTCTTGACAGGGAACGGGGCCCCCTAACAAATCTTGGCACCCTTTTCCAACTATAGCTCCCATAGTCTTTGGGTGTTGTTTAAGCCATGAGTGTTTAAAGCGGCTTCATAGCGCATTAAATGGTGTGGAAGTGGCCATGGCCTCCCTCACTCCACTGCCTCTTATTAATGAAGAATCGAAAGGATTTCCCAATTCAAATCTCTCGCAAACAGGAAACAGAAATGGAATGGACAAGGCTGTGGCCATACTTGAGAGAAGGAGCTTTGAAGGGAGACTGCAGGCGGACATCTGCTGCATTGCAAGTGATGGGGCAGTAGGGAGAGAGAAAATAATGAGGGAGGGAACATTAGGCCACATTTGGTGCACCACTGAACTGCTATGAAGTCACTTTAAACCGGCATGGCTTCCCCTCAGGGATTCTGGGAACTGTAGGTGGTTAAGGGGACGGAGACTTGTTACGGTGGTTAAGTATTAGGATTAGGATTAGGGGTAGGGTAGGGGTGGGGGTGGGGGTGGGGGTGGGGGTGGGGGTAGGTTTCCCTTCTTGCCAGGGAACTCTGGGAATTGTAGCTGTAGTTAGGGGGCAGGGTAAGGGTTCCCTTCTTGTCAGGGAACTCTGGCAATTGTAGTTCTAGTTAAGGCTTAAGGGTTAGCGTTAGGGTTAGGGTTAGCGTCAGGGGTGGGGGTGGGGGTAGGGGTAGGGGTAGAGGTAGGGTTCCCTTCTTGGCAGGGAACGGGACTCCCTAACAACTCTTGGCACCCTTTTCCAACTATAGCTCCCAGAGTCTTTGGGGGTTGTTTAAGCCATGAGTGTTTAAAGTGGCTTCATAGCGCCTTAAATGGTGTGGATGTGGCCATGGCCTCCCTCACCCCACTGCCTCTTATTAATGAAGAATCGAAAGGATTTCCCAATTCAGATCTCTCGGAAACAGGAAACAGAAAGAAGACTTTGTATCTCAAGCCATTTTGGAAGGTCTTAACTAGAAATGACAATAAAGGTATTTTTATTGTATTGTGTTGTATAGTGTTGTGATTGCCATGGGAAGTAGGGTGGCAAAATACGTTTGTCTTTCTGCATGCGTTTATGGTAGGCATTTTGCACTCACCTGAACCCTTGCAGGGAAAGGGACAGGGCACAATGGGAAAGGGTGGGGCAACCGGGCTGCTTAAACCACACCCCTTTTCCAACAGAAGCACCATGGGGGGTGGGCCGTCCGAGAGAGAATAACAGAACACAGAACAAAGAAGACGGAAGTGGCGCACAGTTCCTTCTGTTCCCTCTCTTCCAAAGAATGGAACGTCAACACACAGAGATCGAATGGAAAATAAAATCTATGAGACAAAAAAAATTTGAGTCAGCCAATAAAGTTGGGAGATTCTTGGCTTGGCAAATAAAAGCAAGACAAAAACAGAACACAATCTGTAAAATAAAAGACAGGGATAAAATGATTGAGGACCCAAAAGAAATTAGAAAAGTATTTCAGAGATTCTATAGAAATCTTTATAGGAAAGATAAAGAAGACAATAAGAGAATAGAAAAGTATATCCATGAC
Organism: Podarcis bocagei; assembly: GCF_964188305.1. Taxonomy (NCBI): domain Eukaryota; kingdom Metazoa; phylum Chordata; class Lepidosauria; order Squamata; family Lacertidae; genus Podarcis; species Podarcis bocagei. The sequence goes on along the minus strand of NC_138140.1, from coordinate 38,099,414 downwards.
CATAAACTACATCAAATCTCAGAAGAAGAAAAAAGAATGCTTAACCAGGAGATAACAGACCAAGAGGTCACGAAGGCAATAAAAAAAATGAAAATAGGGAAGGCCCCAGGACCGGACGGTATCTCAGCAAAGTATTACAAAACACTATCGCAATACCTGAGACCTGTTCTAAGTGAAGTAATGAATAAAGTTTTAAGAGAAGGAAGGATGCCAAACACCTGGAAAGAAGCTTATATTACACTGATCCCGAAGAAAGAGGGGGATATATTAGATGTAAAAAATTTCAGACCAATTTCGTTATTGAATAACGACTATAAGCTATTTGCGGATATACTAGCGAATAGACTAAAAATGGTGTTAAATAAGGTGATACACAAGGACCAAACAGGCTTTCTGCCGGGGAGGCAACTAAGGGACAACGTAAGAAACCTGATAAATATAATTGAATATCTTGAAGTCAGAAATGAGAAACAGGCAGTATTATTGTTTATAGACGCGGAAAAAGCGTTTGATAATGTTTCTTGGCATTTCATGAAAGAAAACTTAAAAGTACTAGGAATTGGTGAAATTTTTTTGAGAGGTATTGGCACGATCTATTCGGACCAAAAAGCAAAGTTAATAATTAACAACAACATATCAGATAACTTTGAGATAACTAAAGGTACTAGGCAGGGATGCCCTTTGTCTCCCTTGCTATTTATTACAGTTCTAGAGGTCTTGAATAAGAAGCTAAGAGAATCATCAGAAGTCAGAGGCATTAAGGTGGGACGAAAAGAATTTAAGTTAAGAGCCTTCGCGGATGATCTAGTCTTAACGTTGGAAGAACCAAGACAAAGTGTGAAAGAGGCAATAAAAAGAATGGAAGAGTTTGGGAAGGTATCAGGGTTTAAACTTAACAAAAATAAGATGAAAATGCTAGCGAAAAATTTGAAGAAAGAAGAGATGGAAGAATTACAAGCAGACTCAGGAACCGCGATAGCTAAAAAAATAAAATATTTAGGAATTTGGATGACAACAAAAAACATAAACCTATACAAGGACAACTATGATGGTATGGAAAGAAATTAAGAAAGATATGGATATATGGAGTAGACTAAAATTGTCATTATTAGGCAGAATCTCTGTGATAAAAATGAATATATTACCTAGACTGCTATTTTTATTTCAAGCAATACCAGTGGTAAAAGGAATAAGACAATTTAAGGATTGGCAAAAAAACTTAGCGAAGTTTGTTTGGCAGGGAAAAAGGCCAAGGATAAAAATGAAGATACTAGTAGATAAGAAAGAGAGAGGAGGTTTTGATTTACCAGACCTGACTTTATATTATGAAGCATCGTGCTTGGTATGGTTAAAAGACTGGCTGACCTTAGAAAACACCGACCTATTAGATTTAGAGGGCCATGATAATAGATATGGTTGGCATTCGTACCTATGGTATAACAAAGTAAAGGTACATAAAGGTTTTCTAAACCATGTGATTAGGAAATCTTTATATGAAGTATGGCATGGCTTCCCCTCAGGGATTCTGGGAACTGTAGATGGTTAAGGGGACGGAGACTTGTTACGGTGGTTAAGTATTAGGATTAGGGGTAGGGTGGGGGTGGGGGTAGGGTTCCCTTCATGCCAGGGAACTCTGGGAATTGTAGCTCTAGTTAAGGGTTAGAGTTAGGGTTAGCGTCAGGGTGAGGAGTAGGGTTGGGGTTCCCTTGCCAGGGAACTCTGGGAATTGTAGCTCTAGTTAGGGGGCAGGGTTAGGGTTCCCTTTTTGCCAGGGAACTCTGGGAATTATAGCTGTAGTTAGGGGGCAGGGTTAGGGTTCCCTTCTTGCCAGGGAACTCTGGGAATTGTAGCTCTAGTTAAGGCTTAAGGGTTAGCGTTAGGGCTAGAGTTAGGGTTAGCGTCAGGGGTAGGGGTGGGGGTAAGGGTAGGGGTAGAGGTAGGGTTCCCTTCTTGGCAGGGAACGGGGCCCCCTAACAACTCTTGGCACCCTTTTCCAACTATAGCTCCCAGAGTCTTTGGGTGTTGTTTAAGCCATGAGTGTTTAAAGCGGCTTCATAGCGCATTAAATGGTGTGGATGTGGCCATGGCCTCCCTCACTCCACTGACTCTTATTAATGAAGAATCGAAAGGATTTCCCAATTCAAATCTCTCGCAAACAGGAAACAGAAATGGAATGGACAAGGCTGTGGCCATACCTGAGAGAATGAGCTTTGAAGGGAGACTGCAGGCGGACATCTGCTGCATTGCAAGTGATGGGGCAGTGGGGAGAGAGAGAAAAATGAGGGAGGGAACTTTAGGCCACATTAGGTGCACCACTGAACTGCTATGAAGTCACTTTAAACAGGCATGGCTTCCCCTCAGGGATTCTGGGAACTGTAGGTGGTTAAGGGGACGGAGACTTGTTACGGTGGTTAAGTATTAGGATTAGGGGTAGGGTAGGGGTGGGGGGGGTAGGGTTCCCTTCTTGCCAGGGAACTCTGGAAATTGTAGCTCTAGTTAGGGGGCAGGGTTAGGGTTCCCTTTTTGCCAGGGAACTCTGGGAATTGTAGCTGTAATTAGGGGGCAGGGTTAGGGTTCCCTTCTTGCCAGGGAACTCTGGGAATTGTAGCTGTAGTTAGGGGGCAGGGTTAGGGTTCCCTTCTTGTCAGGGAACTCTGGGAATTGTAGCTGTAGTTAAGGCTTAAGGGTTAGCGTTAGGGCTAGAGTTAGGGTTAGCGTCAGGGGTAGGGGTGGGGGTAAGGGTAGGGGTAGGGGTAGAGGTAGGGTTCCCTTCTTGGCAGGGAACGGGGCCCCCTAACAACTCTTGGCACCCTTTTCCCACTATAGCTCCCAGAGTCTTTGGGGGTTGTTTAAGCCATGAGTGTTTAAAGCGGCTTCATAGCGCCTTAAATGGTGTGGATGTGGCCATGGCCTCCCTCACCCCACTGCCTCTTATTAATGAAGAATCGAAAGGATTTCCCAATTCAGATCTCTCGGAAACAGGAAACAGAAAGAAGACTTTGTATCTCAAGCCATTTTGGAAGGTCTTCACTTGAAATGCCAATAAAGGTATTTTTATTGTATTGTGTTGTATAGTGTTGTGATTACCATGGGAAGTAGGGTGGCAATATACGTTTGTCTTTCTGCATGCGTTTATGGTAGGCATTTTGCACTCACCTGAACCCTTGCAGGGAAAGGGACAGGGCACAATGGGAAAGGGTGGGGCAACCGGGCTGCTTAAACCACACCCCTTTTCCAACAGAAGCACCATGGGGGGTGGGCCGTCCGAGAGAGAACAACAGAACACAGAACAAAGAAGACGGAAGTGGCGCGCAGTTCCTTCTGTTCCCTCTCTTCCAAAGAATGGAACGTCAACACACAGAGTATGTGATCCAGTAGTCACACACACTCTGCAGCACGGGAGAGAATGAAACTCCGGACATCCAGCACCCGCTTCTCTGCTTCTCTTAGACTCTTTGACTGTAACCCTGTCCAATCTTTTTTCAAAGAGGGCCAGATTTGATGAAGTGAAGGGCTGTGAGGGCCGCCGAAACAGCCAACCCAAGTTGTTAACCTTTTTTTAGGGTTGAATTTGTTGAGGGTTTGTTTTTTTAGGATTTTAAATAAACTGTGAACCACCCTGGGGCAGTGGGGATAGAGAAGAAAATGAGGGAGGCAACATTAGTCCACATTAGGCGCACCATCCATTGAAAGTGCTATGAAGACGCTTTAAACAGGAATGGCTTATCCTCATGGATTCTGGGAACTATAGGTGGTTAAGGGGGCGGAGGGTTGTTAGGGTGGATTAGGGTTACAGTTGGAGTTAGGGTTAGGGTTATGGTTGGGTTAGGGTAGGGGTAGGTTTCCCTTCTTGCCAGGGAACTCTGGGAAGTGCAGCTCTAGTTAAGGGTTAGCGTTAGGGTTAGGGTTAGCATCAGGGGTAGGGTTCCCTTCTTGCCAGGGAACAGGGGGTCTCCTAACAACTCTCGGCACCCTTTTCAAACTATAGCTCCCAGAGTCTTTGGGGGTTGTTTAAGCCATGAGTGTTTAAAGCGGCTTCATGGTGCATTAAATGGTGTGGATGTGGCCCTGGCCTCCCTCACCCCACTGCCTCTTATTATTGAAGAATCAAAAGGATTTCCCCATTCAAATCTCTTAGAAACAGGAAACGGGAAGAAAAAAGACTGTATCTCATGCGATTTTGAAATGTCTTAACTTGAAATGCCAATAAAGTTTATTGTATCGTATTGTATTGTTTTATATTGTATTATGATTCACATGGGAAGTCAGGGGGCCTTGGTGAGTGCTAAGGAGGGCTTCTTAGGGTGCCATGGAGTCCACATGACACATACATCACAAGGGGGGGGCTCTGTCATCATTTCTTTATTAACAAATGCCCCCCTTGAGGCCTAGTTTCTTCAGCCCTGTCTATATATGGTTTCCTGTGATGTCACAAACATACATAGCAGCTGAGAGGAAAGAGGCAGTTTTTTTATACTAGAATTTCTAACATAGGAGGGCCGGAGGGGGACATTTTTTGGTCCGGGGTCTGCATTTCCCTCTTTGAATAAAGTTTGGACACCACTGCCCTAAGCCATGCCCTCTCACCAGGCCTCTTTTCCCAAGGCTGTGCTGCAATGTTTCAATGGTGATTATTATTGTTTTGCTGCAAATTATTGGCCTTTTTTTGGTTAGAAGCAGATGAAACTACCTTATTTTTTCTCCACATTTCATACCATTCCTCTTGAGCTGCATTATTTAAGTTAGGAAGGCAGAAAGATAAAGCAAAGTAAAATCAAGTGTGTCAAAGCATTTGCAGACACAAGAAAGTAAAATGGATGGTTGGATCAAAATTATTCTGATCTGAATCCAAACTTTGCTTTGCAACAATTTATGCTATGTGTATAAGTAGGCTGAATGTCCCTTCATTATAATATATGTAGTATTATTATTTTTTATTAGATTTATATCCCATGCTTCTATCCAAAACAGCCAAGCAGGGATGTCAACTTGAATAAAATATTGTCGGGGTCCAGGTAGGCCCTGCCCTGCATAATTTATCACATGACACAGTGCAAACACACCATTTGAACTGGAATGCCCATCAACTTTGTGGGGGCCCAGCCCCCTCAAATATTGTATTGTGGGGGCGAAAGCCCCCATGGCCCCTAGGAGTTAACTCCTATTGAATCAAGGGTGGAGAACAACAAGTGATCAAACAATTTTAATAAAAAATCTTTAAAGCAATTAAATTGATATTGGGAAAGATTTCAACTTAAAAGGCTCATTCAAAGAGGGAAGTCTTCAGTAGGTGCTGATAAGACAATCAGGACGGCGTCTGCCTGATATTCAAAGGGAAGAATTACTTAGGGTAGGTGCCATAACACTAATGGCCTGAGTCCTGTATTATGCAGAACAGACTTCCTATAAAATGGTATCTGTAAGAGAATCTCACATGCAGAGTGCAGTGACTGACTGGGTTTATGTTGGGCTGGACAGAGGAGGAGGAGGAATGGACTGCCTCCCCATCCTGACCCTTCCAGGGAGGAGGAAGAGGAAGACAGTATAGATTTACAACAGTGGTTTGCAGGAGGTCACAGCTCAGAGGCAGATGAAGGGGAAAGTCGGGGGTCGCCTTATATGCCGGGTATGCCCCCCCCCCCGCTGCTGGGGTGGCGGCCTCTGCTCCGCACCGGGAGAGAGTGGCCTGGCGCGGAACCCACCCACTGCTGCTTCAGAAGCAGCAGCAGGGTCGGCGGGCTCCGCTCCGTGCCGGGCGGCCTTCTCCCGGCACGGAGCTGCCCAGCGTATTAGGCAACTGGGCTTATAAGACTAATACGCCCAGGCACCTAATACGCCGGAATCTATGGTATATATCTATACCATAGAACTGGGTCTTGGTGGGAGGAGAGCTGTATTGGAGTTGCGGGCCTCACTGCTGTCGCTGCCTGGAAGAGAAAAGACGAGAAACCTAGAAAGATACTGATTTGGACTGATTTGGACATTAACGCAGTAGCAAGAAGATGATCAGAATCCCCCTTCGGATCTTGAAATATGGGTCCCCCCAACAAAATTTAAAATTCAGCTTTGTAATTCGGAATTTATGTGATGTAATTTAATTTTATTTGATTGGCCAGTTAATAAAAAATATTTTTTAAAAAAAGAAACCCAGAAAGATGGGTTATCAACATAATAAATGAAAAGTCGGGAAATAGTGGGAGGGGAGAGCCAGAGCAGCAGCTGGCTGACATGTAATTAGAAAGCATTCTAGACCAGCAGCTGGCTAACATGTAATTAGAAAGCATTCTAGACCCACCATCTCCCAGAACCTGGTGAGCCTTAAAAATAGGAGAGCAAAGAGCTTGAAGGCAGAAGGCACTGAGTGGCATCCATAGAGAAGGTGATGATGATGACAAATGAGGAAGTGGGAGAGAATTCACTCAGGACAACATTATCCAAGTGGCTGGGTTCTATAGCCTCTCTCTGTAAAGTTTGAAATAAAAAAAGAACTGTAAGAAACTTTTCCTTGTCTTTATACTTTCCTGGGCAACCAGCTGGGAGCTGCTGATAGCATCCTGACTGTATATAAGGGGTGAGAGAATCTTTCAGGTACCTGAAAGGCTACAAAAAGAAGTGCAAAAGTCAGGTACATGAAGAGAAAATGGGATCTGTTGTCACTCCCATTTGCAATTGGTTGTCCAGTTACTTATCTATGGGCAGGTAATGGAACAAGGCAGAAACAGAGCACAAGAGTCTGCTGGCATATTTCTTTGCATGGTACATAATTCATTGGTAGAACATCAGGATTTTTATGCAGAAAGTCTTAGGTTCAGCCCTTGACATCTCCAGGTAGGATTGGGAAATATCACCTGAATCATGATCAATGATCATATGAATCATTGAGAGCCTCTGCCTGTGAAGATAATACTGAGCTTGATGGTCCAATGTTCTGCCTCAGAATATGACAGCTTCCTATGTTCTGCTTGTCATATATTCTCTGATATATGCATTTTCATGAGCACCCCAATCGCTGAGCTTTGAGATACGTTGGGGCTGCCAGAGCATACCTTTGTTTGGCTTCCTTTGAATGGAAGTCATTGGAGATTGTGGCCACGCATACACACACACACTGCAGGGGCTCACAGCATTAACACTCCATTCCACCTTGTTCCTCCATTAGGTTTCTAAGGGACTTCATCACAGAGAGCAATTCAAGCCTCTTGTCTCCAGGACTTCAGACAGGGCTAGAAAAAATTCTTGCCCCATCACCAGTTAGTTCTTTCTGTGGCAACAGAGCCAATTGTTTAATTATGTAAAAAGGAATGCTTAGCTAGGGCCATTGACTTAACAAAGAAATTGGTCTGACTACTTTGGCAGGTTTTTTTTAACCATGGAATCCAATTTTACAGATATAGGTACAGTTTGTAATGGTGTTTTATCCTTTTTATGTTGTACACCTTACTGATTTTTTAAGATAAAAGTATAGAAATACATTTAATAAATGTCAGGAGCTGGCCTGCTTCCGACTTGAGAAAACAGCATGCAAGAGGCAATCAACAGAAGATTGATTGCATGCAAGCAATTAGCCTCCAATCACTCTCCCCAAGCAACCATCTATCACAATTACGTTGACTCATCTGAAAAACACTTCCAGCTACTACAGAATATCCTGAACCTCCTACTCTTACGTTTCAGGTGTCGTCGTCTGTCTTGGACTTTTTCCATTTGTCTAGTTCTGGGACTGATGGGGTCAGCTACCTCCTCTTCCGCTGAGGAAATTCTCTCCCTCCCCTGTGCCATGAGTGACTGTGATTCCTCAGAGAGCTGGCTCCCATCCAGCCCGCCTTTTCTGTGTTGAGAAGCCACATTCCTGCCAGCTATAGAGGGAGGAAGCGACAGACCACTGGTTCCAGCTGTCTGAGAAATCTGCGAGTCTCCTTCTTCTCCTTCTGCCTGCCTGCTGTCTAGCTCAGGCTGCCCTTCTCAGTTTTGGGCTGTCGTATCCATGACAATAAATAAAACCACAGATTTGGACACAGACCCAAAGATGACATTGAAACCATCTTCCAATCCTGTACCAATACTGAGAATGGGGAAGGGGAGAGGAATGATAGCTGATGTCATATCCTGTTACAGATGCAATTAAAACATGCCTTTCCTCTTCAGAACTATCTTAGGAAGCAGTCTAATACTGACTCAGGTCATTGCTCCAACTGGCACACTGTTGTCTATATAAATTTTCAAGATAGGAGCTGCATTGAGAAGCTGCTACCTGTATCTCTGTAGTCCTGTGGTTCACTACATGAGGCAGATGTCCACAGAGATCTTAACTGTTCCTCACATTTTGCCATCCTGTGCTCAATGTCAGAAATGAGAATTTCAAATGGGAGAAACTAACAATTTATGTTCCAGACTGGCCATTTTGGGGGGCATGGTGGTGTTTTAGGTTTTCTGGTGTAAGCTGTTTGCAGGATCCCAGATGGAAAGGTGAAAGAGAAGTCCTCTTCCATTAATACCTGTCTTAGGGCCCAGGGGAGAACGAGCAGTAGAGGATCCTGCAATATGACCCTAATACCAAATTACAGAACATGGCTTTATAACAAGACTGTAATTCAGATACCTCCATTGTACATGCACAGATTTATAAAGCTTAGTGATTTCAACATTTAGATCCTCACTGGTTGCTGCAGCATTTTATTAAGGATCCTGCTTGCACAGAAAGGGTTGTCACATCTCCAGGCAAGCATTAAAAGAAATGTTCAAAATAACTAGACTGCCCAGGGGTGAACGATTTATTTGCTGGCAACCGATGCATCCTCAATATGCTTATTCTACTGTTTTCTCACTACATGTTAAATCTCAGTAAGCCCACATGTTTTCCCCCCACTTACCTCTGCTATATAACTCACAAAACTCTATTGGTGCAAATGTTACTGAGTTGCAATGCAAGGCAGTTAAGATTATTTTTGTTGCTTAATCAATTGAATTGCTATCATTTTTTGTTGTTTCCTCCCCACAAGAAAGGTTAATCAAAGAACTAGGAGAGAGATTCGCAGTTCTAAGAAATGAAAAGAATGGTAAAGAATGGACATGTTATAGAATTCTAGTCCAACCCTCTGCAGTGCAGGTATCACAGCTAAAGAATTCACGAGAGCAGGTCACCCAACCTCTTTAAAAAAAAAAAAACATCTAGTGAAGGAAACTCCACCACCTTCTTTTAAATCATAGAATTGTAGAGTAGGAAAGGACCCTAAGGATTACCTAGTCCAATCTCCTGCCATTGCAGGAATATGCAACTGTCTCATATGGGGGTTGAACTTGCAACCTTGGCATTATCGGCGCCATGCTCTAACCAATTGAGCTATGTAGCCCATTTCACTATTGAACAGCTCTCACCACCAGACAGTTCTTCTTAATGTTTTGTTTGAATAGCCATTCTTGTAATTTGGAATCAATTGGTTCAGGTCCTACCCTCTGAAGCAGGAGAAAACAAGCTTGCTACATCTTCCATGTGACAACCCTTAGGATATTTGAAGATGCCTGTTGTATCACCTGTTGGTCTTCACTTCTTCAAGCTAAACATACCCAACTCTCTCAACCATTCCTCAAAAGGCTCTGTTCCCAGACAAAGGGAGGATTTATTACAGACCTTACAAATACCCTGATAATTCTGCTTATTCCTACACTGGTAAAGGACCATGTAAACAAATCGAGGTTCTGGTTCTGGTGTATAAAATCCTATAGGACTAAGTTACCTGAAAGACCATCTCACCCCTTGTATACCCAATCAGTCACTGCACTCTGCAGGTGAAGGCTTCCTGCAGATACCATCTTATCAGGAACTCCATTCCACACAATGTAGGAATCAGGTCTTTAGTGGTGTGGCACCTACTCTTTAGAATTCCCTCAGATTACATATTAGACAGGCATCATTTCCTCTCTTTTCAATGCCTACTGAAGACCTTCCTCTTCTGCAAGGCTTTAAGGGCTCATCCACACTTCCTCTTGTGCTACGGCACCGGTCTGAGAGGTTTTCCACTTAACCCACTAATTTCCAAGGGAATGCCCACTCTTTAGTGATAGATCAGAACAAATGGCAATCTGGGGGAAAGCTGAATTGCCATTTGCTCCAGCTGAATGCCAAAGAGTAGCTTTCCTTGGGAGAAAACAGTGGGAGAAGAGGAAGTGTGGATAATCCCTAAACTGAAATCTTTCTAAGTCTACTTTTAAATCTAGCTCCTTTGGGAGGGAGGGAGAGCAGGGTATAAATTTTGTATGTATGGATAATAAAATAACTTGCACCTCTGTCCACAATGGATGGGATTATTGGGAGTTGGACTTTGGCGACAATTGGAGGGCCACAGATACCCATATATGCCATAAGGCTTAAGTCACAAGGTTTCTGATTTTTGGTGGTGGCGTTAGTATTTGCTGTATCTACTTTCCATTGTTTTTGCAACTACTGAGGAACTGTACCTTCTGTGTTAAAAAAATCCCATTACCAATTCACCTGAGCTAATTGAAATGCCATATTATCTAATCCACACATGTATAGCAGACTGACAAAAGGGAAAACAGAGAAAACCATTCAGACTAAATTTCAAATACAATACAAATGTATTACACATCAATTGTGCAAATAAGATAACCATGTTAATCTTTATAGGAACATTTGCAATTCGGGGGTGGGGGTTACTTTGTTTGAGGCAATTGTCTTTTCCACTCCTTTTATTAGATCATGCAAATGAAATAAGCACCACTTTACCTTCACAGAGTAAAAAGCAAACAGACATGTATTTTATTTCCATGCATTTTTAATACTGGCCTGGTGGGCTTTATTCAGCCACTAACGACTTGTCTTGGATTGTTGCTTATCTGTCTAGTTTTCTGTGGTGTAACTGTCAACGACCAGCATTAGGAAGCACAAAAGAACGCACTCATTATCCAGATGTGTATAACAGTGCAAAATAAATAAAAGTAGTATAAAAAAATGAGCACCGACATTGTAAAGGAACGTTACCCATTGAAGAAAAGATGAACAGATGCAGAAGGTGGTTGTGGCTCCTGCTTCCCTTTCTGCTTATTTACAGTCCTATCCAGTCTTCTTTGCTTGCTTCCCAGGTCATGCTCCAAATCCCCTCAAGAGAACATTCCTTTTCTTTTTTTTAAATTTCTTTTTATTGAGTTCTTTTTTTAAGACAAAACCATAAAAAGTGAAGGAACAAAAACATACAAACGAACAAAAAAGAAAGAAAGAAAAAAGACAAAGCAACACATACAAAAAGAAAACAAACGGAAAACAAACCAACATCAATTCATAACATAACATTAATTGACTTCCCTCCATCTCGATTTTGGGCTATGAGCCAGAATACCTTTCTGCAGTATCATTTTACAACATCTATCTATACATCACAGGCTTTATGGTACACCTACTGTGATTTTAATATTTCCTAAATTTGCTTCTATGTATGTTATGAATTTGTTCCAATCATTAATAAATTTTACACTTTTTTGATGCCTGATTTTTTGTGTCATCTTTGCTAATTCTATATACTCAAATAATTTAATTTGCCATTCTCTAACAGTTGGGATATTAGGGGTTTTCCAATTTTGCGCTAGCAATATCCTGGCAGCTACAGTTGCATATTGGAACATTATTTGGTCTTCTTTCTTGATCTCCTCTCCGACCATTCCCAAGAGGAAGGCTTCGGGTTTTTTTGGGAAAGTATATTTTGAATTTTTTTTTAATTCATCATAAATAAGTCCCCAAAACCTTTTCACTTCTTCACAAGTCCCACCATGTGGTGGAAATCACCCTCTTTTGTTTTGCATTTCCAGCATGTTTTGTCTCCGGTCTTATACATTTTTTCCAATTTCACAGGAGTGATGTACCATCGGTACATCATTTTTTCCATATTTTCTCGGAGTCCAACACATGCTGTGAACTTCATATCCTTGTTCCAAAGTTTCACCCACCTATCGTATTCTAGGTTGTATCCAAGATTTATGGCCCATTTGACCATAACTTCCTTTATCTCTTCATCCTTAGTATCCCAATCTAGTAATTGGTTATACATTTTGGATAAGAGTTTGGAATTACCTTCTAGTATTTCCACCTGGTATCTGGACTTTTTCTCATTCATCCCTGTTTTTTTATGTTCATTCCATAAGGCATTAATTTGGTGAAATTGTAGCCAACCCGTTAATTTATCCTTTAAATCTTCATATGTTCTAATTTTCCATCCTTTATCTGATCTTACCAGGAGGTCTTCATAGGTCCATCTTCCACTTTCCATGTTCAATTTTTTGATTGTTAGAATATCGATTGGTGATAGCCACCAGGGGGTGTCTTTTTCTATAAGTCTTTTATTTCTATCCCATACCTCAAGCAACGCTCCTCTGATGATATGGTTAGAGAAGCCTTTGTGTACCCTCTCTTTATTGTGCCACAGCTATGCGAGCCAACCAAATCTGGTGTTAAATCCCTCTAAATCTAACAAATCTGTGTTTTTCAAGACAATCCATTCTTTGACCCAACACAAGCACAAGGCCTCATAGTATAGTTTCAAGTTCGGGACAGCAAACCCTCCTCTATCTCTTCGATCTGTAAGTAGTTTAAATTTAATTCTTGCTCTTTTGCCCTGCCAAATAAATCTGGAAAGGGTTTTCTGCCAATCTTTAAACATTGTCGTACCTCTAATCACCGGGATATTCTGAAATAGAAACAGCAGTCTTGGAAGAATACTCATCTTAATTGCGGCCATTCTTCCTGACCAGGAAAGTTTTATCCTACTCCAGGTATCCAAGTCTTTTTTAATCTCTCTCCAGGTCCTAATATCTTCTACTAAGTTTATGTTTTTTGTGGAGACCCAGATACCCAGATATTTCACCTTTTTCACCACCTTTATTCCTGTTTGCAACTCTAACTGGGAGAACATTCCAGATGAAAGGCACACCTATTGTAAGAGTTCTTTTCCATTCCCTTACAAGCTTATAAAAAGATAGCTAGGAATTGACTGAGCAGCTAATTCCACCTCGTTTCAGTCTCACTGGCATGCAGTCACAGTCCTTATCACCCTCTTGCATGCCAGTATGTCCTGCTCCATCTCATTCGACTATTATTATTATTATTATTATTATTATTATTATTATTATCATCACACCTGGACAGCTTGAAAAGAGGACTGGAAAAATTCACGGAGGATAAGGCTATCAGTAGCATGAATCCTGATGGCTATATTCTACCTCCACCGTTGGAAACAGTATGCTTCTGCACCCCAGTTGCTGGAAACCATGGTGGGGAGGCTGCTGTAGCACTGTGGTCCTGCTTGAAGACGTCCTATAGGCATTGGATTGGCCACTGCAAGAACAGGATCATGGGCTAGATGGGCCACTGGCCTTATGCAGCAGGCCCTTCTTAAGTTACTTCATATTAGGCAGAGTACACGCTTTTTATCTCAGGTGCACATTTTTCAGTGCATCAGTAAAGTACACATTTTGTATGCATCTTTTACATGAAATGCAGGGTGTGTATCACTAAGATCTCTCCAGCTGCCAGATATTTAAGCATTGGCCACAGGGAATGGGTACCATCATTGTCACATTGTCAACTTGCCTGTGAATGCCCCTGAAACTTCTGGGTGGCGTGAGGAGGAAGATGAGTCAGTTCCCATAACCTGGCATAGTAATTCTTCTGTCTTTAAAGAGGCTTACAAAAGCCAAGTGATGAGTGGTCCACACCAACACACTCAGTCTCCTATTAGAATATATTACCTCGTAATAAGACAAGATTATGCTGCCGCATTAGAAAGAAACATGGTAACTGTAAAAGAAAGGCATTTATCATGCTGCTCCCTTTCAGGTTTATCATTCCACACACAAAAGCGATTCATAAAATAATTTGATTCTACATGTAAATCAGTCATGCTATTATTACTACCAGGGAACATAAAAGTCTTTCATATCTTCAGGAGAGAAAAAAATACTGTTCAAAGGAAGTTGTGTTCAGAGAAAACGGGTCGTTCAGGCAGTAACAAAATGATAGTTCAAAGACGTCTGAACCTGTATGAATTCTTAAAGAACAATTAACAGAGTCTATTCAACATCATTTCATATGTAAACAGTTGTGATCTAAGTAGAGGCTGACACATCTCAGAATGACTCACAAGGGACAATACACGCATCAGGATTAGGCAAGTGGAAATGGACTGTTCATGTTTTCTGTGCTTTATTGATTAAACATCAGCTTTATCTTCAGCCCAGTGAATTTACACTAGGGCACATATACACTCTTCTATTTTTAGTTCTGAGCATTGTGGCATCTGCACTCCCTACACAGGAAAAAGACTCAAACATACATTCCATTAGAACCCTGGTCAACAGGTACCATTCAGCAACATTCCATATGTGGGACAAATCAGCTTCATATAACCAACATGTCTTAATGCATGAAGGGGTTAAGACCATAAAGTATGCAGGCTTATCTAGATCAAGCTGCTTCACCTTGGGAGGAAGGGATACTAAGTTCTTTGTGTTCCCACTTTCGAACATCCCACCATATGGACCTTAAGGAGGTCCAAGCTTAGACTGGGTGGCTTAAGCAAGCAAACTTTCTGTTTCTATACAAATAATTTAGAAACACTTACCATTTTGGAACCTAAATTATTATACTGTTTTTTGTTTGTTTTTTCGCTGGCTGCTGTATGGAAAAGTGCATGGGGTGTTAGGGAAGGGGTAGTACTTCTGGTGGGAGACACATCTGGTGGGGTAGTTCATCCACCTTTGGTCCAAACCCTGCAGTCAGCTGTCACCTGTGGTTCCTAGAAGCTGTCAACATGTGACAATAGTCACATGCTGGAAATGGCTTGGACTGGCCTGCTGAACCAGATGAGGGTAGCTGATGGGTCTTGGTAAGCTAGGGACTTGTTGCCTCCTGCATGCTAAGGCAGGCTCTGGTGGATTGAGCAAATGAGACCAATAGTGGGTATAACAGTCAAGAAGGTAGATAGAGGGAAATGGGCGGCAGGTGGGGCTTGTTAACCTGGAATGGTAGCTCACCTAGGAGAAAGAAAACACTGACCTTAAACCTTGCTGCCTTGCGGTTATACTAATTTGTGAGAAAGGCTTCATGAATGAACCCTGAGGAATAATCTCTATCAGCTGCCTTGCAGGACATATTTGGGAGAAGAAAGGAGTACACCCTACACAAATCTGGAGTCCCTAAGGCAGTTGGATGGCATATTGTACGCCTCCTTCTGGCAACTCTTGTAGCTAAACTAGTGCCAAATGTACTGACTTGCTTTCATTTGGACTATATAAGCAAGACCAAGAGGGGAGTCTTGTTGTTTGGGCCCCCCAAGACACACTGCCCAGGCCTGCGCCCCAGAGAGGTCACTTTGATGCTACTAATGCAGTGAAAACAATGCAGAAGGCAGCAGTTATGAGTCATAAGCTCAACCTGATTGGCGTATGTGCAGTATTAGTGGTACAGGTGCCGCCATTGGTGGGAGAGATCATCATGTCTCACTGGTCAGCTACTATGGGCGCATAGACACCACCTTATACCGTAAACCAACTGACCGACAAACATATCTACATGCCTCTAGCTACCATCCCAAACATACCAAACAGTCCATTGTATATAGGCAGGCACTACGTTACAGCCGCATCTGTTCCAATTCTACAGACAGAGACTCTCACCTAAGAGATCTACAGCAAACCTTTTTAGAACTAAAATACCCAGCAGATGAAGTTAGACAACAGATCAACAGAGCCAGACTGATACCCAGAGAGAACTTGCTGCAAGACAGACCCAAAAAAGAAAATAACAGAACACCTCTAGTAATCACATACAGCTCCCAAGTCAAAACAGTACAACACATCATCAGAGATCTACAACCTCTCCTGGACAATGATAGTTCTCTTTCTCAAGCTCTGGGAGGAAGACCTTTCATTGCCTACAGACAGCCACCCAATCTTAAACAACTCCTAACCCACAATAATACTACAACCAGACTTAACACGGACACTGGCACCAGAGCCTGCAATAAACCCAGATGCCAACTTTGCTGCCACATACACCCGGACAACACCATTACTGGCCCCAACAACATCACACATACCATCTCGGGACTATTTAATTGCTCATCGTCTAACATTGTGCATGCCATCAAATGCCAACAGTGTCCTTCAGCTCTCTATATTGGACAAACAGGCCAAACCTTATGCCAAAGAATAAACGGACATAAATCTGACATCAAGAATCACAAAACAGAGAAACCAGTAGGAGAACACTTCAATCTCCCAGGACATTCTATACAAGATCTCAAAGTAGCTGTTTTACTACAAAGGAATTTCAGAAATAGACTGGAAAGAGAAGCTGCTGAATTGCAACTCATTACCAAACTTAAAACCATGGAGAGACCTGGTATGAACAAAGACATTGGATTCTTATCTCATTATACATGACTAAGCCATTTTTCACCTTCTCACCCCTTGCCTTTTCCTGTAAGACCTATTGCAGTCATTAAGAGTCGTCAACAGGCTCATCTCAGCTATCTGCCAATCTCCCATTCCCACCACCCTTCTGAGTAATACCCCTCCCCACCTTCTCACTATATAGAAGGATCTGGCAACTTCTGTTTCAGTGTATCTGAAGAAGTGTGCATGCACACGAAAGCTCATACCAAGAACTAACTTAGTTGGTCTTTAAGGTGCTACTGGAAGGAATTTTTTTATTTTGACTATGGCAGACCAACACGGCTACCTATCTGTAACTGGTCAGCTACTGCCCATCTTAAGCCAGGAAGCCCCTCGGCAATAAGGTGCTGACTCACCATTGTTTGGCAGTTTCAATGGATGCTTGGAGCTCAGAGTATCTCTCAATAAACACATTGAACCATTGCACCAGGCAAAAACAAAGCCTGTTTCATCTAGCAAGATGGAATGTTAGAACCATGTGTCCTGGCTTGTGCGCCAACCTGCTGCAGAGCAACAGAAGATGGCCATCATTGACTGTGAACTGAAAAAGCTCAACACTGATGTTGCCACTTTACAGGACACCAGATTTGCATTGCATGACAGACTGCAAGAGAAGAACCACACTTTTTTTTTTCCCCAAGGAGGGCTTTGCAATGAAGAACTCCTTTCTGTCTGCAGTAGAATCACTGACCATTGGCCTGATCCAGCAAAGCTCTTCTTATGTTCTTACGTTCTAAAGATCAGGATCCTCATAAGAGTATTAAGTCCAAAGTAAAAAATTACTGGTGCCTTCAGTTACCTATCCCTTTTTTAGAATATTCCAACAAATGCCAATATAATTACATCAAAGAGAGACAAAGACATGCTGACCATCTTCCCTGTCTTTATGAAAAGACAGAGCACCCTTCTTTCATAAATATATATGAATCATTAATAAATACAATTTGCATTTCTCATTCTTGGCAATTTGAATGACACCTCAAGAAGACATTTTTCTTTTCTTCTATTTTTGCCAGCTCCCTGTTTGGTTCCAACAACTGTTCTCTTTGGAAGGAGCTACCTTTAGTTGGAGATGGTCTTTGGCTTCCTCCCTAGCCAAAATTAACTCAAATTAAGCGAACACAGTGTGTGCATTTGCTGTTTTGAAAGTCACTCATCAGAAATTCAGTTCTAATCTCCAGCCTCTTTCTCAGCCAGGAACCATTTACTACGGGCATTGATACAATCTACAGATCTTCCTTTAGAGAGTTATGTTACTTTTTATGAATAACACAGTGCTTAATATCTAGAATGAAAAGTGGAGGGCCTCAAGACTTTCTGAAAGTACTTCCTATGCTCAAAACTGCTTATTTTTTCACATGTTGAAAACAAGGCCCAGCCAAATCTGAGCCCAAGTTTTGACAAGGGCCAAAATATAGTGATGTTAATCACATGGCTCTACCCTTAAGTGTCAGTTCTTTTTCTTTTTACAAATAGTCATTATGGGGGGAGTTATTTGGATCAAAACCTTCATATAGGGAGTAGAAAAGCTTTAACACATGTCTGTGAGCCTGATCCATGTCAGATACCCCATACCTGCAATTTGCATTGCCCCAAAGTGCCCAGCTGAAATAAATAGGACTTTTTACAGAACATCTATTCACAGGTGTGGTGGGCAATTCTGCTTAGGCCCATTGTGGAGGGCAAATAGTTAAAGCTTATCTACTCCCCATACTAAGGTTTTTCTCCAAATCCAGTCTCCTATACTGGCTATTTAAGAAGTAGGAAGAGGAGACGGAATTTAAGGATGAAGCTACATGCCTAACATCATGTGAAGTTTGCTTCTAAGGCTCCACCGGTTGTTGTTGTTTGTAGTTGTGGTCGTTTCAGGTGTACTCTGCAACAACCACTGATGCAATAATAGTGGATTGGCAGTGGATTTATACTGGACCATCCACACATCACTCTGTTTCCTTAGTTGTTCTGCAATGTTTTCCCAATGTTATTGCACCATTGTCCCTTGGAGGGGCATTCTTATACCGTAGCAGAACACAATTAGCAGACACAAAAACCCCTGGACATTTGTAGTATAAATAGCAGCAGAATTTCATCAGGAAGCTACAGGACATGCACCAACTGGAAATGAAACAGGCACAAATAGTATTAAAAGTAGGATCAAAATAACCATCCCAATATTAACATGAGCACAAATCTTCATGAATGCACGGTAAAAAGGGCATCTTGTAGGACCCATGTGCCTCGTCTCTCCCTCCCTCTCTTTTCACAGTATTTGCCAATGCAAAGAACAGTTTTCATAGAATTAGAGAATTTTAGAGTTGGAAGGGATCCCAAGGATCATCTAGTCCAACCCCCTGTAATGCCAGAATCATGAAAGCAGGTTGGAGGAGGGATTTCTTGAAGCATACAAACACACACACACACACACACACACACACACACACACACACACACAGGAGAGGGAGGAGCTTTGTCTCCCCCAGCTTGGGCTCCCCTTCCTACCCACCCTCCCTATTTCCTGGAAGTGGCTCACAGGAAGTAGGCCATCCGTCAGTTCCAGGAGAGACCTTTCAGCCACCTGGCCAAGAATGGAGGCAATGCCAAAACAGAAGACTGCTGCTGCTGCTGCTGCTGCTGCTTGCTGCTCCTCGTCTTCCTCCTCTTCTGCGGTTTCTCCCTCCAGCCCCACACCCAGTGTTATTTTTCTAGAAAAAGAGGTGCCGAAACTCACCATGAATGCCTCCCTCTTTCTCTTCGAATGGCAATGGTGCCCACCTGAGAGGTGCCAGAATGGAGTTCTGGTGACTACCCCCTGGAAAAAAGCCATGCCCACACCCAATGTCTGTCAGATTCAAGCAGACAACTCCAATCGCCCTCAAAGTAAGAAGGTGGGTTGCAAAAATCGAAACAATGCTAAGAACAGTTAAAACAGCTTAAAGAAATATTAAAAACCATGCATTTCAAGCATCCAAAGCCAGGGTAAAGAGAAGGACCTTCAACATTCAGTGAAAGTGAAGATGCCAGATGTACCTCTATAGGAGGGGAGTGCCACAACATAGGGGCTGCTACAGAACATAGGCACTAACTATGTGGGGCTCTGGGTGCCTAGACACCCATAAATTTTATATGAAGGGATCACCACCACCCAGGTTCCACGTGATGACATGTGCACACTGTGGGGCATTCACATGTCATGTCAGCACACCCCTGCACCATGCACAAGTGACACCAGCATGCCGACATCACTTGGGTGTGAACGCACACTGCAGCGATATCAGCATGCCCTGGGCATCCACTGTTGCAGGGCCAAGTCGGCACACCTCCTACAGAGAATACCTTCTCCTGGGGCATCACCATCCCAAGCCTCTGAGAGTAGGAGAATGAGCAATAGGGGCCCTCTGCCTATCTTAGCACCCGAGAGGGTCTGTAGGAAAGGTCGCCATTTAGGGCTTTAAATCTAATGTGAATACCTTGAATTAAGCCTGGAAATGCCCTGGCAATCAGTGCTGCCGTTTTAAAGCACAGATTATGTGTGATCCAGACAGAACATCTACTATGGTTTTATGTACATCTTCCTTTCTCCTGCAGCCAATGATGCACGCCCTTCAACATTTTACAAATGAAAAAACCAGTGACATGATTCTTATAGCTCGCTACTCATTATGTTTTATTACTTCTTTCATATACCAAAACGTGCCCTACTGCAATATAACAAATAAATCCATCCCAATATAACAACAAACCTACTCCAGCAAACAGTACCAGCCGCAGCAGCAACAAAATAACATTTCCCCAATTCTCCATAAATGAATTGAATACTTAGCATATAATATTTTGCAGTTTGTTCACTAGAGGGCATGCTTTAGCTGTAAATGTAAAACTGGTGATTAAGGTGGGGGAATAATAATAATATGTGGGAAAAAGAACCTTTTCTGGTCTAATGCGACAAAAATGGCTAACAAGATGTTAACATTAATTTTATCACAATCATTATTTTTATCCTGCTTATGATGGAAGGATTACTATTTCCTAAAGTATCCGATGGTTTCTTTCCCCCAAACCAATAAAGCAGAGATTGGGGTGGGGTGGGGGAGAGCTGAGATAAGATCATTCCCACTCAGGGGCTGTTAGGTAGGGAGGAATGAAAGTGTGGTGTGTGCACACACAAAAAAGGGGGGTGTCTCTCTAAGGCCCTTAGATCAAGCTGGCATTACTAGGCCATCACCATGTTGTGAAGAAGTACCTAGCTCAGAAAAGGAAGGAAGGAAGGAAGGAAGGAAGGAAGGAAGGAAGGAAGGAAGGAAGGAAATTAATTAACTAGGATAGCAGGGATAAAGTGTTTCACTTGTTTGAATGTAATTTCCAAGTTAAAGTTTCTAGTTGTCATAACAACATCACCTACATAAGAGCGAGGGGAAGAGAAGGAAAAAAGGAGAGAAAGAGGTTCAAAACAAGAAGAAAACAAAGTTGCAGAATAGGTTTTGAAACAACCTGAATGGTTGTTGGTGAATCTATTCCCCATTGTAATTCGATATTCTATATTATTATTTTATCTTTGTATTTGTATTTCTCTTCCTGATATTACTACTACAATGGTTTCCCTGAAGCAAAACTTCTCCAGAGATCTACCCAAGGAGCAGCAATTCATGGTCAGCCCTGCCACTGACATTAGATTAGCTATAATTACCTTGCTGATGTCAAGCAGAACGACATTGCAGAATAAACAAGGCTTGTGAGACTTAAAGTCTAAATATGTTTTATTTCATTTTACCCTCCCTGTCGCTCAAGGCTCCTGAGAGATAACAATGTTTGAAAACAATGAGTGAGCTTTAAGGGGTGTGTGTGTGGAAACAGTTCAAATAGAAAATCTGTTTCAGAGATAAATCCCCTGCTAAATATATTTTCTTCTCATACACAAGTAGTTAAATACTTATATGGGAACACTAACTGTGCTGGTCCAGGGGGGAGGTTACCGTGGGGGCGAGGTCCAGGACCTGAGTCGAGGGTCGACAGACAGTCCTCCACGGGCGAAGCGGGGTCCACAGCGAGGAGCCGGGCAAGGACAGGAACTCTGGGGGAACCGGACTGGGTGCTGGCCGAAACAGCTCATCAACGACGTTGCTCCCACAACCTGGGACCAGGCTGACTGGCCTTTATCTTCTCTGAGACCAGGGGCGATCCCGGCCCCCAGGAGACCCGCCTCTCCTGGCCTTAAGGCGAGCACTCCTCCTGGGGGAAACCAGTTCCCTTCGCCTCTCTGCCCCGATCCTCTGCAGTTCAGGAGAGGCTGAAGGGTTACTGGACCCAGGGGGAGACTCACCTGTAGGCACTGAGTCCTCAACTACCTCCGGAGCCAGAGTGGATTCACCTGGTGCCTGCTTCTGAAGATCCGGCCCAGGTGCAGGCGCTTCAGAATCAAGGCCCTGCCCCAGTTCAGCCGGCCCTGGAGGCAGGGACTCCTGTGCAGGCTGGGATTCCTCCGGTTCAGCCTCTGAATCGGATTCCCAGGCCATCACACTAACACAGGAAGCTGCCTCATACTGAGCCAGATCATTAGCCCATCTAGTTTACTAATGCCTACACTGACTGGCAGCAGCTCTCCAGGGTTTCAGACTAGGGTCTCTTACAGCCCTACATGGAGATTCTGGGTGTTTAACATGGGGCCTTCTGCATACAGTGCAGATGCACTGGTAGCAACTACTGAGCTACATCCCCTCCCTTCCTCCCCCCCCCCCGCAACTCTTTTATCTATGGCAGAGATTTAGAATCTCCAGGCGTTATCCAAAGAGCCACAAGTTCCTCATCCCCAATCCATGGTATACTATTAGGAGAAATCTTGGAACAGTGGAACAGACTGTCTTGGTAGGCAGTGGATCTGCCTTCAATGGAAGTATTTGAACAGAAGTCAGGTGACCATATGTCAGGGATGCTGATGTCAGGTGACCATATGTCAGGGTATGCTGCATCCGTTGCAGATCCTACACTGAGCAGAGAGTTTGATTAGGTGACTTCCCCATCTTCTCTTCCAGCTCTATAACTCTATAAACAGCATGCCATCTGTCTGTCCAAATGACTTCCTATCAAATATCTCCAGACAAGGTAAAGGTAAAGGGACCCCTGATCATTAGGTCCAGTTGTGACCGACTCTGGGGTTGCGGCACTCATCTCGCTTTATTGGCCGAGGGAGCCGGCGTACAGCTTCCGGGTCATGTGGCCAGCATAACTAAGCTGCTTCTGGCGAACCAGAGCAGCGCACGGAAACACCGTTTACCTTCCCGCCAGAGTGGTACCTACTTATCTACTTGCACTTTGACATACTTTCGAACTGCTAGGTGGGCAGGAGCTGGGACTGAACAATGGAAGCTCACCCCATCGCGGGGATTCGAACTGCCAACCTTCTGATAAGCAAGTCCTAGGTTCTGTGGTTTAACCCACAGCACCACCCGCGTCACACCTCCAGACTAGAGATGATCAAAAGTCACCCCCCACATTTGCTTCCTTATTCAGTGGCAGAGCTACCTGTTGCTGGCTGCCAGCTGGTTGCCACCATTCCTCTCTGCACAGCACCCAGAGTGCCCAATATGCAAGAAGTGGTCCTTGTATACAGCTGAAAGAAAGAAGGCTAAGTACTGATGAAAATCCCCCACAGCTATATAAAAAAAAGTTCAGAGAATTTTCAGATCACTCTGAAACCTTTTGTGTCCATAAGGTGTTATGTGAAAGTCCACAGAAGATAGAGATACCTGTAGAATTTGCTCACACAATAGGTAGTTTTGGCCACCAAGTTGGATAACTGTAAAAAGGGATGAGACAAATTTATGGAGGATAGGACTATCAATGGCTACCAGTCATGGGTACCGAGCTCTGCTTCCACTGTTGGTGGCAGTGTTGCTGCTGAATACTAGTTGCTGGAAACCAGAGGAGGAGAGAGGGTTTGGAGCTCAGGTCCTGCTTCCAGCACATGCAGATACATATATAATGAAGCAAGTAAAACAATAACCATCTGATCAAATACAGAATATTGTAATGATTGACCATAATTGATATAAAGATCTACTGTCCTAGATTTACAAAACTCAGGCTCATAATAGTTTGCTTCAGGCCAAAGCAGAAACGAAGTATTCTCAGTCACATCCTGAAGCGACTGCAATGTTTGTGGCAGACCCATTCCTTAGTCCAAGCCAGTATTGCAATATACCCTCATTAGTCAAATGTGAGTCCATCTTATGAGTTGGAAAGTCAAGGTTGACACTTCTGCAATGCCAAAAATTTGGAATGCATCACCCATTAAGAAGGGAAAAGAACGATGCAATATTTTAATGGAGACTGCATATGTATATGTATATACATAAATTTCAAATTATTTACTATGTACAAGTGCAATATTTCTCACCATAGTGAGATTATCTGTGACCAGGTAGCCTAGCTGCCTGCTCAATCTGCTAGCTACTGATGGGCAACTCCAAGCCTCCTGCAATCCCTTCATATGGTTCTTTATCTTTCAACTCTATCAACCCACCCTTCAAATAGAAAACTCTGGCAAATAGAGGGCTTTCTTCCATAAAGTAGGACACGTGGCCACCTTAAGACTGTGGAAGCTAGGAGGCATTTTAGAAGGAATTCAGGGACGGAACCAAAACGTCAAATTCTGCAGTTTGCTCCAGCCTATTCTGCATCCAATTATTTTACCCCAGAGACACAAGCTCTCAGCTTTCTACAGAAATGTCAGTATAGAGCATTATGCTCAGTTTTGCCTGTTTGCACTGAACCACATTTTGTTACCACCTGTAACCAGCAAAAAAAGAGTAAGCAGATGCCTGAAGCTGCCAGCCAGCCAGAAACAAACTCAAGATGGCTTCTACTCAATTGTCTTTTTTTTTTTTTTTTTTGCTCTCTTGGCACCATTCTGTTTCTAAGAGTCTGGCCAAGAGAAGACTCCTTTTATCTTCAGTGCAGAACACTAAGTGCAGCTAACCTTCTTCTTACACCAAATACAGTGAGGTTGCCAACAGGGTACCACATGGGCTGGCACCTCTTAGTGACCATGTTCCACCCACTTTTGACTCTGTTGCTCCACCTCTCCATTGCTGGCAGTCAACTCACCCACTCTCTGGCCAGGAGGGAATGAGCAAGTGGGTAGTAGTGGGCAGTGATGTTCCAGAGCAGGAGATGCTACCAGCTGTTTGCTTGCCAGTTCTCTTACTAGTAAGCCAGCATCCAGGAGAAATTGTGATGAAGAGGATGAGGATCCACTGGTGGAAGGAGACTACAGTGAGAAGGCACCCTTTACCCAATACCCTTTACCCTGCCTCCCCTCCACAATGAAAACCCCTGGATCCCACAGGAAGACAGACACAAGGATTTCCAACCTGCATGAGCATACAGTGGTACCTCGCAAGACGAATGCCTCGCAAGACAAAAAACTCGCTAGACGAAAGGTTTTTCCGTTTTCGAGTTGCCTCGCAAGACGAATTTCCCTATGGGCTTGCTTCGCAAGACGAAAACGTCTCGCGACTTTGTTTCCTTTTTCTTAAAACCGTTAAAACAAAGGGCGCTTAGCTTGAACAGCTGCAGTTGCGACTTGACTTCGAGGAGCAACTGTTAGCACGTGGTTTTGTAGCCTTTTCTCAGACTTTGCTCACTTTTGAAGCTTTTCCAAAACTTTTCCAGAACTTCTCTTGCATCCATTTGGTAAGTTAAACTTTTAAAACTTTTTTGGGGGGGGTTGGATTTTGGATTTTGGGTTGGGGTTTTTGGGATTCAAGGACTTGGTTCTGGGTTTTAATTTCTGTGTGGTGGGTGGCTGGGTGCTTTTGAATTTTTTGGATTTGAAGCACATCACTGATTTTTTTTTTCCTGAGTTTAGGAAGGTAAGAGCTGTGCTGCCATGGGACCCAAGAAGACTGCTGCTGCGGTGGCCGGTGAGAGGAAGAAGGAGAAGGTGACGCTGGAAATGAAGAAGGAGATCATCCGGAAGCATGACGGCGGAATGCGTGTGATGGACATCGCCAGGGAGTACGGGAGGAATCCATCAACCACCGGGACCATCCTGAAGATGAGGGAGAAGATCCTGGTGACTGATGCAGCCAAGGGAGTCACCAGGATCGTGAAGAACCGCCCAGCTGGAGGAGGTCGAGAAGTTGCTGCTCATCTGGATAGAAGAGAAGCAGCGTGCAGGGGACACAGTGTCTGAGGCCGTCATTTGTGAGAAGGCCAAGGCCTTGCACGCTGACCTCATCCGGGAACAGCCAGGAACCTCAGGCGAGCCAGAAGTCTTCAAGGCAAGCAGAGGTTAGTTTGAATGGTTCAAGACAAGATCTGGCATCCACAGCGTGGTCAGGCATGGAGAGGCTGCCAGTTCTGATGTTCCTGCGGCTGAAGACTTTGCAGCGGAGTTCCTGGAGGTTGTGAAGACGGAGGGCTACGTTCCACAGCAGGTCTTCAACTGTGACGAGACCGGGCTGTTTTGGAAGAGGATGCCCAAAAGGACTTTCATCACACAGGAGGAGGCCAAGTTGCCTGGCCACAAGCCCATGAAGGACCGTCTGACCCTGCTCTTCTGTGCCAACGCAAGCGGTGACCTGAAGATCAAGCCCCTGCTGGTGTACCACTCGGAGAACCCACGGGCCTTCAAGAGACACAAGATCGACAAGGAGCGGCTGAGTGTCATGTGGTGATCCAACAGCAAGGCTTGGGTCACACGTGTGTTTGTGGACTGGGTCAATCTTGCTTTTGGCCCTGCTGTCAAGCAGTACCTGCTGGACAACGACCTGCCGCTGAAGGCTTTGCTTCTGATGGACAATGCTCCTGCCCATCCTAAAGGCCTTAAGGTGGACTTGTTGGAGGAGTTCAGCTTCATCAACATCATGTTCCTGCCGCCTAACCCCACGCCACTGCTCCAGCTGATGGATCAGCAGGTCATCGCCAATTTCAAAAAACTCTACACCAAGGAGCTTTTCAGGCGATGCTTCGAGGTGACTGACTGCACCACCATCACCCTGCGGGAATTCTGGAAGGACCACTTCGACATCGTCACCTGCTTGAAGATGATCACCACGGCCTGGAACGGGATCAGCCAGAGAAATTTGAATTGCGCTTGGCGCAGCCTGTGGCCGGACTGTGTGGCACCAAGTGACTCTGATGCACCAGAGTCAACAGTGGTGCAGGACATTGTTGCCTTGGGGAGGACCATGGGCCTGGAGGTCACGGAGGAGGACGTCTGCGAGCTGGTGGAGGAGCACGACGACGAGCTGACCACCGTGGAGCTGGTCGAACTGCAGGCAGAGGCTGCGCAGGAGCAGGCCTCACTGGAAGAGGAGGAAGCAACTGAGGAACAGCTGTCCTCCGAAAAACTGAGGGACATTTGCCTGAAGTGGAAGGAGGTGCAGACTTTTGCAGAGCAGCACCACCCTGAGAAGCACGTGGCACATGACGTTGGGAACATTTTTGATACGAGGGTCATGTCGCCTTTCAGGGAGGTGCTGAAAAGGCGGATGAAGCAGCAGACTATGGACAGGTTCTTGAGCAAGAAGCAAAGAGTGGAAGAGGAGCCTTCTTCGAGTGGTCCCCCAGAGTCTTAGAAAATGTACTGTACACTTTGTTGATTTTTAAATGTTTTTCTGTCATGTTTATAAAGTTAATTTATTTTCCCTTCAATTTTTGAACTGCTCTTTACAGTATGTGTGACTTTAAAGAGCAGTTAATAAACTGTTGTTGTACCAAATTTGGCTTTGTTTGGACTTTTTTTGACCATAGGAACGCATTAATTGATTTTCAATGCATTCCTATGGGATTTCATGATTCACAAGACGAAAAATTCGCTAGACGACAAAACTTGCGGAACGAATTAATTTCGTCTTGCGGGGCACCACTGTATCTGCTAAGTTGGAACCTGCACAACTAAAAAAAATGAAACTGAAACAATTTGCTTTTCACCTCACCTTAAAGGTCCCCATATCGATTCCCTTTCTCCTCTTTCAGCTGCGCCTTTAATACCATTAGCTTAACTAGGTTACCACCGATTTCTCCTATGCGAGATCCAAATGAAGAGAAGGTGAGGACAAGGCAGGGGCTTGAAATGATCCTCAGAAAAGCTCCGTAATGAGAAATGTTGCCAGGTGAGTCAATCATATTTTCATCTGGAAAGTAGTTTAACCTCTGACTCTGCGGCTTTAAGGTAATTGTTCTATGCAACCAGCTGCCCCATCTCTCCCAGCCCCTTGGCCTGGACTTGCTGAAATCATTAGCGAGGAAACCAGTAAAGGGCGGGGGGGAAGCTGTCGAAACTCATGGTGGCAATGGGGTATAAAAGTCTTTAATGGTAATAATTCACGGAGAGAATGACAATTCATGGCTTTTTACAGCACACTGTATAATTTATGGGATGTTACACATTGAGGTGGGTGCCTAATGAGAGTTGTATAAAGTCATAAATCACCAGTATTTCCAGAAGCCCATTAAGGGCTGTGCATTCACCTCTATCCCAGCACAGCAATGCCTCATGTTAACCACACCCTGTCATGCCTTTATGGAGAAGGTATAGAGAGCTTGATGCTATGTTTTTTTAAAGCAGGGGGAGGGGGAGCAATCACACATACACACTAATCCAAAATGATGGAACAGGATGATTCAAGCTGAGCCAGATACAGTGACCTGACTTACTGGGGTATACACAGACACACACACACACACAGTTATTATTATCCAGGGCAATGCACAGGAAACACTTCATCATATAGATCATCTTCTGAAAAGCAACGTTGTATTTAAAGTTCTAACGCAAAAGCCAGAGGGGGTGAGGAGGAGGAGAAGTATCTCCCACTATAGCAATAAAGTCCCCTTTCCATCAGCGATGAGCAATCATCATGACTATTGAGTGTTCTGAGCAGTAGAAATGAGCACAAGGATGTTTTTGCTATATTCACTAAGGCATTGGGTAGGAATATAATTTTGTTTGCTTCTTTTCTGTCCCAGGGCTGAAAATGCTTCAGAGCAATGAACCGGTACCGGGTCTCTGAAATTAGACTGCAATTTTATACACCCTTATCTGGGAGTAGGGATTGGCAGATCTGTCAGTTTCAGTTTCTCTCAGTTTCTCATTTCTCCAGTCTTCCACATTTCCACTTATTTTAGTAAGTCCTCATGAAATTTCACTTTAGTGTGAATTTCTCCCAATATACTCATTTTTGCAGAACAATTTAGCCAAATGTATTGCATTTTTGTATGTTATTTTCACCAGTATAAGCACGCACACTTTGTCAGAATATATGCATTTTTCTATACAGTATTTGGCTAGAGAACTGCAGTGCAAAACTCAGAGATGTGTAAATGTCTAAGGATGAATTTGCTTCAGTTTATACTTTCAGAAAGTATGGATTAGGTAGGTTCATCTTTAAACCTGAACTGAATCAATCTTCTGCCCCATCCCTACATGGGAGTAATTCTCACTGAACTCACTGGGCTTGCTTCTGAATAGGCACCTTTGAGTAAAATATACATATTATGAGCCTATTCAAAGGCAGTCTCAGAAAATAGGTTGGCCATGTGATGGGAAACAGGAATGAGCACTGGGCTTATACAATTTCTGCCATGAGGTGTAATTCAATAAGAACTATAGTCTACACCCATAGATGTCTGGTTCTGAATGCAGGTTTGTTGCATGGGGGTGGGTGGGAATACAAGAACTCTCCAACCCCACCAATGTGGATAATCAAGCTGTTAGGGTTAGGTACATGTAATAACCTTCAGTTTAATATGCTTTTCACCATAAAGGAGTTGATTCTACATTTCTTCCAGGAAAAGTCAATTATAAAATGAGGATTAAATTATTCAGTGCACAAAATGTCATGAGAGAAAGAGAGAGATGCTCCAAGGGGTATATAAACACATTTATTTAGCAATGGAATTAACTGTATGATTGCCTACTGTTCTTTTAATTCAGTGAATGGTCCCTAACAATGTGCAACAGAGGTATTCATTAATAGTGATATTGCTGCTAAAAGATCCTCTTAAGCACATTCTTCTATTACAGTATCAGGAACATTAAAAAATGAATGTAAATGCACTACCTTGAAATAAAACAGTTCTTCCAACAAAGCTGCATGTTCTGAAATGCAAATCAAAGAAGTATACAACAGAAGAATTCAGTGCAGATCTACAGATCCAATTATATTTTCATGGTTTCCTTACTGAGTTCAGAGACGGAGCAACCAGCTCTGGTACCTGAAGCAGCACATGTCCCAAGGGGTATGGTGCGCATCCCAGGGGCATGGCATGCCACCTGCGGGGGACATGGCGCGCATCCCGGGGGCATGGTGCACTTTCCTGGGGGCACGGCGTGTGTCCCAGGGTGTGTGCGGCAAGTGGCACGTGCCCCGGGACGTGCTGCTGATTGGGGGTGTGCATTTTGTCCCCCTCCCCTTTGTAATGGCACCCTAGGTGTGCCCCCCTGTCTCCACCTTGGAACACCCCTGCTCGCCTTGACTCGAATGATCAACAGAGCTTTACACTGGTCATGCACGTGCATTTGCCTGCATGTTTACTAGATGCAAGCTACGTCCACCACCCATTCAGAAATTAACTGCTAGAAACTGATGAAGAATCTGAATCATGAAGAACAGCAATGCTAGCTATTCACACTAATAATATTTCAACTGGACGTCCTAAGAAGGGGATAAAATAAGGCCGGTAATTTTCTAAGAACAAGACAAAAATCAGAGCCTGTCAGGTAAATGTGAACAGTTGGGGCACATGGAAAAAACCTCTGAACAACTGTGAATGCACATCTTAGTTCATGAGATTAGCGACACTAGAGGTTACCTTATAATGTTGTTGACATCTGTCTGTCTTGAGAGACAATGGAGTGCACCTCTGAGGGTGAAGTTAAGTGGCTAGTGAATCACACTGCCTGTTGTGCCTCAAGAGGCCAATAACTGCTGCCTCCCATGTTGCTTTTATGTGTTAGAAGCTCTGAAGTAGCCCTGGGGTGCAAGCCTATGCAGTGTGTATGGAGGTCCTGGGCTGCACAGATGACAAGACCCCCCTCTCTGCCTCACTGAAGAAGAAGAAGAAGAAGAAGAAGAAGAAGAAGAGGAGGAGGAGGAGGAGGAGGAGGAGGAGGAGGAGGAGGAGTTTGGATTTGATATCCCGCCTTTCACTCCCTTTAAGGAGTCTCAAAGCGGCTAACATTCTCCTTTCCCTTCCTCCCCCACAACAAACACTCTGTGAGGTGAGTGGGGCTGAGAACTTCAAAGAAGTGTGACTAGCCCAAGGTCACCCAGAAGCTGCATGTGGAGGAGCGGAGACGCGAACCCGGTTCCCCAGATTACGAGACTACCGCTCTTAACCACTACACCACACTGGTTCAAAGGAAAGTTGAGCAATATGTTTGGCACCAGCTTGGCTGCAGGTGTTGTTGGAAGGATGCGTACAAGATGCTGTCAAACCACCTTAGGGTCTCCTCCCTGGATTTGTGTAGGGTTTACTCCTTAGCCGTTTCTAATCCCAAAGATGTTCCACAAGGCAGCAGATATGGATTCTGCAGAGGTTTAGACAAGAGTTTTCCTTAGACAAGAGTTTTCCAAGACAGCAGAGGTTTAGGGTCAGAGTTTTCCTTCTCCTAGTTGAGCTACCTTCCCAGGTTGTTGAGTACCATCTGCTCCCCACTTCCCTCTACAGTACATGCAATAACTGCCTTCTTGGCTGTTGGCCCACTTAATCTACTAGAGCCTGTCTCTGCATGCAGGGGAAGTCCCTAACTCAACAATCGTTATATCAGGTGTAGGGAACCTTTTGTTCTCCTGAGGTTGCTATAACTCTCATCAGCCCCAGCAAGCATGGTTGATGGTCAGGGATGATAGGAGTTGTAGTTCAGCAGCACCTGAATATGCAGGTAAATACACAAATAAAATCTCTCTTTTTTTATTCTTCATCAATCACAATACAGTCGTACCTTGGTTCTCAAACTTAATCCATTCTAGAAATCCGTTCCAAAACCAAAGCATTCCAAAACCAAGGCGTGCTTTCCCATAGAAAGTAATGCAAAACAGATTAATCCATTCCAGACTTTTAAAAACAACCCCAAAACAGCAGTTTAGCATGAATTTTACTATCTAATGAGACCATTCCATAAAATGAAAGCAATAATCAACGTACCGTACTATAAAATAAATAAGACAGTATTGTTTATGATAAAAAATAAAATTAATATTTTTTTTCTTACCTGCACTGATAATAGTCATTGTTTGGAGGGGGGGGCTTTTATCCATTTCTGCAGTTGCACAATCAATCAATCAATCAATCAATCAATTAGTAGCTGAACTGGATCCCACACAGTCGCAAAGCAAATTAACCAAAAAGGCCTCAAAAACAAAAACGGGGGGGGGGAGAGGGGGAGAGAGCAAAAACAAAAGTGCCAAACTTAATCCGTTCCGGAAGTCCACTTGACTTCTGAAATGTTTGAAAACCAAGGCGCAGCTTCTGATTGGTGCAGGTGCCCCAGAAACAATAGCCAACAGTCACATTGGATGTTTGGCTTCCGAAAAACATTCGAGAACCGGAACACTTACTTTTGGGTTTTTGGCGTTTGAGAACCAAGGTACCACTGTACATACCAAATTAAGCAACTTACAAAACTATCTCTCATGCAGGCCTTAGAGCCAAACTATGCATGAGCTTAACTGTACAGTTGCACCACTAAATTCATGTGGATTTCCACCCGCACACACAAAATTGCCAATTTTTTTCTATTAAAGGCACCCTTATTTGCAATGCAGATTGTAGGCATGGAGACCTTAATCTGGACTGAGGTTATGGGGGGCAAAGGGTTAAAACTGTAGGGAGTTGTCATTCACAACACACACACTCACACACACACACACACACATCATAGGGCCCTGATGCAGATGTGCACGTCTACACCCACATGGTACTGACAATTTGTAGGGCAAAATTGTACACTCAAGGGCAGAACCACACTGCTAAGGTCTTGTGTGCTTCATGTGAGCCTCCATTAACACAAGGTTTATATATACCTTTTCTGCCAGCCTGGCACCACTAGCTGCCGAACTGGAAAGAAATGTCCAAGCCGAACCAGGCTAAGTATAAAAACAACAAATTACCGATTAAGTTTTTAAAGCCTAGAACTAATCTTGGATTCCTCCAAAGAGCACGATTTCATCCCTCAAGCACTCCAACCTGTTCAGCAGTGATAAAAGTTTGAGCTTCTGTCGCTACCTTTTAAAAAACAAACAAAAAAACCAACCCAAACAATTATCTTCCTTGTGTGATTCTACTCTATTTATTCCTGCCAGGGCCTTTGAGCAAAACGTGTGTGTGTGTGTGTGGTGTGTGTGGTGTGTGTGTGTGTGTGTGAATTCCAGCGTCGGAAACAGCCTTTTGATGCCATCACTATACAGTATACAAGCCTGGCCACAGTACTGAATTGGCCTTGACTGATGGATAGCCTCTGTGGGAAAGTGGGACAAGGGGAGTTCAACCTTGCTACTGCTTCTTGATGTCTCTGCAAAGTTTGATACCGTTGTCCATGATATCCTTCTGGACCAGCTCCATGAAATGGGAATCAGGGACACTGTATTACAATGGTTCCAGTTTAATCTATGCAACAAATCCAGAAAAATAGCACTGGGTGAATGCTCCTCAGCCTCCTAGCACTATTTATCCCCAAGGCTGTTTAATATCTATATGAAGACACTAAGGTGAGTCATTAGGAGTTCTGGGGCAAGGTGCCACTTTCAGGTGGTATGATGATGCTTCAAAGGTATAGTTGCAAGATGGGGGCTTTAAAAAACTGGGGGATTGCTTCCCACTGGAGAGACTCCAAAGGTCCATCTCCAAAGGGAAAGTTTGCGATCTAACATAGTTTCTATCACAGCACATAATCGTTGTAAAAGTAAACACTTTGATAAGATATGGTCCCCGTATATCAACTAGGGGAACAGAAGCAATGTTAATATGAGACCTCCAAACACTCATGCATACTTGTGGCAAGGCTATGTCACGAATGGTTGAAGCCTTGATTAGGTATTCAGTTAATTGGTTATTTGACAGTGGAGCTGCTCAATGTTTCTTTTTATATGCATTTGATATAAGCACACAACATTCTACAGGTTTTGTTGGAATTGATTTGCCATTTTACTATGAATTAATAAAATTTTATATTTATAGAAAATTGGGAAGTGTCATCTCTGCCCCACATTCACAGCATGCATTTAAAGAACTATGATACTAAGGCCATGATTTCCTTCAAAGAATTATGGGAGCTGAAGTCTGTTAAGGGTATTGAGAGTTGTTTAGTAGACCCTTCTTTCCCTCAGAGCTACAGTTCTCAGCATGGTTTAACAATCAATCCCTTTTCCTAGGGAACTCTGGGAATTGTTGAGCAAAGTAATAACTGCCCACAAAGTCAACATCTTGATGTCACAGCATAAAAATGTTTGTATGAATCAGCTCTATGATAGTAAGATGTGGACTGAGGCATTTCCTTGAGGGAGAGAGGGTGGGGGAGAGAGAAAGAAAAGGAGAGAGATATACACACATTCAAAAAGCCTGAATGGGTTCTCCTCTTCTACATGTTGGTAATTAAAATTAATGGGCTGTATTGAAAACATGTGCATTGTTTAAACAGTTACAGGAAAAATTAATACTGCATTTCTGACGGTAACTGTAATTTATCGTTAGGTGGTGTTATTGGCAAAAGAAGCGGCTTCTTTTGTTAATATGTTCAGGAAGATTTATTCCATGCAAGTGTGAACTAATGAACACAATCTATATTCAGATATTGCTTTTACTCACTTAACTGTTCTGCTGTGAATTTTCAGAACAGTTGGCAGAGGTAGGAAGGATGAAAAGAAAGAAAAAACAAATTAGCTATACCCAATACATTTAAGCCACAAAAAGTTGGGGTGGGGAAGAAGAGGACAAGAATGGATAGAGTTACCAGGAAAATTCCTGCTTCTATGAAGATGTCCTATAAGAGCGTGACTCAATACTGAACTATTGGATGGGCGCAATGGACTGGTTTGTAAGTCACAGGGACACCAAGGTTTGGACATAACGAAGGAAGCTTCCTTATGCTCAGCCCATCCAACCCAGTGTTGTTTATGGTGATCAGCAGTGACACTCCAGGATTTCAGGCAGGACAGTCTCCCAGCCCTACATGGAGATGCTGGAAATTGAACTTGGAAACTTCTGCATGCAAATCAGATGCTACAGTCCTTCCCAGCATAATTTAGTTGTTCCAAACCAAGGAGGGAATCTGACTGCATGAGGGGAATTGCTTTCAACTGTCATGGGGGAGACCCATAACTGATCAGCAGAGCCAACCCTAACATTAGACAGAATAAGGCGACTGCCTGGGGTGGCAAATGCTTGAGGAAGAAGGCAGCAGTGGCTGGATCAGGCCAGTTTGACCCAGCGTCCTATACTCAAAGTGGCCAAAAAGGTGCCAATGGGAAGAAACTGAAAGCAGAAACTGAGTGCAATAGTACTCTTTCTATTTGTGCCTCCTAGCAATGGAAGTGGAACTTAAACATCATAACTGGTAGCCTTATCTTCCATGAGTTTGTCTAATTCTCTTGCCTTAGCCATTGATACTGTTGAGAAATGTGTGTGCATTATCAAGGACTGGCCAGCTTGCTTGAAGGATATAGGACCTTCCAAGAGGTCACATACACACATGCGCACCAAGATCATATGATGTGCCAGCAGGTGCCTTCTAAGCCAATATGATTCCTTTTAAGAACATAGGAGTTTGTCTACCAAATACGTATGATGCTTTAGTTGATATTCCTGCATTGAAGGAGGTTGAACTAGATCAGTGTTTTTCAACCTTTTTTGGGCAAAGGCACACTTGTTTCAT
Organism: Podarcis bocagei; assembly: GCF_964188305.1. Classification (NCBI taxonomy): domain Eukaryota; kingdom Metazoa; phylum Chordata; class Lepidosauria; order Squamata; family Lacertidae; genus Podarcis; species Podarcis bocagei. Next base: position 38,064,079 of record NC_138140.1, on the reverse strand, counting down.
GAAAAAAATCACGAGGCACACCACCACTGTGTGCGGAGAGGGAGATGTCAGAGCCCCGTTGCTCTCTATGGGGAATCGGATGAGAGCGGACCCCCTGTCCGCTCTCATCCGATCCCATCCGATCTGATCCCCACCCAGGATGGATGGAAAATAGGGTGGACATAGTCCGGCACCTGCCTAGTGGGCGAAAATTTGACTTTTTTTAAAAAAAAAATCTTTCGAATTTTTCAATTTTTCCCACGGCACACCAGGCAACATCTCGCGGCACACTAGTGTGCCATGGAACAGTGGTTGAAAAACACTGAACTAGATGACCCTTGGTGTCCTTTCCAGCTCTACAGTTCTATGATTCTATGACCAGCTTCTTATCTGCCAACCACATAGCTGCTGCACCTTGGTCACCGTACACAGAGGAGTTGGATCGTGGCCACTGATTGGATTTTGAGAGTATTAAAAATTTGTTTCCTAGTTGCTCTTAAAGATTTGTAAGAACCCTGCGGTTTTTTTCTCCCCGTTAAATTTACCTAAGTGATTTTAGATTAATATCCCATTCCTCCCCCCCCCCCCACGACGTGCTGTATAATTTATTTACACTGCTGTACTCTACAGTATGTTTTATGTAGCAAATTTACAGGTCAGCAACTCGTGACTTGTGGCACTGTAAATTAAGCTAATAATTGGATTAGAATAGATGGCGGTGTGATTCTATTTGATGAGGTTTCATCAATCCATAATGAAGATGAGCTCAGCCTGCAATAAAAGGGAATTAGCAAACCTGTGCAAAAACTTACTTTGCCTTCATTATTGGATTACAAAATTCCGATGGCAAGAATTCTTTATGGTATAACGCCAGCCATAAAACTGGGGGACAGTGCTTAGTATGGAAGGAAGAGGGAACAGCGAAAGGTGTGGGAACCCACAGGTGATTGAATTCCTAACTGACATTTCATTGCTTTCTTAGATCTGCAAGATAAATTCAATATCCATAAGAATAAATTTCAAATATGGGAAGATTAGAATTGTATCCCCACAAAAGTTAATAATTTATCTGTCACTCTAGAGACATTCAACTCAGCACATTACTGGAGACTGAACACACACACACACACACACACACACACACCACACACACACACAACGTTTCACATGCTTTTGGTACTCTCAGTAAGACCCAAATACATACTGTTGTTACATTACTTATATAAAGAAAGTCTGATCTTCACATCAGTGTCAATACCTTTAGTAACAGGAAGAGTTCTTTAACCTGCCTACCTTTGTGGGGGGGAAATCCTCCTCAAAAAGAGAACTTTACAAATCAGATACTAGGGTCAAATGGATCACAGTCAAGGCATAGTTTACTTGCTTTTTTGTTCTAAAAAAATGAAACGTGTTTGAGAACGACTTTGATTTATCATAAGAATATGCAACTATGAGAAAGACTGCTGTTTACTGTACAAGGTTTAAGTGGAATAGTACCTCGTATCCATAATGACTCCAGCATTGGGAACATGAGAAGCTGCCTTATACTCAGTCAGACTACTAGTTCATCTAGCTCAGTACTGTACATATTTAACTGGCTCTCCAGGATTTCAGGCTCCTGGAGATTCTTGAGATTGAATCTGGGACCTTTGGCAGGCAAAGGACTTCATAATGAACATTTCTTACATCTTAATTAAGAGAATTGTAGATTTGTTACATTATCATAGCTGTACAGTCATACCTTGGATCCTGAATGCCTTGGTATTTGGACATTTTGGCTCCCGAATGCCGCACACCCGGAAGTGAGTGTTCCGACAGGGCTTCTGCAGCTTCTGATTGACTGCAGGAGCTTCCTGCAGCCAATCAGAAGCCACACTTTGGTTTCCATACATTTTGGAAGTCAAACGGACTTCCAGAATGGATTCCGTTTGACTTCCAAGGTAGATCTGTACAGTAAACCTGCAACCTACGCCAGGGTTACGTTTTGGGGATTGTGCCTAAAGCCAAAATTTGTGTATAATCAAAACGCACTGGATGCAATGGTGGATGGGACTGCAAAAGCCTTTTCCCCCAGATGCCCACTCCCTTTTGCTCCCTTTTAAATTTGTTTATCCCCCCCTTTTGCCCAGCACACAAGTTAAATGTAAATTGCAGGCTTACTGTATTACTTACTTACAGGGACGCGGACTTATAAAAAATATTGGGGGGGCCCGGGAAAGCTCATGAATAATAAATAAGCTCATGAATATGCAAATAAAGTGGCGCCGCCTCCTCGTGAGCGAATAGGGGCGAGCGTGCTGCGCCTATTAATCAGCTCCGGAGCGGAAATTGGGTGGAGCTTTTGCTCGGGAGGGAGGGCAGGAGGCATGCAGCCCGATCCTGTGCATTTTGGGCTGGGGGAGGGGCGGCGATGGCGCTCTGCTGGAGGGGCGCCGGAGATTATTGGGGGGGCGGAGCCCCCCCAAATGAATTTTTGAGGGGGCTCGGGCCCCCTCAAGCCCCATGGAGTCGGCGCCTATGCTTACTTACTTAATTAATTTCTATACTACCCTTCATCCAAGGACCACAGGGTGGCTTTCAATATTAAAACACAAACATGCCTACATACCATAGTAACAAACAAAAACCAACACTGCCCCGTCTTGCTGGAGACCACTGCCAAGATATCAAGGAAATGCCTGTGTTAAATAGGTTTGTCTTCAAAAGCCAGCAGAGTGCCAGTTCAGATATATAGATTTCATACATAGATTTCATACATTTCAGGAAGGAGTGTGTTCCCTAACATCAGTGACACCAGTAAACAAATAAACACCCACCTACACGTCAACGCAAACCGATAACCATTAGACCATGTCAAGACTAACTGGGTCTAATTTGTTGATCTTAATGTTGTCAGTGTGGTTGCACATTATCAGGAAATAGTTCTGCTTATAATATGTATTACAGACTATAAATTCATTGAGGTGGGACCTCTTTAAATGCTCAGTGACAGAGCATCTGCCTGGCATGCAGAAGAACCAGGGTTCAATACCTGGCAACTCCAGGTCAGGCTGGAAGACATTCCTACCTGCGCTCTAGTCAGTGACCAAAATTAATATATTCATTCATTCCTACCTGAAACCCTGGAGAGCCACTGCCGGTCAATGTAGGCAGTACAGTCATACCTCGGGATAAATGCTTCAGGATACGGTTTTTCTGGTTGCGCTCCGCGGCAACCTGGAAGTAACAGAGTGCGTTACTTCTGGGTTTTGCCACTCGTGCATACGCAGACGGTCAAAATGACGTCACACGCATGCGCGGAAGTGGCAAAACGCGACCGCGCATGTGCAGTTGCTTCTTACGTTCTGTTCAGGATGCGAACGGGGCTCCAGAACAGATCCCATTCGCATCCCGAGGTACCACTGTACTGAGTTAAAGAGACCTACTGCCTGAGTCAGGGTAAGGGTCATAGGTTTTACATACAACAAATAGGTTGTAGGCAATACTAATCCTACTCAGAGTAGCTGCCTTGACATTAATGAACATGACTTTGGGCCATTAATTGCAATGGGTGTACTTTGGGTAGCAATTTGTTGCATACACCCCTATGTACCAAATGTTATGCTTTAAAGTGGAATGCAAATTCATGGTCTTACAATAAGGGTAATAAGAGTTATAAATAACATTCAAAGGAAGTATTCATCCACTTCATAATATGGGCAGCACCAGAAGTTGAAAATGAAAAAGAGAGAGGTGAGCCACAAGCTGACATCAGATGAGAAGATGTAACTCCAAAACAGTAGAAATCTAATAAGCCTAGCATGTTTTGATATGAAAGCTTCCTCAGGCAGACTACATCCTGACATCCTGTGCTTTCAAAGAAGACCCTTCCTAGACGGTTCTCTCTTTGTTCACCCTTTCCCCCCAAGTTTAGCAAAAGGAGCAAAGACTTTCCTTACAGTATTCTCATATATGAGGAAATGCTTCCAAACCCAAAGATCAGTAGAGCAATGGAAGAAGCTGCCTATGGAGACTGTTGGGTCTCTCCCGCCTTGGAAGAATTCAGTGTGAGCTCTTGTGGAATCAAAGAGCTGGGCAGAGTCCAATGAACCAACCCTTAGTCCAAGAAACTAAAAGCTACATTTCAAGTCTCCCTGTTTCCCTTCCTCCTTCCTTTCCCTCCCTCCTGGTGTACAGGATTCTAAGAAAAGGAACCACAGCAGAGGTGTGGTGTGAGCAGGAATAAAATCTCTCTCAGTTATATTTTAGTAGCAGTAGACTCCTTTCAACAAAAGTTCACAAAGTCCTGAACACTTGACAAAAAAAATGCAAAATAATTCATCAGTAATAAAACTGTTTGTGGGGAGTATGCTTTGCAACTCCGTGATAAATGGCATTAGGCAGATGACCCTACTATATTGTTTTAGATGCCTGCTGATATGTTTTGTTTTTAAAAATAAAATAAAAATCAACAAACCTGCACAGACATTTAATTTATTTGCCTACCCTACCCACACTTTAAAGTTTACTGATTTTATCTATGTTCTAATAATAATTATTTTATGTCTATTTTAAATGTTCTGGGTTTTGGGGGGGGGGATTTTAACTATCTGATTAAATAGTTTATAAATCTTATAAAAATAAATAAAAGCCACAATACCATCAAAGTAATCAGCGGCAGCACAATACATAATCACAGGAACCACGATGCAACCATCTTGTTAAGCCTCATACGCCAAAAGGAATAGATATGTTTTCAGTAGGTAAAGAAAAAATATTACAGTGGTACCCCGCAAGACGAACGCCTCGCGAGACGAAAAACTCGCAAAATGAAAGGTTTTTTCATTTTCGAGTTGCCTCGCAAGACGAATTTCCCTATGGGCTTGCTTCGCAAAACGAAGCTTGCCCCGGGGACAGCGGGTCTTCTCTTTTGAAGCAAGGGGCGGCGGGGAGATCGCTTATCTCCGCAGCCGCTTGCTTCAAAAGAGGTGCGGGACCTCTTTTGAAGCAAGCAGCTGCGGGGAGATCGCTTCTCCCGGTGCTGCGAAGCCGGGCGGGGGGGGGGGCGGGAACACCTGCCCCAGCCGCTGGGCTCTGGAGCGCTGCTGCGAAGCCGGGCGGGGGGTCGGGAACACCTTCTGAAGGCGGGCGGGGGGCGAAAGTCTTTGTCCCCCCTGCCTGCCTTCCCAGGGGCTTTTAAATCGCCCCAGACAGCGGAGAAGTCCTCCGCTGTCCCGGGCGATTTTAAAATGCCGCCCGCCAGCATTTTAAGATTGCCCGGACAGCGGAGAAGTCCTCCGCTGTCCCGGGGTTTTTTAAAATGCTGGGGGTGGGAAGAAAAGCCCTTGTCCCCCCCCAACCTTCAGAAGAGGTCCGGGGACAGACTGTCCCCGGACCTGGTCTGAAGGCGGTTTCCCTAGGAACGCATTAATTGATTTTCAAAGCATTCCTATGGGAAACCGTGCATCGCAAGACGAAAAAACCGCAAGACGAAGAGACTTGCGGAACGAATTAATTTCGTCTTGCGAGGCACCACTGTAGTGAGGAGGATGAGTGTCTTCACCCAATGGGAGGGAATTCCACAGAAGAACCCACAAGTCACTGCTGCACATGCCATAGTGAAGAATGGCACTCTCAGTAGATCTTTATCTGTCAATCTTAAAGTACATATGGAGAGAGTTTCTTCTTCAAGAACTCAGGCCCCAAACTGCATATGGCTTTATACACCAAAGGGAGCACCTTAATTGGACCCTGTAACTAACTGTCAGCCAATGCTATCCTTTAAACAGTGATGTCACAAGATCAAACCTAGTTTTTCTACCCAATAATCTGCTGGCAGCGTTTTGCACTAGTTGAAACTTCTCATCCATCTTCCATGACAGCCCCACATGCAATGCATTACAGTAGTCTAATTGGGAAATTACCAGCTTCATGTATTATGTAGGAAAGCTCGCAGACCTTTGGTCCTGGCATTGCAGCCTCTTTCTCTCCTTTGCTCGTTGGGTGTAATTACTACCCCACTCCTATTTATTGAATATAATTCTAACAAGTCTTTCATCAGCAATATAATGGATATCTAATATCCTTTGAATGCCTGGACAAACAAATGGCTTTTTTAGGTGGTGCCAAAATGTGCCACAGAAGGAAGGGCATTCCATAAACAGGAAGCCTCCATTGAGGTGAGAAGGTGCTTTCTTACATCACTGCATAACAGCAACTTATCCATATGTAATTAGCACTCACATATAAGAGCTCAATATCCAAAGCAAAACTGTATGGACAGGAAGTACAATTATTTGCATTCTTACAGGCAATAACTCTTCCAGCTCTCATGCAGAAGTAAATCCTAGCCTTACTACCAGAGCTACTTAACACAGAGGTTTTACCCCAATTACTAGGAACCCACCCATTCACTTCAATGGAGGAAGCAGCTCTGCAAAGGGATGCACCTCTTCTCTATTGATGTGAAGCCGCTCTACATAGTTGGCTTGCATGCACACTGCAGCCTCAAAGTGCTTTGTACTGGGGCTCCAAAAATGAGAAACGATAAATGCCCATTTAGACAAGGGATGGAGGAACTGTTAGCCTTCCAGAAGCTGATGGGTTCCAAATCCCATGCTCCATAGGAAGCACAGGAAGTGGTTGGGGAAGATGGGAGTTGTAGTCCAACAAAATATTTAAAATGCAAACCTCTTAACTTTGGCTGTGGACACCTGAAGTGTTGTGTGTTTTAAGGGCTACCCTATTCCTGTCACCACCTTGGGGCCTGCTGGTGAAAGAAGGGCAGGTAATAAATTTAATCATCAGCATCATCACTGGGGGAGGCAGAGGTTCGCCACCCTCCCCTTAACTGGAAATTCCAGGGACTGAAGCTGCAACATTAAATCATCCACTGAGCTCTGACCCTCCCCCTATTCCTATTCTTAGCAGAAAGGAAGAATGATAATTGTCCCCTTTTTCTCTTTCCACCTGCAAGCTTTTGTTTTATCATTTGTTGTCTTTAAACAACCTTCCTTTCTTTTACACCAAAGTTTCTTTGAAAACCAAAAGTAAAATCCATTGTTTCTGTGTCACCCTATAAAAAGAATAGATTTGTGACTATGGATGGTGCTCTGCTATTTCATTAAGAATGTGATCATAAAAAGTAGAGCCAGCAGAGGGAGGGGGTGCTCATCAGACCATCACAGCAATGAGCAATTCGCTTGTTTTAGTCAAGAGGCAGGTAATAGATTCAGCTATAGATTTTCCTCTTATTGCATTTTTCTTATGATATCTATATTTTCAGAGGGAAATGTGCAGCTGCTTCATGTGGTGAAAAGGAAGATGGGAAGCATTCTAAAAGCATTTGAAGGTACCTGCGCAGTTTGCCAGTCCAAATTCACATCAAGGGCATTGTCTCTCCTTTTTGAAGCATCTGCTTTAAGTAAACAGAAGCAGGCTTTTGTAAGGATAAATTAACATCAGTTTGTCACATAGTAATTGGACCCATTTATATGCAAAACCTCTAACAGCAGCCGATGTATATGTCATAATTAAAGCAGGGGGGTAGGGTGGGGATTATCAAAGTGGCCTTACTTGCATGTGGCAAGGTAAGTGCTTCCTTCATCATTTCATTGGTGGAAGGAGGGAAGGAAGCTGTCTTTCCAAAGGAGGCCTCTGAAAGAACAGCTGATAGAAAAACTGTCAAAAGAGTAATGTATCCAACTATATAGATTCTTGCTCTAAATGCCATATAATCTGTGCATCCAAAAAGTTGAAAGCAGAAAGATTTAGGTCCCTAAAGACATGCCTTGTGAAAAATAAATGCTTGTGTGGATGCCGAAGCTCTGTGGTGTCTTCTGTGCTTATAATGTAGAAAGCTGAAATGATAGAAAGTTTGGCTGGCAGTTCAATCTGGTGATTGTAGTGAGGCATCTGCCTTTAAGCAGCCAATCGGACTAAAGAGTATCCATTTTCATTCTCAGTCAAGTGTGCAAGGAAAAATTATGCTTACCCACATAGAACAATTTCCTAATCTTTCCACCTGAAAGGATAGATTTATCTTTTCCCAAATGGAGTGGTGCTTTAAAATAAATAAATAAATGAAGAAATGGAATACAATTATGGATAAAATCATGCAAAAGCAATACTGATAGGGAATACACAGATTTACCTTAAGGTTACCAGATGTCTCCGTTTCCCGGGGACAGTCTCCGGATTTACAAATCAGTCGCCATACAAAATCCAGTTGAAATTCATTGAGGGGAAAATCTGGTAACCTTAATTTACTGAACTCTTATATAATGTGCACACAGAAACATTGGAACCACAGGAGGAAGAGTGAGGATGAGCATCCTAGCCCCATCCCTCATCACATCATTATCACCCACCAAGAATTAGAGGCAAATACCTGCAGTGGAGAACCTACTCTAGTTAATCCTATACAACTAGAGTAGCTTGTCAGCTGCAGATGTGGTACAGAACCCTGGAAAATCAGCAGCAGAAAAGTCTCTCTTCTTCAGAAATTATTCCTCCAAATCATGAAGGTCAGTGGCTGAAGTGGTAGAGGAGAAGAGGTTAGCAGCTTCATTCCGTATTTCTCAAAGTGTAGCGGTGAATCTTTTTCATGGCCTCATTCTCTTCTGAACAAACATTGCCAAAGGCAACCAGGAAACATTCTCAAAGTTCAAGGGCATATTCCAGCCAGGCAGAAACACTCAAGCAGGGCATAAAGAAGGGCCAATGTGGGGTGTGGCCTAAGGAGAGTCCCAAAGATCAAAGAGACCAGGAGCACAACCTTTGATGCCTGGGCCTGAGATTCTTCACCCTAGCTATAAGGGATTAGAATGATTCAAGAAGGTTAGAGATGAATACATGAATACACACAGTGCAAATCTACAATGAAATGGCCCTATTCATTTTCCTACCTACAAACTAACCACTCTCTTATTTCATTTGCCATCAATTGATCACTGATTCCTATTGTTTATTGATTCCTAACTTGGCTGGTAAACTTATTTTGACTCAGTTAGTCCTATGACTAGCAACCAATAATATATATTCTATGTAGGAAACCCGATTTACAAAAAACATATAGGCCCGCTGGCATATAAATTGATATATTTTAATTGTCATAGCCACACACTATTGGCACAAGGATTTAAGCAGGAATGGTATCTCATGCACAATCATGGTCCCATACCTTCTTAACCAAAAAAATGCTTTAAATGAACTGTGATAGAAGTCATCCTTGATTAATTGACTAAGGAGACTGGGCATCATAGGGGGGACCTATACTAATGCATTTTTCACTAATGGCTATGTTGGGGAACTAAAGGAAGATAAAAATTGTATGAGCATTTTTACTGATTTATGCACAGATGAAAACTGCCAAGGACAAGCAGAGTAACAGATTTAAAGGAATTTATAAGACTGAGAATTAGATTCAATTATATTTCAATCTGGCCATGAAAAGAACAACAGAAATTATATATAGGGCTGATTTTTTTTAGCACTCTGTTACTTTGAGTTCATGTACGTTTATGGATCTTTAAAAGTTGCAAATGAAAACATTTTGAGAATTAAGTAACACTTTTAAAATAAATAAATAAATGGAACTTCCTGCTCTTTAAAAAAAAATTGCTACACATATGCGTCATTTAATTCTCACCCATATGAACCTCCCTTATTTTGAGGCCCTTCTAATAGTGTCCTCTTCCTTTGGGGGGATCAGATATGTGATGACCAAGGACAGGGCTTTCTTGAGTGTGTTCTTTCCAGGGAGGACCACAAGGTTCTGGATCTTCATATTTTCAGAAGCAGGAAACACTTTTTCCATGTACCCAGGCATGTGCAATGTGACAGGCTGGAAGGGGCAGGTCTCCCTGCCCTTCCATCCAAGACAAGCTCCTCCAGACTCCACCTATGTAGTGATGCTCCTCATTCTTCCCATAGAAAGTGTGAGTGGGTGGTCACAGAAAGGGTGGTAGCTCACACAAAGCTCTATATTGGGGCATTACAAGGATGTGGGGAGGCTGTCACTTGATGGCAGCAAACCTGATCCAGACAGTCTGTCTGCCCCTTTATCATCCTCCCTAGCTGCTGTGAGAAAACGGGCTGCAGGTGTGGCAAAGGCTTAACCACTTTGACATAAAATGCTACTGCCCAGCTGGGGTTTAAATTACTCTGTTACATCACAGAATTGAGTGGGGCCTTGCATGTCATCTAGTCTAACTCCCTGCAGGAAATACAGGACAAGAGAATCATTTGGCTGTCAAACTTGTGCAAAGTGGCCTTTTTTGGGGGGGGGGTGGAAGTGAGAAAAAGACAAAACTGGAAGAAATTTCAACTCAGCTCCAAATGGAGCCAATGACCTCTGTCTCTGAGGGAGTTTCCCATGCCCGTCAGAGGTGGATTTCGGGGAGCGTGACCAGTTTGCCCACACTGGGTGCCAAGCCGAGAAGGCATCACAATAATGGCATCCAATGGAAGGTGAGAGGTGGAGGGGCACCAAATTTTGGCATCGTACAAGGCACCACTGAAATATGAAAGCCACTGCTCCTCTTCAGTAATTGGTTCCATTTAGAGCTGAGTTAAAAAGTACAGTAACATGTTTATCAGATTCCTGAGATGTTTACTTTTTCTCACTCCCACCCCCTAAAAAGCCACTTGGAATATTTGGAAAGCACAGGTTGGAGAAGTGGGATCTGGTGCCTGTGGATCCTCATGGAAAAATCCAGGGGAGTGAATCCATCTCTTCCATGGAGATATTGCTACATTTCTAGCATTCCTGCCTTCTTGCTTTGCATTAACCATGTTCACAGCTTTAGAGTGAGGTTTCTCATAGGGTTCAGAAAAAGCATATCTAACCATCTTTCCAAATTAGTCAACAACTTGGAATACAGAGGCATTGGATGCCAGAGCAATGAGATATAATTCATTTGAAGGTGATCTTTGACAGCTCTTCTTGGTCATTTCCAATAAACATCATTTTGGCATATTAGTATCTCCTTTGACTGTAGAGAGACACTCAAGTCAGAGGCATGGATAGGCTTTCCATCAAAATGGTCTTGTTGACATATAGAAAGCTGCACTCAAGCTCTTTGAAATGTTTTCTCCTGGTTTGCAGAAAATCCCATCAGTCAAAATTACAATCCTTTTCACTGAAACTCCTGAAAGAGGCCTTGATGAATCATCACCAACCAAGTACCAGTGGGAATCTCCATTCTCAAGAAATTTGCAACTAAATGAAAGTCTCTGGTCTAAACACCACCTGTTTGGCAGACTGCCTAAACTGCATTTCTCCAATATTGTGACTGATGTCTACGTAGACATTTTCCTACCACCCTGAAGAAGTTAACCACCAGTTATTTTATTTGATTCAAACAGCCCAACTCTGAATTTTTCATTATAATGTACGATTCAAATAAAGAATATCCCAGTTGTGTTTTCTGGTTGCTGTTCAACCCTGAAGCTGTATCCATTCTGAATTAGATTAAGTTGAACAAGAATAATTTCAGTGTTTCTGAACTACCGGTTTCATTTTTCCTTCTTCCCAAAACCTTCTCAAGCTCAAATTACTTTCACTAGCCTGTAGGTGTTCGAGATGTTATTTCCAATGTGTCAAATATATACTGTCTGGTTTCCACTCTGCCTGTAGCATAGCAAGATTGGTGAGGCCTACATGACTGTGTTAAAATATGTTAATGCACATCATCTCAAAGCTGCCCCAACTTCCTTTGCATCTTGGACCATAGAAGTTAAAAGACCTCCGTAAAAGACATCAATCACTGTCAAGAAGTGCTCGTGGTTAGGTTGCCAAATGAAGCCATATTTTGTTTCTAGACCTGTAAGAAGGTGCATATGTGGTAGATTCTGCTCTATCTATGCACTATGTGGAATCTTCTGCACTGGACTGTATTCTTGTAAGGAATGCATCAAGGATAAAGCACTCACATTTCTCACCATTTTTACCATATTATTAGAAATCACTAGTTGTTTATTATACTTCATAGACCTCTAGTGGTCTCTGCTGCTGTCATTAGGCATTGACTGGACTCTTGAGCAGGCTATAGCTGTGGGGGAAGGATTCTATTGTCCACAAAGAATGGTCCACAAAACCAGAGGCATATGATAACTGAAGAGAAAATGGTGATCAGGTTGCAAATGAAGCAAGCAATACATTGTCCTGTTCACTGTGGGCCAGATTTCTATTATTTATACCAGGCGGAGTCAATTCAGAATCTTCATACAGCTCACCAATTGCTTGCAACTGCATGCAGCTGGAAGCAAGTTTTCCACACATTTTAAAACTTTTTAAAGTTTTAGGCAATGGGTGTGTAGGTGTAAACAATACATGAATTCAAAAACTCATGTGGTATGGCTTAATCTATGAATCAGAGGTGTGGAGTCAACCTTGTCTGAAAATCCTATTTGGGCCCCCTTACATGAAATAACGCTCCATGTCCATAGATGTGCAATGGCGAGTAAAAAATTAGAGTGCAAGAGATGGTGACACTTTGCACATGTGCAACTGCATGCTTTCCTAAATAAGTGCTGTTCAAGTCCTATTGTGATTAAACAGCAAGGTTAAAAAAATGCAGTCCTACAAGTAGAAATGTGACCAGCTTTCCAAGTTATGTGCCAAAGGTAAGAAAATGTTGTTGTTCAGACAAAACAAGCAAAAGCAAAACAATGGTTTTCAAGAACTTTTTTAAAAACAACCACAACACTGATGTAAACTATATTTTATAGATTTAAACTTTGCAAAATGTTTCATCATGCTGTACATTAGCTGTACATCATGCTGTACATACATGCTGTACAACCTTTTTACAAACCCCCCCCAAAGAATCCAAAGTACACACACATACACCTAAACATACACACACACACACACACACACACAGAGAGAGAGAGAGAGAGAGAGAGCATTCTTTAAAAACATATCCAAATTCCTGCTTATGTGATTAGCCTGGGGCTTCAAAAGGAAACTGACCACAGTTCCTAGGTATTAATCTGAACTGCTAATTACCTGCAAAGAATCAGGGAGGATGTTCATTACTGGAATTAATTTACCATACAGTTGAGACATGACTATTCATTCCAGAAAGAAAAGGAAAAGGATTAGTTTTTATTTTGTTTTTTACCATACCCCTGAAGCAAGTACTGCTACCAGAAGGAGAAAATATAATAATAATAATAATAATAATAATAATAATAATAATAATAATAATAATAATGTAAAAACACAAAGTAGGATGTATGCATGAGGTTTTCATCCGATTGCTTCTTAACAAAATTCTTGTGCCAGATTTGTGTAGTTGCCGTAATCTGCAGCACCTGGATGGTGAATGCATTACTGAAATACATTTGATATGTTGAAGGGTTTATGATTTATCCACTATCTAAGAAGGTACTGGCTGAAATGGCAACTACTTCAAATACAAGTAACTCATGAGAGCATAAGAAGGAACTGACGAATCAGGTCAATGACCCATCTAGCCCAACATCCTGTTCTCATAGTGACCATTCAGATACTTGTAGGAAACCCTCAAGCACTCTCCCCTGCTGTTGCTTCCAGCAATTGGTATTAAAACGCCAAATATTTGTACATGTTGCTATCTGGCAATTAGCAATATGAGAAATTCTTCATCCTTCCCTACGGGCAGATGCACCTTCAAGGCATTTTCCTACAATGAGAGTTTCCATATCATGATGGGTATACAGGGCCTCTATGAGTGAATACAGAGCACTGAGGAACAACAGTAAGAGAGGGCTATTGTGTATATGCTTTACCTGTGTGCTTCCCATGGGCATATGATTGGCCATAATTGGTAACCAATACAAGTCTAGGTAGGTTTCTTTCTATTTGATTGAGCAGGGTTCTCCTTGTGTCTGCTGAGTGAGCTTACTTCTCAGTGGCTCCTATCAAAATTATAGGGGTAACAAAATGGAGTGTTAATAAAAGTCAAAGTGGCAAAGCCAGCCTGTCACCCTGACCATTGGAGTCACCAGGAATAGGGTGCAGACTTTACCCTCACCCCATGATGGACTTAAATGTGGCCCTTCATTGGAATCCTGAAATATGCGCTCTCCTTCCACGTTTACTGCCCTTTCATAAGGATTACCTCTCAGGCACCTATATTAGCTCTAAAGCCAAAATGCTTTAATTACTTGTTTTTAACTGTTTTATTGATTTTGATTTTTCTTCTAAACCTCTTAAATGCTTTCTTACAATCAAGCAGTATATAAATTTTGTAATGTAAATAAATATATGAAAGTGCTGAGTCTATCTATATCCTTAGTGTGCTCAAGCAATGGTATTCCAGATTTGCATATCACACACACAGGGGTTTGGTGTCGTTCCCCCTGCCCCCACATTCCCAGTGTACTTTCTCCAGAACCGAACCCATTAACAAATCCCCCCTTCCTTTTCAAGCAACTGTAAGTAACAAGAAGTATGACAAATATGAAACACAACAAACAGTGTTCTCAGTTCTTATACCTACTGCCTCCTGGAAGCATTGTGATTTTCTGACTAGCTCTTGAGCACTTCTGCAACAAGAGTCTTTTCACTACACACTGCAATTTATAGGCAGGAATGTACACAACATCCATTTAGCTGGTCAGTTCCCCAAGGGGGATGGGCAGCGCTGTCAGGAGGTGCCAATTGCCTCATTTGAAGCTTTGTTCTATAAGGGGAAGCAAATATTAAAACTTCGTACCAACTGAGCTTCAGCACTAATATTTTAATACAAATTGACATTTGTCCTACCCACCTACCAGTATCGAGCCCCCACCTACCCCCCATGCCAAGTATTGACATCCCCCAAAACAGTGTCCTGTGTCAGCCATGACAAGGCAGAGTTTACCTCATTGCACAGAGAAGTCAATATACCAAGTGCAGCAGTCTGAATTCTTGCAAATTTCTGAAGTGCTATAGAAATACATGCGCACATACTCATTTTAGTTTGAGGTGTGAGGGTCTGAATACGGCTTTGACATTCCAAAGCTTCCATCTCTGCTGCATTTCATTTACATGAACAATTTTTTGCCCAAGTCTGAAAGGAACACGCAGAAGTAAGTGTGTGTGTGTGTGTGTGTGTGTGTGTGTGTGTGTGTGTGAGAGAGAGAGAGAGAGAGAGAGAGAGAGAGAGAGAGAGAGAGAGAGAGAGATGCAAGTAGGACCTTAAGAACATGTTGCAATCTGGCTGCTTCTGTGAGTTGTATCCAACTTTAGCTATACTCAAGACTAGACTCACTGAAATTAACAGACACGACGTCTTTAGGTCTATTCATTTCAACTGGTCTACTCTGAGTAGAAATTACTTGGCAACAACATCACTCCCTCTCTATGCAGCTGTATTTTGGCTGTGTGTGGCAGCATGTACGGTAAGTAGCAGGAATTTTTCAGGACCATGGATAGCTGAGAGCAAGCTCAAGCTCTCAAGCTGACTTCTGGAGAAAGAGGGGGTTTCACATGCTGCCCCAGCAATGTCCTCTTTACCAGTAGATTCAAAGGATTCACACAGCAAGGCATCCTGGATCAACAGCAATGTTGTCCAGCAGGATTGAAGTAGGAGATACTCATTAGGAGCTCGGTAAGCAGGAGTGCTATCCAGCAGCAGCTGGACTTACAGGACTATCCTATTCTCAGAAGAGTTGTTGCAAAAGCTTTGCAGTGGTACCTTGGGTTACAGATGCTTCAGGCTACAAACACTTCAAGTTACAGACCTGGAAGTCGTACCTCGGGTTAAGAACTTTGCTTCAGGATGAGAACAGAAATCGTGCTTTGGCGGCACCTCAGGTTAAGAACGGACCTCCAGAATGAATTAAGTTCTTAACCAGAGGTACCACTGTATACTGAGCAGCTTAATAGTGACCCTGCAGTCCCACTTTTTCCTGAAATAGGACCAGTATAGAACTTCATAACAACAACAATTTAAAAAGAAAATGGCTACCAAGATGGGACTGGATGGGCCAGGGGTAGGGCAGAGTTAGAGAAGGACAGGATTATTTGGGGGTGGGGAGCCTTGATGTTGGGGATATTCCAATTTTTGCAGCTTTTTATGTCATTCCCTCCTGTACCCCCATCTGTTGCTGTACCCTTTCTGGGCTTCTTTCTGTTTCATAGGGTGATCCAAGCCAATCAGGGATAACATAGACATGTGGGTTAAGAAAGCAAATTTATACTCAGGGCATTCTCCCCGCCCCCCGGGCTGGCTACAAAAGTGATCATAGCCATTCAAGAAAGGACCATAGCTCAGTGGCAGAGCATCACCTTCATATGCAGAATGCCATAAGTTGAACCTCCAGCATCTCCAGGTAAGGCTGGGAAGGTCTGTGCTTGAAACCTGCCAGTCAGTGCAGACAATATTGAGCTTGATAAACAAATGTTCTGATGCAGTATAAGGCAGCTTCCTATACTCCTAAGAACCAGATAGAAAAGAAAGAACCACTAACCGGCTGCAGGGCACAGGTTGGGGGAAGATGTCATTTTCTCTGATTGCAGTAGCCTGCTAGGGCTCACCCACGATTGCAAACAGTCCCACCATAAGTCTTATGCTGGAAGTCCATCCTTGGGTAATCAGGCAGGCCTTGTGTAAGACTTTTTTATGGAAATGTTCAGTCACCATATTCGGGGCCAGGGAGGAATTTGCTTTTAGACAATATTGGGCCTGTCTGCAGGTTTTGCCTACCTCACAGCAACTGTCACAATGCATTGTGTTGGATCCTTATTCAAGGTAGACAGGGGAGAAGATCAACAGCATCAGCCCCCCGATCTAATATTTAGGGTATCCCATTAAGGGGATCCAGGGGGAGGTGCTTCTGTCTGGATACCCAGATGAGGGATGCTGGGCCATAGCACTCCCAAAATAGTGGTCTTGGTCACTCTGATTTTTATGTCCCTTCATAGGGTGATTTTTAATCTTCATTAACCCTGCCAAAATAATCAACCACCAGGAGGTTGATTGATACAGGATACACACACAATGCCTATTCCAAAACCTGCTGACATCTGTTATCAATAAAGTTGTGGCTTGTTTTATCCCAAAATGGTTATACTGTGTTCATTACAGCTTCACCATGCCTTGGCCCCACTACCTATGGTGTCACTGTGCCTCAACCTGCAAGCATTATGCCTCTGAATTATCAACTGTTGTTGGGGAATAACTGTGGAAGAGGGTTGTTGAGCCTATGTGATCCAGCAGAGCTTTTCATATTCTCTGCTCCCCCCCCCAAAAAAGAACCAGAACTCCAATCTGAACCTTCCAGCCCAGATAAGTAGTGAGGTACATGTGACCTTGCTGGGGTTTTTCATGCAGATAAAATGCGCACTTTCCATCTTCAGTTCCCCTCAGCCCCCTACCTTTCACCCCATGCTAAATTTCCACTTTGATAACTTTCATAGCAAAGAGTGAGGAAAATTGATGGCCTGGTGACAGTACCTAATGCAGAAGTGTCAATTATGGAGGTGGGGGGATAAGATTTTTCAAGCAGGAGGTTTCTAACTTTGAAATTTTTATGTAAACACACACACACACACACACACACATATATATATATGGCGTGTGTGTGTGTAAATTGCTGTTGCATTTCTAGTAAGAGATTTTGCTTGAACAAGAGTTGCTTGTCTGCTACTGTCATGTCCTACGTACAGAATGCCCTAAAATTTCTCAGGCTGGAGACATGCTAAAATAGTCCTACAAAGAGGAAATATGCATTTGAGAAATTGCTGAGGGTGCTTAGAAGATGTTTCACTTAAATAGTATGCTATTTAATAGTATACACTGGTATGGGGAGTCTGTGGCCCTTCCAATGTTGTTTGACTACAAAGCCTATCGTCTGTATCGTTTTCCAGCTGACTGGGACTGATGGGGGCTATAGTCATCTGAAGGTCACAGGTTTGCCTCACTGATGTATCCAATTTCACTGATGTGATATTGGAGAGATGGAAATATCCTCCTATATTTGTTTTTCCTTCTAAAAATAATAATAATCAGTGAAATGTATTTAACATTAGGGGTCCCATTTTCTTGGGAGTAAAACCCATGGACTCATTTAGTAGACATGCATGATTAAACTCTAAATACCACTCTTCTATCAAGTATAGAAAGATTCTTATTATGCAGGACAGTACTCATTTTTTTCAAAAAAATGAGATAAATGCCTGAACAGGGGTCATGTTTTCTCCAACGCAGAAGTCCAAAGTCACTAATAAGACGTTTAAAACTAAACTCTCTGTAAAAGACAATTAGGAGAACGAACAGCAGCAGGATAATCACTGATCATAATAGCAGAGAGGTCTCATCAGGATGAGGAAACTGCTATGGTGTGTGTGTGTGTTTCATTCTTATAAGAAGTTATTTATCTGCCTACAGCCGATTATTCTGTCACACTATTAAAACATCATTGGCCCAACACATGAGGCAGGTCATTCCCCAAATCATTCCCACCCCCCACTGGGCAACTAGATCTCAACCCTTCTGTTTGAAGTTAGAACCAACATTTTGCTTTATTAATTTTGTTTCCTGTATTTCTAAGTTCTCAATGTTCCTTCAACAGACCACAAAGAATCCAGTGGTATCCTAAAAACATGCATTAGAACTTATTACGACTTCACTGTGGGAGGTACTGCAAGATGTGTTTTTTTAAAAAATACAAGACTAGTATGATGGACAAATCTGTCAATTTCAGTTCTCCCAAGCTTTCCATTTTTCCCGATCTTAAACTGAGTTCTCCATTTTTCCATATGTTTGTGATTATGCCCTCACAAACATTCATCAGAATTTTAGTGTGAATTTTTCCTGATAAGCCTATTTTTATATGCACTTTTGAGTAATATACACATTTTTAAAATTCATTTTCTCTAAAAATAATGCAGTATATTCATATAATTTGTACACATTACTTGACTGAAAAACTAGAATGCAAAATTCAAAGTGCAAACTTTGAAGGATAATTGTGTTTCAGTTCACATATCGTTTCAAAATATATGAATTTTGTATTCTCCTTTCAGGCAAACCGAATCAAAATTCACCCCATCTCTAAAGACTAGCCCTGCTAATCTTATGGGATGCATCTTCTCATATTTAAGTGTACTGGCATGCATTTCTTTTCTCCGTCACAATCTCTGACACTCGTCTTTTCATTAGAAGTTCACCCCATCTCTTCTGATAACTCTCTTAGAACACTCCAAACCCTAATAATCCTGTGCAAACTGGTCTGTGCTTTCAGTACAGAATACAGCCTGTGTTCCACTGTGAGTTCTGAGAAGGAAGCAGGGAGGAGGAAGAAATTGCAAATCCATTAATCTAATATTCTCCCTCCTTTTTGTCATGGAAACAGAAGGGAGAGAAAAACATTTCTCTCTCCTTTTACACACAATTTTACATTATCTTTGCATGCTAAGGATGTCTGTAACAGAATCATAGTGACCCACAGGGAAATCTATCAGTTATACATTTATGTCATAAAGGATACATTAATGTCATATTATTGTTACAGGGAACGAGGGCTGCTTATTACCCTCAAGAGAACATTTTGCCTATATTACCCAGAACCCAGCTATCTTACTCATATGGTATACATATATAGAGAGAATATACAGAAAGAGTGTTTGTATACACACACACACACACACACACACACACACACACTGTACTGAGATGTTTAACTGTCTGCATGGTGGAAATTACTCTACCATGCTATTAAAAGACAGATTGCTGAGGGAATCATGACATAGAATATTGACATATTTCTATTAGCTTCAAAGGAGAGAAAGTGATAGATGCTAATGAAACTGTAAAATAAGGAAATAATTGTGATATGCTCATAGGTGGACTATGTGACTAGGAGTGCCTATTTCCACCTATGGCTTGTTGGCCAGTTACAGCTCCTATAGGACAGCTATGACTTGGTCACGGTACTCCATGCTCTCATACCTTCCAGAATGGGGCTCCCCTTGAGGATAACAGAGAAACTTCAATTGGTTCAAAATGCTGTAGCCAGCTTGCATTTAGAACTCATATAACCCCTGATCTAAAGAGCTGCATTAGCTGCCAGGTTATTTCTTGGCTGTAAATGACTTAGGCCCCAAATATGTGAAAGACCACCTCCTTCCCAGATGCAAAAGCAGAGAGGGCCTTCTTGGTATTTTAACCTCTCTCAGTGGTTTGAAGGGTTGTGGCCCAGGATAGGGCATTGCCTTTATGGAAGGGAGGAGCACGGGGATAAAACAAAAATTAGTTTGCAGTGCCTGTGAATCAGCTCAGACCTCACCTACTGTTGGTCTCCCTGCCTTCCGGTCCACTACTCCCAATAAGCAACGGTAGCCATCACCGTCTATAACAGAGTAAGGAGTCTGCAGAGCAAAAGTGTGAAATCTGCAGAAGATACTTGGGAGCATTGTGCTGACAGGAAGCATTTCCAAAGTCATTTGTGGTGATTTAAGGAATGTCACAGAAATGAAGTACTCATAAAATGGAAACTTGCTTAGTTCAGATACAGGGGGTGGGGCCTAACCACTCTGATTAATTCGTGGTAATCATGCAAGTGAACATCCCTCCTTCCTGCACTGCAGAAAGTACAACACACAAGAAAGGGAATGTCAGTATAACCATAGTAACCTCAGTAATACAATTTAGAAGTGACACTCTAATCATATACTCCCATTATTCTGAGAAAGAAGTGGAAAACATTTAACAACAAAATGTGTTTTGGCCATAGCCATCTTCTAGAGCTCTTCAGATAACACCTATTCAGGTAAGGACTATTTCACAGATTAAATTTTTTAGGTGCAGTGGCGGAGCTTCAAGCTCGGGGGGGGGGACGGCGGAGAGCAGGCGGGGGCGTGGCTGGCGCATGTCCCAGGGGCATGACATGCTGCCTGCAGGGGCGTGGCGTGCCGCCTGCGGGGGCATGGCACCCAGCACAGGAGGGGCAGCCGCAATGGCACCCCGCTGGGATCATGCCGCCGGGGCGGTGCCCTCCCCCCCTGTTCCTCTGCCAGTGTTTAGATGTGCAGCTGTTGAAAACCTCCTAATGAAGGGGAGTCTACCACCTTCTATGGAAGTCCATTCCACTGTTGAACAGCTCTACTATCAGAAAGTTCTTCCTAAAATATAGTCAGAATCTTCTTTCTTGCTGAAAGAAGAAGAATCTGAATCCATTGGTTTGGGTTCTACCCTCTGGACCAACTAAAAAAAGGTACTTCCAACTTCCATGTGACTACCCTTCAAATATTTGAAGAGGCTGTTATATCACCTCTCAGTCTTCTAGTCTCCAGGTTAAACTTATCCAACTCCCTCAAACATTCATCATAAGCCTTGGTTTCCAGACCCCGGACCCTGCCTTCCTCTGCATATGTCCCAACTTATCAATGCCATTTTTAAACCATAGTGTTCAGTACTGGACACAGTACTCCAGCTGAGGCCTGACTAAGGCAGAAGTGAGTGATACTATTACTTCCCTTGGTCTGAGCACTATATGTCTGTTGATGCATCCTTTCACATATGCAGTAGTATTCCAAATATTTCCTTTCTCTGATGCAGAAGCCCTCCAGCTTTTGCTGGACTCCAAAGCTAGTAGTCCCAAACAGCAGGATCAATGATTAAGACTGATGGGAGTTATTATCCAACAGCAGCTGAAAGGACACAGGTCCCCCGCCCTGGATGACAGAAGTAGTCTACTAAATTCATTATATTTTATTTCTTCATTAAATAAATTATTCACTTAGCTCAGTTGGTTAGTGCATGGTGCTGATAATGCCAAGGTCGCGGGTTCAATCCCCATCCAGGCCACAAGCATATTCCTGCATTGCAAGGGGTTGGACTAGATGACCCTCAGGGGTCCCTTCCAACTCTAACTTATGCGATGAAGGAACCCAAAGCAGCAAACAAGTCAAAAGTAGAATAAAATCAAAACTTCATTTAAAAAAAAAGGTGAAAAGCAACTAAAAAGAAAACGATCACCTTACTCTCATAGCTCACAATTTCAGGTTTTCCTGGAATAGATCTTTCAGCAACCAAATGCCTGGGTAAATAAGAATGTTTTAAGATTCTTCCTTAGCATTTATAATGAGTGAGGCAGACATAACTCACTAAGGAAGGCATTCCACAAATGGGGAACCACAACTGAGAAGGTCCCTATTGTGGTTTTCTGAGAACTGGGCAACCCCCAGTGATGGTACCACCAGTCAGGCAAGCCCTGAGGATCCTCTTCTCATCTGACCGTTTGTTATTTTTTAAAAAAACTGTTGGAAAATGTTGTTTACGGATGCCACTACTGTGGCTCGTGTTTTGTTAATGACTGGTGTTTTAATGTGTTTTTACTTTTTTGATGGAAGCTGCTCAAAGTGGCTGGGGAAACCCAGCCAGATGAGCAGGGTATAAATAATAAATTATTATTATTATTATTGCAAAGCAAGCAGAACAGGTACTCTATCACTGAGCTATGGCCTTCCCAAATTATAACATATTTTTGTTATTATTTCCCTTTGTCCTTTTAGGATGTTGTTTTAGGCATTGCCACAATATCCCACATCTTTATTATCCACGAGAGCAGATTCACAGTAACCCTCCCCAGGTTCCCCCAATATACAGGTCCTGAATCCACCCGGTTGACTCCTTTACTATAAAGATGGGCTGATGCTGTCTTTTGATACATTGTAGGTTAAGTACAGTATGTGAGCTTCAATATCCTTGCAGGCTATGCTGCATGAATTTAACCATGCTGTGATTTATGCATCTTTCCATCTTAGAAATAAATTCTCTTTTGGTGTATCATTTGAATCTTTTCCTCTTGGGGGACTACAAAATATCCCGTCCATTTCCTCTGAGACATCCTTTTTTCAAGGCTGGTTCACTTTCTGTTCTTAATCTCAATTGGGGACTGGTGGGGCGTACGTGAAAAAGCATGCCCCACACCGTTATCTCTTAGCATCTGGCAGTGTCAATTTTTGTTACTGAATGCAGAAAAACTACCCATTGATTTTCCTTTGGTGTCACTGTAGCCGGGTGCTCTCATGTTTTAATAGCCTTATTTATTATTGGCCAACTGCTATTCTGTCTGCCACTCTAACTGCACACATTATTTCAATGCTAATAAACATCCAATATGCCCCCCAAACATTGACCATTACAGCCTTTAACAAGACACGTTTGCAGATTTAACTCACAGAATGCGGAACGTAGAAAAGACACCAAAGGGAATCTGATCATCATTTGTTTTATTTTGCTTTATTTCTTGCTCTAAGGTTTCAATTTCCTGTTCCAAAAACATTATCACACTATCGGGGGAAGATATTTCTTGAAGGCTGCAGAGAATTAACTCTGTCTTGCATGCTGCCTTATGTCTGCTTTTTCTTCAGTTTGTGTTTTATTCTCAAAGCATTCGAGCGATTGCTGCTCCTTTTGCTGACACTACTGTGGCTTTGAACAGCTAGCCAGAGATAGCAGATGATAGGAGATTAGATAAGAATAAGCTTTAGAAAACACAAACAGTACAGTGAGGCTTGAATAGGAAGTAGAATTTATTTATCCCAGGTTTGTTCTTGTGGATGGAAAAAATGTCTGGAACAAATGAATGTTGTTTTGCCAGCACACCCTTAAAGAAGGCTGAAGAAACCATAACCATGATGAAAAAAGTTACATTTATTCAAATACAATATAGTTGATCTGCAAACAGCCAAACAAACATAATTAGCCAAATAAAAATATAGCCTGGGCAGGGAAATTCTCCACTCCTGGATGTGTTTACAGGCTTCACCTGTGGCCCCACAGGAAAGGATTATAAATAATTCTTCATCTTTGCTTTGAGAACTATGAATATTTGAACCTCACAAGTGCACAATGGCACTAGCAGGTCAGTATTCACCCCATTGCACCTCCCAAATCTAAAGGGCACCCCAAGGACAAAAGTCCAAGGTGGCATATAGAGAAAGAGAGTGCCCTTACCCCAGTAATGCCTCAGTTATTTACACTCAATAAAATAAAACAATTCCCCTTCTGTCCTGCTTGTGGGTTTTAGAATTCTACTTATTTGGGTGCAGAACTGTGGCAATCTTTGTGCAAATAGTTGTTTCTTTGGTTTAGTGCAGAGCTTAGTTATTTGTTGAATTTATAACCTACCTTTCTTCCCAAAGCTTGGAGTCCACACAGCTTTCATTAGCCAGTATTTTCAGTGCTATGTAGTCTGAAGGCAGATGGTGTAGCCACCTTACTGAAGGCAAAGAGGGCTGGGTCAGTGCCTGTAGATTGCCAAGGACAGGGGTCACCAGCAGCGTACCTGAAAGTTACAAGAGATTCTGACTAAACATTAGAAAGAACTTTTTGTGGTAAGAGTTGTTTAACAGTGGGATGGTCTCCCTTGGGAGGTTGTGGGCTCTCCTTCCTTGTAGCTTTTTAATCAGAGGCTGGGTGGCCATCTGTCATGGATGCTTTGGTTGAGATTCTTGTATTGCAGGGGGTTGGACTAGATGACCCTCAAGGTCCATTCTGGCTCTACAATTCTATGATTCTGTGTGCCCATAGAGGCTTTCAGTGGACCCCACATGGTCCTCTCTCTCACTGAAAGTCTGGAAAGAAGCATCCTATTGCATCCAGTAAAATAGTTTGTGATTTGTTGTGGTGCCCTCAGTGGTTTCTCTGGCTTTGTAAAGATGCCCATGGGTACAAAAGAATTGGAAACCACTAGTTTAGAAATTTGTGCAAGAGCCCAAGTTCCATGAAAGAAGAAATATAGGATATGTTTAAGCGATATATTTTAAAAGTCAATTTGCATTTAGCAAATTAGGAAGAAAACTTGCTAAAAGCTCCATTTTATAACTCTTACACAGTTTCTCAAAGTTTCATCTGAATAAAAGGAAACCACAAAAGAATCATGTCCTTTTTGGGGGTAAATTGCAAATGCATGAAAAAGTTATAATAGCCTTCAAGTGATGGATAAAATTACCACACTGTCCATTATAATTTTCATCTTCCTTTAAATTAAAAGAAAGATAATTTTCATGATTAACTCATTTCTT
Organism: Podarcis bocagei; assembly: GCF_964188305.1. Lineage (NCBI taxonomy): Eukaryota > Metazoa > Chordata > Lepidosauria > Squamata > Lacertidae > Podarcis > Podarcis bocagei. The sequence goes on along the minus strand of NC_138140.1, from coordinate 38,039,115 downwards.
TTTAGCTCATCAACCCTGTCCTACAGCTATATTTCCAGGGAAATTGGCCACTTAGCTGTTTCCCAAGTGATTTGACCTTTATTCTTGTGGCTAAATGAACAATCCTTTCTCAGTGTTGGGCTAGCAATAAGAGCTCTGAAGGGGACTTTCTTGCTATTAATATTGGTCCAGTGACCCAAGAAACAACAACTGAATGAGAGAACATCTCAGATCTGAATATTTATTTTCTTTGCCTCTATCATGGGTTGAGTAGCTTCCAGCTGCTTAGCCCCACTGCTCTGCCTCAGAGGATATCAGTAAGCTCTTCTGCCTAGTAGGTAGAGGTCAATGGGCAGCACCATGCAAGATGAAGAATAAAGTCAGAAAATACCACCTAAACAATCCTGACACCATGTTATTTCTCCTCCTGATTCCAGACTTGAATGAGATTTCCATTTTTATATTATTTGTAAGCCACCTTGAGAGCCTCTTGGGGCAGTAAGTTTAATAAATTAATAAACATTGTTCCAAAGAAAGTGGTCGAATAATAATTTTAAAAATGTTATATGTATTCAGTTGATCAAACATTGGTCATTTAAGAACTTTCTCATTGACTCAAAGGTCTCCCCCCCCCAATTAATTGAGCAACAATTACTTTTTGCAATTATTTTTGTTAAAAATAATTAACAAACAGACAGCAAACATCAACACAAAAACAGTCATTCTCTTTTGTGACAGTGATTCAGGCTTCAGTCCTAAACAAAGTTATCTGAGAGTTGGACCCATTCAGCTCAATTAGACCTGCATCTCATGTGCTGTAAGGGAGAATGCTTTTTTAGAGATGAGTCCTTTGGCCCGTCTAACCTCACCCTAGCTTCTGGCTGTAGGATTCTGACATCATTCCTCACCCACCATAGTAGTTGGAAATCAAGGAGGGGGTAGAACCTCTGACCCCATGACTCACCAAAAGGGGCAAATATAACTGTGAGTGAGGGAAGCCCTTTTGCTAACCTCTAGATATCCTTGTTCTTCCAGCTGCTATCAGTCTAAGTATGGGTCATCCTTTCACTCCAGCATCACAGATAGTGTTGTAGTTATTCACATAGGGCTGTCCACACATTACATTCAACAAGTGTACAATCTATGTACCTGTGTGCACCGATGGTTGAGCTGTACACCCATACAGTTGTTCACATGTAACATTCAACCAGTGTACACAATATGTACACAACAACTGAGCTGTACAAATCAAAAAGTGTATATTCTTTCACATAAACACTTGTGCATGTATACAGACAGATTGCACCTGTGTTGACTGTTACATGTCAGCAAGCCTAGTTTATCCCTGCCTCCATTAGTATGTATACAACACCATGCATATAATAATAATATTAGTAGTAATAGTAGTATTTTAAACCAAGACATTCCAAAGAGTGTCAAGCTGTGCCTTAGAGCTACCAAACTCCCATAACAAAGGCACAAGGCTTACTTTACTTCAGCTCAGCCTAAGGAAAGTTTCAACGCTTGCCAGACTGTTCACAATTACTCAGGAAACGAGGTGCTTGTAGCCAAATATATGTATGATTGTTCTGTACAAAGAGGTGATTTATTTCTGCTACAAGGGCATTTGTTCGCCCAATGTATAAAATAACATTTTTCAGAAACTTCAAAGCCCCAGCGGTCAGGCAAAAATAAATCCTCAGACTAGTTTTTATGTGAAGCAAGAGTAATCATATAACCCTCGATTCCCACAACAGTCCTTTAAGAGATCCTCCCCTATTACATTTTTATACAATGCTCGCTTCCGTTTCTTCTGTCAAAATACCAGCTCGGCTGCACTACCATCTTTAATCAGCAGACTTCTAAATCTTCCCTGCAACTGGAGTGGGGGGGGGGGCGGCGTGTTGTGTGGGTAAAGAAGTGTGTGATAAGAAAGCTATTCATCACGTCAGGCCAAAACAAACTGGTCACTGTGCAGGAAAGAAATTATTTTTCAACCGCACTTGTTAGTCATTTATAAAATTGAGCAATACACACAGTGTATATTTATGGTCTGGGAAAGAAAACTCTGCCCAAGTTATTTTTTACAATAAAGGAGAGGAAGTGTAGCTATCTGGCTTGAAAACAGAGAGCTAGGAGATATATTTGTATGTATAAGCATGTGCATATGTATATCACAGTTATCTCGTTGTCTTCCTTTGGAGAAAAATATTTCTCTCTTGTCCTTTGAAAACGTCTTTCTGGATTTTAAAGGTGAAGTGCCTGCGATCTTTGGAGGAGACTGCAGGTTTCTCACAAATTAGGATATATAGTACTGAAGGGGGGGAAATGCAAATTTTGATGAGCAATAGCTGAAAAACTTTTCAAATTATGAGGGATCTGTGCTTTCCAGTTTTGGAAAAACCAAAGTCTCCTTCCAGGTGTCCATTCAGTGGATCTGAGGGTATTTATTTAAGTGTAAAGAGGTATTTTTAAATCCAGAGGTTATTTCCCTCAATGAAAATTAATTCGTTGGGGCAAGGAGTGAGGTCTATTTGTTTATTTAACTTTTTAATAACAAAAAGTACATCCCACATATCTTTCAAAGAAACTCTATGCTATTTATAATCCAAAGCAAAAATTAAATGTAGTGGTCCCCATTAAAATCATCAATACAGTGGTACCTCGGGTTACATACACTTCAGGTTACATACGCTTCAGGTTACAGACTCCACTAACCCAGAAATAGTACCTCAGGTTAAGAACTTTGCTTCAGGATGAGAACAGAAATTGTGCTCCTGCGGCGCGGCGGCAGCAGGAGGCCCCATTAGCTAAAGTGGTGCTTCAGGTTAAGTACAGTTTCAGGTTAAGAACGGACCTCCAGAACGATTTAAGTACTTAACCTGAGGTACCACTGTATGTACGTAAAAACCAAGACTCTGCAAAATCCAAACCAGACAATAATAGATCTAAAACATTGAAGACCCACCAGCAAAAAGAGAAAACATGGGCAAAAGACTCTTTTTTTAACAGCAGTGGTGAATAATTTGTTTGCCCTTGGATAGCTCTCCAGGAACTTCATGCCAATGGTGGGTGTGGCAAAAGGTGAGCATAGCCACTCTACACACAAATTCACACATGTAGGATTGCCATATTTTGAAGAGCAAAAATGAAGACACACTTACCAATTCCTAATTTTAGCTATGGATCACTATGACAACTCTACCCATGAAAAAGAGGACATGTCCTGGGAAAAGATGACATATGGCAACCCACACATATACAAACATGCGGGACAGAATTAAAATGAGTGTGGGAAATGCAGGACAATGAGGCTTTGGAGCATGCTGTGGACCTCCAGATGTTGTTGGTCCCATCAGCCCGAGCAAGCACAGCCAATGGTTCAGGATGATGGGAATTGTAGTCTAACACTTTGTGGAGGGATGGAGGTCCCCCACCCGTTTTAATGTTTTGTTTTGTTCTACGAAGCAGAAGTCTTCTGTTCAAAGTTTTTTTCTTTTTTTGAATCAAGATTGAGATAATAGTTAAAAAATCTGCTTAAAAAGCTGGATGTTAATGCTACTGAGAGCAGCTTCCTTGTTCAAACATTGGTCTTAAATAAGGACAATTGTGTCTGATCTCTCTTGAGCAAAATCATTATGGCTGTGGTGCAGCAGGTGCAGTCAGCCAGATGCAGAAAATACAGAATAAATTTATCTGGGGTGGCTCCTTAAATTTGGAGGATCCTCAACTCTGATGCGAGCCTTATCAGGACACTGCAGTCATTTCACCAGCGAGTGAAGAAACACTTCTTTGTCCAGGAGGAGCAAGTTGAGTTGGACACTCAGGGCTGTCTTAAGTATATCCAGCCCCGGGATGCAAAGATCCCCACCCCACAACAGCTGCCCAGTCCCAGGCGCACAGGAGGGTGGAGCCAGCAAGCTGCCTCAGCATCTCACTGGCTTGGTCGCCCCTAAACTCACGGTGCAGAGCAGCAGAAGAGCCCACCACGGCGCTCCAACTGATAGGCAGACTCTTCCCCAGACTCAACCTCAACAACTTAAATCCTAAAAAAAGTCAACAAACAGCTTTGGTCGGCCCTCACGGCCCTTCGCTTCATCAAATCCGGCCCTCTTTGAAAAACGTTTGGACACCACTGGCCTATGGGTATGACGCCCCTTTGGACACTAGCATTTCTGCATCCATGGTTGGTTTTATTTCTAATTGAATTCTGCATTATGTTTTGCTCTTACTCTGTTTTATTCTTGGTTTGAATTGTATTTCCACCCTGGAAATACTTTTAATAAATAAATGTTGCCAGTAGTTATTATTGGTTTATTTATCACAATTATATACCAACTTTATCTTCCAATGAGCTTAAGGTGCTGTACTTGGTTCTCCTCCTACCCATTTCATCCTCACAATAAACATGTGAGGCAGGTTAGGCTAAGAGATGTTGACTGGCCCAAGGTCACCCAGTGAGCATCTTGGCAGAGTGGGGATTCGAACCTTGGTCTTCCAGGTCATGGTCCAACACTTTAACCATTAAGCCACACTGGCTCTTATCATGATGGGTTAAATTACTGAGGAATAAAATATGTTATCTTCTCTAGATCAGTAGTAGAGCATCTGCTTTGCATGTGGAAGGTCTCAGGTTCCATCCCTGGCTTCCTCAGTAGGGCTAGGAGACACCCCTGTCTAAAAACCTGGATATACAGTGGTACCTCGGGTTAAGTACTTAATTCATTCCGGAGGTCCGTACCTAACCTGAAACTGTTCTTAACCTGAAGCACCACTTTAGCTAATGGGGCCTCCTGCTGCTGCCACGCCGCCAGAGCACAATTTCTGTTCTCATCCTGAAGCAAAGTTCTTAACCTGAAGCGCTATTTCTGGGTTAGCAGAGTCTGTAACCTGAAGCGTCTGTAACCCGAGGTACCACTGTATACTGCACGTTAATGTAGACCAATTAACTGACTCAATATTAGGCAGCTTCCTACGCCCATATTTTTACCAACTTTTCTCAGTGCTTTTAAAAACATCAAAACATGCAAAAAACCCAAGCAGCCAAATGTTGAGAGGGAAAATCAATAGCAATTTAAAGGAAGCCTGTCCACCATTACTGACCTTCTAATTCAGAACCCCTGATAAGCTTCCAAGGAACCTCGAACAGAGGTGGGGGGGGGGAGAGAACCACTTCTCTAAACGATCTTTTACTACGTGAGTAAAATCAATACTTTTAAAGCAAAAAGAAGAAGCAGATAGAAACAATACTTGCTTTTAGATGATGGAAGCCTGCCTTGTAGCACGCTGCTCTTCAGCTGGTGGGTCGGGACCTATTTACTGGGCCATGGCCTGATCTAAGGTGGTCTGCAACAACAGCACTACCACCACAGAAAAATACAATAAAAGATGAAGAAATAAATCCCCAAATGCCTGTTTAGATTAAAGATCGCTCCTGTGTCTGAAAAGGCTGCAAAACAGTTCAGGCTCTTTTTAAAATTAAAAAAAAAAACAAAAACCTGTAGGGGCCCCAGATCCTCCTTTGGCCCATAGGATATGGGGTAGAACTCCGTCTCTTCCTTACCACCCTACAGTTTTCCTACAAAGACTGTCTTGCCCATAGCGCTCTTTGACCCTGAACACACAGCTTGCTGCAATGGCACATGCACAGGAAAAAAGCAACTTCCCGGGAGTGATTTCAGCTGGAAAATTGGGAGAGGGGATTGTCAGTTCCCTTCCTATCAAAATCCTACACAGCAAAATTCCACACAGTCACTCATCCAGCTGCTAATTCTTAATTTATAAAACAATTATAGGCTAGACGACCACATGGGCTTCTTCTAAAGGAGTTGTTTTCTTCTGTGTGTGTGAAAAGGAAAAATATGGTATACATTTGTTGTTGTTGTTTTATTTCTTACACTCCCTTAACTATAAGGGATGGAAGGTGAAGCTGTGGAATGTGAAACACATAGCAGTCAAGTACAACATTCCTAGAGTGGACGTGGATGCTTTGTACCAGCCAGGAGTCTAACTTCCTGTTTCCTCCTGAGCTGTGAGAAAACTTCCTTTGCATGTGACTAGAGGCCCCTGTTTGTGTGTTTGTGTGTGTGTGTGTGTGTGTGTGTGTGAGAGAGAGAGAGAGAGAGAGAGAGAGAGGCCTAACCTGGCCAAGGGAGCACAGCTCCTTCCTTTGTCTCTTCTCTATTTTTGCTCTTCTGCATGTTAGCAGAAGTGACTGCCTGTTTGCAGTCACTTAGGAACTAACTCCCTTATGGGATAGTTCCACATGTGTATATAGTTTTGTAACCTAAGACTGCCTTCAGGGATACAACTGTGAACTGAATGAATGTGAGTAAACTACTTTTATATTGACTTTAATAAGACTCTCGCGTCTATTCTTCTTAAGAGGGGCAGGATGGGATCTTACCAGGAATCTTATACTGAGAGACTCAGATGAGACTGAAACAAGTAAACCGCTGTGTGTTTAAAGGGGAATGTTACTCTGCTAAGATATAGAACTTGCTAACGCAAGTTAGGAAGGATATCATTAAACAATATGTCCTCTCCTGCATCCCTGAACATTCCCACAAAAGCAACGTAAAAATACAAATTAAAAAGAGTTTAAAGCAAATTACTGTCACAAGCAGAGGGTGTTAAGGGCTACTGTAATGAAGTATTTTTGCAAGTACCAAATTTTTCCGTGTATAAGACTAGGTTTTTTTTTATTCAGATATCATCTTTAAAATTGGGGGTTGTCTTATACATGGGTTGTGCAATGTGGGGATGTGGGATTGTTTGCTGCTGTGAGTGGTAGATTGTTATTGGTGGCTGTGGCAAAGGGTTGGTGTTGATTGGCTGTCACTGCAGCAATTGGGCGGGTGATTTGCTGCCTTTGTTGGCAAGGGGACAGAGGACAGGTAGCTTTTGTGAGGCGTGTGAGAGGCATTATCGGTCTTGCGGGTGAGCGATTTTCTGCATTCCCCCCTAAAAAGAGCTCAACAACTATGGGCCACCCCCACAAAAAGAGCTCAGCAACTCTGGGCAATCCTCCCCCCAAAAAGCTAAACAACTTTGGGGAATCCCCCCCATTTTCTTAATTTTGAGTCCCCAAAACAGGGGGCATCTTATACAAGGGGGCATGTTATATATGGAAAAATACAGTGGTGCCCCGCAAGACGGATGCCTCGCAAGACGAAAAACCCGCTAGACGAAAGGGTTTTCCGTTTTTGCGTTGTTTCGCAAGACGAATTTCCCTATGGGCTTGCTTCGCAAGACAAAAAAGTCTTGCAAGTCTTGCCATTTTTTTTCGCTTCCCCCTCTTTTTCTAAGCCGCTAAGCCGCTAATAGCCTTTTAGCCGCTAAGCCGCTAAGCCTTTAATAGCCGCTAAACCGCTAATAGCGCTTATCCGCTAAGCCGCTAATAGGGTTGCTTCGCAAGACGAAAAAACCGCTAGACGAAGAGACTCGCGGAACGGATTATTTTCGTCTTGCGAGGCACCACTGTACGGTATATTTTCACCCAATCAATGAAGTTTTTCAGTTGATTCAAAATTGCTGTTTTTCAGCTGATCAATCAAAATTGCTGTTTTTCAGCTGATCAATCTATGGCAGAGTCTTATGCATATCTACTCTGGAGTAAGTCCTAGTAAGTTCTGTGGGGTTTTGATTCCATGTGAAAATGGATAGGATTGTAGGCTCAACCAATTAGTTGATTAAAGTTGCTGTCCTAGGAGATATTCTGGCAATTTTTCAGAGGACAGAGGTGTACATAGCCTTTTTGTCCCCTCTTCTTCAGGAATCACTGAAAGGTCTAACAGTACCTGGTGTGTGGAGAATATCTAATCTGAAATAGATATCCCACCCTGCACAAAATCAAACAAATAGAGGCCATCTCTTGAATTCACTACAGTCACACTGAAGACACCTATATAGTAATTCTTTCTTAGTAAATATTTCTAACACGTACACGGGCTTTGCCCAATAAAATTATCCAGGATCAGATCAAATATATAACTTCAACTAAAAGAGAGAAAGTGGGTGGAAGCCTATTTTAATCTATGACAGAGTTTCAATTACAGTATTATTCTTTTTGATATATGCACATACACTCGCTGTGCATTTACCCCTTCCCCACAGAAAAGACCAATTAGCTTCATATCCATTTAATCTCCCTCCTCAACTCACTCTCCAGAGCAACTTGATATAAAAAAGACATGAATCACTAATGTAACTGGGATATTAATATGTTAAACAATTAATCACACTGGGTTATATTCAATGTTAGTGCAACTCGGAGAAGAGACATTGTAATTGGTACAATGACTATAGGTCCAATAATTTCAGTGGGTCTACTTGAAGTATAACATAGTTGGGTACAGTCCAATGGTGTGTTGTTGTTGTTGTTTTCAAAGTCTGCATAAAATGAAGCAGGGGCTACATCTGAATTTCTAGGGTTCAAATGTGCCTGGAAGTCTTAGGTCACATTTGCATGATTCATGTGACACACTAATTTTCATTAGTGTGAAATTTCACACTAATGATTTAGGGGATGTTTTCAGAAATTTCTAAATATATGTTTAGGGTAATTTTGGACAATAAGGGGTGGTGGGAGTTGTAGTCCAACAACAGCAGGAGGGCACTGCATGGGTGAACCTAATTTTGCATAGATTTTAACCCATAAGAATATAAATAGAGTCCTGCAGGACCAGGCCAATTTATCCATCTAATCCAGCGTTTCTCAAATTGGGGTCGCCAGCTATTTTTTGGACTACAACTCCCATCATTCCTAGCTATCACGGCCAGTGGTCAGGGATGATGGGAACTGTGGTTCAAAAGGAGCTGGAGACCCAAGTTTTGGAAACCTTGAAGTCTAATCCAACATCCTGTTCTCATAGTGACCAATCAGATGCCTGTGGAAAAAACGCAAGCAGAAACTGAGTGCATCATCACTCTGCCCACCTGATTTTCAGTAACTGGCATTGATCGCATGCTACAAGTTTAAGGCAGTCCCTTGGTCTGAAAGGCTAAAGGCTACTGCTGTGATGAGTTATCTCTTACTATTCAGAAACCAGTGCTACATCCACTAAAAACACTATGGAAGCTGTGTGTTGCTTAGATTTCCAGCTGTGATCCCAGAATATCTGTGCAATAAATTCTTTCATAGGCCAATATATGACTATATTTGTCAATGTGGATCAGGCCAGATGGAAAACATTGTGCAGTAGATCATGTGGCGTCTTGTCACCTAGGGGCAGATTCCTCTATTCATTTCATAATTACCTAAGCCAGCCAGACAATTTGAAAATAAGATTGTTGCTGGCTGATTTGGACAAGTTTGATTCCTGCAAGTTCACTTTATAGGTACTAACAATAAGAAAAGTTACAAACTACTTTTTTTTGACTGCCAGGTGGATTTTTCAAAATTTAAAATAATTGCTGAACTTTGCTCTCTCTCTCTTTTTGGCAACTTGCATTTCTGTAAATTTATATATTTACCATTATTTTTTATATTACTTTTTTGTGAGTAATAGCCATTGGCTATAAACTGTAAAAAATAAAATAAAAAATGACTGGACTAATGAACATTATGGTCTCCCCTGGATCAAGAGGTTCCTTGACTAAATGCTTTTAGATTAAAATAATAATGTGTGTTCTTTAAAAAAAAAATCTTTGTAATAGAAATGACATTTTTATCACCAGTGTGATATTTGCTTCTATTGTAAAGCTGGCTAGATTGTGGCATGGTTTTTCAATATAAGCGATGGAACAAAGAACCTGTATTCAAGGAAAGCTCAACCTTGGATTTCATATTTTTAAAGGAGTGAGCCTAGGAAGACAAGGAAGTCAGCTATGTCTGTTTAGGAGGATGTTCATTTAATAAAGGAAAAGTCCCCAAGGCCATGTTAAGCTGCCAGGTTTATAATTAAAAACACACACACAAATAAATCCCTTCAATTCCAAAGGCTTAAAATAGACTTTGAGCATTGAGTTGATGCCACAAGGAAAGCTCATGTTCAACTCTCTTTCTTATAACTGTTAAAGTGGGGGGAAATTAAAGATGCGTCTAGGACAAGCTGAATGAAGAACGATATTGCACTATAATGTTTCAGGCCAAAAATTACATGGTTTTGTTTTCATCAGAAAAATAACTTCTAACAGCCTGTCATGGTTTACCGGGTAACAATGGATAATGGATACCGGGTTGCATGCAGTCTAAAATGGTAAGATACAAGTTTGCTTACTCACTAAGAGAATTAAGCCTATGTTATGCTGCACACAAAGACCATAAAATCGGGTAATGTGGTTGGGCAACGCCACAATCCCTTTTCAGCAATGGAATCATGAGCAACTGTCAATCTTGATTTGCACAAGATGCCAACTAGCCCACAGTGGTACATGATCAGATATTACCAAAGAGACCTTCAGGTGTGCACAAAAGGAATCTTAAGGAACCATTTCATACATGACCCTTTGCATTTTTAACGAACAGTTATTTGGAATGATACCAGCCATAAGTGTCAGGGTTCTCTTCCATCAAAAAAACATTGCTGCCTCAGGAATCAGTTTTGACACTCAGAGTGACAAAACTAGTTAACAAGTTGATTTTGCAGTCAAACCTTTCAAGGGCGAAACTGCTTAAATAAGGCAACATGACAACTGAAAGATACATGGTCCTGCTCTACAGGTTGCCTTGTTAGCAGATACTCTTTCTTGGTTCTGGCTTTATTAGTAGTAATAGTAGCAGAAATAGATCAGAAAGAAAACATTCTCCACTGCATAAAAAAAAATCCACTATTGCACACTATGTACCATGGCCAAATGAGGCTTCTCTATCTGGACTTTGGGACTCTTCCTCAGTCCCCAGGAATGCAATCCTCAACAGTCCTGCTGTGCATCATCCTTTAGTGCTTTTGCCTTGATCCTTGACCTCTCTCCTTGATTGCCTATGTAGAGATGGGTTTGTGTGAGTGTGGAAACTTCTAACTTCTGCAGGCTGGGATGTAGCCTACAATAAAAAGTAGGAATCATATACATGGCTCCTTCCTTCTAGACCTACCCACCCCTGGCATAAGGTCCCTATATGTTTCCTCAAGAAAGAAAGCAGTCCCCAGTCGAAGAAGGTCCCCCATCCCTAAACATAATGTCAGAAGCATCAGTTCTCCACTTTTATTCAGAAACATGTGCATCTGCAAGGTTCCACTGACTTCAGATACAAACTATAGCAGCATCAGATGGGCAGCAGTAGGGTATAAAGTCTTCTGTGTTTAGATAGATTTTAATGGTTTATTTTTCTCCCAGGGGGAAAAAACAGCTCTAAATTAAGGAGAAAACATGAGAAATTCTTACACTTATTATGTTTGTGTTAATCCAATGTCTACGTTTATTTATTTATTTATTTACATACCCAGATCTGGCAGATGGCAAACCTTAGCTTGCAAATTAAGTTACTTTACTTCTAAATGGTGCATCTTCTAGAGAAAAATTGCAGACCTAACCCGCATATACATGTGACAAGGAAATGCAATTAGGCAGATAAATTTAACTACGAATGTAGTGGCTGCTTCAAATGAAGGAATGAAGTCTACCTTTCCTTCCTGTGCATTACAAATGGTTCAATTAGAAATGTAGCAATGCCATTTTCATAGATGTTTAAAACATATATCAAATGCATTGCCTATTATGAAATACATTTTTTCTGTTGGCTCAACTCCCATTGAGATCTACTTCTAGGAAATGAGTTTTTGTAAAATGTTTGCAATTGCTTGGGTTCTATCCTCCCCCATGGAGCCATTCTCACAGATCCAAATTATATCTAGATATATTTTTCTGTTGACCATAATCCACAATCAGTTAACCCATGCATCTAACTAAATGGTTGTTAATTTTTTTTTTTATATTTCAATGAGGAAGAAAATATGCCAAGATCCATTTTACTATGGTAAAGGCAATTGTGTATTAATTGATTGATTGATTAAATTAATTAATTTAGATGCCAAACATTCATGACACAGCCCAGTAAGGCAGTTCACAATATAAATAAATTAGAGAGAGAGAGAGAGAGAGAGAGAGAGAGAGAGAGAGAGAGAGAGAGAATAAAAACTAAAAACAACAGATACAACCAACCATTTGAAAGCAAGACTAAACTAGAAATAGATTTTTGTCACATGAATTTCAACCACAAAGTTAGAGGATCATCATTCTTAGCTGCAAACTTTGCCTATGTGACAATCATCATATCACCAATGAATCTTGCCTTCCCATTTGATCCCCTGATGGAACAGGCTTGACAAGGTAACTTCATACTCTGCAGACAAACTTATACACAATCATTACATTTAATACAGTTCAGAGCATTTCCTATGCACTGCAGAGTAGCTGGAGCACCCAGTCAGATTATTATTACTATTATTATTCATGTTTATTAAACGGCCTCGGTCCAGTATACCTGAAGGAGCGTCTCCACCCCCATCGTTCTACCTGGACACTGAGGTCCAGCACCGAGGGCCTTCTGGCGGTTCCCTCACTGCTAGAAGCCAAGTTAAAGGGAACCAGGTAGAGGGCCTTCTCGGTAGTAGCGCCCTCCCTGTGGAACACCTTCCCATCAGATGTCAAAGAGAACAACAACTACCAGACTTTTAGAAGACATCTGAAGGCAGCCCTGTTTAGGGAAGCTTTTAATGTTTGGTGTATTACATTATTTTAATATTTTTCTGGAAGCTGCCCAGAGTGGCTGGGGAAGCCCAGCCAGATGGGTGGGGTATAAATAAATTATTATTATTATTATTATTATTATTATTATTATTATTATTATTATTATTATTATTACTATTACATTCATGTTTCCTTACTATTGTGACATCATTCAACTTTACATTCAACTCTAGCAGGCTGATTATCAAACTAGGCAGAATTTCCTTTCCCCTGCCTTTAATAAGGGTTCTGCATAACTTTAAAATGCCTCCAGCATTTTTAGGGGCCCAAGGCAAAGGAGAATATGCCTTCCTTGCAAATATAGGACTTGGCCATCTTTTTCAAAACTGGTGACGAGAGAGTGTCCACCATATCAGATAGCAATCAGCTGCCTTAGGAGGTGCATGCTACACTCATTTCTGTACACTTTAATCTTGCCCAGTGACTTCTCTGCCTGCTGCCAGCTCACAGCCCACTCAAACAAATGCTGCAGTGGCTGTCAGCAGCATAGAGCATATCATGAACAGAGCAATGTTTGCTGGTCTTTGTGCTCTGGTGCGACTGCTTCTTAGAGAAAGATAAGTGAGATTTCTGTAAGGCCAGTCTGAAAGTAAATGGTGGGTATGAAACAAACTGAAAGAACTGGGAAAAATTAAAGAGGAAAAAGGATTTGTATAGATTTACATGCTACCTCTCTCTCAGAATCCAGTAAATCAGCTAGAATCACAAGAAGACTGATAATTGCTAAAAAGCCAAGTATTATTGTCCACTGTCCTATTTTTATGTTTGTTATTTGAAGTACATTGCAAATATGGTTTCATATTTGTGGATCATATTGCTGATTGCATCTGACTGCGGACCCATCTACGCTATATATTTAAAGCGGTATCATACAACATTAAAGAGTCGTGGTTTCCCCCCAAAGAACCCTGGAAGTTGTAGTTTATTGGTGCTGAAAGGAGACCCTGATTCCCTTCACAGAGCTACACTTCTCAAAAGGGTTTAAGAGTCAACCCCTCTTACCAGGGAACTCTGGAGATTGCGGCTCTGTGAAGGGAGTAACAGCTATTAGCACCCTTAACAAAGTACAGTTCCCAAGATTCCTGGGGGAAAGCCATGGCTCTGTAAAGTATTGTGATGTTGCTTTAAATGTATAGGGCAGGTAGGGCTTCCCTCTTTGTTTGCTTGACCAGTTAGGAACTTTTCCCAGCAGTGCTGTTTGTGATGCACTGGAAGAAGACAGCTAGACAATACAGCCATCCATCCCTGGCCAGCAAAACACTGCCACCAAGAAAAATGGGGGCATCTATGGAAGCTCAGGAGAAATGGCCCACGGAGCTGCCACTGCTGCCTCCCTACTTCCAGTATTTATTGACTGGGGTAGCAACCTTACTTTGTAGAATGGTGGTATCAGCCACTGAACATGCCGCCTCATTTGTGGGTACCAAAATGAATGGAAAAAACATAGCTGGTTTTCAGCACTCATCATAGCCTAAACATTAACAACTCCATAAGATGTATTAACCTTCTGCAATAAGACCTGTTAAGCCCAATTGTGTTGATAACTTATATATCCACTCCCAAATGTGGATTTAATATGGACCATAACGCTTGCAAATTACAGAAGCAATTGTCTTCAAAACAGCACAACACCATAATTCATTCAGCTAAAAAACATTGCACAAGAGCGTGAAATTAGGTTATATTTAGACCCAGTTTCTCTATCAGAGAGTTTTAAAAATACTGTTTTCTTGGCAGCAACCCTCTGTTGAACGCTCTAAATTAAAGGGTGAGTGGGGGAAATCAATCCAGCCTCTCACCATTTATGTAGTTACGGAAAAGGCACGTTCTTATTAAAACATCTAGGGCACCTTTCTGCAATACTGTCCTTCTTATGTTTTAGACTCTACAGTTCCCATTATCCCTGACTATTCCTGAGCTTAGGTGGTGCTAGAGATCAAGGAGAAATTAGATTCATTTCACATCTAAAGGCAAACCTATCTGATTTGCACTTTCTTAACCAATATCCAAAATGAAACACAGTCATCCTTTTGGAAATTGCACTTCTCCAAATTTGTAATGCCAAGTAATCTCTCTCTCTCTCTCTCTCTGCTCTGTGCGCGCGCAATACACACACATGGGTAAAGTATGTATATAAATGCATGTGTCACTACATCATATTAGGGTAAGGGGAATTGCTTTACTAATAGGTGTGCATTAAACAGAATTACATGCGCAATGTGCATATTAAGAGAAATTCATAAAAATGATGAATTTTCAAGAGGACTTTTCAAATAAGAATTTGGAAACAGATGTTATAATGTGGAAAAAGGAACTTAAGATTGGAAAAATAAGATACTGAGAGAAACCAAAATCAACAGATTCCCCCATCCCTTGCTGGTGTTCTTGGGAGTTGAGTCCTAAACATGTGATTACCACAAGTTTGGGGAAGGTTGATCTAAGGATATACGTAGTCCTAGCTACAGATCAGCTTTTCCTCCAACTTGCTTACCTTCACCAAGTATCCCTTCTCCCAGCTTGCCAAGAACCAGATCTAAAAACATACAATTTAGCTTTTCTTGATGCAGAGTTTGAAATCACATGGGTGAAAAATTGTTTAGGACCACATGCACACAGCCCTTGTATTATGTGTGTGTGTGTGTGTGTGTGAGAGAGAGAGAGAGAGAGAGCTGAGGTCTCCACTATGCTGCTGGGCTACAACTCCCCTCACCCCTCACCACCAGCCATGCTTGCTGGAGCTGAAGGAAGATGGACACCTAAAGTGCCTCAGGTTCTCCATTCTGATCTAGTGGCTAAAGGACTTTGTCCATCTTTGTCTTGTTCTTGCTGAGAATAATGGCCAATCTCCTAAAATGTGTTTGCTCAAACTACCTTTTCTTGCAACAGAATTATCTTTTGGCAATAACTACACTCAAGTATGGAGGCAGGAAATGTATATACCCTAACATAGCAATAGATTAAAAAGATGGGGGTATCACAGATAGGAGATAGGTAAAGTCTTTCAATGCTTCGATTCCCAGTAAAGTGCTGAATATTGCAGGAAGTAAAGATTGTGACTTCCAAATGCTGGCAATTTGGCCAATCTCCAGTTCTAAGTTTATAGATAAAAACCTATAATTGCCATCAGAGTGGGGAGAAAGCAAAGAGAAAGAGGTGTGAGTTAAGGACCATCTGGCTCCCCAACTGCAGGGAAGAAGATTAGATAGCATGGATTATTAAAAACTCTCAGCCCCTCTATAATTAAATAGCTGGAGCAAGTTTGTATTGATGATACCCCACCATACCTACTAAGTCCTGGTAAAAGCTACCTCCCAACACACACACACACTTTTAAATGCCCAGCTGTGTGATTATTATCCTAGGCACAGGACATAATTTAGAAACCAGAGACCAAACTGACATGTCGTACAATTAAAATATACTTCAGCTGCAATAGTATAAAGCCAGTAATTCCATTTTGACTTCTGGGTGGTAAGTCAGCAGACAGATGAATAAATACAATGAAGGTAATAAAATGTTAAAAGGGTACAGAAATGATTTCCCCCCTTTACACTAGCATTCAGTAATTCAGGGAAATGTTTTGGAGCCAAGAAATGTCCTTTGTTAAATTCATAGTAGCTCTCTTAATTAAATGACATTGATTATCCAGGTCAAAATAGTAAAATTTTTTCTTGTTAAAAAAAAGTAGGAGACAGGAAGTTGGTTTCTACATTTTGGATATATAAGGGGATAGATATGAAGAATGAGCCAGATGTCTTTTGAAAAACAGAGCTCTGTACAACTTCCCTCCACATTCCTAAATCTTGACAATTTCATACTGGAGTTCAATGTGTACTTTTAGCTCAATCAGATAATTGAGTTTAAATTGAAAATGGATTCAGAATTCCCAAACACACCAAGAGAAAGGGCTCAATCAACAAAAAGATGCCTTTGAGCTTTGCTTCAAAACATTGGCAATTTCCAAACATATGAGAACATTTTAATTACAACCTTTGCCATCAAAATATTTCCAGTGCTGCCTTTAGTTCTTTGAATTATCATCATCTTCTCCAAAACAGCGTTAAGAAAATGATGTGAAATTTAACATGTTTGCAAACCATGTGACCCCACCACTGGGATTCACTTTCCACCCAGTTTAGTTCTAAACCATTATTTACCATGTCACTGCAAAGATGAAAAAAGTAACTAGGGTGGGTGAGAAATACAAATATTCTGATTCAGCCTTGTGGAAACCTCTATGAAATTAACTGGTCTTTGTTGACCTGAATCTACATTGATCTTCTAAACATTATTAAATTGAACATTCTGTATGGTTCAGGGGCAGTTTCCTTTTGTCAGTGGCTCGCTGCTCTGCAGCGGCCTCTGGTGTTGCATTTAAATAACACATTTTAATGTTATAAACGGCAAGTGTAGATCCGTCCTTGGTGTAGAAACCTCTGACTTTTGCATACCTTAGATGTAGCCTACTGGGCATAGCTAAGAGTCTGGCTGCTTTTACGTCTGACCCCATGCAGCACTAACAGGCACCCACCCACCCACCCCTGAATGTTGTTCATGAAGGAATGTGGTCCATAGGATGGAAATGTTTCCACAGCCCTGCTGTAAGCAGCAAAGGGGAAACAGCCTTTTACCTTTGGGAAAGTGGGAAAGAGTGGAAAGCTGACATGAATTGAAAGTAAGAAGTGTGACTTTGCCATTAAGTTATATTTAAAGTGCCAAAAGGTGAGGAGGTTCACACTCAGTTATTACTGACTGCTAGCGCAGAGGAAAAGAGGAAGAAAACAATAAACATTTTGCTCAGCAAGCTCTCCAACTACTGCTGCTGTTTTTAAAGCAGATTGTGCTTGGGGAATTGGATTATCTCAGGACAGATTTAAAATGGCACCAAAGCCGAGTTGCATCCATAATACTCCCGCACTCTGTGCCCCTTGTGTGGGTAGAATTTACATCTCTATTCATTAACCTTGTTTGTAAACCATGTTTTTGTTTTGTTTTAATAAATGATACTGATTTTACAAGCTTGCACCACTTCTCCTCATTACAGAGATTCTAAATGACTTAAAGCTGCCCCTTGCCGTTCTCTGGGGATTGCTAATAACACAACCACTCCAGAATGTAATTATCCTCATTCCCACAGCCAAATGAAAGAAACTTCTAAAACCTTCACTTTCAAGTTAAGGCTCGGAGGAATGAAGAGTTTAGAAGTTCCTTTAAAGTTATTTTGCTCAGTAGACAAAGGTTATTCATTTTTATTAGAACAATCTCATTACACAATGAGCTGACTCAGCTTTGTTCTTTAGTAGATATAATGTAGATTATGAAAATCAGGAGGACACATGCCACAGCAGCTATTGGCTTAAGAACAAGTTATAGAAAGTGCTCTCTCTCTCTCTCTCTCTCTCTCTCTCTCTCTCTCTCTCTCTCTCTCGTGTGTGTGTGTGTGGTGGTAGCTGCTGCAAAGGCTTTGATAGTTCATCCCAGAATAACTATGCTAGACCATGTCTTGTGGTGCTTAACAATATTTTAACTCAGGGGTGAGAAAACGCAAGCTAAATGCAGACCTCTAAAGCTCAATTTCTGACCGTCTAGGGATGGGGGAGAAATTTTATTCAGTTCACATTTAAAGGCAAAACTACCTTATTTGCACTTTCCAAAACAGTGCAAGTATTAAAATGCAGAGAATTTGTATTTCTGCAAATTTTGTGATGCTGTTCTCCAACCAAACATTTACAATAATGCATCTGTTTAGGTGGAAATGTACATGCAAATTACTGTATCAGTGAAAATAACATTCAAAAATGCATTAAAATGTGTGCATTAGTCAAAACTGCATGCAATAATGTATTTAGTAGGAGAAATTCTAAAATGCTGACAAATTTTCATGGGGATTAAGAAATGGCTAAGTAAACATGGGGAATTAAATTTAAGGTTGGGAAAATGAGAAATTTGGGGGAGCAAAATGGACAGATCCATCCATTCCTACGCAGGACTCTAGGCCACAACCGTCACCAGCCCTGCTCTGTGTTGTCCTTGAAGAAGAAGAAGAAGAAGAAGAAGAAGAAGAAGAAGAGTTTGGATTTGATATCCCGCCTTTCACTCCCTTTCAGGAGTCTCAAAGCGGCTAACATTCTCCTTTCCCTTCCTCCCCCACAACAAACACTCTGTGAGGTGAGTGGGGCTGAGAGACTTCACAGAAGTGTGACTGGCCCAAGGTCACCCAGCAGCTGCATGTGGAGGAGCGGAGACACGAACCCGGTTTCCCAGATTACGTGACTACCGCTCTTAACCACTACACCACACTGGCTCTCTTGAGTGCTTTTGCCTGGTTGAAATGCATCATTGAATGGTGACAACTCATTTTTCTTGCCTAGGTTGAGAGGGTGTACATGAGTGGCCAATGACTGGGTGTGACTGACCACAAAGAAGAATGGCCACAAGGATTACCACATTTTGTGGGGCTTGCTTGCTAGCCTAGGGCACCATATCAAGTGTAGGAATATGCACCACCATAAACAGATGTGGCCTTGACCAGTAACATGATGCAGTATTGAGAAATGGGGAAGGTAGAAGTCGGTGCGGAATTAGTACTTCATGGTCCTTGAAATATCTTGTATGGAGTGTTCTCTTTATTTCTTCGTATCATCAACACAAGTTGATCAGTGATAACCACCCCATAAGCCACTAAGAGGTTTTACAGTTAAGCAGTATATAAGTTTTGTAAAATAAATTAGTGAATGTGGAATGTGTACCATTCAACCTGGCCAACCATTATATCACTGACACAGTGCAAAGATGATTGTGCTCTTTTCTGAATGTTTCTGAAAGTTTTTGTTGGTTGGTTGCAACCGATTGTTTAAAAATCCACATAACATATAATTTGATCAATAATTGGAATACAGTGGTACCTCGGGTTACATACGCGTCAGGTTACATACGCTTCAGGTTACAGACTCTGCTAACCCAGAAATAGTACCTCGGGTTAAGAACTTTGCTTCAGGAGGAGAACAGAAATCGTGCGGCGGCAGCGGGAGGCACCATTAGCTAAAGTGGTATCTCAGGTTAAGAACAGTTTCAGGTTAAGAATGGACCTCCGGAATAAATTAAGTCCTTAACCCGAGGCACCACTGTGTGTGTGTGTGTGTGTGTGTGTGTGTGTATCCAACAAGCTTTTGTCACTTTTCATTATTACCCCTGAATTGCAGATTAGATAGGTCTGAGCCTGAA
Source organism: Podarcis bocagei (assembly GCF_964188305.1). Classification (NCBI taxonomy): domain Eukaryota; kingdom Metazoa; phylum Chordata; class Lepidosauria; order Squamata; family Lacertidae; genus Podarcis; species Podarcis bocagei. The sequence continues at coordinate 38,019,222 of NC_138140.1, read as the reverse complement.
GCTTCTTTGTGCATTATTGAGAAAAGAGGTGCAAGGGCACAGCCAAGTGTGGGGAGGTAAAGTCATATTTTCGCCACTTCAAACCCTATGACTCCTCCTGGCAAGTGAACTTCTGGAGTGGGAACCGTGTTAAATCTGTGTGGGTGCTTCCAGTGTGATTGAAAGCCAACGTTCTTGATCACATGGGGAGGCTCTACTGACGCAGCAGGGCGCCTACTGCAAAATTTCACTTTCATCAGAAAATTTGCACAACCAAAGGGACAGGGCCATAGCTGCATCCCTGCAACATCTATATGCTCTCTTCTCTTAGGTTGATAATGCTAAGCCAAATTAGACAGGGTGCCATTCACACAGTTATGAGAAAAGGAGAAAAACTGGAAAGCCACACAGCGTCATGATTTAACATTTTAATTATAAAAAGCTTTAAATGCCTAAAAAGTGAGCAATGAAATATAATATTCCTAATGCATTTCAAGTGAACTTCTTCTATTAGAAGACTCAACTGGAAAAGAAATATGACAAACCATGTTTAGCACAATATGGAATGAACAATGCAGGAAAATCTGTCAACATGTTAAATAGAAGGAAAGGGTTTTTAATTAAATGTACTAAAATATCTGCAACTTCCCAATGAAGGGTTACATTAGCATCATGATCTACATTGTTAGACTACAACTCCCATCATCCCTGACCACTGGACATGCCAGCTGGGGATGATGGGAATTGTAGGTCACCAACATCTGGAGACCATCACCTCATTACCTATGTTCTATATGCATGTTTCACAAATCACTACAATAGCACATTTCATAATGAAATGTGATTTGCCTATTTCTTATTAAGTTTGTCCCAGTTTTCTGACTCTTGTCTTACAACTCCTAATCTTTCTGTCCATTCAGTCTCACAACACATTGAGAGCTGAGAAATCTTTGCAAAATGAAGGGCGGATTGCTTTCAAGATCTGGGAAGCTTCAGATATGTTATTTTAACCTATTTCTTTTCTCCTCCTTGCAGAATGACAAATGGTTTAGCGGCGAAAGAGCCAACTGTCAAATGAATTATATTACAAGCTTTAAGCCTGTAGCATCTCTGAAGCTCCTCTAAAGTAAGTTCCTTGAGGACCATGGTCATGGTTGGTTATGCATCCTATACCATGTGAAATTATCTAAGAGTTCCTGTCCATAAACACCTTTGACTTCTATAAATCCTCAGAGATTTTATTTAATCTTCTCTGTGCTTTCCAGATGTACAGAATACATTTTTATACATGGATTACCTCTTTCTTTTTAGCCCCCACCCCAGTTTATGAATCAAACTACACACAGTTCTCATTCTCTGTAATGTATGCATTTAACCTGTTGGTATCAATCTAGTAAGCTCTTTTTTTAATTATTATTAAACAAAACAGTTCTGTTCCATGTTAAGTGTGGATGTATGCCAGGAGAAAAACTGCAGAAACACCAACCCCCCACCTCCCTCTCTCTCTCTCTCTCTCTCTCTCTCTCTCTCTCTATCTATATATATATATACTCTCTCAGCAACTTCCAGTCATTTGCTTAACCAGCGAAACAATAGTTCTACCAGTCAGCTTTAACATCTCAACCTAGGAGTTTGAATTTAAGCTGTGCTCTTTTTGCTGCACTATATCATCACTGGTTCACAGAGCAACTGAAAGCAAAAACCTAATTGGGAAAAATTGCAGAGATGTAGATTCAATAGAAATACACTGTCTAGGGAGACAACTATGGTGGCCTCAACTGGAAAAAAAGGAAGAGTTTTTTGAGCATGGTGGAAGCCCTCTACACACACACACACACACACACACACACACACCATCACCTGAGAGGAAGAGCAGTTATCAACCTGATAACTCAGGTTCTAAGTCATGTGTAGAGCCTAGACAGGGTTTCAGACAGATGACATTGTCAGCCGTACCTCAAGATGCTGGAGATTGAAATTGTCACCTTTTTCACTTTACCACTGAGCTATACCTTTTCCCTAAAGCATATGAAAATAGGCGGCTGTTTTATGCTGCCTTTGTCCACCTAGCTCGGTACTGTCTAGAGTCTAGACTGTCTGGCAACAGCTTTCCAGGGTTTCAAGCAGGATTCCTATCTGGAGATGTCAAGGATTGAAATATGGGACCTTCTGCAGGCAGGGAAGATGCTCTAGTACTGAGCTACAGCCCTTGCCTGTAGAACTTGCACCAATGATTGGAGAGCCATGTGGCAATAACATGGTGGGGTGGGGGCAGTCTGGAAGGCCCCACTCTTTGCCTCATGTTGGGGGTAAACATCTGTACAAGACTAGAGTGTAAACAAATACCTATGCACTTGGGAAACACCTTTAAAATCTGCTGTAATTGGTGTAACCATTCTGATAGATACCTGTGATATTTGAAAAGCTCTCAATACCACCACAATTGTGGATTTAAGGGAGAAGTTGACCATCCCCAAAATAAGGTTTGCATCAAAGCAGACTTACACAAATTAAGAGGGAGAGTCACTCTAGGAAGCAGGTGATTGCTGTTTACCAAGGAGAACTTGAATCGGCTGTCAAAACCCCTCAGGCTAGATGTTCCTTTTCTTTTTTCTGACTTCATGGGGAAACACGTGTTATGTAGAATGTTTGCTTGCATTTCCTGTGAGGTGACAGGTGTGCTACCCTAGCAGTTGCATTGTCTACATGCTGCCTGTCCACAGCCAGTATTGGGTTTCATAGGAAACCTATTGCTGATTTGGAAAGGAATAATGGGCAATAACAAAAATAAAAACAGAAAAAATGGAAGTGCCAAGAACTGTGTTGTCTCAGCTGGAATATCCTTTCTAATAAAGATTCAGATCCTTTACAAGAAAGGAATTGTTGCTCCTGTTTTCACAAGAGTTTATTTAACCAAGTCATACATTTCAAAAGTCAGTATCTGACTTATGGTTCATTCCAGTGGGCCACTAACTAGAATGCAGTGTGAGACAGGTAGATAAAAGAGTGCAGATTTGCCAATAGGACTGGGGGGGAGGGGAGAGACCATTTCAGCCTGGGGGACACATACCCTCTTGTCAAACCTTCCAAGTGTTGCATGCCAGTGATGGGTGGAGCCAGATGCAAAATGTGGGTGTAACCAGAGGCAAAAGAGAGAGCAACAAATGTGACTTACGCCAGTTATGCAGGACTAGCATACAGTACACATACGTACGCAAACCCACAAATACAACCTCTCCAGGGAAACATCTGGAGGGCAAACCTCTCCAGGGAAACATCTAGAGGGCAACAGTTTAGAATTAGACTGCATGATTAACTGGGACCAACAATTTAGATTATATTATTGCTGCGTTAAGCCATTTTCATTAGCTACTGGTTTGTTTTCAGGTTTAATTCAAAGTGCTGCATTTCCCTCTCACGTAAACAAACAAACAAACTAAATGCTGTGGGATCTTAAAACAAGGGTATTGTCTGAAGTCAACTGAGACCTTCACCTTGCTGGAGTAAAGCAGGCCTGAGGCCAATCTACACCTGGATGGGTGATTGGCAAGTACATATACACTGCCTTGGGTTCCATGATGGGAAAAAATGTGAGCTGTAAATGTAAGAAAATAAATAAGTAAATGAACAGATATCTCAAAAGAGAGAGACATAGGATTCATTTTTCTGATGGATCTGAAACAGTCAGTCCCAGCAGAATTTAACTGAGCCTTGAAAAGTGCGCGGAACTGAGAGTGATATGAGGTACAGCATCACATGTCCAACTTCCCCCTTCAGCTCTGTGTCCTTTTCAGTGGTGAAAAAGATAAGCTCTCTCATGACAAAGGGGAACAGTGGTGCTGATGCTAGCTCAGAGGCTTCATGGGGACCAGGGAAAGACCTCAAAGGTGTCATTGCACCTATGGGTGTGACCCCCTGTGTCATGGAGTGGCCTGCAAATGCCACAGATAAATGGTCCTTTTTCTGTGTCCAATTAAAGCAGACCCATATGGTAAAAATCTGTTTCTGGCTCTGGGTACATTTTCGGACTGCATCTCACTGTGTTACTTTTTGTAGCCTCCCTCCCGTTTCACCCCCTTTTTGACAGATTTTTTTATTATTTTGAAAGCAAAGCTAAAATAGCCTTACAACCTCTAATCAAGCATCCAATGAGTTTGCTTTTGGGTTTTCATTATACTCCCCCCAATAACTACCACAATAAAGAGCAACATTTTCCTCTCGCAGCTGTGTGGTTGCAATCAAATGTATATTGGACAGGGATATGCAAGGAAAAACTGCCAAATACATGAGTGATAACTCAGGACATCCAATATCTGAGCAATATTTAGTTTATCTTGCCATAAAACCATGTCCTGAAAATTAAAATAATCATGCAATAATGCCATGGAAGAGAGAAAGGGAAAAGAGAGGAATTGGGTGATCAAGGGGAAATGCTTCATTTAAACTATGCATTTAGAACTCATGATTTCATGAATAGATTATTTCCAAGCATTTAGGCATATTGCATCAATATCTTCTATGCTTATACACTTCTGTACAAATAGAACGAAAAATATTCAGTCTTGAATTTCCACACACCCCATGCAATAATACTGATAGTATTTGGAAGGGCAAAATCACTTCATAAATCCACTCTGCTTTTAGAGTTCTGAGTGGCAGTACACTAGTAGACAAATCTTGTATGCTTGTGAGCATTGGCTAGCAAGTAAATTAAATAATTTTCATGGAAATTACTAACTGCTGTCTTGGAAAAGGTGTTGCCTTCATTCACATTCATGCTGAGGATCATCATTGGCTATGGATGGAATAGAAGTTCGATTCAGTTCTCGTCTAGTTTGCACTTTCTTAAACAATACATGAACTGAAATACAGCTATCCTTTGAAATTTGCATTTTGCTGAATTTTGTGCTGCAGTTCTCCAGCCAAGTAATGTATGCAGAAATGCGTTATGTTGGGGAGAATTATTTGCAAAACATCATTCATAAATGTATTTTTTATAAGATATTCACACTAAAATGTTGGTGCTTTGTTTTTTTCTTAAAAAATCATAAATTGTTGCAGAGGTGTGGGAAACTGAATTAAAAGAGCTTCCCTAAGATCCCTGACTGTTATTTCAAACAACAGCCTCTGGTGGCAGAGCAACATCTCAAGCCATTATTTCTTCAGATGTAATGATGGGTGGGGGCCACGTGAGGCCTTCCAGCCATCACTACCTTGTCCTCTATACTCTCCCAAGACAATGTCTCCCCAGGTCACACCAGGTCGCATCCTTCATCACACATACACCCCCCCACCGAGTCCTCTTTCTGAATGAAATGTGTCCTTCAACTGAGATAATGCCTCTTGCTTGCCTAGATGGAGGAGGAAGACATATGTCTGTGATTGTAGAAATGCCTTGTCTTTTGACTGGGTGCTATAGGAGCCAATTCCTAGAGGTCGTGGGGGCTTCAGCCCCCACAATAAAATATTTGAGGGGCCTGGGTCCCTGCAAAGGTGATGGGCATTGCCATTCAAATGGTGTGTGCGCACCATGTCATGCAGGGCAAGGCTTACCTGGGCCTCCACAATATTTTATTCAAAGCACCCCTTGGTGGGTGCAATGGAAAATTTAAGTTGTAAGTTGCTTTGAACTTCTTTTTTAGGGGGGGGAAGTGCCATTATGTTGTATTTCAATGTTGCAACCCACCCTTGGATCTTAGGGTGAAGGGCAGGCAATAACTTTAATAATCATTATAACTATAATCACATCCATTGTTCTGCCTATGGCCTGACCTACCACTGGAATGTGGGTCTTCGAAGGTTGCCCACAAGGGAATGTGGCACTTTCACTCCTCTGCCTGAAACCACCACTTGAACAAATTCTGATTTGCAACCAGCTTCTAACTCTGGTCTCAAATCTTGGCATAGTGGACACTCAAGCCCGTGTGAAGAACCTTCCCTATGCATAGAAACATAGCATGTTCTGGAGAGGCCTTCTTCACAAATGGAGAGAATGCTGCTGCATTCAAGCCTGCTTACAGGCTTCCCACGGGCATCAGGTTGGCCACTGTGAGAACAGGACGCTGGACTAGATGGGCCTTTGATAAAGGGGCAAGCTGTTCTTTTGATCTTACGAGAACATGGCAGGCTCATATGGAACACAGCTGAAGGAAAGCACTAGCAACATTATTTGCTCCCAATATACATTCATAGATCCCCAGGAGCTAAAGACTCCCCTAAATTTCCACCTGAACATTTGATAGGATATTTTCTATTCCTATTCCCAGTGTTATCTGCAGATAATTTTATTTAGAGGTCAAAGGGGGGGGGGAGAGAGAATGTGAGAGGGAGGAAGAGAGTGCAATCTCAAAGTAGAAATAAGCATACAGCCTATGAATCCTCAGAGAAAAATCCACATGCAATTAAACCTTCTCTGTGCTGTGATATATATAGTTCTCTAGGTTAGCATTTCTGGGCTTGTAATGCTAGACTTCTTTTATAATAAAACAAAAAATAAAAATTCATTTAATTACACCATATGTAGAGCTTATAAAGTGAAAGCTGGTTATAAATATATAATGCATGAACTGGTATTTTCTCAAAGCTGCCAATGCACACTGGCGGTATAATCAAGAACTCTGCAAACTACAATAATGATAACCAAAGATCTATATCTAACTTGCTGATTCCCTATTAAACCAGTGACCGTTATTGTGCTTTGTGTGTTAACACATGGTACCATCAAAAGGCAGTTTGAAAAAAATGTATTTAAGCCTGAAACTCTTCACTGTTCATTACTCCTGGAAGTGAAAGCAGTAACTACTTGACTCGCTCACTATCATTACATTTTTTTTATTACCCATTGTGTGTGTACTGCCATCAGTTTCCACCATCTGTTTCCTTAGGTTTCATTTTTTGCATGATGATCCATAAAACTCACATCTTTTTCATCTCTTTTTACATTTGCTAAACCTTCTTTTGCTTAGAAATATGTACACAAATTTTTGATGATCAAAATATATTTGTTTTCAAAAGGCAGAAGTCTATGCACTCCAATAGACCAAGAGTAAATCCTATTCATGAAAAGGCACTTCAACAGCTCAACCTCTTTGAAGATCAGCCTCAGTTGTGTACAATAAACTGAGTGCTTTAAAAGTGGAGGGGGGGCTGTCACATCCCCACCACCATTATATCAAGTCTCTGTGCACCTGTCCAATGGACTATGACTAGCAGAGACTGGGAAATTATTCCAAGCTCATATCAGATTAAGTTGCAAATGATCAAAGTTCTTACAAATAAAACTCCAGAAAAACTCAGTTCAAGGCCTGACACGTGTAATAGCCCTTTGGACAAATCTGGCACTCCAAATGTTCTTGAACTCCAACTCCTATAAGCCCCAGCCAACATTACCAATGAACCATGGGTAATGAGAGTTGTAGTCCAACAACACCTGGCAGACCACAGGTTCCCTATCTTTTCCTTAGGAGAATTGCATCAACCACTGCTGGTCCTGCTGGAATTTCTCAGTTAGTGGGAATGACAGACAAAGTTTGGCAACAAGGGCTTGGGGACATAAGGATGGGATTGGAGAAGCCAGAGAATTTGGCGGCCTGAAAAGCTCATCAGCCACTTAGAAGACTATTTTGGCAGATGAAATGATAAAACACCACCATCCCTTCTTTGGATTCTTTGAGTACTTCTTCACACAAAGCACTCATGGACACCAACTTAGATGACGTCAGAAGAGGCTTAGACAAATTCATGGAGGATAATGCTAACAAAGGCTACTACACTTTGCCTTCATGGTAAGGCTTCTGAATACCTGTCAGGCTTCAGGAATTTGGCTTCCTCCCCCCTTTGGCAGTAGATAAGCAGAACAAAGAGAAATAAGTCTCTTAACAGTTAGAATTTTTAATCACAGTGAGAGAAAAAAAATCCATTCCTAGGAATGAAGGTGCTCCCAATTAAGGGATCCACCCACTTCCTCCCTAGTCACCCACATCACTACCACGTCTTGCAACCTGATCTCATGGCCACTGTGCTTTCTGTGCTGCCACCTTATCTGCTCTTCTTGACCTTGGGCTCAGCAAAAGCGAGTCTGTTAACTCTCCCAGGTCTCCTCCTCCTAGCTGTTCCCCATCCAGTACTTCCCAGCTTCTGCCTTCTGAACTATGTCCCTCTGCAAACCACTGTTCCAAATCTATACTGTCCTCCAGCTCCTGGGAAGATTCAGCATCCTGATTGGGGGAGGGGGAGCTTCCCACCATTACTCCTCAGTGCAGCCCTCCTCAGCGTGGTCCCTGACAATGCCAGTTGCTGGAAAGTGCAAGAGTGGACTGTGCTCTTGTGCTCAGGGCTTGCTTGAGTGTTTCCCATAGACATCTGATTGTCCACTGTGAGAAAAGGATGCCGGAGTAGAGGATCCATTGGTCAGATCCAGCAGGCTCTTCCTGTGTTGTTATCAGATCCTGGCTTGGATGAACTACACTGGCAACTGCAACCGATTCTACTTTATAGGGATCTCTTTACATGCACCTGAATGAGCTCTTTAGGGAAAGGGCAGGATAAAAATGCAATGCATAAAAAATAAAATACACCATGCAGTTATCCATATTTAAAAGCCGTGTTTTAAACATCCACAGTATAACAACTCCTAATAAAGCACATCCACACGTAGTAATTGTGTTACTCATAAGCCCCTTTTTAGTCTGTGGGTACACAGCAAATTCACAAGAAAGTACGTAGATTATGCAGCACGCCCATTGAATGAGAGCCAACCTCCCACTGAGTTAATAGACTCCAGCAGTTTGTAACATGCTGTTACCATCCCGTCAATATCAATACACCACAATAATTACGTTTCCCTGATATGCAGCGATGCGATAGAGCGTAACATCTCTCCTGCTTTCAGGAGAATTCCTGCTGCCCTAGGCATAACAGAAAATGACTCCCTCTTTCTGTTAGAACAATTTCCTACCTGGTTTTCTTTTGCCCTGGGCAACTGCTTTGCCTGTCCAAAGAAAAGAAGGCGTTATAGGGACACAGGGCATAAAATTATCTATCTGACCGTCTGAGACAGTTATTTGCAGATGAATGCCATTTCATGATTGTTCTTTATACAAGCCAAAAGTATCTCAACCGGTCAGCTTAATTCAAAAAGCGTATTGTTGAACTGGAAAATGTAAAAAAATAGGAGGCAAATAAGATTATTTTTCTTGCTGCCCACTATGAAAAATTACATTTATTTGTTTTATTTCATAAAATTTCTAAACTGTTTGGGGGAGAGACCCTAAAAATGGCACATAACTTCATATAACTTATGTCATTAAGTTTCTGTGTGCTCTGGCACTCATCGTGGTACTTCATGCACCAGAAGTGGTTTAGTCATGCTGCTCACATGACTGGGAAAGCTGTCTGTGGGCAAATGCCGGCTCCTTTGGCCTGAACGCGGAGATGAGTGTCGCACCCCATAGTCGCCTTTGACTGGACATGACCATCTGGGGGCCCTTTATCTTTACCATTTTACCTAATGCCATTATATAAATTATGCTTTCAGTACATTATTTCACCCCATTCATTTCAATGCAAAAGAAATGTAATGAAAATTGTGGGAGGGGGACAAAATCAATGATATAGCATTTGCAGACTGAAAGCAACCACAACAGTGAATGCAGATCATATTGAATAGTAGGCTCATGGCACGAGTGGCGCTGTGGTCTAAACCACAGAGCCTAGCACGTCAAAGTGCAAGTAGATAAATAGGTACCACTCTGGCGGGAAGGTAAATGGCGTTTCCGTGTGCTGCCCTGGTTCACCAGAAGCAGCTTAGTCATGCTGGCCACATGACCTGGAAGCTGTACGCCGGATCCCTCGGCCAATAAAGCGACATGAGCGCCGCAACCCCAGAGTCGTCTGCGACTGGACCTAATGGTCAGGGGTCCGTTTACCTTTTACCTATAATTGTAGAGTTGGAAAGGACCACAAGGGTCATCTAGTCCAATCCCATGTAATGCAGGAATATTTCACCCAAACATGGGCTCAAACCCATGACCCTGAGATTAAGAGTCTCATGCTCTACTGACTGAGCTGTCCCAACGTCTCCACCTATGATGAAATGTGACAATGTTTGGGGCTATTTAGTTTAGAGAAAGGTAATAAGAGAAAACATCAATCAATCAATTCAATTGCATTTATGAATCGCTTCCCATAAAATACCTGGATGGAAGTGATTTCACAGTAACCGCAATGAACAAAAAAACAAAGCAAAAAAATTCATATTTAAAATCAATTTCAAATTCAATACAGAAACAGACTGAGATAAAGATCTCCATTTAAAAGCTTACTGAAAGGGAACATAGGTGCCCAAAACTCAATAGAGACAGCCTGTGCCTGATAGATGGAGTTCCCATTAGAGATGTATAAATCTATGCATGTTGTGAGAAAGTGGGTAGAGAGATACATTTTCTCCTTCTCTCATAATACTAGAACCTGGTAGAGCCACCCATTGAAGCTGTTGAAAGATCCAGGACACACAAAGGAAAGGTCATTTTTACAAAGCCCATATCAAACTATGGCATTTGTTTGCACAAAATGTAGCAATAGTCAGGTTAGATATATTTTAAAATGGATGAGGGGGGAATCATGGAAGATAAGACTACTAGAGGCTCCTAACCATGGTGGCTAAGCTCTGCCTTCACTCTTGGAGGCAGTATTGTCTCTGAATACCAGAGGAGTCACAATTGGGGAGAGTGCTGTTGCGCTCAGGTCCTGGTTGTAGGCTTCTCATAGGCATATGGTTGGCTACTGTGAGAAGAGAACATTGGACTAGAGATATTGGACTCCATTCCACCAGGGTTCTTCTTATGTTCTTAAAAGGCAGAGGTTGTTTTCGTCATTCAGAGGAATGCTTGTCCCTGCATCTACCTGATGTGTTATCTGCTGAACCCTCCTCCAATTAACCCCAACATTTGCAGTGTGGCAGGTGGCAAACAGGGACGGAGCATTTTTGGTTGTGGCTAGAGATGCAAATCTTGATAAAACTGACATGAATCAGCAGTTCCTGGAGGAATATGAGGACTGGAAGATTCTGCACATCTCAAAATTCTGCGATGCAATACTTGGCTCAAAAAATCAACCAAGATGTCTGTCTAAATGTACATGCTTAGCTAAAATACTGAATGTCGAGAAATTATATTTGTATCCCACCAAAAACTGAGTTAAGAGATGGTGTTTGCTTATGGTAACCGAATAAGCTTCAGAGCTGGTGTGGGTATTTGAAACCAGGTGTTCCCAGTGCAGGTCCATCACCCTTTTCATTAAAGTACAGTGTTCCATTTTAGACTGTTCTATCCTTTCTAAGTATAAACCAGGGGTGGTGTTCTTATGGCTCTCCATACATTGTTGAACCAATCAGCTACAGCCAGCGCAATGGGCCAGGGATTATGGAAGATGGAGTTCAACAACATTTGGAGGGCCACAAATTCTACACCCTGGTATAAACAACACAGAGACTCAATAAATTGTATATGATAATAACTTACTGTGGAAATAACTTTCAGTAAATGCAACAAACCTCTTCCCTGTTACATGTTTTAAAATGATGAAAGGTGTGAACATTTTAATCCCAACAGCACTGAAAACAAAATTGAAAGAATATTAAGAGTGGTGGGATTCTTATTTTAGTAATTTTCATAGTGTTTCCTGTTTTTAAAAGTCATATTCATTTCCAGTGACAACAACAAAATCCAGGCTTTTGTAATAGTCTTGTGGTGGGAAGAAGTGTATGTAAAAATTCACTCTCAGAAGACAGAATAGTCTGTGATCCAGAGAGTCAATTAGGTGTGAGAGCATTTCTAAGGAGAAACCAAAGGGAGATAGTGCACATCTGAGATGACAACATTCAAAAGGGAAAAACTATTGCAGCCCATGCGTGCTCTTTCACTTTTGAAACTAGCTATTTGTATGTTTCAGATTGGTTTGTAGTTAGCCTGTGAAGCTTTCAGAGACTGTCTCTCCCTAACCTCAAAGTTTCAAGGCCATCAAGTGGCAGAATCTAGGCCATGAGTGAATGCAAGAGTCTTCTGGCCAGGCAGCCCATCCTTTTAAGAATCCATAAGAATCCAAGAGTTTTGAAATGCATATTGAGTTTCCATGGCAACATAAAATCCCTACATTCTTATAATCAGAAGCTGGGTTTCCACTGATACTGGTGCGAGAGCTACACAGGTTCAATCATTTATTCAAGAAATAGAATTACAATCCCTATTTTATTTGGGGGGGGGCATTTGCAGTGAGGCCAAGGTCGCTGGGGCAGGGGCACATGAAGAAATAAAATGACATGACAACATGTTGGGATCAAAATGGCTCAACTTTTATTGATTACAGATGTCAGTAGGCTTTGGCATAGGCAGTTGGTATGTATCCTGAATCAACCACCCCGATTGCAGGCTAATTACTTCACCAGGGTCAATCCTGAATTAAGAATCCCCATAAGATGCACATCAAATATGGGCAACCCCTCCAGGATAGCAGTAGGGGGGTTCCATGGCCTGTTAGCCCCTGTCTGGGCATTCAGATAGAATCCTTCTGGGGTACCCTGATACTTTGATCAGGAAGAGAGGGTCATAGCTCCTTCCCACCCCCTCTGTTTAGACTAAGGATTCAACTCAATGTTTTTTCCCAAGTTGCTGTGAGCTAAGCAAACCCCTCCAAACTAGGCCAATCCTCCCAGGACCCAAATACAGCGGCCAAGTAACTTCACAGCAAAGTCATGCACATGTGTTGCCTGCTTAACATCGGGCAGGGCCAAACTTTCGGGGTGGGCAGGTAGAACATCTGTTGCTGACTGCACTTCTGAAGACAAGAGCAGCCAGTTTAAATGGGTTGGAGATGGACCTGAGTAAAGCCAGGTACAGGTAGGCTTCAAGCAGGTCTGCCCTAAAAGGACCACCCCCTAAATTGGCTATCATTGGCCCATTTAAATTTAAATTGAACTAGAGCCTCAAAACTCCACATTGTCAGCCAAGTCTAATGACAATGCCAGCCAGTCACATGGGGGGTTTTTCAGGCCTCCCCCCTCCCCACTTGCCAGCAGTTGCAGCAGCAGCCGTCACCGCAAAGATGGTGAGTGGTCTTTTTCTTAGATAAATAGATCGCGTGTGTGTGCATCTGTCTGTCCTCTCTCTCAAGCTTGTTTTATTCAGATTTCTACAGAAAGGAAAGAAACCCAAACTAAGCAATGGAAACTGAAACCCAATAGCTCACAAATACACAAAACTACCATATAAATTTAAAATAAGCTGTACTTCCACCTAGGATAGTAAGAATGGTGCATTAACAACAATTTTCGAGGTAGACTTATACGGAAAAATCCAGTTCCACTCTCCTCATATTTCTCTCTCTCTCTCTCTCTCTCTCTCTCTCTCTCTCTCTCTCTTTCTCTCTCTCTCTCAGATATTTACTTGGTTTGGAATTCTAATGGTTGTTGATATGCCCTCCAACTTTAGATTATTATATATTAAACAATATTTTACAGGTAAGTAACTTCAGGGCAGGGACAGCCAATGTAATGCCATCAAGATGCTGCTGGACTTCACCTCCCATCATTCCCAACCAGCATGGCCAATAGCTAGGGAATATGGGAGTTGGAGCACCACAACCCCTGAAGGACACCACATAGTCTACCTCTTCTGATGGCTATCTGGCCCACCAAGACTTTCCTTGTGTTTTCCACTGGGTCAGTCAGGCTGAAAGTTGTGTGAAAAACTGGAGTGCCAATACCTATGATGGAAAATGTTACTGTTTTTCAAAATAACAGCTCTCTTCTGACACCCCTAACAGGAAATATGCTTCCAATGACTTGCTTTTTAGATCACAATAATGTGGTGTTAAAACCATGACTTCCCTGAAAGGTCAGTTTCACTTAACAGCAAATTTACTCATTACCGAAGTTCTGCAGGGCACTTGATTGTTAACAGAACGACACCTGTGTAGAATATTGCGAGCCATGCCACACAAAGAACAGTATAAAACCATGGACCAAAAGTATTTATGTGAGCCAGAAATGAACCCATATGGCTGATATTTTGAGAGTCATCATCTAAAGTTTCCCTTCGATTTCACCATAAATGGCTCCCTTCTTCTTCATCATACATACTGCCTGACATTTATCTCAAACCCTTCCACATAGCTAAAGTACATGTTATTTACTGTTATCAGAGACAAAATGTAGGATCTGCAGTACACGTTACCATGTAATTACCATTGCCTGAAGCACGTTGCCATGCACTTTCCTGGGGAAATGATGTGTTATTTTCACAGTAACTATGTAATTAGGAATTTTCTCTCTATACCTACAGCAGGAACACAGCTTTGAGATTTAACAAAGATTGTTACTTAGAACAACTCTGTTCTGTATTGATAGGGATGCCATATCAACACTATTATGAGAATAAGATAAAGTTCTGAAATCCTGTGAAGTTAACACAGAAACTATTATCCTTTGTCAAAATCGGAGTGTATATTCAATTGAATTGTTTTTAATGAGAAGCACAACTGGGGAAAGTAATTGTTAGTAATTGTCACACATAAGCATCACTACTTCTATATTTCCTCCTTTATCAAGCTCTTTGCACGCCTGTAACCAGAGCTCTGTGTGTGTTTATGTGTGTAATAATGTGAGAACACACTGTGTGACCTGGAAGTATTTGTGTTCATCAGAACATCTGAATACAGGGATTTCTGCCTCACAGTTCCTCTGGAACTTCTGTAATAATTGCAGGGATTATTGCACCTTCAACATCCAGGGCATGGTCTTCTTTCAAGGTTTTTAGATCTGGTGGTGGGACTCACCTGAATACTGCTCCTTCTGGGGACTCAGGAGCATTATGTAAACTACAAAAATCATAAATTGCCAAATGCTAACCTCATGCCACTTAAGTAGTAAGAATTCTAAAGTGTCTGACAAAAGATAAGAAAATTATTGGTGCTGTGTCTTTGTAACAAAGTTGATTGCAGATTGGTGAGTCTTTGTAAGATGGCAAAGTGAAAAGAAGAAGAGACTGTAAGGACAGTGATGCAGGTGAAAGCTGACACGCAGGAAAGAGAAATCTATGTTTCTGTCATGAAAGCTTTGATGGAGTGTGTTTGTGATGAAACAGTAAAATCAAATGAAAAACAAATTCAAGATAAAATGTGCCTGATTAAAGCTGTGCTCAGTTCTAATACTGCCTTGTAAACTGTTTCTTCCTCCTCCCCATGCAACATAACCTATAGGGAGTACTTTTAAAATGGTAGGACCACTTATGCTCTCACTTATTCTCACAAGACCTTGCTGTACAATTCGATGCATCTTCCTCAGAGAAATAAAGATAAGAAAGAGCAGCTCACGTGCCTCTCCAGAAGTGTGTCGCTAGAGCAACTGCATCTGCTTCTGACCTTTTCATTTTTGTTCAGTAGATGCAATTGTTTAAGGATAGTCTCAGATACAGCAGGGTGAACTTCTGCACTCAGATGCTCTGAGGATAATTTATGCATGTATCCTGCAAAAGAAGACCCTTTAAGCCCATAATTTAAAGCACATCCAAATTATGTGCCATAATTTAAAGCACATCCATAATAATTCTGGGAACTGTAGCTCACACCCACACACCCTAGAGTTATAATTTGCAGCACCATTAACTCCATTTCCCTGGATTATTTGGGGGAGAGAGCATGCTTTAAATATGCTTTAATAGAAAGCTGATTAACACCACCAAAAATTTGACTCATCTAGCTCAATAATGTCTACACCAACTTTCCCAAACGTAGTGCCTGCCAGATTCTAACTCCCATAAGTCCCATTCATCACTAGCCAACAGTTAAGAACAGGCTCGTAGGGGGCTGGGGGCAGCTGGGTACACTTGCTGTGGGCCTTGGAGGACTAAGGCAGCCAAGGGGCCCACCAGGAGTCTGCTGGACTTGCACTGTCATGCCAAGAACAAGATTCCTGTCCTGGGCCTCAGACAAGCTCTACATGGGCCTGGCTAAGAATAATGAAAGTTGACATTAAAAACAGCTGGAGAACCACAGGTCTACATAGACTGGCAGTGGCTCTCTAAGGTTTCAGTCAAGCCCTTCCCAACCCTTACCTGGGAGAAGCCAAGAATTGACTCTGGATCCTTTTGCATTCAAATCATGTGTTGTAACTAAGAGTTGTAGCTCTTTATCTCAATGAAGGTGGCAGTCTTCAAATGAGGACCAATCAGCAGGAAAGTACAGGATGAGCAAGTTATCCTCACAGGTATGGTATCTCACAACAAGGGGATCAGGACCCCCCCCCCATTTAAAGTCTCTATCCAATGTGATATAAAATTAGTCAGCTGTTACCATTTCTAGCCCCAAAATGAAGGTATTTCTGGAGTTTTCTGGCGTTCGGAGTCAACCAGATAACAATGGTGTGTTTGTGCATGTGTGTGTGAATGTTTGTGCATGTGAATGAGACTAGGACATACTATACCTAAATATTTTGCTCATTTTTAGAGCCATCTGCCATTTTCTGCTTAAATATTTACAGTATTTAGGTTTGTTGCGATATTTCTTCTTCCCATGAATGCCTGTTGACCTTCAGGTGTGAAGATTAATAATATGGAATGCATCATATAGAGAGTTTCTCAAGAGCATCTGGTTGGTCACTGTCAATATAAAAGATGCTACACTTATGTGGACACTTGACTGGACCCAGCTGTACAGCTCCCATGTGATAAAAAGGATACCAGTTCATGAAAAGCATCAACACTAGTCATATCCTGGGGAAAACAATTTAGCTGAACAACACACCTCTCTCATAACAAGCCTAGACAACTTAATAGCTGCAATTGCCAAGCAAAATGACTCAGGTAGCTACTCTTCTAAAATAATAATAATAACAAATCCACACTTCATCATTAGAAAAAGGTGTTAAATCCGAGTCAACTAGCATTAATGTCACTGTGACATCTTTGCTTCCTCTCAACCAATAAGAAGCTGTCTGCTGCATACTAATTAATTATTCATTGAAAAACAATTACATGTGGATTCAGAATAGAAGCCAAAGTAACAGGTACCAAAATGAATTTCCAGTGCATTTCAGGGTACTTTAGACAACTGAGCCATATGCATCTCAAGTTTGCACCATAATAGTTCGGTCTTTACTTAAGCACCTGTAAGAAACCCATGCATTCCTAGTCAAAAATACATCCCACTGAGTTCAATAATACTTACTCCCAAGTAAGTGCATGTAGGATTGAAACCTATGTTGCATACCACTCTGGCCTAGCCAGCCCCCTAGATCAGTAAATGAACCCCAGAAATAAGCTGACAGGACCTTTGAAGTCCCAACAAAAGGGGTTCCAAAGGGAAGTATTACCTGATGTCACTATGGCATCAGGTGATTGTTGGGTGCAGAAGGGAAGTGGAAGGAGCTATGGGGACTGGCTGGGGGTAGGAGGAGCTGGGGGATGTCAGGGCAAGGTGTAAAGGGTGGGGTTGTTGGGATAGCAGGTAGGGGTTTAGCAAGCAAGTGGTAGGTGGAGTCAACAAGCAATACTAGTGGGGGGTAGGCCCTAGTAATACATTTAAAAACCTGTGACTGCAAATCTAAACCCAGTTTTCTGGGAGTAAAAAAGTAAAGGACCCCTGGATGGTTAAGTCCAGTCAAAGGTGACTATGGGGTTGCAGCGCTCATCTTGCTTTCTGGCTGAGGGAGCCAGCGTTTGTCCACAGACAGCTTTCTGGGTCATGTGGCCAGCATGACTAAACCGCTTCTGGTGCAACGTGACACCGTGACAGAAGCCAGAGCTCACGGAAACACCATTTACCTTCCCACCACAGAGGTACCTATTTATCTACTTGCACTGACGTGCTTTCAAACTGCTAGGTTGGCAGGAGTGATCCCCATTGCACCCAATTGGACTTACTTTTGAGTCAACATGTCTACAGGCTGTGCTGTAAAATGCTTATTTCAAATAATCTGTCAGTAACTTCCTTTCAGAATTGTCCCATTTTCTCTACCATTCTGGAGAACTTCAATATTACCAAGCATACAGATCTCACAACTTTTTTCCTGGGAGTGTGGAGGAGGAACACACCATAAACAACAGAAAATAGAATCCATCATGTGGCTAACCTGCAAGATGCATTTGCAAGCTTTGTTGCCCTCTTTCAGAACTGTACAACTTCATCCTTTGCCAGAAGTTCTTAAGTTCTCTTCTTTTTAAGTGAGATCAAAAGCTCTCTTTCTCCATGCCTGAAGGAAATGAAGTCTGAAAGCTAAGCCCTTCGGCTACCCCTCCAGAAACATGATACTTCCTCAGATAAGCTCAACCACCTTTGGAAACGGGATACCTTTCACCTACCAAGCCAGGTGGCATCATTCCTGGAGTCACTTTTGGACTTGAGATTCTGATTCAACAACTTTCTAATGTTGTTTTCTATCCATCTCACACTTCAATTGTGTTATTTCTTTGCCCTGTAAAAAGATAAGTATGATCTCATCTTCTGTTCCCACCAAGCACCTTTATGCATAAACACAAGGACATTTGTTTTGGTTCTTGAGGGGCTTCCTTTTAAAGTTTTATTACTGTGATGTTTTCTATACACTTCTATTTTCCTAAACTTCACTAAAAGTAATAAGGTTATTTTGCTGGCCAAGCCCATCCCATGATGGTGTGAAGAGACAAAAACAGCAAGCTTATATGGATATTCTCATAGGGTTCTGCAAAGATCAATCACATCTGTGCATGTTTTCTCATCCTCTGTTTGCTCATTAAAATAATCAAAGGAAGACTCAACCTTTAGCAACACAACATATTCGTTCTAGGGTTGGCAGGTTATGTTTGAGAAACCCACATATGGTATAACAACAGATCCTAAAGCTTAGCAGGATTTGTGTTGTCGGAACTGAAAGGGAGGGGAAAAAACTCAAAGCTATGCATGATTTTTCAATGACTTGCTCCTCTTTACCTAGCACGAAAAGTAAATACCCATTGTAATCAGTATTTCGGCAGACACAGTCCCCAAAGGGTTTGCATTCATTTGTAACATTTTTGAGAGGCCAAGGGAGCAATTCTTTGCAGAAGGAGCTGGTGTAACAGAAGCTGGTTTAAGTTAAGCAGTTGTAAATTTACACCACATCCAAAACCTGTTCAGTAGTGAGACAGCTGCTGCCACTCTGCCTAAGTCTGGCAGAGGGAAAGCAAACTTTTTAAAATAGCGTTATATGCCGGGCAGCCTGGTCACATGATCAGGCTCAATGGGTTGGGGATCCAGCCTAAGTTCCCTTTCTTTCTTTGCTCGCACACACCCCATGCCCCCGGAGCACCCCTTTGTGGGGGAGGGGGCAGATTTGCACTGTCCTAGGCTCAACCAGCTAAACCGGGATGTTCAAATTATGCTGGCATATCTTCAGCTGAGCCATGAGTGGGGACATAACCCTGGCTGAGCCTAGCTGATCCAGGAAGCAGCCAGCTGAGCCAGAGAGCCACTTCAACCTAAAGCTGCTAATTCTAACACTTCTTGCCACAGGATTGCCTTTGTTGGTTCTTAAAAGCATGTTACATTTTTAAAGGTGTGCCTCTACAAATATATTTGAACACCTACAAATGTAAGGTATATGAATGAAACTAGCATGGACACATTAAATTAAGCATGTACATGTGCCAATTAAATGTGCACATTTGCTAAAAAGCTAGGATTTGACATTAGCTCCCAGCTAGCACAGCTACTTGATTTGATCCTGTGTAATTATCGTGATTGATTTGTGGGCCACCTTTCCATAGGAAGTCATATTCAAGATGCCTCACAATGTCAAAAGAGTTTACAAAATTTGCTAAGAGACACAAAACTTAACAAAATTAAAATAATATATATTTAGCTAGTGAGAATATATCTTATTTAAAAATACACAATAAAATAAACTATCCACCAATCATTCATAATAAAGGTAAAGGTAAGGTAAAGGACCCCTGGACAGTTAAGTCCCATCAAAGGTGACTATGGGGTGTGGTGCTCATCTCACTTTTCAGGCCAAGGGAGCCAGCATTTGTCTGCGGACAGCTTTCCGGGTCATGTGGTTAGCATAACTAACCTGGCACGCGGAGGACAGTGACGAGTGCCAGAGTGCATGGAAACACCATTTACCTTCCCGCTGCAGTGGTACCTATTTATCTACTTGCACTGGTGTGTTTTCAAGCTGCTGGGTTGACAGAAGTTGGGACAGAGCAACAGGAGCTCACGCCATTCTGCAGATTTGAACTGCCAACTTTCCGATCGGCAAGCCCAAGATGCTCAGTGGTTTAGACCACAGCGCTACCCATGTCCCCATCATAATATCATCATTCATAATAAAAACACAAAAACATACTTTCCTCTTTCAATGAGCCTTTTAAGTTGAGAACTTTCTCTATCCACGTCTGTATTAGAATTGTTATTTTAAGAAGTTTAAAATATACTTTTATTATTTGTGCTTATGTTTTGTTTGCTTCCCTGGGCTCATTTGGGCTAAACAAACAAATTTACATGACATCAAACTAAATACTTACAGTGAGCTACACTATTTGATGATTCTACAATAAGTTAGGTCATTGCTTCTTCTTCTGCAGCTAGCAAAGTCTTACAACTACAGATCTTTCCCAAACTTTAGATACAGGCCCAGTTCAAACCCTCACCGAAAACATGGTTTACGGTATATGAACATAAATGAGCAGCAATGATCCTCAGGCTCAAGTGGATCGCCTCCTCTCTCCTCCTCCTTCAGAGGAGAAGAATGAAAACAAGTATTCGCTATGCATGAACTCAAAGAGCTATGGTTTCTTCCAACCACAATTTAAACAAACTGTTTATCTTGGTAACTTGGATTAACAGATTAGCTGAAAGAGCTTGTCGGAACAATTTGCAGTGTGCCATTCACACCATCTGTGACATCTGCCATTGCATCTACCATAGAAAATAATAACTTCATTGTAGAAAAGCAGGGAGCACAAAATAAGAGATGCTTGGCATTCTGGGTGCGCATCCATTAAAAAACTACCAGTGCCATGTGGGAATAACTGTTCTAGTCTCCATTAAAGACCATGGTGATAAGATTGCAGCCTGTTATCATTCTCCTTTCAAATCTCCTGGCTGCTACAAGCTTCTTTCCGCGAGTCCCGCAGCTGGTGATGTGTTTGAAATAAAATTACATATACAGACACAACCAAGGGGGCCTCTCACCGTTGCTCCATTTCTTCTGCTTTGTATAGCAAGCATAGCAACAACAAAAAGGAGCTTTTCTTCATTTCTCGAGAGTCGACAGAGATGTGCAGTGACTAGCAATCGATGCCAAATAGCCTTCCTTTCTGCAGCATAGAAATTCACATTAGTTTTAAAAAGCATTTTAGATTTGTTGTTCCTAAAGGGGAGGTGCGGGGGGGGGGAGCTACACAGCATAATCCAATCTTAATTCTGAAATCAGCCTGGTGATCCACAGCATGACATTCTGGCAGGTTAATGCTTAAGCCTTTGCTTCATCTGAGCTGCATGCTAGGAAAAGACTGGATATAAGGTTTGCTCAGGTGTGTGTGTGTATATAGAGGGGGTGGTGGTTTGGGATGTTGGCAAACTTAATAGCTGGGTTATTTAGCTATGGCTGTAGCTAAGTTGTAAACCACCTGCCTTGTATGCAGAAGGTCCCGGGCTCAATCCCCAGCAACTCCAGGGAGGACAGAGAGCAGGGCCGGCCCTCGAGCAGCAGGATCACGGGGGCAGCAGATCTGGCCTCCCAGGAATGATTCACTCACTGCCACTGCCACTGCTGCAGCAGTGGCAGCAAGATCTGTAGTATGCTCCTTCGAAGCTAGATCTGCTGCTTCCTCAGAAGCAGCAACCACCAAATGCCACCTTTAGAGTATCCTCTTGGTGAATAGGATGCTTCCATCCCTTTGTCAGGCTTGACCCAAGGGTGGAGTTGTGGCCTGCTCTCAGCATTAGGCCGCTCTGCAAGAAAGTTGCCTCCACAGTTCCCTCGTGCACTGGATTCCCGCATCAGAGAGGGGCGGCAGCAGTGTTCTCTGCCGCTTCTGCTCCCTGGGTTGGGTCTGGGTGAGGTTGGTGGCTGTGCCCTCACACAAACCCTCAGCCAGCCCAGGAACAGCCCAAAGGAGAAGGAGCCACTGCTGCTGCCGCACCAGCCCCGGGCCCAGGTGCAGTTTCTCCTCAAAAAAATGTGCCGGGGGGGTCCCCTCCACCCCCACCCCCTGCTATGCCATGGCTCATGCATGGCAACTATGAGAACAAGACACTGGACTAGATAGGCCAATGGCCTGATGATCCATCAGGTTCTTCTCATATTCTTATGTTCTTGATCAGAAATATATATTTCTGTTCTGGTTCTCCAAGATGCAAAGCCATTTCATTTTCCACCTACCATTTTGTGTATCACACCAAATCGTGGTAGGGATACTTGTTTATTGGCCCTTAGATAGCAAGACATTATCGAATTGTGTCCATTGCAAGCAAAAAATAATTTTAAAAAAATCCAGCACACAGTTCTATTCTTTCAAGTGGTACTTGCATGAACACATGGGTAAAAAGCAGATTCATGTGTGCACATATGTAGACATGTAAGCAAATCTAGTACTGTGTGAGGGGAGAAAGGATATCAGAAACAGAGAAGAAAATGATTCGCAGAATGAATCAGAGAAAGAGGAGGGCATAGCAGAAAGACACAGAGAGAAAAGGGGTGGTCACTTGTTACTCTGATGCCTCCCACCATTGGCCCTTCTCAAGTTACCTCCAAAAGGGTGTGGCACTTGATGGGGAGGTTGCTCTAAAATAGTTGGCTGAGTGGTACGGCATCTGCTTTGCATGCAAAAAATCCCAGGTTAAATCCATGGCATCTCCAGATGGAGCTGGGGGAGAATCCTGTTGTGATTCAAGGACCCGCCCTCTTAGCTTGGGATAAGAAAGACACATGGACACAGTATTTTAGGTTTTTGGGCTAGAAAAAGGCCACAACTTTATTGATTACAGCATGTGAGAGGTATTGGCTTAGGCATTGGAATAACAGCAACATTGACTCCACCCACTCAGTGAGGGGTGAGTCTAGCAGGGGTTAATCACCAGTAGGGGGAGCCTGTTGATGCAAATACAACTGTAAGCTCTCCCCTGATGTCAACGGGGTCATGCCATGGCCACCAGCCCAGCTGGGCATCGGACATTATCCATGACCACCAGATTCCTTTAACGGAATACCCATAAAAGAAGGGGTAGGCGATGGCCACACTCTGCCCTTCCATACACCAACCACATGTTCCAATGCCTAACTGCCAATACCAAAAAGTTGTGACGAATTGCTACGAGGTAGGCGAAAAACCAAGTGGCCGGTGCCAATTTGCCAAATGGAAAAAAACTCCTACCAGGCCCCCTAGGCAACCAGGGCAACCAACCATAGGTCCATAGCAAGGTCAGGTGCAAAAGGAATGACTAGAGGGAGGGTGAGTGGGTGACCCAATGAAGAACCCGGCAGCGCAATGAGGAACGGGGCTGCCGCGGCCGCGTTTAAGCGGCTAAACCCCGCCCCCATGCCTGCTGCTGATAGGCAGGCTTAATGGGGGCGTGGCGTGTCAGCGATGTCGTAGAGCAGGGGCTGGAACGCCCCCTGCTCCGCGCGGGAACAGTTCCCGATCACAATGCCTCCCCTCTGTGAGGAGGAGAGGATTTCTGAAACATCGGAGAGCTGCTGCAAGTCAGTTTTGACAATACTGAGTTCAATAAACAAATGGTCTAGCTCAGTATAAGTCAGCTTTCTATGCTGTACGTTGCTATGCTTCAGAAGGATTGCTGAGGCATTTTTCTTTTCTTTTCTTTTTTTACAGGAACTGATTGCAACCCCCTTTTTAATCCAGAAGGGGTTAAGGGGGAAAAACAAACTTTTTTTTTGAGAGGGAAGAATTACTGTTGTGTGTTGCAAAAACAAGATCACCCACAAGGGACAAAAAGGCATTTGTATTATTAACAGTTAAATGCATCATGGTTTCTGTTTAAGTACAATTTTGATGAATTGGTTCTAAAAATAGTATTGATCTGAGTAATCAATCTTACACCTTTTGTCAAAAGGGAACCCCCGCCCCCACACCAAAACTACATTATTGATTACCTGCATCTGTACTATACCCAAGAAAGAAAGGAAAAAGCATTTCTAGGCAACCCGGGCTTTGCTACCACTGAAATCTAAGGCAATATTAAGGGGGGAGGACCCTCTTTATTTCACTCACATTTGCCACTAATTCTTCATCTCTAACAAATGGTCAAGCTCAGTGAGGCTCAGACAAGCAATTTTCCTAACCACCCAAGTTAACACAGCACACAACAATGACTTAAAAAGCAAATTACATTTCTAAATGCTCACCTACAAAATATAGGTTAAGGGCACCTTACCATTTGCTGCAAAAGAACAAAATATGTTGTGAATCTCTATGTTCTGAAAAAGTGAAAACAAACAAGAAACTGCAGAGTGGATACTTGATTGCTTCCAACTGATTTGTGCACACTGAAAAGAGCAGATCAGCCTTCCTCAACCTGACAGCCTCCCTATATTTTGGACTACAAGTCCCATTATCCCTGATCATTGGCCATGTTGGATAGGGAGAGGTAGTCTGAAACACCTGGAGGGCACCGTGTTGGGGAAGACTGGTGCAGGGGTAGCATATTCTTCTTCCTCTTGTAGGAACATAAAAAGCTGCCTTTTGCCAAACTGAACCACTAGTGCATCTATAGTCCAACAAATCAAGCATCCTGTTTCCAACAATGACTAGCCAGATCTTTTGTGAAGCCCACAAGGAAGAACAAAAGGCAAGGGCCCTCTGCCAATGTTTCTCTCTCTGCAAACAGTATTGAAAGGTACAACTGGGGCATGCAATAACAAGTTGCATTCTACCCACACTTCCTAGTAGCTATGCTCTATTCAAGGTTTCTGACAGTAAGCCATCTCCTCCTCTGAGAAGCTATCAGCTGTAAAGAGCTACAGCATTCTACCTTTCCTCCAATTTTCTTATTTTCCTTTTACTGCTAACAGTCAAAGTGCCTTGGCCACCTGCCAGTGTGATGTGATGCCAGCGTGGTGTAATGGTGTAATGGGAGCCCTGGGTTCAAGTCCACACTCAGCCATGAAACTTACTGGGTGACCTTGGGCAGAGCCATAGCCTCTCAGCCTTACCTACCTCACAGGGTTGTTGTGAGGATAAAGTGTGGAAGGGAGAATCATGCAAACCACCTTGAGCTCCTTGGTGGAAAAGGTTGCATGTAAATGTAATAAATAAAAAATACTGAAGATGCCCATTTGGGCTGGCATTTTTCAGACCTTGAAAATTTCATTTAACAAGGAACTACAGTGATACCTCTAGTTACGAACTTAATTCGTTCCGGAGGTCCGTTCTTAACCTGAAACCGTTCTTAACTAGAGGTGTGCTTTCGCTAATGGGGCATCTTATTGCTGCTGCACCGCCGGCACACGATTTCTGTTCTCATCCAGGGGCAAAGTTCTCAACTCGAGGTAACTCCTCCAGGTTAGCTGAGTTTGTAACCTGAAGTGTTTGTAACCTGAGGCATTTGTAACTCGAGATACCACTGTAGTTCTAGCTCCAGTTCAGCATGCCCCCAAAGGATCTAATTTCCACTCACATTAATCCTTTTACAAAACAAATTAGTTGCTATGATTGCAGAACTGTGAGCAATCCTGGGGCAGCCACCACACGTGCAGTACTGTCTTAAACTTTCTATACTACCTGATTTATTTGCATGAGCTGATAAGCCCCGAGGACTTAAATAATGAGTGGTTAGACAAGGCTGCCGTGTCAGAACTACCATTTCCAGCACCACAAACCTTAGCAGCAGAGTCTTTCCTATGTTTCCCACCCCCACCCCCCTAGGATCTTCTGCAGTCCAGGTGCCTTCGAATTTTCTAATTATTATTGTTTATTTGCATATCAAAGTAAAGAACTGAGGTAAAGCTTGCCAAAATGTGATTAAGGGAATTACACTCTTTACTTAGTGCCGCCAATTGCTTTCTTGTTGGTTTTAATGAGTTCACTGTATATTCAGGGTGCTACAGGAGGCCACAAAACAAATTTGTTCAACTTTGTTGTCTATTCTTCAACCACAATCAATTGGAGGGGGGTTAACTCCCATATTTTCCTGCTGGTGTAGACTCACAATCTGTAGAGAGGATCCTGTTCTCCAAACTATATCTACAGCTGCTGCAGCGGTCTCGTGATCTTGGTTTTAAGCTTCCAGATCTGGAAAGATATACGGTACATGGGTTTTATTATAATTAAAGTAAAATCCATCTTTGTTATTTTTTTGCCATGCATGTGGTCCAGATTGGGGGGGGGGGTACATGTTCATTCTGGGGTGATCACCACAGAAAACAAAAGACAAAATACTGAGGAGCAAAAGATGCACACCACATGTTGAAGAGGCAAGCCCACTTTTCAGTTTACTTTAAAAAAAAAAAAATGTGGCTTGTCTTCTTAGCAATGCAAACAGATGCATGAAAAAATCCAAGCACCTTGCTTTGTGCATGGTTTAATGAATGGTCCTGCTCTTTATATCTGTGTATGGCTTTGTTGGATCACGACCACAAAGAATAAACGCACAGCTTGAAGTCTAGCTCAGATGCTTTTTAAGCATCCTCTCCCTTGTTGACTGGAATATTAGAAAATACAGACATTATATATATATATCACATATAATATATGCGGAGGATGAGGAGGAGAAGTGTCCCACTTCATTGTTGCTATACCTTTAAATTCAACTTTCTCCAGGTTGCATCCTGGCAGTTCTATTTCCAGATGTTTCAAATTTTGCAAACCAACACCCCATCTAGAAATGTGTCGGCGCCAAACTACTTTGTGCCCGCAGAGAAGCATATAATTTCATACCTATCAAGCAGGCTTTCACTATCTAACAGTTTCTGAAACTGCTACATTTCTTTCATCTTTCCTGCATAGGCACAATTGCCTTCTTTCCGAAGAAGCAATTCTGAAGGGAAGGAGAAGTTTTTTTAAAAAAGAGATTCTGAGAAAGATGGCAGCTGGAGTCTGCTGCAGAAACTTCTGAAGTCGCATTAAATTTTTATCAGATGTCCAAAGGGGGCACTGTTTGATGCTAAGCATTTTTCCCTCTCCTCTCACCGCCCCCCCCTTTCCCATGTACTTTCAAACAGATTTAGCCAAGCCGTTTTAATATAAATTATTCCTCTGATTATCGGATGTTGCTCTAAACAAGGCAGGTAGTAAGTAGTGATGTTTGTTTGAAGAGATGTTGGTGAGGAGGGTCAGGGGAAGGAAGGAAGACAGGGGAAAGCGCCTTTCAAAAATAACCAACTTGACTGAGTATGCCATTTTTCACTTTGCTATAAGGAATGGGTTCAACGGAGCATTAAAGCCCAGATTACCACAGAGACATCCCAATGCTAGATACCAAGTCAGGAGACATCCCAGTTACTTTCCTAATTTATGTGTCCCGTCATATCCTTCTGCCAAGGCTGAGTCCCATGACGGATGGAGCAGGCTAATTCGAAAGGCATATGCCGCACTTCATCTTCTCTCAAGATGCTGAGATGGTGGCAGAAGCTGACACTGGAGCTAAAAGATTTATGGTGATAAGCAGTGTGTGGCCTGCCAAGGCGTGCATTAAACAATGACCGACTTCCTCACTCATTGAGTACGCCCGCTAATTAGACCACAGATGCCACATTGAGTTAAGTGTGGCACCCGTGTGTCGAAGGGGGCGAGTGAAGTTGATCAGGCATTTTGCAAACAGCAATCACTCAGGAAAGCAGCCTCCTGAGACTCAATGTGTTTTTATCCTGTCATGTGCAGTGTATGTTTTATAGCACTTGCAGGACAGTAGGGGGTGAACAAATCTGTCAATTTTGTTTTCTTTCGGTTCTTCATCCCCACCCCCCGCTGCCACCGCCCCCAAATGTTAAGTGCAGTTCTCTGTATTTCTGCAACTTACTGCAATTCTTTTTCTGTCCTCATGAAAATTCATCAGCATTTTAGAGAAAATTTTCCCTAATGTAATGCATTTTCACTAATATATGCATTTGTATGCACACTTTACCCTAGTTCCTATACATTACAAAAGCATGCAAACTTTCATTTCAGCTCTGTATTTTGGCAATATTGCTCCAGGTCACAGGAGGAAAGGGGGAAGCCCCTCCAAACCCAAAATGAAGCCAAGGAGGGTCCAAATGATGCCTTTTTATATAAAAAATAAAGTCATAAAATAAATATATCGTATTTTGCGCTCTATAGGATGCACCCGACCATAGGACGCACCTTGTTTTAGAGGGGGAGGCCCTTCCATTTCTCCTCCCGCTTTGCTGAAGGGGCACTGTGTAGAGAGAGGGAGAATTTTTTTTTCTTGTTCTCCCCCTCTAAAACAAGGTGTGTTCTGTGCGTTCAAGGTGCGTTCACCCGAAGCCTCCGGAGCACAGCGGAAGTTCCAGCTGCATTCTGGAGGCTTCAGGCAGCTACCTTGGAAGCCTGGAGAGCAAGAGGGGTCGCTGCGCACTGACCCCTCTCTCTCTCCAGGCTTCAGTGAAGGCAACCCGAAGCCTCAGGAGCACAGTAGGCGTTCCCACTAGGCTCCGGAGGCTTCGGGTTCCTTTCAACCTGCGCTTTGGGGCTGGTGGGGGGAAGCACTGCTTTCCCCCACTGCCAGCCCCAAAGAGCAGGTCGGGGAACAGCGGAAAGGCTGCGCACAGCCTTCCTGCTGCCCCCCAAGCTTGTGGGGCTGGCAGTGGGGGGAAGCACTGCTTTCCCTCACCGCCAACGTCAAAGATCCCTGAAGCCTTTGGAGCGCAGCACAAGTTCCCACTGCGCTCTTCAGGCTTCGGGTTCCTTTTGCTGAAGCCAGGACTTTCCTGGCTTCAGCGAAAGGAACCTGAAGACTCCGGTAATTCTATAAAATAATGAAAACACAAATGCACCTGCTAGCAGGATATTCACATAGGATGCTGCCTTATATACTAAGTTATACCAACAGTTCACCTGCACTCTCCAACATTTCAAGCAGGTGCTTCTCCTAGCTCTGCCTGAAGATGCTTGGAATTGAACCTGAGGCCCTCTGCATTCAAAGCTGATCCTATACCACTAGGCTACAGCCCTTCCTCAAAGCAATTTTAGCCCTGATCAGTACCTGGACAGGAGACCCATCTTGAACTCATTGAGGACAACTGCAGTGTACCAAGAAGATCTGCATTAGAATTCCCATTCATGTCCTGAAACTCCTTAGCTTGTTTTGGCTCAGATACATCCTCTTTCAATCTAATTTACCTTGAATATGGTTGTGAGGGCAAAATAAGGCTAGCCTGTGTCCCCTGCCCTGAACCCTCCGTAGCATAAATAAACTGCTCAAGACTGGTAGGAGGAGGAGAATAGAAGCCCAGTTAATTAAGAATGTTGTTCTTGTAGCAGGTACAAACATAGTAATACATTGAGCTGCATCAGGGATTTATGAATTCCCTGGAAATATTACTGAATTAGGCTATCTATTATGGGTAGGCTTGGATTTAAACCTTCCACTGTGCTGAGCTGCAGTCCATGGAACCATTTAGAGACACCTTTCAACCCAACTAATACAAGGAATTTGAAAGATTTGTTGTATTCCCAATTGTTAAGAGGGCTGTTTATAACGCTTAGTCAAAGAGTGCATAAAAGCATCCTTAACTGCTTTTTAAGAAGAAGACAAAATTATCTTTCCATTGCTACCCAAATATATTACTCTGATTTTTTTCCAGCTTCAGATTTGTTGCTTTGTAGCTCAGGTTGCTTGTCTCGCTGTTTTACCATTGCTACCTCTTCAGCACTATGTCTGCAGCTTATAGCAGACATAAGCATGGAATCAAAGTTGCTGTTGTTGTTTTATATATTATGTTCAAATTAAAAATGCATACTACAGATGCAAGAAGGCACTGGTTTCCATTCCAACCTGTGTTCATCACATGCATCATTGCTTTTGTTCCACTGCAGTTCAGCTTCTGGAAAAAAAACAAAAAAAATGTGCCTTGGTATTTCTTCTTGAAATGAAAAGTGGTATATAAATTCTGTTAATCATAATTTATTCATCATACAGTCTGCTGGGAAGAATCTTACTTGCTTATTTGCATAATTATTTACATTATTTTAATGCTATTCTGTTACTATTAGGCTATTGCACCCCATTCACGTCAATGCAATGTAAACCCAATGCAAATGGTAGGGAGCCATCAATTATGTATCATTAGCAGACTGAGAAACAACAACAGTGAATATCAATGGTATTCACTGGATTGATTTCCATTCAAGACATGGGATGAACAAGCAAACATCAGCAATTTTCTGTTGCTGTCTCCATCAATATTCTTTGACATCCCTACTACACACAATATTTGTCTGAATAGCAAGAATGCAAGTATTGCAGTGCAGAGAGATTGGATCTCATGCAGCCTTGGGCAGGGTGATACAATATCCCTCAGTGATTCAACTAGCGCTGCCACCTGCATTGGCAGGTGGTAAACTGGTGTGGCCACTTCAAATATGGCTTTTGGGGTGGGAGATCACAACTTATTTAAGAGACATTGCTGAGCTAGATGGGCAAATGGTCTGACTCAGCATAAGTCACCTTCCTAGGTTCAGAAAATGGCTTCTAAAAGGATCGAATAAATGAAACAACTCTTGTTGCAGCATTTGAGGCCTTTAGTTTAGAGAAAAGGTAACAAATGGCATGATAGGTAAAGGTAAAGGGACCCCTGACCATTAGGTCCAGTTGTGACGGGCTCTGGGGTTGAGGCGCTCATCTCGCTTTATTGGCCGAGGGAGCTGGCGTACAGCTTCCAGGTCAGGTGGCCAGCATGACTAAGCCGCTTCTGGAGAAGCAGAGCAGTGCACAGAAACGCCATTTACCTTCCCGCTGGAGTGGTACCTATTTATCTACTTGCACTTTGATGTGCTTTCGAACTGCTAGGTTGGCGCCGCAACCTCAGAGTCATCCGCGACTGGACCTAATGGTCAGGGGTCCCTTTACCTTTTTAACATCTTGGCTGCATTGTGACATACACCAGATGACTACTGAAGCAGACACTTCCAGGCTTCCTTCGATGTCATACAGCACACCTTTCAGCAGTGGCAAAGTTTTATTAGCTCCAAAGTTTTTAAGAAAAGGCAGACTTAAGAATCCTCTTGGCTTGTAAATGGAAATCAGTCAATGAACTCTCAAGGACAGCATGGTTTAACTCCACAGATACGCTGCAAATTTAAAAAGAAAGGGGAGATATATTTGCTTGAGAGAAGACAGGTTAAAATATACATTTACTTTTCTTTTCTTGTTGGCATGAGTTCCTTTGTCGAGAACTAGATTTGTTATCATAACCTAACAGAGTTTAATTCACTTAATTCACAAGAAAATATGAAACACTGAAATTAAGAGAAGGAAAGTGGGACACTGAGAGGAACCAAAATTGACAGATTCACCCATTGTTACTTGACTCACATTGTCACAGCCTCATCCTCCCCCACAGAAGCCGGCTGACAGCAATAGCAGACCCAGAACACTAAGTTTTGTTTTCTAAGCCTCATTTCAGGCACAACAGCATGCAAGGTGACTTTGCCCATTTGTGTGGCCCAGAAACAAGTGGGGGGGGGGGCAGAGTTCCATCTCCCTGTCAGGGTCTCATGAGATTCTTTGAAGGATGGTCATCACCCTGCAGGAACTCACAAGAGGGAGGAGGGGCTGAGAAAGAGCTAAATGCTAAGTGACTCCCATGGAGGGGGCCAGGGTGCTTTCCAACCCTGACAGAGTGCCATTACATCAAGGCTGAGTGGAATGAGGAACTGATCCTTGCCCTATTGTCATGCCAACCCTGCTTGCCTGCTGAAGTCAATAACAATTTGACCCGATTTTCACCCAACACTGGTATCCTGTTTTAGGGCACAACAATACTTCCTCTTGTTCCATTGCTTTCCCCCAGGGGAAACTACCCTTTGGCACTCAATCAGAGAAAAGAACAATTTGGGTTTTCTCCAGATTGATACTTGTTCTTGTTTAGCACTAAGGAGTGGCTTTTCCATGGGAAAGGAGCTGGCTAGTCAAGCAGAAAACTGATTGGATCCATGTTTTCTGGTACAGGAACAGGTGTGGATGAGCCCTAAGTAATTTCACCACATCTGCCAGGGCAAAAGTTTCAAAGAAAGAAAGAAAGAAAGAAAGAAAGAAGGAAGGAAGGAAGGAAGGAAGGAAGGAAGGAAGGAAGGAAGAAAGAAAGATTGTGCGGACTACTGCCCTGCCACCATTGCATGGGCCTGGCAACACCACTTGCCTACCCACAAAGCTCCTCTAAGTTTTGCATCAGAACAGTTTTATTTTGGAAAGCATGTGAATTAGAAAACTAATTATGTAATGCCTCCAACTCAGTATGTTGCTGTTGTGGAACTCATAGTTTAATATTTTGCTGTAGTACGTAGCATTAAGCATAATAGCAACATATGTTATCTTTCTGTTGTACTTGGTAGAATGTAATTCTGTGATTTTTGCTGTGCCTATTAGTCCCTGGAAGCAACTTTTATTTACATTACAGAATTTTATTTAAGTTTTCAGCTGTGTTCTTCACATGTTTCTATGAACAAAAGCATATAGATAAATAGATTGATAGATAGACAATTTTACTTGGCCTCAGCTGGATTATTGTTAGAAAGTTTTCCCTTCTCCCTCCCCTTGGAAAAAAAAGTATGCGCTACACCCCTTCTTCTAACTGGTGGATGCTGAAAGAGATGTAAAAGATCAAATAGTGCTATTCAAAGATCAGAGGAAAATCCTGCTGTGTTGATCCGAAGTCTTTTCTCCAATTAATTCACCACGATGCCTTGTCGCTGAATCCGACAAATGAACCTACAAGACCTGTGTGAGAAATACAATTGACAGCATAATAGTTGCCACCTCAGCATACACACCAGCGATCACAACAGAGCAACATAATTCATCCTTTTGTGAGTATGTTCGTGTGTGTGTGTGTGTGTGTGTGTGTGTGTGTGTGTGTGTGTGTGTGTGGAAGGAAACCATTTTTATCTCATAGTGTATTAAAAGACCTATATAAATGCAAATGCAACCAAAAACACAATTGATTTTCTATGGATTTTCAAAGACTTCAGTATAACTAACTGCTCTACTAGACAGAAGACGTTGCCTAATAAATGTCACAATGGCTCCCCTAAAGGGAAATGGAACAATGTTACTGAAAATCAGAACTTTTTAAAATGTTCTCTAATCTTTTTGATGTCCCTTGGCAGTTTCCTGGACTACAATAAAGCCATGGGAGCCTTTTTTTAAAAAAACCACTGGTGTCAGGTGAACACTGGGACTAAGCTGCAGTGGAGGAAAACAGGGAGTCCAAACCGTAGGTGGAGTCAGAGGCAATGACAGGCAGAACCAACTAATTTTAGTGTTGTCCCCATCCTCCTGCCTGCTGAGTTCTACAAGGACAACATGGGGACTAAAAAGGAGAAAGCTGGCAGCTGTTGCCACTGCTTAAAATTGTAAGTAAGAAAGCAGGCAGGTGGAGGCTGGCTAAGTGCAAACTGAAGTTGGTGGGACACTGTATTGTTTGCCCTAGTGGACCAGCTTCCACACAAAAAATGAGGTACCTGTACAAACAAATAAATAGGAGTGATAAACTGAATATTGATTTTGTCCTTTTACTCAAAACAATGGAGAAAAGTTAGTATTCAAATATCACCACGCATTTCTGCAAAATAAATCTACATTTCTGAGAAACAGTTCTGTCCATTTCATTTTCAGAAATAAGGGTCATTTTCACATACCTTTCCTAGTGTGTAAGCTGCTGCTGCTACTGCATCCAGTTGTTTCACTGGCAGTTTGGGTGCGTGCAAAGACTTCCACCTATGTGTTGGCTTTCTCGTGTGCTTGCAGCAGCCATCATAAGAGTCACAGCATCAAACAAATGTTTTGTAAAATTGTCATGAAGCCAAACCACTTAAGTAGAAATATTTGCATGTACTTCCCCTGGTGAAGGAGAACTGTAACAGCACTAGGGGGTGAGGAGAAAACAATATTCATTTCACATCTAAAGGCAAACCTACTGTACCTGATTTGCAATTTCTGAAACAATACATGAACCAAAACACAGCCATCCTTTGAAATTCACTCTTCTCTGAATTGTGCAATGCAGTTCTCCAGCCAACAGATGTCTACAAAAATGCATGTACTAGGGTGAAATATATGCATGCATAAAAATACACATATTAGTGAAAACAACATACATTTGGGGAAATTGCTTTGCAAAAACTTGTACAGTCATACTTTGTGTTGCGTTTGCTTCAGGTTGCGCGTTTTCAGGTTGCATCCCATGGCAACCCGGAAGTACCAGAAAGGGTTACTTCTGGGTTTTGCCACTCGCACATGCACAGATGTACAAAATGAAGTCATGTGCATGAGCAGAAGCAGCAAATCATGACCCGTGCCTCCGGAACGGATCCCGTTCACAACCAGAGGTACCACTGTATTGTGAAGTAGTTTGACTTTACTGCTTTTATATATTATGGGAATGCATGTCTTGCTTGTATGCCTTGTTGCAACTCCTTGGGGAAACTTAGCTGGTGTCCCAAGGCTCATGAAACACAAAAGTACAGGCATCTGCCATTGTTGTTGTGACTAACTGCATCTCTCTCTCTAAGAGTGGGAAAACTTAAAAGCTCAAAACTTCCTTGAACATGCATCCCAAGGGGAGGAGCACATGATTGACAGGGGAGAACTATAAAAACAGATAGGCAGCCAGGAGGCTTTAGTTCCAGGTGGAACTCACATGCTAAGCAAATTTTGTGTGCACCCGAGAGAGAGGAAAAAAGGAAGAAAGGCCTGCTTGCAATCAAGGAATTTTGCTAAGAGCCAGCTGAGCTTATAGACTGTTCTAGACAAGGGCCAGTGGATCACATTTATCCAACTTTGATTTGAATTTGCTCCAAAGGGAATATTTTGAGCTTCTGTAATTTTGGGACATCACATTTCTTTTTCTGTAACATTTACCTGTTTTATTTTTGTTTTAGTGTATTCTTTACTTGTTTCATAAGCAATATGTGCTCTCAGTTTAATGTAAACACCCTCGCAATACCTTGAGACAATATGCCAACATTATCAGTTGTTTCTTTCCTGACAGCAGTGTGTTCTTTTCCAATTATGCATACATTCCTCACTCAGTACTATTCAGAACTGGTTGATATTACACTAAGGGCATTAAAGGCTGGTCTACTTCAAGAAGACAAAAGCTGCAATGATGCAGAATGGCAAAGGTAGTTGTAAACTTAGAAGCTTTACTGGAAGAACATGCATTAGAATGCATAACATTAAAACATACCTAACTTTCTGGATGTGGGTGGTGCTGTGGGTTAATCACAGAGCCTAGGACTTGCCAGAAGGTTGGCGGTTCGAATCCCCGCGATGGGGTGAGCTCCCGTTGCTCGGTCCCTGCTCCTGCCAACCTAGCAGTTCGAAAGCACATCAAAGTGCAAGTAGATAAATAGGTTCCGCTCTGGCAGAAAGTTAAACGGCGTTTCCGTGTGCTGCTCTGGTTCGCCAGAAGCGGCTTAGTCATGCTGGCCACATGACCCGGAAGCTGTACGCCGGCTCCCTCGGCCAATAAAGCAAGATGAGCGCCACAACCCCAGAGTCAGTCACGACTGGACCTAATGGTCAGGGGCTCCTTTATCTTTTAACTTATGGGAATGTATAAAAATGTGGCATGTGCAAACTACGCATCAACCCAACACACAGGTCTCCCTCTTCAACTCACTCATGTTGCACCAGATCAGCCTATTATATTAGCACACCACTGTAAGATTATATCAGTAACCACCCCTGGGTGCAATAGCCATCCCAGTAAGAGCTGTAGTTCAGTGGTAGAGCATCTTCCTCGTATTCAGAAGGTCCTATATTTAAGCTCCAGCATTTCCAGGCAGACCTATGAATTACCCTGCCTAAAAATTTAGAAAGCCACTGCAGATTATTGTGGGCAGTAGTGAGCTTGATGGATCATTGGTGTAACTTAGTATAAGGTTGCTTTCTGTGTCCCTATACTCCAGTACTGTGCTTACTTCTTCTTTAGGAAAGAATTGTGGCCATTCAGTCCTACAGGGAAACTAGAATAGCACAAGGTATGTGAAAAGGGATTCTTTTCTGTCTGCATCGTTAGTGAGAAATTTAGAGTGTAGTCTGGCTAGGCGTCTGCACTACAGCTTCAGGAAGTGGTCCTCAGCTACCTGCTTTGCATACTGTGCTTCCAGTTTATAGGGGTATCTTCACTCTTTGGAAACAAGGTGGATTAGTGGATTCTGATTACTGGTACTTAGTGGAGGATGCTGAACCATCAACATCAGTAGGTGATCCATCCTTTTCCTATGGACAGCCTGCAGAATGCTTTCCTTCAAACTGAACCTCAAGAGAACTTGAGAACAACCTTGTTTAGATGGCTTTAAAGGGGGTTTAGAAAAATCTATGGGAGATATGGCTGTCAACTGCTACTAGCAATAAGAGTATGTGGTACCTCCAGTGTGTGAGGCAATATGCCTCTGGATCCCAGTGACTGTTTGCAGGATTCCCAATGGCATCTAGTTGGCCACTTTTGGTCTGAGTCAATGGGGCTCTTCTTCTGGGCTCTTGGCTTGTCTCCATAGAGTTGTCTTCAGCATCAAAATCAGTGTCAGAGTCCTGAATATATGCTGTTGACATTGACACCACAAGGAATAAAATATTCCTCTAGACATTCCTGCGATATACATGCCCTTCACCCAAATGTACCCTGCCTATCACCATAACATAAGACATTTATTTTCTAATAATAAGAACAGCACACAGAAACTGAAAGACAACAAGAAGCCCGGCAACTGAGCTTTACTGTGTGATTTAGTCTTACAAGATGAGGGACCCAAAGGAGCCAATGGAGTTATTACATTTCTCTTCATTTGTAGCTATGTATCTTGAAGCAGAGAAGTTCTACTTCTTACTAGTAGCCTGAGGCAACAGGCATGGAAGATGAGACTTCAATGAGATTTAGGATGTACAGAAACTAAGCCATGAGGTAGATGTAAGAGTGCTTTCTGATTTACAAGAATAAAAAAAAAAAATCCCTAGAATGTTGCTCTGGAAGTCTCTCAAGACAAACAACTGAATGACTTTGACAGAGCCTATATAGGAAACTTGCCTTTTCTGCCCCAGCCCCAGTACACTCAGTTCCATAACACAGAGGAAATCATCTAACAAAAAGGAAGTGATTTATCGAACCCAAAACACTTCCTCTTTTGATTACGCCACCTTTGAGAATACAGGTAACAGATGAAGACTGTCTCTCCAACCTCTGAAGGAACTCTGCAAGTAACAGGACAAATGGGTGTGTGGGGAGAATCAGAGGGAGCAGAGGAGTGACAAAGTAAAAACTTGGAAAGCATCCTGCCACTATTACGAGACCAGGAGGGAAGAAATGCCAATTATAAAAAAATAGCAGCACATAGCTTGAGGAGAGGAAAGGGAACCAAAAGTTAAGAAGATCCACAAAATACACACACACACACACACACACACACACACACACACACACACATTTCAGTGAAGATAGGAAAGGACACAAATATTAATTGGCCAGTTCATTCCAATTATTTTACAATATTTATGTGCATAGAGTCTCACTAGAGATGCAGCCTTTTAATATTTTTTGCATCTTTGTTTCTTAATTTCTCTCCTGCCTTTCTACTATCATAGCCAAATTAATTGGGTTAAATCAATATATAGCTAAAGCTTTAGCTGATAACTTGGTCAAGGCACTTTAAAGGGGGATAAATTCTAATTTTGGGTCGGCACACCTATTTGGTTTCTTGAGGTTGTTTTTCATTCTGCTGTGTTACTGCAGTGAGGAATGAAGTAGAAAACGAACTGCTTCAGTTGTGATGCTATGTCTTAGGTTCGTATTCTGAAAATGACCATAGATGAGCCTGCTAAAACCTCCTTGTTTATTGTGTTTTGGTTACAGCCCTGTTGGTACTCACTTGCTAAGAGCTTATGCACACTTGTCCCGCTTCTTTCCCCTGGGGGAAGCTGCTCTTTAGAGCTCAATCAGAGCAATTGGTTTTCTGCAGATTGCCATTTGTTCCAATTTGAAGCTAAAGAGTGGGCTTTTTCCTGGAGCAAGAGGAAAACTGCTCAGACCCATGCTTTCTAGGCATGGGCCAAGCAGAAGTGTAGACAAGCCCTGAGTTCAATACAGTGGTACTTCAGGTTAAAAACTTAATTTGTTCTGGAGGTCCGTTCTTAACCCGAAACTGTTCTTAACCTGAGATACCACTTTAGCTAATGGGGCCTCCTGCTGCCGCCGCACGATTTCTGTTCTCACCCTGAAGTAAAGTGCTTAACCCGAGGTACTATTTCTGGGTTAGCGGAGTCTGTAACCTGAAGCATGTGTAACCTGAAGCATCTGTAACCCGAGGTACCACTATATTAGAAGTAGTAACTTTCTGGAAGGCTACCATAACTGAGTGTGTTGAAGAAGAGCTAAGAGCTAGGTGACCATAAAACCATTTGAGAAAATGGGATCATTACTGTATTTTTCCGTGTATAACACGCCCCCGTGTATAAGACGACCCCTACTTTGGGGGATTCCAAACTAAGAAAATGGGGGGAAGATTGCCCAGAGTTCTTAAGCTTTTTTTGGGGGGGGGGTTGCTGAAAATCCCTCACCCGCCTGACCGACGCTGACAATCAAACATGCCGCCAAAGTTACCAATTGTATGCCTGCTCGCCGCCAGCAACTGCCAGTAGCCCGCCCAATTGCCACCACAGCAGCCAATCGACAGCAGCCCTTGCTGCAGCCACCAATCACCCGCCCAATCACCGCTGACAATCTCCTGCTCACGGCTGCAACCAATCGCCCCCCATGCACTATTCATGTATAAGACAACCCCAAATTTTTAACAATATTTTATAATTAAAAACATTGTCTTATACACAGAAAACTATGGTATTTGCCTGTTTGTTCCACCACTATAAATCCACTAGACAGACAGGTAAGCAGGAAACAGGGAGGCCATCCTGAGAAGCTTCTTCAGAGATGATGATGCCACCTTTCCCACACCACTGACATTGCTTTACTCTCTCATTTTGTCCCTGATCAGTCGTGAAGGCTAATCCTGGCCTAATTCACAGAGATCCTATAAGAATTACAGATAACAGCAATGATTATTAGTTGTTTTATTTAACAAAATTTATATACCATTTGATTGTAAGAAAACTCCAAGCAACAGGCATGGAAGGCATTAAAAATAAACATAATAATTATATTATTTATTTACGACAAGAATAATAATATAATTATCATGAGAACACATTAAATGCATTGATAAAAATATTTTAAAACTTTCAAGAGATAATTAAAATCAACAATAGCTAAAGAGAGATAAGACACATGTAACTTGTACATGTCTGGATAAGCTTGCCTAAACAAAAATATTTTAAGCAGGGATTGAAAAGAATACAGCTTTATCATTTATAGCACATCTAAAATGTTCTGTGTCAGGTTTGAGGGACGTGTGGCCCTTCAGATATTGCTGGACTACAACTCCCATCAGCCACAGCAAGAACGTGCAATGGCCAGGGATTATGGGAGTTGTAGTTCCACAACTATGAAGGGCCAAAGGTTCCTCACTTGTATAGAGATCAACACCAAACCAGTCCTTTCCTGCAGGCTCCTACTCTAATGGGTACAACACGAAAGTGGCAGGGGTGGGATGGGAAGGGAAGAGAAAAGCCAAGCAAAGTCAAACAGCATTATAATGTATGAGAATCACACACAAGAGTTCTATATAAATGCTCAATATCATTATTCAGTGCCTTGATTTTCCTCTGTCCATTCTGCACCCAGGAGACCAAAGCCACCTTGCTATAACTCTTGCATTCTCCAAATTATCCATCAACTCACTTCATATTTTTCTGTATTCTCTCAGGGACGTTGTTAGATTGGACTCAATTTTCACCGGATGAAAACTTGATATGCAACATGGATCTCAGATGCATTTTGAAATCTGCATAATTCTCTCCCCCCACTACCCGCCCTGCTTTCTCTCTTCATTTCACTGGAGCATCCTCTCCTTAAATTCAGAACCATCTTTTGCTTGCCTCTGCAATTTCTTGTAATTTGATCC
The DNA here is from genome assembly GCF_964188305.1 of Podarcis bocagei. Lineage (NCBI taxonomy): Eukaryota > Metazoa > Chordata > Lepidosauria > Squamata > Lacertidae > Podarcis > Podarcis bocagei. Next base: position 37,979,035 of record NC_138140.1, on the reverse strand, counting down.
TAATCTTTCCTCAGGAAAGCAATTCACCTAAGCAAAGGCTTGCAGATGAAGAAGGCATGCTTTTTCTCTATCTTTTTTTGCTTCCTGGTATGATATGCAAAATTCTTTGCAATTCTTGTTTCAATCCAATCTACAGCACTTATGAAATTGTTTGCTCCTTAGAGGAAAATTCTCTTTCAGCAAGCTTTTGGGAGCTGTGCTACAATCAGTGGGCATATTGCTGGCCTGGCCCTGCCCCCCCCCATTTTTCTTTCCAGTTCCCCTGATGTCTAGAATTAATTAGGTCCAATTATCAAATAAAATAATGGTTTTCCCGACAGGTGATGCTAGATCCATCTCCATGCCTATGTGCATAAGACCATGATTTACACAGCACTATCAGCATGCACGGCATTTTCCTGAGTGATGATGACAGATCTCAGCCCTGAGAAGGCTACAGTTCAAAATACATAATAAAAAAAGATTTTAAAAAAACTGTAATATCTGTTGTCAAAGGTCACTGCAGGGCTGGACCAACGCATTTTGCCTGAGGCAGAGATCAAGATGGTTCTCCCTCCTATTCCATGTACAAAATCTAATCAGACTGGAAACTGAATCTTATTTCAACACTGGTAATTGGACAGTGTCTGTCACTGTTCCTGAGGACAACAGAATGGCTTAAGGCAAGCCACATAGCACATGTAGTTCTGTTGTTCCAACATCTTACTGCTGCTCTCTTCCTCCCAGCATTTTCAACCTGTGGCAGGTGCCTCCCTCTGCCAATGGTAGGCAAGCCTGGGCCAAGAATATAATGATCACTATGTATACTTTTCTGCATTCCATTCCCTTCTGACCTCACTGTTTATAGCACCACGCCAACTCTCTCTCCGCCCCCCGCCCCTTGTGTGTGTGTGTCTGTCTGTCTGTCTGTCTACATTGTTAAGAATATTTTCTATCTGGGTGACCATTTTTTTTGCATTCTTCAGGGGCACTCAGTTCTCCAGGCAGTGATCATGGGTTGCATCCAATGAACATATTCAGAGTAAACACATTTAAATCAATAGATGTGACTAATGTATCTCCACTGATACTAATGGGTCCTCTCTGTGAAGGATTAGCATTGGATACAACGACATGTGTCTATTTTATCACATGTATTTTATCACAAACTGTTATTCTGCCAATAATGACGTTGCTGCCCTGTAGCGGTAATGACTTCAGTTATGATTCACTCCATGGCATCACCAGTTGAAACAGAGTAGGGACTCTATGGCCCTCTAGATCAGTGTTTCCCAACCACTGTTCCGCGGCACACTAGTGTGCCGCGAGATGTTGCCTGGTGTGCCGCGAGATGTTGCCTGGAGGGAGGCGGGCGAGTCGGGCGGCGAGAGGCGGGGCGGCGGCGGCAAGGAGAGGCCGCCCAGCACGGGGCTCTCGCCGTCTGCCTGCCTGGCTGCCTGCGAGCTCGGTGGGCAGCGCCTCCGTCCGCAGCGCCCGCCTCGCGGCTCTCATTCCCTGCCCCTGCCAAAGCTCACCCAGCCAAGCCGCGCTCTCCTTCCTGCCTCGCTTTGCTGCCTCCTCCCCCCCCCACCCCCAAAGCTTGGAGGTTCCCCGGCAAGGGGGAGGGTAAAAAATTGAAACTTACACTTTCGTGCGTCCCTCCCGGCGTGACGCTGCGCGCTGACATCACGGGGCTGTAATGGTGGTGTGCCTCAAGATTTTTTTCATCAAACAAGTGTGCCTTTGCCCAAAAAAGGTTGGGAAACACTGCTCTAGATGTTGTTGGTTTACAACTCTCCTCATCCTGGATCATTGGCTGTCCTGGCTGGGACTGATGAACATTCAACAACACCTAGAGGGCGACAGAATCCTCATAGAGACAGTGATTACAGGTAGCAGTGTTGGGAAAGGTTTGGGGGATATGTTGCCCATCAAAGTAGAGAAGACACATCTAGATGTGAATAGAAATGCTCTGATTCTTCCAGCGTATAATTATCCAAGTATCATAGAGTCAAAAGGAATCTCCCTGTCAATACAGAGGCCCTTAAATGCAGGATCCCTGGTGGATAGACATCCATTCTTGGTTTAGAAACCTCTATCAAAAAATGCATTGCCTTCCACAGAAGGCCATTCCACTGCTGAATAACTTACTAGCATCAAGTAGTTTTCACTCAAAACAGAGGGCAAACATTTTAGCAAACCTAAATTAAAATTTGGTAGAGGGACAAGAGACCACCCAAGGATGGGGAAGCTGTGGCCCTCTAGATGTCACTGGACTCCAACTCCCAGTAGCTCCAGCAAGCCTGGTTAATAGCCAGGTATGATGGGTGTTGTAGTTCAACAACATCTGTAGGGCCCCACAGGTTCCTGTTCCTTGACACCCGCCCCCCCCATACTTTCTTATGTCACATTAGGCAAATCTACTCTGTTCCACAGCCACCATTTTCTCCGAGCTGCTTGGAAGTCCCTTTTCCAACAACCTGTTGGTTCCTCCAGATCAGAATAAACTTGGAGGTTCTTCGTGCTTCCCATTTTCTTCGCTGGTTTATGAGCAGGCATTAACTCCAGCTCATGCATAAGCATTCTGTTGCTTTTTTTGCTGAATTTAATTTGTAGCCCTCGTTTGTCTTTGTAATGCTTTGATGCCCTTTATGTTCAAGCCTTAAAACTTGTGCGCTCAATTTTCATGGTGTGACTTTTTCCGCTATGCCTCCTTGAAAGCTTTATATGATGGCAGTGTAACAAGAACTGTAAACTCTGCTTTAGATACATTTCCTCAGGTTATTTAAGTCAGGTTTTTGTTGTTGTTTTTTGCTTTTTTTACTGTTCCAACTCACACCAAGCACAGTATTTTTCTGCCAAGAAAGTATAGGGTTTCATCTCAACACCCCCCCCCCGTCTTCCTGCTCTCTCTTGCTCTTGATTAGCTAACACTGTCACAGCATTTCCCCTTAAGCTATACAGCCAATACCTGGACCTAGATAGAGGTCAATATTTTTAATAAGTAGCACTGAGAAATGCTTCCAGTTTTAGAAAAAGGAGGAGGAGGAGGAGGAGGAGGAGGAGGAGGAGGAGGAGGAGAAGTTAGAATGCAGATTTTCCATCTCTACGCTTTTAATTCTCTTTAAACAAAATTTGTATCCCATTTGGTTGTAATAAAGCCTCCCGGTGTTTTACAAACCCAAAAAAGGAAAAGACACTAAAAGTTCGTTTTTTTTAATTACTCTACTATTGCTGGGGTATATTCTCTTTTAATATCTGGTTTGGTGTGACATCTTAACACCACTTTGAATGTGGTATTGTGTTTTAATTTCTTTTTGCTTACTGTTGATTTTAATTACCTTTTGCTTCTTTTAAAATACTTGCTTTGAACTTTTTTCGATAATTTTAAAGTTCTTTTTTTATTTAAAAAAACCCAATTAGAGGTTTCATTACAGTCAAACAGTATATAAATGCTTCAAAATAAATAAAAATTGTATTGTCAGCACCCTGTGCTCCCATTAGGAGGAAGGGCAAGATAGAAGCATGAGGAAATAAATGTATAAATAATCATAAAGTCCCTCAGGGACCCAAACAACAACTGAGAAGCCATGGAAGTTTTGCAGTTTCCTACCCTGGGAACTAAAGTCTTCTCTTCCCTGAACTTGAAGGACCTCAGTTTTGTTCCAGTGACTGAAACATCTGAAACAGGATGCATTTAGAAATATGCATTGCCCTCAGGAGGCAACACTTGGTGCAATGGTTATACTTATCAATATAACAGAATTGGAATAAGTGCAAATCAGATTAACTGGATTAACCAAATTCAGAAAGATGCAACCACAGTCTGTGTCTCCTCAGCAAAGGATAGGGAGGAAATAAACCCCTATTTACTAAGTGAGACACACTAAATGTGCATATCAGGCCTAAAGAGCACCCCAAGTCCCCCAGGCAAAATGCACTGGTGGGTCCACAGAGGCTGCCCATAACACAATAGTCCACCAGTGTCCCTATTGTATCTCACCTCAAATTTCTCACCTTCCCATGTTTAATGCCTGAAGAGCAACACCACTATGCCACTTCTGGGTTGCCCATCAAATTCTTCCCAGCAGAGTGAAGTAAGCAAAAAAATAGCAAGGATCGCCATGGCCTGTCAAGGAGCTCTTTCAGAAAAAAACCTCCTCAGCCCCTTCAGCAGGTGACTGGCAGGAGCTGACACTGCATATAGGGAAGGGGGCACAACAAAGAGTAGAGGGCACACCTGGGGGAGAAATGGGCTTATGAAGCTCTGCCCAACCCCCTTCCCATTGGCCTTTAGCCCTCAGCTGACTTGTCCTCTGCAAATTCCTGAGTCCCCTTTGCATGTAGTGGAGGCAAACATGCCTCTGAAGGAAGAGCAGGGGCAATATATCTGAGGATTATATATTTTTCTGGATTAGATTTTCAGAGTAAATATGTAGTTAACCATTCGGAAACTGCCATTTGCTTACAATTTAAGAGCTTAAGATGCATGTAATAGTGGCCCTAACTGCATACACTTCTAAAGTGGTGTGTGTGTGCATGTGTTTCCAGCATTATTATTGCCTTTAATGCTGTGAATACATAATATTAATTGAAAATGGGGTAATATTAAATGGCCTTCAAATTACCGAGAACTTGCTGGCAGCCAACGTATGTGCCGGACTAATTTTTTCAGTTAGAAAATGCTTGAGGCTGCAATGTCATCTGCAATTAAGAGCTGGACTGGGAAGCTACTTAATTTGTCGATTTGAATTTTAATAAGCTCACTATGACTGCACTTAGATGCCATGTTGAAACCTAAAAGGTCAAGCAGTTAGGGTCCAATCTGGGAAATAGTCCTCCATACTGCTCACTATTTTTCACATTATAATGTGTTTCAGTGGGTGTGTTGGAGCTTGTGGAGGTTGCGTTGATTTCTTTTAGAAGGTATCTATCATTTCCCGTTGTGTGCAGTAGGTGGAAGGTCACTGCTGACCTCCCTTCATCAACCAAGTTCTCTGGCGCAAACAGAAGAAAATCTGAAGAAGGCAGTACTTGGGGTTTGAAGAGTTTCTCTTTTGCTACTGCTTATCTTTCCCCCAGTGCCTGGTGCTAAGTGGTGCATATACTAATCCTTGGTATAAGGCAGGTTTCTATGTTCCTAAGTCAGACCATCAGACCATTTAGCTCAGCATTGTCAACGACTGGCAACAGCTCTCCAGGGTTTCAGTCAGGAGTCTCCCCCAGACACCACGATGCCCTACCACTGATCTGCAGCCCTGTCCCTGGTTGTCCAAGTCTCTTGTGTGCCAGAGAATTCTGTATGGAAGTGGCCTGGCTGGCCCCTTGTTATTAGAAAGGTTGGAGATAAATCCCCACCATTTCTGAGTTTTCGTTAAACAAGATGAAAACTAGTTCTCTCACATTGTGCCATCTGGGGCAGGTGGGGATTTAACAGGATTAGATTTAAGTTCACCACTGGTAACTTTCTGCCCATGTTTGCAGGTCCCTGTAAAAAGGCTTTGAGACACTGAATTCAAAATATTGGCATCCTGGCTTATGCTTTTATTCTATCCTTGTCAGAAATGTACATGATTTCTTACCAAAAGCCAGTTCAAATTGTCTTCTTTGTAACCTATTTTTAAATAGTCAACAATAGACCTTCCACAGTCATCTTAGTTCCTTTGTCCAACACCTTCCTAATGGCATTTTCAGTGCTTGCTGTGGTTTCTACCTACCTGTACATTTTCTAGGATTAGATTTATGGTACTGTATCTCCGCCCCCCACCCCCAACTCAAACAAATGTAAGAGATTTGTTATACAGGTTCTTTTGTTAAGTCCACCTCATCTAAATCTACTCATTGGCGATCAAGATTGTTAAAGCTTCTAGTTCGCTTTCATTGCTGCACAATTCAGGCGCCTCTCCTAGGATGTCAAACACCCAATAGTTTATTGAAATACATGTCAAATATACAGATATAGATATTGCTATCTCATTTCACTCCATTTCTTTATCATTTTTGTTTCCCCCATGCAGTTCAGATGCAGCACTTTCTCTTCCCACTCCCAGGAGAAAGCTCCTGTCCAGAAATATTCTTTATATGAATGAATCCTCATATGGTGCCTCTTAACAGCTTTGAACTCCCATGTTCAAATTCAGTTCTGATTAGCATCCGAAAATTACTAGGAAGCCGTGAGCAGTTTCCAGCTGGTACCGTGCTGCTTTTCACAACCTGGCGTGTCCTGACAGCAATTGCATCCCATGCTGTTTACACAGAAGAACCAGGAGGCTGGATAATTTGCAGCAACATCAAATGGAAGTTAAAGCCAGCGAGGGGAATTTTGGATCCTGTATAGCACAGACCGTCAAGGCTGCCATTTTCTTTCTGCCAAGCTTCAAAGTCCCGTGCCCGATGAAATTATATGCTTCTAATTCAAAGTCCTACCAAAAATGAGCGCCATAAATTTTGTTTCTTTGAAAATAAAATACACCTACACAGCGGGATACCAAGACATGAAGGGAGACTTTCATTACCTGCAACACTTTCACTTCCCACAGAGTTCTTCATTTTCCTGTGTTACTTTTCAACTAGTAGTAAATGGTCCCATTTTACCTAGGAAACAACTGCCCCTATCATAATAATCTAAACTTGAAGGCAGCCAACATGGTGCCCTTTAGACATTGTTGGACTACAATTCCAAAAAGATCTGGCCAGGATGGCTAATGGTCAGAAATGCTGGGAGTTGCAGCCCAACAATGTCTCAAGCGCATCATGTTGCCTGCCCTATATCTAAAGTTTTATCAACTGCACCTTCTCAGTATGTCTATGCACCATGGGTCTGCAAGAGATATACTGAGATGTGTTCTTAGCGGTTCTTCTGTAACGGTAGAATTTCTCTATCTTAGGGACAATTCAAACATTAGGATTCTATTTTCGAATGTGTACGCCTAAGATTTAAATGCACACCTGAATATGCAAAGGAGAAATATGCTTGTTTGGAAAACATGTTACAAAGCAAGTACAGTATGCCTTTCAGAACCTAGAACAAACTGTAGCTCTCTGTCAAACACACTCAAGAGGTTTCCATGTACTCCCAGACTCAGAAGAGATGTAGTATCACTATGGCAGATCTCCACCTGTGACTTATACATGCTCATTTGTACATTTTGAAAAGTAACTCATGCATATGATAATACATGCAGAGTCCTCTATTAGTGTATTCCAAAACTCTGGAAGAAGCAGCAGACACCATGAATGCATGTAGGTAAGGGGTGCAACCTCCCAGTGGCTCTCCAATGGAGCTTTGGAACTCCGCAGTCCCACCCATGGAGGCTGGTTCATTAGGGCCCTACTAGCCCCTGCCTGCCTTTAGCCAGCCCCCATCTGCTTACTTACTTCTAGTTTAGCGAGTGGCACTACCTGTCTTCTTTAGTGTCTGTGTTGCCTATGTAGAACTCAGCAGGGAGGAGGATGGGCACAAAGCTAGAATTAGTGGTTCCACCCACCATTAGCTCTGTCATTGTCTCTGGCTCTTACTGTCTCCCTGCCTACTCAACTAGGAACCTCCTTTTACAGTCAAGGGCAATTCTCCCAGACAGTGTTGTTCTGGCTTAGGTCACATATTATATTCTGTATTCAAATCAAGTCCCTGTGGACAATCGGGGTGCATCACGCAGAGATACTGAATGCCTGAACCCAAACCTTAGAAAGTTTCTAAAGGGCATGGGCTGCTGATGTGCTCCCTGTACATGTGGACAGCAGGGGTCAGAGCAAATCCCACATAACTTTATTTTAGCCCTCCCTTCCCCATTGACCCAGCAAACAAGTACCAGCTTTGAGTTCTCCACTTATTACAATAGAGGCAATTTTAAAGATCTTAACAATATTGCATTAACAGCATACATTTAAACATTTAAGGCATGCAGCTTCCCCCAAATAATCCTGGGAACTGTAGATTGTTAAGGGTTTTGGGAATTGTAGCTCTGTGAGGGGAATTGTAGCTCTATGAGGGATTTGTTGGGGGGGGGAGCCATTTGCTTTAAATGTACAGTGTGGATGTGTCTAAGATGACGCAGAAAAGAAAGTTGGAATCAAGCTGGGATTTTTTGCCACATGGTGATGTTTATTGATTGATTTCATTTTAAGTAAATTTTATTAGGTATTTAATGTGTCTTTCTTAAATTTCATTCTTGTCTGTCTCTAGTAAACAAGGTCATCCTTTCAAGTGTGTGTGTGTGTGTGTGTGTGTGTGTGTGTGTGTGTGTGTGTGTGTGTGTGTAACATCTGCTCATTCCCCAGCTATGAAAGTCAGATAGATTTTCCCCCTTTCAAGTTGTGAAGATTATTGCCAAAAAAAGAGAGGGAACTTTAATAATGTAGAAGTGTTTACTGGAGTCATTGCTCTTTGGCTTCAGCAGGCATCCTGCAAGCCGCAGAAACCAAGATTAAGAACAAAATACTTTACTTATCTGCTTTCTCGCACACACCTGTAGGGAATTAGAGAACTCTGGCACACAAGGCCAGACTTTTGAAACTGATTTTGCAGCCAAGGTATCACCGATCCTTAATTAGCTAGGATTGCTTTCAGAATAGTTAAAATCCTTTCCCCAGATGATCCTTGGATCAGTAACCTTCCTGGTGACAGACTGGTTTAAGAATCAGCAGGTGAACAGTCGGATATCCATGCCTAGAATTTTTTCCTTAAGCAAAACAAGGATGAGCTCTGTTGACAGACTCTTTCATTAGAGACTGTTCAGTCCTGTGAAACTTTTCTTCACATCTTGAAAATTCCAAAAACCAAATAGCTGGAAAAAACAAGAATTGCGATGAGAGCCAGCCAAGGTTTGTCGGGAAACTTAGCTAAAAGAGCTCCAAAACTCACAATTTTCAAACAAAAGCAAATAAGGCAGGTAGAATTTTTAGCAAGATCTCTCTCTCTCTCTCTCTCTCTCTCTCTCTCTCTCTCTCTCTCTCTCTCTCTCACACACACACACACACACATTTTCTTTCAAGAGAAGTTGTGTAGGCAATAGAGTTTACCACCAAACATAACCTCAAGCAAGGCAAATTTTAAGGTTCCTGCTAGAGTGGAGCATACAACTGTGGTGTAAACAAGAGGAAATAAGTTTTTTGAGACAACTAGCAAAAATTCCTATTCCAAGTCAACACCAAGTGGCTGGGTCCAACCACCACTTTAAGTGCCCACAATGTGCCATAATGTAGATGTGAAACAGTGTGGGAAATCAAAACAGAGGATGGAAGCTATTGCCCAGGGCCCACAATGGACAAAAGAGTCCGGCAGAGGGCATTTTGCTCAAGTCCCTCTCTAAGCAGCCCTGCCTGGAGTGCACATCTCATCTAGGACATTGCTTCACTGATAGCCCCTGGGGATATTTTGCCAATTGCTTTGCTTGTACGGTCAGAGGCAGCCTTAAAGAAGCCTTAGAAATCACCTAGGCTCTGCCGCAGCAGTGTATTTTTCAACAGTACTGGTGTCTAGACTCTCAATGCCTGAAGGGACACGCATTTTTAATAGTCCATTGTTAAAACACTGGCAGTGAATCACAGCTCTGTAGCAAATGGTGAAGTCTGAACCATCCAAAAGCCCCAATGCACAAGCAGAGAATTAGGTTTAGGATGATTAAATATCCATAATAAAATAAAAAAGAAGAATGATCAGTCTAATTACAATAAAATGCCTTCCACCCAGACACCTGCCTCCATTTCTCTCGGGCTCAGACTATAGGCAAACAGCCTTTTTTTGTTCTGAACTAATTCCTCTCAGGGCCTGTTAAGATTCAAGGAAAATTGGCCAAAGTTTCAATTCTGGGAATCAATAGCTATATATTCTCCTGAAAGTACATGGCAAAGGTATTTAATTTGTCAACAGCAAAAGTTCAAGCCTAGCATTATACACTGCCCAAGTTGTTTCTAAAAGCATTCAGAAGCTGGAAGAAATCTAATAATGCCAGGTGTATGAGAGACAGTGAACATTTTGATGAAACAGACCCAATCCGGATATAATTCAGCCCCACCTTTTCCCCTAGGAAAGCTTTGCATCTTTTACCCAATATGTTTTTGCACAGTTGCTTGAACTAAAGGTTTGATTTTCAAACGTAGGTGGCATTCAGAGCACTCTGAGGGGCCATATATTTATTTTCCCCCCAACGTGTGGGTTCAAATCCCATGTAGTCAATTTCTAATTTGACAGAATTGTCCCCAAATTGTATTTCAGCTGCAACAGCTTCTGGATTTTTACAAACCCTGATCATAATGGAAAATTAACTGCCAGGTCTCCATGGCAACTGGAACATTTCATGTAACGAGACAGAGAGCACACACACCCTGTGGATCTCAGTTCCTCCTTTGGAGACACAGTAGTAGCCAGAACCACTTTTTTCTATGGCTCAAACTGGTGAGGTAACTTCTGCCTCACCTAGCAGTTTCTATCATGGTAGCAATCATCCTTATTCCTTCAGCAACCAGAAGAATGCAGTGATTTCTCAGAGAGGTTTTACAAGAAGTTTGATATACCTTCTTTTTTATACAATGAGTGAGGAAACTCTGCTCTATGGGCCAAATTTGATGCAGCATGGGTCTCAGCTTGGCCTGGAGGTCATTTCCCTCAAACCATGCCCACATGTCACACACCTGACACCTGTGATGTCAGGTGTATGGCAAGTAGAGACATGGTTGGATCAGCTGCATGACTGAGCCAGGGAGCAGCTTTGTAAGCCCTATGCCAAGCACTTGGGATGCCTATCCTGGACTTCGCACTTTTAGGAAAAATTATATAGGGGTTTTTGGGGGGGGGCATTTCCAACACTCTTTTAATCACCATGTGTTCAGCAAAATGGCTGGAGGAGGCTGCAGTCCATTACAAATCCTCAGTAGAAGAACCTGCATATAGTGCCACACTTTTAGAAGTTCCTTTAGAGATAACTAATGCTATGAATGTATGGTTTACCTTAGCTCTCCCATTTGTACATATAAATAAAGATATAAACTTAGCTAAACTTCTAAAAGGGGTGGAGAACATGAGGCCTGGGGGTGGTATATGCGGCCCCTAATCCTATCTATCTGGCTGTCAGAACTCTCTCAGCATAACACTCCTTCTCCCCGGGCCACACTCCTGAATAGGTCTTCTTTGCACCCTCCTTAAATGTTTTTGCCTGGCTGCAATGTGTCTGTAAACTCTGATCATGACCCTTGCTTGCCCAGATGATGGCTGGAGACGGATGTGTGAGTTGAATTTAGCCTAATGTGCAAAGGTAAACTTTGTATTCATTACTTCACCCACTTTTGCCTCTGGCCCATCACTGGCATGTAGCCCCCTTTAAATTTATATACCCACACAGTGCTTTTTCAAAAAAAATAATGTTTAGGGATACTCTCATTTTGACTCAATAAAATCACCATTTTATAGTTCAAATCAGGAAAAATAAATACAGTAAATGGACAAATGGACAAAGAACATGCATTACCTCATATTAGGCAGCTGACAACACACAGTAACTTCCACATTGGCATGAGGTTGTGTGCACCAACAATGAAAATGACCAATCACTGTGCTAGATTCCAATTCCTACTTCACACATTAAACGCTCACTTCCATCTGAGACTCAGGAAACACTGGGAAAGGAAATGAGGCCGCCATTGGGGGGTAGCAATGGAACTGACGATTCAACGTACTTTTCAACAGAACTGACAATTCACCGTGCTAGAGAAGAAACAACTTTAAAAAAAACACACAATAGTTTCTTCTCCTGTTAGATTCACCAAATGTTTAGGGGTACAAAAAGCACTGTACCCACATATTGTATCATAATTTCAGGGGGGGTCCTCCCCCACCCCCTTTTCTTTCATTTTACTCCCTCACTGCAATTTTTTAGTAAACCATAAGGGGGGGGGAGTTAGATATGTAACTTCTGTGAAAAGGCTATTGATGGCTGGAGAGGCAGAACCTTATAATCATCATCAACAACAAAAGCATGCATTAGGGTCTATCAGAGTTCCATTGACTGATGCCATTAATAGACATCAGCATGATAGCATGCTTGAAAATCCCACGCATCTTAATACACCAGCACAACTTTTGAGCAGCATAATTCAAGCAGATTTACAGACATAACAGATAAAATGCCTGACCCTTTACTTTAAGGTGTATGATGCAAACTATCATTTGCAGCTGGGTAGTGTGGGTGGAGAGGAGAGTGATAATGTCAATGCCACTTGACTCTAACATCATGGCTGAGAAGGCTGCTATTTCACAAGGTCTGGAAACTTATTAGTCAATTTCTTTCCGGGTTATTTTTTACGGCGAAGTCAAGTTTATTTGGCACAAGCTAAAAATCAGCCCTCTCTAAAGTGTTCTCTTAAAGATCACCAAGTATTTTTTTATTAGTAAAACGCATTTGCAGTGCCAAAGAAATTCATAATTTCTGCTCCCTCTCCCCCACTTAAAGCATACAAGTGACAAATAGTTCTATTACCTCATTTCTTTCTTGCTTCATTTGACTAAACAAATGCCCTAGAGTAGGAACACTTACTTGCATAGAAAATATTAATCCATCTTTTAAAAAGAGCTCTTCAGTAATCTGCCTAATTTTCTAATGCCAGTGTCACAGATGAGTGTTCCTTACACAGTTCAACTTTCCCAAAAATACATCAGGGTGTCCTTTATGTCAGGGCCAACAACCCAGTGAACTGAAAAACTGATGCTCATCTTGCCCATTATAAAATATGTAATTGCCTCCTGGTATTTTAATTCCTTCCCTCTTAAACTCTTGCTGGTTTTGACCTTTAAAGACCTTTACATCATAGGATCAGCATACATTAAGGACCACTTGCTCCTGTCACTAAGCTCTGCCGAGATGTTGAGTTCTTCAGCTGAGATCCCTCAATGGATCTTCAGACTTTCAGGAGACGGGTGTGTAGTGACTGACGATAGGGCTTTTTCAGTGTTGGTGCCCTATATTTAGAATGCCTTTATTATAATTTCAGCTCCAGGTAAAGACCCTTTTAATTTAGCCAGGTTTTAACAAATGCCTTACCTGGTTCTGGTTCTGATGTTTGATTTTCTGCTCTTAAGTTTTAAAATTATTTAGTGTACTGATCTTCTTATTGTTGTAACTGTTTGATTTGCAAAATGCTCTGGGAATCCCTTGGGAGTGGAGAGCCAGGGGAAATTTTATGAAGCGAAATAGAGAAAACATTTCCCTAAGATCTGTCTTTGCGTGGTAAAGCGCTGTTCATTTACCAATGTCGTATATTCATTCACTTGCAAGAGATTCAAGCGTGCTTCACACATGTGAAATCATCACTTGATGACTGCAACGTCATGAGATGAATTGCATGCATGAGAGGATCAACACAGATACCACCTCATATACATGTGGTAATGACAGAGAGGGAGAGATACGGATCTATTAGATATCGAAGGCTATGGCACCCGCTTTGGATGGCACACATATCTAATTTACGATAAAGTGAAGGTCCACAGGGGTTTTTTGGACCATATAATAAGAAAATACAGAGATATATTGGAACCGAAAACCCCCTGGTGGACCTCGCCTACAAAAGCTATGGCAGTGAAAAAGAAAAATATGCAAGAAAAATGGCCTACATACAAAATGATATTAAAAGAGGAAAATAACAAATTAAAGATAAAATAATTTGACGAAATACTATCATATTTGAACAATTGGCTTCAATATTTTCAAATTAACAGAAGATTGAGATTAGACAAACAAAAAGGATTTGCAAAAGAAATTCTGAAATTAGAAAAAAAATTAATACAGACCAAAGGAAAATTTATATTAAAAAATGTATAATCTTCTTCTCGAAAGGGAAGTAAAGGAGAAGGAACTAAAAGCAGCCATGATACACTGGGCCTAGGACCTTGATCATAACATGCTTATGAGTGAATGGGAAAGGTTATGGAAAAGCGACATCAAATTCACTGCCTGTTACAATCTTAGGGAAAACATATTGAAGATGCAATATGGATGGTATTTAACTCCGGCCAAATTGGCTAAAATGTACAAGAACAGTACAGACATATGTTGGAGGTGCAAAGAGGGGAAAGGGACCTTCATACATATGTGATGGGAGTGCAAAAAACTAAAAGTTCTGGGATATCATCTATAACAAACTGGAAAAAAATGTTTAAATTCCCTTTCAAAAACAAAACAAAACTGGAAGCATTCCTGCTTGGTATCATGTCCTTGGAAATCAAGAAAACATGTAGACCATTCTTTATGTATGCCACCACAGCGGCAAGAATTCTCATAGCAAAAAATTGGAAAAGCAACATAATCCACACCAAATCTGACTGGTTAGCTAAAATGATTGAATATTTACATCTTGCAAAACTAACAGGGAGAGTAAGAGGAAACATTGTTCAAAAAGTTAATAAAGAATGGTTAATCTTTAAAGAATATTTTAAAAAGCTATATGGACAACTCAAATCTCCTAGCAGATTCAGACTAAATCTTGTAAATAGAGGGAAGATACAGTGAAATATGAATAGACAAACAAAAGGAAATGTGGAAGAATCACTGCAACATGCGTATTGAGTGTGATGGCCTGAGATTCGGACTCAGAGGTTGAACCTGAGGAATCCCAGCCTGCACAGGATTCCCCGCCTCCAGAACCAGCTGAGCTGGGGCTGGGGCCTGAGCCTGAAGGGTCCTCACCTGTGCTGGATCCTCAGGTGGAGGCACCAGCTGAGTCTGCTCTGGCCCCTGAGGTGATGGAGGACCCATTGCCTGCAGGTGCTCCACTCTCAGCCCCGTCAGGGAAAGAGGAGGTTGCCTCTGGGTCCGGTAACACTCCAGCCTCTCCTGAGCTGCAGAAGCTCAGGGCAGAGAGGCGGAGGCAACTAAGTTCCTGCAGGAGGAGTGCTCGCCTCCAGACCAGGAGAGGCGAGTCACCTGTGGACCGGGGCCGCCCTATGCCTCGGGGCAGATAAAAGCCAGGCAGCCCCAGTCCCGGGTTGCGGGAGCAACGGTGTTGCTAGCATGTTCCTGCCTGCACCCTGTTCTGCTCTTCTGCCTGACCCCACCTGACTCCCCGCCTTGGACCCAGCTACAGCTTTGATGGACAGCCTCCATACCGCACCATCGACCTCGGACTGGACTCGGACCTCGCCTCTCAGTTAGCCCCCAGGACCAGCACATTGAGTTAAGATTGATAACGTAGCATTAAGAGGAAAGTGGGAAGTCAAATATGTGTGATGTGATGTCCAGTGTAAAGGTACGAGGATAGGTATTGTATGAAATGTATGTACTGTGTATTGTGTAATATTTGTTGAGTTTTACGTCATTAATGTGTGATGATAATAAAGATTACGTCATTAATGTGTGATGATAATAAAAAAGAGAGTGAGAGAATTCCCACCTCAACTTATTTTAAGCAACATGCACCCCCTTTTTTTCCTCTGGTTTTTAAGGCCTGCTTATTTCTGAACTTTTAAACAGTTCTCCACTCTTGTCTTAGCCATTTCCCAAAACTCAAAAAGCACTTCAGAACAGAAATCTCTGAGGAAAACAAAATGGCAGCCACTTTTCCCACCAACAGAGTTTCACCTCTCCTATGGGATACAACTGATATACACTTGAAACTAAACAACCGGTTTCAAGGTCAGTGAAATGACTGAGAAATTGCACTTGTCAAAACTGGTACTGCTCTAATTGCAACCTGGCCTCCTGCCAAGTCTTATTCTTAATAGCCATATAAAGGAACTGCAACTGCAGAAGCATCTTTAAATGAGCCAGTCCCTAAAACTGCCACCATCATTTGCACCGTGACCTGACCAGTTTAGCCAAAGAACCACAAAGATCACTGAAAATAATCTCATCTTAGGTTTCATTCTTCTCTGCTCTGTTGTGGCTGCTCCAATGACATCTGCCAGGTTGGCTGAAGTCAATATACTGTTCTCTCCTCACATGTGGGTGCTCATTTTCAAGGTGACAGCAATCTCATTCTATGACAAGAACTTCCCCCTCCAATTGGTTTTCTTTTAGCCACAGCTCTTACTCTTCAAGCACTGGGTTATCACTGCTTTGTCCCCTTTCATTGCAACACTTTTTATCTCAAAAACTCCGCTCTTCCTGGGGAGCTCTTCTCCTGTCCACCCTGCAGTATGAGTAAGCTAAATTGTAATGCCAAGCTGAAGGCAACCTCCACTGACCTTGCCAGAATTAGAATTATGCAAGTGATTGTTCCTAGTCATCCTGCTGTTGCCTAACTGGTTCTTGCATTTTGTGGTGGTTAGTTTTTAGCCTGGTCCTTTCTTCCAAGTGATCTTTTAAAAAAATTGCCCAGCTCAGTTCTATTTTTCTGTGGAAAATGTTTTAATTGGTTTAAAAAAGAAGACAGAGAAACTGAATACTTCCTATTATTGTAGAGTGTTACATTATAGATATGCTTCCTTTAAAACACACATACGTTTCATAAAATCATAGAATCTTAGAGTTGGAAGGCACCCCAAGGGTCATCTAGACCAACCCCCTGCAATGCAGGAATCTCAGCTAACGCATCCCTGAGAGATGGCCATCAAAACTCTGTTTAAAAACCTCCAAGGAAGGAGAGTACACCAACTCTTGTGGGAGTCTGTTCCACTGTCAAACAGCTCTTACTGTCAGAAAGTTTTTCCAAATGTTTAGTCGGAATCTCTTTTCTTGCAACCTGAAGCCATTGGTTCAAGTCCTGCCTTCCAGAGCAGGAGAAAACAAGCATGCTCCCTCCTCCATATGACAGCCTCTCCTCTTTTCCAGGCTAAACATACCCAGTTCCTTCAAGTGCTCCTCATAAGGCTTAGTTTCCAGACCCTTGATCATCTTGGTTGCCCTCCTCAGCACACGTTCCAGCTTGTCAGCCTCCTTCTGAAATTGTGGTGCCCAGAATTGGATATAGTATTCCAAGTGTGGTCTGACTAAGGCAGAATAGAATGGTACTATAACTTCCATTAATCTGGACACTATACTTCTGTTGATGCAGCCTAGAAGAGCATTAGCTTTTTTTGCTGCTGCATCACACTGTTAATTCATGTTAAGCTTGTTGTCCACCAAGACTCCTATATCCTTTTCACATGTACTGCAAGTAAGCCAGGTCTCCCCCGTCCTATATTTGTGCATATGGTTCTTCCTGCCTAAGTGCAGGACCTTACATTTGTCCCTATTGAAATTCATTTTGTTAGTTCGCCAATCTGTTAAGGTCATTTTGAATTCTGGTTCTGTCTTCTGCAGCATTAACTACCCCTCCCAGTTTGGTTTCATCTGTAGATTTGTTGAGCATACCTTTGTCGTTTATTGTTACTTCAATTTCCAGACATCTACCATGTTCTAGAGCAGGGATGGGGAACTTTCATGGAGGATAAAACTAACATTGGTTACTAGCCATGATGGCTAGTTCACTGTTGGAGGCACTATGCTGGGAATCATAACTGAGGAGAGCAGTGTTGGACTGGGGTCCTGCTTGTGGACTCCCCAAGGGCATCTGGTTGGCCATTGTATAAACAGGACACTGAACTAAATGGGACTTTGACCTGATTTAGTAGAGCTTTTTATGGTCTTATGAACTTTTGCCTTTCAGAGGTTGTTTGGCTATAATTTTCACTGTCCTTGACTATGCTAGCTAGGGCTGATAGAAGTTCAAGACCAACAAAATCTCAAGGGCCACAGGTCCCCTATCCCTATTCTAGAGTGACTAAGAAATGGAAAGCAGTACAGGATTAAACATTCCAGGCTGTTCAACAGGATAGGTGCAACACACAACTCAAAAGGTGAGACTGAGCAGACTATAGCAGGTTTGCCTCCAGACCACCACAATAAAGCAAAAATTACAATAAAGTGAGTCTCACAATATATGTTTTTTGTTTCCCAGTGCATTTAAAATTATGGTTATATTATATTGTGGTCATTTAAGCCAAGGTCCCCTGGCTGGACAGGAAAACCCCAGCTCCACCCAGTGGCGTCGCAAGGGGGGGCAGGGGGCCCCAGGGGCCATGTCTGGGGGGGTGACAAGAAGGCACTCCGTGGGGGCTCAGCCATCATGCTGCCACAGCTGCACGTGGATGGCCTTCTGTTTGCGGCTGCAGCTGCGAGCATAGAATTCCAGCGCCGGCAGCAAAATGCTATGTACAGTGCATGTGTGGCGTCACACACATGCACTGTACGTAATGACGGCGCACATGCACTGTACATAGCATTTTGCCGCCGGCTCTGCTCAAGTGCCGTACGGACAGTGGTGGGATCCTTCCATTGCCGCTACAGCTGCATGTAGAGGATCCTCCGTTCTCGGCTGTAGCGGCGACAGAGGGATCCCAGCACCGTCCATACGGCGCTGGAGCGGCGGCGCCAGCAAACCACTATGTACAGCACATGTGCAGCATCACTACATACGGCGCATGTGTCGTACATAGTGACGTAACACATGCGCCCTATGTAGCAACACTCTGCCCCAGGTATCACAATGCCTTCATTCGCCCCTGGCTCCACCCCTAGCCAGTTCCACTCTCAAGGCCAGAAGACAGGCAGTGACAGCAGAAAGGTTTTCTCCTCCTGGAAGGGACCAGGATGACTGCAGCTACATCTTCATTAGGAGAAATAACTGCAAACCACAGAAAAGTGAAGTGCAACAGAACAAGGTATGCCTATATTATCCACCCAGTCCCATATTGTCTATTCTTTCTGATTATAAAGAAGCTACGTTGTTTCATGCTTCTTATCTTCTTCTTTAATTTGCCAAAGTGGAGTTGCATCTTGACCTTACCATTCTGTCAGAGTTTCATTTATTGCCAACAGTGTTCAGAAGACTTTGCAATAAACTGACACTTTCATTGGTACAATCATTCATAAAGGTGTGTTTTGCACCACGGCATTAATGACAAGGAATGCTGGGAGGAAAGGTGGAAGTGCAAGCATTGTCCTCTGAACAGTGGAGCACAACCAGGTTAGAAACAGCTCAGTAGGTCAGTTCACCATCTTGGTTCATCCAGTATAACCACAAGGCTGTGTGTGTTTGTGTGTGCACAGGCAACAACCGTTTT
Source organism: Podarcis bocagei (assembly GCF_964188305.1). Classification (NCBI taxonomy): domain Eukaryota; kingdom Metazoa; phylum Chordata; class Lepidosauria; order Squamata; family Lacertidae; genus Podarcis; species Podarcis bocagei. The sequence continues at coordinate 37,960,023 of NC_138140.1, read as the reverse complement.
GCGCATGTTCAAAGCACGTGTGACCATGCACACGTGCATCACCATAAACTAGAAGTGGCCAGAAAAGGGGTGGCGAGGGGGCTTGCACATGCTCTGCCAACATGTGCATGGGTCAGAAATGCAAAACAGTTATTGTCTGTATATGTATATATACATATTTGATGGGCTTTGTCTCTACACACTCCACTTACCACCTCCTTTGCCATTCCTTCCATATTAATGCCCTAGAGCTTCCCCTTCCCACCCCATGCAACTACTAAGCTTGTTTTTCACCTTGCCAACTCCACTCTGAATCTACTTCTCTGTTCTGCTCCGCAGTCCTGCTTGGCATCCCTGCTTTTGCCCGTTCACCCCTTTTCTCTTTCTAAGCTAACCCTGCTTCATCCTTGGTTAGTAAAAGGGGAGTATGGGAGGAATGTTTTTTTTAAAAAAACAACAACAACAACTCAGTAGCCTTATGCACTATCACAATCTCTGCAAGGAGAAGATAAGCCTGGCCTCACCCCTCAGCCTCCCTTACCACTGGACCATTTACTATCAACTAAGTCAGTGTGGTCTATGGTTTGAGTGTCTGAATAGGACCTGGGAGACCAGGATTAAAATCTCCACTCAGCCATGCAAGCTTGTTAAATGCCACCTTGAGCTCTTTGGAGGACAGGAGGGATATAATATAAATGTAAAAATAAAAATAAATAAACAAACCATCCTCTGGGGAGGATTCCCAGAGACAGAGGCAGGCAAAAACCACCCCAGAGACCGATCTAGCTGATTTTTACCCTCCTGCCCTTCATAGGGGCATCTACCACCAACTGCACTACAAGAAGGACCCTGGTAATTTTTTCTATGTTCATATTGTTTACTGTGGAGTTTTTTTTGGGGGGGGAATGTTTCTTGTAAACTGAAAGACAAGATATAAATAACTAATAAATAAATATTCTGATGATAACATTCTGTAATGAATAAGTTTTGACAGTGTCTCTTCACATTTCTCTGTGCCAAGACAATTTTTTATTACACTATATGGTATCCTTGTGTATCTTACATTATGTATTTTGTCATAACTATGTTCCTTTGGGAACTTGTAGATAGCTAACTCGTCCTCTTGGAAGTATTTCAAGGGAAATCTCACATGTATCAGTCAACAGTGCCAAGACAGTGCCAAAGGTATCATCAGTCTAGAATATGTTGAATGCTATCATATTTTGCATTCTAGCATAACATGTGTTCCGCATAAATGGAATTATTTGGGGGCCAAGAATTCTTGTGGAAACCTTCCTATGAGGAATGGTTGAAAGGGCTAGACATGTTTAGCCTAGAGAAGTAAAGGTTAAGGGGAAATATAATTCACCTCAATCTCCAAGAGGTGTGAGATTCCAGAGGTTCCATGCACTTACCTGGGGTTCATGTTTCCTTTTGGAAATGGGGCACAGGTGAGACTGTGGTGTCTTTATGGTTTATTTGAACATATATGCAACCTGAGCCTACAATGGAGGGGTTCACAGCAGTAACACCCTAAAAGGGTCTTGTTTTTACCATAACTGCAGCATTGGTTTCAGAGATCTGGAATGATCTCTCTATCTCTCTGCTTGTTCCTTTGCTTCTTAGGTCACATCACTCTAGACTCAATTCTAAACTCAGGCTTTGACTTTCTATCGATCTCTGAGTTGAATTGACACAATGGAAGTATGCTAATGGTAGGTAAAAGTTAAGGGTAAAGGGACCCCTGACCATTAGGTCCAGTCGTGACCGACTCTGGGGTTGCGGCGCTCATCTCACTTTATTGGCCGAGGGAGCTGGAGTATAGCTTCCGGGTCACGTGGCCAGCATGACTAAGCCGCTTCTGGCGAACCAGAGCAGTGTACGGAAACGCCGTTTACCTTCTTGCCGGAGTGGTACCTATTTATCTACTTGCACTTGGACGTGCTTTCGAACTGCTAGGTTGGCAGGAGCTGGGACTGAGCAACGGGAGCTCACCCCGTTGTGGGGATTCGAACCACTGACCTTCTGATTGGCAAGTCCTAGGCTCTGTGGTAGAGCTAATGGTAGAGTAAGCTAATTATTCTGCATTAGTTTATTCCGTGGTGCTTCCCCAATGCTACCACACCATCAATGTGGGCTACTGCACAACAAAAACTGGAACAAAAATAGACCAAACACTGAAATATAAAAAGTTATGAAATGTGTGCGCTGAAGGGAAATGAAGCAGTGTAACGGTTCCAAAAAAATTGCAGATGCAGTGAGTATTGAAAGTGGGTTCATGGATGACCATCCCAATGGTATCAAGAGCATCAATCATTATGAATGTGCAGTAAAAGGACGTCTGGAAGTGCCATGAGCACAGATAGGATTCCACACAATTGGGATTCTTGAGAAATCATTGTCCCTAATCATGTGGAGTGCTGCATTCTTGTACATGCACATCATAAAATTGCAGGCATGTCCACACATACTGGACCATCTGGGCACATAACCTGCCACTTCCTGCCAGCACACAGCCATAAAGATTTTTTTTTACAAGAGAAATTACTTTGATAGAGCTTTTTTTCCTACCCTAGGCACTGTTCACACCCTTATAACAATACATATGCTTTCTTCGGCCCATATTTCATATTCCAGACTATTAATAAAGGAAGGGGGGAAATGTGAATAGTTATGTGACCTGCTCGCTATTAATCTTCTAAGAACGAAAGAGAAACACAAATTCAAGTCAAAGCAGACCCTTTGGAACCAATAAGAGAAGCACAGAAAAAAAAGAAAACTAGTTGAAGATGTAATAAGTGAGGGGCACCGGGGTGTGTGTGCATTGGTTCTGTTGTCCTATTTCACAAGGCAAGATAAGGAAGAAAGGATATTAATTTTACTTTAAGGAGTTAGGGAGAGCAGCAGCCGTTAACATATATATCAAGGGGAAAACTCCTCGGAGGATGCAAGTTCTTTAATAAATTAAGAGGAAGACAAAATTAAACAATTCTGAAAATGCCTGCACTATTAAACTTCATTGTGCAATCAATTAGGAAGAACAAAAATGGAAGCAATTTAGAAGATTATTGTTGTTGATTTTTTTCAGAAGCTATTTCTGTAAAATGGATGTGGGAGAACTTGGAAGTCATAAAGAAAAGAGCAACTCACAAACTGGGGCAACTGAGCAGCAAGTGACTGGGGTGTAAAGCTCCAAATATGTTATTTATTCAGCATCTCTTTTTTTAACTGTCTGAAAGATAGAATATTGACTGGCTTCGAGAAAGCTATTCAGCAGCTCGTTAATTAAATGAGCATCTGATAACAAACAGTAAAGCACTGCTGAGTGAGGACAAAGGAATAATACAATAAGGCATGGGAAAGGTTAGAAATAGACAATGAAACAGATGAAAACATGCATTAAAATCAACGGGGAAGAAAGGCAATGGACAAAATGTTGGGACTGAATCATGCACAATGGAACAGAAGCTAAATGAGAAAAGAGCAGGGTGGTCCTAACTGTTGAACAAGGGATGAGGAACCTGTGGCTCTCAAGAAGAGGGGAGGAAAGGGAAGAGTGGAAGAGTGCATGCAGAAGGTCCTTTCATGGAAGATAAGGCTATCAGTGCCTGAAAGCCATAATAGCTATATTCCACCTCCACTGTTGGAGGCAGGATGCTTTTGAATACCAGTGGCTGGAAGCCACAGGAGGGCAGGAGTGGTGATAGACACCAAGCAAGGCATGGTGAGCTTTCCCTCACTGCACACTGACAAGATTCAGAGGATGGTCCATCAGGTCCTGAGAGCAAAGAGGATGGACACTCTTCAGCAGGCCTAACTACAGAGGTCCATGATCAAATCCATGGCTTGTGTACCATGAATACAGTTCCATCCTAGAAACCTTTAGTGCACAGTCCTTTGCTATCAGGCAGGCATCACAGAACAGACACATGTCAGGCTACAGTTGAGCAGGAAGACCAACCAACCCCTTGGGTGGTAGCTTTCCCCAGCCTTAGAGAGGGATGTTCCTTCAGGGAGCAGCCAGAAGTGCACATAAAAACAGATGTGAGCCTTTCCAGCATCATTAGCATGATGGATAAAGGCCTGCATTACCATGTGCTATGAGAGCTCCCTCCCAAGGCAGGGAGGCTCCTTCAAGCAACACAGTCCATTTCACCACTATCTCTGCTTGCAGCTGCTCCATTTACCAAACCAATGCCTCTGCTGCTGCTCCATTTTGTCAAGCAGCTGGCCTCACTGCTCCACTATCAGCTTTATCTATTCCGAGAATGTTGCTGTTTTCCCCTTCATTTCAATTCAGGCACACCTCGCTCACACATTTCCTCCAGGAAACACAAATCCAACCTCTGACACCAATGTTGCATGCCCTCCCAATTTCTGAGTGGTGTGAGATTCCGGGGGTTCTAGGGTTTAGTTTCCTTTAATGAAGGAAAGTGGAGGCTGTTGCAGCTTTATGATATATGGTTTATTAATTCATTTCATAAAATTTCATTAAAAAAATTACACAAATATACAACTTGAGCCTACAGTGGAGGGACTCACAGCATTAACACCCCAGAAGATCTTGCTTCTTCCATTATCACAGCCTTGGATTCGAGCAGAGATCAGGAATGGCTCTTACTCTCTGGGTTCTGCTGCTTCTAGCCCAGCCCACACATTCATTTGCATTCATTTGCCCTCTGTCACAAAGCCAGAGGCGGGTGGCACTGTGGTATAGACCACTGAGCCTCTTGGGCTTGCCGATTAGAAGGTTGGTGGTTCGAATCCCTGCAACGGGGTGAGCTCCCATTGCTCAGTCCCTGCTCCTGCCAACCTAGCAGTTCGAAAGCACGTCCAAGTGCAAGTAGATAAATAGGTACCGCACCAGCAGGAAGGTAAACGGCATTTCCATGTGCTTCTTTGGTTCACCAGAAGCGGCTTAGTCATGCTGGCCACATGACCCGGAAGCTGTACAGCGGCTCCCTTGGCCAGTAAAGCGAGATGAGCGCCGAAACCCCAGAGTCGTCCATGACTGGACCTAACGGTCAGGGGTCCCTTTACCTTCACAAAGCCAATTCCTTTGTTATACTAACAACTGCACTTACCACAATTTTCGCTCCATAAGACGCACCTGACCATAAGACGCACCTAGTTTTTATAGGAGGAAAACAAGAAAAAAAAATATTCTGAACGAAACAGTGGATGTATGATTTTTGTGGTTCATGCTGTGGCCACAGACATAATATGTGATTTGACGGTGAGTTTGGGTGAGTTTTTGGTGCAGGCTGTAGCCATGGACGTGCTGTGTGATCTGATTGTGAATTTGGCGTGACCCAGTGCAAAAATCCTGAGGATCCATGTGGATACGTGCTTTGTAACCACATTTTTGCGCCATTGCGGTCACACAAAAAAGTGGATGCATGATTTTTTTGGTGCAGGCTGTAGCCATGGACATGCTATATGATCTGATGGTGGATTTGGGGTGACCCAATGCAAAATCCTGAGGATCCATGTGTTTTTACCTCCCCGCTCCCAGGCAGCCTCCCTTATCTCTAGAGTCCCTTATGTCCCTCCTGATCGCTTGCTGATCAACTGCTCAGCAGCTTTGTTTCAACACCCCCTTCCCTCCTTTTTTTAAAAAAAGAGCATGATCTGCTTTTTGCCCCTGGGCAATTCGGCTCCAGAGACCACACATTTGCTCCATATGACGCACAGACATTTCCCCTTACTTTTTAGGAGGAAAAAAGTATGTCTTATGGAGCGAAAAATACGGTATGTGGTAAGCATGGCCCTTGCCTGGCTAATTCAACAATGGAATCCTCCAGGAATTACAAGAGGAATTACAAAGTCTCAGTAGCTTGGCAGAAACCACATGATGTTGTTTTGGGGACATGTTTTTCACCCAGGCTGGTTTTCTTGCAAGTTTCTTCATGGGGTTAGAAAAACACCCTAAAAACTGCTAACCTTAGTTTTCCATTGAAATACAGGGATTTATTTAGTTATTTATTTATTTGCTAGGCAGTTTACAATATTTTCATAACATTTTTACTTCGAAGGGTTGCTCTTGTTGTTTGTAATTGTTTATAAGTGAAAATCAACATCACAGCTTAGTAAAGGAACAGAAATTGTGTTGTCCACTCAGTTTGGAGGGGCAAGGGCCAACATTTGCTCCACAGAACAATTCTGTTTCCTCTGAGTGACTTTTTTCTGGTTCTGGGTGTTTGAGTACTGTCAGGCATGCTTCATCTGACACCACAATCACAAATCGTATCTAGGGTCTACACACATTCCATACAGTGGAAATATCAGCGGGGTAAAAAATACACTCCAAAACAGTGTGGATTTTCTTCCCCTCAACACTGAATGGTTAAAAAAAGATGTGAGTCATGCTCAGAGTTACACTCAACTCTGACTTAGTTAGGTATCACCCTTTTAAGCTAAATCCAACTGTGACATAGAAATATATTTAAGAAGGGAATGTACAAATTTAGAAGGAAATGGCTTTAGTTACAATACAGTAATCTGCTGTGCAGCACAGACAAACAGACTATGACTATGTCAGAGATGCATACCCTTTTAGTTCATTAAGTGTTTTCACTCTTATTGTTAATCAAGTTTATTTGTATACTAAATTATTATTATTATCGCCTTAGCCTGTACATCATTTAATGGCAGGCTAATCAATTTATGCACATTTTCCTCTGTCGTTCTTCATCATCCACTCAAGCACCTCAAATAATTTGCTTTATTGTTCAGTATTTTAGGAAACAGTATATAAATTACAATAAGGGAGGCTATCAGATGCACATGGCAGGAATGAATACAAAACAGAGTTTTGGCCACCAAGAGACCCAGAAACCGCTTCTACTGAAGTGGCACGAATGAACACCTTAATTTGGTTTATTTGATGATAGATATACCTGGTTCCCTCCTGTCCTTTTTAAACTAAGTGGTTGCACCAAGAAAATTCAAATATCATTTATTAGGTTGCCGGAGATGGGGGAGGAACCTTTAGTCACATATTTCAGGTTAATCTCTTGAAAAAAATGAAATTATATATATATGGACTTGCAAATAAATCTGTATGTACTTGTGGGACATACATACAAGGGTGAGCAGAGTATATATGGGGATCGTACTTAATCAGAGGCATACCTAGGGATGGTGAAGCAGGCTCCTGCTAGGAGTCCATGCCCAGGTAGGGTGCACAAATCACCCATCAGATTATGTAGTGCATGACATATGTGTGTGGTTAAAGGCCACCACCAGGGGTGCCAACTTGAATAAAATATTGAAGGCGGGGGGACAGGTGAGCCCTGACTTGCATAATTGATCACATGACATGGCACACACCGCACCATTTCAATGGCAATGCCCATCAACTTGGGGGGGGGGCTCTAGCCCCCTCAAATATTTTATTGGGGGCCCAAAGGCACCTCAGCCCCTAGAAGTTAACTCCTATGGCCATCACTATTGCAGTGAGATCAAACAAGAGAGAAGCTTCCTGTCCTTCTTACACCGTGGTATGAAGCTGTGTGTTTATTGTTAGTATTTCCCCCTCCTTCTTGCCCTCACTCTGGACACTTTTGAGTACTTGGTTCATGTAAAATGTAGTAATTTCTAATCTGGCTATTGTGATAAAGTGATTCCCCCCCCCCCATGGGGGGCACCAAAACAGCTCATTGCCAAGAGCACAAGGGACCCTAGTTACTGTACACCTCTGTGCTTAATGGATGATTTGCAGTAGAACAGCAAGGAATTCTGATTCCCAATGGTTTAGTGATGATTATAACATAACACCCCTGCCAATGCTAAATTAGACTGCTGGGAAATAAAGAAAGCTTGGGTAACCAGGATTTTCTCTCTCTCTCTTTCTCTCTTTGTGGAAAAAGGACTGTGGACTCATTTCTGATCCCCGTGCCCAGCAGCTGCTTAGATACATTTTCTTCTTTCATGGCAAGTGCATGTCTTTTGTACCAATTTGGTTCCAGTTCATGGATTTCAGTAGTCCCAGCAAAAGGCAAAGTAGACCCCATAAGCCCGAAGGCTGTCCTCCCCTATGGGAGCAGGCTGAATGTTAAGACTAGAACACAGTTTATGCTGGGCAACTTTCCAAGGGTCATGTGGCAGTGGTAGGAGGGATCGGGAGCAAAAGTTGGCAGAACAACAAAGGTGAATTTTACCTTTGGGCAGCAGCATAGCTTCTTCACACTCACACATTCCTCTCTATCTTCCACTCAGGAAAGCAAGAAGCATTATTTTTAACATGGAGTAGGGTTTAGTTTGATCTACACATATATATGGCTGGTGTATTTTATGTTGTTTAGTTCCCATTTTTCACACTTGTTTTTAATGTTTTTTGTAAATCACTTTGAGTTTCTCTCTCCCGGATTTTTTTTTTTTAAAGATCATTGTCATCAGAGATCAAGGATTTATTCCAACCAGGAAGGTGCAAAGCATTGCTGAGAGTTGTGTGGCCTGAGGAGGCACGTGAGGGCCATAAAAGAGAGACTCGGGGACCAAATGCAGCCTTTAAGTCCCTAGGATTAATAATATCCAAATAGCCCTACTGACTCAGCCTAAGGTCCATTTCATCAAGCATTCTCTTGGCCACAATGGCCAACCAAGTGCTTATTGGAAGACAACAAGCAGGATGTACAGGTCCTGGTTTTAGAAGACTTCAGTATATGTCCTAAATGCCCTTCCTTCTAACTTACCTCATAATAACACAACATGACATAAACCTATGGACGCTATGTCTCATTAGATAACAGGGTGCAAGAGGCAAGGAGTGTTGAACTGGAGAGACTCTGTGGGACCCAGGTATCCTATCCTCTGCACCACTTGTCTGCAGCCTACTGGAACATTAAGGGGGAAAAGTAGTTTTCAAGCGGGAAAACAGTGATGGAGCGGGGCAACTGGAGGTGTTCCATAATCAAAAAAGGCATTAAGAAGGTCTGATCAAAAGTTGCTATAGGGGACATGGAATATCACCAGCCCACTCTAACCTGCCAGTTCAATTAGTCTTCCCCAGCCTGCTCTGAGATCTGGGCAGAGACAACAGATTTGGGAAGTGGTCTAGGTGACGGGGGGGGGGATGATGTCACAGGAAAAATGTATCCTTTTTGAAATCCAATATGTTCTGGGAACAATGAGGAAGTAGGCAGAACCATTTTGGCACTGGCTGGAGGAGGCTGCTCTGACAGACCGGGAGCCATGACTGACTGCTGTTTTGGACCCCTTCATGGTGTTTTGAGTGTTTACCCTGTAGCTCCCAGTTATTCATCATCGGAGATGCCTGGAATCCATGCTTCATAAGCTGTGACTGGTCTGTTGATTAGTTTTTAGGAAAGCACAGGTACCAGCTCAGCACCAAACCTAGCTTAAATGGAGGCAATCAGGAAATATATATATCCCAAGCCTCTTTCACGCATTCCCTTTTCAGTACAAAGTTGTTTGATGGTAATGATGATATCAAGAACAATTTTTGTTCACTCTCTCTTTGCATCCCTGGTTTCCCCTCTTGCTACTTATAACGTAATTGGATATGATGTCACTTCATGAAGTGGTTTTAAAAGCCATGGTGCATTCAGTGGAAAATAAAGGATTCACACTGCAGGTGAACAGCTTCACGGGATGTAAATTGGATGGTAGGCAGCCAAGCTGCATAGAGGCAAGGAAGCTGGGTTTTCATTTATGTGTCGCCCCCACCTTCTGCTCTGCCAAAGGCTGCTGAGGAACTGCAGAGTTTTAACTTTCCTGAGTAGTAGGAGGGAGGACAAATATGGCCTGTAGTACATGTGTGGCAGGAGAGACTTGAGCCCACAGCTGGTAATGAATGGGTGGCATTAAGGGAAGGGATAAAGCTCAGTGCAAGGGCATGTGCTTTGCAGAAAAAAGATCCCAGAATCAATCCCTAGTAAGGTAAAGGTACCCCTGCCCGTACGGGCCAGTCTTGACAGACTCTAGGGTTGTGTGCTCATCTCACTCTATAGGCCGGGAGCCAGCGCTGTCCGCAGACACTTCCGGGTCACGTGGCCAGCGTGACGAAGCTGCTCTGGCAAGCCAGAGCCGCACACGGAAATGCCGTTTACCTTCCCGCTGTTAAGCGGTCCCTATTTATCTACTTGCACCCGGGGGTGCTTTCGAACTGCTAGGTTGGCAGGCGCTGGGACTGAGCAACAGGAGCGCACCCCGCCGTGGGGATTCAAACCGCCGACCATGCGATCGGCAAGTCCTAGGCGCTGAGGTTTTACCCACAGCGCCACCCGCGTGCCCCACTCCAAAGATCCCAGAATCAATCCCTAGTAGCTCCAGTTAAAAGAATTTTGTCAAATGACTTGGAAGTCTGGAGCACTGCTGCCAGTCAGAGTAGATGAGTAGAGGTTGGTCTGGTATAAGGTGTTTTCCTAAGTAGTGTTGGCAGAGAAGTGGAACCTGTGCCTGTGGGTCCCCAGATGTTGTTGGACTACAACTCCCATCATCCCTGAGCTCTGGCCTTGCTCAGGGAACCCACAGGTTGAGAAAGATGCTACTGAAGAACAGCTCCCATGTCTGCTGGCGAAGACAGCTTAATGAATGGCCAATTGCCCCCCAATGGCTCCCCATTGTTTCTAAATGGCTCTGCACTTAGCTAGACTGGCCAGGCTGGTTTGCATAAACCAGAGGTTTTCAACCTTTCTGAGTCCACAGCTCCCTTGACCAGCTACCTTCTTTCTGTGGCATCCCTGTGGGACTCAGGAGCCAGTTATGTCACCCCTTGCCTGCAGAGCTGGCAGCTTCTCACCCTTTTTCAAACCCCTCTGTGGAGTGTTTCCCGTGCCTCCTCTCCTCTCCCCTCTCCTTAGGAGTCCTCTGGGCAGCTGCTGCTCCTGCCCTGGTCTCTGAGCTGCCCACACCACACTCCACAGATAGATTCCTCCTCACGCTGCCCCACAGAAGCCTAGGAAGAAGACACCCCAAGTCTTTGTAGCCCAACAGAGACTGACCAAATGTGAACCTGAGGCCAGCACCTTACCTTGAGAGGTGGCAGTGGCAGCAGTGGGCACTCAGTTTCATGGCAGGCCTTGCACACAGCAAGCACAAGAAAGCTCAGAGCAGCACCTACCTGCCTGGCCTCCCACTAGTTTGTCCATTCCCAACAGCAAAGGCTGGTGGACTGGTTGGCTGGGATCTCACTCCCACTTGCTTGCTTACACCAAGGCCACCTCAGCTCCTGGCAACCAGCACCCCCTGGACAACCCCAGACGTACCATTCACCTGTGGAGCTTATAGCCAGGACTGCTGCAACAAACAGCTGTGCAGCCTTTGGGAGGCAGAGACACGCGAGGGTATCAGAGGAAAGAGGGACAGAGGCCAGTGTTGACCATGGCACCCCTGACCATTATTTTCTTACCATTCACTAACAGTACCCTAGATCTATGACAGTATAAACTGATTGTGACAAAACCTCATAGCACTTTACAAAAAAAAAAAAGCTAAGATTATGAATAAGACCGCTAAAAACAGTTGTTTAAAGACATTTAAAAACTAATTAAAATTTATGTATGCTACAACAGCAGCAAGAATACTCATTGCAAAGTATTGGAAGACACAAGATTTACCCACTCTGGAAGAATGGCAGATGAAGGTGATTGACTACATGGAATTGGCAGAAATGACTGACTGGCCGAATCTGAGACCAGGGAGAAGAGATGGTGAAAAAAGACTGGAAGAAATTTAAAGACTATTTACAGAAATATTGTAAAATTAATGAATGCTAGAAGGATGTTGGATAGAAACTAAGGGGTTTCCAGCTGTAATGCTTTAGGAGATACGGACAAAAAAGGGTTTACAAATGGGTGATAGCTTAATGGTAAGGATTTGCTGAACTAACAAATTGAAGTGGAATACAAAGAAGGGAGGTATGAGAAGGTCTGGGGAAATAAGTGTAAGGAAGATATGTTATGGAAAATTATTTGTTTTTTAACTGTTTTTATGTTGTATTTTGTTTCTTTTTATTTTTCATTTTCATTGTTATATTTTAAAAAACTTTAATAAATATCTTTTAAAAAAATAAATAAAATCAACAGTGAACTAAAGAATGAGCAAGCAGACAGCGGGTTCTCCTTCCCACTTCCACTATTGTTTGGGCCAAAGCGAAAGGCAACTGGGCAAATCCAGGGTTTCAAACCAGGGGACCCCTTGCTGGGGTGGTGGATCCTCCAAAGATGACCAGCTGTGTTGACTCTTGCGGCCACCCATGAAAGCAATGACATTTTTTTATTACTCTCCCAATTTTCCAGATTTATGTGTGATATGTGAGATAAATCCTCCTTGCCATTTTGAGAGGTGTTATGGGGCTCCTATGTATGTTGCCTGACTCTGTGGGAACCACTGCATGAATGTTTATTTGGTGTTTCTAGACAGCTCTCAGTCCTAGCACTCCCCTGGGGGGAAAAAGCAGTTTACAGTATCATTAAGACAATTTAAAACATTATAAAATTTTGCAACATTGTGAGCAGGCAATTAAAACTGCAGAATTCTAGTTAAACACCCTTAAAAGCCACATAGGATGGGGCTAGTCTAACTTCTTGCAGGAGGGAACTCTGCAGCTACCCTGGTGGGATAGAAAGCATGGTCTTTGAAAGGGATTGAAATATCAGTACTATGTTTCACACTCTGGTAGGTGCTCTCAGGGACTAGGTTCTGAGTCAGGATAAGTCCCCTCACCTTGTCTCCTTGATCTTAGAAGGTCTTGCTTCTGAGTAAACATGTTTAGGATGGCTGTTAAATAAATAAATGTAGCCCTGTTCTCTGCCAGGAACATGTAAAATGGTATGCTAAAAATTGCTAATGGAGTATTTAATTGTACATATGCAACTTAGCTGTAGTCGGCTTGCTTGTTATGAATTTCCCAGGTGGCTCTTGCAAGCCATTGTTTTACATTAGCTTAGATTCCCCAGCCCCCTGCTTCCTAAAATCTTAAAACCCCACACAATATGTGAAACAGTCAGTTTTCATTTACTTGTGCAGAAAATGTACAATTCTGCTCTAATTAATTTGTCGACCTACTGCTTTTCTGTGTGTGTGGTTGGTGTGTGTTTTTAAACAACAACAACAACAACAACAGAATCCTAGGCAACCAGTTATGCCCTGACTAGTTAAAAACACAAGCTGCTGAGCTATCTTCCCAGGCAACAGGTGAGCAAATGTGAAATGTCTGAAACAAACACCACAAGGGCACAAGGATGATTGTTAGCATGGAATCTTCTACAGTCAAATAAATTATCCAGCGTGTTAATTAACTCTCATCTATATTCGTGTCATTAGCGCTCATTTGGTTGTAAACTGTTTGATCATTTAAATAATTAAATAGCCTTGATATGACTGAGCAAACAACAAGCTACCCAAGTGTATGCAAAAGACACCATGGCGGTAACTGAACTGTGGGGATCTGTCTGATCCCGTTCCAGCTATCCCATCTCAGCCGTGGGGTGGAAATGAGCCAAATATTAACTGGGATTGTCAGCCAATAATTTCCTACTGTGAATTAGCATTGTCATTAGCAGAATCTAGGCTCCGTTGTGTGATCCTGCTATTATGAATTATGACAATAAAGGCGTACTTTCCAACCCTGTGGAAGAGAATACAAATGCCATGAGCTAGAGCCCCACGTACTGTGTACAAAAACCCTATGCAGGTGGTCGGCTTGTGTCTAAAGTGTACTTGTAAGTGGGGATGAGTATGCCAAGCTCCACATCATTCTCCACCAGTTTAGGTGGGGAGCAAAGGTCTGAAGGAGGGAGACTTCTGAACTTGTAGAGGTTCCCTGCACAGTTTAGAACACTGCATGAAAGGGAGCCTCCATGAGTAAGATACTTAGATAAGTGACCAGAAAAAAGTTGGTTCCTATCAATATGAAATGCATGTCCTCTGGATCCCAAAAGGTGACAAAGATACCCAGCATAGTCTAGAGTTGGATTAACCACAATACCAAGCATGCTACAGCTGACAGCCCCAGCAGATTCCATCCTATGGTGTACTTATGCATTTGAAAATATTCCAGTGAGAACTGGGGATCCAGCTAGCCAACATCAAAGTTCTTGGCTATTGCTTGGTGATTACTGTGCCATTGTATCCATCTGCCACACCGCTACATCAGCTTTGTAACACCGGTATAACCATCACATGTTGCAATGTTGTGTTAGTGCAGCTGTTTTTTTATCTCCCATCCTAATCAATTATGTGCTACTGAAGCAAATTTTAGGATCAGGCTTTTACAAACCTCATTTGAAAGGTGACCTTTTCTAATTTTTCATCCTGTTGCCCTTTATTACTGGAGTTTATGAAGTCTCTAAAGCTCACCAATTATGTTTGCATCTGTTTTGTGTATCGTAAGCTGAGATTTCAAGACCATTGAACTTCTACCTTTCTGAAGATGCATGTTATAGGATGGGGGTGGTGGAAATAAATCCAATAAAAGGATAATAGAAGATTCCCCTGATCTCCTCTTCAATTTTACCTTGGTATGCCCAGAACAATGGCAAGCCATTTCCCAATGGAGTTTTATAAAGGTTCCATAAAGTGATGATTATTCCTTTTCTACTACTCAAGGCATCAACAGAACACTCATTTGACTCTTCAAGCACCATTAAATTAAACCCTTAACACTACTATAAAGTGTTACTATCACATGCAATTATGCATCTTGGGTGTTTATCAGTAGGGCTCTGCACATTGTTGAAAATGATGCCTCTACCAGGGCATCTTATCAAGCCACAGCACTGCATCTGCAATGCTGCTTGAGAGGTGACTGAAGGAAAAGGTGTTTGCACCGCCATTAATAAGAGCACTCTAGTACAATTTTGGTGCCATTGAGAAATATAGCCCCGTAACATTCAGAGATGCAGGAAATAAACTGTATCACAGGGAAAGTAGTACAGATCCATGGAGTCGAGAGCTTATATAAAAATCAAAGATGTCACTGCCGTTTGTGATAAATATTCACCAGGGAAAGGATAAACCTCAATCATAGAGCTGGGTCTTAATTTTAAATATCTTTGGTGAGTGATTTAATGTGCTGTTTAGATTCCCACCCACTCCCATTACAAGATGTGAATGTTTTAAGATTCTCAATAAAATCACAAGAACTCCAATTCCTTCTAATATACACAACCCAGATATCACAGCATGTTCCTGCTGATTTACAAACTTCACTGATACTCAGTGTTCACTTTGTTCCTGCTCACTTCTGGGAACTGGGATCATGCATTTATTATCTGGATTCTGAAATTGCTATTTATCACATTTTGATGAGTTCTAGGGTTGCATTACAAGTTCATAATATTGTGCTGCTGCCCAGAATGATAAGATAATGAAAACACAGCACAATCTCATAAAGTAACACCAAGCACCAGGATTGGATTGGGGTGGGGGTTACAAGTATGCCTTTCAAACTAATCTCTTAGTTTGCAGAGAGCGTGCATCTGGTTTCATATGGAGAAACTGAGAGTAGAATGTATTCTGAGCCTACGACAGGTGGAATTCTCTTTGGCTCCTTGGCCTAAAAAGAAAGAAGCTTGAAGAAATTGATGGTTGCATTTCATAATTGGAGCCTTAATTGGAGAAAGAAAATCAAGAGATTTTTAAGTTTGGTCAAACACTAAGGGTCCCAAAGTGCTGAAAGCAATATGAGAGATACAGGCTTCACAGGATTTAGATGACTTCAGGAACCTTCAAGACCTCTTAACCAGAGACAACAATGGGGCTAATATTGTTTGAGTGAATCTGCGCAACAAGTAATGATGCATCTATCATAATTCTTTTGATTCTCTTAAAAGGCCCTTGACCTGTGGGACATCTGGTTCATCCTTGGAGGACTCTGTGTCTGGTACCAAGTCAGGGCTAAGCACAACATATGATGGCTATAGAGTGGTCTACCTCCACTGTCAGGGGTAGCATACATCTGCATGAATCACAAGTTGGGAGAGTGCTGTTGTGTTCAGGTCCTGTTCTCAGCTTTCCCATAAGCATCTGGTTAGCCCATGTGAGAACAGGTTGCTAGACTAGATGGATCATTGGCCTGATCCAGCAGACTCTTTTTATGGTAATTATATACCATAAGCCCCATCAGCTCCTGAGAAAACCCGGCATCCTTTAGAGCTCTTGTCTGTTGTATACTAGGATGCTGCTGTCTTTCAGAAAAACAGTGGATGTCAAGAATTTACAGCAGAATGTCATGTCGTCACGCAAGTGCCTATTTCAGGCCATGTCGTACATTACAATCTGGACAGCTTTAGGCCTCAGGCACATTGCATGCACACTGCAAGGGAACATGACTTTATATACCTAGTTTTCAGCCTGCACCTTTTCCTGCAGATAAAATAGGGCACTTCAATTTTCAGTGTTACCAGATGGTACCTTATACAAGCATTCCATTCACTTAACACTAAAAGAAACCTGATCCCACACTTTTCAGGACATCCTTGTGCTATGAGAAGTCAATCAAAGCTACCTTACCATCGGGCATCAGACAGCCACTCTCAGTGCTATGACTAATAACATTCTAAGCTGCTTACCCAATTGTAGAATTTAAATTGTGAGGCTTCAGGACAAGGCAACACTGTTTTGACAATCTGAACCCAATGTGAAGGAATTTATATGAATTGTGCACATTCACCAGGCCTCATGGAGAATGTGCACATAATCCACCCACGAAGAGGAATAGGCTTTTGGGAATGTGCATATATCAATTGAGTTTTATACATTCTCCAGCTATTATGCATACTCTCCAACCAGCCTGGTAGAATGTGCAAATGTTGATTGAATTTTGTACATTCTCCAGGAAATACGCAGGTTCTCCAGTTAGTAGGCAAAGTCTCCAATAAACATACATTTACTTCTCTCTCTTGCCCAGAAATGTCCAATCATTGCTCTCCTCCCTGTTTGCTTCTAATTCCCCTCCCCATGCAATCCAGCCCCCTTTTCACCACTCTCAATTGTTTCTCAGTTGTTTGAGCAGTGCAGGGGAGATCTGATCGGTTTCAGAGTGGTGGATCCAAATCCCATATTTATTTTGAGAACTGCAGTTACTTACAGGTATTAAATTGAAACACCAAAAAGCAAATAAAACTCCAAGCCAGAGAAAAAGCCCAGTGACAACTACAATATCAACATAATGAGCAACATTGAACATTAGTCATACTAAAGAGTATGAGTATGACTTAGTTTTATATCACCCAATATCCTTTCTTGCGATGGAGAAGACAATCATCATTATCATATTGTCAAATAGACAGACATAAGGCATCATAAATAACATTAACTGATGGTAATTCTCCAGACACTTGAATCATTAATTATCTTTCCAAATTCCTGCATATTGGAGGTGTCCTTGTACTGTCAGCCTTATTAGAATAAAATATAAAACCACTTCATTCTGAAAAGCAGGCATTCTGTTTCTCTTGCCCCTTGATGACATGGATTTGATGTGTAAGCTTATCCATAATTGCAGTATGGTACCAGAAATATACAGTAGGAGGCCTGTTCTCTCCTACAGTTGTGTTATTATATGCCCCACAGCACCTGATCTGGATTTCATCAAGTCCTTAAATACTATGGGCTGTATCCAATTAAGGTTTACTCAGAGTAGACTTGCTGAAAGTAATGGGACTAAGTTGATCATATTTGTTAATTTCAGTGGATCTACTCTGAGTAGATCCATTGAAAATAACAGGCCTAAATTTATCATGTGTGTTAATTTCAGTGGATTTACTCTGGGTAGAACTAGCATGTTCACTGTCTATAAGCTGGGGTGCAATTTTTAAAAAGTAAATGTGCCTTACTTCCCGAAGTTGCTGTATGAGTAAACTGCACTGGTGGACAGACGAAATGTATTTTCCCTTAAGACAAATGAAACAAAATTGCCAGGCATCCAATTACAGAAACTAATCAGTATTTCAGACATCACCTCCAGTTTCAGGAGAGATTGACCATTATCACTGCAAAATGCACATCTCAATCAGACCATGGAGAGTTACGCCCCACTACACTTCAGCTATACAAGGAAAGGTGATGAATACCTAAAAATGTCCCATCCTTCAAAACAGGCATAGAATTTCCCTACATAATCTATGCTTCCCTAATGAGCAGCTTTTTATGATTCTGGATCACCAAGCTAAGGAAAAGTAGAACCATTTCCCAACACATCAGCAATTTTAATCATGTTCTGCAGTGACAGATCAAAAGCCTGAGCTATCTATAAACCATGCAGACAGCCTGTCTCTGCCAGACATCATTGTTTATCATTTATATAGCACTTTCGTTTGGGAAAGTGCTTTACAGTTTATCCCATTCATCCTCCATATGAGCCTATGCCATTACATTTTACATAAGGAAAGAATCGTTGGCATCAGATCTGCAAGTTGTCTTGGAAAAGAGGTGAACAGCCAGGATATGAAGCAAATACAGTTCAATCAATTGAACTGAGAAAGGCATCACCTTGCATAATCCCACCCATTTGCCCTAATCAGTTGATTCTATCTGCATGCATAAATGTCAGTGTATGTTCAAGAAATCAAACATGTACAAGGAGTTGGTCAATCAACATTTGATGACAGAGGCAACACCAGATGATGAGCTACTAAGCGTTTAGGTTTCATAGAAATAGAAAGGTTTTAAAAAATGGGAGTTTTAAATGGACATTGATCTGTGGGTCTTCTTTTCATTTGCATCTGGTATAGAGTTTTCAGACACTTATCATCTTGTAGATCTTTAAAATGGAGCCTGTCAAGTCAAGCTAGAATGACTTGAGTTGTTGGCTTTCAACCTAGCAGTCCTATCTCAAAACAAGAACATTCATGTAAGTGCTGACAAACAGTGGCCCTAAGTATACCATCTTGAGCTGCTTGGTAGAGCTGCATAACCACTCCCAGGATTGTACCTAACAAATGGGCATCCTAAGCTAACTTAAAATATGTGCATATTTATGCATCTTCAAATTTTGAGCAAAAAACCCCAATGCACTGTGATTCTTTAATCCAGGATGATACCCAAGGCAGCTTCCATAAAATAAAATAAAATCCAATTAATTCAGTGCTGTTTCCATCCCCATTATACACATCCCAACCCCAATTCTTGAGTCATTGTGGCTGTTCTCTCCCTATTTTATCCTGTCTATCTTGCGTGACTAATGACAATTAGGTGGCCAAGTTACAGTTCTGAAAATGAGGTGATTATTTCAATAATAATAATAATAATAATAATAATAATAATAATAATAATAATAATAATTTATTATTTGTACCCCACCCATCTGGCTGGGTTTCCCCAGCCACTATGGGCAGCTTCCAACAAAGATTAAAAATACATCAAAATGTCACACATTAAAAACTTCCCTGAACAGGGCTGCCTTCAGATGTCTTCTAAATGTCAGGTAGTTGTTTATCTCTTTGACATCTGATGGGAGGGTGTTCCACAGGGTGGGCGCCGCTACCGAGAAGGCCCTCTGCCTGGTTCCTACTCACCATGCCACCCAAGCATGAAGACCTTTTCACAATGCAAGGGCAAAGATGGGTGAGCCAAGTGCATCCCAGTTGCTAGAAACCAGAGGAGAGGAGAGTTCACCTGTGTTTGCATCCTGCTTGCTGGTTTTCTCACAAGCATCTGGTTGGCCATTGTAAGAAAAGGATGCTGGGCTAGAGAGACCATTGGGCTTAATCCAGCAGGCTTTTTTTTATGTTATAATGCTCTGCCTCCCAATTTCTGTCCTCAGTGCTACTGCCAGCCCAAGCTGTGGAAAGAGAAGCATGGGCACAGTGGCCCCTGCACGCCTGCACCCACACACCTCTTTCCCCAGCTTGGGCTGGCAGTGGCTTGGGCTGTCCTCTTTTTTTGCTTTTCAGTATATGGAGGCTCTAGGCAAAACAACCATGTGTAGTTGCAATGGCCATGCGCAGCAGCAAGAGCCACGGGCTATAACATCTACATTTCCCAGGTTATAATAGAAGCTTCAGATCAATACAGCATTAAATAATCTTCAGTATAAATATTCAGTATGCCAGATTTCCTTCATAGGTTGCCAGCCAGATCCAGATTACTCTGCAGACACAGTGTAGCTTTACTTACAGATTGGCCTCTAGAGAGGAATATAGAGGCAAGGAAAGGAGGATATTATCACAAAATGCAAAGGTAGACAGACATTGCTGCTTTTGCTATATTAATTGAACTGATCTGTTGTCAGATATTCCTTCTTTAGTAAGTATATTTATGATAAAAGTCTCATTCTATCCAGCAGATTGATCATTCTGTTTTACAACCCTGCTAGCCATTCTGTTGTATTTAGATGCAAATTGTTTTTTTCTAGATTTTCTTTTTGAAAAACCTACACAGGTTGATTTTGAGATGACCTAGGAATAGCCAGAAATTAAAGGTGTAATGGTGAGAACTCAAAGAGGCAATGTGGAAGTTTATTAAATGTGTTTTCCATTACCTGATTTCCCCCCCCCTTCTTCAAAGTTTTGTTTGATGTGGGGGGAATAGTGATCATGATACAAACCTTTGTGTTTTATGATGACCAAGGGAAGGAAGAGCAGGGCCATAGTTCAGTGGGAAGTCACATGCTTTGCATGCAAAAAGTCCCTGGTTCACTTCCTGGCATCTCCAGTTAAAAGGTTAGGAACCTATTGATCATCAAGATTGAAACTTTGGAATGTTTGGACCTGAGATAAGACACCCTTATGTAAAGGGGTAAGGTAATAAGGCACAGAAGAGGAGACTTTGGCAGATTCAATGTACAGGAGCCCTGGCCTCCATTGTATGTTGTTTTAGTATTTATGAACACAGAGAAATCTGTACAACTTCTGGGGCTCGACGTTTGGCCTCCAGGATTTTGTGGCCCCTTGAAAGATTCTGCCTCATCTCTCTCCCCTATGCACACACTGATGGCTAGCTGGGGCCACACCTCTTCTCCACATTCAGTGCTGCTACCATAGCCAGGGAGATCTATTTGCTAGGCAACTGTGTGGAGCAGTGGCCACAGGTGTCAGGGCCTGAAGCCTGGTTCCAATGGCAATGGGGTAGGAGCTGCTGACACTGTAAAGTTGTTTTTCGTTGGCATGGTTCCATCCAGGTATGTTCATAGGGAGGGCAGCCAGGTACACTTGTCCCAAGCTTCAGATGGCTAAGCCAGCTGTGGTGGGGGAACATTCCAGAGCCTGGCCGCTTTTTAGTCTGACTTTATAACTTTATTCTAACAAGACTCTTGCCCCACACCTCAAACAAGCTCTGCTTGGGCCTGGTTCCATTACTAATAGTACAGCGGGTGTTATCCACCTGGGAGTAGCTGGCTGGATATATGTGTGTGTGTGTGTGTGTGTGTGCGCGCGCGCGCAGATTGGATCTCCTTAAACTTTTCTGCACATTGCTGACCATGTGTACAAGGCTAAACAAAGATGACAGGATGTGATTTGTGTTTAGGAAATATTTTTATTGGTTTTGATAAATGAACAAAAAGCAAACAACTCACAATGAATGAACTCCAGAAGGTATTGCTAAGTACCCATTTCCTTATGACAGGAATTGGGGGCCCATGATGTCAGGATGTTATGTACTACAAAAACACTTGTAGGGCGATAGTTTTTACATCCGCGCAATAAGGGAAGGCCTATATCAGCAATACAGTTGTGACTATCATAATGCATATGTAAAAGCAGGCCTTCAAAGTAAAGCATGTGTAGGTGTGGGGTGGAGGAGCTTTATTAGCATATTCCAGTGGTAGCCAATGAAGTGCCTTACAGATGCTAAAAAAGGTAAAGGTAAAGGACCCCTGACAATTAAGTCCAGTCGCAGGCGATTCTGGGGTTGCGGCGCTCATCTTGCTTTACAGGCCAAGGGAGCAGGTGTTTGTCCACAGACAGTTTTTCCAGGTCATGTGGCCAGCATGACTAAGCCACTTCTGGCACAACAGAAACTGAAACCAGAGCAGCACACAGAAACACTGTTTACCTTCCCACCAGAGCAGTACCTATTCATCTACTTGCACTTTTTGGCGTGCTTTCGAACTGCTAGGTTGGAAGGAGCTGGGACCGAGCAAAGGGAGCTCACCCCATCACGGGGATTCAAACCGCCGACCTTCTGATCGGCAAGCCCAAGAGGCTCAGTGGTTTAGACCACAGCGCCACCCACGTCCTCCAGATGTTAGTGAACTTCAGGTCTCATCATCTCCAACCATTGGCTATGATGACTAGGGCTGAAAGGAATTGGCACCAGGTTGACCACCCTTGACATAATTAATAAATGGATACCAGCTTGCAAAACATGAATGCTACTTCACTAGACCCCTGTCAGAAGCCTGATTTGGTGATGCATTAGCCTTTCTACCAAATCTTTTTAACCCTTTCTTCAGCTGTGTAGCATGAGGACAACTTAACTTCAGTTTGGATGGTTTCAATTTTATACATTAATTTTATACAGCAGCACTTTGAAAATTTATATCGGTTTATGACTTCTGAGGTTGTTCACTAATTTCTTTTGCATGAGTGTTGTCTGGCCACAAGGTCAGTGAAGCTTCCTGCATGTTCCAGGACTTTAGTATGAACTAGCCATTTGTCTTGCTGCCTGTGTGTCCCTTTCCTGAACCTGCTATTTCCCTTTTTCATGGAAAATGTTGCCAGACTGTTAACAGCACACAAGGTTATACTTTGCATCTATAATACAGGGCTCTATGGGATTAATTTTTTTTTCATCCTGATGACTTTAAACTCCCACTGAGATGATGCAAGATGTTTATTAAGTTACTGACAAGTTAATTATAAGGATGAAGACAAGCTGTAGCTCCTGCTTTGAAAAGAATGACGTTAAACAAAGGATCATATGCATACACCAGCCTGGGAAGGAATCTTTAACCCAAGGCAATTAGTAAACCAAATTCAATGTTTTGGAATCTGGGAAAATGAAGGAAGCTTAAATACTGTGGAGGGTGGGAATAGGAATAGAGCTTGTACCAAATTCTGAGCATCTTCGAAAGTCTGTAATGATTCACTATCTAGATAGGACTATAGTCCTATATGCACATAGCTAGCATTGAGTCCTAATCAACACAGTGGGAACTTAATCACCAATACTTTGTATAGTGCTTTTGGTGGCACACGTGCATTATCTAGTTGCCCTCCTTACAACAATCCGGTGCAGCATGGGTTCCCAAACTGTGATCTTCATCCAAGTGGCCCATAGTAAAGAATGGTAGGAGAAATTTCTAGGGGAAACTGAAGGTTGTTTGTCAGAAAAAGCACCATGGCATTGGATGCTAGCTAGACACAAAGGCATCATGTTGCACCTGACATTGCGAGTGTGTGTGTGGATGTAACACATATCATGCATGTGACATGTGTGATGACTGTCACATCAGGAGAGGCCAACCAGGCCTCCTCCCAATGTGACATTTGCCCTCCCAATGCTACATGGCCCAGGGTGACTTCCTGCCAGGCCTCCTCTGCCCAGCGGATATTGCAGGGAGTGGGAAGCCTCAGCCCCTTGGGATTGGCATGCCTGGCCAGACGCAAGTTTGGCTGTCAGCTTTCACTTCCAAAAATAATTTTGAATGAAGGAATTACTCTCTTCTTGTTTGAAAAGTTGTTTCTCATGGGATAGGGAGACTTCCAAAGGGTTGTTGTCCCACCCTGTGGATTGAGCGACTGGAAGCCAAGGACACTATCTTGCTCAAACCACGCAGCAGTCCTATTATGGACACTGGGATCACAAACACCTCCCTTTCTTAATTATCTTTCAAAGGGGGTAATTTGCAACTTAAAAGAGTTTCTGCATCTGTCAGCAAAAACCAGCACGTGGCCAGTTAACTGCTTTCCATAATAAAAAAGGAGAAGGAAAGTAAGTTACTGCTTATGTGATCACAAAAGCAACAAAAAGCTGGATTTATGACATAAAATGTTGATGTTTTAAATGGACAAGGGGAATCTCTGTGAACCTTTTAGCGAATTGTTTTTTATTCTTCAACAAAAGTGTGTCTAAGAAATTGAATGCTACTTTGCCCATTGACCCTGTATTCCTAGGAATGGAATTTTATTGTCTCGTGCTGTTATCAGAACATGATAGCTGCAAGACGTGAAAGATGTGATGGAAGCTGTTTAAAGACAAAAGTCCTAATAATAATTATTTTTTCAAGTAAAGTAGGGAAAGCCTCAATATACAGAATGTCATCCTTGCTTGTTGTGGATATTTTTAAGTAGATGATGACAGAACAAACCAAGTCTCTTAATGGAAGAACAGAGGCTTTAGATAAAAAATAGATTAAAAATTGACAAAATTAGAAGGAACACTCAATGAAATGAGGAATGGCAACTAAACCAAAGATGATTGGAATGGAAAATGGTATCAGAAATGACATAGAGGCTCTAGATGACAAAGAATTGGCAGGACTGAGAGGTGGAACAATTTTTGCAAAATTCAAAGGAATAATTGATGAGGCTGAGATTTTGGAAAACAAAAATGAAGTTCTAAATGGAGTGATAGAGAGATAGCTGGATAATCTGACATTGAGAGAAAACATGTTCTACCTAGGACTTGGAGTGATGCCAGGGGATAAAGCTATTTAATCCTTGGCATTCTTTTCCAAAAAAGAATAGAAGAAATGGAAATGGAAGACATAAGGCTGGAAAAACATGCCAAATACAACAGGAAGTAGAAACTGAACATACAAAACTGAGTGTAGACCAATGGATATGGATTATTGTTTCAATATATGTTTGCAGTGGAGAGACTCCTATATGCGAAGAGAGGGAAAGATTTACCATTATTTAACATGGAGTAATGGTTGCTGAAACTGTTGAAGAAAAAGTTGATATGTTTAATTAGAGAAAAACTATTGCTGACATTTATCTATATTATTAATTGGGAACCCCTTTTGGTCTTTTTATTTAAAAAGGAAGATGAACACATGATACTTGGGTTTGAAGATTGGAAAAATACTGGTTTATAGAAAGTAGAATAGTTGGGTGCAGTTGTAGAGTGAATCTTTTGAATAATTATTTTTATGTAACTGACAGACAGAGAATGCTATTCTAGGCTTCATCAATAGAAGTATAGTATCCAGATGAAGGGAAATAATAGTACCACTCTACTCTGCCTTGGTCAGACCACACCTGGAATACTATGTCCAATTCTGGGCACCACAATTTAAGAAGGATATTGATGTGCAGAGGAGGTCAACCAAGATGATCAAGGGTCTGGAAACCAAGCCTTATGAGGAAGTTATGGTATGTTTAGCCTGGAAAAGAGGAGACTGAGAGGAGATATGATAGCCATCTCCAAATATTTTAAGGGCCATGGTTTTCTCACTCTAGAGGGAAGGACTCAAATCAATGGCTTAAAATTACAAGAAAAGTAAACATCAGGAAGAACTGTTAGACCATGGGACAGTCTCCCTTGGGAGGTAGCGGACTTTCTTGGGAGTAGTGGACTTTCCCTCATTGGAGGTTTTTAAAGCAGGGATTGGGTGGCCATCTGTCATGGATGCTTTAGTTGAGATTATTGCACTGCAATGGGATGGGCTAGATGACCCTCAATATCCCTTCCAACTCTACAGTTCTGTGGGGCAGGGGCAGTTTGGGGGCAGGGGCAGTTTGGAAATCACTGCTGTAAAGTCAGTGTTATTATTCCAGACACTGAAGATGAGGGGACTCAGAATGACTGTATATGACTGGCCTTAGGGCACTAAGTGAGAGGTGAGATTCAGTCCAGGGACCTCTTGGGTGCTACACTATACTAGTTCACTTAACAGGCTTAGTTTCTGAGTGATATGTAGGATGGCACAGCACATCCCACGCATGCCAATGGGCCAATTCTTGCCTTGCTAATTGCATAGTTACATTTGTGCACACATCCTATTTACCGTAGCTTGTTTCAACTGTCATTAGAAGAAGCTACCTTATCTGTCCATCTCCCATGGTTCCCCTGTTTGAAGCAATGCTGCCATACTGGTAATCCAAGAACTAGCCCATAGGTATGTGTGAGCCTGAGATATGCTAGTTAGCTCCTCAAATAAGTTAGACTGTGTGTGGAACATGAGGGGAAGGCAGTGGAAGACACAACAAATTGTACAAAGCAGGAATAAGAATAAGAAACATGGCATATATATATATATATATATATATATATATATATTTCTGAACAATAAGAATTCTTCTTGAAAAACAGCACCATTCACTCTTTTTCCACATGTTCACCAAGCAGAGAAAAGGCTATATAACAAAATCCACAGCTTCTTCTTTGTGACATGTCAAGATAGATAGAAATCGGGGGGCATAGGAGAGCAGTCGTACAAAAGGTATCAAAAGTTGTCAGCTAAAAAGAATTGGATTCCAGTGGTGCAACTGGCAGAAACTGTAGTGTCTGAAGTCTGTCCATCCCCATGCCCCATGCAATGAGATTTACTAGTGCTTAGATATTATGGGGGCTTTTAATTCCAGTAGTCAAAATAAGTTCCTTTAAGGTTGGGGTTGACGACAGGACAGTGTGCAATATACCCCCCCCCCAAAAAAAACCCAATCTGCAGTTAATGAAAAATTTTAAAGCCATGCTGAAAAACCTGTGGCCCTCCAGTTGTCACTGAACTGCAATTCTCATCATCCCTGATCATAGGCAATGCTGTCTGCAGCTGATGGGATTAGGAGTCTGGCAACATCTGGAGGACCACAGGTTTCCCATTCTACTGTTTTAAATAGTGAAGGGTAGAGCAGTCTATTTTTGATCCGTCTCTTACATTCACATATCCTTGCCCATAAGTCTGTTCTGTTCTATGCCTCCATTAATCAGTGGAGAAGGCAGCGAAAATATGTATGAAATATTGCATTGAAACTGATCTATTTATTTAGGTATTTCTATGCTGCACAATCAGCTGTGTCCTCTGGATGGTTCACAATTTAAAATCAGAGAGAGAGAG
Source organism: Podarcis bocagei (assembly GCF_964188305.1). Lineage (NCBI taxonomy): Eukaryota > Metazoa > Chordata > Lepidosauria > Squamata > Lacertidae > Podarcis > Podarcis bocagei. The sequence continues at coordinate 37,933,130 of NC_138140.1, read as the reverse complement.
AGAGAGAGAGAGAGAGAGAGAGAGAGAGAGAGAGAGAGAAAGACCATCAACAGTATGATCAATATATAAAAGCATCTTGAGCAGAAGAATTAATAAAAAGCAGCATAAAACCACACAATAGCATACAATCAGTAAGCAGCACTTAAAAGCCAGCATGAGAAAGACAAAAAGCCCCAATAACTAAAAGCACAGAGGGCAAGGAGAGTCATCTATCAAAATACATATGCTGAGAACTGCATTGGAGCATTAAGAAGCTATGGAGTGCAGTTTTGTTTTGTTTTGTCTTCATTTTTTCATTTAAATTTATGTTCAAGCATATGCATTCACAATCCAAGAGAAAGAGTAGAAAGAAAGTTAGCTACCATGAATTATTATTTTGCCTGTTTTTATAATCATATTTTGGCTGGTTGACTTTGCACAAAATGATATACAAAGGTTACTGTTATTTTAAATGAGAATCACATACATTACTGCTTATCAAGGGTGGCTTGTCAAAGCAGAATCAGCAACAGAAAATGGACTTTGGTAATATCAAATCATCAGCCTAAAATCATTAAGACCAATCGTGTTATAGGCTATTTTGGCACAGAGACAAGCACGGTACATCCTATATTGTCCAGGGGTAGGATAGATCTAAGTGTTCCACATTTTTGAAAGAAAAGGGAAATGAAAAGGGAAAGGGGGAAAAATAACCAATGATGCCTGCCAGGCCATAGTAACAAACTGAAACGGCTCACATGTGATTGGAAACAATTATTTGCTCATTGTAGCCTATTACAGTCAGTATCCAGACATACCAGATACAGTGGTACCTCGGGTTACAAACACCGCGAGTTACAAACACTTCAAGTTACAGACTCCGCTGACCCGGAAGTAGTACCTCGGTTAAGAACTTTACCTCATGATGAGAACAGAAATCGTGCGCTGGCAGCGCAGCCGTAGCAGGAGGCCCCATTAGCTAAAGTGGTACCTCAGGTTAAGAACGGTTTCAGGTTAAGAACGGACCTCCGGAACAAATTAAGTTCGTAATTAGAGGTACCACTATACCAGGATAGTCCCTTTAGTAAATTCTAGTATGACATGGACTATGTGATGGAATTCTAAATGGTAATAGGCCACAACATATATCTGCTGAATTTTCAGCTTTCACCTAACACTGCTGTTTTAAAACCACATCATGACCACATACTATCCACAGTTGAACTAAAGTACACATTATGAGCAACAAGATGAAAAAAGCAAATTATTCTAATTAAGACATATACACAGACTTATGGACTGCACACCAATAGTGCAAGGCACATTTCCAGCCCAGCTGTTAATGAACTAGAGAAAGAAATCAAGTCTTCCAACCCAAATAAACTACTTTCAGCTAACATCCAAAAGGGAGATGAGAAGAAAATAATAAACTTAGAAAACATAAACAGAAAACATATTATGACAGAAGTGCAAAATTACTTAAGGAAGGAAGTTACTGAAGGAAGAAGATTCTGTAAGGGTTCAGTGAGAAGATGGAAAATGGTAACAGATGTCATAGGAACACCTTATTCATATATAATGTAGACACAGAAAGGAAAGAAATACAAGAACAATAGGAGAGAATGAGGGAAGAAAAGAGAGAAGCAAAGGAAACACCATCTATGTATAGGAGAAAGATACGGAAAAAAGTCCCAAGAAACACAGCCCACAACCCGAAAAGATTATGAAGTAATACCAAATGATTTAGAAGACAAGGGGGAAAGTACAATGCAAGCAACAGCAAAACAAACAAACAAACAAACAAAAAACTATTGATGAACAGATGCTAAAGAACCAGAAACAGAATGTATTTCAGTGGGTTGGATCCAGATTCAGACTGTTCAATTTAAGTGCCATTGATGCCAATGGAGACCAAGTCATGATTAATTTTCTCTGTTGGGTTCAATGGGACCATTGCAAATAGCCTACAGCTCAATCCTATGTGTACCTACTCAGAAGTTAGTTACATTGAATTCAATAGGGCTTACTCCCAAGTTAGTGGAGTTAGAATTGCAGCCTAGATATGTAGATTTATTGTCCATTGTTTCTCAAATGAACTGAGCTGAACAAGAGTGGCAACCTAGGTTTTTGACATCTAAATCTAAAACTCTATTCATTGGCTAGCATTTCTTCTCTCACTGAACAACATGGGAATATGTCGCCACAGCAAGAACTTGGAGCCATCTAAGGCCTAATAAAAGCAGGCAAGACCTGCTCTGCAGGCTTTAATTTAGTCTCTGGAAAGACTGCCACTGTTAATCTTTCCTTTCAGTCCACAGCTGCAGAGCAGAAGTGGGTGTTTTGCTTGGTGCGTTTTCACATTGTGAAGAGCAATGGCCTGGCTGCAGATGTACAGGGTGCAGCTTAGAACATCATAATAGTTTACTGCTTGCTGAGATTCCATGGCAGGCAGACACACATAAGATAGGCCTTAAACAGGGGAGGGGAAAAAATTCCATATAGCCCAGAATTATGTACTCATACTGGAGGTTGCTTCCCCGAAATCTCTTCATCTACTTCTGGTTCTTTTTTCACCAGATAACAGGAATTGTATCTGCAACCTTCTGCATGCAAAGCATGTGCTTTGCCAGTGAGCTATGGCCCCACTTCCATCACAGTCTCTAGAACGCTGCATCCCTAACATTTGTTTTGAGAATTGTACAAGCACAGAACAGACAAAAGACCATTCTTGCAGTTTTTCATCATTAGCTGAAACAGAAAATACCTTTTATTTCCCTTTTCCCAACTAGACTCTTGTCTTCAACAACAGGTAAACAAATGTACAAGTAGCAACCCATTGATTTTAACTAATACCATTATTATTGTTTAGAGGTTGCAATGTCCATTACATTTAATTACTTCTTATGTACACATCCTCTTGGAAAGGGCCTCCACAATTAGAGTGGCGTTTTCTTCAATGCAGCGCTTCTCCCCTCTGAATAGTTCAGAAGACATACCACTGGTGCACAAGGGTGGTTACTAATAAGGCAGCTGAAGCTAAATTGAGCTTTTCAATACAGTATTGGAATTTGGAAGACAATAATTGATTTCATTTCTCTGACCTTCAGCTGGCAAAATGGAAGCTGAAAGGCAACAAAAGTGTACCCCTAATCAGGTGGGGGAAATCTATTTTCCATTCCTCTTGGACACACTTTTTCCCAATTTCTTCTACAGAAAAGGGTGCCTTTTAAACAGAAGTCAATATGCTTGCTGAAAGCCAGTAGTCCATAGAGAGGTTTAATTTCAATACTTTTAGATTAATATAGCGGTTTTCATGCAAAGAGTCTCCCAGGTAACCTTGAGGTTCTTTAGAAGTTTATCAGAAGTTCCTCAGCAAGAAAACTGTAATGGGAAGTCAATCGATGTCACTGCACTCATCTTTTCTATACGTTTAGATAGGTTGCCTGCCGTTTGTTTGTTTGTGGTTCATTATCTTGTTTTCCAATGGTCCAGGATGTACTTCAGGGCAAGAGCAGCAGTTGGCATGCTAGGGGTTGTAACAGTAACAGTAACAGTGTGCAAATATACAGTGCAGCTTAGAACATGGCCTTCTGTGACATTCTGGAATTCCAAACAGAGAGGTGAGTGGGGGAAAGTGGGAGATTCCTAAGCAGTTGAGCTGATGGTTAGAGTTCCCTGAGGGTATAAAGTTTGCACACCACTTTCCTTGGAGGGTAGAACTGCAATGACATGTGAAAATTTATTCCATGGATCTTCTTAGGGAAAGGGTGATTTCTACACAATTCAACAGTGGCTCCAACTTGAAGAGAAAGGCTGGTGTGGCGTAATGGTCCCTCTTTACTCTTTTTCCTTACTTCATTATGTTTTTGAAGAATAATCCCCACAAACTTCTATAAACCCTAATGAGGACAAAAGCTCAAATATTTATGCAAATAATGAGGCAGGATTTTATTTTATTTTATTTTATTTTTTAAACCATTGTATTAAAAAATGTACCTGCCTCTGAGTAATAATAATAGCAGCAAGTAGTTCCAGCATGATTATTGTGACACAAGGATTTTCATAAATCAAACTCAAATGGAGAGTTTAGCAGATCTAAAATTTGGGGCTTTCTAAGTTTGATGTGTTTGGGCCATTAATATATCAAACTGATTAAAGCTTTCTTCTACACACAAACACTTACTTCTCTCTCTCTCTGTTTCTTCAGCATATAAGATACATGAATTCCATTCAGCTGGCACTCTGTATGTGGCTTCCCCTTCAACACATTCTCATGCACCAGAAGAGAAAGAAACTATAAATGCAATCTTAAACCCCCACCATTTTCATTCACATTATTATTACCAGTGCTCCTGCCATTTTCTATTACAAAGCTGAGAATTATACGAATGACAGCCCACTTTCCCTTCTGGTTCCATTATCCAAATTACTGCATCTGCTTACATTATCCAAAAGATCTCAGAAATGTCTTCAAAACCATCATTTAGGCATGTGTGGTTTTCTACTTCTTTACTTAATGATGTTGCCAAGTCAATGTGACATTATGAGGTGGAGAATGAGTCCAAAGTAGAAACTCTTGTAATCAGTAGATAGAGAGAGCCAAGAGTGAGATTTTAGCTAATATCATAGGGCAGTGATCCAAAAAAGGGCATTTTCCTCTATTGCCCTTGTTTTATAGAAAGCTTTTCTCTCTGCCGTACAAAAGAACATAAGAGTCTGCTGGATCAGGCCAATGACCCATCAACCAATTATCCTGTTCTCACAATGGCCAACCAGATTTGTGTAGGACATCCTAAAGCAGGCCCTAGCACAAGAGAAGCATTATTGCTTCCAGCTGTGATACACACACACACACACAATACAGGAGTAGACCTGAACCAGTTTTTCAACTTGAACCTGGGGAAAGTTGCAAACCACTGATATGCAATCACAGCCACTTGTGCATATAGTTTGAGAGTGATGCAACTGCATTACTTGTAGCTCCCTGGCAATTGTTGAGAAACAGGAAGTACTGTCTACCTTGATTACTACTCTAGGTAAAGGTAAAGGGGCACCTGACCATTAGGTCCAGTTGCGGATGACTCTGGGGTTGCAGCGCTCATCTCGCTTTACTGGCCGAGGGAGCCAGTGTACAGCTTCTGGGTCATGTGGCCAGCATGACTAAGCCACTTCTGGCGAACCAGAGCAGCGCACAGAAATGCCGTTTACCTTTCTGCCAGAGCAGTACCTATTTATCTACTTGCACTGCGTGCTTTCAAACTACTCTAGGTAGGAAGAGGCTAAGAAGCACTGAAGAAATGGCATGTCCATTTGGCTGATTGGCTGGTGCCATTTGGTTTTTGCCTACTGTGTAGCAAATCGTCACAACTTGTAAGGTTGCGGTTAGGCATTAGTTTTGGTTTGGTTGGTTGAGGGGTATGGATTGGCTGTGCCTACCGCTCTAATGCTGCTGCTGCAAGGGTATTCCATTAAAGGAATGCAGGGGCTCACCATTGCTTTTGTCCGAACCCTGTCAAGGGGCTAGGGCCATGCAAGAGCCCCTGGTTGCATTTGGGGAGGGCTGAGGGCAGGTTCCCGGCTCCATCACTATCCCCAAAATGTATTCCCCTTTTCTGACTTTTGCAGGTGTGCAAAATGTCAGTCTGTCCCCACCAGGGGCAGATAGTCGCAACCAATGCCTAAGCAAACACTCACATTTTTTTTGTATTTTAATAAAGTTGTGGCCAAAATTATGCAAAAAACCTTAAACAAAAATTCTGTGTGATGTGTCAGTTATTTGGGGTGCCTTGAGGACCTCGACACGCAATGCCCACGCCAACTGGATACAGTGTTAAATTTTGGGTGGGCAGCATTTCAGTTCAGCATTATGCAGGGACAAGAGTCTCTTTGCATCCCATCATGATATATCCCATAGAACTCGTAGCAGATTTCCATAATTCTTAGACTTGATTCACATATCCTCCAAAACTTGCACAGAATAAGCAGGGTTTCATGCAAACAACAACAACAACAACATACTCCTCTTCCACAACAGGCCTCTATGTTTTTCAGCAGGCCTATGCTCCAGCTACTAGATGATGGATAGGACCTGCCTGCATAGCTGTTATTTTTACACATGATTCCCCGTCCATCTAGTGACACATACTAAAGGCTGTGTCCTCACATTGGTAGAACTTAGTTGGATTGAAAATGATATCTAAAACGATTTGAAAGCATGATTTTAGACATGTTTTAGCATACCGTAATGAGCCTGGTCATTCTGCATGTCTCTACACACAACAGCAAACCCTGCCCTGGTCACAAAAGACTAAAGTAAAATGTAAGTAAAAATAATTTGCTTTCTGGCTACAATTAACAGCTGAAATGGGAAAGGTAAGCCTTTGTTAAAAGCATGGTGTTGCTTCCAAAGTCAAAAGAGCCCTGTGCAATCAAAGTCCTATCTAGTTCAACATCCTGCCTCCTGCAGTGTCCAACCAGGGGCCTATAGGAAGTACACAAACTGGACATGATCGGATGTTGTTCCCCAGAGACTAGTATTCAGAGGCATGCTGACTCTGATCCTGGGGGCATGACTAGCACCCATTGATAGGCTTATTCTTTGTGAGTCTCTTTAAGACTATCTAAGGTGGTGCCCATCATCACATAACTACATATGAAGCTGCTTATTCTGAGACAGGCAGAGCATTTGCCTAACCAGCTCAGCACTGTCTGTGCTGATTGGTGGCATCTCTCTGAGATCCCTATCCTTGCTGCCCAAGATTACAGATGCTAAGACCTTGCTGAACCTGGAAACTTTCAGATAAGAAATGTATGTTCTACCTTTGGACTATGCACCATAATCATTGGTGTAGGAGCAAAGCCCAAAGCTCAGTGAGCCCAAAGCCCAAATGCTTTGCCTTCTGAGCTTTGGCTTTGCTCCTACACCAATGATTATGGTGCATAGTCCAAAGGTAGAACATAGGTCCCAAGTTTGATCCCTGACATCTCCAGGGTTTTGTTTTGTTTTTTTTAGGATCAGATATAGCAGGTTCTGGGAAAGACCTCTACTGGAAACATTGGAGAGTCCCTGCCAGTCAAAGTAGAAAATGTAGGATTGGTTGGTTCAATGATCTAACTTCAGTAAAGGAGTTTCATATGACCACTTTTTTATGAAGTTATAATTATGACAGCAAGGAGCATCCATCCTTTGTTTCTTACCTAACTTTCTCATAGCTCAAGGCAGCTTGCTTACTTTCAAGGGAAAGACTTCACCATTGCAAAGTGAACAGAGGAGATTGTGCCCCAGTTTTTGGCTACAGTGGTACCTTGGTTCTCAAACTTAATCCGTCCCGGAAATCCCTTCCAAAACCAAAGCGTTCCAAAACCAAGGTGCACTTTCCCATAGAAAGTAATGCAAAATGGATTAATCCATACCAGACTTTTAAAACAACAACAACCCTAAAACAGCAATTTAACATGAATTTTACTATCTAATGAGACCATTGATCCATAAAATGAAAGCAATAAACAATGTACTGCAGTCACACAATCAGTTATTAGTAACTGAGCTGGGTTCCACACAGTCACAAAAACAAAACAAAAAGAGCCACAAAAACACAAAATAAATAGCAAAAACAGACAGACCTCAGCATAACACTTAAAACAGAAGTGTAGCACTCAAATCAGAAGCGTAACACTCAAAATGGAGCACATCCGGCTTCTGAAAAAAGATCGCAAACTGGAACACTTACTTCCAGGTTTGCAGTGTTTGGATTCCAAGTTGTCTGAGTACCAAGGCATTTGAGAACCAAGGTACCACTGTAATAGCATTTCCTCAAACAAATTATGCCTTGTTGTTTTTAAGAAATACCTCTTGAGTAAAAAATGATTGAAGAAGTTAGATACAGCACCACCTCAAACCAAACCAAATATGCAGTCTTATTGGAAAAGGCAATGGGTTTTATCCAATATTAGTCCTACTTAGAGTATACCCATTACAATTAATGGACATGATTAAGTTAGGTCAATAGGACTTAGTGAGGGATGATCAAAGCTCTCCATCAACACATACGAAGCCTGTGTGTGTACAGGTTATATACCTGTCAGCTAAGGCAGACTTAGGGGAACGTGACCAATTTGGTGCAGAGCCTCAGGAGTGCCTCGGGGGTTCCCACACCTATGTTGTTGCATGGAAGGTGAGAGGAGGGAATGGGCTGGATTTTAGTGTTCCACAGGGCACTGCTGAAATCTGAGATCCCAAGGTCCACCACTGCCTGTCAGCTCTGGCTAGTCTTTCAGCTTCCTGTGCACAGAGATCATGGGTGTGAACAAGAGACACAATCCCAGCCCTCACCCTTCTAAGGCAGCGCAGTGCTCCTGATTTTCATGATCAAATCCAAGCTTTCTTTGGCATCCAACCATTTATCTAAATTCTAACACAACCATTTTATATGTCTGCAATACAACAAATCTGAAAACGTTTGTAATTTTCCTTTCCAGCGCTTGCTGGCAGTGAACCGAGAAAGAAGGAAAGTCTTTTGCTACCCTAGCACATTTTTGTTGCTGTTGAGACCCTGTTTGAGGCACTCATTTAAAAAGTTTGGTGGCACTTTAAAAAAAAAAAGTTTGGGCTTCACTTTCAACTAATCAAGCTTGACGAAAATGGAAATAGTTTCAGATCTGTATTCCTAACAGGAAGTAAAACAGTACGAGAGAAGAAAACATTGCTGCAAAAAGAATGCAAATGATAAGTTTATTGATGCAAGAGGGGAGACTATGATTAAGTTGTTTAATGTACTATGCAAAGCAGTAGAAGAGTTAGTTTAATATATTTAACCAGGAGAGTTAGAACACAGCTCAGAAGTGCATTTATAATTAAACCCAATGGTCTTAGCCATTTTATTGCCTACCACAGACCCCTCCCCCAGCTGCAATTGTTCATGTGTACAGATTTCCCTTGAATACTTTGCTTTGTTGCCAGGTCTACTTCTAGCTGTTTTGGGGGATGGAAAGACAGAAGAGGCACATGAATAAATGAAAAACATGGCTTCAAACATGAGGTCCAGCTGGCTGGACTCGGTTCTTCTCCATTTGCGTGATGGTTATGAAGCAGTGCTGGGCAATTAGAATGAAGTTAATGAGGTCCTCACACCCCAGGAGTTAACACAGTACTTTGTTGGTTTATTACAATTACAGAACTAGCCAAAACAGAGTCCTCTTTCAAAGTATTGGTAAGAATGGAAAACATAAAAGGCCGTCTGATTCCTTCTTCCTTGTCACAAAGAGAGTTTTGCTTCCATTCACAGCCGCACAAACAAGCAATGGCTTCTTCAATCAATGGCTTTCAATAATCAAAAGAGGAAGACATAAGTTGATGCTCATTTCATCGTCATGTTCTTCGGTATTGCCACTGACCTCAGGTGACCCAACCCACAAACTGTAAAACCTGTTGCTGTCACTCCTAGAAGTGTTTATATAGTTCTATAATGGTTGGATATTGTACTGTGCCAAAAATTGTCCTCTTGTTTTCTCGAACCACTTATTCTCCCATGAAAGTGGCTTCTATATTTATTCTTCATTCTCAGAATTCTTTTTAAATGTACAGGTGTAACATATCTCTAAATACCAGTCCTAGAGACACCTGGCTAGTCCCTTCCAGAAATAGTTATTGTGTACCAAGCGAAAACTATGTGCAAGTTTAGCACCATTTTTTTAACACAATGAATGGATTTTTCAGAATATGTTGGCATCATGGCCCAATCTTCCTCTTCTTTATTAAATTTGCATACCACCCATCATCCATAGATTTCAGGCAGTTCACAACATAAAATACCATATAAAAACACAAACCCACAAACCTCCCACCCACTCCCACAAGCACACTCAAAAAGGGTATAAAATGTTAATCGGCCAAAGGCCTGGTTGAAGAAGAGTGTTTTTACCTGATGCTTAATGGTATATAATGAATATTGTGAATATGCTGTCATGGGATGAGATCACAATCCTGTACAACCCATTTTTGAAAAATGGGCTGGTCCTAAATTTTACTGAGTTGTGATAGCCAGAATCGCCTAAAGTTCATGCCAGTGATGAGTTTATGCCAAAGGAAATGGTTATATGCACTATCCTTTCCTGGAGAGGGCCTCCTGCAGATAGCATCTTATTCATTAAAATATACGAATTGGGCCCTTAGTGTAATGCAGCCCCTTGGACCTCCCTTCCATTACATATAAAATAGGATGTTTCTCTCTTGCCTTTTCAGCACCTTCTGAACACCTTACTTTTTCAGTAAATCTTTTAAGTGAATATGTATTTCCTAGTCTGCATCTGTATTGAATATTTGTATTGACAATCATACTGGGATGTGAGTCATAAATAAAATTAAATATATAAATTTGTCCTGCAACTCATTCCAACTCTTGGCCAAGGCATTGGTGGAAGAGAGATATCAAAGACCCATTTTAAAAACATGGAAGTCAAAACATTCCCAGGCTTCCATTCCAGCTTCCATGCAGAAACAACTAAACAGCAAACATTCACTAATGGAGACAGTGTTTTTGAATGAAGTAGAAAATGAATTGGAGCCTGCTGGATCAGATCAAAGATCCAGATAGGCATCCACCTTGTTTCCAGCAGCATACAGCCAGATGACTCCAAAAAAGCTTGCAAACAAAGCAAGTCTTGCCAAGTTTCACCTGCTGCCATTAACCCTCTTGCAGCTCCATTTGTGAAATCCAGTACCCGATTGCATTGTGGCAACTCTGTCATTCAAAGCAAAGCATAAAACTCTGTGCTGTGTCTAATGAATGCAAAACAACATGTCATTCGATTTTGTTTCTCTCCCACCCACCCCTCCAATTCTAATGACCTGCTTTCCAGGTTTAATTTAAACATTACTTTAATAAAGAATAGTCATTCTTTATTAATTGGATTGCTTTTATTCTCCTCCCTCATATTCCTACTCAATTATCTTCAGCCTTTCAACATCTAGGGTTGTTTCTTGTTTTGCTTTTTTAACTGTTAATGGCCTACAGTTCCATTGCAGCCTTCCTGTAATGGAGGCAAACTTGTGCCAGCTCTCTGCATAACCTCAGTAATGCTCATTCACTCAGAACTCCTCCATCTGGTTGTTCATCCATCCACAGAACCAGCTGCTCTGAACAAACACATTTTCCACCTTGCCTGATGTGTCAAATATTTGTGATATATTGCTTCTATAATTAACCATTTTGAGCCTGAAGAGAAGAAAAAAGAGAGCCATCCACCCATCTGTAAATATAAACAATTGTTTTTCTACCTAATCAGGTACAACATTTTGAAACTTCATTAGATGAAAAGGTACTTTCTCATTTAGGATGATCTTGTAAAAAGAAAGACCATGGAAATTAAGAGGTAAGGAAAAGGTTGGCATATGGTTTACATTCTCCCCTCCTTCCACCCCACTTACAAAGTATATTCACACAATCATCAGTTGCATTTTTTCCTGAGTCACCAAATGGTGGAAGTCAAAGGAAACCTAGACACCTAAAGCTAAAAGACTGTAACAATATAAAGCTGGGAATGCACAACTGCACTTGAGAGAATCTGTAACACCCTCTTCATCTTAGCTGAACCAGTGTTGATTATGGATCCCATCAGTCATTGGCCCATTTCAGTTAGAATCATAGTTGGTAGGGACCTGAGAGGTTATCTAATCCTTCCTGATCCGGGGAAACCACTACTCTAGCATCCCTGCTAGGTGATCATCCAGTCTTTGTTGGGGAAAGACCATAGCTTGGTGGTAGAGTATCTGTCTTGCATGCAGAAGGTCCAAGGTTCAATCCCTGGCATCTCAAGGTAGGGCTGGAGAATGTCACTGTCTGAAATCCTGGAGAACTTCTGCCAGTCAACACAGAAAATACTGTGCTAGATGAATCAAGTATAAGGCAGCTCCCTATGTTCCTGTTAAAAAATATCTAAGGAGAATCCACCACCTTCCAGAGCGGTCTGGAAGAAAAAAATGTTGTTTTTACTTATTTCCACTGTTGAAAAGTTTTTCCCATCTGGAACTTTATTAAGTTTCATTTGGTACTTAATCTTGATTATTACATTCATCAGGGGAAACTGATTTTCTGAATCAAGACACACACACATTACACTGACTAACAAAAAAAGAGATTAATTTCTCATAGCAAAATATTTCATCTTCTGTCTGCTTCAGCTACTCTGATGTGAATGAAAGCAGTAGCCAAGGTTATCATTATAGAATACCAAGGATGTAATATTCAGAAACGTCACAGCTGCTGTAACTGGGTGATGTTAGGTGTTAACCTAAGGTAAGGTCAAAGCCATGTGGTATCAGAGTTTCCAGTCTATAGATCCAGAAGCTTTCTCTTCTTTTTAATGGCCTTGGAGCAGATGGCATCTCTATTGCAATAAGTGATACCTCAGAGAGGGTGTAATTCTCTGAATTATAGGCAGACAAACCATAACCTAGGGTATAGGTGGAAGACTAGATCTGGCCATAGCTGTCAACGTTTCCCTTTTTTTAAGGGAAATTCCCTTATTCCGAATAGGATTCCTCGCAAGAAAAGGGAAAACCATCCAATATCAAAACAATGTTGGGTGACCTATTTTTGCAAAAGCACTGTGCATGGAAGCTGAAATGTTCAGCTGATTGCCAAGGCTTGCAAAGCTCTGTGCACTGCATTTTGTAAGCCCCAAACACATTGCACAGAGTTGGGCAAGGATGCCCCAATGATATGCTGAGAAAGAAAGAGGCAAGTGCATGGAACAGAAATGGAAATGTGAAAAATGTGAGTGTGGGGGCCAGACAACACTAATGAATTTGCTTGAATTACATTGTATGTCTTATTTTCAGAGAACTTGTGCCTTGTTTTGTAAATGAGTCCAACTATTCCAGTTTGAGCATTGCTGCTGTCCCAGCTGACATTTAGTAGTGCATCCAATGGAGGATTGCAGGAGCTCCCCCCAGATGTGGCTGAACTACACCTCCCCTCATCTCTGGTCATGCTTGCTGGGGCTGATAGGAACTGTAGTTTGGGGACATCTGAAGGACCAGAAGTTCCCCATACCCACCTTAGACCTTTCACCAGCTGCTTGGGAGCTATCCAGAATTATATGGGAGCTATCCAGAATTATCATGGACCTTCCATAAAGGAGACAAACTCCGTTGTAACCAGCAACAAGGGGGGCTTCAAGTTCCACATGAAAGTGGGACATGATCAGGGCCTGTTGGATAAATAGTGGGAAGAGTGTTGCATTAGAAAGTTAAGGAACATTTTAGCAGGTGCAGGCCCCATAGCACCACATTAAAATAAAATAGATGACACTTAATGCAATCCAGTTCAAGAGCACCCAGTGAGTCAGTCCTCCAGTTCAAAAACCAGGGCCAGCTTTCTCTACTGGTCTCCACTAATTCTTACATCCCTGTTAAAAATACTGTACAATTTAGTGTCATGCACATTATTATTTTTAGCCTTTCTCCATCAATTTATTGCATTGTACAATTATAAAACAGGGTGGAAAATTTTGCCAAAATTATCGTGAATTGAGTCTGCTCTCTTCAACTGCCCCAGGTTCCTGGGATTTAAAGCCTAGTGGAAGACATAGTGAGACATATTTTTTCCCATGGGTCTTTTTCAGATCAGGAAACATCAGCAGCTATGGAGGCTGCAGACTGCTGGACAAATGTTTCTTGGAAAGAAAAATACTCACATCACCCCTTGCCACCTCACAAAGTTAAGGTAAGTTCAAAACCCCACACCCAGAGTAATTCTAAAGTACCCACAGAATGAAGGAGAAAACTAGAAGCCTCTTTCAAAAGGAAAGAAAACATTTTTTAAAAAAAATGGAGGACTGATTTCAGTCCAGCACCAGTACAATTACTTCATGGGCTTCCTCATATTCCAAACTAAAAATGAGAAAATCCTTCTTTTAATTAGTGGTATATATATTTCCCACTGTCATCAATAGCAAATACATTTTTAACAGACAGCAACAATAAATTAATAAGCAATTAAAGTAGATCTAATTTGTTAATGTGACATTTGCATAAAAAGGGGGAATGGAAGAGGAATACAACCATTGTTGTGAATTACAGTACAGCACTGTTAATTAGCAGCAGCTTATCTGGTTGGCTCAAGCTGCTGGCCATGTAAAAATGTAGATATTCTGTTAGAAATGGTTCACCAGTCTAGAAAACATGAGCACATTTTTAAAGTCTAAGAGTTGTGTCCAGCGATGTCCTAGCCAGAGCAGACCCACTGAACTCAATGAACTTAAATTAGTTGTGACTATTGTTTTCAATGGATCTACTATAGGATTTTCCTTTCCATTCTGTTTTCGTTGCAGGGAGCTTTGTTTCTGTTCTGCTGCAGTTTGTGTTCTTCAAAAAAAATCTTTTTTATTTATCTAGTTGTCCACTGTGACAAAATGACATAACTTGCATAATCTACATAATTACTTGTATAAATAACATAAACTATGCCGTCATTACATTTCACCAAACCCATTTATTGCAATGCAAAGGAAATGCAATGGAAACACAATCAATTACATAGCGCTTGTGGACTGCACACAACAATAGCAGTGAATGTTGATTGTATTTGCTGCATTGAATTCTTTTGTGCCACTCCTTAACCTGTGCATAGAACTTTGTGTCACCACAGAATTTTCACTTGAAATCCCTCAGGATTTACTACAAGTTCAGCGCATTGTGCTAAACAGCAACAGAAGTTAAGATGGGAGCAATCTGCTTCTGTTTGATAACGGACGCTCACATTCAGCTGGCAGGTTTTTCCTTGGGTTGGTAGTAATAAGTTTCCAGTGTTTCAGCCAGTGAGTTTTACCTGTTGGGGGGGAAGGGCAGTGATAGAGCATCTGCTTTGCATTCAGAAGATTTGAGGTTCATTCCCTGACATCTCTAGGTAGGGCTAGGAGAGACTTGTGCCTGAAACCCTGGAGAGCCACTGCTAGTTAGCATAGGCAATACCTAGCTAGATGGATCAATATTCTTATTTGATATAAGACAGCTTCCTATTTTCCAATCTATTATTCTACTCCAGCAGTTATCAGTGTACATCATTGCTAGTACGGTGGTACCTCAGGTTACAAACACTTTGGGTTACAAACACTTTGGGTTACAAACGCCACTAACCTGGAAGTAGTACCTCGGGTTGAGAACTTTGCCCCAGGATGAGAACGGAAATCGTGCGCTGGCAGTGGGAGGCCCCATTAGCGAGAGCGCGCCTCAGGTTAAGAACAGTTTCGGGTTAAGAATGGATCCCCAGAATGAATTAAGTTTGTAACCCGAGGTACCACTGCAGTAGTAGAAGTAAGTACAGTGGTACCTTGGTTCTTGAATGGCTTAGCTGACGAACAAATCAGCTCCCGAACGCTGAAAACCTGGAAGTGTTGCAGTTTTTGAATGTTTTTCGGAAGCCAAACATCAGACATGGCTTCCACATGAGTGCAGGAAGCTCCCGCAGCCAATCGGAAGCTGCGCCTTGGTTTCTGAACAGTTTCGGGAGTCCACCGGATTTCCAGAATGGATTAAGTTCAAGAACCAAGGTTCAGTGGGATAATTCATATTTTAATAGCTGTAGTCTTGCCTTTAACTAGTAAATTTCTAAGGAAAAATAATAGCTCTGTATTATATATAAAAAAATGGACCCTATTTATGATCAGCTTTGTTAGTCTGTGGTGAAAATGGCCTCAACTGTCAGAGTCAGTTAAAATAAATCAAGTGCAAGACCAAGTTACTTTGCTGTTACTTTACAAGCTTTCTGTCAATCTCCTGGCTTTGAGCTCATGGGCCACATTTCAAGAACCACTGTCTCTCCTCTATGACTGAAACCTACCAATCTCCATATTGTGCCGGAGGCTGGGCCAGTTTACAAGGCCATGCTGATCTCTGTTTCTTTCCTAATTTAAAGTGTTCAACCTGCCCTGTCCTCAAGAAGCCCTGAAGAGGCCTGAAACCAAATGCTGTAATTTAAAAGCCAGCTTCCATCTGAGGCATTAGCATTCTATTCTCAACCTCCTCCTCTCTCCAATATTACCTCAGATTAATTGGAAGTGTATAAAAGATGTTGCCAGGTTCACATTGGTAACCATGGTAGCCTTCATACTATCTGCACAATGCATACGTAATTCATTCCTCAGGAAAACATAATTAGAACATAACATAATACAGTCTTTTCAAGCATCACTATGATATGGAAGTTGAGGGGGGAGTCGAATCTGTCGAACAAGGCTCTACCCTTACTGAACAGTTTCATTGCAGCCATCTATCTTTGCAAGCTGTGTTGCTGCGGCACAGCTGATTTGCAGGTTCTTACCCTTAAACCAGGATATACTTAATTCTGCAGCCAGAAGGTGGCAGTGTGACATCTGTTATCAGTTTTGTTTTATTCTACAGCCCAGTACTCAACCTGCAGCAGTCCACGCCCAAGCAAAAGCTAAGCATGTATATCAATGACCATTTTGCTTCACTGTTCTTCAATATCAGGAAGGCCCCCATACAGCCACCAATAGAGTCTTGCGCTTATCACGAAGTTCGTCCAAGATAACAGTTCTTTGTAATAATGAACATAGCTAAGGCAAGAGAAGTGAGCAGCATTACACAAAAGTGTCTAGCGACAGCTTCTCCAGTTACACATCATCTATCAGAACGTTTCCATCAAACTAAATAGAAGTTGGGGGTCTATGCAGTGTTGTCTGGTGCAAATGCTCTTGCATAAGCAGACTGCTGAGTTTTAATATTGCACAGCGGGGAAATTCAGCGCAACAGTTGCTGTGCAACAGGTAGCAGCACCTGCCTGCCTATGAGTTGAGGCAAGGCAGCAACAAAGTTGGGGGAATTCCAGGTTGGCAGCAGACCTGCAGCTGCCTACACATCTGCATAGCCACTGCCACAAATCTGGAGCTCCCCTGATCTCATCTCTGCCCTATGCCAACAAATCCCCATCCTGGGAAGTAATAGAACCATTTTTGGAGGGTGTCTCTGCTCCTGCTCTGCCATTCCACCCACCCCTCTCACTGCTGATTTCTTGCAAATTTATTCCGAAAAGGGTCAAAACTGAGTTATAGGTGAACACATGAGGAAACGAAAGATATAAAAAAACAGACTAATTCTCCCAGTTTTCTAGAGAATGGGTTCTCTATTTTGGACTACAATTTGCAGCATGATACAAACTGTAGAATCATAGAATTGGAAGAGATCCTACTCTAACCCACTGTAATGCAGGAATCTCAATGGCAGCATCCATGACAGATGGCCATCCAACCTCTGCTTAAAAACCTCAGTTGAAGGAGAGTCCACCACCTTCTGGTTGAGTCTGTTCCACTGTCAAACAGCTCTCGCCATCATAAAGTTATTCCTGATGTTTAGCCAGAATATCCTTCCTTGTAACCTGAAGCCATTGGTTTGGGTCCTACCCTGTGAGGCAACTTCTTATGTCCAACCTCTTGTTGTAAGGCAACTTCTTATGTGCCTGAGGGAAAAGAACAAAAGCTGCCCTCCTCCAGTTATGGTGCATGGGACCCAAGACTGACACCCAGGGCAGAAAACCCCACAAATACCCCTCTCTAGAAGTATTATTAATACAAGAATAATAAATTGAATAACTAGTCATTTGCTATTGTTTTATGGCACCAATTGTCAGCTGCCTGAAACAGGTGCCTCAACATGCCTCATAGTAGGGCTGGACCTGTGCCTAGGCTTCCCCACCCACCCCCAGCTCTTTTGGTATCACTATGCAGCTAGCAAGAAAGAAAGAAAGAAAGAAAGAAACACTAAAGAACATATTCCCATTCATCCCTTAATTAAACTGCAGTAGCACATATGTAAATGTGACAGAGTGAAAGGAGTTTGGTAAATTATTAAGACAAGCATATTTTCAGCTCTGGTAATTGGGATACATGTTCGTTAATAATGATCTAATTGCCATAAAGTCAACAAATGATGCCCAAGTACTACTTTTGTTTGCTTTGCTTTTCTGTTTTATGGGGTTTGTTTATTAAGATCACTGGCTGTTATCAGGATTGCCCTCCATTTGCTCATTGGGTCATTCATAGACATTGCAGTTCTCTGTGGAAGCCCGAACTCCACCCAGCAGAGATTAACACACAGTCACTTTCAGATGTAGTCGCAAGCTGGGAAGCATCTGAACTAGGCCTAAGGATATAGCACTAACAGGGAACTCCTATGTGTAGCAAGCCAACCAGCATTCATTAGGGCAGGGCTGAGGAACATTCTTCGCAAATAAGTTAACTGAGTTAGATTTCTAGGAATTGCAACTACTTTCCCAAGTTCATACAAAAGCACATTGTGAATACTTTGTTCCCTTGGGGACCAGGGGCATATAGCTCCCCCATGTGCATCATCAAGAGAATACATTCTGACTCCCTAGGTCCTGTTTTGGCTCCAGTCTCAGAATGAGCAGGAGGTAAGTGAGCTGAGTTCAGAGATGCAACAGTGTCAGCTGAAGAGCTGGATTGGGTTCCTGCTACAGAACCTCTAACTTTCAGTCAGAAGAATATGGAATCCAAGTCAGGACCATTTTGTAGGCCTTCCCAAGCCTAGTTAGTGTGTGGAGTCAAATATCTTCTGTGCCTCTGCAGCTGGCATGTGAGTCACAACCGAACATAGCTGTCAAGTGTCCCTTATTTGAAGGGACAGTCCCTTATTCCAGCGCCATGTCCCACTGCTGTCCCTTATTGATGGATGTCCCTTAAATGTCCCTTAAATGATGTCCCTTAAATTTCAAAGGAAGCAGCTCCTCTCCCTCCCTCCCTGCCGGCCAGGGATAAGGGAGGCTCCAGCTGTGTTGCTTGGCTGTGTTGCTCACCCAATAAGAAGTCTAAGAACGACTGGGGGGGTGGAGCTTGCATGCCTTGTGTGTGGCTAGTTAATGCAAGCTGAGGGGTTTTTTGAATGCTGGATGCCATTTTGTTGCACGTGCTGCTGTAAACTTTGCAGTGCAAAGCCAGGCCGGGGAGCCATCTTAAGTTGAGGCTGCAGAGGCCTTGTGGTGCATGTGATTCAGATTCTATTCAGTTGAACCTCTGATTACAAAGTTGGTTGGACAGTGTTCTCGAAGCTACCATCATGAGTTTGACCAGACTGCAGGAGGACAGGAAGACTGGAGTGCCTGGAACAGGTGAGGCTGCAGGTCCCTTATTTTGGCTGCTGATCCCTTATTTTCAAGGCTGCTGGTCCCTTATTTTCAAATCTGTAAGTTGACAGCTATGCAACCGAAAGGAGGCAAAGCACTTGCTCACATAGGAATTTAGTCTTTTAAGTCAGGGGTGGGGAACCTGTGGTTCTCCATCTACTCCCAGACTACTGCACCCATGATCACATCCCATTGGCCATGCTGGTTGGGGGCTGATGGAAGTTGCAGTCCAATAGCATATGGAAAGCCACAGGCCCCATCCTGATTTTACACATTAACACTCTTCATCATCATCATCTTTTATTTATTTATACCCCGCACATCTGGCTGGGTTTCCCCAGCCACACTGGGCAGCTTCCAACAAAAGATTAAAAATACATTAAAACATCAGTTATTAAAAACTTCCCGAAACAGGGCTGCTTTCAGATGTCTTCTAAAAATCAGATAGTTGTTTATTTCTTTGGCATCTGATGGCAGGGCGTTCCACAGGGCAGGCGCCACTTCAGGCAGGGGAGTGAAGCTTAGAAGATGGGGACCAAATGGATGGACACTTAAAGCTTCAGCCCACATCCAATCTCTGTTGCAGTATGTTACTCACTTGGAACAATCCATGGTGTCACCTTGCCTCATGGATATCTGCTGCAGATGGATCAGAACAGGTCTATTCAGCTTGGATGGCATATCAGATAACAGGCTGTCACCCCAGTCAACAGTACTTTAAACAGTTGTGCCATTTATTCATTGGTGTTAGAGACCTGGATGCAAATGTCACCAAGAGCAACATGGAATTATGCAGATTTCAACAGGCTAACGTTGGTACTATACATATGTACTTAGAAGTCATTCCAATCAAGTTCAATGGTAAGTTTGCATTGGACTATAAGCTTTAGCACAGTGCTACATTTTTGAAAGATATTCATTGGTACAGAATGGGCAGGAAGACAACAGCCATTCTTACAAATGGCACCAATGTGGGGCTAATTATCATTGCTAATTACGATTAACAATGCCACTGATTTTGATGGCATGGCACGTATGCATAAAACATCTCTGCAAATATGCCCTTCGTTCTCAAGACATAAAGCTTGATTGGGCAATTCATACTTGTCACTTTGTCCACTAATAACCAAGTCCCTGGATAAAAATGAAACAGAGGCTCGAAGGATCATGGATTCTGGAAAGAACAAAACCCTACAGAGTGGAGGGTGAAAAGAGGCTTCATGGAGCAAAGGATATGTCCATTAAATGGATAGCAGCAAACTGTAGTTTCATCCTCTATAGTTAGCAAAGTATTTTATAGTAGTTGGTATAGTTAAATGTTTTTTCAATGCTCTGAGAAAAACACCATCCAGATTGCTATGAGAAAAGTTACATAAGGGCAGCACATTTTGTAATGTATGCAAAGGCAAGGGCAGCAGCACACAATCCAAACGGTGTGAATTTGAATCTTCTCTCCCCCATACAGACATTTGTCTCCCTTGCCTGTCACAGTCAAGTCCTACATTTTCAGGCAACTGTGTTTGTGCCCTGCATGATGATGAAATACTTATCACATATGGTTATAGACTTGCATACAATGCAGTGCTAAGTAAATGTCCCATCCATGCAAGAATTTCCACTTGTGCAATAGGACTTTCACCCCTCTCCTCCCCCTATGCGACCTCTAAAACTGTTCTGGGGGTTCTCACAGCCTTCCAGAGCAGATTTGGGAAGGGTGTGGGGTGTGCATGGGAGGTAGAAGAAGAAGAAAGTCCCAAAACATAAGCGGAAATTATTGTGCTAGCAGGACACTTACTTAGTACTACATTGGATGCATGCCCTGAATTCTAATACAGCTTTTTGGCCCAGCTCTTTGCAATCAGGTGCATTTTCAGCTTACTGCGTATTTTTCTTGTTATGTAGAGTTGCCATATTCTGAAGAACAAAAAATAGGACAAATTTGCCGACTTCTACTGTTCCCTTAACAGCAGTTTAAGAGCATAAGAACAGCCTTCCAGATCAGGGCAGTAGCCCAACTAGTCCAGTATCCTATTCTCACAGCAACCAACAAAATGCCCCAAAGCAAAGTCTGCAAGCAGGATCTGAGCAGGAGAGCCCTCTCCCCCCTTGCACTTTCCAGCAACTGGTGATCACCATTACGCTGCCATCATGGCTAGTAGCCATTGAGCGTCTTCTCCTCCATGAATTAGTCCATGAATTCCAACTTGGAAAGTCCAATATATATCTGTACAGTTTGAATGTCCCATGCTTGCGTATTTTTAGAAGAGTTTCTTTAATAGACAATTATCAGAAAATGCTTTTATTTCTAGCCATTTTTTTCTAGCGTAAAATCATATACTGAATTCTTCTCAAGCCATCTATATACAACAGTAGAAAGAATGGAAAATTATTCTGTAAAACACTGTCCCAAAACATGGCACTATAAAACCTATCAATGTGCACAAATGTTTGCATACCACTATTATTTGACCAGTTGATGCTAGAGAGAATCTAGATAAGATTTCCAGGTCTTCCATGACAAGTCCAATATAAGTAGTTCTAGCTCTTGTCTGTCATATTGACCTTCCTCTCTCAATTTGCATTTATCAATACCTAACAGCCGTCTTCCATGTAGCTACAGGTTCTTTTTTCATCCAGGAATATAAAGATCACAGAAGGAAGCATGCAGTTTGAAGATGCAATTTTTCTGCATACTAGGGCAACAGCCTGTCATCTGGTATGACATCCAAGCATAATGGATCGAGAGGCTGTAATGTGTTCTTTTCTGATGCATGGTGAGTTACCATATGTGCCAAGTACACATGGGAATGTGTAGTGCCCAACATGCTACAGTCTGAAATCTGAAGAGTAAACATTTCCCAATCACAGTGAACTGAAGTAGCGCAGTTCAAGAAATACAGTGTAACATTCTATTCTGGTTCTAAGGAATTTATGGTGTCCAATTAACTTCTGTTAGAGTTCAGATAAAGAAATATGAGCACACAGTTAAACTTAAGTCCTTGCAAATTAACATGACACAATTTGCAAGTGAAAAGTTTGCAATAATACATACTTACTAATGACACAATAGAAGAGGGTCAGATTCTCCAAAAGTATACAATCAGAGAGACATGGGAAGCTGGCTTATACTGACTATTGGTCTATCCTACTCTGACTGGCAGCGGCTCTAAACTAACCTCACAAGCCCTGGGGTTTGAACCAGGAAACCCAACAAAAGGCTGCATCCTTGCCTTCTGTGGTAGGTGGGACAGTGAGAGAATGTGTGCAACATCAGTGTGTTATTGGCAAACAATATACGTAAACTTTGAGTTTGGCTTTCCTATTGCAGTATAAATACTTAGATATTGGCCTTAAGACTTTGTCTGATCAATAGAATAGTACTTTCTTCCTGCTGTACTTAAGCATCTTCAAAATACATGGAATGCATCACCAAAAGAAGACAAAGGATAACAGGTTTGCAAAAGATTTGCATGTGCCAATTTGCATGCATAGATGAATTTTTTGAAATAATTACTATAATGTAAATAAAAAATATAATACATAGCACTGTAATGAGGGGAGGGGAACATGACTAGGTGACCTGTGTGGGCTGCAGTCCAGGTGCTAACTATGGATAGACAACATCAGGCCTCTGCTCTCCCTTCTTACAAGGGAAAGTCATAGCTCAGTGGTAGAGCATCCTGCTTTCCATGCAGAAGGTCCTAAATTCAATCCCCAGCATCTCCAGTTAGTGTTGGGAAGGGCCTCTACTGGAAACCCCAACAAGCTGCTGCCAGTCAGTGAACTGAGTGAGCCAAATGGACCATTTGGTCTGGCTCAGTACAAGGCATCTTTCTATGTTCTGGATGGCTGTTCTTGAACCAGAATTCTTCAAGTAAAGAATTATCCTCTGTAATGTGGAACATGTGGAACATCTGATCAGGCTTGAAGAAAAATGTGCACTCTGTAGGTTTGCCACCCACAGCCCAGGCACTGCCCAAACATATTGCACCAAATCATAAGGATAATCGGAGGGCAGCCAACAACAGAGCATCATCAATAATGGTTATGATTTGGGAACTGGTGGCACTCCACTATACTTAGTATATACTTAGCATCTCTTCTAGCCTAAAGCTTGTCAACCCTTTAGCTCTAAGGTGTAGACTGTTAGCCAAGACTGACTTTAATTTTTTTGGATAGTCAATTGATCCATTCTTGCGAGATCCCACCAGAAATCAGCACCAATGCCAATGCTGCTTCTGCACCAGTGGCAGAGGCAGTAGAGTGGGTGGGGAACCCACAGGGGCACTGCCTCAAAGTGGCTGCTTACCCGGCCTCATTGGAGGACATTATCTCATTATAACTGACATCTTTCAATTACTTCCCAAAGTTTTTGGTGTGATACCCGCCTAGGATATCTTTTCTATTTCTTTTTTCTGCTGCAGTTTTGTGTGTGTGTGTGTGTGTGTGTGTGTGTGTGTGTGTGTGGTCTTTCAGATTGATGGAAACTTAATCCCCAAATAGCTTTAATTAGGAATTTACATGTGCAGAGATTTTGAACCACTAGTGGAAGAGTCTACCATGGAAAGCAGACAGAACAGTGAGAATAACCTCATAATTTCGAAAGGCCGCAAGGTTTTTTAAACCATTTCAGATTGTTTCCCATGTTTATATATAGATATATACACACACACAGTGTTGCATGTCTGCACATTATCCTAAAATAGGATAATCCTCCTCATTATGCTAAAATAGTTTTATTAACATTTCCAACAAATCTATTGGAGCACACACACACACATAAACAAACAGAAAAAGAGACATATTTTTTTTAAAAAAATAAGGTAGTCAATGTTATACACACTTCAGAACATGCAGCATAATAATTTGGATTATTGCTTGCAAGCCTGAGGATCTTTGAAAAGCTCAAAGGCACTGATGTGCCTCAGAAAACAACCCCCAGAGTTTGGTCAGGTTATTATTGCAATTACTTATTTCTGATCACCAGGGCACTTCAGACAGCTCAAGCAAAACTAGAAATCTGTTACACATTTCTATATGCTGGATACTTAATAAGTGTTTTTTGTTTGTTTGTTTTTTAAAGCAAACACCCAAGAGAACTGAATTGCGTGATTTACTAAATTGCAAAATTCGTCTCCCCCCCCCACTCTTTAGTATCTCAGGTACAGCCTTTTAAAACTTACTATAATTTATTTTTTTAATATGTTTATGTCCTACTTTTCAAGTGACCTCCATAATTAAACCCAGCAAGCCTACCCAGGCATGTAATCTGAGCATGCAATAATTTTAACGTGTTAGTTTAGTAAATATAATAGCTTTAAAATAACTGAGACACACACACACACACACATTTTAAATATTTGTTTTCATTGGTAGTTTTAAATTCTAAAGACTGTCTTTTGATAAAAGCCTGGAAGCAGTTCTTCAGCTATTTGGGACCTAAGTCATTTGCCTGGCAGCAGTGAAACACAGTTACAACTGCAAAATAGAACAAAAATCTAGGAAATGACAACTGAAAGCATAAAACTAGGAAATGACTCGTAAGTTATTCCTAATGAAGGAGAAGGGCTTCGTGGTAGGTCACATGTTTTTCATGCAAAAGATCCAAATTTCAAATCCTGGCATTATCTGGTAGAGTAGGAATTGGGGTTGATAGGAGTTGCAGACCAGACCATATGGAGGGCACTAGGTTGGGGAAGGCTGTTTATTGTACCTGCTGTGGAATCAAGTGCCACCTTGCCAAAGCCTCCAGATGCAGGAATGAGGTCAAGTCTGTAAAAGTGGGAAGGAGTAAAAGTCAAAGGTATGTGTGGAAAGGAGAGCTGCAGGAGGAAGCAGCAGCAGGCCTGAAATATAGGAAACTCCACTCTACCAATCAATCCATTCCCTTGACCCTGAGAGAGACTTCTTGAGTAAATAGCCTACCGAAGAGTGAGGGGTAGGTCATAGTAAGGGTCCACTGAAGAACAGGGAAATGTGCTTGGGTAACAACATATAACAGACCAGAAGTGGGGAATCTTTTTCCGTTTGAGGGCCGCATTTCCCCTTGGACAATTTTCCAGGGACCACATGCCAGTAGGTAATATGCCAGAAGTGGGTGTGGTCAAACACACATCACTCTCTATCCTCCATCAAGGAAGGATACTTCACACATTCCAACCAAATGCTCAAGAGTTAAGGTTGGCAGAGGGAATTCCCTTGGTAGTTCTGTAATCTTTGGGAGTTCAGGGGTGGAAGTCTGGAAAGGGGTGTTTTCTTCTGCAGCAAGTCTTAAGCTGTGAAAGTCCCTCCCCACAAAGTTGTATCTGCCCTAGAAAGAGGAGGGGTTCCATTAGAAAAGGTAAAGGAGTGCTTTTGGGGATGCAGGTGGCTCTGTGGGTTAAACCACAGAGCCTAGGACTTGCCGATCAGAAGGTCGGCGGTTCGAATCCCCGCGACGGGGTGAGCTCCCGTTGCTCCGTCCCTGCCAACCTAGCAGTTCGAAAGCACATCAAAGTGCAAGTAGATAAATAGTTACCGCTCCAGCTGGAAGGTAAACGGTGTTTCTGTGTGCTGCTCTGGTTCACCAGAAGCAGCTTAGTCATGCTGGCCACATGACCCGGAAGCTGTACGCCGGCTCCCTCGGCCAATAAAGTGAGATGAGCACCACAACCCCAGATTCAGACACGACTGGACCTAATGGTCAGGGGTCCCATTACCTTTTACCTAGGGTTTTGAAAACTAAATATGGCTGAGCTGAGATGTTCAAATGTAGTCTGTGGTTATCCTCAACCTAAGAAACTGAACTAGGAAACTTTCTGCTCCAGTTTCCCCCATTCCAAATCTAAACTGCATCACTTGCTTTCTAGTCAATTCTGGCCAGCACGTATTGAGTTCAAACAATTCATTGTGTAGGATTATATGCACTTGGGTTGGTGCAACAGAAAACTACCTGTTGTACTCTATGCAGTAATTTATAAAACATTTTTTTAAAAAACGACGACCAGGTAAAGGACAAAGACAAGCTCCTCTTGAAAGAAGCTGACTTTTTATATTTTTTCCTTAACCATCAGATCTTTACAGCCTTTTATATCAGAGCAAATACAAGCTTAAAAGGAGAGATGGAAACCTTGCATTGTCTGCTGATGCACCATACAAGTGGTCCCAGACGTGCCACTACCAGTTCTGAGGAGTCCTGCAAGCAAGAAAAGAAAAGTCTCTTCTTTCAGCAATTCCTTCAGTATAACAGGTACTTAGGGGGTTATTTTATCCCTTCTTCTTCTTTAAAGCCACAAAGGGATTGTTCTCTGGGACATTTGTCCTGTTTAGTTTGTGCCAGCAGCATTAAAATAGGTGGCTGTTGTACATTATTTTGCATTCGTTGGGACACATGCTTTTCTTGACACAGCTTTGTTGTATTTAATACATTACCTGTTCTCTGACTTCCCGATTAAAGCATTATATTAAACATCAATCCAGGACTTCAGAAGGGAAAGAAGAATTGCTGGCCGCTGTTTGCACACCACTTCAGCCAGTTAAAGCCTATTGCTTCTCCAGATTTAGTGATTGCCACACACTCAGAGCCTGAACCCTAAAAGCCTCACTTCTGTACTTGACTGTTGTGCTTTAGATGTCCTGAAAATAGGAGTCCGTTTCTCCACATTGGGTTCAGTTGGCTCCCTCTTTCAGTTCACATTGGCTCACTCGGCCTTCCTCCAAAGGAGCCCAAGGTGGCAAATAGAACTTTTAAAAAAAAAGTTTGAAAACTGCAAAAAGCAATCACCTGCTCTCAAAGCTAATAATTTCTGAGTGGTCAGCCATCAAATAGAAATTCTCCTAATAGTTAATAATGAGTGCAAATGATGCACTGGCCAAGGGATAATGTTCCACAAACAAGGAACCACCAGCAAGAAGCCTCTGTCATGAGTTACCTCCAACCAGGCAACTCCCAGTGGTATCACCATAAACATTGCCTCGCTGCTGATCATAGAAGCCCAATATGGTTGATATTGGGGAACATGTGTTGTTGTTTTTTTAGGTACTTGTATCCCAAGTACCTAAAAAAGCATACTCCTCCTCCTGAGAATCAGCTGACTGGGAGCTTCTCCAGATCTACTTTCATAGCATTGTCCTATTCATTCTGGGTTTATAATTTGTATTTATTTTATTTTCTTACTGAGGGCAATGTGACATTGTCATTGTTGTGTTGTTATTCTAGTTTATTTCCCATACAATCCTATTTTTCCTCCTACCACAAAAGAATCTGACATTTCTGAATTATCTGTATTCGTGGTATGTAACTGTCCTGCTGTAGATGTTATTTGATTTTTCCACAATACTGTTGTGAGTTGTTGTGGGAGGGCTGTGTGCCTGAGTCCCTTCCAATTCCTGAACCCAACAAGAATTCAGTTGCTGGACTAGCCAGGCCAGCTTCTTGATAATGGCATAAGTATGGGTCATTGAGGTAAAAAAAACCAGAAGCTACTCTGTGCCAGAGGACAAGTGGGTGGACCCCTCTCCCTCACCTGGCTGTTAGAAGAACAAAATCCAGAGTTGTGTGAGAGTTAGAAGCTAGAAGCAGGCTGCAGCCTGGGCAGATGAGAGAGAGAGAGTCAGGCCTGATTTCCACTGGAATACAAGGCTGTGGCTATGGAAGAAGCAAGACCTTCTTGGGCCATTAATGTTATGAGTTTTCCACTGGCTCAGGTTGCAGATGTGTGTAAATAAACCATATAACATAAAACAGTCTCCACTGTCCCTCATTCCAAGGAAACTGTTTCCTGGGTAAGCACCTGGAACCCCTGAAATCTCACACTACTTGGGGTAGCATGCAGCAATCCTCTACATTTAGTGATCTAGTGTTTGAGTCACTGTGGTGATAGGTGACATTTTCTGCAAGTTCCAGTAGGTGCCTTTTTCCAGGGAGATACTGTGGTCCCTCTGCAGCAGTTGTCACGACTGTGTCCCAATCATTGCCTACTCATCAGTCAGCAACTCCAGGTAGAATCTGAGTAGAACAAATCCTCCACTGTTCAGTATGGTGAATGCTTCTTTCTTCCATCTGATCTTCTGGAGGACCTGGTGGGACAGATTTTCAGAATAAAACTCTGAGTAAAACTTAGTTGGCTATGACCCTTTTTTTAAATAAAGTGGTACCTCAGTTGTTGAATGTAATCCATTCCAGAAGACCATTTGACTAGTGAAACATTCAACAACTGAGGCACAATGGGCAGTCAGCAAATTCCATTGAGAAAATGGAGAAACACGCTTCAGAAGCCATTTGACTTCCAAGGCATGTTCGAAAACAGAAGCATTCACTTCCAGGTTTTTGGCATTCAAACACTGAAACGTTCAGCTTCCGAGATGCTCAAAAACCAAGGTTCCACTGGTGGACGGGGGGGGGGGTGCGGCCCGCCCCAGGTGTCATCCGTTAGGGGGGGTGACATTGCTGCCCCACCCCCGGGTGCACAGCATTTGCATCGCTCTAGGTGCCGGAGCACCTAGCTCTGCCTCTGCGAGGTTCCACTCTAAATGCAAATATCGGTCAATAACTCAGGTGCACACCAGTAAATATGAATTTTACTAGTGGAAGGCAAATACAATGGAAGAGGTGTGATGTAAGACACCTCATTCCAGGCACATTCCATCACTAGTATGAACAAGAAGGAGTGCAATCACACCCTCAAAAAACGAATAAAGATCTCTAGAGCAAGCATGGGAAACCTTGGACCCAGAGGCTGAACGTGATCTTCCAGGCCTCTACACCTGGCTATCAAACATTTGCTCAGGCCACACCCCTCAATGTCCCTGCCTCACATGTCATTGAACTCTGATAATGCCTCCTGCTTGTCAGGATGGTGACAGACAGGGCTGGGTGAGCATGTGTGGAATCTAGCCTACCTGCCAAT
Source organism: Podarcis bocagei (assembly GCF_964188305.1). Taxonomy (NCBI): domain Eukaryota; kingdom Metazoa; phylum Chordata; class Lepidosauria; order Squamata; family Lacertidae; genus Podarcis; species Podarcis bocagei. The sequence continues at coordinate 37,904,107 of NC_138140.1, read as the reverse complement.
GATAAATTTGCATTTGTTGCTCTGTCCAGTTTTGGCTCTGACCGCGCCCAGCACTGCTCAGATGGTTAGGTTGCATATAGAAAGCAAGTATCTCAAAGAACCATTTCATACATTTCAAACCATTAGCTCAGGTTGCCTTTAACACATTGAAATTCTCACTAGCCGATAGAATTCCCTCCTGGCACTTTAATTTGCTAATCCATTCGGAGCTGCAGAGAGGCAGAAGTCACGAATCAGGTCTATTTTTGTGCAGTGTTCCTGCTGCCAGTACAGGGCAGAGATCAGACTTTCCTGTAATTTCACACTGATTAATTCTGCATGGGATCCAAGAACCTTAATCAAGGGAATTGCCTTGGGTTCCCTTTTCACCAAGACAAACATGGCTGTGTCCCCAACCCTAAAATATAGTGGAGTTCTCTTCGGAGGGTAGAATTTCAATAAACGTTATTTTGGAATATACAAGCTGCCTTTCCATATCCAAAAAAATCATCTTTTTTTAGCTTGTTTCTAGATGAGCTGTTTATTGTTGTGGGAAGCTCAGTTAACACTGTTTCTGATTTGTTACCTGGGAGGTTACACAATGTTGCATCAAGCAATTGTTTTTTACCACTTTCTAGTGCATTTTCCTGTAACTTTCCTTATTGCAAAAATTCTTTTCTTACCATGGGCATGTGGAGCAGGCTCATTGTGCAAGAACACGTATTTGAGCATATTATGCCACTACTGGCCTGACTCCACTGGCTGCCAATTAGTTGCCAGGCCCAATTCAAAGTACTGGTTTTGATCTATAAAGCCATATATGGCTCAGGACCTCAATACCTCAAGGGCTGCTTCTCCCCACATGATACAACCCAGACTGTGATATCATCTGATTCCCTTCATTGTGTGCCCCCTCCATGAGAGGTCCAAAGGGTGGTAATACGAAAACAGTGGCTCCCCATTTGTGGACTGCTCTCCCTGGGGAGCCTCACCTAGACCCTTCGTTAAACATCTTTAGGCACCAGACAAAAACCTTCTTCTTCTCCCAGGCCTTTGGCTTATTAAACAATCTAAGGCCTTCTAAATTGTTGAGGGGTATTGTTTTGGTTTGTTCCCATGTTTATGCAGTGGTGTGCGGGGAACAGGGGAACAGTTAGGGGCAGAGGACCAGCTTGCAAGGGGGATTGTGGGGTGGGGATGATGACGTTGCATGCATGAGAATTGTACCTCCCTCCTCAAGCCAGGCAGAAACTTCACGGGCTTTGAGAAGGAGAAGCCAGACCTCTGACAGGATGCTGCAGCCCCCCTGCCTCCTTCCCAAAGCCAGAAGGAAGCTTCCTGGGCTTTGGGAAGGAGGTGTCAGGTGAACATTTAGGGGCCTAGTGGACCCCAGTGTACTGACCACACGCCAGTGATGTTATGTATGTTTGTGCTTTTAAATTGTAAATTGTAAACTGCCCTGTATCCTTGGATGAAGAGCAGAATAGAAATTGTTGCCGTTGTTGTTGTTGTTGCTGCTGCTGCTGCTGTTGTCATGTGGAAGGGGGTAGTATTGGTTGGCACAACTCTCTCTCTCCCTCTCTCCTCACCCCCTGCCCATGGCTGGGGAGGGAGAGCTTGCTTTAGGTCTCTCTCTGCTTTAGATATCTCTCTGATTGTGGGAGTGCAGCCCACTTGTGCCATGGTGGAAAGGCACAAGTATAGAGGAAATATGAAGTGGTGGTGGCTGGGGCGGTGGCCAGAACATGTTGCCCTTGTCAGCTCCAGCTCTCAGCAAAAGTACTGCAGGAATGCAATGAAAACAAATGCCTTTTCTCCCTTTATATTCCGAGAGCACAATGATTTCTGGAATACCTGTATCCTGACGCTATATATATACACACACACACACACGGGCGCGCACGCACGCACGCACACCTCTTCTGCTTTTTTGTGTGTGGGGGGGGGAGGTTGCTTTTGCTTCACAAGTTAGATCTTTCATTTCCCCTGACTTTCTCAGTAATGGAGTGCACAATCAAGTTCATGCTGTGGGCAACGCAGGAGACATGAACAGTGCTATTCCTCCATGCTGGAGCCTTTATCGACAACAATAAAACAGACATGCCCAGCAAAATAATCCAATACTGTATCTCACAGCTGAAATCATCCAGGAATTTGTATTAGGTAAGATCCACAGGGAAGTGCTGTATTCAAAGGGAAAGCCATTTGGAAGGGTTTTTCATCTGTGTCCAATACCGAGCTACAGAGGCTCAATGTGCTGCTAATAGCATATTCAGCGCTTGCCTCTGATGCAGAGAGAAATCTGGCGTGATTGTTCAGTCCAGCTGCCTGTGGTCAGCTATGTAACACTTAGCAAATGAATTTTTAAAGTCATTTGCAGTAGGGGACAAAAAGCAGAATTAATTCAAAGCTTCGCAAGCTCAGTGAGCTGATGTTTATCATTATTTGTAAAATGTGTTATAAGTTGCCTCTTCCACTACAGCAACAACATGAAAAGTGCCTGGAGCAATGTATAAACTATTAAAGGCAAGTTTGAAAGTTTATTTGGGCAAGGGGAGGGGGTGTGATGCAAATGCAGGAGCTTGTAATTACACTACTTGTTTCATACACAAACATTGGCATGTTTATTTATTACATTTCTATAGCTCATGTTGCGCTATGTATACATGTAATGGGAAGCCAGAATAGGCTTGAGTATGCTACGAGTGTGTGTATAAATGTGTGTGTGTACACACACATGTTGTGGTGCAATGGGTTAGTGTGCCTGGCTGTTAACCAGAAAGTTGGTGGTTTGAGCCCAGGGACAGCTATGGGCAGGATTCCTGCATTGCAGGGGGTTGGACTAGATGACCCTCAGGGTCCCTTCCAGCTGTACAATTCTATGATTCATACACACACACACACACACACAGAGAGAGAGAGAGAGAGAGAGAGAGAGAGAGAGAGAGAGAGAGAGAGAGAGATATGTGATTGTGAATCATGATTGCCTGCAGGTGAGTGACCTATTGACCTATTCAGGCTCCCAAGGCCAAATACCATGTTGTGTGAAGCTGCCTTCGTAATATCCTCCTTCGAATTATTATTTTTTCATACATGCAAACCTATTCCATGTTTATGAAGAATTATCTCCCAGGGATTTCAAGAGGACTTACTCTCAAGTAAGTGTGCATGGTCAGTGCAAGCATTATTTAAGAAGAATTACAGTGCAGATTTCTAACTTAAGACCTTGGCCTCATGTTGAGTGTTCCCTCAGGTGGGAAGGCTATCTTCTATACAACTCCTAGGTCTCAGTTCCCTCTAGGAAATCACAAAGCTGCCCTTCTCTACATACAACCAGTCTGCCCCCTTTCTAACCATCTTGCTGGTTGATTCTCTCATCTACCCTAGAGGATCCATAAGGTTTTGCCTCATTTGCAGTGCTGAGCTGCTCCTATGTTTGGGCTCAAAACACCAACTTGGTCCATTTCTTTGTGTTCCAGATACTTGCAGCCTCTGCAGCCATTGGAATTTGAACTCAAAACTGGGCAATTGCCATTCAGATTTAAAAAAAAAAACACAAAACCCTAAATGACTGGAAACAAACTCTAGCCTGCTTGCCACTATCCCTTGAAAATTCATTCATTCATTTGTTCATTCTTTAAATTTCTATACCACCTTTCATCCAAGGATCACAGGGTGGTTTACAATATAAAAACACAAAAATTCACAATATAGAAACAAACAGAAATATACACACACACATACGGTTTAAAAGGCCATAGATTATTTAATTAGCCAAAAATTACCTAATTTTGCTAAAGATTATAAGATCAGCAATCTTTTCAAAGGAGGAAGCAGAAAGAATAAGTGAGCAACAGAAAAGATTGTGGAGCAGATTAAATCTGCTGAAAGATCTTCAACGCACACAAGAGTGGTGGATATAATTAATTCCATAAGGAAGCAGAGGAAAACATATAAGAGAAATGCCCTACATTTTTCACGGTCAATTGCTGTGAGAGACAGGTGTTGTCTTTTGGCTACTTTAAGGAAGGAAAGTTAACACAACTGGGGGTTATTATGTATGAGAGAGGATTCATTTTAGGACAAAATGGAGCCTTACATGGTGGTGGCAGGATTGGAAACTTTGAAAACAAACGAAAAGACACACATAAGCCAACCTAGAATTCACCTCTTATTATCTTAAAGAAATTCCAAGGTTTTTGGTTTTTAAACTTAAATTAGTGAGTAGGAAGTTTCACTAGCCGGTTGTGCAGTGTATTCTTCAACATATTCATGCAATAATACTGCATTAGTGATGCATTTATCTGTCCAAACATCATTCCACTTTACAAGTTGTTCTGCAATGGTTCCCCAATGTTACCACATTATTTCCATCTGCAGAGGCAATCTAGCACTATAGAGCAACAAAGGAAGGATCAAGATTAATGACTGAGCTGGAACATTTGTGACATGAAGAGTTACAGAATTTCAGCAGGAAGATATGGGAAATGAACTAATTGGAAACAAAGCAGTATGTTCGCCCCAAAAGCTATGCAGTTGCAAACAGTATTAATAGCAGGGGCCATGCCATTATATCAGCACGTCATCATGAATGGACAATAAAAAGAACATTTGGAGTGCCCCTAGAATATAGAATTAATGACCTCCCCGTACATAAAAGAGCCAGTTTCTGGTGCTACACTCTCATATAAATGAATGTCCATCATTCATTAATATTGGTAACAAGATCGTAGCCAGCAGTTTTGTGATAACAGAGCCAGAGGGAACACAGGGAAGGTGGAATAAGTGCAGGAGATCAAAGAACCTGAATACAGGAAGTCTGAACAAGATGCTGAACTAAATGTCCCTTTGGAATGATCCACCAAGGCTTTACTTATGTTCCTATTGCAGTTAACAGAGGTGTAGAACCAGGATGAGGTGGTTGGAAACAAGGGTCAAGTCCTAAAAAGAAATCAGTTTTAGAACTAGGTTCTGAACCTACTCCACATGGTTGTTGTGACAGAGCAACTATATATGGCACCCTGAGTTCCTTGGAAGAATGGTGGTATAAAATTGCAAAGAATATAAAAAATAAGCCCTACCACCGTTTCTCTCTATATATAAAACTCAGAACAATGCTTTTTCTAAAGAGTAATTAATAGAGCTGTAAAATTTACAAAGGAAAGAGGCTGTTGGTTGGGTGAAAACCCACGTTGCTTATGTAAACGCATTCAGTTTAAAATCATAATTAAGAAAACAAATTTGTGAAGAGCATTTTAACGATTTCATACCTTGCTGTGCTACTTTCTACTATATTTTGTATGCGCTGCTTCATTCTCTTATTCAGTGGCTTTTATTCCACAGAGCTTTCTCTCTCCCCCCCCCCCATTTGTTTCAAATTCCTAATGAGCAGCTATGACAACAAGGAACCAGCACATGAAAGTTAAATAGGATTTAAAATTGACAGTTTTTTTTATTAATACCTGACATTTAAACAGTTCTTATTTTTAAGAGGCCCTTCTTCCAAGCAAGATTTGTAATTGGTTTAAAGTTTTCCTTTGCTTGCATAAGACTGCTGTAATTCCTAGGCACGTTTTAAGGGAGTTCGGCAGCCTGGCTTCCCCTTACATCATATTTTAAGCATCCCTGCTAACAAATGACAGTGCTGCGTGAATGTGCATATTTTCTGAACATCAGCTCTGCATGATTTGGGGCCTCAGCAATTTTAGCGATGTTATCTCTCTTGCACGTTGTAATCTATGTGACTGATTTTCAGAAAGGAATTAAAGGGAAGTGGAAAGCCACAGTGCCATGGAAACTGCATGCAGCCAGGTCCGGGTGAAAGGAGATGGGATCTGTCCATTGAATGGAGTAGAATGGTGCAATCTGTACCTTTTTACTTTGCTTACATTGAACTGTGAGTTCCATTTTACTGCCCATTCACCGAGTTTGGAGCAATCCTCTTGGAGCTCATTTTGTTTTAACTGACTGGACAATCTGGTACCATCAGAAAGCATGGCTACCACACTGCTCATCCCAAACTATATTATTTATGAACAAGTCAATGTTTTGTATGTGGGTGCCGTGTATGAGTACAGTGGTACCTCTGGTTACGTACTTAATTCGTTCCGGGGGTCCGTTCTTAACCTGAAACTGTTCTTAACCTGAAGCACCACTTTAGCTAATGGGGCCTCCCGCTGCTGTCACGCTGCCGCCGCACGATTTCTGTTCTCATCCTGAAGCAAAGTTCTAAACCTGGAGCACTATTTCTGGGTTAGCCGAGTCTGTAACCTGAAGCGTATGTAACCTGAAGCATATGTAACCCGAGATACCACTGTACAAACACACACACACACACACACATTATATGTAAGTGGCTACAATTATTGCTAGGAAATATGGCTAGCAAGGCCGATCTTACACTTTAATAACTGTAGATATGTACTACTGTTGTACTGTGTATTTTGAGTCTATGGACTGCAATAAAGCTGTGTGTGTGTGTGTGTGTGCGCGCGCGCGCGCGGGCGCGCATAGCAGAGAAAGGGGCCATGGAGGAGATGATGGGAGATGGAAGGAAGCAGGTTTTCAGCAGTCCATACAGAGATTCAACAGCCCACCTATTCAGAAAAGGGACAGAACAATACAGTACAAGGACTTTGCTGTGCCAAAAAGGGATTTGAACAAAATACAGGGGAAATTTCCAGGGAAAATCAAAAGCACACTGGCAAACATAGCTTGCATTTTTTGTTTTGTTTTCGGCAATAACAAAAGTGGAAGCAAAAGATAATAGACTGAAAATGGGCAAGTGGTCTAAAAGGATCAAAAGTTGAAGAAGCCTAAGATTCTAAGACAGAATTGGTCCTCCAGATGTGGCTGGGCTACAAGTCACATCATCCCTGGCATGAACTGATGAGAGTTGTAGTTCAGTACCATCGTGGGGCTCCCCTCCCCTCCTCTAAGAGGAGCAGATGATAAAGAGCAAAGGAGCCACAGCAGTAGCAGCCCAAAGGTCCCCTCCAGGTGTCCTTTCTATTGAACAATCATGATTATTTGTGCTCAGGGTGTTATCATTGAATTTACAGTGGTACCTTGGGATGCGAATGGGATCCGTTCCGGAGCCCCTTTCGCATCCCGAATGGAACGCAAGACATGACAGCGCGTCTGCACGTGCGCGGGTCGCGTTTTGGCGCTTCTGCACATGCACGTGACACCATTGTGATGGTCTGCGCATGCACGTGTGTGGCAAAACCCAGAAGTAACGCGGTCCGTTACTTCCAGGTCACTGTGGAGCGCAACCCGAATTTGCCTAACCCGAAGCGTATTCATCCTGAGGTATGACTATACAGTGGTGCCCCGCAAGACGAATGCCTTGCAAGACGAAAAACCCGCTAGACGAAAGGGTTTTTTGTTTTTCGATGCGCTTCGCAAGACGAATTTCCCTATGGGCTTGCTTCGCAAGACGAAAATGCTCCCCCCCCCTTTTTCTAAGGCGCTAAGCCGCTAATAGCCTTTTAGCCGCTAAGCCTTTAATAGCCGCTAATCCGCTAAACCGCTAATAGCGCTAATCCACTAAGCCGCTAAGCTTCGCAAGACGAAGAAACCGCTAGACGAAGACTCGCGGAATGGATTATTTTCGTCTTGCGAGGCACCACTGTATAGGCAATCATACTTTGCTCTTGTAAAAAAATGAAGCTCTTGCTTCATTTGCATCAGATGCATTTCTTATAATTTCTTGCTAAAATCCTATAACTTTTTATACTACAAACCACTTTTTTGTTCCACTTTTGTTGTGCTATAGTACCAGAGTGCCCCTCCACAGGGTGATAATATGGTAACATAGAGGAACCATCGCAGAACAACTAAGAAAGTGAAATGATGTGTGGACAACCCAGTACAAATCCACCATTAATGCACTATTATTACATGAGTGGCATGTTGCATCATACACCTACATTGTCCGTCCATCCGTCCCCCCCAAAAAAACCAGTCTGGAGGGACCCTAATGAAGAAATCCCAAAGCTGGCATACCCAGTGGCAGAGCTTCATGCTCCAGCACTAGGGGGCGGAGAGCAGGCGGGGCCGGGGCTGGCACACATCCTGGGGGTGTGACGCACCACCCATAGGGGCATGGTGTGTGTCCTGGGGGTGTGGTGCCAAGCACGGGCAGGGGGGCAGCCACGATGGCACCCCACCAGGATCGTGCTGCCGGGGCGGTGCGCTCCCCCTGCACTCCTCTTCCTCCGCCAGTGGGCATGCCACCACAGAAAAAAAAAAGTAATCATATACTCATATACTCTGGAGGTAGAGAAGACTTGAAAAGATTCTCTGACGATAACCTTAACTGGCAAACAGGTTCATGACAGAAAGAGTAAGCAAATGGGGGTGGGGGGAATACATTTTCAAACTGTCAAATTATATTGCTGTAACCTTTTCCTTTCTAAACTTGTAGCTGAAGTTAGTAAATATTTGGACTCTTGCTTTCTGGCCCAGCTTCCATCTGCTTCAAGGCAAAAGGAAATGAGTTTCATTCCAACATATTAATTGCAGCTGACATTAATATTCACCATGAACTTTCAATTTGATTAATTTCACAATTTGCGCAACACCAGTTCAAACTGAGGTATTTGTCCAGGAAAATAAAATAATTGAACTTGGTTTGCAAACAAGAAAAGTACTGTTAATTCTGATGGTTTTTACATGCTTTAATTAAATTTAATAATAATGTTCTTCACTGAGAGTTGTGTGACCAAAGAATGATGCTTATTTACTGCTGAATGTGATGATTCTGTTCTGAAGACAATCACATCTCTTGCATTAGCTGCAGAAGAAATTGGCAGCAATTTTGACAAGTTTTCCTTGAAAGTATTTGTGGCAGAATGACTGCACTCCGATGCACCAGTGTCTACATCTGCCAAAATTTGTGAGAATTAGAGTTTGTCTGTATGATCTATTGAGACAGCATATTTTTCAAGGTGGTTTTGATTCACCCTTCATGATTGTCAGCAGCCAAACAAGCCACAACTCTTTTGATTCCAGATTGAAAATATTCAAGCAACATTCCAAAGAGAACTTAAAGAAAAATACAACTGTATCCTAATCGTAACACTTTCAGCTGTAATTATTGTTATCACTATTTGAGCTTACAGCCGCTTGCTATACAAAAATGTATCCAAGAGACTTATAACATATTTAAATCCATAAGCATAAGTAAAATCATAATTACTCCAACAGCTCTCAAAAAATTCAGGCAGCAGACATTCCCATCCCTGTCTGGAGGTGTCAGAAATTGGACCTGTGACTTTCTGTATAACAAGCAGGTATTCTACCACTAAGCTCTGGCCTTCCCCGTTTGTAACATCTCAAAGTTGCACTGAGGAAAGCAGTGACATGCCAAATGATTAAGCCACCAGTTGGCATCAAAATTTCAAAATGAACGCAGCTTCAAGACACAACATAGGTGATGCAGATATAGATTTAGATTGATAGTGGATTATTTTTTTTAAAAAACCTTGATAAAACAAGCAAGCAAGCAAGAAAACATTTCCTTTATTGATTGTGAATATTTCAGTACTTCTTGGCAGTTTGGCCTGCAGTAGAGCTGTTTCAATGATGGCACCATCTCTTCAGTTGTTGTTCAAGTATGGTTCCTATAATATCTGACTATTTGGCCATGCTGGCTGCAACTGATATAAGTTAGAGTCTTGCAACATTTGCTGGGCCACATGTTCCTTCTCCCTTTTTAAACTTGTTTCCAATGGTGATCTGCTGTGAAGGTCTTTAGACCTATAGTTAAAGCAACCATCTATCCTGAATCTTTTTCAGTCAATATGAACCACCATTGCCAGACCCAAAATACAAAAATTGAGGGAGTCAATAACAAAGGAATTAGGGATGCTTTACTTCAGAGGCTCAGATATCATTGCTATTACCCTAGTTCATAATAGACTGCCAAGTGATTGGTAAAGATTCATTGTTTAGATCTTGAAAAGATTCATTGTTCCCTATCTCTGTGAAAATAATGACAAAATAAAAGGGCATGTATAAGGCAATACAGAGTTGAAGATCACAGTGTAACTTACTTTTACGACAGAAACACCTTCAGTGGTTATCATTATTTTGAATTCAAAAACCTGCTTGAAAAGCCAAACACGTACATCATTTCCAGAGCACCATATGGATACTGTCAAAGATTAGACTAATAGTACAATCATCTATCTAGTATTATGCCCATTAAAGCTTTGGAATATGAAATTAAGTGGCTCAAAGTGTTACATTAAATATTAGACATTAAACTGCTCCAACTGAATTACAAAGCCTGCATATTTAAGAGGTCTAAGAAAAGAAGCCAGATTTATGTGTGTGAGAGAGTGTATGCATTGTGTGTGTGTGTGTGTGTGTGTGTGTGTGTGCATGCGCGCATGCGCCTAGGTCATAATCCCTTAATGTGTTTTTTCCTTCTTTCTGTGTGTTCTTTTACCTATTAATTGCAGTACTGAACGGGATCTAATTTACAGCAGGAGATAAATGTGTATAATATCATGGCAGCCTAGGTTCCTTCTTTTTTACTACTCCCTTTTATCACTTATTCACACAATAAGAAGTGCAGCTTATTCAAGGCATGATATAAAGATGGCTGTTAAAACACTCCACTGACATAGACATTATGCACACACTGAACAATTTATTTCTACCATGAAAAAGTATATCAAGAAGAGTGCCCCCTGCACCAGCAGCCCTCTGGGAACTAGGACTTAACAGAAGGATGAGAAACATCAGGCCCAGGTGCAAAATGCAGCTCCTCCAGTATCTGGTCCTCAGGACTCTCCTCAAATCACCCCTCCTCTCAAGCTGCACACCTCACTGGCTCTGCCTTGCATGCTCCTTGAGTGTTTTTGCCTGGCTTGAATATGTTCATGAACTGTGGTCATGCTTTTCTTGCTTACCTAGCTGCAAGGCAGAACAGAGTATGTGAGTTTGTGTGCAAGCTAGTCTACTATACAAAGGTAGAATCATAGAATTATAGAGTTGGAAGGGACCACGAGGGCCATTTATAGTCCAGCCCCCTGCATTGCAGGAATATTTTGCCCTACATGGGGTTCACATCCATGACTCAAATAACCATGTTCAAATATATAAAAGGATGTCACATAGAGGAGGGAGAAAGGTTGTTTTCTGCTGCTCCAGAGAAGCGGACACGGAGCAATGGATCCAAACTACAAGAAAGAAGATTCCACCTAAACATTAGGAAGAACTTCCTGACAGTAAGAGCTGTTTGACAGTGGAATTTGCTGCCAAGGAGTGTGGTGGAGTCTCCTTCTTTGAAGGTCTTTAAGCAGAGGCTTGACAACCATATGTCAGGAGTGCTCTGATGGTGTTTCCTGCTTGGCAGGGGGTTGGACTCAATGGCCCTTGTGGTCTCTTCCAACTCTATGATTCTATGATTCTATGACTCTGAGATTAAGAGTCTTATGCTCTACCAACTGAGCTACACACATCAAGATTCATATTTTCTTGCTACGGCCTTATGTACCACAGGCATGTGTGTCCGTCCCGTCCCTGCCCCCCCCCCAATAAGCGGCCCAGAAGTGAATGTGATTCTCAAGCAGAAAAAGCTTCTCCACACCTTTTCTTTTTCATGAAATTTTATTAAGGCTTTTTCATAATACAATACAATACAATAAGAAACAAAGAAATCTAAATGAAAACAGAAAGAGTAAGAAAAAGAAAAAAAAATGCACTTCAAGTGGGCAAAGTCCTCTCTCAAAGATAGAGCTGAACCCTTGCCTCACACAGAAGGAGGACATGGGTGGCGCTGTGGTCTAAACCACTGAGCCTAGAGCTTGCCGATTGGAAGGTCGGCGGTTCGAATCCCCGCGATGGGGTGAGCTCCTGTTGCTCAGTCTCTGCTCCTGCCAACCTAGCAGTTCGAAAGCACGTCAAAGTGCACGTAGATAAATAGGTACCGCTCTGGTGGGAAGGTAAACAGCGTTTCCATATGCTACTCTGGTTTCACCAGAAGTGGCTTAGTCATGCTGGCCACATGACCCAGAAAAACTGTCTGTGGACAAACGTCGGCTCCCTCGGCCAGAAAAGTGAGATGAGTGCCGCAATCCCAGAGTCGTTTGTGACTGGACTTAACTTTCAGAGGTCCTTTACCTTTAAAATAGGGTTTTAAAATAGGGTTGAGAGGGGTGCTGAACAGGAACTGGATCCTTCTGCTTAAGATGGAGAATTTGATTCTGTGCAGTGCTGGTCACTGTTCCTTCATGAAGAGCTTCCCTTGTGTTTTGTTCTGTTTATATGATTGCAATAGGATAGACAGGGATGGTAACATGTGGGCCTCCAGGCGCACTAAATCATGACCTATGAATCTCTCATTCTAATATGGGTGGAGTCAGAGAAAAAATAAATTGAAACACTCAATGATACACGTCCATGTGAAACAATTCTAAAAATTCAGATGCGATAGCCATAGCAAGTGTGGCTCAATAATGTAATGATATAAAAATAGTAAGTGTAAGATGCAGGCTTATTATGATATGCATTCCTCATCTGGCAAATCAAAGCAACATTAGGGCTTTAAGAAGCAGTTTCCTTTAGTATGGATTATTTTCTCCCCAAGTAAAACATACAGTGATGCATTCTCATTGCATGGAAATCAGGTACCAATGTTTAACATCCTCAAACCCACTTTCAACTCCCACATTACATTGACTATTCTGCCATTGCAATTCATCTCCACCAATGTGCCTCCCAGGAGTCTTGCAAGATTCTTTCTCAAGTGCCACCAAGCATGTATTTTTGTCTCCATTCCTTCATTCATGAACTGTTTTCAATGTAACAGAGAAAGCTAAAAAGGAATACTCTTTATACGGAACATACATTTCAATCAAGGCACCTCAGTCATTCGATTTATAGATGTTGCAAATTCCAGTGCAGTCCTCTTGAAAAAATACCACGTGGAGCTAAAGCAACCATTTCAGCAGCAATTCAGGAAGTTAAAAAAAATCATGTTACTCCTAGATTTTGCTTCATGTGGGCAGACTTGTTCATGTGGCGTACGGCATAGCTGGCTAGACTGCCTTACTATTCTCTGAATGAAAAGTGGCATATAAATAATTCAAATAAAATAAATGATGGGCGTTGTATTCCAGCAACACAAGTCATAGGTCAGCCAGAAGAGCCACATAGGCTTGAAGTGGAGAGGAGCAACTACTAGGGGAATATTGGGTAGCTTAAAGCAGCCTTCCTCAACCCTGCAGTCATTTTGGACAACAGCAAGGATTAGGGTTAATTGCAGCAATAAAACTACTAGCATATTTGCAAAGCTAAGCAGGGTCCGGTATGGTTTCAAATTGTATGGGGGACTGTATGTTAAGAGATTCCTGCATTTCAGGGAGTTGGACTAGCTGACCCTTCCAACTTTATTATTCTATGATTCCAACTCCCATCAGCCTCAGTCAGAATACCCAATGCCCAGTGATGATGGGTATCACAGCCCAAAACATCTGTAGGGCACCAAGTTGAGACTTAAGGAAACAGAATATCCAGGGAAGAGTTTATCAAGCTCACTGAGAGTTTTGCACAAGCCTCTGCAAGGCATCTGGTAAGCATAGCAAAGCAAATGTTTCATGCAGTGTAGATTGCATTATCAGCTTTTGATTATGATTGTGATGATTTATCACTGCCACCACCACTAACACAATGGATTTCTAACATATCTTTTAGGTTATACACCATCCCAAAGTGGGTTACAAATAATTAATAAAATACAACATTAAAATGCCAAGATTTGAAATAACAGTAGAAGCAATTAACAACATGAAAACAGTAACTAGATAAAACTTAAGTTCTTAAGAGGAAACAGCAATAACCATAAAGCTACCCAAATGTAAACCAGAATATAAAAGTCTTTTTTTCCAATCTTCTAAGGGACAGACATATATGGATATTCCAAGGGAGAATATTATAGAGGTATAGGGCCACCACTGAAAAGGGGACCAAGAACAACCGCCACAGGTTAACTATGCCTACTAGCGACAATGACTATGTTTTATGGTTGGAAGAAGTATGCCTCTGAATAACCCTTGCTGGGAATACCAAGTGGGGAAAGAGCTATTACACCAAGGTCCTGCTTTCAGAATTCCAGTGGGCATTTGGTTGGCAACAGAGTGAATAGGGTGATGGATTACATCCAGCCTGGCCTGGTCCAGCAGACTTTTCTTATGTTCTTGTGATCATTCAGCAACTGTGGCTTAACCAGCATTTTGCAGTTCTCAGAAATGGAGACCTACCTTAACCATAAAAGCTTTTTAAAAAATATAGTAACTTCAGAATTTTTTTTCCCCTTAAAAGAATCAAAGGTTAGGAATAGGTCACCCCCTGCTTTGAGATACAACCCACCGTTCAGTCTGTGGGCATGACTCTCAATGAGTGAGGCAGACAAATATGTAAGGAACAAGCTAACTTCCCTTCTTGATCATTTAGGACAGAGGATACACCTTGTCAAGAAGCTTTTAAAGGTGGGTGGGCTGTAGTTCAGCAGCTGAGTATGTACTTTGACTGTATAGGAAGCCAGATTCACTAGCCAGTACATATAGTTTAAAAGATCTCTGGTAGAGGAGCTAGAAAATTCCCCTGGATTGTTGCTGCAAGCCAGAACAGACCATAGATGGACCAATGGCTTGTATATATGTCTGTGCCTTGTCACATAATCTGCTCTGGCCAATTGATGCTCAAGAGATTTTTTGTGGAGAGGCCAAGCTTGATATCTTGTAGCTCCCATTTTTGGCCAGAGCTTGGCAAGAATTCTGGATCCCTGCCCGACATCCTCCCAAGGTCATGACCTGTAAGCTTGACCATTTGTCCTACAAGAACAATGCTTATGCCTAAAGCATTCCTGGTCAGGTCTGCTGAAACTCTTCTGGATCCTGCAAGTAAAGAGACTCTTCTCTCTGGGCGTCTTGTTTTATTTTTGAATTGCTGTAAGGATTTCCCTTTACCCACCCTAACTACCTCCTTGAGGAGTTATTGCAGCTTTTAGAGGGTGATAAATTAGATACAGCCCTTTAAAGCCTACAACTGGCAGTGGAATTTTTCTTTCCTCTCCTAAAGTTGAAAATCATCTGCCTTCAGATTTCCAGTCTTTTGGCAACGGGCTGTGGTAAATTAATATGCTGAGTCAACAAGCCATCTTCCAATTCTGGTTGCTCTGCACTTGGGAAAATGCTGATGTGTGTGTGTGGTCTTGCATGCATGCATGCGCACGCGCACACACACACACACACACACACACACACACACAAACTGCTTTGTGACAGATCTGGCTGGCTTTCTCCACTAATGAAAGTCATTGTTTTGGATCCAATGGTTTAGAAATTCTTTCACCAAGGACAATCTGTCCCCATTAGATAGACATAACTTGCTTAGGCTGCCTGCCTGCCTGCCAGGCTATTACTTTTCCATTGTTATCTGACTACAGCCATCAACTGTATAGACACTGGAGTGATAAAAATGTGTCCAGCTGACACACAAGCTGATATCCAGCTGCCTGCAAGCTCCATAAATCTCTCTCCCCTTGTTTTTTATAAGCAAAGCTAGCACTCAGATTCCAGGGGCCTTTGGACAAGTATCCTGTTTCTGCCAACCCTGAGTGGTGTGGCTCAAGTTCCTCTTTGTTAACAAGTCAGGCTGGGGAGCTGTCCAGCACTGTAAGGGGCAGCTCCTTGGGAAGTTCTGCTGTAGGAGGAAGGGAGCTGTCCAGTCAAGAAGCCACGTTGTACCAGCTGAGCTGGGAATTCAAGCTGAGTTTCTCCACCCGATATCCAACATTTTCTCACTAGAAAACACTAGCAATTCCTATAGACTTGGGGGAGTGCACATGTCAATTAAACTTCTGCCGAGATTGCCATCAACTCTCGTATGTTGTCACAGCCATATTCTGCGAAGAGCCATAATGCTTCTACATGCAGAGTCACAGAAAGATAGGGTTGGCAATGGTCCAGAAGCCCATCTGCTTGATGCCAGTAATTCAGAGCTACAGCATCCCACAACAGATGGCTGTCCAGCCTCTACTTGAAAACCTCTGTTGTGGGAGAGTGAACACACACAGTAACTGGTTCCATTGCTGAACTGCTTGGACTGTTCCAAGCTTAGTCAGTATCATAGATATGCTAGCTCTCTGGACTAGCTCCAGAAGGTGGGCCCCACTCAGCCATGAAGTTCACTGGATGACCTTGGGGAGGTCACCATCAGATTAACCTGCTTCATGGGGTTGCCATGAAGATGGAAGAAAATGGAAGAGGGGTATATACCTAAGGATGGGGTAAAAAGTTAGTTTCAAAAATAGGAGGTAGATTTTTCAGGACTGTATTTATAACTTGAATCTGTGGCAGGTAAGAAACTGCATAAAATGTGACCTTAAGCACATAATTCAGTTACCCAAGAGCACCATATTTCAGTTTGCTTTAAATGAAGTTTAAAATAAAGGCATACAGGCAGGTGGTGGGTTCAATGCTTCATCTCAGAAGCCAAAATATGGTATCTGGGGGTTGGGGAAGGGGCTTAGTGTTCTTAAAACAGCTTCTTTTCCCTGCCAGTGGATAACAGTAGAATACGCTATTCATTCAGATTGGCTTTGAGCACGCCACTACCTCAGGTGTGTTTCCTTCATAAGAGAAGGAAAGCTACACTCTTCCACCTTCTACCTGGTCCCCTCTCTCAGAGCAAAGCTCCCTCTCTTACATTTGCACAACTAGCTGGGCAGGTGAAAAAGAGATTCTGTATCCTGAAAGGAATCTAGGTCTTGTAGGAGAGCTAGCTGAATCACCATAACTGAATGAAGAAATCAGAAACTTGCATCAGAAGCTGGGAAGTGGGATGACAGTTGCATGGTCCAGAATCTAGGAGAGAACATGGGCATTTTCTCATTTCACATGGATCTGTCATGACTCCAGCAATGACTCCAGTATTGAATGCAAGGCTACAGTGTTGACAGCTAAGGAATGAGTTCCTGGGTCTCACCCTAAGGCTGCCAATCAGGGGGCCACTCAACCTGGTAGGCATGAGTCTGCTGATATCATAGTATTTCTTGTATGCTGATTGTAATAAATTGATGGCGCATGTGATAATGATATGTCATA
Source organism: Podarcis bocagei (assembly GCF_964188305.1). Lineage (NCBI taxonomy): Eukaryota > Metazoa > Chordata > Lepidosauria > Squamata > Lacertidae > Podarcis > Podarcis bocagei. The sequence continues at coordinate 37,887,008 of NC_138140.1, read as the reverse complement.
CCCCAAGGCCTATAGATGTGGCATCTTGAGCATCTTCTCCTTGGCCCAATGAATCAAGTGCCTTACATGCTACCTTATCACTTCAGTTGTGCAGAGAGCACACCAGGTAAGAAGCCATGGAGCACAGGAGCGATACAATATTCAGACCAGAGAGCTGGCTCTTTAAGAGACACTAGTTCTCCCATAAGGGGGTACAGCATGTTGCTCACTAGGAGCTCTCCTTGCTTTTGTAGCACCCAACTTGCATTGCCCTAGGCTGTCCTCAGCAGGATAAGAACAGACCAGACAGCAACAGGACAAAATAGATCAAATTGCAGCTTTCAGTTTTTCGTCTCGTGATTTAGATTGGCTGGGTACAAATATTTCATGTGCTTTTCTACAGCACACTTGCCTAAAAGAACAAAGATGGATAATCTTATGCTTGATTGTCCCTAGGAATGTGATACATTCTTTGCCCCCTTTTCCCACCCTCCCTTCTATTACGGTTTCATTACATCTTCCTTCAAGTGCTGCAAGCTTCACTACATAACTGATTTATTTCTTAAAAACAAAATATAGATGATTTCTTCCCCAGCACCGCTTGGCAATATTGTTATTTTCTGTACATCTGGCTTATCATTTGCTTGGCTTGTTATCATAAACAGCTCTAATTCCCATCTAAATCTTTCTCAATCCTCAGCAGCATAATTTGCTAAATTCCACATGCAAGGAGCTTTTTAAATACTCAAGCTGCTTAGAATTCTTTATATTGTTCTTTAATCTCTTCAGCATACTTTTCACTCCTGATATCATGCTCTAAAACTCTGGCTCCGTTCTGCCGTATCAATACAGGGGTGGGGGACCTGTGGCCTTCCAGACATCTTTGGACTACAACTCCCATTATCTCTTGCCATTGGTTATGCTCTCTGGGGCTGATGGGAGGCGAATTCTAACAACATCTGGACAGCCACAGGTTTCGCATCCCCAAAGTAATAGGAAAGCCACTCTATCTTAGGGTGCAGCTTGATCTACATGTAACCTAGTGGGGACAAAGCCCCACAGAATATAGTGCATCTTCAAATAAGACACAGCTAATCTTCAAATAGGGATGCGGGTGGCACTGTGGGTTAAACCACAGAGCCTAGGACTTGCCGATCAGAAGGTTGGCGGCTCGAATCCCCGCAACAGGGTGAGCTCCCGTTGCTCGGTCCCTGCTCCTGCTAACCTAGCAGTTCGAAAGCACGTCAAAGTGCAAGTAGATAAATAGGTACCACTCTGGCAGGAAGGTAAACAGCGTTTCCGTGCGCTGCTCTGGTTTGCCAGAAGCGGCTTAGTCGTGCTGGCCACATGATCTGGAAGCTATACGCCGGCTCCCTCGGCCAATAAAGTGAGATGAGTGCTGCAACCCCAGAGTCAGTCACGACTGGACCTAATGGTTAGGGGTCCCTTTACCTTTACCTTTAATCTTCAAATAAGACAATGAAAAATGATTCAAAAACTGGCAAACTCACTTTATTCCAGGAGTAAGGAACCTTTGAACTGTTGCAAGAATACAACTTTCATTATCCCTGACTACTGGCCAGGCTGTGACTGATGGGAGTTCAGAGTCGAACAATATCTGAACGGCCCCAGGTTCCCCATCACGTATTTATTCCATTAAAAAACTAAAAACCTGTACAAACAAACAAAATAGATTAGCTTAGCTCTCTATTACACAGGACCTGTTAAACTCACAAAAGGGAGGTGAAAGAGTAAAGTAAAAAGCAGAACCAGAGGGTGTTAGATTATTCTAAATTAATAATAATCATGGATCCTGTGTATTTTGCTGAAAATAGGCATATCGGGTTTTTTCTTCCATGTTGGCCCTGTTTCAGAAGAAAAAAACATAATTAGGGAAGAAAAAATGGAAGGTAGACATTTTCTCTCTCTTTTAAGAAGGTGTTTGAAAAATGAAATTTTATTGCACATGAGGAGAATGAAAAATTAAGTAAGATTAAAAATGTTAAAAGAAAATGTGTTAAAAGAACCAATTACATCCAATTATTTCACACAGGTAAAAAGTGTCTGTAATCACTTTTTAGAGGGTGGGGGTTGTAGCTTGTTTTACTCATTTAAATCCTAAAATAAACAGGTTATAGCTAATATATTTATTTATTTTACACTCCATTTTATTATTAGGAAATTTTATTTATTATTTTTATTTCATTTATTATGAAAACGGCTCAGCATCTCAAGTCTGGTTCATATATTACAAGCAAGGCCACACATTACACAGCAACATCATTGCCAATGTCTGAAGGAACCTGATTGTGTGGTTACAGTGTGGTTCCCAGGCCAATGTCAGTTGCCTCCAGATGCTGGTATATTTCTGTTGTGTCCCACCATCTTCCTGGTAGTACCAGTCCTGAATTAAACAAAACCTCGGAATAAGAGATGGACTATATAGGTAGCCTTGGTACATATGGGGCACAAGGAGCATAAGTGGACACACATTACCCTCTCAAGACCACCACTTCAAGCGTTTAGCTGCTCAAGGAAGCCACGAGTTCAAAAGAAAAAAACAGGACCCACCCAGTGCTGAAACAGCACCTTATCTTACTGGGCTCCCTGCAAGATAGCTATCTGAGTCTGCTCTGTAAACAGTGCCAGATTTACGAATAAGCTAAACAAGCTATAGCTTAGGGTTAGGGTTAGGGTTAACCCCACTCCCTTGGGGGCTCCCAAAAAATTTAAAGGGGGAAAAACTGGATGTACATTTCCAAAATATAAGATAAAAAAGTAAATAAAATAAAGGTTACATACAGCAACAGTGTTTTGTGTTGCGTAGGCTCCTATGATGTAAGTAATGGGCCTGGCCTGCTGGCCTGCTCCCTAAAGTATCACATATTTTGTTATGTGCAAATGGCTTTAGATACCTATTAGGTCCATAAATTACCATATAGCATATATTCAACACAAAAAAGCAACAATTTGTTGTTGACAAAGGACAGCTGGACATATAAAGGGCCCCATTACCTTCAGTAGCTTAGGGCCTCATCAGACCTAAATCTGGTCCTGCCTGTAAACCCACAAAACAGCTCCATGGACTCTCTAGAAGGGCATAATAATGAACCATGTGGCAGGAATGGGGCAGATTCAGCACTAATACAGAGAAATGTATATAGAAGCAAAGTTTCTGGCTTAAGACTGTGGGACCAGACCTGTTTTAAGAGTAACAACCTAACAGGCAGGGAAGAATTGCAAAGGCGAAGAATTACCCCTCTATTTTCCTCCCTTTAGTTCTGTCAGCAGTGGTGGCAGAGGGGGCAAATAGGTTCCGTGATTTTTGCCCCAAGAATAATCAAGTGAAAGACATTCTCACACTGAGATATGCTCTGCAATATTGATATTTCAGTGGCCTGCCAAAAAAAAAAAAAATCCATGTCAATTCGCTTGCTGTAGAAATCACCTTTCCCTCCAGTATCTCGTAGCTGCCAAAAAATTTCAAGGTGAAACTAACAAAAAACAAAAAAAAAAGCCCACAATTCTCTAGATATCTTATGTGATGTGGCAACAGCAGATGATATTATCAGATCCAGGAACAACTCAGTTAAACCCATTCTCAGCTGAAACCCCAACTTTATAGCATATAGTAATAAAATATGTTCCTGTTACCACTGAGAATCTTTTTTATTATTATTCTTTCAAGCATTTTGAGTAAAATATGTACAATTCTGCTCTTTAGAAGGGAGATATATGTAAGTAACCAATGAGGGAGAGCACAGTGTTCTCCTTGTGCTGCTCCTCCACAAATCATTTCCCTAACTTGATAACTCTCTTGCAATCAATATTAAAGCATGCTTCCTGATTGAAGATCAAGGTTACAATTCAATCTTACATTTCCATTACACAACCAAGTTCTCTATGATTTATGAATGGAATGGATAAACCTGATTGGAGTATATATTATTATTTTATACACTGCTGACAACAAGATATTGAAGTTTATATGGCTAATGCTGAGGACTGAATTAAATCATAATATTGTGTATAAGGCTATATTAATTCAGGTCACAGTCCTAAACATATTTACTAGGGAGTGCTGATCAGAAGGTTGGCTGTTCGAATCCCCATTAGCTCCTGTTGCTCGGTCCCTGCTCCTGCCAACCTAGCAGTTCAAAAGCACGTCAAAGTGCAAGTAGATAAATAGGTACCACTCCGGCGGGAAGGTGAACGGCGTTTCCGTGCTCTGCTCTGGTTCGCCAGAAGCGGCTTAGTCATGCTGGCCGCATGACCTGGAAAAACTGTCTGCAGACAAACGCCAGCTCCCTTGGCCAGTAAAGCTAGATTAGTGCTGCAACCCGAGTCATCCGCGACTGGACTTAACGGTAAGAGGTCCCTTTACCTTGACCTTGACCTTTAAGGCCCACAGTGAGATTTACTTCTGAGTAAATGTACACAGAATTGTACTCTTCATTCTCAGCATAGCTTTAGAGTGCTTACTTCCCCCTTCCCCACAAAAGTTAAGTATTGTTCTCCACCGCACAACTACTGGTTTTATGCAATGTGGTCTGCAAACACGTTGGCAAGATGCAGTCTGATTTCAGCACCACAGCATTCTGGATAGCTCCCTACACTCAAATCCTTAACGGAAAACATACTCTCTTATTCTTCTTGCATCTGTTTTCCTTATTTATGCTTAAAAACAAACAACTTGCTTTTATCCTGTCTACAAGCAGGCCACACATCCTTCCTGAGTTGAGAAGGGCATAGCCTGCTTATCTTTTTCAGTCCTAGTGCTGTCTCATAGACTCTTACTGCATGTGATCTTTCTTGCTTTATTAAGAATTTCATCCTCCTAACTACTTGGACCATGGAACCATAATCTGACCCTAAGTTGATCTCTGATCTTAGTGCTGTGGTGCTTAGCACTAAGATCAAAGAGAACTGTCTCTTATTTTAGCACTGAGATTTGAGATAACAGATCTCTGCCTCCTAGAATGTCAGGTGATTGACAGGTGGGCATGGTTTGCCTAAAATGGCCTCACCGGGGCCAACGATATGGCAACACTGCTTTACAGCAGCTATATGAAGATGCGCGGCTGAGGAACCCCCCTGAAAATGTACAAGCTGTGGAATAAGTCCTAGTCTTAAGAAACCACATGATATCCCTCGCCATGTTGAGGGGGTTAACTGCTATGAATCTATTTCGGTCAAAAAAAAAAAAAATATCTGCATGTCAATCTGTCACTTTTCCAAATGGGGTGATCAAAGACTGGCATTTCCTTGTGAGCTTGTGATGAATCCCATTGCTAACCAAGACTATCATATGCATACCTAACAATTATCTTCAGGTGCCAACTGCCAAAAATAGTTGAAAGGAAATGGAGACAGAGAGTCAAAGTAAGTCAGCAAACAAGAAAATCTGCTACATTCAGATTCCTTCAAACAATACCAAGTCTGCTTTGTAGCCTGTGATTACAGGTAATGAGGCTATATTAGGCAGCCGTGTATGAAATTCAGTATAGAAGTAGAAGGACAGGTAATGGAAGCAGAATCATAAGGCCAGGTAACATGACTTTCCCTTTGATACTCAGAATTTTACATTATCATTCTATGTACCACCACATCAGAGAGCATTTTAATAACTAGCATTTTCTCTGATGTGGTAACTTGCCATTCTCACATGTTGTTGGCATCCATCTGCCTTGAGAGAAAATGGGAGGGTGTGCCATTAGGGTAAAGTCACACCATTGGAGAGTTGCAGAGCATGCTGTGGCTATAGAGACCAATATGGGAGAGATAGGCTTTGTTGCAGCAGAGGCAGTTAGGCATCTGGTTTTGCTGTTACAGGTGCACCATGGCATTTTTTCTCTCTGTGCTCCTTCCAGAGGGCATTCCTCCTCTGGTCACAGCTGTGGATACTGATTGTCTGTCCCCAGGCACTGCAGTCATCTGCAAGGGATTCCACATGGCGGGGGTTAATGTTGACAGCCTTCACGTCACATTCACAGATTTCTTTGTAGCGCAAACAGGCCTGGTGCCTCAAGCCAGCTCGTGGGGATCCTGCCGTCTTCCCTTCTGTGTACATGACCAAGCCAGCATAGACATTGCAGAGGCAGAAGTGCAAGCATGCTGAGAATGTGGGCTTGGAAGAGCACATCTTTTTTTGAAACTTTGTTCTGCCATGTGATGCCCAAAAGTCTCTTTACACAGAGCATATGGAAGGCATTGAGGCATCATTCCTGGTGGGTGAAAGTTGTCCACAATTCACTTCCATAAAGCAGTGTGCTCAATTTTCACCACTTGAGGAATTTGGGAGCACATAGCTATAAGCTAGTGGGGGAAAGGGTTGTAAACACTTTTGCTCTTGAATAAGTGCTACTAAATGCTAGATACAATGCTCCAAGTCCAAATATAGCCCATTGAATTGGATGGGCTTACATTTATGTTAATTTAATTTAAGGGAATCTATTCTGAGTATGACTAGCATTGGATATATCTCTATCATCTATCTATCTATCTATCATCTATCTATCTATCTATCTATCTATCTATCTATCTATCTATCTATCTATCATCTATCTATCATCTATCCATCTATCTATCATCTCAGGCCTTTAAAAGAAAAAGCAGCCATAAACAAGGGGAAAGAGATATGAATTAGGACCATGGAGACAGAGATAGCATTCCTCCACACTGTTTCTGCCCTAAACATACACAAAATGTCATTTCAACAAATAGCACTTTCAGGAGTGAAGGTAAATGGAAACTTCGGGGGGATATTTAATTGGGAATAATTGCACAGAGGAAGGGTTTTTTAAAAAGCTACTCATACTCCATGGTTTCAATCTGGATTAGTCCTCCCCTCACCCCTCAAATGTAAAGTACAAAAGAGACAGACACATGATAGATGTCCTGCCTATTCATAGCTGTATTCTCAAGAAAGCATGCTTAGGAATGAGCTACAAGACTCAAAGAGGAAACAGTTATTTTAACTTCCTCAAGATTTTTAATACCAGGATGATTCAGGTCAAACAGGATGGCATATTAGAATATCATTTTTAACTTTTTAAAAGCCACTCAAATCCCCATAGATAAAGAAGTAGCTCAAACACTGAGAACCGTGCAAATCTGTGTTCTGGTTGTTGTTTTTGCGCTGCCCTTGGTCCATCAAGAATCTCCCTTGCTGTATTATGACACTGATGCTTTAAGATGGCCAAAATTGAATCTGCCAGACAGCAAAAGCTAAATAAAGCTCACAATGCTATCAAATGGCTTCATAAACTTTGAAATACAGCTATAATGTCACAAGTGACTAGTTTATACAAAGATAAAAAGAGAAAAGACAAACATGTAATGCTCTTAATCCGAGCAGAAATCAATGTATTGATTTGGGGGGGTATGATTTAAATAATATTGAAATAGTAAACAGGGCAAGGTTCCAAAGCACTATTGAATGAAGCCCTGTGGGACTTCCAGTTGCAATTCTATGCCCACTGGCCTAGGAGTAAGTTAACTGAAGTCAATAGGACTTATGTCTGTGTAGGCATGTATAGGATTGGGCTGTTGGACATGTTTTTTCATAGTTATGCTTTTTTCAAAAAAGGAAGGAAGGAAGGAAGGAAGGAAGGAAGGAAGGAAGGAAGGAAGGAAGGAAGGAAGGAAGGAATTATTTGATATGACATTCCAAATATAGAATTCAATATGCCATCAGGTTCAGCTATTCAAAGGAGAAGGGAGAATGTGGCTCCTTAAGTCAGCTAGACAACTCTTCAGCTCTCAAAATGGTTTGCAACCTAATTTATAACGTTACGTGCAACGGAATTATTCATTGTTTTGCACCATCTGTATATTCCATAAAGACTTTAAAAAACAATAATAATTCAAGATTTATCCCTGCAGAGAGTTCCTGATCGTGTTGTGTTGAAATGAAGGGAAAGGAAGCTATCTTATTATTTTCCCTCGTGGCTTTTAGGAGGATGTTGGTGCAATAGGAGGAATGCATTAAGAAAAAGGCCCAGTAATAGGTATCTCTCTCTCTCTCTCTCTCTTTCTCCTCTAAGCATCCATAAACTAGCAAATCAAGACCGGTACATTAAATCAATTGTTAGAAATATTTGTAGAGACATCTTTCCTATCATCCCTCTGACCGCCCAGTGTTCGCTAATGTCCTCATTTAATACCACAGAAGCCCTTTTGAGGATAGTTTTACATTTATCCAGAATACCCATTACTTTTAACAACATGCATTTCCACTGAGACCAATTCTTCCACTGCAGTTTTCACATAAGCAGTCTGGCACTGACATAGATATACACTTATTAACATATCATGCTCCATTTTGCCACAAATACTCTGTCACTCATGATAAAATGACACTACTACCAACCTACAGACACAGATATGCACACACACACACACAGTTTTCTCCCAGAGCTTGTTTTGAAACCTAAACGCATTAAGCAGGCCTGGAAAGAGATGCTGTTTTGAAAGATGACCCATGAACTGGGATTCTGAGCATGATGTTTCTGTTACCACTAAATGGGCATTTATCAAATGTTTATTAAGATGACTGCAGAACAAGGTGGGAAATGATAAATCCCTCATGAAGAAGGATTGCGTTTTGGCTTCCTCTAACGAAGCAGCATTCATCATTCCTCTCCACTCCTGCCACCCTCCCAATTCCTGTTGAAAAGATGCTTCTGAAAGTAGTTTTCTGCTTAGTCATACTATCTATCAGAGGAGATGTAAGAAATCAATACACCTGCAGGAGAAAATGAGCTCACCATTTACATTTGTTCCCTCTCCTGCCTTTTCTCTCAGCTTCTATCCATACAGATACTGAGTACGCCTCGCAGTAATGTATCTGAAAAATCGCTGGCCATTAACGTTCATTGCTAGGTTGGGTGTTTAACCTGAACCTTCAGCTGAAAAGCAAGCAAAAGAAAAGAAGGTGAAGTTTGCTTTGATTATGAAGAGCTACAGTGGTACCTTGGGTTAAGTACTTAATTCGTTCTGGAGGTCCGTTCTTAACCTGAAACTGTTCTTAACCTGAAGCACCACTTTTGCTAATGGGGCCACCTGCTGCTGCCGCGCCACCGGAGCACCATTTCTGTTCTCATCCTGAAGCAAAGTTCTTAACCTGAAGCACTATTTCTGGGTTAGCGGAGTCTGTAACCTGAAGCGTATGTATTCCAAAGGGTAGGTGTCACCATTCCTGTACCATGTGAAATGGGGTTCCTGTTAAGATGGGTGGAATCTACACACATATAAAAACTGTTCAGATTTTTTTTTTTTAAGCGTTTTTAAAAATACATTGAATTTTCCATATAGGCTCACCATCTCAGTCTAGTGTCACATTGTATATTGCACCAAAAACACACTTAAAACGTTTTACTTGCAGCTGTATAGCTGTGTCCATGGTTTCTGCAGGTCACCCTCACCTGCAGAGCACAGGGATCAACTGGGTATATAAATGGTGGAATGTCTAGACATGACTGGCAGTTCAATTTTACTTCAGCCCAGTGGCGGAGCTTCATGCTCCGGCACCAGGGTGGAGAGCAGGTGGGGGCAGGGCTGGAAAGACTGCTGTCACTGCCCCCCTCCAACCCCCTGGCATCTGCTGTCTGAGAGCCAGCTCAGTTAATAGAGACTGATAAAAGTTTAGTTCATTGGGGCAGACTTTCACCATATATTCTGAGGATATCCAATGCTTCCAGTTTTTTTGGAATGAGATATATGATATACCCCTTCTGCCAACACAGCAGTTCAAAAGCACATCAAAGTGCAAATAGATAAATAGGTACCACTCCGGCGGGAAGGTAAACGGCGTTTCCGGGTGCTGCTCTGGTTCACCAGAAGCGACGTAGTCATGCTGGCCACATGTACACTGGCTCCCTCGGCCAATAAAGCAAGATGAGCGCTACAACCCCAGAGTCGGTCACAACTGGACCTAATGGTCAGGGGTCCCTTTACCTTTTTACTATATGATATACCCACTTTCTTTAGATCCTTTCTTTAGAATACCCACTTTCTTTAGATCCTTAACTAGTATTATTGGTATGTTTCAAAGATATAGTCCCAAAGGTGCTCACAAATTAGCCATAAAGGTATGTTTGCAAAGAAGTATACACTAGCTTTCTGGATTATCTTCAAGGGTTTTGCGATAGATGATAAATAGATAGATGATAGATGATAGATGATTGATAGATAGATGATAGATAGATAGATGATAGATAGATAGATAGATAGATAGATAGATAGATAGATAGAGATGGTAGATAGATGATAGATAGATGATAGATAATAGATGATAGATGATAGATAGATCTAGATAGATAGATAGATAGATAGATAGATAGATAGATAGATGTATAGATAGATAGATGATAGATAGATATAGACACACACACACACACACACACAGAGAGAGAGAGAGAGAGAGAGAGAGAGAGAGGGAGGGAGAGGGAGAGGGAGAGAGGGAGAGAGCAGCTTCCAAGAAGACCCAAGGATTAAGCTACTCTTATATTGAAATCCTAGCACTTTCTGGAACTCCATTTCACCCAACTTTTTTACTTTTAATTAGCCATCACTTTTTAATATCTCTAACATTTTTATGATGTGGATTTTTATGGTACAATTACATTTATTTTTATATCTATAGTTGCAGATTAAAATGTTAAGACTTTTACAAAGCACAAAACAATATTGCAGAACCAGCCTTGCTGGCAGAATACTTTGTGATTAATTCATTTGAAGGTTTTAGACAGATTAACATGATGAAGGCAAATAATTCCCCCCTTAATTTTATCCTTTTATTATAGAAATAAAAGCTGTGGTGCTTTAGGATTGCCTGAATCACCAATGCGATCCTGCAGACTTTAAAAATTGCACCACTTAGGGGGTACCTTATTTAGAAAAATACCAGGGCACAAATCATTTTTCAGAAATCTACTCACTGTAGTGCAGCCTTCTAAATGTCTCATAGTCAATATGCATGTCTCTTCAAACAATATTTGCCTCTGTGAGGATGCCTATTGGACGAACCAAGGTTGATCAGGCAAAGTTGGCATCATCTGGAGAGAAGGAAAGGGAAAAGACAAATAAAATCTAGCTGAAAACAATTGAAGTTTCCAGGATGCTTTGGAAAGTAGTACAGTACATTAATCTATGAATCTCAAAAGCATCAAGGATCTTCAACCAGGCCCTCTAGGTGAAGGACTAAGGCACCTTACATCTTTCACCACCAGACATTCTCTGTCATCCCCCCCCCAAAAAAGCCCACGTAACAAGATGTATATTCAAATAGCATCAAACCCAAGTAGCAAAGATGTTGTACGCACATCTGAGTGGGGGAAATTCCATAATCAAAGTGTTACTACAGAGGATGCCCTCTCTCACATCACCAATGAATGAGTTAAGAATCAGACCAGGGAATGCCTCAAGAATCAGACCTGAACAGGCTGATATAGGGAGAGACACACCTATAGGTATTTGGGTCACATGTTATTTAGGGCTTTGTAAGCTAACATAGGCACACTGAATTAAGCCCAGTAGCATATAGGCAACCAATGCAATTCTCACGCTATTATGGGTTATATCCCACAGTAATCCTATTGAAGCTGACGACTTGATTAATTTAGGTCCATTAATTTCAATGGGTCTATTCGGAGTAGAATACAGCTGGATACAACCCTTTGTTTTCTGCTTGAACCTAAAGAATGAACACTTTCCTGGCTCTCAATGGTGCAGTGGTAATGTTGAAGTGCAGGTGTACATCATGACAGCGCCGGAGGAAAACCCATAGCCATGCCCCACTTGACTAGGTTGAACATGACTGCAGTTCTCCAAATAGCTACATGGTCATAAACTCTGTTAAACTTGTAAGCAATGGTGAGCTTTAGCAAAATATCTTCATATAGAAAAATTGCAACCTTTCAGCTTTATGAGTGTGAAGTAGGAACCCAATCAAAGGAAAGAAGTATATGGCCTCTACTTGATTCCCTCCCCCCATTCAGGGGCTTCTATGCAAATCTGTCATAAGCAAACATAAAAGCTTCATTATCACTTCATTCACTTGCCAAAGCAAGTAATACCCATAAATTGCCCTGGTGCTCCTTCATATGGCTGTTATCACTCCTGCTCTGAAAAAAAATATGAACTGCACTTCCCCACTGTTCTCCCCCCCCCCCACACACACACACTACACCTCTGCAGACTCAAATTGGTTGAATACTGGTGACTAAAGGAGGCAACTGAAGGCAGACTAGAGCCTATTGTGATGGCAGCGGGGAGTTCTTGGGCTTGGATTCCTAGTATGAGAACTGAAATGTTACAAGCATGTCCCTATTTTAGGCTGCAATCATGATCGCACTTACCTGGGAAGAAGAAGAAGAGTTTGGATTTGATATCCCGCTTTATCACTACCCGAAGGAGTCTCAAAGCGGCTAACATTCTCCTTTCCCTTCCTCCCCCACAACAAACACTCTGTGAGGTGAGTGGGGCTGAGAGACTTCAAAGAAGCGTGACTGGCCCAAGGTCACCCAGCAGCTGCATGTGGAGGAGCGGGGAAGCGAACCCAGTTCACCAAATTACGAGTCCACCGCTCTTAACCACTACACCACACTGGCTCTCAGTAAGTAAGCCCTTTGAATTAGATGGAACTTACCTCTAAGCAGAAATGGTTAGAACCACGTGCTTGGTCTCTGAAATGCCAGACGAATATGCAGTGGACTCCTGAGTCCCTTCTACTTTTCATCTACTTTGCACAATGACAGCATTCCCTAAACAATGCATTCCACAACCTCTGTGTTTCTGAAAAGACCCAATCCCGTCAGACAAAGTTTGTATTTATTTTAATAAAATATTTACAGTGCGGCTCACGGACAGCAAACGTAGTGCCTCCCAGATGTCATTGGGTTCACACCAGTCCCAGCAGCCTGGCCAGTGGTCAAGGGTAGTGGGAAGGGGCACCATTTTGGCTGCGTCTTCTAGTCAATGCCTCTTCTAGCTATTGCAATGGACACCCAAGTTCAACACGGTGAAGCAATTATAATTGGTCTGTGAATACCCATCAGGTTCAGATGAAAACACTGAAACTTTTTAATCCCAATTTGGGAATCCCAAACAGAACTACTCTCTTCTACAAGTCTGCCGCACTCCCCAATCCCCCCCCAAAACTCTACCTTGAGATTAATGAAATCAGGTTCACCTCTGAAATCATTATTGGATTATATCCCCCAAAGATATCTATGTATCCAGATGACATGTTGCTTTTTTATATCAGCATCCTATATTTCTTTCCAGAACTCCTGTAAGGAAAGTAATTGATAGATTTCCTTATCAGGATTCAAAGCTAATATGCATAAATCAACACAGCTACAGTCTTTAGGAGTAAAGACAGCACTGAGGAGGCTGCCTCAAACATATGTCCCTTTGAGTTATCTTTCTTTGGATTTTGATATTTGGATTGAATATTACCCCCCAAAGCCTGTGATCTGTACAAAGCTAATTATATGCAGCTATTAAAGCAGATTGCAGGAGACACTGACAGTTGGAAAGGCCTAATGACCAGCTGGGATGGAAAATTTCTCTGTTGTCAAAGGGTAATTCTGCCAAGATTTTTGTGCTATTTTATTTGCTACTAACATGAATACTTAAGTCCCAGTAGTTGGTTGGTTTGTCTGGGTTTATTTATTTATTTAAAGTATAACAAGCAATCATTTGGGATTGAGTGTTTGGCGGGGGGTGGGCAGGCAGAGCAATGCCATAATTCCCGCTTTAATTATGATTTGTCTGTTTTAGAACTTTTGCAGAAGTTGTGAAATTTTATTTCTCGCACCCCTCCCCTTGGCGGCCCAGGAAGCCTACATCTTTCTGAGATGTGTTGTGCCGTGTGTAGCATAAAGTTCCATGAAATGAGAGCAGAGTGGGTATTTTTGACCATCAGTGGTACAGATGGAAAATGCTTCCCGTTCTTCTCCAAATGTTATCTTTCAATAAGATTTGCAATGTGCGAGACCAGTCTGACAGCCAGTCTTGAAAGTCTCTCTCTCTCTCTCTCTCTCTCTCTCTCTCTCTCTCTCTGTGTGTGTGTGTGTGTGTGTGTGTGTTTTTAGCCAACCAGACTTGGAGTGGAGGGTTCAAATGAGCTACTCAGCCACAATGCTCAACCACATAGTACCTCCTCAGGCATTTGGTGTCACTGGACCTCTGCTGTGGAATGTACTTCCAGCAGAGATTCAGCAGGCTTTTGATTTTCAGGAGTGTCTTGAATATCTTTTTATATAGACAGGCTTATGCAACTGTTTAATTGTATAAACTCAGCCAATCATTTCAATGATTTAGTATTGTTTCTATTGTGTCTTATATTGCATATACTACAGACCACTGCTGAGGGTCTTGGCAAACTACTTGATTTTTTTGGCTGTGGTAGCAATTGTAATGTGCTAGGTGCTATATGATTTTTAATTGTGTTCCTTTTGCTTCTTTTATCCTTACATTGCCTTTTATTCTATTCCAATTTGCATTTCCTAGAATTTGAATTGCAATTCAAGATAAGAAATAAAAGAAGCGATAAAAATGCAATTCCAATCAATATGAATATTTAACATAGACATGCTACTGGCCACCTGAACAAACCTCACAGACCACTGGTTGTCTACTCCATGCTTCTGTAAGTAGTAGAAGAAGGTGACAGTACTCCATACTGGTTGTACATTTGTGTGTGTGTGTGTGGTGTGTGTGTGTGTACTTAAAACTGAAAGTTCATGCAAAAAAGAATATCAAGAAATGGAATATAACAGCTTTTCAAGAAATACCTTGCTATTTTGGAAGCTGAAAACTTGGCTTTCTGCCGTTGTCCATCAAGGCATGAGTACCATCTGTCTACCTCTTCTTTTTAAAGACCTTGGCAAGTCTCACATCCAGACACTTGGTATGAGACACAAGAGAAAATATTTCAATTAAGTTTTGCCATCCAGACTGTTTAAGCCACTGATTGACAGCAGTTGAAATCCAGGCTGGCTAGCCAAAACATTTTTCTAAAAGTAACACCTATATTGTTATAACAGTTCCACCCTGGAGGAGGAAGTTATTTCCGATTGCAAACTATTCCAATACTGTTGATCATTTTACTGCAACTGTTGCTGCTAGTTGAACAAACTGGCTTCTCCTGGCTGTAAATACAGTGAGTGTGAATGTTCTCATAGTACAGTATAGGGCTTAACAAAGAGCTCCTAGGATCTTATTCATTCACCTTCAGTGTATGTGTCCCTCAGCACTGGTACTTGTTTACTTTACTCTTTGTTTTTTGAGGGTATTTTCTGCAACATGCCATTGACACAATAATGGTGCATTAGTGGTGGATTCATACTAGACCATCCAGATATCATTTCACTTTATTAACTGTTCTGTGGTGCTTTCTCAGTATTATCTCGTTATTGGCAGCTGGAGGGGCATTCTTGCACTGTAGTACAACAAAAGCAGGAGGAAAGAATAACCTGGAACATTTGTGACACAACGAGTCACATTATTTTAGCAGGAACCTATTGGGCATGCACTGATTGGAAATAAAGCATTGCTTACTCTGCAGTGATTTTTTGCAGCCACTTTCCCTTCGGGGCTCCCTATGGATCAGCTTCTCTTCTTCAAACTAATGGATCAAATGAATATATTAGCTTCTTCTAAAACTGAAAGGTTGAGGGAGAAAGGTGTGCTTTGGAGAGAGGAAAAGAATGAGTAATGATCTGGGAATCTATGTTCAGGAGTGGTTGGTGGCCACTGAGACTAGTAGGACAGAAGGCTGATAGCCCAACAGGAGTTGATGCAGAGCCAATGACAGGCAAAGCCAACAGGTTTTTGTGGGAGATTACAGTCAAACATAACTATGCGTGACTGCTAGTTAGTGCACGAAGGGGTTAAAGACCACAGAGTTGTATTGCTAGATAGACTCAGGTCATGCTCCTTCTCAACTGGAGAATAATTGAAACCTTTCCTCTTCATCTCTCCCTCAGCATCATGTAACAAGAATGACATGTTTAAACTTGCTCCCAAGCTTACAGCATGTTTGGAACTTTATTCTGTACTTTCTACCCAAGAGTGTCCTGCCTGTGTTTCTCCTTGCAGCTGCATGGAACGACACATGTATCAGACCTACATAGCTGTAAGTAAAGTGTTTTTAACTTACTTAGCAGTGTGTGTTCTGTTCCTTGCAAAAGGGCTAAATGCAGCTAAGGGGGATAAAGAGGTCTAACAACCTATATTCCTAGTGCTATACTACTGCTCAACTTTTGTGAGTTTAATATTCTGCATGCAAGGCCCATGTTTTGAATCCAGGCACACAGCCACTTCTTTTCCACAAGGGTCCACAGGGATTCAGATATTTAATTCCCCAAAGTTTTGACCCCAGCCTACTTGCTGCTACATTCTATAACGGCAACATTGAGACTAAGACAGAGAAAGCTGACAGCTAGCGCCACCATTACCACCCTCACCCGACTGGTAGTAAATAAAAAGACAGACAAGTGATGGCTGGCTAAAGGCATACTGAGGTTGGTTGGTTACCACCCTGTTTGCCCTAGTGGACCAGCATCCACTGAAATATAATAGCAATTGATATTGACATTTATTATAGACCTCAATATATCATCCCAGAATAAATGTGTCTCTGCCATTATAAACAATAACCCATATATATATATATATATATATATATATATATATATGCTTTCGTAGATTTTCACGGGTACAGGAATGTAGGTTTTGGTGTCTTCGGGTGTCTTCCCGTGTAAGAATTGGGGTGTCTAGGCGACGTTTCGACGAGGTCTCACTCGTCATCTTCAGGCTGGTGCTTTCGGCTTCTTGTTACTGGAACAAGAAGCCGAAAGCACCAGCCTGAAGATGACGAGTGAGACCTCGTCGAAACGTCGCCTAGACACCCCAATTCTTACACGGGAAGACACCCGAAGACACCAAAACCTACATATATATATATATATATATATATATATATATATATATATATATATATTCATTCAATTGGAATAATAACAATCTCACTTTCTTTTAAAGATGAGTAACAGCACAACCAAACCCAACCCAAATCATGTCTACTCAGAAGCAGATCCTATTGAATTCAGTAGGGCTTACTCCCAGGTAAGCAGAGTTAGGACTGCAGTCTTCATTAGACTCTATTAGTAAAATGTTGTGTGTATGTGTGTGTTTACACACATATAAAGGCTTGAATGAGGGAACAACACATCAAGACCCATCACACTGCTCAAATTATTTTCTAGTGAACTTAGGGCATCCAGTGAAAATAGCCCATCATGCCTTATGTCCGTACAACGTAAGAGAAGGAGACTAGTAAAGAAGTGCATTTAAAATATATAGTTACGATCCATTTAATGAAGTCATCCTGCAAAACCAAAAGCCCATCAAACTTTCAACATAAAATCCATGCCTGCTTAAATCAAATGAGTTTCAGCTCTCATTGTTAAAGGCTGTCTTTGCAATCCCCAAGTAATGTAAATTCATTTAAGCGAGAGAGAGAACAAATGGTCATTTAATGAAACAGCTCCAATTTGAATGTATAAAAGGAAATAAGAAGGGCTCTGCATTAGCCTTACTGTGGTAAGATTTTTAGCAGTTGTCAAAGGTCAATGAGCACATAGGCTTTTCCAAAGAAACAAGGGAAGTGATACATTATTTGTTACTCTCAGACACTTGCTATTTTACTCAAATGTGGGTGGATTCCATATTGTTACAAGAAATTAGTACCACCACCTCTGCTTCTCTAAGTAGAAAGACACAAGGTTCACCTTTTTTCAGTCTTGCCACGTGATGAGAGAGTGAGTGTGTGTATTCACTGGAGACAGAAAAACATCCAGGCAGAAAATGCCAGCTTGCAAAGCAGTATCTGTTCCCTGAAGCAAACAGTCAGGGCTGGCTGATGCCCATTGCAACTGGTAGCACAGATGGCAAGAAGCCCAACAGTGGAGCACCATCTTGTGGGCAGAAGAGCAAGAAAAGTAAACACTCTAGTTAATGTCATTCCTGCTTAACTATGATTATATATAGTCAGCTGCTCCCGTTTTGGGTTGATCGTGATGCCACTGGAATTGCCATGGAGGGCTGACACTATGAAGTGCCACTGCCTCTTGCTGTTCTCATTCATTTCTTGGGTAAAGTAAAGGTAAAGGTACCCCTGACCGTTAGGTCCAGTTGCGGACGACTCTGGGGTTGCGCGCTCATCTTACTCTATAGGCCGAGAGAGCTGGCGTTTGTCCTCAAACAGCTTCCAGGTCATGTGGCCAGCATGACAAAGCCATTTCTGGTGAACCAGAGCAGCACACGGAAATGCTGTTTACCTTCCCGCTGGAGCGGTACCTATTTATCTACTTGCATTTTGTTGGAAGCCGCCCAGATGGGCAGGGTACAAATAATAAATTATTAATAATCTAATCTCCCAGGATTTTTTGGGAGAAGCCAAGACCATTTAAAGTGGTGTGATACTGCTTTAAGTGTGTAGTGCAGATAAGGCCTTGGTTACGTCAATAATCCAGAGTCACCAGTTGTGCGCAGACATGGTGACTTGAAATCCTTCTAATTACTGATGGAACGATCTGTGGGCAAGGTTCCCTGAAAGACAGGCTTATTTTATATCTGAAAGAGATGGAAAGCGGGACAACTGAAAGGGCAAATAAAACAAAACATGAAGATGCTTTAGACACATAAATACAAGGTATGGAATTGATGTTTTAGTGCTCTTCTACATATTTGAAAAACAATACACATTTTAAGTAACTAGTCCATATCAGATGATATTAATCTTTGTGGAGCTTTAACTCCAAAGCCCATCAAATGTTGTTTTGCGCCATTAGGTTTTGCTCCCTCATATCTTTCATGAGATAGTGATGACCATCCTTTACAATGAAGTATTTCTTATCCTTATTGTTATACTTTGCAAATATTATGTAGATTACTATTATGTCCCCTGGAAAAGCATCTCTGCAATTTTACTGCAGCTCTGGCCCACTATCTATAATCTATATTGCTTTGCAGTAAACTCACAAGAAGCAAGTTTAGTAATTGATTAAATGCCTCAGCTTTGCGGTGATTGCTACTCAATCGCAGAAACTGTTTATTGTACACTACAAACAAATAGATAACATCTTTTAATTATTGATTACAGTCCTACCAACCAATGCTGCCCTTATTAAAGGACAGATAACATCAAATTCAGCAATTTTAATGTGTTCCCCTGCAAGATTAATTTAATGAAGCCCTAAAGAGATTGATCAACTTTTCATGTCTATTGACCAAGGCTAGCTAATTTCTTGGAATGTTGTGATGAACTCATATGTTTAGCTAACGTATTGGTGAATTATGCAATTCAGCCAGGCAATCAGCTGATCTACAGGAGCATCACATGGGGCAGTTACTCTGACTTACAGAGGTATCAGGTAGTTAAGCTTTTAATGTGGTCTGGGGACAGAGTTGGATAAGCGATATTAAAACAAAGAAAGAAAGAAAAACAGTGAAAGTAACATATAGCCAAGAAGGACATGCAACTCTGATTTTATAGAATAAGAGTTTAGGCCAGGAAAGTGAGCATCCAGTGTGGAAATGAATGGATTCCAGTAGCCTTGACTGCAGATTTGCTAAGCAATGATAATAATACTAATTAATATATATTTATTTATACTCTGCCTTTTTCCTTTTTCAAGGCAGCTTACACATAAAAACAAGAATTGCTAAAAACATAGAAAAAGCAATCATTAAAAATACAGGTGAACATTAATATAATTAAAACAATATGCATATATAAACTCTTTTTAAAACATACAAATAATTACAATAAAATCATGTCACCAGCCCTTTCATTAAAAGCAGTCAATTTCCAAAAGCCTCTTAGAACAAGGCTTCTTCCCCACTGGCAGAAGGACAACAAGGAAGGAGCCGGTCTAGCTTCCCCGGGGAGGGAATGTCAGAGTCTAGGAGCAGCCACCAAGGACAGCTTTTCCTGCGTCCCCTCCAAGCATGCCTGTGAGGGTGGCAGGACTGAGAGAAGGGTCTCCCTTGAAGACCTCAAAACTGGAGCAGGTTCATATGAGGGAATATTGTCTTTCAGATAGTGTGGACATAAGCAATGTAGGGTTTCATAGGTCATAATTAGCACTTTGAATTGTGCCCAGAAACACACCAGTGTCAGTGGAGCTCCCTGTAACCAGCCCCAGTTAACAATCTGGCTGCAGTTTTTTGAGCCAGCTGAATTTTCCAAGCACTTTTCAAAGGCAGCCCCACGTAGAGCGCATTTACAGTAATCCAGATGGGATTGTAACCAAGAAGCTTTCCAGGAAGGTAATCTCAACTTCAGACATATGTTCCGAGTTCCATTTGGTATCTGGCACAGAATTTAGCTTCCTGATCATCTCACTGTAAAAGATGGTTTAAGTCTCTAGCCCTCAGAGTCGTTAAGAGATATAGAGTTTTGGGGGCATATGTAATTTTTTTACACAAATGAACATCCTCTTTTGTCCTCTTTCTTTCGGCAATGCATTTCCTCTCTTCTTTCAGCTGTTTGTAAGTGGCCATTCTAGTCAGAACTACCATGCGGGATCTTTGTGAACAATCTTACAGTGGTGCCCCGCAAGACGAATGCCTCGCAAGACGGAAAACTCGCTAGACGAAAGAGTTTTCCGTTTTTTGAGTCGTTCCGCAAGACGAATTTCCCTATGGGCTTGCTTCGCAAGATGAAACGTCTTGTGAGTTCTTGCGAGTTTGTTTCCTTTTTCTTAAAGCCGCTAAGCCGTTAATAGCCGCTAAGCCGCTAATAGCCATGCTTCGCAAGACGAAAAAACCGCAAGAAGAAGAGACTCGCGGAACGGATTAATTTTGTCTTGCGAGGCACCACTGTACTTTGTGTGACCAGGCACTGACTGCCCCAGCCCCCAGGGACCACCAGAAAGGAATAATGACTTGTGACAACGTCTTATGGAATTAAAATTTGGCCACAACTTTATTAAACTTTCAAATGTAGGAAGACCTTGGCTTAGGCATTGGGCATGTATCCCTCCCAGCCCCCCAACTGGGGGAACTGGGGCTCCTCAGGGTAAATAGGATATGGGGGTGCCCTGCAAGACACTTATGTAAGCAGGCAGCCCACCTCATATCCCCACATGCAGGGTAGTTCACTGACAACCTTTCAGTGTATGGCCAGTGACACCCATTTACAACCCCTTTAAGAGGGGACCCTGGAATCGCCACCGCAGGGGGGGAGTGAGTCACCACTTCAAACCCCCTCCCCCAGTTTAGGGAAGAAAAGACTAAAGGATTCCGCCCAAGGCCCTAAACTGCCCAAGTTGTGATGAATTGCGACGGAGAAGACAAAACCTGCCAATGCAGGAAAATTTCTTCCTGGTCCTTCAACAGTAACCAGTCCAAAGACCGTAGCAGCGCCTGCTAAACAGAAAGAAAAAAGGTTAACCTGCAAACAAGAGACATTAAACAAAGGGAGGGTTGGGTGGGTGAAGCTCCTGAGCCAACTGCCTGGCTGCTGCCAGCTTCACCCCTTATTTATGTGACTGGCTTCACCTCCCAGCAGTGTAATTTGACTTAACTGAGGCTGGGCGTGAACCTACAAAGAATAACCCTGAGAGGCAGGCCAGCCCACACAACCGATAAGTTTCCTGGGGTCCAAAGTGCAGCACGTGATTCCGCAAAGGGCACTCATGGTGTAAAGTGTGAGTGCCCATTCCCCCGGAGATGCTGGAAAGAACAATCCTGCTGTAGCTACCACACCTCATGTATTATATGGGCACCAGGCTTAAGTTCCACTTCTGGGAGTTTAGCCTGAACAGAGGAACCAAACCTAGAGTTTGATGGGGAAACCCATCATGGCCAGCAAGAGCATAGGTGATTAGGCAAAATCCCAACCCAAACAGGAAGCCCTTTATTGTCCTTCCTGCCTAGGGAGACCCAATGGTCTGTGTGTGTGTGTGCGGCCACAAAATCCTCTAAGCTGCCATTCTGGATAGCTCACCAAAGGGCCGTCTTAAGCATACCTAGCACCACGGTGCAAAGATCCCTCCTGTGCCCCCCCCCATTTCCCAGAGTTGTTGACCTTTTCCCAAGCCTCTGTGGAGATCGCTCTCCTCCCGCAGGGGCTGGGGAAGGAAGCTGCACATCCACCAGCCATATGGTTGGCAGGGCGTAGCTTCCATCCTAAGCCTCTGTGGGGATCGCTCTCCTCCTGCAGAGGTTTAGGAGGCAAGCTGCACGCCTGCCAGCCATATGGTTGACGGGGCGCAGCTGGCAGGCATGCAGGAGGGAAAGGGGAAGCCACCAGCAAAGCCGCGCAGCTCCCCCACTCACTGGAGCGCCCATGAGAGGCCGGCGCCCTGGCGCAACACACCACTAAGCCCTATGGGAAAGACGGCTCTGGCTCACCACATGGGGCTGCTGCCCACAGAAACAATGCCTCCTGCTTTTAGTGCTGGAACTTCTTGCTACCTTCCAGCTCTATCATTCCTCTTTTTTCCCCAGTTGCAGTTTTGAACCAGTTTCATAGGCAGAGCGGAGGGTCAAACTGATGACTGCTTTCCCCATCCCCATCCCCACCTGATCCCCAAGCAAGGAGACACGGATGGCTGTCCAGCTTGCTCAGTTGACAGCCCTGACAGTGTTGAGCAACATTTCCAAGTTCTTGTTGGAAGATTAGTAGCTTCTAATGGCACTCATTAGTTTATATGGCTACAGTCAGAGACCATTAAGCTTCTGTTTCAGAATATAAAAGGAGCTCATAAAATGTAGGGGAAGTATTATTTAACTTAGCTTTATTTTTCATTATGGAAACACTGCAAACAAATTAATGCATAAAACTTATAGAGGTCACCCAAAAGCTAAATTAAAGACAAAGAGGATGTGATGCTGTCAAAACTTAGGCAATTCAAATTGCTGTTGATGTCAATGAAAGTGTTAAACAGGTGCTTTGAACTTTTCCTGTTAAAACCAATGGGATTTTTTTTTTAAAAGTACTTCACTTGGACTAGATCATGTCATCTGCCATTTGCAGTCTTTTTTCCCACTTTTTGAAAAAAGGAGAAGGACCATAGCTTAATTTGCAGAAGGTTTTAGATTCAATCTCTAGCATCTTGAGGAAGGGAGGGCTAGAAAAGAATCCTGCCTGAAACCTGGAGAGCTGCTGTCAGTGTAAACCACATTGCAGTGATAGCTGGTGCCCATTGCACCTGGCAGAGTGGAAGGCAAGGAGACCAGAACTACGTGAAGCCATAGCCAATGACAGGCAAAGTCAACTAATACAAGTTTTATCCCATTCCATCTCCCTGCTGAGGGCAGGGCAGCACTGCTGAGGGCAGGGCAACACTGAGACTAAAAAGGAGGCAGCTGACAGCTAGGGATACCCCCCCCCCCGGATGATGGGGAATAAATCAAGTACAGTCATTGGATCCCGAACGCCTTGCGAGTTGAATGTTTTGGTTCCCGAAAGTCACAAACCTGGAAGTGAGTGTTCCGGTTTGCGAACATTCTTTGGAACCCAAACGTCCGATGATTCCTGCAGCCAATCAGAAGTTGTGCCTTGGTTTCCAAATGTTTTCAAAGTCAAATGGACTTCCGGAATGGATTCCGTTCGACTTCCGAGGTACGACTGCAATATTTAATCCTAGATACCCACAGAATACAGTGGTACCTCAGGTTACATACGCTTCAGGTTACAGACTCCGCTAACCCAGAATAGTGCTTCAGGTTAAGAACTTTGCTTCAGGATGAGAACAGAAATCGTGCTCCGGCGGCGCGGCAGCTGCAGGAGGCCCCATTAGCTAAAGTGGTGCTTCAGGCTAAGAACAGTTTCAGGTTAAGTACGGACCTCCGGAATGAATTAAGTACTTAACCAGAAGTACCACTGTATATGCAAATGTTTTAGCATATGCAGTTGTTCCAGGGGGGGTGGGGTGGCGTTTACTGTGCTATAGATTTCTTCAGGTTGCTTTATGGAAAGCAATTCATCAATGAAAAACAAATACAAATAATAACTATGGCGGAATATACCGGTATTCTTTGCTTGTAGACAATCCCAGGTTCAATCCTGCCAGTTCCAATTAAGAGGATCAGGTAACCGGAGCTGGCTGTGAATTTAATGGTCTTATGGGAAGCCCTTCAGAGACCCTTTGGCTATTGCTGGACTACTACTCTATTGACCCCTGGCCAGTACCATGCTGGCTAGGGCTGTGGTGAGTTGGAATCCAACAGCACCTGGAGGGCCACAGGCAGGCCAGCCCTACCATTAGTCAGAATGAGGCAATCTGTTTAGGAGGTGAATGCTGGGGGGGGGGGGGCGTGGAGCAAGTATTTCCTTCTACTGGGAACTGAGCCATATGTTTAGCATGCCCAAAACTAGCCAGCTGCGCTGCATATTCATTAGATGGAAATGAAGCAGTATGACTGCAGTGTGACTGTCCCAATACTTTTGCAGGCACAAACAACATTGAAAGCAGGAAACACATGTCTGCCCCAATAGCACCATGAGCATGAATAATCATGAATGCACAATAAAAAGGATGTCTTCAAGGGCCCAGGCCTACAAATCCCAGAATTACCATATTTTTCGCTCTATAAGATGCACCAGACCACAAGACGCACCTGGTTTTTGGAGGAGGAAAACAAAACAAAAAATATTCTGAATCTGCGCAGCCTGCATTCACTCCATAAGACGCACACACATTTCCCCTTACTTTTTAGGAGGGAAAAAGTGAGTCTTATAGAGCAAAAAATACGGTAAATGTATGATGTGGATGTGACCTTTAAAAACAAAACAAAAAACAAAACACTAGATCTGAAGGATTCAACCTTGTTTGTCATAAAGCAAAGTTATGCCTTTAAAACATCATAGGTGTGCACTTAAAAATAAGGTGTGAACTTTGCCCCAGGGGTGATATCCGTGCTGGAGGAAAAGGCTACAGCAGGTTTGCAATGACCATGGTCTGCCAAGGGGTGGAGTGGGTGGGTTTAAAGGTAGCTGAAAGAGTTTCTTTTCAGACAAACAAACAAACAAAAAAATCCCTCTTTTATTTTTAAGCGTGCAGGCTTTCAGCGATGTAACCTCTGCTGCACAAACTTCAAGGGGAGAAAAATGAAAGGTAACACATTCACCGATACGTTTGGTGCTGGAAAGATTAAAGTTCAACACTTCAGAGAAATCTCTTACACAGAGAAAGCGTAACCTTTAAGTTTAATGCATGCAGCTACCCTGGCAACTGACATCAACAGGGAAGGAAAACGTTACTTAACTCCACAATGTTACAGACTTGACAATGGAACTAAATTGTGGCAGAAAACCGATAAGAATAATTGCAACTGGCTGTAGTAATGGAGGGCATCAATAGGATATTGACATAATTAGACACCAAGTGAGAGAGGATTATGATTATTATCATTATCATTACTATGTTCCTTTTGTTCAGGGTTAGCCCCCTAGGCACAGGTGTCTCAGCCCACCACAAACTCCACATTGGGTTTGCATTTTGCATTTCTTGGCAGCTGATGGATTCATGAATGAGTCGTCAACCTGGCTCAACCTGTGCACACTATCACCCAGAGGAAGGATGGCATGGATATAAAGGTGACAAAAAAGAGTGGCTAAAATAGGTGTCCATTAGTGAGATTCTGATGCCTGTTCTAGCAAATTTTACAAGTATGGGAAACCTACAATTAGGTTTTCACCTGGCAATGAAGAGATAACAGTAGATGTTGAGTGAACGTCCTCAAAGAGAGAATTCCACAAATGGCACCAGAACTTTAAAATGTCCTCTTCCATAAAAAGGTAAAGGAAAGGGGACCCCTGACAGTTAAGTCCAGTCGCGGACAACTCTGGGGTTGCGGCACTCACCTCGCTTTACTGGCCGAGGGAGCCGGTGTTTGTCTGCAGAGAGCTTCCGGGTCATGTGGCCAGCATGACTAAGCCACTTCTGGCAAACCAGAGCAGTGCACGGAAAAGCCGTTTACCTTCCCACCAGAGCGGTACCTATTTATCTACTTGCACTTTGACGTGCTTTCGAACTGCTAGGTTGGCAGGAGCTGGGACTGAACAACGGGAGCTCACCCCGTTGTGGGGATTCGAACCACCGACCTTCTGATCGGCAAGCCCTAGGCTCTGTGGTTTAACCCACAGCGCCACCCGCATCCCGTCCTCTTCCATAGGAACTTCCTATTTAAGTGAGGCCCATATTCAGATTCCAGAAGCCAGATCACAATCTATTACAAGGCCTTTCCATGGGATACTTATAGTGCCGGTGCCCAGTGGCGGATAGCAGGCAGGGGCAGGGCTGGCACGCATCCTGGGGGTGTGATGCACTGCCTGCGGGGGCGTGGCGCCCAGCGCAGGTGAGGGCACAGCTGTGATGGCACCCCACCGGGATCGTGCTGCCAGGGGCGGTGCGCTTCCCCCCCCCCCGCACTCCTCTTCCTCCACCAGTGCCAGTGCCAGTCTATTTTGCACCTTAGGAGAGGCGTGCACGCACACACACTGTTAACTTCAATTTTCAAAACATATGTCTTGTAGAAAAAATGAAATGCACAAAACTTGAAACTGCTAAATTTATTTTAAATTGCAAGAATAAGTAATACAACCATCTTTGATTACCTTTCTCCAGTACAAAAGAAAATGTTTTAACATACAAATAATTTTGAATAATCTTGTGGATTTTGATGTTAACATTTAAGTCTCTTAAAAGTTTCAGGTTCAGGCACATCAAAATCTCACTTTCCATGCCTTTTCCTCTGCAAAATTTGTCACCAATTCTTTCGGCTCGAGTGCTCGTGCTTGGGTATGTTCAGCTGATATAGCGGGCAAGCCAATTAGTCTCTTTTGCAACATCGTTCAGCATATGTTAGTTTTTATAAGTTTGAGCTTTAAGAACCTGCATTCACTGCTTGCCACAGACACTGGAAATTTGAGGATGATCCTTAGAGCAACAGAAACATTAGGCACATTATCCAGGAGTTTTTGTCGTAGTATGAAGAGAAGTACTCCTTGAAGCAGCATAGACTTTGAAAGTCTTCGAGCTATTGCTATAAGTTCACAGCAGAGATCTTCAGAATCAATATAGTTGTTTCCATTGTGCATCAAGTGCTTTTTCCAAATTCATGTAGGCCTTAAGTACATCTTCAGTAGATTTTATTTTTATTTTTTTGTAGCTGATGGAATCTCTCTTCAACAGAATGTATGGCTATGTATAATATAGCACAGTAGAAACCTACTGTCGCAAAGTTTGGTAGACTCCTTGCTCCTTTTGCAATCTGACTACCATCTATAAAAAAAAACTTACATATTTTGAGGTTGAATATATCACACTTCATGTGATACTATCTGCTGTGGTTCATGTTGTGTCTATAACTGTTGAAAATTATCACTGCAGTAGTTAGGCCAGTTAGCAGGGTCCCTGTAATTCGAGTCAAGCACAATACAATCTTCCTTTGCAGACTTTGCAATATTTTCACTTTTCTTGACATCCTCCTTTTTCTCTGTGTGTTTTCTAGAAATATCTCCAATTTGTGAAACCTCTGTCTTAGAGTTTACATCATTGGTAGTAGGAGCACTACATTCAGCTCCCTCTATGTTAGTTTCAACAAAAGTATAGTTGTGCTGTTCTTCAATGGCTTTCTGTGTTCAAAGGCATTGCGGGAAGAACCCCTCTTGCTTTGCTTGCTCTTTAGCTTTTTCTGCCTTTCGTTTCCAGTACCGAGCTCCAGATAGTCCTTTTTTTAAAAATCAGCCATAGCTCATAGAAAAATAAATGCATTTTCTAAATAAGATTAAGATTTGACTGTAAGATTTAAAAGTAAGTGCATTTTCACTATATTGCACTGACCTCCAATCAGCTCTACAATTTATCTATTTGATACATACATTTAAACAACAATAACTCTGATGTATGATTTACTTGAAAAATGATAAAATCCTTCAAAATATAAAAGTAAAATATTATTGGAAATTTATAAGATATAACAAAAACTAATCTGAATAAAACTGTGCCCCTCAAAGATCAGCACTGTGCTCCTCTGATGTCTGCATCCTAGCTAGCCTGATGTTAGCATCACCCTGCTTACACCAAGGAAATAGCCATGTTGCCCGTGTGTTTCTGCACACACATACCACAAACTGCAACACCTTCCTGCAAAAAGCATGTATTGTCTGCAGAGATATTCTGAAATGTGATCTTCTATATGCAACTAGGTGCTGGGGCTCACACACTAAGATTTCTCTGCAGATAACCATACACAGTGTGCGGTTGTTACAGGACATGGGGCTAAAAGTGTGTCCCCACTCTGCAGAGCATTGACCCTTTTGGGTGGTGGCTCCAAGTCTGCAGAATGTGTATCTTACCCCAGCCTTATATTCTGCAGGATGAGGTGTTTAGAGCCTTTCTTCCCATGCCATTTCCCTAGTCTCCCCACTTCCTATGAGCTTCATAACTGAATGGGGTTTCCAACTCAATCCTAGTCTACTACTCTTACCCCAAGCTGACTTTTTCCATAACAACAACCTCTCTTCTGTTAATAAGCTGTGCGATATTATGAGTTGCCTAGCAGGCTTATGGAGCTAAGTGGGCATTAGGATGTAAATCTGAAAAGAAAAGAAAAAATATATATAAACAGCAACAAGGATAGATTTAGTGTCTTCTAAATCTTTTCTTTGAATCACCTCTGGCTTGTCAATGTCTTTCTTGAATTGATGCCCAGAAGTGAATACACCCAGCATCTTCACACATGGTTGTTTTGCACATCCATC
The DNA here is from genome assembly GCF_964188305.1 of Podarcis bocagei. Taxonomy (NCBI): domain Eukaryota; kingdom Metazoa; phylum Chordata; class Lepidosauria; order Squamata; family Lacertidae; genus Podarcis; species Podarcis bocagei. The sequence continues at coordinate 37,858,240 of NC_138140.1, read as the reverse complement.
CATTTAAACAAAGAAGCAATGCTCAACCTAGGTAATCAAGGAAGACACTGTAATGAAAAAGCTGCTTCCAGCTGAGGAGGAGGAGGTGTGTCATAACCACATCCAACCATTTCAGAAGAGGCTGGAGCCATTTTTGGCAAACACATCCCTTTCCAGAAATTCTTTTTGAGATGGTGCCAACACATGCATATCTAAGAGCAAAGAGATGGAACGCAAGAGTCCAAAATTGTGATTGTCCCTAACATCTTCTTAGAAGCATAGAATTGTAAGGAACAGAGAGGGTCCTCTAATCCAGCTCCCTGCAATTGAGGGATATTTTGCCCAAATGTATTCAGATACATTTTTATGCCTTTTGACAGTAGCTCCTGGGAAGGCTATTATTTCAGCAGCCAAGAAAATCAGCTTGCTTTGTCACCATTTCAAAGAGTGATGTCACTCTGTAGTGTCCAAGTGGAAACACAACCTCTAGAGAAACTGTCAGGTGCAGTGGGGCAAACAGGGAAGAAGAAGGCAATAGCTGTAAATAACCAACTTTCACGCACCAAGAATAACTGGATCATCCTCACATCTTTTGCAGCCATTCTCCCCTCCCCTTAGCCTATTTTTGGCATGTGAGAGACCAACAATTCGTATCACCAAGTGCCTTTGGAATCAAATTAACAGCTCCAAGTCATTTTGTCTGGATATGTGTGAGCCCGCTTGCATGCGCATATGTGCACATTTATGTTTTTAATCCCCCCGCTGTCCCCCGCTCCCTAAAACACAAAACTAGAGAAAATTTATCATGCAGATTATATATTCATCATGGAGGTACTCTCTGCCGCCTCAGTTCCACAATGTCAATTGTCACTCTCAATGCAGGAGATGAAATGATGCCATCTGTGAGAGGAAACTAATGCAGGGAAATGAGTCATAGCCAGCTCTGGTGAAATAGCATATTCAGTCTGGGGCTGCAGAGAAAATTACTCAGGCAGGGCAATCAGAAAGGTGGCACGCTAGCAAATTGGTTCTTAATTTATACACAGCCAGTGTCTTTTTAACGTAGAGGAGCATGTCACCTGACAGGCATGCTATGCGCATCTGCACTTTTTATGATAGTTTTATGATACCTGCTAAGCACACCTGCACTTCAATGGGGGGGGGTGTTCTGCCTGAGGGTGAACAGAGCAGGAGGGCCAAAAATGCCTTGGCAAAAGCAAGAGAGAGGGAGAGAGAGAGAGAGAATGCCACAAGTTGTTGGACAGGTTCAGACTGAATGTAAACAATTAACAGATCATTAAAAAAGACTTAGCAGTCTTTTGGATATCTTATCCTTTCAAAAAGATTTTGAGCCAGCCTGATCAAAGTGCAGCTTTATCAACTTAAAGGATCAAGGATGTCAGAGAGAGACAAGAGACTTCTCAAATGCCAATTCCCTTTATAGAATTTCCCCTTTTGCAAAATACAGCATTCAGTGATGCAGTTAGGTAAATTTAAACTGGAGGGGTAGATGGTAGGTGAGGATCTACCAGTAGATATCTGTGTGATTTGCAGTAGGTCACCACAAAAATGCCAACTCTCAATTCTTTAACAGCACTTTCCCTCCCCTCCCTCTCCCCCCAAAATAGTGTTTTCCCTTCTAAATTAGGCTATGGAGTCCAAGGACAGCCCAATACATTCTGCTTGCTTAGGTGAAGAACAACATACTGCAGGGCCCCCAGTTCACATACAGTCATACCTTGGTTTTCGAACAGCTTAGTTCTCGAACGTTTTGGCTTCTGAACGTCGCAAACCCAGAAGTGACTGTTCTGGTTTGCAAACTATTTTTGGAAGCCAAACGTCTGACGGGGCTTCCGGGGCTTCTGATTGCCTGCAGGAGCTTACTGCAGGCCATCAGAAGCCACGCTTTGGTTTCTGAATGTTTCGGAAGTTTGAACGGACGTCCAGAACGGATTCTGTTCAACTTCCAAGGTATGATTGTATAGGATCTATCTAGACAGGCAGTTTCCACTTGACCACTTTAGTCTGTGGAACTGGCACTTTCACAAGTGCCACATAATTTTTGTTCCATGCTTGCAAGGAATTGTTCCTTCAGAGTGGCACCACCTAGCCTCTGGAACTTCCTGCTTATCAGTGTTAAGCAGGTGATTTCATTGTACTATTTCCAATGTCTGCTAAAACATTTGCTAGTTGTTGATAATAAATTGTCTATCCTACCATTCTTCCCAAATGTGCCTAGTGCAGCAAACACACAAGTGATACAATTCAACATCTACTGATATTAGGCAGGCAGCCTCACTGTACTGTTTCCAACACCTGCTAAAAACTTCCATTTAGGCATGGCTACCCAGCCATATAATTTTAGCATGTAATTCTTAATGTATATTTGTTTTAAAACAGTTGATTTTACTTACATTTATATAAAATTCATGTCAACTTGTTTTTAACAAGATTTTTATGGGTAAATGAAAAATGCCACACGCAAAAGCCTTGTTATCACCTCATTCACTTGTTAGAGTAAGCAAGGATCCTGCAAGAGGAAGCTGAGATGCATTCCCTTGCAATCAACTAGATCGCTGTTCCAAGTAACTCTTCTTTGTTTTAACTAATTTGTTTTAATTAATTTCATTTCATTTCATTTAAAGATATATTATAAGCAGCCTCAAGAACTTTGATTAATAGGCAGGGTATAAATATTCCAAATAAATAAAGAAGAAAAATATTGGGCTGGGCTCAGACCCAAGTTAGTTGCAGTTTGGTCCCATTTAATCAACAGAAAGTATAACTGCTCATATACACCATACCCTCCAATATTTCTACAATGAAAATAGGGACATCCTAAGGAAAAGCAGGACATTCTGGGATCAAACCAGAAACTGGAATGGCTTCTGTAAATCCAGGACTGCCCCTGGAAAATAGGGACATTTGGAGGGTCTGATATATTCATGTCAATAGTTCAGACAATAACCTCTCAGAGCTGCTATAAGTAGCCAAAAAACTTTGTACCCTGTGGTTAGGGAAGGAACAAATTTTCTACACTTCTAAAGTGCTTTCAAGCTAGATCATAAAGCAGCTTGCCTCTACCGATTTTCAATCTCAGGTGCCTGCTAAATCCTTTCCTGTAACTTTCCAATTGATTGGCTTTTCTTCACAACAGAATTGCTGAGTGTTTGTTTCTTTTAAAGTACTTAAATTCTACTTAACAGCTCTTTCAAAAGCATCTCTTGTTAAGTAGGTTCTCTGTACTATTCCCCCCAACCCCCGCAGCATGGGCATATGCAGACAAAAGAATTTCCCTATTCTGGGGGTGTAGACTTTCCAATTTTGTGGGGTGGGGAGTAGAATGACCTATGCATGAGTGAAGAATCAGACACAATGTAGATATAGAGTCGCGGCTCAACTTCCTGGTCATCCAATTACAGGTCATAAAGTAATTAATCTCATGAACCAAATAATTTAACTACAAAACAATCTCAGGTTGGCACAACAAAATAATAACAACCCCACCACACATGGAGACAAAACTGTGGCTGTTTTCTTTGTTATAAGATCTGTTGTAATTATTTTAACCTCAATAAAATCATTCAGAAATAGATAGATATAGATATAGATATAGATATAGATATAGATATAGATATAGATATAGATATAGATATAGATATAGATATAGATATAGATATAGATATAGATATAGATATAGATATAGATGGTATATGTAGTGTGTGTGTGTGTGTAGGATTTGACCTACACAACCTTATACCCTGTTGTTGTTTAGTCGTTTAGTCGTGTCCGACTCTTTGTGACCCCATGGATCAGAGCACACCAGGCACTCCTGTCTTCCACTGCCTCCCGCAGTTTGGTCAGACTCATGTTTGTAGCTTCGAGAACACTGTCCAACCATCTTGTCCTCTGTCGTCCCCTTCTCCTTGTGCCCTCAATCTTTCCCAACATCAGGGTCTTTTCCAGGGAGTCTTCTCTTCTCATGAGATGGCCAAAGTATTGGAGCCTCAGCTTCAGGATCTGTCCTTCCAGTGAGCACTCAGGGCTGATTTCCTTCAGAATGGATAGGTTTGATCGTCTTGCAGTCCATGGGACTCTCAAGAGTCTCCTCCAGCACCATAATTCAAAAGCATCAATTCTTCGGCGATCAGCCTTCTTTATGGTCCAGCTCTCACTTATACCCTAATAAAAGCAATTATTACAAGCCCAACAGACACTGTTGTTGTTTTTCATGGTGACTAACACACACACACACCTGTGACAAAATGGTTATTGTCCCTGTAAAATATGTTGGAGATTTTATTTATATATTTAGGAGGCTCTTTGACTTTCTTGATTCAGTCTTGGGACCAGCTGGGGTCTTGCAAACTATGCTTGAAATAGAGTGGATTAAGGACTAAGCCATTTCGGGTTTCCAGCGTCGTCATGAGTCAGTAGTGGTCATTCCTTGCTGCCCTCCACAGGCAGCGAGGAGGTTCAGGCAAGGAAAAGCCAGGATTCATGAGGCAAAAATCCTGGCAATGTTACCCAGTGTGGTCAGGGGAGCTCAGTGCATCCCACTGTGCCTCTCAAGCCTGCCAACTTGAAAAGCAGAGCAAGTGCGACCTGGGAGTGTGTCCCTGCCATAGACAAGCCCCCATCTCCAGCATGATTTGTCATTGATTCCTCTATAACTCAGACAATTGGCATTAATCAAGAGGCGCTCCTGGACCAACATATGCTAATGGGCTGCAATCAGTCAGCTGCCAAAAGGACTGGGGTTGGCTCTTTGAAACTTAAGTATAACACAACATAGGGCCACATATCCTCCCCAACCCATCTTAAAGAGGCAAACCATGGTCTCATATTTCCCAAACGTGATTACAGTAAGGCCATAACTTATGCACATTTAACTTGTGAACATTCAGCTTTATGCACATGACAAAAATAAAAATAAAAGGGGGAGATGGAAAGGGGGCCAGGTCCTGGGATAAATGACATTAACAATCCCATCTGCCTTTGAACCAAATGTGCAACTTCTGGGTAAGTTGTGGGTTTACTGCATTACAACTGCAAATTGTCAGAAATACCTTTTTTCAGTCTTGCTACCCAAAATCCCACTAAATAAAGTTGCTAAAATAGAAACTGGGAACTTCTCTGCAGAACAAGGTCAATACATATGTGTCAGCCTTCACCAACCTAGTGCCCTACAGATGTTGGACAACAGATGTTGGAGTTGCATTGCAACAGCTTCTGGAGGGCACCTGGATGGCAAATGCTGGTAATGTAACCTGTGGCTCAAAATTCTTTATTTTGAAATATTCTGGGAAATTGCCTTCTTTTTCTGGGTTGGGTGGTATTGAGAAAAAAGAAAACCTGAAATTTTGTCAGAGAAATATCTTCTGAGAAATGTTGGTTCATCTCTAATTTGTATCTACCTAGCAAGCATAGCATGCCTAAGAAGATGAAGAGCCCTGCTAAATCAGTTCAAAGATCTATCTGGCCTGCCATTCTGTTTTCCATAGTAAACAACCTGGTATCTCTGGGAAGCCAACAGACCTCTCCTGTTGCTCCACAGCACCTTGTATTCAATGATATACTGCTGTTGAATCTAGAGGTTTCATATAGCAACTTATTGGAAACCTATCTGAATTTTTCTAGTCCCTTTTAAAGCTTGAAAAGTGAAATGCATTTTTTAATTATTTTTGTTTTTTATAAAATTTGCATAGCGCCCTAATCCATAGATCCCAGGGAGGTTCATTTATTTTCTCTGCCTTCAGAGTAGTTATTTTACCCACCTTCATTGTCACATCTGATATTTTAATCATGGACAGAATGCTTCAGTTCCCACTTGCAGGGCTGAATTTTGCAATTCTATATTGTGGTGCACTGAAGGGCACTAGCTTAATCTACTGATTGTCTGCCTGACAGGCAGACACAGAACCTCCATTAAGGGGGGGGCGGGGAGTGGCAGCGCTTGTCCAGCATACAGCAGTGCATATTAAATTTTGGTTTAGTATAATGTGTCTTTTGAATGAAGTCTATTATGCAGGCTAAATGTCATGCCAAGTAGTGGTTGGATTGCACCCACAGGTCCCTAGCAGGTCTGTGGAGTCATAAATAGCATCTATGGCACCGTGCCGTGCTATGCCTTCATGAATGCCAAATGTTTTGCAAATTCTACACTGTGCACTTAACTCCAGACAAAAATAACTGTCAACAGATTTCCGCACAAGGTTATGGTCAGCAGGGGAAGCCTACAGGAAGCTCAAGAGCAAAACCTGAGTATTACAGCAGTCTCCCCACTTGTGATTTCTAGCAACTGTCATTCAGAGGCCTCCAATACCTACTCTACAGATATGTGTTGTCCTTCTACTTTCTTCCTTGGGCTGAGCTGCCCCATACATTTAAAAGCACATCCAATGCACATTCAAAGCGCATGATGTCCACCAAAGAACCTTAGAAATGTAGTCTGAGAACTGTATCTATGTGAGGGAGAAACAACAGCTTTTGGTATTCTTTGGGGGAAACGAATGTGCTTTAAAGGCACATTGGATGTGCTTTTAAACATATGGTGTGGATCTGCTCCAGGTATTCCTGAGATGCTCAGTTTACCTATAACAGGGATAGGGATCCTTAATCCCCCAAATGACACATTCCTTCATGAGTAAGATTCTGGAGGCTGAATTCTAGTGGTGGCCAGGGACAGTGGCCAAAAAGGTGGAGCAATGGGTGCAACCCTGACCTTTGTACAGTAGGTTTCCTTTCAGCCACACAAAAGTCAGAAGGTTCTGTGAATGCACACACAGCCTCTTCATCCAAAGAAGCAATTTGGATATCACAGTTCAGGGACACATTCTTCTACCCAGGTAAACATGCTTAGCATTGGGAATAAAGCAACAGCCCTTTCAATAAGTTACCTCAACTGGGGAGTAGTGGGGAGAAGCAGCCTATTCCTCTTTTGCTGATTCTTCATTAAATACCTGTTGGTAGATTGTTTTATCAGGCTTTACTTCCTTCTGGCTTCTCCAAGTTCAGTTAACCTTTGTTTGTCTGTGCTAGTATTAACTGCTCCATATTGACCACATGTAAATGGCTTTGTCTGTCAAGAGTATTATACCATCAGTGTTCTTTATTCTTTCAACCAGTAGTTTTATCACACTATTTATTTCTGCATGCCACTGCAATATATGTACCAAACTGGTACTGAGGTTCTGAGGTTCCTCACCCCTAACTTATAGCATTCATACTGAGCTTGTGAGTCGTCTCCCCAAAATAAAATCATTTGCTCTCAAATGGACCTTTCGTACAATCTTCTGCTACTATCCTTTTTACAAATCCTGCTTTGCTGCTATTCAGGTTTTGTTTTCTTTTTCTGTCCCTACCTAAGCTTTGGTTTCAGTCCTTTTTTTCTAACAGATGGTTGCTGCTGTTAAGCAGATAAATTATAGCCTTGAACAAAGAGCGAAGCGGTGGATTACTGTCAGGGGAAGGAACTGAATCCTTTCAACAAAGAGTTATATCAAATTCACATTTGTACCTAAAAAATGAAAGATAGAATCCAAAGGCCAGAGAGCTCCACATCCAAAAGCCCCAATATTGTAGTCTCATCTCATGGCTGTACCTTTGCCATCCTCATATTTGCAGTGTATTTGCTAAGTAATGGATTATTTCCAAACGGAATATTGCTTGGCAGCAATGGAAGCTAAAAGCATTTATTGCCTTATTTCTGGGTACAGCAGCAGCCAGCTACACAAATAGAGGGACGCAAAGCAGAGGCTTTCCTTCTGAGCGAATCTGGAAATTTAGGCAACTGATAATTAGGCTTTGCATAGACCCAGCAGACACACACAGAGAGAAACCAAGAAAAAAATACACAATCCTTTTATCTGGATCACAGTAGTCCACACCAGATTTTAATGAAAGCAAAATATAGGGGGAAGTAGATCAAGTTAAAAGACCAAACAAATTCCCACTGTTTCATGTGTCAGGTCAATGAGAGCCAGCTTACATTTAATAGAAATCTGCATCTAAAATATTAGTAATGGCAAGCCACTAGGTTCCTAAGGCAGCTCGGCAATCATAAAACAAAGCAACATGATAAACATGTTGAAACAGCAACTTCATAAAAACAAAACAAGTGTCAGCCAAGAAGCTGAACATCACCAGGTTGGGCATTAGGGTCACAAAATTATCTATTACCCCAAATTCCCCCTGAAACAGTTCCATTCTATGTGACAGCACTTAAAAGGCCCTATCTACACAGCCAGCCAAGACTCATCACATTATGACCAAGGAAGTTCATATATAACAAGGGTGGGCTACTGGGTCTGACCAGTGAGCCATATTCTTATCTTTCCTATCCACTGTGGGCCAAGTTCATCAGGTGAGTAGGGCTACCGACCTGTCAGCCACCTGTTGACACAGCACTAGGAAGTCCAAATGCACCTCTGATTGCCTGGGCTTCATCGTGCAGGGCTCTTTGAAAGGGGCTTTAAAGAACCCTGTGCTGTTCTTTGAAGTTTCTTTTGGTAAGGCCCACATGTGATATCATGTCAACAGGTGATTGACAGGTGGCCATAACTTGGCCAAAATGGCCTGCCAGACTGAATGGGGAGGCCTGACTCACCTAATTAGGCTCAGGGCCTGGAGGTTTCCTATCCAGGTATATAGGTAGATAGTTACTGGTCCTTAAGGTGTCCTGGCCACAGACAATTTGGAGCATTTAAAGTTCAAAACCATCACTTGAAATTGGCCAAAGAAACAAACCAGAACTAAGGTGGCATATCACTAGAGTAACATACAGAGAAATGTTATTGCATTGCTTGATCCTATGAATTCGAGGAAGGTGGAACACCTTAGTCAGCTTGGTCCTTGCAGAAGAGGATGGTCCATTAGGGCAAAGGGGGCCCTGTCTCGCCATTTTCAGTCTGTCCTCAGTCAGCCCCCAGTTACCTGCCATTTTTTTTATAGTCTGCCAGTGGTGGCACAGCTAGTCAGTTTCTTCCTCCTTAGTCTCAGTGTTGCCAACTGTTGAAGTCAACAGGTATGAGGATGGGGACAAAGCTAAAAATAGTTGGCTCTACCTGCTATTTGCTCTGCCTCCACAGTCTCCCTACAGTCTCAGTGGCCTCGGAGCACGGGGAGGGGGGTTGTTTCTAGGATCATGCTAGTTTTTCAGTTGTAACCTCAACATCTCATGCATATAACCCAGTTGGTAGAGCCTGAGACTCTTAATCTCAAGTCTGTGGGTTCAAGCCACACGTTGGACAAAAGCATACCCTCCAACATTTCTCTGATAAAAATAGGGAAGCATGACATTCTGGAATCAAATTAGAAACTGGGGTGGCTTCTGCAAATCCAGGACTGTCCCTGGAAAATAGGGACCCTTGGAAGGTCTGCAAAATGTTCCAGCATTGCAGGGGGTTGGATTAGATTATCTTCGTGGTTCCTTCCAACTTTATGATTCTTTGATGACCTGTGATGACCTTGTAATGTAGCACCTGATAGCTTCTGCTCCAAAGAGACAAAGCCAAACAAAACAGAAACAGCAACTACACATATCTTGAAACAGTCACTAGCTTCTCCAGTTCCAATTTGGAATGCTGTATATGAATGTTGCCACCCACCCCCAGACTTCCTCTTCAAGGATGAGTAAATGCATGAAAATGGGCTACTAACAACATGGAAAAATCACTTCCGTAAATTCAACCTCTTAAGGATGCTCATGGCCAGCTTTAGTAGATGCAGCTCAACTCACCCATAAAATTCTCACTGTTCCATGTGAATAAATCATTCATTACAATTCTCAAATCGCCTGAAAAGCAGTGATGTGGGTTTCAGGGCAGGTGGGACTCCTATGCAAATTAGGACAATTTGTATAGGGCAATTTGCAGCAGGGGAAAAAAAAGAAATCAGTTTGCATCAGAAAATTTCCTGATACCCCAGAGAGTGATCAAACTCATCAAGCTTACTTTACTTGTGTTTATTAAGCACAGCTAAAAACTTTGAAACTGCCAAATTTGCCATCCATTCATTGTTACTAATGAATTTATGAAACATTTTTCCTGTGGAAAAACAAATCACTGGAAAGTTTTCTGCACCACATAGCTGCTGAATAGGAGGATAAAAAACACAGTGAATAAATAAATCACAGCCATAAGCAGTTCTAGCGAGCTTAAAAGAAAATCAAGAGCACTCGTGTATCTTTCCAACGTCAACAATAAGTTCTAGGTATCTTTCCATCACAGATACATGCACATACTTTAGTTCCAGAAAGGAAACCTAACTCTCCCCCCCCCACCACCTCACCTGACTTTTTGATTGTCCTCGAAGTTGGAAAGCTACTAAACCAATATACATTTTCAATAAGTCAATCCTCAACTGACACAGAGACATCTCAGGTTTTACGCTCCCAAGGCTGATGTCACAGCTGTTTCTTTCATTTTCACAGATCTGCAATAACTTTTTGGAAACATTTGCTTGTTTGCCATTTGGAATTAAAAATAAATAAAGCACCAGATATTGCTACAACCTTAATTCAAGGCTCACTTTGTGGCCTGTATGTGTGTGTTGTGTGTTGTGTGTGTGTGTGTGTGTGTGTGTGTAAATACAGCATGCAACAATTCATCCACACCCCAAATTATTAAAGCCTCTCATCTTCGTTGTGACTAGGGATGGGCAAATCTGTCAGCTATGATTTATCTCCATTTTCTCATTTTTACAGACTTCAGTTCTGTTCTTCACATTTCCATATCAGTTTCCTAATTTCTTTCTTTAAAATCCTTCTGGAAATTTATCAGCATATTAGTGTGAATTTCTCCTCATATACCTATTTGCATACAATTCTTCGTAATATGCAAAAAAACCCTAAAAATATAAAAATCGGATGCACTTTCCCCTAAACAAAATGCATTTTTGTATGTTATTGTCATTCATACATGCATTTTTATAGATGTTTTAGAAAGCATAAATTGGGTAGATTTGCCTTTAAATGCAAAGTGGCATGAGTTTCTCTACCATCCCTGCTTCTGACTCTATTACATCTAAGTAATCCCTTCCTGTTCCCACTCCATTTCACACCACTCCAATGATACATCTTGGGGTATTATTGGAATGGGAGACAAAGGATCAGGAAGTAAAATCCTCAGCGATACATTGGTCAATAGATATTGTTTAAAATATAGATATGGAAGCATGGGAATGATTGTAGAATACGGATATAAAATTCACAGCATGCTATGGTTTAAAAGAAAACTATATGAAAATGTTATATCAATGGTATCTAACACAAAGTAAATTAGCAAAAATTTGTAAATCAAATTCATACAAGTGTTGGAAATGCAAAGAGAAAGAAGGTACTTTTAATGATATGTGGTGGTTTTGTAGCAAGGTTAAAGCTTACTGGGAAATGATATATAATGAATTGAAAAAGATGTTTAAAATAATATTTGTACAAAAACACACAAACCAGAAGCTTTCCTTTTTGTAATTATTGGGGCAGAGAACTATCCAAACTGTATATAAATTTATTCATATATGTGACTGCAATGGCAAGCATTTTATTTGCCCAAAAATGGAAATAAGAAGTCCTGACGAAAGAAGAATGGATACAAAAAAAATTGGAATATGCAGAAATGACAAAACTTACTGGAAAAATAAGAAATCAAGATAACATTTTTTAATAAAAGAATGGAAATGGTTTATTGAATATTTACAAACAAACCATAAACAGATAAGAACATTGGCAGGATTATTGTCATAACCTGCAGTTTTATAAGAGTATATATTAAAAGAAGATGAATAAATGAATAAATTAAGTTAATCTGGAATATGCAGGAAACATTAAAAAAAATTTTTTTGAAGGAACCACAGAAAGAGGGGGAAGGAAGTCAAGTTTCGAAATTTTTAAATGATTGTGAAACTACTGAAATGCATATAACCGAAAATCATAACAAAATTTTAAAAGAAAAGAAAAGATATGATACAGCTTGTGGGCTTCCTGTAGGCATCTGATTGGCCACTGAAAAAACTGGATGCTGGAGTAATAAGGTCTTTGGCCTGATCCAGTAAAGCTCTTCTTACAATCTTATGCCTTTAGTGCAAATCCAGTCCACTGCACTTAAAAAATAATAATGTTCTGATTAAAACACACCAGAGTACAATAATATTATGACTAACAATCATAGTTTATGACAGAGTGAATGTAATTAAATTCAGCATTATCACCCAGCCTACAACCTTTAGAACTGTATTAAATAGCTATCACTTTCCTGCCCATTCATTTCCTGTTCCAGAGTTTTACTGCATCATTAAAACTAAGTTATATAATACAGCATCAGCAATGTGTGGCACAAAAATAAAACTGATGGAATCCTTATACGGCTGGGCCAGATAGCAACTCTTCTTTCAAAGCCCACAGGAGCATTTTGCCCCAGAGGATTATAGAACTATGCACACGGCTGACCTCAATCGAAAAGCAAGGCACACTGTGCAACTCATAACAAAACGACAAACCTAGGCTTCTATTTTTGCTTTCAGAACACTCTAGGATAGTTTCCTTCTATACAACTCCTAATGGTTCCTGCTTTGTTCTATTGCTACTACTGTACAGTCAAAAGAGCACCACTGTGTTAACCTTCTGTAGTGAAGGTGATCTGATCATCACAGCCAGGTCAATGCTATGGGAAGGTCTAACCAAATTTGAAATAGTCATAGCAACTGAAAACCATAGCAGCAGATATTGCAAGCCAGCAAAAAACATGGACTCCTCCAGATTCGCCAACATGTCAACGACAGGATTTTTACTGAACCCTCAATACATCATTTCACTTTAGTAGTTGTTCTGCAATGCTTCCCCAATGTCAGTGCATCTGGAGGAATACTGTTGTTGTTGGAATCTGTCTGTCTCGGGAGACAATGGAGTGCGCCTCTGGGGGTGAAGACAAACCGCTGCATTAGCAGCACTGAAATGACTTCCCTGGAGTGCAAGCCTGGGCAGTGTGTAGGGAGGTCCTGAGCTGCCCAGATGACCAAGATCCCACTCTCAGCCTCGCTGATGTGGTCCAAAGGAAAGCAGAGCAAACCATTTGGCTGCAGGAGTTGCCAGAAGAAGGCGTAGAAGGTGCCATCCAATCATCTTAGGGACTCCCCTCTGGACTGTGCAGGGTTTAGCCTTTTCTTCTCCTGAAGATGTCCATTAAGGCAGAGGAGGTTTAGGATCAGAGTTGTCTTCTTCCTAGATTGTCTACCTGCCTAGGTTGATGAGCCTCATCTGCCCCTCACTTGCTCCAAACTGCCTTCTGAATCATTGGACCCCCTATTGGTCTTGTCTGCTCACATGTAGGGGAAGTCCCTAACTCACCAAAGATTTGAGACACATTGGCTACTCTCACCTGGTTTAGCCAGCCAATCAAAACCCTTTTCTGGGGTGTTGCCAGTGTCACATGTTGACAGCTTCTAGGAGCCCCAGCTGTGAGCTAAGTGCAGAGTAGAGACCAAAGGTAGGAAACATGTCCCCCACCAGAGGTACTATCCCTTCCCTGACACCAAAGACAAAACCCAAACAAACCTGGAGCTTTTCATAGAATCATAGAATTGCGTGTGTAGGTCCCCAGGCCACCCCTCAAATAACTTCACACATAACACGTAATTTAGTTTTGGTTTTTGGGCACTATTTTGGCCACAACTTTATTAAAATACAAAATCAGTGAGTGGTTGTTTAGACATTGGTTATGACTATCTGTCCCCCCGCCTGGGACAGAACTGACATCCCGAGGTCCGATCGGTAGCCAGTAGAAGGGAAAGTCAAACTTGGGGGTCATTTGAGCTAAGCGTCGGACCCACGCCGCTCACCCCAGCAGCTCCCCGAAAGCTTGCCGGCCCAGATCCTATGACAAGGATTCCCATGACAGGGATTGGGCGGCCCTGGTCCCATAACAGGGATTGGACGAAATCGTGGCAAGCCCCAGGATTCCTTTAACGGAATTCCCTTCAGCACAATTGGAGGGGCACGCACGGCTTATCCTGACCCCTCCACCACCAGCATATTATAACCAATGCCTAACCGCAACCTTACAAGTTTTGACGAATTGCTGAGTAGTAGGCAAAAACCAAATGGCACAGCCAATCACCAAATGGCAAAATTCCTACTAGGCCCCTGCACCAAGGCAGACGACCCCATGACAGGCAAAGCAAGGTCAACCCGAAAAGAGGGCGGGCGAGCGGGTGATCCGATGCACTCTGCAAAGAGAAAGAGAAACCAGAGTGCACCAATATTTAAAGACTATGGTCCCACCCACCCAATTTGCAACATACAATTTGCCCCAGCAACCCGGTTATCCAATCACAATGCCAGGCAACAACTATTAACCTGCCTGGCAACAAGAGGCCTGGCCCGGTGGCCCACACCGCAACACGTGCTCTCATTTATTGGAGAACACGCTTTGTAGAGTTGGAAGGGATGCCAAAAGTCATCTACAGTGGTGCCCCGCAATACGAATGCCTCGCAAGACAAAAAACTCGCTAGACGAAAGGGTTTTGTGGTTTTTGAGCTGCTTCGCAAGACGAATTTCCCTATGGGCTTGCTTCGCAAGACGAAAACCATTTGTGTTTTTTGCAAGTTTGTTTCCTTTTTCTTAACACCGTTAATACAGTTGCGACTTGACTTCGAGGAGCAACTCATAGAACGCGGTGTGGTAGCCTTTTTTGAGGTTTTTGGTGATTTTTGAAGCTTTCCCAAAACTTTTCCGATACCGTGCTTCGCAAGACGAAAAATTCGATAGACGAAAAAACTCGCGGAATGAATTAATTTCGTCTTGCGAGGCACCACTGTAGTTCAACCCTCTACAATGAAGGAATCACAGCTAAAGAATCCCTAACAGATGGCTATCCAACATATGTTTAACAACCTCCAATGAAGGAGAGTCCACCATCTTCCAAGGCAATCCATTCCAATGTCAAACAGGCCAACAGTACCTTCTGTTGCACCTGAGAAAGGTCTTAATAAATATCTCCGCAAAATCCACAATGTGCAAGAGACTGTTTGTGCTTCCTGCTCAGTTTCTGTTTGCTCTAGTTTGGCTACCCCTACACTTAACATGCCCCTTAAATATGCCCACATTTCTTTGTATTCAAGGATTAGACACCCATCCACTTTTCCATTTTGAGGTGCAAATAACTTGTCTCTGTGCAGTAGTGGCTGGTGTAGGTGTCTTTTTCTTTCCCCCAGGGCCATGCCTACACCATTTTGTTTCCCTGTCTCTTTTTCTGTTCTTTTTGATGTGGCAGCCATTTTGTGTTTTGCCACACACACACTCCACAGCAGACATTTTGTGGCAAGCACCCATGACACTCACAAAATTCCAAACGTGCCCCCAGCCTCTAAAAAGATTAGCAATCTCTCACCTTCAGTGCAAATGAACTGCCAATAGTGGATATTGACCACTCTTCTTCCATCGATTCCATGTTTCATTGACTGCATGGGAAGGTTTGGAATGCAAAATACTTTTGCTCTGTTCAGTTTTATAATAGGAAATCATTCTGAAAAGCAACAAACTTAACTGGAAAGCTCTAGGTGCCAACCCTACCAGCCATTGTTGATCAGTAGTTAAACTTGGGAATGATCAACAGTTATTTTAACTTGCCTAGAATGACCATATTTTACATTGTACCACACTTAAAATGAAAATGTACAGTTTGCATATTATTTTCAGTTAATGCTGGAACAATCTATCGTTTCTGAAAGGCACAAAAGCAAAGGCTTCATAGTGAAAAATATGCAAAGAGATTGTGGTGGAAAGTCGAGAGATAAGCTAATATTTTTCCTCCTCTCTCTTCAGAGCAGCAAATAATTTGCACCATACAGCAACTTAAGTAACAGACAGGAATGGTAAAAATAAATAAATATGAATGTTAAGTCAACAGATGCATTATTATGCAGACACTTATGAACCATTAAGGGCACCCACATGAAAAGAAATGCCTCTCTGTTCACTAGAGATAACTACTTCAGGCTCCATTGTCAATAGTTTTAGTACAAGGGGGACAGAAAGAAATGCTTTAGATGCCAACAGAATGGCCTGTGCTTTTCTCTCCATACATCATGAAATGCCAAACAATTAGAAGCATCAATCGCTGACAGATTCTGCCATTAAGAGTCAGTGTGGTATAAGTGAGTGTTGAGCAAGCACAGCCCATCCATTAGGCAAAGTGAAGCCCATTGCTTCAAGCGGCAGATCCTGCCCCTGCCATTGTGCTGCCAGCCACACTGGAGCATCACCCATGCCAACAACACAGCCCCATTGCCCTTGCTGCTGCTAATGCAGCATGGTGGCAGCATGGGCGCAGTGGCGGAGGAAGAGTGTGGGGGGAGCGCACCACCCCCGGCAGCACGATCCTGGTGGGGTGCTATCGTGGCTGCGCCCCTGCCTGCGCTAGGTGCCATGCCCCCGCAGGCAGCCGTCCACACCCCCAGAACGCGAGCCACGACCCTGCGGGTGGCGCACCACGACCCCGGGACACGCACCAGCCCCACCCCCGCCTGCTCTCTGACACTGCAGGGGCACAGCTGCAGGTGAGAGTACAATTGTGATGATGGGGCATGATGTGTCGCACAGCAGTAAATTAATCAACACAGAGTCTTCTTCATAAACAGAATGAAACTTTACTGAAGACAATAAACTTGTTCATAAACAGCATAGTCAAAGAGCATACACAGAGTGCTCATAATAGCTAGCTGACTCTTCACAGAGGCACAGATCTGAGTTTCTGATTAACGGGAGTCCTGCAGCCGCTCTGTCTGCAACAACACAACATACTGGCTAAGACACACACTCTCTCTCTCTCTCTCTCTCTCTCTCTCTCTCTACACCGAGACCCACAGAGGTGGCTGGTTACATTTATAGGGAACCCAAGATGAGTCACGAGTCACAGTGACACAGCATTTTACTGCTAACGGTTAGGCTTGAAAGATTTGTGTAGGCCTCATAGGCCGCACTGCCTAGGCCTTGCCTGCTTCTGCTCTCAAGAACCTTCGTCATGACATGATGGTGGGGTTGGGAGGGGGGCAGAGGTACCCAGATTTGCAAGGGGGTGAGGGTAGCACTGGGGCATTTTGCCTACTGTGGCAAAACTTCTTGGACCAGCCCTGGTGTTGAGATATGACCTAGGAGGTCAGGATTACAGTGGTGCCTTAGCGGCTTTAAGAAAAAGGAAACAAACTCGCAAGAACTCGCAAGACGTTTCGTCTTGCGAAGCAAGCCCATAGGGAAATTCGTCTTGCGGAACGACTCAAAAAATGGAAAACTCTTTCGTCTTGCGCGTTTTTCGTCTTGCGAGGCATTCGTCTTGCGAGGTACCATTGTAGAATGCATGAAGCTCACTGGGTAACCTTGTGAGGGCTAACTTTGAAGGTGAGAGCCATGTACATGAGCTTGAGCTCACTGGAGGGAAAGGTGATATATAAATGCAATAAATACATTTCTTGTATGTCCCCCCCCCCCCACAGAACACAAATGGAGAGCACATTTTTGCACTTCTGCATTCCCTTGATATGCTCAAGCATTTTTTCTCCTCGCCCCAACCCCTATTAACACATATCACAATTCCATCAGGAGACTGACCTTTCCTGGGATTTGTAGTGCAAATTCCAATTTCCTGTTCAGGAATACTCTGCTGTTTTGCACACATCTGTCCAATTATTTAGAAACTTTTCACTTCTTTACAGGGTGCATGTTTTAAGTTCAGGAAAGAGGCAGCTCTGGAAACAGCCACCGCCTGACACCGGGAATAGAGTCAAGAAACTTTACTGAATAATGAAAATGAAATACACCAAGGACATAATCCACTGGGAGGCTATCCAATACAAACCTATTTGAAACTAACGGATGCTGTTCGCTGCTCTTGTACACAGTTCCCATTTACTTCATAGGGCTTGCACATCAGAAAATCTCAGTGGACAGCTCCCTGACTCTACAATAGAGATAATAGTTCATTGGTGCAGTATTGCTGGCATGCCTATTGTAGAGATGAGCCCAAAATATAGTAGGGGTCACATTTCACAAAACGAAAACACTTCCTGCAAAATGCACTCCACATTCTGGCAATAATTGTGAGGACCTGGGAAATGGAGTGAAATGTTTCTCCCATTCAGAGTGCAAACAAGAAGCTTGCCCTCTATTTAATTTGGCTACATGCTGCTAGCACCAAGCCAAATATGACTGATTACATAATGCTGTGATCTCAACATGATAGCTACATGATCCTTCAGTGGCTAGCAAGAAATCCCTTTTTTTGTTTTGGAAATGATTTGAGATCCAGAGGGTGGCAACACAAGAATGGGCCTTTTCTGAGCTTGCTCCTCATTTGAGGAATGTTTTCTCCGGGGAGGCTGGCCAGGTGACTTCGTTGAGTATCTTTAGTTGCCAGGTGAAAATATTCCTTTTTGGCTGCTATTCATTCTATGGCCTTTTAAAGTGTTTGGGGAGTATTTGTCTTTTTTCCAATGTACTATTATTATATTATATACAGTGGTACCTCGGGTTACATAAGCTTCAGGTTACATACGCTTCAGGTTACAGACTCCGCTAACCCAGAAATAGTACCTCAGGTTAAGAACTTTGCTTCAGGATAAGAACAGAAATCAGGCTCCGGCGGTGTGGCAGCAGTGGGAGGCCCCATTAGCTAAAGTGGTGCTTCAGGTTAAGTACAGTTTCAGGTTAAGTACAGACCTCCAGAATGAATTAAGTACTTAACCCAAGGTACCACTGTATTTTGTGTTTTATGTTGTAAACTGTCCTATGGTCTCTTGGTGAAGGGCAGTATAGAAAATTAATAAATTCTACCACTACTAATATTTAGAGTAGCTTTCCCCAACCTGGTGCCCTCTAGATGTTTCGGCCTACAACTCCTATAATGTATCTAGGCCATAGCTGTCAAGGTTTCCCTTTTTTTAAGGGAAATTCCCTTATTCCGAATAGGATTCCTCGCAAGACAAGGGAAAAGTTGACAGCTATGATCTAGGCTACACCAGTAACAAGAGCAATAGCTGGTTTTGATTTCTGTTATGCAGCTTTTAGTCTGGCATCCATCTTGGAACCACTCCCAAGAACATAGGCCTTGAGCACACTCAGTTCCAACTTTTTCTCAAAAAACAATTGTGCCTTTTGGCAATTGATGGCAAACATACAAACATACAGTTGTACCTTGGAAGCTGAACAGAATCCATTCCGGAAGTCCATTCGACTTCCAAAATGTCCAGAAACCAAAGCACAGCTTCTGATTAGCTGCAGAAGCCCCATCAGATGTTTGGGTTCCAAAGAACATTTGCAAACCGGAACACTCACTTCTGGGTTTACAGTGTTCAGGAGCCAAAATGTCCAGGTACCAAGGCGTTTGGGAACTGTATCTTTCCTTAACCCTTGCCACCACAGGCTGGGGCTGATGGGAACTGCAGTCCAAGACATCTGGAGGGCTCCTGGTTGGGGAAAGCTACTCTAAATTAATACGTACAAAATGGAGCAGAGTTCAGAAGTTTCAGAAGTTATGCAAACCATCAGATCCAATGGATATGACAGGCATTAGGAGTAGTGAAGAGTGGCCAACTTCCATTCAAGTTGCCTTCATCCTGTGCCAAAGTGAGGAAATTCATCAAGGGAAGCTTTTCCTGGCAAAAAGAAATGGAGAAAGAAACGTAGCATCGTGCTACTGTTAAAAGCATGGGAGCAGGGCCAGTAAAAGGGAGCTGGCAACTCTACACAGAACGCCCAACCTCCCTTCCCAAGGATTAAAATGAGAATCATACTCCCTTTGATTGTAAGAACAAGCAGGATATTAGTCAAATGGTGGTTTGAACATACCAGTTGGTGAACTGCCTTTCTCCAGAGGCACTAAACAGCTCACAACCTTTAAAAGTGCAATAATCAAAAAAATGATTACATACCAAAAGGGAAGAAAGGTGACTGGTTCTTAATATGGAGTGCATGTGTGTGTGCCTCCATGGTTCTGAGTAATTGCTCAGTAGGCAACAATTAGAAAAGCAGGGTGGAGTAAGAGGGCAAAGTTGGGGTCTTGTCCAGAAGCAAGAAATTAGAAGGGGGCCAAGACTGATGCTGCTCATGCCAATGTTGCCCTTTCTGAAGCACAGAGGAATAATTTCACCTGAAATGAGTTTTTACAGGAAGATGAAATTAGATGTGATAGCTTGATTAAGCTCAATAACAAATTAGTTAGGATTGCATTTGTGCCAGGAATGTTAATTAGGCTCACCTGGGACTTTGGATAAAGATTCCAGGCATCCCTGGTGTCCTACCTGACATTTGAAAAATGAATAAAATATGAGGCGTAAATAACTACTGCAAAAGGCAATTAAATTTGAAATTTATAGCAAAAAAAGGGCCATAGTTCTTCACAGGTATAAACCAGAGAGAGTGAGGAAAGACTTAAAATAGAATACCCTATTTGAACTTGACATCAAGAAAACCATGGGCTCCTTCACACATTTGTTGCTTGTTCTCTTGCCTGATGATTGTGCACATGGTGACCAGTGGCTGGGTGTGGGAACATGACTCTTTTGAAAAGCATGACTTCTGAAATTATGTGATGCAACATGAACATTCTCTCCATGGTGTTCTACCTTTGCTGTTGCATTCATACATGACAGCCATCCCTCGCCATCTCACGGTGATCACTTGACATTGCTGTCTTTTAATGATGGGTGTGCATGTGTTGATCCGATGAATGTGAAGGAGGATCATTTCCCTTCAGTTACTAGAGTACAGGAAAAGATCCAAGGACGACTCTGGCTGGCTCTAGACACATCAAAAAAGTCATTCAGTTAAACGCATTGTAAATTTCATAAAGGGAAATCCCATTGGCAAATGATGGGACTCCACAGCACCATCTGGTGCCACAGCGTTATAAAGTGTTGTTGTTGTTTTTACCAGTGTATATGAGTCCCTTTCTTTTATACATGTCCCAGAAGGAACCAGTTATAAAGTTGCTCTTGAGTAAACTAGGGAAAGAACATGAAAGTAGCATGCTACCATATGTGCCAAAATGACAGAAGACAGAGACAGGATTTGGCGGCCCAGGAAAGGGCATTCTCTGTGGTACCTCGGTTTTAGAACATCTTCGTTGACAAACATTTCAGTTCAATAGCTGTTGGCTGTTGAGTTTTTGGTTTTCGAACGTTTCAGAGCTCAGTCTGTCTTCTGGAACGGATTACGTTCGAAAGGTGAGGTACCACTACAGGCAATTAGTACAAAGCAGCCTAGAAAACAGCCCTTCTTGAGAGAATAACAAATAAAGTATGGTTGACACAAGGACAGGTCAAGAAAGAGGTCTTTACCCTGGTGTGGTTAATTTCATAATATTTGCTAGTATTCAAGAAAATGAATAATCTCCTCCACCAGCATTAGGCTCAGTTTGGTTTATCTAAATTTAAATTTAAACATACATTACAGTGGTACCTTGGTTTACAACCATAATCTGTTCCGGAGGTTGTAACCCAAGGCATGCTTTCACCAATGGAGCCTCCCCCCCAAAAAATTGGTTGTAATCCAAAAAAGGACACGCACTTCCGGGTTTGACGTGGTTGTAATCTAAAACGGTTGTTATCCAATCCAAAGTGGTTGCAAACCAAGGTACCAATGTATTATAATCACTTTGGAACACCCACCCCACCCTACGTTCATCAACAGAGCAACAATTTATATTATTTCATTGGTAACATAAGAGGAAAAATTACTATTATTCATACTTAATCTAAGCACAATGACAAGGGCTCTATTTTGGGTATTTGGCTATGCAATGTCGGATGTTATTTCTCCTCTATTCTGTTTCTCCCCTGATGTTTTGGTTTAAACCAATTTATGAGGCAAATTTATTTTGCTATTTTTTGTAATATACAAATGATATGTGAATACTCTGTGTATTTAATTGTATCATTCATTACCATTATGATTCTTGTTTACAAAACCCAATAAAAATTGTTGTTTTTAAGCAAAAACTGGATATTGTTGGATGTGGTAGCAGAAATCAGTCAGTGTATAACTTAAAAGTTACTTCTGTTCTCAGTAATAAGTAAAGGTAAAGGTAAAGGACCCCTGGACCCATGTGTGCAGCCAGGATTTTTGTTAGGGGGTCAGGACTTTTGTGGGGGGTGGCAGAACCGACATAATTGGTCAGTTAGTTAAGTATTTCTATTTTCTACTTGATCTGGGAGGATCAGTTGCCCCCCCCCCCGCCGCCTGCCCTTGGCTACACGCATGGAGGCTGGAAGGTTAAGTCCAGTCAAAAGCGGCTATGGGGTGCAGTGTTTATCTTGATTTTCAGGTTGAAAGAGTTAGTGTTTGTCCACAGACAGCTTTCCAGATCATGTCTTTCCAGCATGACTAAATTGCTTCTGGCACACTGTGACGGGACACTGTGACGAGTGCCAGAGTGCATGGAAATGCCATTTACTTTCCCATCGCAGTGGTAGCTATTTATCTATTTGCCCTGGTGTGTTTTCAAACTGCTAAGTTGGCACAAGCTGGGACAGAGCAACGGGAGCTCACCACCATCATGCTGATTCGAACTGCTTACCTTCTGATTGGCAAGCCCAATCTTTCTGTTATCAGTAACCAAGCGGGGGTGGAGGTATTGCCTAGCAGTCAGGCTAGATGGCATGATATTTATTGATGTAGCATGTGGTCTGATTGGCTGTGTAGTTCTGAGAAAGTTTTTCTCTGTATGTTTGACTGAATGTCTTGCTTCTATGTACAAGGCCCGAAGTAAGAAAGACAAAATCTATGTTTATTGCTCCTCAAATGATACAGTGTTTTCGTTAAGTTTCCTCAGCCAAGGTTACCAGGATTTCTTTTCTAGCTGAACTCCATCTGTATTATTTAAGTGTCTTTGCTATCAAACATGACCTTCAAAATTCCTAACAACAACAGAAGTTTTGAAGTCACATGGACTTAGATTCATACATTTTCAGAGACTTTTCTTCAGGTCTGTCAGCATAGGTTTCATGAACCAATTAATTATTCCTTTTCTTTTGCTGCAAAATCAGGCATAGAGAGATTGTTCAAAGTGCCAACACAAAAAAAGGTTAAAACAAATTTGTCAGCAAGCCTCCTGCCTTTGTCTTTTACATAATTGCAACGTAACTAAAAAGATCAAGTGGCACACATTGCAAAGGACTCAGAAATGCCACATTGCCAAAAAAAATATCATTTTAAAAGAGTTATTTTGAATCTATACCTTGCACAAGCAGCACATTATTAATACATATTGAGAAATTAAACCTGTGTTCCAAAGGAGCACCATTGCTTAGGGAGGTTAAATATATGGCATGTGCATTGAGCGAGTTGGGTGTACCATGGAATATGTACCATTTTCTGGCTCTCGAATGTGCATCAAAAGATCTGCCCACAGTGCTTGGAAATGTGATTCAGATCTCTACATGGATTCTGCTAAGCAAAGCCTCCAAAGCAACCTTCCCAAAGCTGGTACCTTCCAGATGCTTTGGACTACAGCATCCACTGGCCCCCATCACCATGGTTGTGCTAGCTGGGGCTGATGGGAGTTGAAGTCCAAAACATCTGGAGGGCACTGTCCTGCTCCAGGGGGGAGGCCCACCACCAATGATAGGTAATAGGCCAAGCAAGGGAGACATCAATAGTCCAGGGTTCTAGGCAGAAAAGTGATGAAAGGTGTGTCTATGTGTCAACAAGCTCATGGTGCCTTGGAGAAGGACCATGATATGGGTTTTCAGGAATTTGAAACCTAGCAATAAAACAAAAAAGAGAACATGAGAAAAGCTTTCCCTGTCATGACCCCTGTATCCAGCAGCAATCAGGACAAAGTCAGAGGATGAAGAGACACCAGCTGGATCAAATTCAAGGCTCTGAGAGACCTGCTGGATATCAAAAGACCACTGCACTCAAGGCAGGACCCCCAGAAGAACATCTTGGACCACCACATCCAGAGCCCATTCTGCCATGGGCACCTTCCCCTGAGGAACCAGATGCTTAGAAACACACTGTTCCAATAGTAAAGGGAGGGAAGCTGTAGAACAGAGAGGAAGTGACCATCTTCAGATCCGAGGGTTGGCCCTGAAGTTCTCTGCAGTGGGGTAAAATCTAAAACAGGAGACAGAAGTTTAAAATGCCCCCCTCTGCCCTCAATGTTTGTCAAAGCAAGTTGCTCACATAAAGCTTTATGTGGTCCTGCAACTTCTGACTAGCCTCAGTCCCCACAGGATCTGGCATTGGACCAGAACATGACATAAAACATGACATACTACTATCCTACTGTTATTGATCCATCCTCAGGGTCCCTTCCAACCCTACAGTTCTATTATTCTTTATATTTAATTTAAGCTTTTAAGCTTTCTATTCATCACTGGCACATTTAAGCTTTCTATTCATCACTGGATTTTAATCGTGTACAGGGGAATCTAAGGAAGTGCATGATGGCTCTGCATTGTGTCCCTGTTGCCCGGCCACAGGACCCACTGGCAGAGGAAGAGGGAGGCGGGGGGAGCTTACCACCCCCAGCACCACGATCCCGGTGGGGTGGCATCACGGCTGCCCCCCCCTGCGCTGGGTGCCATGCGTGCCTGCAGGTGGCTTGTCAACGCCCCTGGGATGCACGCCATGCCCCCAGGACACGCACCAGCCATGGCCCTGCCTGCTCTCTGTCCCCGGTGCCGGAGCATGAAGCTCTGCCACTGACAGGACCTTCTGTCCATCAGACAGGAGATAACTGAAGCAGGGAGCCTACTCTGTACACAAATTCCCTATGTGCTATGTGGAACCCTGTGCAATCACAGGGACAGCCAACATGCAGAGACAAATCTCCCTTCAATAATTATATTGTGTACTATCAGCATTCATCATTATTCTCATGTGTACATGAAGGGGCTCTGACAAAATCAATAGTTAAAGGGCTTTTAAAATGTATTTATGACCTCATGCTGCCCTTACAACTCAAGTGGTTTACCCTATGGTCCAACATTAAATACAGCTTGTGCATTCAGCTGTTAACATTTTAATTTGCTCCTCACTAGGTTAAAGGTCATTAAGGAGTTGTTTTTTAAAAGAAGAAGAAGAAAAAGAAGAAGAAGAAGGAAGTTACAAACATCTCTAGCTCAGCCAAGCGGATTCAACACAAGCCCATAAAACCCTCATATAAACAAAGTCATCCTAATGCCGTACTCAGATGCTCTGAACACAGTAGCCTATTACTTGTTTGCATTACACAGGCTGCTAAATCCTTCACAAAATATTGCCACACTTAAGGAAACAGTTCATTGTGTATTCTGCCCCAATTATGTGTATTAAAAGGAGCAGTTAGGCAGTTTAGTGAAAAGAATGAAATTAATGAGGTGTAATCATTGAGTTGCAAAATGAGTTTATTTTCCATTTATTTTAAGGTGGTTTTATCCCGCTCATTAAGAGACAAATGTTTCAAGTGATTCCGGTGTTATTTAAGTGCCTAAAAGCTGTTGTCAGGTTGAAAGGAACATTTTAGAGAATGGAATCCTCTTGTCTGAACGCAGCAAGGGTTCGTATTTTTTAATGGCAACTCTTCTGCTTGGGGGCATGGGAGGGGAGTGCAGATGTGGATCAGTTTGATCTGCATGGTGGGTTAACAGGCTGATAAAGCAGGGGTTGTGTGGTTTCAGTGCACCACATGCTTAGGATGCCACAGGAAAGTTTGCAAAAACACCCAGAGGTTCACACAATATTTATTTATCATTCAATATAAACATTTCCAAGGCAGATAGCAAACCAAAGAGTTAACTGTCCCTTCAAAGCTGCCGCCAATCCCAGCAAGCGAGGCCAAAGTGGTGTGATACTGCTTTAAATCTATAGCGCAGACCTTGGAGAACTACTGACAACTCAGAGGACAATGGCTGATTATTGTAGGTGTGGGCCTGGCTGAGCTTCCAGGGCCTCCAGGGTTCAAGGCAGCACCGGCAGCTGCTGGAGGGGGGTTGCAGTCCTTCTGTACTCCTCCAATGAACTATAACCCCCAGGTTCCTCAGTTTCATGTTATATTTGTTGCTTGCCTGGTTACATTAACATAGTTCCCCATGCTCTTTTAAATGAATTCTTTACTTTTCCAGCAATGTTCTCCCTTTTTGACCTGCTACCCTCCATTACAGCACCATTGCTGTTTGGGGCTGATGGGAGTTGGCCATGGCTGCTCTATGACCCCCAGCATATGAGCCAACTCCTAGGGGCCAAGGTCCCTTCAGCCCCCAATAAAATGTTTGGTGGGCCTCCCTGCCCACCAGCTGATGGGCATTGTCATTCAAATGGTGTGTATTAGTCATGCCTTGTGATTAATTATGCGGCATGGGGCGAACCTGGACCCAACCTAATATTTTATTCAAGTTGGCATCCCTAACACCCAGGAGGATCCAGTGGGCAGCCTGGATAGGCAGGGTCAGTCCAGGGACTTCACTGAGAAGCTGTCCTCTGCAGCTCAGTGAGTCACCACAAGGGGCAGCTGTCCATCAATCCCAGCGGCTCTCCAGGCAGATTCAGCATATTGTGACTTCCAAAGCTGACATTGCCTTACAACCTCTGTAAAGCGAATTCTTCCTATTCCCTGCTCACCTGGGAGCCAATAAGCCTCCCTTGCAGGTTCAGCTAATTGGTACATCATACTGTCATTGTGAAGGGATGCAGGTGGCGCTGTGGTCTAAACCACAGAACCTAGGGCTTGCTGACCGGAAGGTCGGCGGTTCAAATCCCCGCGACAGGGTGAGCTCCCATTGCTTGGTCCCAGCTCCTGCCAACTTAGCAGTTCGAAAGCACGTCAAAGTGCAAGTAGATTGGTACTGCTCCAGTGGGAAGGTAAATGGCGTTTCGGTGCGCTTCTCTGGTTCGCCAGAAGCGGCTTAGTCATGCTGGCCACATGACCCAGAAGCTGTACGCCAGCTCCCTTGGCCAGTAAAGCGAGATGAGCGCGGCAACCCCAGAGTCTTCCACGACTGGACCTAATGGTCAGGGGTCCCTTTACCTTTACCTTTTACTGTCATTGTGAGTATTTCTCCCCACGCCTCCACAGCCAGGATCTCTCTTCTTCTTTTTTTCTTCCTTCCTATACTTATCACACATACTCAAATTCCCAGCCTCTGATCTTTGCTAACCATCTCACAGACAACAAATGCAGATCACAGGATAGCTGACTTAGCTCTACGCAATGATCGAGACACAGGAGGAGTAAAGGGCACCTGGCTCCCATTTCTGAGCTTAACTGTCCATATTTGTCTTGATAAAATGACATCCGGTGGGGTTGTTCGTCAGCATCTCACCAGCCTGAAGCACATCCACTGATACATGCTTTTGCAGCAGCTGCTACAGCAGGCAGTATACATCCAGCCTGCCCTGCCCGCTAAAAGCCACCATTATTTGGCTTTGAGCAATTCATACTGCAGAAGACAGTAAACAAGGAAAAGCACACACACAATCAATAGATTTGACCTCTGATGGGCAGGGGCCATGAAGACTTTCCACATCCTTGTCAATAGGCAACCTGAGAGATTTCCTTAGAATTGGATTGCAGGGATAATAGTCTTTAAAATGATGGCTGTGAACGAATGAAAGAAAAACCCAAATGCTCATCTGGAGAGAGAGAATGGGGAAAAAATATTTTCAATGCCTTTTACCAGACCTGAATTCCAGGAACAATTTTAAAGTGTTTGAAGCTGAAATTACATGTAGCAGGGCGTACTTTGAACCCCGTCATGCTGAATCCAGAGCCATATTTAAGGGTAGGTGGATCCAGGTGACTATCTTGGGTGTTGGTTTCAGAGAGCCTGTCACAGGCCACCTGCTCGACAGCTGAAATAAATATAGTACAAACAATTCACGTGGCTTAAATAAATGCAGGTTTACAGACCCAAGCAAAGCAAAGTTATCATCTTCTATGACAGGAATAAATCATGCATGCCAATTGTGCATCAGAGTTATGAAATGCTCTTACTATACTTAGCCGTACTGTGGTAAGGGATAGTCATTATTCGCACTGGTGTCTGCAATGCCAACAGGTATTAAAGTAAACATGCAACTCATTGCATCCCCTTTCTAGCCCTTTACCATCAGTATAGAACTTCCCTAATAACAGGGCCAGTCACACCATTAGGGGGAGTGATTCAGCTGCCTGGATGTGGTGACAGGAGCTGATGGGACAATGTTGCCTGCCAAGTTAGCATGCTATGTTCAGTCATGATGGAGGACGTTGTCCCATTACCAGTGCTGGTTTAAGACTCCACTGCCAGTCCTCCCATTTTGGTATGTGGAATAGCAGGGATGCCACTTTTGTCCTTCACCTCAAGCAGCAAAATCTCTAGGGCTGGTCCACTTCAAATGGACCAGGTCTGCTCCAATGGCAGACTTGGAGTCAATTTTCAAGGGTACCAGATGCAAACTTGGTGCCAGACCTTGCGAGACGGAGCAGCCTCAAGAGTATACTTAGCACAGCATCCTCAGAGGGCTCATTGAATTGTTTATTCAGGCTTTACAGAAATAGTCATTAAACTCCATAGCAACATATCTAGAAAGAGCAGGAAAAATGCTCCCTTTCTTTATTTGTTAAGTATGCTTTTTCCAGGAGTACATTAGCTGCAGCATTTGCTTAATAATAATGAAAGAAGATTAACCAAAGGATAGTGTTTCCATAGGCCACTTACGGGTCTTATTCATTCCCAGTACAATAAGCAGCAGTGAGGCAATGCAGATTTTCTGTGATTTCAGACCTAAATGCAGTGTATGCAAACACCCAGATGCATGAAAGAAAAACTAAAGAATCTACAAGAACAAGGAAGTGGTGTCGTGCTGTTTAACATTCAGATATTATTAAGGACAATTCTTCACATTACTTTATGGTAAACCTGGATTTGCTACTGTGTATCAGAATCTGCAACTAATTCCAGCTACTGGGTGAGTGTACCAAGATGATCATTTCCCTGAAGGGTCTGAAAGGGGGTGCAGGTTGTGGGGACGGATGAGGAAAAAATTAAGCTTGAGTCAGATTTTAATTTGAAACCCCTGAATTTGCACTTCCAGAAACAACACACAAAGTGAAACAGCTATCTTTCCAAATCTGCACTTCACTTCATATTTTGCGGTACAGTTCTCCAGACAAATAATGTGTATATTAAATGAAAGCGTATATAAAAATGTATATAGTCATTGAAATACAAATATATATATATTATATTAGGGGATGTTACAAGCAGAAATGTATAAACTTAGGGGAAACTGCATGCAAAAAAATGTGTATCTTAGGAGAAATCCAAACTAAAACAGTAATGAATTTTCATGAGGATGAAACATTTTTTAAAAAAAAAAAATTAAGATGTTGCAAACTGATGTGGAAATGTGAGTGAAATGTAAGATCGGCAAAATGAAAAAAATGTAGAAACTAAAATTGACAGATTTATCCATTCCTAGTGGAATGGACAGCCCTGTCCCATAAAGTTTCCTGCTGCTAGTACTGTATGTACTTTTGCCATAGATGTAATTTTCTTCACAACTTTTAGCAACAGATTGGCCACAGAGAGGCTAGTCACCAAGGCCAGATTTGCTCCATGAGACTCTGGTTGATGACCTCATATCTAAGCTTTTGAGTCACACAGCACTTCACATCCTTGTCTTCTGAGTAACACAAAAGCCCACATCCTCAATTGTTATCAGGTTTGTTTGTTTTTTAAACCACCTAAGAGTTGTTATTATAGAATCATAGAACTGTAGAGTTGGATCATCTAGTCCAACCCCCTGCAATGCAGGAAACTTTTGCCCAACGTGGGGCTCGAACCCACAACCCTGAGATTATGAGTTTCATGTTCTAGCAAATGAGCTATCCCATTATTACTTCCTTTAATAGCAAACTCAGATGATGAGTGCCCATGAGGAAATTCTTCCTACAGAGTCAAGCTTCCAAGAGCTTAGGAGGGCATTTCTGAAACTCTTCACCAAGCAATACCCACAAACTAGAAGTGTAGGGATGGAGACATCTCCATCTTAATGGATGTTAATCTGGGACACCAACACAGCCTTGGTAATCCCTTATCCTAGCCCTTATCTGACCTTAACACTGTCTAACATGCCAAACAACTGAACAGCATAAATAAAATGCTGTAAGAAAAAGGGGAACACACACTGAACAGGGGGGAATATGGGGACTGTACTGTAATAATGTGACAGCCAAAATAAAACTGTAGATAACAACAACTACAAAAGCACTCACACCTTTCACTCTCCTTCAAACAGGAGGTGGATCCAGCTGCTAGGAGCAGCCTCAACTACTGAAGGAGGCACATAGCCAGTGGGAAGAACCAGCCTCTGCAACACTCACAATGAGTGGTTAGGGCTTAAAAGACCAGCATCTCTTTTCAGTTCAGTTGTTGCAGGCTCCCACTTATATGACCTGTTTTGTATCTTTGTAAACATACCAGGCCTTTTACATATTCAAATTATTAGCCTGATTCTCTTTGTTCCTGCCACCCACCCCTCAACCCTCCTCTTGCCCCTGGTGGTGAGACAAACCTCTTTTTGCAGGTACTCTTCATACATATTAAACAGAGAAAACTCTCCGTTTCTGCGAAATGAAGGACCCTTTGCTCATAATGCTTTTATAAAATGCAAAGGCATTTCAAGCATGCTCGATTTTGGGTAAATGCAAATTCCAAACATTTATGCATACTTTATTTCCATTTAGATAACATATCAACATAGCCGCAGAGCCCTCACACAGCACTACAAACGGTTAAAAGGAAAAGCCAAACAAACCACAAATCCTAAACTGGAATACCCAACTCCATTAAAACACAGATAAACAAAGGCCATAGTTCAGTGGCAGCAAACTGCATGCAAGTTCAATTCCAGACATCTCCAAGTAAAAGTGGGTGAAATGCCCTGCCTGAAATCATGCAGAGCCAGTTCTAGTCATTGTATACAGTCCTGAACTAGCGGGACCCATGAATCATCATGCCCGCCACAAGGCAGCCTCCTATGTTTCTAGACTGGAACTGCAAATGTGAAGCAAATCAGCTACTGGGGCCACATGGCAAATCAGCAGATGGGAGCACCGAACAAGCCAGGAGTCAGAAATGATGATCAACTCAGAAACAGAGCACAAGCTAGGAGGTAGGTCCAAGGCAGAAGGGACATAGCTCAGAGGTACAGCAACCACCTTGCATGCCAAATAGCCCAGGTTCAATCTCCAGGTAGGGCCGAAGAGCTGCTACCTGACCATGTAGACCAGTAGTCTTCAACCTTCTCAGTCCCAGAACCTACTTTTTACCCAAACATGCATTTGTGGTCTCATTTCTTAATCGTTTACCATGTACAGTGGTACCTCAGGTTAAAAACTTAATTTGTTCTGGAGGTCTGTTCTTAACCTGAAATTGTTCTTAACCTGAGGTACCACTTTAGCTAATGGGGCCTCCCGCTGCAGCCGCACCACTGCCGTGTGATTTCTGTTCTCATCCTGGGGCAAAGTTCTTAACCTGAGGTACTATTTCCAGGTTAGCAGAGTTTGTAACCTGAAGTGTTCGTAACCCAAGGTGTTTGTAACCCGAGGTACTACTCTATTTGCAAGGCTGAGATCTTCTAGAGCAGTGGTTCTCAACATGTGGGTCCCCAGATGTTGTTGGACTACAACTCCCATCATCCCTGAGCTCTGGCCTTGCTAGTTAGGGGTGATGGGAGTTGTAGTTCAAAAACATCTGGGGACCCAGAGGTTGAGAAAGGCTGTTCTAGAGGGTCACAGACTAATCTGAGGTGGGTCGCCATCTTCCTTTGTGAACCATCTCCAATCAGTTTGTAACCTGCTAGGGGATCTCAACCCACCAGCTGAAGACTAGTAGTGTAGACAATACTAATCTGGATGAACCTGTGGTCTGATTAGGTAAAAGGCAGCTTCGGTAATCACATTTGGATCTCCCAGAAGTGAAGGAGAATGGTACAGGAGCCAGTGTGGTGTAGCGGTTAAGAGCGGTAGTCTCGTAATCTGGGGAACCGGGTTCGCGTCTCCGCTCCTCCACATGCAGCTGCTGGGTGACCTTGGGCCAGTCACACTTCTTTGAAGTCTCTCAGCCCCACTCACCTCACAGAGTGTTTGTTGTGGGGGAGGAAGGGAAAGGAGAATGTTAGCCGCTTTGAGACTCCTTAAAGGGAGTGAAAGGCGGGATATCAAATCCAAACTCTTCTTCTTCTTCTTCTTCTACAGAACCTTTGTGACTTTCATTATGTGCTGAGCTTTCGAGGCAATGTAAAGTAGACTGAGAACATGTGAGGTATATTTTAAGTATAATGGGAGAGCATATGGATGGGCAGTCTGGAGGGATGAAGAAAAGAGCACCATCATTTTTTAAAAATCAGGACTCCATTTCTTTGTAGGGTGGCAGACATATTTCTTAATGACTGACTGTAGTATTTAAAATGTTGAGAGCATGCAAGAGCTGGGGGAAACCAGCATAATCTCAATCCACACCAGTACCAGACACAGAAAATAAGGTCTGCTTAGTGGACAGCTTTTGCTTACCTGGACAGAGGTAGAAATGAGCCCACTGTACTAAAGTAAATTTTACATTTGTGATTCCACCCATTTATGCTTCTGGCCCCACCCATCACTTGCATGTGGCCCCCAGAAGGGAATGCGGCCCTTGGTCTGAAAAAGGATTCCCCATGCTTGCCTTGGTACTTTTGTTTTGTGCAAGGCATGGCAGCCAGATTTGTATTCAGAGTTTCTAATCTTAAACTCACAGTCTTCCTGCTGCTTGGTATAATGATGGAGGAAAACACATTGGAACACAAGGACCTACAAAACTTCTTTGGACATTCTCTTATTTTTATTTTTTATTTTTTGGCTGGGAGAAAGATACTGTTGGGTCTATCAGTGTTGAAGAGACCCTTATGCCAGCTAGCTCACTACAGGAGGCAGCAAATACAAATTGAGAAGCTTTGTCCAAAGAAGTTCAAACCCTTTCTAGGTTGGAAGAGACAAGATGTCATTCCTGTTGAAGGACATTTCACTGACCTATTTGAAACCCAGCCGAAGCTTGTCTGAGTCCCACTGTCACTTATGGCATTAATTGGCACTCTTCGTGGCATGTTCAAGTAGGCCAGTAATTTGGGAGGGGGGAGGTTAAAGCTCAAAAAGTGAATACACTCCACACATTCACTAAAATAGAATTATAGTTTTGAGCACTATCAGTCTGAGAAATTGACAAGCCATAAGACTTGTTAAGGTACTCAAAAGCCACAGAGGGTCTTTTGCTACAGAGTGAGGCAATCTCTGTGTGAGAGACAGAAAGGGAGGGAGCTGCCACAAGTGAAAGACGGAGGTGGGAACTGTTGCTAAATTATTGGCTTGTTTATTCTGTTTGAATATATTGTGCTTGCTATTACCTTGGTATTTGCTTAAACTGGAAAATACTGATTTTTGATATTGTAGCTTTGCTTATTTACCTTATGTAAAGGTAAAGGTAAAGGTACCCCTGCCCGAACGGGCCAGTCTTGACAGACTCTGGGGTTTGTGCGCCCATCTCACATCTATAGGCCGGGGGCCAGCGCTGTCCGGAGACACTTCCGGGTCACGTGGCCAGCGTGACAAAGCTGCATCTGGCGAGCCAGCGCAGCACACGGAACGCCGTTTACCTTCCCGCTGGTAAGCGGTACCTATTTATCTACTTGCACCCGGGGGTGCTTTCGAACTGCTAGGTTGGCAGGCGCTGGGACCGAGCAGCGGGAGCGCACCCCGCCGCGGGGATTCGAACCGCCGACCTTTCGATCGGCAAGCCCTAGGCGCTGAGGCTTTTACCCACAGCGCCATCAATTTATTGTCTAATTGGACCTGCTTATATGGTTTTGTAAGTTTTGTATACTGTACTGTTGTTTTGTTTTGCTTATTTTTATTGCTTTATTTCCCACTCTGGAGTTGAACATATTCAGTGAAGAGCAGACTATAAATGGTGCAGATAAATAATTAGCACAAGCACTAATTTGACAAGACCTTGGCACAAGGATGGATTTTGACCATCCCAACCCAACTGAGTTTTTTTCACATTAGACCACCTTTTTAGTATAGAGTGACTACTTATGTTGAAATTGCACATGCATTGCTTTTTTTAAAGGCCTAATTTCATGCAAAAATATGTGCAAAGTTCAAGCCCCATGGAGTACTATATTTCTTCAACATAATTTTATGAGTTATTAATACATAAGTGTTTTTATGCTGTTACCAGTGCTTTTTTTCTGGGGAATGCTGGGGTACACATACCCCTAAACATTTTGTGAATCTAAGTTTGGCCTCATTGAGAGGCAGTATTTAATTTAAGTAGGAAAATGAGAGTACCCCTAAATATTTTTTAGAAAAAAGCACTGGTTGTTACTGTATATGCCTTGCTGTATGTACCAGTGTGTTGGTTACTTTAGGAAACCTAGGTATATAATATGCATACAATCCTGTTTGCAAATATAATAATGCTTATAATAAGGTGTATAATAATGCAATTTTTTTAAAAAAAAATTTTTTGCAAATTTAGCAGAACCAGGGTGGGGAAAGATCATCACAATTCAGGAATGAGACAGGGAATAGGGGGAAAAAATACATACGGATGACTCCAACATAAATATTTTCATAAAATTCCATCCCTACATAGCTGTCACAGTTCTAATACCTCATACCAAATCCATGGGACAAGGCAGGTCAGAAGTTATGGGATCACAGACAGGGTGGTGTAGTCAACTTTGTCTGACAAAAGTTAAAAGCGGAGTGAAGCCTTTAAACCTCTCTCCAGACCAACTCATCTAGACGCCACAGCGTGAAGACAGGTATTCTTCCTCTCTTGCTTAGTCTCCTGCCTGGACTGGTGAAGTCACCTGATACATCAGGGGAAGAAGGCCATGAAGAACCAGACTCTAACCCTACAACCTGGGGTGGTCCAGGAGATTCTTCTGGGGGTCTTGACTGACAGACTCTGTGCGGAATTCAGGAGTCATGTTGACACTGGCAGTGCTCCCCCAACCCAAAAGGTCCTGCTGACATCTTCCCTGATGGCATTTAAAATCTGTTTTATTTTTGACAAATTTATGGGCTTGTTTATTATCTGTTCAGAGTCTCCTGAACTTGGGTTTTGTTGCAAATTTTCGACTGTGTTTTCTTGTAATCTGTTTTAAATTATGTTGATTGTGATCCCTCTTGGGCATTGCTACATGGCACCCAAAATAGCAAGCTGCAAATAATTTACATAAATTATTTTCTTACTGTATGTTCTATTTTCCTTTCTTTAAAGAAAATTGGGGGGAGGGGGAGCCCAAAGTAGTTTGCAAAATAAGAAGGAAAATAACAGTCTCCAAAACTGAAAAACAGAAATTAAAAAGGCAGTCAGTACGATATACAAATAAAAGTGGGAAAGACCAAAGTAATGCAAAGCAGATAAAAGAGGCAGGGATAAAACACTTTCAGGGCAGAGAGTAGCTTTTATCCTTCTTGAAAGACAAATGCTAGAAGAAGAAGAGGAAGAAGAAAACAGTTCTTTCTCATTCCTTTTTGGAGGTTTCTTGGAGGTGGCACCTACAATGCTTCCTGAAACATGACATTACAGTATACTTGACCTGGAGGCTAATTTCAAAAACAGCACTCCTCTGTCAAGTTTTCACACCTTTCCCTTTAATGTTTAAGGACACTTGCCTATGTCATAAGGTCATCACAATATGTGCCCTGCCCACCCACAGGATAAGAGGTAAGGATAAGATGGCACAAGGAAATGTGCCTAACCACTAACTAATTACCTTAAGCTGTTTATATGCCACTTAATGACAATAGTATCTAAGCAGTTTACAAAAATGCAATCAGAAAACAGAAATCAGTCAAAACTATAAAATCAAAGTGCCTTCTGGAATTAAAACAACAATAACAACTATTTAGTAGGCACTGGAAGTTCAAGAGGGAGAAGCATGCTGTCAGAAAGCTCCCCTCCAAGATTAAAAATTGAAAATTGTTCCCGTTGAAATTTCATTCAATATTTTTTTATATTTGTATCTTGCTTTCTGATTGGAGCTTCCAGAGTGGTTCTAGTATTCAGAAGGCGCAGACATTTAATTATAAATCTCAACATTAAGGGGGGGGGACCCTAATTTGTAAATAAAACAGAGGCAGAGGCAGCTTAATGCTAAAAAAAAAAGTTTCTAAGCAGTTTACAAGTATAAAAACCAATTACACAAGGCATTAAATAGATAAATACCCATAATTAAAATGCACAATGAAACAATCCCACTAAAACAGCATGGTAATTAAAGCAGGAGACTCAAGTCAAGGGAGCATTAGACTTGATAACAAGATGTGTTTGCTTCAACAACTGTGAGGGTGAAAATACTCCTTCCGCCTTATCCCTTTTGCAATTCTTGTGTTAGTTTGGAGGGAGAGGGAGAAGAGCAGAAGAAACCTCTTTTTGAGTAGAAATTCCCTCCTGACTGCCCTCTTTTTAGCAGCAGCCAATGGTTCACTTACTTGCTGCTTGTAACCATTGCCCTTTGTATGCTATACTTTGGGCGGCTTTCTCTCTTCATCTCTTCTTTTGCACCCTCAAGGCTGGCAAAAGGTCCCCTCAAGTTCTTTTCTCCCCTTACGGGGGGAGGGACCCCACACTTTAGCTTTGCGTGTCTTTCTTCTATATGCCCTTTTCTGTACCTTCACTATTTCTGTCACTGCTTTTTATAGAGTACGTTGACCTGAAATGAGGGCTCGTTACTGAACACGGCCTCAGTGTCTCTTTAGTTGAGGCCACAGAAGGGGGTGGGAGCATATATTTTACCAGATATTCAATGCTTCTCTTCATACTTCTGAAGATGGCTGTCTTCTTCAAAACACTGATTGTACTACCAACACCTGTTTCAGAGTCAAGTGCCAGGCTGTTCCTGCAGTTCTTTGCTCAGAAAGTATTGTTAACAGATAACTCATTTCTTAAATATTGTTATGGGTTTGCAGGGAGCAAGGATCCATTAAAATTCCTGGAAGCCAGGTTCCTCCCATAATTTCTGAAATTAGCAAATGTGGGGTTGATCAATGGATTTGGCAAGGCCTAAAAAATAAGTCATGCCAGCTTCCTCAGGAGATTGGCTGAGACAGGTGCCATCAAAGAACAAAGACAGGCGATGGCAGAGTCATTCAGTCCTATTCAAGGTGGAACATTCATTCTCAGGTGAGAAGGGGGTGGAGTCCCTCCCCCACCTGTGTGCCAGCTTTTTGTTGTTTAGTCATTTAGTTGTGTCTGACTCTTCGTGACCCCATGGACCAGAGCACACCAGGCACTCCTGTCTTCCACTGCCTCCCGCAGTTTGGTCAGACTCATGTTTGTAGCTTCGAGAACACTGTCCAACCATCTCGTCCTCTGTCGTCCCCTTCTCCTTGTGCCCTCCATCTTTCCCAACATCAGGGTCTTTTCCAGGGAGTCTTCTCATCTCATGAGGTGGCCAAAGTATTGGAGCCTCAGCTTCAGGATCTGTCCTTCCAGTGAGCGCTCAGGGCTGATTTACTTAAGAATTGATAGGTTTGATCTTCTTGCAGTCCATGGGACTCTCAAGAGTCTCCTCCAGACCATAATTCAAAAGCATCCATTCTTCAGCGATCAGCCTTCTTTATGGTCCAGCTCTCACTTCCATACATCACTACTGGGAAAACCATAGCTTTAACTATACGGACCTTTGTTGGCAAGGTGATGTCTCTGCTTTTTAAGATGCTGTCTAGGTTTGTCATCACTTTTCTCCCAAGAAGCAGGCGTCTTTTAATTTCGTGACTGCTGTCACCATCTGCAGTGATCATGGAGCCCAAGAAAGTTACGAAGCAGAGGTTGCCAGTGCCTTTTGCAGAAGGTTTTTGAAACTGAGGTTGCCAGGTGAGAGGGGAGATTGCCAGGTGAGAGGTGACAAGAGACATATCATTACAAAGCTTTGAACACTGAAATAATTTTCAGGTCACATAAGACACTGCAAGAGTTATAAGCTAAATTGCCTAGGGAAATAAAATGGTATGAACCTTCCTGGGGTTGTTTTTTTTAGATCACCATCAGAGGCCCTTCTCCAGGCATGTTTTCCTTTGGAGGTGGTGGCCATTGCTACAGACTAAGAACCATGCCAACCCTATCAGCTACCTGCTTTTATTTGTTTATAGAAACCAGGTCAAAGCCATTTTATTTTCATGCTTTTGATAATGGCATCCCTGTTGCTTTTTAAAAAAATTCTGCTTCTGCTACTGTTTAGCAGGATTGCAAATATATGTGCATACAGCAGCTTCTTTTTTACAATGCTTTCAGCAACATGATGGTGGTGAGGCATGTTATAATGGCAGGGCCCCTCTCTCCACTTCCACAGTCAAAATAGTGCAGAAAATAACACCCAACTAGTAGGGCTGTGCAGCAACCCAAAAGGTTTGCCTTCCATCAGGTATCTGTAGCATCTGAAAACAGCCAAGTTTGCTTCAGTTCCACTCTGTGTTGTTCCAATCCAATTAAGATCTGATCTGCTAAATAAGAATGTAAGAAGCGCCCTTCTGCATCAGGCCAGTGGCTCATTTAATGCAACAGCCTGTCCTCAAACTGACCAGCCATACTGCCTATGGGAAGCCAGTAAACAGAACCTGAATGCAACAGTATTTTCCACATTTGTGACCCAGCAACTGGCATTCAGTGGCATACAGAATCCATGCTTTGTTTTGCTCTCAGTGACTAAAAATGGGGCATCTAAAAATGGCAATAACTTCCCCCCTTTACATAACTGAGTGAAATTTGCAGGCAAATGAGCCCCTCGAGCATGGATCACTCCTGCCAAATTTCAGGATGATAGGTAGAGCAAGTCTCCTGCCATTACAAACTCTGAGAGAATATTGAAATCATGCTCCCTCCACTGTTTTTTCTTTTGTCTTTTTAGGGGTGGAAATCAGTTTGAAAACAGGGGGCGTGGGGGAGAAAACTGCAAAAGTTACCTCTGGGTAAGAAAACAGTAGAAGTTAAGATAAATAAGTTATGGGGCCTGTCATACTAGATGATTATATTTCTTTAAAAAACTAGAGAAGTTACCATTTCCCCTCATCTCTTTGCAGTTATAAAGTCTATGATGAAGAAGAGAGAGAGAGGGAGAGCTGTGATTGTCAATTGTTTGTTACGAAAAAGAAAGACTGGGAAAGGAGCAGGCTGCCTCTGTTGTCTACCTGTGCTGCTTATGCCCTAGGCTCACAGTCAAAACCCGGATGAAACTCATGTGAAGCATGAATCTGTCAATCACCCTTTCCCAAATCACTGTGATTGGCGTGCTCCAAGAAAATAATTCACTGTGATTAAAAGCTAGATCTGTCAAAATGAAAGAGCCCTCCCCCTCCCTCCCTGCTCTTCACACCTTCCTCTTGAGCACTGGGCATTTCCACAGTCATCTTGGCTTGGTTTCTCAAAAATGAAGAGGGAGGGAACAACGTTACATTTAACTTTAAGGGTGGGGGAACAAGGCAATAAAGGAACTTGGACACTCTCAGACCTGCCATGACATGCCTTTTTAATGGTGTCATCCATAACATGAAAGACTGTCTTGAACCAGCCCAGTCTGCCCTGTTATTTAGGGTATACACACAAAGCTGATGCAAATGCCTACCAAATTGGGCTACATTCAGAATAGAATGTCTTATCCAAAGCATAATGCATGACATATACAATCTAGTGTGCTATCCATTGTTTCTGAGGGCCAGGTAGAAATGGCTGGAGCAAAGTGTTTGGCCCCCAAACCTGAAGTTCGCCACCCCTAATTCAGCATTTGGCTCTTCAGGCAAAAGGATTTTCAGAGAGGCTTACATGCAATCAGATAAAACAAGAGTGCTCTTGCCTTTAGGCTTGCAATCTAAAAGGTACAACACAAAAGGGGAAAGGGAAAGCGGGGAAAGTAAACTTAGACTCCAGTCCTTAAAGTTAAGCAGAAAGTCTCAGAATGCAAATGTTTTCAGGGGCAGGAGCAGGTCTTTCAGTAAAGCTGATGGAATGAGCTCTGCTTCCCCTCTCTCCCACTGAAGTCACCCAGTATGACAGTTACTTTCTTGGGAAAGAGGAACAAATTGAAATGTATATTCATATTCTGCTTGGGATATGAAACTATATTTTCAGCAATCCTCCCATATGCACATATTCCTCATGTTCCTGTCGTCTTTCTCACCTTCTCTCTCTGGCCCTGATAATCTATCTGCTAAGGCTTCTCATTTGTCCATCTGAAATGTATCCCCTTATTATCCCCCAACTTAATTCACAAGATGCAAGTTAACAATGCGGAGATTTGGATCTCATATCTTTTATTCCTTTCTCCTGCATGTGGGAGGGTGAATTATCCTAAGTGATTTCGGTTTAGTTTAATCAAATGCAAACACAGATTAATGAGGTTCTTCAAATCAAGATCTATGTAATATATTTTCTTTAATTTAAGCTTCTGTGGCCTTATAATATCAAGTGGCAGTGATTAAATGCAGTGTAGAAGCACTTCATCATAGCACAGTCTCTAAACCCCTAAACTACAAAAAAAAGTCAAGCCTAGTCTAAAGCTCACATGAGCTCCCTTCTTGCAAGCTCCCTTCTTGACTTGCAGGGAGACAAAAGGTTGACAGAGCTCTCAAAATCTAGCACAAATGTGCAGCCAGCAGCAACAAGAAATTTGTTTTTATGCGCCATTCGGCTTTCTGGATAAAATAGATTGTATGACCTGAAGGATGAAGCAGAAGGCGTAGTAGCACACTACGCAAAATTCAAAATGAAGAACAACATTGTTATCCTGTGTCCATCACATTCATAACTTTTGTTCTATGATTTTTGCTTTCCTGATTAGAGTAGCAAATTGAAGCACTCGCATGAAGAGCAGATTAGCTATAGGATTCCTGTGTAACCGCTGGTTACTGAGCCACCCTATGTTCTTCCTAGAACAGGGATGGTAAAGCTGTGCTTCTCTAGGTGTTATTGTACTCCAACTCCCATCTGCCCCCACAAGCATGGTCAAGAATGAGATGAGGCGTAGCTGGCCTTAGATCCATCAGGGCTTTCCCCATGTACTGCTCCCCATTTGGGCTTACTGGCATGATAATGTCTAATCAGGTTAAATGGTGGCAGCCCTAGTTGTATACCATCTAGCCTTTCATGGCACAGAAAGTGTGGAAGTAGATGTCAAAAGTAGGGTTGTCCTCTTTTTCCAGGACCCGTCCTCTTTTTCATGGGTAGAGTCGTCGTAGCAATCCACAGTTAAAAGTCGGCAAATGTGTCCTCTTTTTCGCTCTTCAAAATATGACAACCCTATCAATCGTAGCTTCTAGGATGGAAGACAGAAGGTGGAATCAGAGCCAATGGCTGACAGAGCCCAATAATTCTAGTTGTGTCCTCTATCCCCTCACAGAGTTACAGTTCTTAGAGTTTCCTGGTCATTGAGTCTGATTCTGCCCACTGTTGGTCTCCCTGCCTTCCACCCTACAAGCCACCGTAACATCGACTCTTCTAATCACCCTGCTTTTAATGTCAGTTGTGCTGGTAGCTATTGCCATATCCTCTGACAGCAAAATCATATGTTGTGTGATATCATATTTTTTAAATGCTCTGCCTTGACCTGACTCCCAGTCAATTTTACAGTATTTGGTGATCCTGTGTTATAAAGCAAGCCTGGTGAGCCTCAGGCTTGAAGGCCAAATGTTGCACTTGAAGCTTCTCTTGGTACTCTTCCCTTGCCATGCAACAGCTCCCCAGGCCACACATCCCTCACCAAAAGATCAGGTGGCTCCTGGGATACCCTGTACCCAAGCAGTTACAGAACCTTG
This sequence comes from Podarcis bocagei, assembly GCF_964188305.1. Classification (NCBI taxonomy): domain Eukaryota; kingdom Metazoa; phylum Chordata; class Lepidosauria; order Squamata; family Lacertidae; genus Podarcis; species Podarcis bocagei. Next base: position 37,816,453 of record NC_138140.1, on the reverse strand, counting down.
AAGCAGGTCTAGTAGTGTATGGGCAGCCAGTACAAGCTTGTGAGCACCAGAGTTACAGGCTAGTGTCCATCTGTCCACATCAACAATCAGACCAGGCCCAAGGCCAGCACCACATGGGGTGCATTGCAACCATTAAGGCTTGAGTCTGATGCATGAATCACTGTGACCAGACTATCCCTCTCCAATAATGGCTGCAGGCTGGTGTACCAGCTGTAGCTGCTAAAAGGCATTGCTAGCCTAAAAGGCTACCTGAGCCTCTAGTGAAAAAGATGGATCTAGGAGCACCCCGAAGCTTTGAACCTGTTCCTTGAGAGGGAGTGCAACCCCATTCAGAACATGCAAGTAACTGGCCAGTCTTCTGGACACAGGAATCACCAACCCATAGTGGAATAGGCTTTGGGGGTTCAGGAAGAACAGAGAGCTCCAGACAGCCCCATTGTGTACGAGGGATGGAGGTCTGCTGCAGGAAAAGGTGCCCCACATAAACTGGTGCCAATCCTGAGTCTAAGCAGCTCCTCCACCAGCAAACCTGATTGGAAATCCTATTAGGTTTAGGTTCCCATGAGTAAACAGGGCAAAGTCCTCCCTTTTGGGAGAGGCTGTTCCTTGCTTTTAAGCTGTACAGCTAATGCCAGTCAGTGCAAACCAGGAGTGGGAAAACTGTGGCCCTCTGGGCATTGCTCAACTACAACTCCCATCATCCCTGACCATTGGACATGCTGGCTGAGGCTGATGGGGGTTGGAGTCCAGCAATATCTGGAGGACCACAGATTCCCCTTCCCTGACACAGACAGTGCTGACCTAGAAAGACCAATGGTTTAATTCAGTATAAGGCTTCCTAAGTTCTGTATTCCACTACCTTTGGGTTATTTCCATATGCCTGAGACCTAAAAGCTGCTACGTGCATCTAATGTTGGATTAAAGCACTCTGTTCACTATTCTACTCCACATTGGGTTATGGATCAGTGTGCTTCCAAGTCATTAGACACAAGCATTAAACTCTGCAACACGTTTCTGGGGAGGTGGGGGGGACTTCTCTCCTGAAGTGCTGAACCCAAATTGGATGATCTTTATTGAAGGAGATTAATGCATCGGAGGAAAGGAGATTAACTCATGCAAACAAAGAATTTCCTCTGCTCTGTCAATAAATCCCCACAGCTTATTCATAGCTGCATCTCTAAAGAGGCTCAAAGTAAGAGGAAGACATGGGCTGTCATGCTGCTTTGATGCTGCACAGATGACCAGCGCCAGGGCAGGTGGCAGAGGTGCTGAAAGGAAACTGCACTCTGGGGTTTTTGTTTTTGTTTTTAATGAAGAGCAGTGCATAAACGAAATAACAAATAACTTTAAAATCCACGTTAAAATTGCCCACTAAATCTTTCTAGAGAGGAGAGATTTTTGCATGCATCAGAGAAAATGAAAAGTTACATAGGAAAGAATAGCATGATTCTGCTCAGGCTGGTAAAACCAAGCTTGAAAGAGTGTATCCAGTTCTGATTGCCAAGGAACAAATGATGCTTTCTGCTGTCTAGGCTCAAGCCAAACTTTTCAGATTAGCCCCAGAACTAGACAGGGCATTAATTGCATAAATGCAATTAACTTGCCTGGTTCTTGTCATGCAAACAGCAGCTGCGGGAACTATGGGGATTGAGAGAGGGGGTTTAACTCTTTCCCTGCTAAATGTCGCCCCTGTCCAACTGATATTTGGATTTCAAGTGAAGTTTGCATTGCACCAATAGAAGATTCCCTTGAAATTGAAAAATAGGAGCTTTAGAGATTCTATCTTTGTTGGGACCATGACAAGGCTGGGATCCAGCAATATCTGGAGAGCTACAGTTTCCCCATCCCTGCACCTCTTTCTTAACACCAGCAAAATAAACCTTTTCTTATGTCCCAGGACTTCTCCTAATTATGGGCAGTTCTTTGGCTGTGAGCAGGCCTTTACACCTTGCGACAATCAACATGCTTCACAGGATGTGCTCTAAAATTAACTAGCTTACATAAATTGCTCTGTGAAGATGGTGATGAGAATAATAGATTTGCCCTTTAGGAAGTTAATTGTTTGGTATTCACCATTAGGCTTGGAAGGTGTGCAGTAATAAGACATGGGACCACTCACGGAATCATGAGAATGAGAAAAAATTATTGAATAATTACCCCCTCAGTGAACACAGCCCAATCTCTGCTCTTAATGAGGCAGGCATCCTGAAGAATAAGAAAACTATTGCGCTTAATTATATGATCAAATGCTTTCACAATACTCATGCATTAGGGGGCCAATTAAGTTTTATATGGGCAACTTTAGCTACAGTATTTTGTAACACTTGAGAGCTTGACTTTGCAACCTTAATAGCTTTCAGCATCTTATTAAGAAGATATAACTTTAAAAGATATATGGCTGGTGCCCAATAGCTATCCATGGCATGGACTTGGTTAAAAACTTGAGCAAAATTCACCCTGGCATACCACCTGGCCATGTTACTGTAAGGAACAAGGTATGTAATCATGCACTCCATTCATACTTTCTCTGCTTCATTTGGGAAGTGGCTCACAGCAGCTTTGGACAGTAATGATACCAAGTGCAACTCTTTTTGCATTCATGCACATCTGAAGCCAAAACTCACACAGAGGCATTAGATTCAGGTAGGTAGCTGTGTTAGTCTGACGCAGTTGAAATAAATAAAAAAAATAAAAAAATGTTTAGTAGCACCTTAGAGACCAACTAGGTTTGATCTGGGTATAAGCTTTAATGTGCATGCACACTTCTTCAGATACACTGAAACAGAAATTACCAGACCCTTATATATAGTGGGAGGGTGGGGTGGGGTTTTTCTCAGAAGGGTAGTAGGAGATGGGTGGTTGACTCAATGGGTATGGTAAACCTGTTGACGACTGTTAATGACTGCAATTAGTCCTACAGGAAAAAGCAAGGGATAGTATGCAGATGACCAAAAAGCTTTAGCATATGTAATGAGACAAGAATCCAATATCTCTATCCAGACCAAGTCTCTCCATAGTTTTCAGTTTAGTACAGTGGTACCCCGCAAGACGAATGCCTCGCAAGACGGAAAACCCGCAAGACGAAAGGGTTTTCTGTTTTGGAGGCGCTTCGCAAGACGAATTTCCCTATGGGCTTGCATCGCAAGACGAAAGCCCATAGGGAAATGCTGGCGTCAGGAGCAAAGACTTTCGCCCACAGCCGGCCTTCAGAAGAGGACCTCTTCTGAAGGCCGGCGGGGGGCAAAAGTCTTTGCTCCCCCCCTGCCTCCCCCCCCGCCTGCCCCGGGCGATCTTAAAATGCTGGCGGGCGGGAGCGAAGCGTTCGCTGCCGACCCCCAGCATTTTAAAATCTCCAAGGGACAGCAGAGAAGTCTCTGTCCCGGGGAGATTTTAAAATGCTGGGGGTCGGGAGCGAAGCGCTGCAGACCCCCAGCATTTTAAAATCTCCCCGTGTCCTGGGAAGATTTTAAAATGCTGGGGGTCGGGAGCGAAGCGCTGCAGACCCCCAGCATTTTAAAATCTCCCCGTGTCCTGGGAAGATTTCAAAATGCTGGGGGTCGGGAGCGAAGCGCTGCCGACCCCCAGCATTTTAAAACCTCCCCGGGACACGGGGAGATTTTAAAATGCTGGGGGTCGGCAGCGCTTCGCTCCCGACCCCCAGCATTTTAAAACGCTGTTCCGAAGTGGGGAGTGGGGGCGGGGACACCTGCCCCCGCCGCCACACTTCGGAAAGCTGTTCCGAAGTGGGGCGGGGGGGCGGGGACACCTGGCCCCGCCGCCCCACTTCGGAAAGCTCTTCCGAAGTGGGGAGGGGGGGCGGGAACACCTGGCCCCGCCGCCCCACTTCGGAAAGCTCTTCCGAAGTGGGGAGGGGGGGCGGGGACACCTGGCCCCGCCGCCCCACTTCGGAAAGCTCTTCCGAAGTGGGGAGGGGGGCGGGAACACCTGGCCCCGCTGCCCCACTTCGGAAAGCTGTTCCGAAGTGGGGCGGGGGGGGCGGGGACACCTGCCCCATCCGCCCCACTTCGGAAAGCTGTTCCGAAGTGGGGCGGGGGGCGGGAACACCTTCTGAAGGCGGGCAGGGGGCGAAAGTCTTTGTCCCCCCTGCCTGCCTTCCCAGGGGCTTTTAAATCGCCCCGGACAGCGGAGAAGTCCTCCGCTGTCCAGAGCGATTTTAAAATGCCGCCCGCCAGCATTTTAAGATAGCCCCGCACAGCGGAGAAGTCCTCCGCTGTCCCAGGGTTTTTTAAAATGCTGGGGGTGGGAAGAAAAGCCCTTGTCCCCCCCCCCAGCCTTCAGAAGAGGTCCGGGGACAGTCTGTCCCCGGACCTGGTCTGAAGTCGGTTTCCCTAGGAACGCATTAATTGATTTTCAATGCATTCCTATGGGAAACCGTGCATCGCAAGACGAAAAAACCGCAAGACGAAGAGACTTGCGGAACGAATTAATTTCGTCTTGCAAGGCAACACTGTAATAAGATTTAATTCAGCAATTTCTCTTTCAAGTCTTTCAAGGGTCTGGTGACTTCTGTTTCAGTGTATCTGATTAAGAGTGCAAGCACAAGAAAGCTTATACCCAGAACAAACTTAGTTGGTCTCTAAAGTGCTACTGGACAATTTTTTAATATTTTTAAATTTATTTTGACAGAGGCATTACAGAGAGTAAAGTTCCATTTTGGCTGTTATTAACCATATGCACAGATATAGGAACTGCAACTAAGACTTCCTGTGGTTGCATAACCAAAAATACTATATGGTTTGTCTTATTCTTAGTACATCAGGCCTACTTCAACTACTTTCCAGTGTAATCCTTATAAATTCAGAAGTAGGGATGGACAAATCCATCAATTCTGGTTTCTCTCTGTTTTGCATTTTTCCCAATCTTAAGTTCAGTTCTCAATATTTCCATTTGCAAAATAAATAAAATTTATTCCTCCGGAAACATTATAAGCAGTTTAATGTGAATCTCTTCTGGTTCACATATAGCTTCAGAAAGTGTACGTTACACAAGTTTGCCTTTAAATGAAAACTGAATTTTTCTCCCATCCCTACACAGCAGTAAGCCCCAATGAGTACATTCAGACAGTTAAGTGGTTCTAAACTGTCAGCTTAACTTACTTTTACTTGCAACCAGACACTGGGAACCAAATTATGGGCAGGTCTGAGGCTATACTATTGCAGGAATCAGCTTGATTTCACCAGGGATTCCCTGGTAGATTCCCGCTCTCCCACTTTGCAGTACGAACCCTGGGGACACTGGGGATATTACTGTGAAGATGAACCTTAATCCCTCCATTCTGGCTGGTGTGACACGTTTTCCAGTTGTACGCCAGCAAAAATTGGACAAACCTTAAAACCAGTTGTGTGAATGAGTAAGCAGGGTGAGATTGACCAAGAAATGGGGGGGGGGGCGGACCCTACCTGAAATATATAGATAGGATAAGCTTGCACAGTTCAATGAATCATACCTGTAATGAACAAAAAGCATAAGAAGCTATTTTAGCTCATTTGGAAACACAAGTAATATGTTTATTAGGGCCAACAGAAATATCAGGAAAGAAGAAGCAAGCTTTGTGTTTTGTTAAGCAAAAAGAGGAAGGAAAGAAAGAAAGAAAGAAAGAAAGAAAGAAAGAAAGAAAGAAAGAAAGAAAGAAAAGGCTGGCTAGAGGACAAAGCCACAAAGCCTGAAATTAGACACGGAAGGCCAAAGACACAAAGGTATTGCCCAACTGTAGGTCTATGTCATCCTTCGCCAATCTGGTGCCCTTCAGATTCTTTGGACTTACAAATCCCATTAGTCCCAACCAGCACACCTGGAGGGCAGCTGGTTGGCAACAACATATCTATGATGTTGAGAAGCTGAAACAGTGGCTAAATGTGTGATTGTCCAGCTGCGATGTTGGTGATTGTACAGTGGTAATTCTTAATATAATAATAATAATAATAATAATAATAATAATAATAATAATAATAATAATAATAATAAAAAATTTTATTTATATCCCGCCCTCCCCAGCTCAGCCGGGCTCAGGGCGGCTAACAACAATCAAATAAACAATCAAATAATCACAGATTCTAAAAATATTTCATTATAAAAATTAGTTAAAATCAAATTGATGGCAACCGATTAAGCAAAATTCTGTGCAGGTTGCCAGAGGAGGGAGTCAGGCTGCGCCCTGACCAAAGGCCTGGCGGAACAACTCTGTCTTGCAGGCCCTGCGGAAAGATGTCAGGTCCCGCAGGGCCCTAGTCTCTTGTGACAGAGCATTCCACCAGGTTGGAGCCGCAGCCGAGAAGGCCCTGGCTCTAGTTGAGGCCAGCCTAACCTCTCTGAGGCCTGGGACCTTGAGGATGTTATTATTTGCAGACCGTAGGTTTCTCTGTGGGGCATACCAGGAGAGGCGGTGCCGTAGGTACGAGGGTCCTAGGCCGTATAGGGCTTTAAAGGTTAAAACCAGCACCTTAAACCTGATCCTGTACGCCACCGGGAGCCAGTGCAGCTGGTATAGTACCGGATGAATGTGATCTCGCAGCGAAGACCCCATAAGGAGTCTCGCCGCGGCATTCTGCACCCGCTGGAGTTTCTGGGTCAGTCTCAAGGGCAGCCCCACGTAGAGCGAGTTACAATAATCCAGTCTGGAGGTGACCGTCGCATGGATCACAGTGGCTAGGTCAGGGCGAGAGAGGTAAGGAGCCAACTGCTTAGCTTGGCGGAGATGGAAAAATGCCGCCTTTGTTATAGCTGTAATCTGCGCCTCCATAGAGAGGGAGGTATCGAAGATTACACCCAAACTCTTAACGGACGGTGCTGGCACTAATTGCACCCCCGCAAGAGATGGGAGTTGCCCCCTGAATCCCATATCGTCCCGCCCCAGCCAGAGGACCTCTGTCTTCGAAGGATTTAACTTCAACCGGCTCCCACGTAACCATCCAGCCACAGCTTCCAGACATCTGGTCAGTGTGTCTGGGGCCGAGTTAGGATGGCCATCCATCAACAGATAGAGTTGGGTGTCATCAGCATACTGATGGCAACCCAGCCCAAAACTCCGGACAAGCATAAAGTCTAGCATTCTTTAGAAGCAAGCTCACATTGAAGACATCAGCCACTAGATGTCACCAGAACTAATAGAGTACTGTACTGTGCAGCCCTGCAAGGCATGTATTATTTCACTGTTTTTTCTTTTTTTACTGGCTCTGCTGTATCTCTGCTGCATGCAAAGCTTCTTTGAGAAATATGACAACAAACTGCAATCCCTGTGGTTGGTGGTATCCTTGAAACGAGGAAGGCAAAAGTCACGTCATGATCAGAGTGATGCCCTCTCAAAAACCTACAACAAAAATGAAAAACAATTTGCCATACTATCTAATATAGCTAAATGCATCTATAATTTTAGTAAATCAAAGGTGTAGGACAAAATCCATTTATCTGATCGATAGCTCATTTCACAACAACTAGGATACCAGAGATTGACAGCTGAATCAATGGCAATGTTGATGTGCAGATCAAAGTTTTAAAATGAAAACTACAGATAGTATAACTGATATTCAAGAATATTTTCATACAAAAGCAAAGACATGGGAGGGCAGCTGATGGCAGCAAAATCTAAAATTTAAAGGTAATAAAATCTTTAATGTTTAAGTACATGCCACACAGAGTTACAGAGAAAACAAAGGGAGCACTTTGACTGCTAATTTCCCTCCATGCTTAAATATAGTCAAGTCATTATAGAAGTGAGTTACATTGCATATTATTTTCTCTGTCAATGCATCCTATACAACTTCCATCATCTACTTTATATTTAGAAAAGTAGTTTGTCTGTCCATCTGTCCTTTATAGGTTTGGCCACCTCTCATGATATCATCACCAAATTCAACACACTGTCAATTGCTTTCCAATAAGGCAGCTTACCATTGAAAGGTATATATCGAGAGCTATTTGAGTGATTTGTAGGATTAGGTCCCTACTTTCACTATTGTTATTTTTACTATTTGTATTCTCGGTTATGAAGTCTAGACCGGTTACACCCCTGTACACGATGGTCATGGGAGAGAACAATGCTGTGGTCGGCCTCTTTAGAATTGAGGGAGCTATTTCTGGTCGCCAGAAGCACCAACTCAGTCAAAAGAGACGTTACCTTTTCTAATTTGCTGTTAATTTCCTCCACTGTTCTTGCAGTCAGCAGACAGTGGTCCACAAGTATTTCCGCATAGAGCGGTGCCCCCTCTGATAGTAGTTCATGAGATAGTTCATGGGCGCTCATCTCAGCATTCTCCCCTGTGTGATCTCCACCCATTAAAGCGCCACCACCTATCTGGGAATGTGCTCTGTTGGATGTGGTAGGTTCTGAATTCGGTGCTCTTACGAAATCGTCCAGTTTACTCTGCTTGCACTTCTGCTGTGGGCTCACTTGTGGAGATGAGACCGGTGACTTCTTTTTCCTAGTCATTTTCCTGGGATGCAGCTCAGGAGCTTACCAAGTTAGTGGCTAAATATCTTTATCTGGTTTTTTGTCATCGAAACACATTGCAGCCGTCTGATCTCCCTGGAGACCTAGAGATGTAATGTTAGACTGCTTTGCCTCTTTCATCTGAAAAATGTTTTGTGTCACTGGGAAGGTGGTAATTCTGTATTGATTTGCTATGGATGTTTGTATGTGATGCCAATAAAAGGTTTGAGAATTGAAAAATTCAACACAATGGCCCCCAAGGTGCAGGTGGCAGTTTCGTTGATATTGGGCCACTGGGTGCCATTTTTAATCACAATGGTGAACCAAAACATCACTTTTGTGTGACTTTGTCCATTTTTTGCCACCTGTCAAAGCACCTTCACACAGAGCTACAATTCTCAGAGTGGTTTAAGAGTCATTCCCTCTTCCCATGGAATTCTGGGAAATGCAACTCTAGAAAGACCAAATGGAGCAAACAGCACGCAGATCTAGTGGTGGGAGGAAAAAATCCTTAAATAAGAGACACGGGGAAATGATTAATGGACTTCAATGTCTGTACACTAATGCGCAAAGCATGGGAAATAAACAAGATGAGCTTGAGCTCTTGGTACAGCAAACTAAATATGACATAATAGACATCACTGAAACCTGGTGGGATAAGTCCCACGACTAGAATGTAAAAATGGGGGGATACAATCTATTTCAGAGAAACAGACCAGACAAGAAAGGAGGAGGAGTGGCGTTATATGTCAGGGATGTGTATACCTGTGAAGAGATCCAAGATTTAGAACCTCAAAGCCAAAGTGAGAGCATTTGGGTCAAAATTAAGGAAGAGAAGAATAACAGTGACCTCATTGTGGGAGTTTACTATAGATCCCCAAGCCAAACGGAGGACATAGATGATGCCTTCCTGGAACAGATGGCCAAGCATGCAAAAGGAAGGGAGATAGTAGTAATGGGGGATTTCAATTACCCGGATATTTGTTGGATGTCAAACTCAGCCAAGAGCATAAGGTCAAACAGATTCCTCACTGGCCTTGCAGACAACTTCATTGTCCAGAAAGTGGGAGAAGCAACAAGAGGAACAGCCATTTTAGATCTGGTCCTAACCAATGTTGATGACCTGGTTAGTGGGGTAGAAGTGGAAGGATCATTAGGTGCGAGTGATCATGCTCTTCTGAAGTTTACTATACAGCGGACAGGAGCAGCCAAGCATACCAGGACTCAATTTCTTGACTTTAAGAAAGCCGACTTCATAAAACTTAGGGAAGTGCTGGGTGAGATCCCATGGACAGTAATACTAAAAGGAAAGGGAGTTCATGATGGCTGGGAGTTTGTTAAGAGGGAGATAGTAAAAGCACATCAGGCAATACCAATGAGATGGAAACATGGAAGGTGCCTAAAGAAGCCAGGGTGGCTATCTAAAGAACTTTTAACTGAGTCAAGATTAAAAAAGGATGTGTACAAAAAATGGAAAAGGGGGAAACCACCAAAGAGGAATTCAAACAAATAGCCAGCACGTGTAGACACAAAGTCAGAAAAGCTAAAGCACAGAATGAACTCAGGCTTGCTAGAGAGGTTAAAAGCAACAAAAAAGGCTTTTATGGGTATGTTCGTAGCAAAAGGAAGAACAAAGAAACAGTGGGGTCACTCAGAGGAGAAGATGGTGAAATGCAAACAGAGGACACAGAAAGGGCTGAACTCCTCAATGCCTTCTTTGCCTCAGTCTTCTCCGATAAAGAAAACAATGTCCAACCTGAAGAATTTGAAGCAAATGATTCAGCAAAGGAAACACAGCCCAGAATAACTAAGGAGATAGTACAAGAATACTTGGCTAGTTTAGATGTATTCAAGTCTCCAGGGCCAGATGAACTGCATCCAAGAGTATTAAAAGAACTGGCAGATGTGATCTCAGAACCACTGGCAGTCATCTTTGAGAATTCCTGGAGAACAGGCGAAGTCCCGGCAGACTGGAGGAGGGCAAATGTTGTCCCTATTTTCAAAAAGGGGAAAAGAGAGGACCCAAATAATTACCGCCCAGTCAGTCTGACATCAATACCAGGGAAGATTCTGGAGCAGATCATTAAGCAAACAGTTTGTGAGCACCTAGAAAGGAATGCTGTGATCACCAATAGTCAGCATGGATTTCTGAAAAATAAGTCATGTCAGACTAACCTGATCTCGTTTTTTGACAGAATTACAAGCCTGGTAGATGAAGGGAACACAGTGGATGTAGCCTACCTTGATTTCAGCAAGGCATTTGACAAGGTGCCCCATGATATTCTTGTAAAGAAGCAGGTAAAATGCGGTCTTGACTATGCTACCACTCAGTGGATTTGTAACTGGCTGACTGACCGAACCCAAAGGGTGCTCATCAATGGTTCCTCTTCATCCTTGAGAAGAGTGACTAGTGGGGTGCCACAGGGTTCTGTCATGGGCCCGGTCTTATTCAACATATATATCAACGACTTGGATGGACTCAAGGGCATCCTGATCAAATTTGCAGATGACACCAAACTGGGAGGGGTGGCTAACACCCCAGAGGACAGGATCACACTTCAAAACGACCTTGACAGATTAGAGAACTGGGCCAAAACAAACAAGATGAATTTTAACAGGGAGAAATGTAAAGTATTGCACTTGGGCAAAAAAAATGAGAGGCACAAATACAAGATGGGTGGCACCTGGCTTGAGAGCACTACATGTGAAAAGGATCTAGGAGTCTTGGTTGACCACAAACTTGACATGAGCCAACAGTGTGACGCGGCAGCTAAAAAAGCCAATGCAATTCTGGGCCTCATCAATAGGAGTATAGCGTCTAGATCAAGGGAAGTAATAGTGCCACTGTATTCTGCTCTGGTCAGACCTCACCTGGAGTACTGTGTCCAGTTCTGGGCACCACAGTTCAAGAAGGACACTGACAAACTGGAACGTGTCCAGAGGAGGGCAACCAAAATGGTCAAAGGCCTGGAAACGATGCCTTATGAGGAACGGCTAAGGGAGCTGGGCATGTTTAGCCTGGAGAAGAGGAGGTTAAGGGGTGATATGATAGCCATGTTCAAATATATAAAAGGATGTCACATAGAGGAGGGAGAAAGGTTGTTTTCTGCTGCTCCAGAGAAGCGGACACGGAGCAATGGATCCAAACTACAAGAAAGAAGATTCCACCTAAACATTAGGAAGAACTTCCTGACAGTAAGAGCTGCTTGACAGTGGAATTTGCTGCCAAGGAGTGTGGTGGAGTCTCCTTTTTTGGAGGTCTTTAAGCAGAGGCTTGACAACCATATGTCAGGAGTGCTCTGATGGTGTTTCCTGCTTGGCAGGGGGTTGGACTCGATGGCCCTTGTGGTCTCTTCCAACTCTATGATTCTATGATTCTATGAAAAAAATAGGAGTCTCAGCATCCTTGGAAACTACAGTTCCCATAATGCTTTGGGCTGTTTAAAGTTGCATAATACAGACTTGAAGGTACATTGCAGACAAGAGAGCTGAGAGGAGGCAAACTTTCTGATTTCATTCCTGAAGTACCCAGAGAGCCACGTAGCTGGTTCATGTTTCTCTTATTTGTTCTAGCATTAGAGTTATTAATATTTGCTGTGCATCAGACAAAGCAGTCAAGAAATAAAGTTTGGGCCTGGGGAATCTAAATTACTTTTGTACACTGATGACATTTTGTTCGGTGAACAAATTTCTTCCCTCAATTTATCCACTCAGTCCTTTAACAGATCACTTTGGCAGCATCCTTGGATATGAAATTAATTGGCCCATGACAGTGTTCTTCCCCATTTCACAGGGTGACTGGCATTTCTATCTTGTTTTGTCTTAGAGGTTGCCTCAGATAAGATTAAATATCCAGCAATACAGTTAACCCCCAGGTTGAACTATTTAGTTCCAAAAAAACACTTTGAACTCCTAATTATTCCCATAATATTGAACACAGGGAAGATTGCATTTATCATTACTCAGGGAAGTTAATCTAGTAAAAACAAGGCTGGATAACACAATTTGATTATCTTACACATATTACCATTCCCACTTGATTTGCCAAATATCTCCTGTGGGGGGGAAAGAGGAAGTTGCTCAAGTAGCATAAATAACATTCGCTTTCCATGCAACAAACTGTAGATGATCACATGAAAAATGTGTGAAGATCACATGATGTCTACCACGGGCATCGACTGCAGAACTCAATAACTATAGATCACATGAAGATTACATTTCATAAAATCAGTTATATACAGAGGATCACATGAAGAGCTTGTGCAGCCTCCCCAACATATCTTTAGATTTTACAGTATGGGCTTGTAATAACCCCCTCCTATAGCAAAGCTGTGAGGAGTTCAGAAGTTTTGTGTCCAATAACAGTTAACCATAGTTTAGTGTTACATCAGAACACACTAAACTGTGTTTAATAAGTTTGATGAAACAAATGAACTTCATCATTCATGGTTTGAAATCCAGCTAAGCCACAGTAAAAACTTCCAAACTATTCCTTCCAGTTGCAATGGAAAAAAGAGAAGAAGGTGAGGTTCACCTAGATTCATTCCGGTCTTCATAAATCATAGCTTAATTTCAGACATTATTTTTACACAATCACTTATACTACTTTAAAGAGGTGTTTTGTTTATTTACTCTATTTTTAACAGTGGATCAGATTATTTTGAATTATCATTGAATTCATTAATCACTTTACACCCAGACCTCTATGGAACGTACAGAAATTCGTGTAAAAGTTTCGAAAGAATCAAGTCTTGCTATGAAATAAGTTCAACAGAAACAGCATAGAAGCCATAAAAGTAAAACTGCTGTGAAGTCCCCACCACCACCTACAAGCACAATCACCATAAAATTGCTCAAAGCAAGAGATGCTGGCATTAGCTGAAGAGCACAAGAAAGGATATGCATATGCTACTCCAACCACAAACCTAGGCTCAAAAACAAAGGCCTCTCTGCACTATATATTTAAAGCACTACCAAACCACTTTAAAGAATCATGGCTTTCCTTAAAGAATCCTGGGAACTGTAGTTTCAGACCTTCCAAGTGTCTCTGTTTTCCAAGGACGTCCCTGATTTAGAGAAGGCTTCATGGTTTCTGATTTGATCCCGGAATGACCCAGTTTCCTTAGGATGTAGAATCATAGAATAGAATAGAATAGAATAGAATAGAATAGAATAGAATAGAATAGAATCATAGAATCATAGAGTTGGAAGAGACCACAAGGGCCATCGAGTCCAACCCCCTGCCAAGCAGGAAATGTCCCTATTTCCATTGGAGAAATGTTGGAAGGTATTGAATTATCCAACCCCTGAGCCATCTGAAGGCAATCCTATATAGGGAGGGTGTTTGTTTTATGCTTAATGTTTTATTATGTATTCATATAAGTTGGAAGCTGCCCAGAGTGGCTGGGGCAACCCAGTAAGATGTGTGGCATATAAATAGTAAAATTGTTGGGGCTTCCCTGTTTTCATCAGAGAAATGCTGGAGGGTATGTGGTTTGTTAAAGCTGCTGAGAGTTGCTAGAAGACCCTTATTCCCTCTCACAGAGCTACAGTTCTCAGTGGCCATCCTTCTTCCCATAGGCTACTGCAAGCTATATCTATTCAGATATGCATATAGCTGGGCTACTAGGCTGACAGAAGGCACTCCACAAAATGGAGACCATTGTGCTTTCAATGGATCCAAGAAGATCCCCCAAGTTACAAACTTGATCAATTAGGGGGACTCCAGGCCCCTCCAGAACAAATTCAATTCCTGGCACAATGTCTACAGCATAGGCTGCAGGTGATTCTACCAGTTTTTCCTACTTCCCAGGAAACCCTGGGAATTGCAACCCTACAAGGGAGGCGAAAGATCTCTAACAGAAAATCAGCACCTTTGCCAAACTATAATTCCTAGAATTCTTTGGGGAATGCCATTATAATTAAAGCTTGTAGTGTAGATACCAGAAAATTCACATGGCATGCTAATGTTTGAGTTTAGATAAGAAAAAGTCGACACAATGGCAACAATAGATGTTTTATTTCTCTGAGGTTAAGACAAATACAATAACGTGCATGACATTGAAATTAATCTGGACATTTCATTCATTATTTGTGTTAGAAAAATCTACTCTGTGCCCCAGAAGAGCTTAAACTCCTATTTCTTGTTTCTTATCATGAACCAGCTAGGTCTTTGAGATTCAGAATGTGCTGGCAGAATCTCTTTTTTCTCTCCCTTTGCACATAGCACATGGTGGCAGCTTCATTTTCAATTATGCTTCTCATTTTTTCATGCAAGAAGCCTGTTTGAGGCACCAGGAATTCAGCACTGTTTCCCAGAAATATAGATAAGGGTACCTTGGCATTCAGGACTTCCAGAGATCGACAAGTTGAGGCTGCAGCCTCATTTCATGGAGGTAGCATAGAGGGGGGAAATAAAGAGAAACATTCTCTCTTTAAATCCTTAAGAGAGAAGAAGAGTGATGAGTGCTGATCTTCTTAGGGGGGGAAAACAATCTATTCCCTAAGCAAAGTTTGTTAGCTTTTTAGCACCAGGGAAAGACATTTAAAAAGTGCTGTTTAACACCTTTTAGTTGTGCTACTATCTTATACTGCTTTTAAAAGTTATATACAGTGGTACCTCGGGTTACAGACACTTCAGGTTACAGACGTTTCAGGTAACAGACTCTGCTAACCCAGAAATAGTACCTCGGGTTAAGAACTTTACTTCAGGATGAGAACAGAAATTGTGCGGTGGTGGCGCGGCAGCAGCGGGAGGCCCCATTAGCTAAAGTGGTACCTCAGGTTAAGAACAGTTTCAGGTTAAGAACGGACCTCCAGAACGAATTAAGTTCTTAACCCAAGGTACCACTGTAGTGTAAATTTCCCCACCACAAAAAATGTTCCCATACCTCCCCAATCTCCAAGCAGTGTGGGATTCCAAGGGTTCCAGGCACTTACCCAGGGTCCAGTTTCTTCAGAATGAGGGACAGTAGAGACTGTGGAGTCTTTATGATATATGGTTTATTTACACAAATATAGAATCGGAGGTCTTGCTTCTTCCATAGTCTCAATCTCCGTCTTGGAATCCAGCCAAAGTCAAGCATGGCTCTGACTCCCAGCTTGTGCCTGCATCTAACCCAGCACACACAACTCTACTCCAGGTTTTGGCTTTTTTTTACTACCAGCCAGGTGAGGGAGTGGGGCAGGAGCCCAACCATTTGCCCTCTGGCAAAGAGCAGCTTCCCTTGTTAGACTAACAACCAGGGGTGTAAGAAGTGGGGAGCAGAGGGTGCCACTCGGGGGTGGTGACAAGATGGCCCCTGCCTCCCCCCCAGCTGTAGAGCGACCGAGGGTGCATGCAGTCCGTATGGGCGCTGCTCACGCAGCGTCCGTATGGGCTGCCTCTTGCACAGTGACCGTATGGGCTACTGCTCGCATGCACCATCCGTACGGGTGTCCGTACAGGGTGCGTCTTGCATGGTGACGGTATGGGACCGCACTCCATACGGGATGCCACACATGCACACTCCGTACAGGCTGCCCCACCCCTGGTGCCAGAGAGGGTTCCTTTGCCACTGCTAACAACCATACTTGTGGCCCTGGCTGGGCTAATTCAACCATGGATCCGGCATTAGATTCTAACCCTTGATGGATTCAGGACCCCAGGAATTACATGGGACTCAGGCAGTGCTCTTCTTCTAGAAAAAAAGGTGCCACCACTGCGTACCCTTGAGTACCCCCAGGAAAAAAGCACTGGACTCAGGTATCATGCAGACTAATGCCACCACCAGCACCCTGCCACACAATATTTATATTTAAGGACAGAATGAAATGTTATAGTAAATAAATTCATAACACACATGCATGGCTTGGAGATGACCAATACTGTACATGGTGATGTGAGTTCGGCTCGTCAACTGAACTACCAAAATTCATTCTGGTCTCTTTTTGTGCCTTTAACACCAACTTGACATGTGGACATTCGTGAATGATAATAATGTCTTCTAAAGGTTGCATTGTTACTTATCTCCTTGGCTCAGGGGCCACATAACTCCACACCCTCCAACATTTCTCTGATGAAAACAGGGACATCCTAAGGTAAAGCGGGACATTCCAGGATCAAATAAAAAGCTAGGCTGGCTTCTGTAAATCCAGGACTGTCCCTGTAAAATAGGGACACTTGGAGGGTCTGCAAGCATTCCATGATCAGAACTTCTGAAATCTTTTTACTTTTTACAAAAAAGAATAATGGGATTCTGGGGGCCTAACCCTTTACTCGTGATCCAAATCACTCCCAAAGCTGCTGTTAATCACAGAGAACTGAAGGAATGGTCTCGAGCGCTTTTAAGTTTTCCCTTCTTTATATTTTCTCTTCTGTGGCAATTAGCAGCTTCAGGAGACATGACTTTAATAAGGACATTGGGACAAGGGAAAGAGAGCTTATTCTCCCTCTCCCCATTCAGAATCAGGGGCCCTATTTGGTTGAACTTTGTAATACTGGGACTTCTAGTCACAGAATCTGCACATTTGACCTAGATATTTTAACAAAGATATGTAGACCTTTCTAATTTTTTACACACATACACACACACACCCCATAACTGGAAAAAATAAAAGGGGGCACTCCAGAGAAGCCAAATCCCTACCCTAATTAATCTATAAACCTAAGACTGATTAACCTGATGGCTTAATTAAACTCTACAATGAAAACACAAACAAACAATCTAGTTGAATTCTCATGAGTGATTTAGTTAAAAAAACACCCAGAAAATCTGCAAGTCTGCAGCTATTAATCCATCTCTAATTAACTGTTTCAGAACCCTAGGTTACTATTACAGAAGCAACATTAAAATGAATTTTTCACTGTTTCACTTGAACATAAGGTGTTCAGATGTAGCAGGCACAAATGAATTCTCCTAGATCACTTTTAGAAGTCTGTGGTTATTCATTTGTGATCTGCAACTTGAATGTTTGGAGAAACCTGGATTCCTACCAACAGTTGTCATTTTTTATGTATTACATCTCTCTTCCTCTAGAGTTCAGAACAGCCAGTGTTGCCATTAGGTAATTACGGACCCCCAACTTAATCAGGGTGGGCAGAAGTGGGGTAGAAAGTCATGTGTATTATTTCAGTTATGAAGCATCCTCTTCTTTCCCTCCACCCCATTCCATGCTTTACAACTGCTTCTACATTCCCAATATGCTACAGGAAGCAGAGTTTGCAAACTCTGAGTACATGCTGCTGCACATTTTAATAGCTTGTTTAATTCTGCCACCACAGTGGCAGAAATAAAGTAGTGTTTGCTTCTTCTGCCCAGGGATTAAGCACCAGAGGTCTTTTTTTTGGGGGGGGGGGTTGTAGAAAGGAGAACTGGATGTGTATGAACTTGAACAGGAATGTATTTTGTGGTTTTATATTTTAATTTTATTTTGTAAACCACCCTGAGACCACCGAGAGTGGTATATAAATGAAAACATAAATAAACAAACATATTTTAAAAGTAAAAATATGAACATCAGTTGCTGTGTGCATCAAGTGTGCAAGAACTGACAAGAACAAGGAGAAGGAACAGCAGGCTAGTAGCATCCATTTGCCTTGCCCTCTCCCACTTGGGCACTGGTGCAGATTGGGCCCAGAGGGAGAGGATGAGCATATGGAGTAGGGCCCACTGAGAGCATCTTGCCCAGGGACCTTCCATAATGTGGAACCAACTCTGCCTACATTGCAGTCATATGCTAAATTACAATCCATGCAATTAGCATTCTGAGAATAAAATGTTAGGGTAGAGAAAGAAAGGGTATACCAGTAAAACCAGGATAAGCCAGTTCTGAACCTAACAACATGGGTTGTGCTCAATCAATGGTGTTATGGAATAGGCTAGCAGAACTTCTGCTCCTTTTTTGTCTCATGTCTTAGAGCAGAGATAAAGCTTTCAAACTGGCCAGGGTTAAGGTTGCTAGCTACTGGCAGCAGAAATTGCTGGTTTGTTTGTTGCAGTACCTTGCATTTGGGAGTTCAAATTGCCGCAGTCCTATAATGACTCTATAAACAAAAGGCATTACATCACTAATCCTATCCTCCCCACCACAGTCTTTTTATATATATAAAAAAATGGCTTCAAAGACTTTTGCTTCAATAAAAACTTCCTGTAAGTATTAAATCTGGATTTGGAAACTTGAAACAAATAGCTTTTATCTATACTGAAGACAGAATCTTGTCACAAGGACTCAAAGGACCATTTTATATAAGTTTGAAATGTGGCTTCAGATTCTTCCAGACAACGACTCATAAGAAGCGAACAATTTCAGCCTTGCTCAGAACTAATGAAAGTACACTGGTAACCCCCTTGGGAGGTTTAGAGCATTCTCAGTTCTGGAGCACATTTGTGAGATGTGGCTGAAATGCTGTCAGATTTATGGAAATGTCAATTTCACATACATATTGTCAAAATGTTTATTAATATCAGGCAAGTGCAAGATACTTGGGCTTCTGTTAGTTTAATAATTGCATTTCACAACATCTACTATTGTTTGATTATATAGGCATCTATTAAGTGAATTGCAGTCCAAATTGCTGGAAATTGGTGTCGTGAGGTAATCAGAGAACTAGATTTGACCAGAGAGGCCTGTGTTTGAATCCTTGGCCAACCATGAAGCACACTGGGTCCTCTTGGATCAGTCACATACTCTTAACCTAACAAGGCTCTGGTGAGAATAAAAAAGGGTAAATTCAACATATGAGTTTTTGGGGAAAGAGTGGGGTGCACCTGGAAACAACTCTGAACATCCTAGTTGTGTAGAAGAGTTGGTTTATAAATGGTTATACAACTAAATAAAACCTAAGCCTGTTTACTCAAAAGTAAACTCTGTTGCACTCAATGGGTCTTACTCCTAGTTCATGCACTTTGTGTGAGCATTATTTATCATAGAGAAGGAATGCATTAAGAATGAATATTCAGGGACTTTCATGTCATGTTCCCACATCCATCTCCTAAACACAAAAAAAACCCTCACATCTATGAAACACTAAAATTATTGGCCAGTGAAATTCTCGTAGGGGGAAATACTACTAGAATTATTAGCCAAGATCCAGCATGATATGCAACTAAGTCCATATGCTTCAATAAACTTTAATTTGTCTCTGGACACCTTATTGCAAATCATATTTGGAACTAAGTGAACATTTGTTGGTGGAGCATGGATGTGTCTGTTATTTTAAGATAAAAAGGGGTGCGGAGAGCATCTCACTAGGCACATAGAGGTGCTGAAGGTTACATAAAGCAGCTCTCTGGATTCAATCTGTTGGTGTGATGTGGTTGAGAAATGAACTTTGAATGGATATTGTTTTCATTCCCCCAAAGAAGGGGAGTCTGGCTTGGACCTCTGTACACTTTCAAAGTGCATGACTTCCCCCATAGAATCCTAGAGACTGTAGCTTGTTATGGGTACTGGGAACTGTAGCTCTGTTAAGTGTAAGCTACAGTTCCCATGAGTCTATGGGGAAAGCCATGTGCTTCAAATGTACACTAAATATATAGTGTGTACACACCCACATTCTTGCCATCCATTTAGAACACACTCCAAAACTACCCCACCCACCTGAACATAGTGACTACTTTAATTATTGTTATATTATTATTATTACCATTATTATTATTATTATTATTATTATTATTATTATTATTACTACCACCTATTAGGCCCTTGGGCTAGGTTGTTAGTCATTATTACTGGTTTGGGGTCAGCCCAGTCTCCTCTGTCTGCCCTGAACATAGTGACTACTTTAATTATTGTTATATTATTATTATTATTACCTATATTATTATTATTATTATTATTATTATTATTATTATTATTATTACTACTACTACTACTACTACTACTACTACTACTACTACCTATTAAGCCCTTGGGCTAGGTTGTTAGTCATTATTACTGGTTTGGGGTCAGCCCAGTCTCCTCTGTCTGCCCTATAGATCAACATTGCCCTCTCCCACCTCACACAGGCATAAGTGTAGGCAATTCATTTGTTCTGATGAGGTCATGGAACTTGTCTTTCACCCTTTCAAACTCTGTTATAGCTTCTTGAATAATTAAAATGTTGCTAGTGTTGGCATTTTGGGGGCTCTAAATCATACAGATCTCTTCCTGGTTCCTTCTTCCAAATAATGTGCATTACAATTCATATTTAATGTAAGACAATTTCAACAGCTTTGGTTTCTCTAGTGGCTGAGACTGCCTTCCTAGCTTCTGAATTCCTTGCATTTTGCAGCTAGACAAAAAGGCAATTTGGAATTGCACTTGGTTTGCAGCTGCATGGCAAGCAGCCATTCAGATTTACAAGAAATAATAAGAGCAGTGTGATATTTTAATTAGCTGCTGCAGTGTGCACTGGAAATTTCTGAAGATTCTTCAGTTTGGTGAGAGTGAGATATTCCTAAAGTTTTATATTATATATAGATAGATAAATAGATAGTTCAGGTCTTTCCCCTTCCCTTTTTTATTTATTTAAAAAAATGTTTTTAGTCTTCAATGCTTAACACACTTAACTGACAGCAAAACCCACTGGGCTAGATCCAGCAAGTCATACTGAGAGACGATCCACTGAAATCAATGAACATGACTAACATGCATCTACATCCCTTCCAACACTTTGAAGCCAAAATCTGGGATGCCATCTTCCTGGACATGGCTGTTCCACTTCCCAAAAAAGTGCTTTCTCGGGCACAGCACTGAAAAATGTGTATTTTAGGGCACCACACAAGATCGTTGCCCTGGGGAAAAAGCTTTCTTGAGGAGAAATCATGTGAGATCATGGCAACCAAAATTGCCACTATATTCTCTCTCTCTCTCTCTCTCTCTCTCTCTCTCTCTCTCTCTCTCTCACACACACACACACACACACACACACACACCAACAGCAGCTCATCAGCACCAGTCTCTTTCCAGAAATGACCTGAAAACCAGCACAACTCTCTGAGAGCATTGTGGTCCTGCTGGCTGATGTCTGTTGATATGGCTCCTACATTGTGGGTTAAATGCAGCCTCCAGACACTCCTCAGTGCTCCTTTTGAAACAGTCCGATTCATTTATATTGCAAGGGCGAGTAGCAGAGGCCTGCTGCTGAACACAGAGAACAAATGGGAAGACAAACAGTGGCAAAAAGAAACACCAGCAGACAATAACAAGGACCAAAGAAAAGGGGGTATTTCAAGGATCTTCAGATATCCAAAGGGCTGTCATAGCTGCCATATGGAGGATGGAGCAAGCTTCTTTTCTCCTGCTCGGGAGGGTAGGACTCGAACCAATGGATTCAGGTTACAAGGAATGAGATTTGGACTAAACCAGTTGGATGCAGACGAATGGTGGAAGGAACCTCTGAGGGAAGAAGGCTCAGAGCCCAGGCATTGGTGGTGGACAGTGATGAGTGGGCAGAGGAAGAAGAGGGGAAAGAATGGGAATACAAGGTGTTGAAAGCTGAAAAGGTAAAAGGGCTTAGTGAGCTGGGAGAGAAAAATCAAGAAACTGAAGCTAAAGCTGGCAAGTGGGATGGGGGGAGGTCAAGAGTCAGGCTAGGGAAGGTCTCCTTGTCCTGCTGTGACAAGTCCACCTCCTTTCCCATCTCCCAGAACCAGGAGAGGTATGAAGCAGGGGAAGCAAAGGCAGGCACACAGGCACAGTCTCTAGTTGCTTGGAAAAAGCCCTGGAGAGGAGGAGACACAGACAGCTGTGGGGACCTTCAGTCTTGGCAACTGATTTAATGGGGAAAGACCCACTGGGAATGAGCTGCTCTACTCATTAGGTCTGACACTCAGCAAAATCTATGGAGATAATGTTTATGCTAATAGTTAAGTCCAACTTTCGACTATGTGGTTACTGACCAGAACTCTCTGTGACACCAGCAGAGCTTCCTCTCCTTCTGGGTGGCCTATGCTGACAGGCTGCAGCCTTCCTGGATGCCAAGCGAGAATTTTACCAGTTGTACCTGCTGTAGCCAGGTACAACCAGTTGTACCTGCTGTAGTTGTACCTCGCTGGATGCCAAGCGAGAATTTTACCAGTTGTACCTGCTGTAGCCAGGGACCTTCTGCATGCCACGCAGGTACACCTTCCGCCCCACACTTATGGGCTTCACAGCGACACACAGCCAAGGTACCAGGCTAAGAATACACTTGCCTCTGTCTGCCCCAGAAGCAGAGGGATCAGGCTGTCCTACCCAGCCAGATGCTAGCCCTGGAGGTGGGTCAAGGGCAGAAGGATGGCAGGAAGCACAGATTTTTAAGGAAGAGGCTATGGGAAGGCAGTGCACACCTGGAGGGTGATCTCTGCATTGCCCATCCACTTCTGCTGGCACTTGTCATGCTCTATGATCATTGTGCAGTAAGCCTGCTGCAGCTGCCAAAAAAGATGAGCAGTCACACCCTTGTTCACAGTGTAGATTTTTATTCCCCTCTTTTTCCCAGTCTAGAGTTCACTCCTTCTTCCCTGACCAGAAGGGAAGGCACCACTTTGTGGTTTGCTTTAGGTTCCAACATGTCTTGTGCCAGCCCTGAAGAATACCTTATGGCATTAGGAAGCAGCTGGCATGCAGGTGACTTATCATTCTGAGCACTTATTGCCCATGCCAAGACTGAGCTGCTCATAGATTGCCTCTCCCTGCTTGTTCACCTGCTGAACCATCCACTTGCCTGCAAACCGACAGCCCCAGTATCAGCTACGTAAAGCTCATGAGAGAAGACTCCATAGTTACCTCTCCCCATAGACCTGCTTATATTTAAACAGTTGTGCTTATATAGTTTACCAGACAATTACAGGGAATACATGGCTTTAAGGTGCTCAGACTCGTTCCTCAGACGTGTACTTTAACTGATGACTACCCTGTTAACTATTTTTCAAACCAGACTTCTAGCATTCCCATAATTATGTTCTTGGTGCTTAAGTGCATTCCATCAATATTTAATGACAATGCTGGATTTTTATCATATGCTACATCACGCTTTTTTCTGATTGAGTCAAACACTCCAAACAAACAAACATGTTCACATTTCTGAAAAACAAAGCGTCCCTGTTAATGACAAGCATTTTTCATCGTTAGCCGAAATTTGCCAAGTAAATGAAAATACTTCAAGTACCACTTTGTGCTCCAAACAGGTTTTTAATCAATAAATGCAAATCCTACCAAACTACCCACTGGGGCCAAACCTGCTCTCTAAAAATTCTCTGTGGTGGCCTGATCAACTGCTAGAGGAGGAAGCAGCAGCAAGGACCTTGAAACTGTTCAAATACCTTGGCAACTCAAAACAGGAATTACACACACAACACCTTTCTAATAGAAAGGAAAGTCTGTAACTATCGTCCCAAGCCTAGTGGAGATGTCATGGAGGGGATGGTCAGATCTTGAGCAGGAATGGGAAAAGAAGAAGAAGAAGAAGAAGAAGAAGAAGAAGAAGAAGAAGAAGAAGAAGAAGAAGAAGAAGAGTAGTAGTAGTAGTAGTAGTAGTAGTAGTAGTTTGGACTTGATATCCTGCTTTATCACTACCTGAAGGAGTTTCAAAGCGGCCAACATTCTCCTTTCCCTTTCTCGCTCGCAACAAACACTCTGTGAGGTGAGTGGGGCTGAGAGACTTCAGAGAAGTGTGACTGGCCCAAGGTCACCCAGCAGCTGCATGTGGAGGAGCGGGGAAACGAACCCAGTCCACCAGATTACGAGTCTACCGCTCTTAATCACTACACCACACTGGGAGCTGAAGCTGGATTACCCTGGGAAGGGTTCTAATGGGATGGAAGAAGTGCCTGAGGGATCCCGGGAGGTATCTGAGTCTGTAGAGGGGACCAGAATTTTGGGGAGTGGAAAGTTTGGGGAGTGGAGAATTGGATCCAGGGAAAGAACCAAGTGGGTTGCCAGAGGAATATTCCATCATGTGACACTGTGCACACCTAGTCAGGTACCTTCTGCTGTGGAGCTGCCTTCAGTGCCTCGCCACTATTCATATGGAATCTGGATAGCAAGCTGGATGCTGATCTGGCATTAACACCACCTCCATCTTCATGGACACAGAGATTCAACATTCGTGCAAACAGACCTTGCAGGTCCAACTCACTTGAAGGAGTGCCCTCTTGCTTTCCTAGTCTTGGAACTCCAGGTGCATGTGTGTAACTTGTATATCTTTTAGCAAGCTCCAAGGAAGATGAAGAAGGACCTTCAACAGTACAGGGGCAGGCAGTCTTTCAGGTGACAATGGCTCTGCCCACCTCCTGCTATCAGAGACAGAATGGCTCTGGATGCAAGTTGCTGAGAATCACATATTTGGCTGTCTTTGGCAGCTACCACATCAAATCTTGCAACAACTGCAAAAGCTGTTCTGTTACAAAAAAAAAGAGTCAATTATTTGCAGTTGACTTTCTACTCAAGAGGTGGGTCTAAACATTTATTTTGGATCGCAAAGAAGGTTGGACAATAACATAAACAATGCAGCACATCCAAATTATAGGTGTAGGTGCAAATTAATGTTGGCATTCTGAGGGAAAGCCACTTGCAAGCAAAGAAGGGTGGGGAGGAGAAGGGGAAGAAGCCCCAAGCCCCAATTCAAGAGATCTGAGGCTTGAGCCCCCAGGGGCATCTCCTAATAATACACGTGTTCCATGAAAAAAAAAACTTGAAAAGCCAGTTCTCTCAACTTCTCTGACACCTGGTAGAGCTTGAAAGCATATGCTTCCCCCCCAAAAAAAAAGTCTTTAAAAATTAAAAATTGAAAAAAATAAAATGGAGTAATTGATGCTAACTCTCTGGAGACAATAGTTTCTTGCAGCTTTGGTTAGTGATTATTATTTCTGATGTAAAAGCAGGCATTGTTAAAATATAATCCCAGCCATCTGTCTGCCAAAATTAGTTAAGCAATGTACAAGCCTCATTTTCAAGTGTGTGTGTGTGTTTGTTTGTTTGCTTGATTTGTTTTTCATTTTTTTATTTGAGTATGATGTAGTCCTTTGAGAATGAGAAACTAGAAGAGGTAGAGATGTAAGGTATGCCTGAAATGTAGCAAGTCCGCTCATCCTTTCAGTGCGGTGGTGTTGCCAGATGGCAGAGGCTCCACTTAGGCCCCGACAAGGGAATCATAGCATCGGTGCCCCGTCTGGTTATCAGGAACCACATCCTGGCCAGCATCCTGGTTTGGCAAATGGGAATGCAGGCTTGGAAATGGGATGGGCTAGGGGGCAGAGCTGACAGAGCAGAAAGGTTTCCCTTGGGTCCACTCCCTGGCCTTTTAAATGGCCCTCACCTGGGGCCCTATCTGCTTTTTCTTTGTTGGGTTCCCCAGCCACCCACCCTAGGTTCAAGCTGATAGTCAAGGATTTTTGATGGTTGCCATTTTATGGGGCCGGGTAGGAATTTGTCCACTGGGCAAATTGGCTCCAACAAAGTGGTTTTGCCTACCTCATAGTAATCGTCACAACTGGGTTGGGCATTGGGGTAATCCTTTGTCTTGGATGAAGGGGAGGTTGTAGTCTCCGCCTGCCCCTCCAAACGCTGGGGTATCCTGTTAAAGCAGTGGTTCTCAACCTGTGGGTCCCCAGATGTTGTTGGACTACAACTCCCATCATCCCTGAGCTCTGGCCTTGCTAGCTAGGGGTGATGGGAGTTGTAGTCCAGCAACATCTGGGGACCCACAGGTTGAGAAAGGCTGTGTTAAAGGGAGCCAGGGGGAGTGGCCATGTCCGTGTGCCCAGCGGAGCCAGGGCCGATGACACTCCCCCAGACGGCGGTCCCTGAGGGTGTCACCCTATTTGATGTCTTAGGAACCCCCACCTGGATTGACCACGCGTCAGTTCCGGTGGGTGGGCCAGAAGTATTTCTATTGTGCCATGTCCAAGCCAAACCTCTTTCATCTGCATTCAATAAAGTTGTGTCTTGTTTCGATCCAAACCAGTCTTAGTGGTCTTTTATTTATCTGGGGTTGGGGACTGGTGAGCACAATGCCTGGACCTGCAAGTATCCTGACATTTTGTGTTTGCAGTTCAGGGACCAGGGAGGCGGAAGCTCTAAAATGGGGGTAACTAACATGGTGCCTGTGGGTGTATTTTTAGGGGTAGCCTTGCGTGTTAAATGCGCTTTAAATGTATGGTGTGGATCCACCCAGAGAAATAGAAATGGATGTGCTTTGTGTACATCACCAGAGAGTCAGCAAAGAGTCTGAATTAAAATCCTGAAATAGAAAAGGGAAGGTGAAAGAAGCAGAGAAAAAGATCTGGTCATTGAGCCACAGTAGACAGGGTTTATGTACATTCTAAAGCTTTACACCTATCTAACCTTTTCTTGTGAATGGAATTGAAATTAGAGTCATAGGCCCCAGCAGCATATGCAATACTCGCTGTACATTGGCTTCCTAAGCTTTTCATTAAGTTTCGGATCTCTCTCACGTTGGAGGTCATCTCTGGCACCCTCCTGTGCCCACCTTGTTTTGCTGGAAAATCCATTTATCACTTTCACAAGGGTAGACTCTGCAACAAAGGATGCAGCAAAGCAGTAAGATCTTCTTAAACCAGTCATTCCCAAACTGTAATGCTGTGGCACAGCAGTTGAGTGCCGTTTATTTCATATATATGTGCCTTTTCCATCTAAATTGGCTTGATTGTCTCAAACAGAAAAGTGGCATATAAATAATAAACTGAATTAAACAGCCATTATGAGAGTGCCACAAGAATCAAATGAATTGAGTGCGCGAATTAGGGATGTTTGGCCCTCCCTAACACCCATGAGCCTTAGCCTCCATCCATCAGCATGGCCAATGATCAGGAATTATGGAGTTGCAATCCAACAATAAGTGGAGGGCTGCAGGTTCCCCAACCCTAATGTAAGGGCTCCAGAGCACACCCAGACAAAAATAGACTGCAATTGGTCCTCCCTTCCAAAGTTAAGGTGCGTAGTATCCAAGCTTGGCAAAACTATTTTGGTATCTGAAACACAGTGTGCCTTTGCAGGTGAAGTCATGCTGTTGGAAGGTTGAAGCACCTGCTGTGACTGTGGAGACAGATGCAGGAGAGATGTGTTTTGGGGCAGATAAGGGCATCTTGTTGTGCTGCTGCAGATGCACCACAGTGTTTCTTCTCATAAAGAACCTGTATTTGGAGGGTGGGTGTGGGAAGGGGGTAATGTTGGTTGGTGGGATTGTTATTTCATACCATTTTGAAAAATTATACATATATATAGGAATGGTCACAGCTGGTGAACCAACCAAAGCTGGTAGAAGGCACTCCTAGCTGCAGAGCTCAAATAATCTTCGAAGACACCCCTATGAATCACACACAGCAGTAGTCTAGTAGTTTTGTGTCCTTCTAATCAGCCTTCCCCTTACAGTTCAACTCAGATCTACCCTTTCATCCTGCACCCTAGAACAGGAAACAACATGCTACTTGAAGAATACTCTCATGAGCACCATCAGCATTCTCTTCTCCTGGCCAAACATACTCAGTTCCTTTAAATTTTGCTTTCCACACCACACCACCAACTGTCTTCACTGCCCTCCTTTGAACCTGTTCCAGTATATCTACATTTTTCTTAAAATGTGGTACCCAGACTTTGGAAACAGTGCCCCAAATGACAAGAAGAGAAGAGAATAAAATAAAGTGGAACTTCCCGTAGGGAAGAGTCATAGCTCAGTGGTAGTGGTAGTGCTTTGTAAGCAGAAGGTGATTAGTTCAAAGCCCTGGAATCTCCAGGCAGGGCTGTTGAGAGTACCTGTCAACATATACAATACTGAGATATAATACCTGGGTCTGAAATTCAGGAGAGCTGCTGCCAGTTAGTGTAGGCAATACTGAACTCGATGGACCAAAGCTCTGACTCAGTAGACAGCAGGTTCCAGTGTACATGCAATTCAAAAACTATGAAGTCACTTCGGTGCTACTAACTAATGATCGCATGTACACGGTGCTACTAACACAGCAAAAACAACGCAGGAGGCTGCAATTATGAGTTACCAGTCTCTGCAGCCACAGCAGGTGCTGTGATTCTCCAGCAGTTTGACTTCACTCCTGGAAGCACACTCCATTGTCTCTCAAGACAGATGGATACCAACAGGGTTCAACTGAGGTAACATTAAATCGCACTGGCCTTTTTTTGCAAGCAGCAACAGTGAAAACATATTATTGCACAGCTAAATTGAATCCAGCAGCTATCTGCTGTACAGGATCTGGCTGCTTAAGATTTGCAAGACACAAGCTGCCATCTATGTGCCAGTAATGAGTCCTTGAGAAGCTGCCATTTTTATCTCTCCATCATCACTCTAACACAGAGACTGTATCACAACAGTCCTTCCTTTTAGGGCAGTTTGGTGCCTAAACACATTCCAAATTACTAGACTCATTGACAGTAGATAAGTGAAGAGAAAGAAAATGATCTCCCTGCAAAAAAAAGTGGGGGGATTTGTTACTCAAACACCAAAATCAAAGTGAAATTAATGGTTTATTGCAGGGGAAATGCTGCAATTTTCCTACTGCCTAGAGGGTAGCTTTTTTGTTCTCCAAACTGTTTGATTTTGTTCTCTAAATGGTACAAGTCAGCTGCAAACTAAATACTAAACTAAACTGGAAAGCAGCTGGGCCGGCAAATAAATAACAAGGAAAGGGTTTAATCCCTGGGCAAAAAAAAAAAAAGGTCTTATAGCTCCAATGAACAGCTGGCAGCTTGATTAGTAAAACGGGATGGCTGACAACTTGTTCTTGTGGTTTGCTGTGCAAAAGAAATTCAGAATAAAGTGGGTTCCAAAGGCTTTTTGCACCTATTCACAAATTAGGCGGGCCAAATCTAGGAAGCGTAGGTATCTTCCTCCCCCTCAGTATGTGTCTGAAGAGGGCCCAGCCCCTGCAATATTGGAGGGGGGGTGCTGGCACAATGTCACAGAAGGCTGAACCAGCCTGCATGGCGTTGAGAGACTGTGTGATGTCATGTAACATGCACCCCACCCCCCAAAAAATCTTGGGGCCAACCCAGCGCCACTAACACCAATCAGCAGCCATTCCAGATTGATTTCTTGACTATATTACTGGGGCTATATGGGGAAGGGCTGTATGTAGTTCAGTGGCAGGGAATCAGCTCTGCATGTTGGAGGTCGCAGGTTCAATCCTCAGCATTTCCAGGTAGGGCTGAAACCCTGGAGAGCTGCTGCCAGTGGATATGCTGGACCATTGCCTTGTCTCAGACTGGATGAGAGCCAACAGACTGAGTTCAGTCCAGATAAGACTGAGGCACTGTTAGTGGGCAGTTCCCTAGACTAGATGGACAAGTGCTTTCCTGCTCTTGATAGGGTAATACACCCTCTGTAGGAACGGGTACTAAATTTGGATCCCTTGCTATCACTTGAAGCCCAGGTGACCTCAGTGGCTTGGAGTGCCTTCCATCAGCTTCAGCTGATGGCCCAGCTGCACCCTTACCTGGACAGGGATAGTCTAACTTCTGTTGTCTATGCTCTGGTTAGATTACTGAAATGCGTTGTATGTGTGACTGCCTCTGAAGATGGTCCAGAAGCCTCAGCTGATGGAGAATTCAGTAGCCAAGTGGCTCACTGGGGCAAAACAGTTTGAGCATAGAACACCAATCCTGGCCCACCTTGTACTAGCTGCCAATTAGTTTCTGGGCCCAATTCAAAGTGCTGGTTTTAACTTATAAAGCCTTAAACAGCTCAGGACCATAATACACTAAGGACCACCTCTTCCCATATGAACTGACCCGGACCCTGTGATCATCATCTGAGGCATTTCTTCATGTGCCTCCACCACGATAGGTCCAGAGGGTAGCAACACAAGAATGGGCTTTTTCTGCAGCCGCTCCCTGTTTGTGGAATGCTCTCCCCAGGGAGGCTTGCCTGGTGCCTTCATTACATATATTTAGGTTTCTCTTTAAATTGGCCTTTGGCTGATTAACATGCTGTGGCCTTTTAAATGTGTTTGTGGGAGGGGGTCTATTTGTATGTTTGGTTTTATTGTGTCTTTTGTGTTCTCTTTCTGTGTTCTTACTTTGTGAACCACCCTGTGATCTCTGGATTGAGGGTGGTATAGAAAATAAATGAATGAATGAATGAATGAATGAATG
This sequence comes from Podarcis bocagei, assembly GCF_964188305.1. Lineage (NCBI taxonomy): Eukaryota > Metazoa > Chordata > Lepidosauria > Squamata > Lacertidae > Podarcis > Podarcis bocagei. The sequence continues at coordinate 37,785,939 of NC_138140.1, read as the reverse complement.
AATGAATGAATGAATGAATAAATAAAGGGTGGGTCAACAGGGATTAGCCCACTCTTCCAATTTGTACCCATGTAAAAGTAACTCAAAACATCCAAGGGGATAGTGACTAACAACAGAATGAAGGCTCATCAGGTCCAGCATCCTATTCTTGCAGTGCCCAGCCAGATGCCACAATAGGAAGTTTGCAAGCAGGACCTGACTGCAACAGCCTTCTCCTCACTTGTGAGTCCCCATAACTGGATTTCTGAGGTACACTGCCTCCAACAGTGGAGGTAGAGCACAGCCATTATGACTAGTTGATAGCCAATAGCTATTGATAGCCTCATCCTCCATTAAATTGTATAAAATTCCTTTAAAGTCATCCCACTTGGTGGCCATCATTATCTCATGTGAGAGCAAATTCCATGATTTATCTAGGAATGTCATCTAGATGTCAGCCAACAAACACCAGTGCATACCCTCCAACTTTTCACAGACAGATAAGGAGCATGGTTGAATTATCTCAAATGTTCCTCCTCCTCCTCCTCTTCCTACTGCTATCCATTGCAGTTGGGACTGCTGCACTTTCTGGCTGCTATAGTCCTTTACAATCAGCTTCTACCAAATCTGAAAGTCAGAAGAGCATTTGTTCTTTCAGTTAAAGATATTATTAGGAAGCGGATTTGTCTTACAAAAGGTCCACGGTTTAAAATATACTCCAATAGCTGCAGCCTGTGAAATGGCAGTCTGTGCACAACCTGATTCCTTAGCTTCCAAGCACATGCATCCATTGTTGAGGGTCAAACAATTAGCAAAAATTGCAGGCTTGGGCCCTGATCTAGAGTGCAAAGGGCATTTAATCCTTTGCACCCCACTGTAGTCTCTCCCACCTGAACTGACTTCACCATGCCTGCTATTTTCATTGGGAAAAGCTGTCATTGGTATGATTCCCTCCCCCCATCCCTAAACCGATTAGCAGGTGGGGGTGGGGGTGGGCAGACAGTCCAGAATGGGATTGCAACAAAGGTAAAAACCCTCCAGCACCACACCAGGGTCACATTCAAAACTGGGCTCCTATTCCAGCAATTTACTTGGTAAACTCCGTTCACACGTTTCATAATGATAGAAATGATGTGTCATCCATTTTGGCCCTGGGGAGGGAGCTGATCTCTGAAAAAATGATAAGTGCAAGCAGGTCACACACAAAAAAGCAAACTACCAAAGCATCTCCAAAGGCTCCAAAGGGACAAAATAGGGACTATTAATTATATCCAACTTTGCATCTGATGAACAGGATTCTCATCCACAAAAAAGCTTGTTCTACGGTATAATTTGTGAAGTGAAGCTCCTTGCTGTTTTAGCTGTTTGGTGCAGTGTTGGGCTAGGGACTGAGAGACCAGGGTTCAAATCTCTAATTAGCCACAGAAGTACTAAACAAAATCAGGGGAAGGGCTGCAGTTCAGTGGAAGAGCATATGCTTTGCATGTAGAAGGCCCAGATTTAATCCCTGGCATCTCTAGGTAGGTGAATACTCCCTGCCTGAAACCCTGGACAGCTGCTGCTGGTATATATAGATGGACCAATGGTCTGACTAGGTATGAGGCAGCTTCCTATGTTCCTGCCTTCAGGGGCACACTTGGCCCTGTAACAGGTGCTCTAGCAAGCGAAGCAGAACTTTCATAAAGATTCCTAACTATCTAGGCTTAAATAAACAACCTCAGCTGAAGAGCAGGTCTAATTGCCTTTCAGAATTAATGAGTTATTATTTGGGGAAACTTGGAATCTCTGCAAATTAGCAGCATCAAGTAGTTCAGTTGTTCTAAAGTAATTATTGATGAAGTCCTAATGGAACAGATTGACTCCTGATGAAGCCATGAAAGGCAAGAGGCCTGTTAGGTGAGAGAAAAGGCCTGCATTCAAAGATGTAGTTGCACTACGCCAAATGGTGACGGCTTCCAATTTAGGAGCAACTATCCAAAGAACCACAGTTAAGACCAGGATGTAGCAGCTCGATGTAAGCCTCCACCGGCTTTTGTGAGTCTTCCCCACCCCCCCCACCCCAGGCTCAATTATCGCAATGTCTTTTAAACCCCATATGGGTAATTCCCACTGATTACAACATCGCCTACCGCTGAGTGCAAAGCTGATCCACTGCAGGCACCGATGTTCTTAATCTTTGCCAGCACGCTAGCTGTGTCTCACAAGGTTTTTGCATTTTCAGGTGAAAGGGAAATGAGACTTTCAAGAAGGGCTTCGATGAGTAAGTACAGTCTGAAAATGAAGAGATTATTGCTCCTTGAAGATGGTGAACAAATGGTTCAGAAAGGAGGGGCATAGTTCCTTTCTGTTGCTTGTTTCTCTTGTGGTGCTGTTATTCTATGCCTCTAATTAGAATACCAAGGATAGGGCCTCCACAGAAATGGTATCCAATTAAAAAAAGACACACACAGGGGTATCACTCTTTTATAATGAGATGTAGAACAATAGATAAGAACGCTTACAGGAAAAGCCAACCCCCCCCACCCATGTGAATAAATCCAAACATTCACGTCTGTTGGTAACAAGTTAGAAATGTAACTTTTACAGTATTTACTGGATATATAAGAGTGAGAGCCTTTCCACCCTGAAAACAACTGCAGTCAACAAAAATAAAACCTTTTTCAATGCCCCATATTAAAAGGGTATATTTAGCACTTATTTACAAATGAATAATATCCTCATATTTATACCATGCTGAATACACACTAAAAAACAACAACAAAAAACCACATGGACAAAGACTAACAATGATGTCACTCGTCACCAGTGATATCACAGGCATTAGCCAATAGGTGCCCGTGACAGTTTCACAGCCATGTTAATACAGAGTAGCTGAATGGTAGTGCACATACAAAAGGATTCAGGTTTTAATTCTCCAGGTATGGTTAGGAATCCAAGTTATCTGAAGCTCTGGGTAGCTGTTGCAAGTCAGCATATGATTGTGGACAATACTGAGCTAGACTGATCACTTGCCTGACCAATGGTCTGACATGATATGAGGTCGCCTCATATGTTCCCAAGGCAATGTCAGTACTTGTGTTGGGAAGATAAGTGCATCTCACCACCAACCTCTGGCTCTAAAGTGAATCTCTGTTTTTTTTGTTTTGTTAGCCCCAAAATGGAAAATGAGCAAAGTCCCAACTAAAGAAAAATGGCAACTTAAATTTCTGGAATATGCGCAGATTGAGAACCTAACATATAGAATAAGAGAACAAGAAGAACATACATTTAAAGAAGATTGGAAAATGTTCGTTGAATATATGGAAGAAAATTGTGTATATTTGAAAAAATGGGCAGCATTAAGATAAATTCAACAGGGTAAATAAGTTTTGATGGATGTAATAATGGAATACTGAATGGTTTAGTTTATATAAAATATGCAGGGATTTATGTTATGCAAAATGAACCATGGAAAGAGAAGAAGGGAAGTCATTGATATTTTAAGGTTGTTTAAATGAATGTTCTAAAATTTAAAATAGAAAAATAAATAAAGTGAATCTCAGATTTCTATCAACTTGGAGGGAAGAAGGTCCCTTAGAAAATGAAATACTTCTAAAATGTCTTATAAGTAGATAACATAAATTTATATATATATATATATATATATATAAACCACATTGTTAATACTCAATGTTGATAACAGCATTCATTTAACCAAAGCTGTTTATAACTCAATATCACCCAAATTGTGCATATATATATATATATATATATATGCAGGTTTTGGTGTCTTCGGGTGTCTTCCCGTGTAAGAGTTGGGGTGTCTAGGCGACGTTTCGACGAGGTCTCACTCGTCATCTTCAGGCTGGTGCTTTCGGCTTCTTGTTACTGGAACAGAGCAGGATCTCAGTGTTTGAGTTCCTATAAATACTGTTGAGGGGGTGTGGTGTATAGCCTCCAACGTTCTGGGCAGAGAGGAGGCTATACACCACACCCCCTCAACAGTATTTATAGGAACTCAAACACTGAGATCCTGCTCTGTTCCAGTAACAAGAAGCCGAAAGCACCAGCCTGAAGATGACAAGTGAGACCTCGTCGAAACGTCGCCTAGACACCCCAACTCTTACACGGGAAGACACCTGAAGACACCAAAACCTGCATTCCTGTACCCGTGAAAATCTACGAAAGCATATATATATATATATATATATATATATATATATATATATATATACTCTTCTCCACCCACCTGATACCTGTTTCTTAGTAGAGGCGCAGGTGGCTCCCACGGTAAACAGATCACAAATCACCAGGGAATTCTTTAACCCATCCCTTGTTCGTTATTCTCCTCTCTTCTCATCTAAAAAACAGAAGTAGCACAAACCTTATTAAAAAGTGCTCCAGGCAGTTTTTAGAATTAACATTTGATGCTACAGAAAACTTAGCTTCCATTAGGTTCAAGGAGTCTATTTCTTCTTATCCTTATGTTACCTTACTTCTCTTTTAACAATCCGATTACTTAAAGGGATGTATTCATTCTCATTCTGTACAGCAGTGTTCCTGTCAGCAGTTGTCACTTTTTTGCCATATAATGCATGATGTGGCATTACAGCAATCAGCTGCTCTGCTTTTATTACAGTCTTTGCATTGAGCAATCCTACTGTGGTTACTGGGTGCAAAAGGGCATTCTTCCTTTTTGCATAGCTAGACTCACCCATATTTAAACAAATGTTTGAATATGGTTAAATCCAGCTCCACGCTAAACCCTGACGGTAGAGGGGTTTCCACTAATGTTTTTGGAAAGTGTATAAAACCACTTGATCAAAAAGCTCTACAAACAAAATTGATAAATATCATGCCCGATAAAATAATGGATGAAAATGCAGCCAGAGAGTCTACATACCAATTAAAAACAAAGTTATATAAAACCATCATTATTAAAAACAAAGATGAAATCAATAACAGTTTAAACAAAAGTAGACTTGCCAAAACAAAAAATATGTTCATCATCCAAAACTATATAAAGTGAGGGTGTTTGCCTAATGACAATGACCAGATGCCATCCTTACCTGATCAATGAGACGACAGGCACCTACGTGACTATCCTGGTGGTCCCTGGACTTGGTGAGGTGGTTTCATGGCCAAGCAGGCGACCCAGGTGGAGCCAAGTTGTTGTGGTTTTCTCCTCCTCCCCCCCCCCACTGCAAAGATTCTGGGTTGCATCCAACTTACTCCCACCCAAAGTAGGCCCATTGAAATTAATGGACCTAAATCAGTCATGGCCTTTTCTGCAGTGGCTCCCCACTTGTGGAATGCTCTTGCCTGGCACCTTTGTTACATATCTTTAGGAGCCAGTCAAAAATATTCCTCTTCTCCTATGCCTTTGGCTAATTAAATAATCTATATGGCCTTTTAAATGGGGGGATAGTGAGTTTTTTGTTACTATGATATGCATTTTTAATACTGTAAGGCACCCAGTGGTCTCAGACGAAGGGCAGTTTAGAAATTCAATGAACGAATGAATGAATGAATTGTGTAAATTGGGTCTAATATGAGTAGGACTGCATTGGATACAGCCCACTGTAATCCTTGAAAGCAAGCAGCTTCACCAGCTCCTCCATGCTGCCATCCCTTTGCCTAGAACAACCAGTATTGCCCTAGAGGATAGAAGGATGAAGCTTGCACCTTCAAAAAGCAATGCAGAGCTTAATTTTCTCTGGAATCTGCTAAGCCATAAGAGGCGGTGTGGGGCAACCATTTCCCAGAACCAGCCCAGGAAATTCCATCTCCCCGACCATACGTGACTCCCCTGCCAACAACCCCACATTGGAGAATGAAACATTCCTGTGCTCTTTCCTTCTATTACGTCACAATAGATATTCCTTGTGAGAATTTGGGGGTGTTCCCAAGCTGCACAGCTTGGCAATTTTGACATTGCCCCTTAGGCTCAAAGAAGTTTAGTTTAGTTTTCCTTCCTGTTGTTTGCGGTTGGTAGTTACCATATAGGCAGGCATCAGGAGGGGCCTAGTCTGCAATCCTAGGCCTACTTACCTGGAAGTAAGCCCCACTGAATTCAATTCTGAATAGGCATGGTTGAGTTTGCAGCTTCATCTTGACTTTAACAAAGTTCAACTGCCTCATTGTTGAATTATTACACCTTCTGTTTGCATTCCTTTGCTTTGCTTCAGTCCTTCTTAAGTATGGAATCACAACATTGTGCCTGGCCTGGAAAAACCACCACTAACAGAACTGGTAGGATCTTTGCTGAGTTCTGCATCAGCTAGCCTTTGGAACACAATACAAGGGCTCCAGTTAAGACTTGTTTCTGCCTCTGCAGACTGAGTCACAGCTGCCCTGAACACTGGTTTTCCGGAAACAGATATTTGTTGATTCAAGCTCTTATTGTGCATGGACAAGGCCATTTATAGGCACATATATTCTTCTGACAAAGTCAAAACACCTTGTCTGCAGGATATGCACTGACTGCCAATTTGCTACCGGGCCAACTTTAAGACTTTGCTGGTACTGCTATATTAACTTGAGAGATTGCCTTATCACATATATACCCCCAAAAAACTTTCTCATGAACTTCAGATATCAGAAGTTCGATCCACAGTAACTGGAAGCTGGGATTCCAGTGTAGGGACAGCATCTCTTGTTGAGATTTACAAGCACACACTATTTCTGCAAACAACAGACCCCATTTTTGTTTCAATGGGCTTTTCCAGCTGGGTGAAGAAGTCCCTGCCTAAGATGCTTGATTTTTAGAAAAATCTTCATTATCATGTGGTGACATCCTGGAGACTTGAGCAGAAAGTGAGGGAACTCACGCCTGACACTGGAAGCTAGGCTGGTGAGATGAGTATACACAGTCATGTATACTCAAGCCTCCAAGCTGTCTTCAGGTACAGAAGTATTGGAGAAGTAGGGCAATGGCCAGGGTGTTGGACTAGGACATGGGAGACCAGGGTTCTAATTTGCACTCAGCCATGAAGCCCACTAGGTGGCCTTGAATCAGACACTCTCTCAGCTTAACCTACCTCACAAAGCTGTTGTGAAGATAAGATGGGGAAGGTGAGATCCATGTATGCCACCTTCAGATGCTTGGAGAAAAAGTGGGATTTAAATGTAACAACAACAACAAACCAAGTCTACGACTGGGGATCCGCAGCTCTGTGTGCAGCTGCCCTTTGTGATGAACCCCTATGATTGCAGATTAGATCATTTTCCTGGGCAGGGAAGTGTTCTCAGGTACAAAGCCAGCCAGCCAAGCTGGCACTGGGTTCTCCTAGACAGAGACGACTGTAAAAAGGCTTCCTGCTCAAGCCTTCCTGGCTTTGATGCATTTAGTATGTCCCACGGTTCTGACTTCCTGGTGCAGCTCCGGGCTCCCACTTGGCAGCTGCCTTGGGAAGCAGAAGAGTGTGACCATGTGAAACAGCAATTGGCAGGCAGGAAGACAGGCAGGCATCAGCACTCAAAAGTGGCACCTGGATTGGTCATGTCTGGGATGCATGTTAGGAAACAGGGCTCCTGCTCCTGCATGCACCACAGAATAGTACCTTCGGCACTTCAGCCTCCAGCTTGAGTCCTCAGGTTGGCCCTAGCTTCATCAATGAACAATATAATAACTTTGGTGAGCACACATTTCAAGTCTAGGTCTGAGTATGGCCACTACCAGAGGTGGACCTGTTCCCCTGCACTGGGTGCCAAGCTCAGGGGCTGCAAAAATCACCCCAGAAATCTGTAAAGGACTGTGTCAGGAAGACGACGTAAGCTTGTCTCCCACTAGTGCCTAGAATCTGGGCAGGCTGCTGAGATTTCCCTGGGGCTTGCCTAGGGCCTTCATTACATATCTTTAGGCACCAGATGAAACCATTTCTTGATAATCAGACTGCAAGAATACTTATTGCAAAGTATTGGAAGACACAAGACTTACCCACTCTGGAAGAATGGCAGATGAAAGTGATGGTCTACATGGAATTGGCGGAAATGACTGGCAGAATCCGAGACCAGGGAGAAGAGTCGGTGGAAGAAGATTGGAGGAAATTTAAAGACTATTTACAGAAATATTGCAAAATTAAGGAATGTTAGAATGATGTTGGATTGAAGTTAAGTGGTTTCTAGCTGTAATGGTTTAAAAGAATATGGAAAAATTGGATTTTTAATAGGTAAAAAATTAATGTTATAATATATTAAGATTAAAGATCAGGATAATAAGGAGGGAAAGGAATTGCTGAACTAATAAATTGAACTGGAATACAAAAAATGGAGGTATGAGGAGGTCCGGGAAACAAGTAAATGAAAGATAAGTGATGTAAAGATGGAATTATTTTTTAACTGTTTTTTATTTCCTATTTTTTCTTTTTTCTTTTTCATTATGTAATATTGTGAAAACTTTAATAAATATTTATAAAAAAAGATTAAATATTCTATGGGCTTATAATTTATTGGGAGGTTGTTTGTTTGTTTGTTTGTTTGTATTACGTATTTTGTGTTCTCACTTTCTATTTTTATATTCTGAACTGCCCTGCAATCTTTAGATGAAGGGCGGTATACAAATTTAATAAATAATTCAGTCGTACTTTAGAAGTTGAACAGAATCTGTTCCGGAAGTCCGTTCAACTTCCAAAATGTTCGAAAACCAATCAGAAGCCGCAAAATCCCCATTGGACGTTCGGGTTCCAAAAGAATGTTTGCAAACCGGAACAATTGCTTTCAGGTTTGTGGTGTTCGGGAGCCAAAATGTCCAAGTTCCAGGGCTTTTGGGATCCAAGGTATGACTGTAGTAAAAAACAACAGCTGTATAGCCGCTTACCCTGAAAGCTTGAAAACATGTTCCTGGTTCCCAAACCATTAAATGCCTTTCCAGTCATGTTAGCAGATCAGGTATGAGAGGCAGAGCAAATTAGATAAGGAGGAGGCAAAATAAAAAGACGAGTCCAAGTTTGCAACTTCCTGGGCAGGGAGTTTGAGGACACAATCTGCATGGCTGCCCTATTTTTATTTCTTTTGATCGCTTCAACCCTGCCTTTTTAATCCCATTGCTAGGTTATGCTCACCTACAAAATGAATGGTTATGAAAGGAACGCAACCAAAACTTACATAAAAGGAACGTTTGGCCCAGGAAGATTTTAGCTTTTCGGTGTTGTGCTTGGAGCTATCTTGCTACAGCTTTCTTTCCTGGCCTCTATAATTGCTCTCAGGAGACAATTGAAGCTAGCAGTATTGCAATTATTCTGCCATCGTGTTACACCCGCATCTTGTTATCCTATGTACTTTAACTGTGTTTCTCATTATTGGGGTGATCAACATGTCAGGTATCCAAGTCCTCATTTCCCCAGCAAAGAATTTGGAAGCAGGACCTCAAAGTAATGTTTAATGGTGTGTGTGTGTGTGTGTGTGTGTGTGTGTGTGTGTATTCCCTAGAAGTAAAAGTACCATTCCAGAATATAGAGGAAAGGAGGTAAGTTTAGCTGTGCCAACCTGAGTTTAAAGTGCACATGAAAACAGAGATCTTCTTTAGATGGGACCAAAGTTATCAGATTCTGGTTCTTTCAGGCTGGTCAATTTCTCCCATGTCCACTGGTGCTCACTTAAGTAAGTTTCATTTTTATTTAGTTAGCTGGGTTATTTATACCACAATTTTCACAACAAAATGCAGTGAAATTTACAACTATATAAATACAATTTAGGACAAAAAAAAATTCAGTAGCAGAACAATGCAACAATAGCAACTGCCGGAAACAAGAGTTCAGGAAAACATCCAACACAAGAAGATCTTTGTACACATCTAAAACCAGGAAAGCAGAGGGACTTGGTGAATTTCCCTGGAGAAAGAGTTCTATAATCATGGGGATACCACTGTCTCTCTTCCCCACCAATTCGATCTTAATGGTGCGCAAGAGCTGGGCTTCTAGTGCTGATCTGAAGGCTGAAGTTCATGTGAGCATAGGCCAGACCTTCCAGCTGTTTTGTACAACTCCAGACAGCACAGCTGTGCTGTCCGTGAGTGAAGGGCATTGCCATACAAAACAGCTGGAGGGCACGAGATTGGCATATGCTGCTTGCTCTATTACCCCCAGGAGGATCAAATGGGGTCAGTCCAGGGACTTCACTGAGAAGCTGCCCTCTGACTTGCCACAAGGGGTCGCTGTCCATCATCTTAGCAGCTCTCCTGGCAGATGCCTTACCACCTCTGTAATGGGAATTGTTCTGCACAGCTGGGAGCCAATGAGCCTCCCTTGCAGGCTTAACTGATCGATGCATCATACTGCCCTTGTATTAGGGAGCATTAGGGAGTTGTAGTCCAAAATATCTGGAGGTATTGGCAAAGGCTGGCATAGGCACTCCCCGAGAGAACCTGCTCCCAAACCATTTCTACTCACCACTAATGCAAACTCAGTCCTTGAAATGACTGGGACATGTAATCCGAGACCATACTTGTCAAATCCAGCAACTCAAGCTGCACGCACACCTCTAAGAAACTGGCAAGGCGCTCAACACACGGTATAAGCTTAAAAAAAAAAAAGGAAAAGCAGGACGCATTTTCCATACAAACAAAAACAATTTACAATCAGTCTGGAAGAAGGCAGTGCTGCATAGAAGGCAAGCTATCATTTTGTTACTGACATCCTGCAACCCAGGTGGTTTGGAAGGACTCTGTTTGTGAACCCTTGAACAAAAAGGAAGGGGGAAAGCGGGAAATGAAGTGCCATTGCATTCATCACTCATTAGGATAATCCATCACCAATGCAGCAGCAAAAACAGACAACACTTGCTCTTCAGATTGCCCCGGCAGTTGAACGTGATTGATATCCCATCAGTCTGGGACAGGCTGTTGTCTCCTTCATTGTTCTCGTGAATGATGAGGGAAGATGACAAAAAGTTACCAATGAGGATGCAGCAATAAGACAGCCTGCATTATGGATTGAGGCACACGGTTATATAAAGTGATGGAAATCTAATATTCAAGTATTCTTGAAGTGAATTGTCAGCAATGTAGCAATAAGCCAGTTTGCACCACATGAATTGGAAACTTCAGATATCTAAAACATTGACTGTGAGGATATTGTGGGCTTATGTTATTTACTGAAACTGCCTGCAGAACTGGTACCCTGCTTTCTACAATGGAAACATTGTGTAGGCATGGACTGCAGAAGCACATTAATATAACAAGAAGAAGAAGAAGAAGAAGAAGAAGAAGAAGAAGAAGAAGAAGAAGAAGAAGAAGAAGAAGAAGAACAACAACAACAACAACAACAACTTAATATCTCACCCATCTGACCAAGGACTCTGGAGCTTAAGCAATGTATGCCAAGATATTAAGGGAGATGGAAGAATATGTCAATTTCAGTTTCTCTCATATTTTTTTTAATTTTTACTATCTTAAATTCAAATCCACACATTTCCACATCAATTTGTGATTTTTTTATTTTAAAAAGTCCATGTGAAAATTCATTTGTGCATTTCTTATAATGTTCACTGATATATTATTTTTATGCATACTATACCCTAGTGAATGCATTTTAGCACACATTAGTTGGCTGGAGAACTGCATTGCAAAATTCATAGAAGTGCAAATTTCAAAGGATGACTGTGTTTTGGTTTGTGTATTGTTTTTGGGACTGCAAACTTGATAGATTTGTCTTTACATGCAAAGTGAACCAAATATCCCAACAATCCCTAATATCAAAGATTTTTTTCAAGCCCCCAAAAAACAATAGGGATGTTGGCATCATCATGCCCTTTGATTGATTCGGAGTTAGTATGACGGCTCTGGATAACTCATAACTTTTGCTTGGTCAACACTCTCTTCTGTCTGCTGTACTTCCAATCCAAGCTTCATATTTGAAAAATGAAAGAATGTATGACTTCACATGTGTATGCTCCTGCTGGCATGCAAAGTGGCTCTTCAATTATGTTGCCCTAACTGGGCACTGCAAGAGAACTGCCCTAAATACTTGCTTTGATTACTTTGGCTGTAATATTTCAAAGCAAATAAAGATATATTTAAGAAAGAAAGCAAGAAAAAAACCTGCCCTAAGTGAATGTCAGGAAACCTGGATACTTTAAAATGTTTTCCTCTTCCCTCCTTGTCCCTTTCTCCTTGTGTGTCGTGTTGTTGTATGCCTGTGGGTAGGGACTTTCCCATTTTGATTGTATGTAAGTTGCTCTGGGAGCCTTTTTGGCTGAAGAGCAGGGTACAAATAAAATAAAACGAATTGATAATAAATAAAATGCTATTGGGGGTCTTAAGGCAGTGCTCTTAGTGGTCAGCAGGGGTGGGGTGGAGAAGCTTGACCACCTCTTCCATCAGTGCTGTTTCCACTGCCCTGGTAGACTGAGTTCTTTCAGTATGGGGGCACCATCATTGTCAGGGATAGGGAACTTATGGAACTCCAATCTGTTCCAGCCAGTCTGGTGAATGGCCAGGGAAGATGAGAACTGTAGTTCAGCTATATCTGGAGGGCCAGAGCTTCCCCTTTTGAGATTCAGGTCATAGTCACTGCATTCCCAAGCAACTCAGTCAGCCGGCAGTCCCTGTCAACAGGGCCCCATAAAGCCATAGTATCTTGCATCTTGTGTGATGATATTACCTAAGCTTCTATGTCACCCTGATGGCATCCAGATGTTTTGGACTACAACTCCCATAACTTCCAGCCAGCTCAAACATGAAAGTCATTGAATTGGAGACTGATGACTTCTGCCTTATCTCTGATGGCTGCCTTAGAACTTGACCCCTGACTATTTGGGGTCAGTTAATTGGCCTGGCCAAATTGAGAGCTGACTCTCCTTCCCCTGCCCACTCTCCACCACAGTCCCAGGTTCTGCCTTCTGGGCTGACCCTTACAGAGTCTTGGCAACATCGGATTTGTAAAGTGGAACTGAAAGCCTCATGGAAACAAGTTGTGCAACCCCTTGCAATTGGTGGTGCCTAAGATTTAGAATTATTTTATGCTCACATATGCATATGCAGGTCAGCATCAAAGCAGCCCTACAAGGCTCTCTGCAGTTGGAACAAGACTCCTCTGCAGCTCTCCTGCTGTCACCGCCTCTGAGTAGCTGCATGAGATGCAATTGTGCGCTAAATATGGAACAATAATCTGTCTTCACCTATGGACTCCCCTCTCCCGTTTTGAACCTGCCTTGTTCCAAGACCACAGCTAATTAGTTCTAGGAGTAAAGCCCTATAGCTTCCTTCTTTTTTGTCAGCAGCTGTGTGCTTTCCCCCCTTTTCCTTTTTTTCTTTGTTACAGTACTAATAACTTCAATTAAAAAGTAAGACTAAAATCAAATTAAAATGGCTTTCCTCATTACTGAGTATCCTGCTATCCAGCTGTTCACAGTATTAGCATTAATCTGTTTCATATATGAAGCAAATTGCCATGTTCTTCGCAGGTTGTCTCTTTGTCCCATTGTTAATGACTTATGCAAGGCTTTGTGGCAGTTTCGCTTCCTGTTTCTGCTGCGCCTTCCGCTTTCTCTAAGCTCCGGGAACAGGCATCATAAGAAGAATTCACAAATCATTATTAGCTTTAATGCCTCCCTACCAACCACTACTTCCCTCCAAAAACATTGCTTGGCTCAGAGTTGTTGAAGGAGAAGCACAAAGAAAATAAAAAGAGGTAGAGCTGAGATTTCAGTCCTTACAAATCACTTATCAGTGATTTATAAGGACTGCGGATTATCGAAAAACATTTAAATCAGGCTGAAGCCTGATGTCCTTAGGCCCATGAGTTCCTCTTGCAACAGATTTCCAGCACAGCCCTATGAACAGCAGGAGTGACGGTAGGTGGGTGCAGTGGGGACAGGCTGCCCCGGATGTCATCCCTGAGAGGGTGACAAAATAGCACACCGGGGGGGGCGGCATTTACCACAGGGCCTGGCCTGCAGTGCTCCTGAGCCATGCATTTCTCCTGGGAGTGATGCGGTAGCTCGGGGTCCCGCGCTGCCAGAAACGGCAGCGTGGGGCTTGCATCTGCCAGGTGGACTCTGTGGGCAGCTCGCCTTGGCGCCCTCCTGGGCGGATTGACCCACCCTGTGGGTGGATTGCCCCGCTGGTGCCAGAGCAGCTAGCTACGCCACTGATGAACAGCACCAGGTGACTGCATAGCTGAATCAGTAGGGCTCTTAATCTCAGGGTTGAAATATTCCTGCATTTCAGGGGGCTGGACTAGATGACCCTTGTGGTCCCTTCTATGAAAGGGACATAGTTTTGTGGTAGAGCAGCTGCTCTGCATGCAGAAGTTTCCAGGGTCAATTCCCAGCATCTCCAGGGAGGGCATCTCCTAAGGCCCTTGAGAGCTGCCACCATTCAGTGTAGACCAGCCTTTCTCAACCTGTGGGTCCCCAGACGTTGTTGAACTACGACTCCCATCACCCCTAGCTAGCAAGGTCAGAGCTCAAGGACAATACTGAACCGAACATACCACTAGAGTAACCTAGTATAAGGCAGTTTCCTATGTGCCTATGTTCGAGACATATAAATTTCCTTACATAGTTTAACTCCTGCTCACTGTGGCAGTTTGGTTTGGATACCGAGTAATATCTGAATTAACTTGGGGACACATATTTGTGCCTTTGTAGAGGCATTGTTGGACTCTTTTCAGCTCCAGCTAGCATTGCTGATAGTTGGGGGTAGTCCAGTAATTTCTGGAGGGCCCCAGGTTCCTCATCCCTGGAATTTGGGATGGGGAAATTAATTGATTCTGTTCACATTTAAAGCCAAAGCTACCAAATTTGCACTTTCTGAAACAATATGAGAGCTGAAACCAAGCTATCCCTTGGAATTTGCACTTCTACAAATTGTGTACAAATTTCCCACTAAAATGGCAGTGTTTTTTTCATTCAGGTTTTTTTTTTAATGCAAATTGCTGTAGAAATGTGGAGAACTAAATTTAAGACTGGAAAAATTAGAAACCGAGGGAGCTGAAACTAAAGAGATTTTTCCATCCCAAACATCTTTGTGGGATATATTATCTATCAGAATGCAAACATATTCTGATATTGCTTCATTTAGAATAAGTCCATGCAAATGATATTGTCGCCAACAGAATGCATTAAAATTTCATAAGGCAATCTACTCCACCCACACTGGTTTTCATTCTGGTTTTTAGGGTGCAGCTGGGTGGGGGGATTAAATACAACAGAAATCAAGAATTTCTAAAAGATATGGAGACTTTCTTCAGCATTGCCCTAGAATAAATGGGCTATCTGATAGAATTTACTACAACTTTGCTCTTTAGCCTGCTTCTAAAATCATGCTACAGTGGCTGGCAATGAGAATGTGGTCAAAGAAGTAATGTAAACTCAGAGCTGTGAATGGAAGTTGACCATCTGCCAGGAAACAAGCACCGGATGGTCCAAAGGGCAAGTTGCCAGACCATCAGCTCAGCTGTGCCAGCAGAAGAATCAGAGGAAGAAGCTTTATGAACCCGTCGTAGCTTGTTAAAAGTTCCAGGGGCTCAAGCAGAAGCAACTTTTAAGTAATCAAGGCAGTGTTGTGCAAGGCTGTTGTGCAGAGGCTAAACTCATGACAGCCAATGCAGTGTACTAGTTAGAGCAGGGGTGCCCAAACTTTTTTCAAAGAGGGCCAGATTTGGTGAATATTCGTGTGGGCTGACCAAAGTTGTTGAGCTTCTTTTAGGATTTTACCCCAGGACATATACTGCCATGGGGGCCAGATTAAATCAACCGGCAGGGCCGGATTTGTTAAATTGTGGGTGAACATAACAGGATTAGGCCCCCAGGCCGGACTTTGCACATGCCTGAGTGTTGGACTAGGACCTGGGACACTGGGGTTTAAATCCCCACTTAGCCATGAAGTTTGTTGGGTGTCCTCAAGACAGTCATTGTCTCCTAACCTAACCTGTCTCACAGGGTTGATGTGGGGATAAAATGAAGAGGGGGAGGACTACGTATACCACCATGAGCTGGGGTGGGGCCACCATACTAGGTTTCCAGCAGGTGGGTCATTGTTGATTGTTGGGAAGGAGAGGGATGAAGCAGTAGGCAGTGTTGAACCTACATTTTGGAGGCCCTTCACAACCAGCAATTAGGTCTAGGTAACCACCCATATCTTCTGCAATGGGGTTCACCACAATTAAAAATAAAAATAAAAATCTACACCTCAGATTTTGCTTTAAATTGTTTTACTGCAACCTCCCTACCTCCCTACCTTTACAATATCTGTGCTACTGATTCTCATACTTTGGGATTGTTGGAATATATACTACTGGATCCATTTTTAAAAAAGCAATGTAGACTAAAGCCACTTCTGGGACCCCTCTGAGATTAGGGGCCCTGAAGCTTCACTAGTTTCATAGTAGCTCCACCCCTGAGGGTAGGAATGGTGCAAATGCATCACTGGAGCCAATCCAGCACTTCTGCTGATGCGTTTTCACTTTTCTGCTGCCTCAGCCACTCTCTTCTTCCTTCTGGTAATCAAAAGTGACCCACCTTGCCAAGAAGATGGCATAGGGGCTCTGTCCCACGCACTTTGGCATGGCTAGTCCTCTTCACAGGCTACCTTAGAATCATAGAATAATCAAATTTTGGAGTTGGGTGGTACCACAGAGATCATCTAGTGCAACCCTCTGCGGTGCAGGAATTTTTGCCCAGCATGGGACTCAAACCCACAACCCTGAGATTAAAAGTCTCCTGCTCTACCGGCTAAGCTGTTTTAAGGGAAGACGATGGGATGCCAATCTGGATGCTTGCTCTGTTACTCATCACCTACTTCTGAGGATAATATAAGAAGTTTAAAGAACTTTGTGCTTTTAAAGTACAGTGTTAAGCATATGTGAAAATTAAAAGAATGTTCCTTGAAATGTCTAGCTATCTCCACTGCCGTATGTTTTATTGGCTTGTTATTTGCTTACAAAATACATCTTCCAAAGCCATGGTTACTTCTCAAATTTTTATCCTCCTGCTCTCCCGCACCCTGACTATTTTAAAAAGTGTTACTTTATCACATTTAAGCCAGATGGAGGCCTGATACTTAACTTTATTTTGGTTCATCACATCCAGACGTTGGGCTGGAATTTAAAGGTCCTCCCATAACCTTGCAATTCCCCCATATGGGGTGAGGTGGTGGTGGAAGAAGCAAGCATCACAAGTTACATGGCTGAAAATGATTTAACAAACAGAAGAATACTGGGAAAGAAGCTGATCTAGTGTGAAATGTGAATTTCTGCAAGAATATAAAACTTACATAAGAGAAAGCTTGAGATAACAGTTATGAGTTACTTAAAATGTAATTGGCTGCACTATGTTCTGGGATTGCTTTTTCCGTGCAGAGAGTTTGACATTTGCATATCCATATGGCAAAAAAAAATATGTTTGGGGGAGAATAGCAACACCTGGGAAATGACTTAAGTGGTCGGAGTCATAAATTTATGGTACGTAAATACAGACCAAGAAGCACATAAATATATGCTGTTGGTGGCTGATGAGATAAAATGGTATTATTTCTATGGTTTGAAAGTTCCCTGTTTTTCTCCCCGCCTTGCTCCCACAAAGCTGCTGTTATCAAGCTGGTGTTCTTACATACCGGATCACCAAGGGCTATAAACAACAACTTTGATTTAAACACACCAAGCAAGGCAGTGAGTGCCACCCATCACTTATGCCAACATGTTTTTATCAGCTTTCTGCCAACAATAATGGCTCATGTTTAGAATAGCCCACTGAAAACATATCCTCATCTCATGTCACCACCCTTTTCTTTCCTCCTTTCCCCCCGCACCAAGCTTTCCAAAGCGACTTCCTACGAAATGATATTAATCACTCTCCGCTCCATTGCAAGACACCAGCGATAACTTGATTAGCTTGGCTATTTGATGTGCAGAACTGGAAAGGAGCAAATAAATGAAGCATCAGCTCTCAGCATCTGTGCTCCCAGATAGGCCCGTGATTGGATTAATTGTCAAGGTGTATACCATTTCTCAACAACAATATTTGTCAAGGCAGTGGAAATTGTCTAATAGAATAATCACCTTTACAAATAAAGTGTGGCACACTCTATATCAATTGTCATTCCTCTGTCATTGTGTGGCAGGAGCACTGCAGTACAGTTCATACTGATAAGTGTTTTCTTACCCTTATTGTCTATCCCTTTTAGGGACCAACCCAACTGAATCTAGACATGGAAGATGCATGCCCTAGCCTAGAGGACCTGAGGTCAGTGTCTTGAGCTGGAAGCTGAAGAAAGCAAAGAAGCCAGTCTAGTGTAGAGGTTAGAGTGTCAGCCTGGGAAACCAGGGTTCAAATCCCCACTGAGCCATGGACCTCACCACATTACTTTGGGGCAGTCATAGCATATCAGGCTTACCTAACTCACAGGGCTATTGTGAGGATAAAATGGTGTGAGAGAGAGCCATGTACATTACCTTGAGCTCTTAGGAGGAAAGGTGGAATATACAGGCAATGCATTAAAAAACGCTGCTACATTTTCCAGGCAAAGTATGGTCCCCCCATCTGAACTATTCATTTAAAGCAGCATCATACCATGGCTTCCCCCCACCTCCACCCAAGAATCCTGGGAAATGTAGTTTGTTAAGCCTTCTATGCCTACCACATGTCTTTTAATGTGGCTTCACAGAAAGTTAAGCTAGGTGGAGAATTGGGACTAAGGGGGAACAAGAAAGGAAGGGAATATAGCTATCAATGGTCAAACAAATGTAAAAAAGACACAAAGCTGCCTCAAAGCTCCAGAAGACAGGATAATAAACAGAATAATAAACTTCAGTCCCCATGATTCTTTTTTGGGAAGCCATGGCTTCCCAAAAAGCGATACAACAGAGCTTTAAATGTACAGTGCAGATGGAGTCAGTCAAGAACAGTGTCAAGTTTAGCATCCCAGGGGTGGGTCACAATCCAGTTTGTATGCCCCACTTACCTGAGCTATAAAATACTCCAGCTTTTGTTTGTTTGTTTGTTTATGAAACAGTTGCAAGTTAATGATGTAGATCTTGCCCTGAGACTTGCAGTCTAAGATAAAGTAAATTTGCAATTGTCCCAGCTCCTATCCAGTCCATGAAGACTGAGGCTTTTACCTGAGGGTAAAGAAGGAAAAGAGATACAGGCTCCCTCAAAAGTAGCCAAACTCCACTAGACAAACTGTTTCTCTCTAGCCCTCGCCTAAGCAGATGTGTGATGTGTTCAGTAGCTAATAGCCACCAGTCATTAAAGGCCATTAAGTAAGTATATTTGGCTATAATTCAAAAACTTTAGGAGAAAGTCATTTTGTATATCCAAATAGCACACTTAAAAAACAACAACTGATATAGTTTCAATATTCTATATGTTGTTCTACACTTCAGGATACAGCATGTTTTGTCTATTTCAGAGGTGAATTGGT
The DNA here is from genome assembly GCF_964188305.1 of Podarcis bocagei. NCBI lineage: Eukaryota > Metazoa > Chordata > Lepidosauria > Squamata > Lacertidae > Podarcis > Podarcis bocagei. The sequence goes on along the minus strand of NC_138140.1, from coordinate 37,766,618 downwards.
TTGATTTTGTTGGAATTAGAAAGTATGATCATTAGGTTAGAAGGTTAGGAAGAATAAAGCTCTCTCTCTCTCTCTCTCTCTCTCTCTCTCTCTCTCTGTGTGTGTGTGTGTGTGTGTGTGTGTGTGTGTGTATACACATATATACATTGAAATCATGATTAGCATTTAGCGTTCACATTTTGCTCTTCTATAGCCATTAATAATTGAGGACTAATTCACTGAAAATGCAGAAATCTGATGAGGTATGAACTATACAACTATTTCAGGAGGTAAGAAATGTGGATGGATTTATCATTTATTTAGATGATCATAAAGGCCTTTCAAAACCCATCACGAGGAAAATATCAAAGGGCTTTAGATCTGCATTCCTTCTGCATCGAGCAAGCGGCAGAACTGACCGGTACATTGAATGATATTTCCATAAACTAAAAAAGCCTCCATATAATTGTTCTAAAAGTTGTTCTTGGTTCTTTTCTCCATCTGCAAATATTATCAGGAATTAACTAGTGTAGAAATAAAGAAGCCGCTGCTAGTCTTATAAGGTGATTGAGGATATCGGCATGCTTTCCAAACAACAAAGAGAAATAATCTGTTGAAATCAATAAGGTTCATTGGCTTTCACGTGGGTTATTTGCTTTTTAAAGTGTCCTTTTAAGTAAACATTTCTTTTAAGTAGCTTATTGGTGGCTTAGCTTTGACAGGAATATTTTGCTTATATTTTGTAAAAGCACATAGAAAGGGGGGACACAAACAGTTTTAAATGTTAGATCACTAAAGACACTCACACCATGAAGCCCTTGTTGTTTCATATGATTTCTACATGTGTGTAAAATAGCCATGTGCATGAGTAATGTGCAGGATGTATCATCACCTGTATATGTTGATCACTTATGCATCACCATAAAAGGAAGAGAAAAAACAGCTATAATACATACATACATCATTTTACTTGTATGTCATCTTCCCAGAGTTCCAAACATGCTCAAGGCAGCTTAACAACATGAAAAAATTATATAACTGCAACGTAACAAAAGTACTCATAAAGGATAAACAAAACATCAAAAAGGTACACAGCCAAACTGAAACAATTTCCACATAATTCACGAGATACAAAAACACACACACACACTCCCCACAACAAAAATCCCCAGACGACACCCCAGCCCAAGATTCTGTTCAGCAGCCTCAGCTTCTATAGCCAGAGTCGGTCAGGGCCCCGCCCTCCCAGGACAGGTGAAAAAGGCCTCCAAGGCAGGGAACAGGTCTTCCCAGGACTCTCCTTCTTGTTAGATTTCCAGACATACCACCCATGTCCCAGTGGGGTGGGAGGAACATGCTGGCCAAGACAGATTGCCTCAGGTCACCTCCTTGGTGCACCATGGTCCATGCTTGCAAGGCAGGGCTTTTTTTCTAGAAAAAGGTGGTGGAACTTGCTGAGCACGCACCCAAGGTTTTTGAGCTGTTTTTTAGGGGAAGCAGCCAAAGTTGTTTTTAGGGGAGCACCCACCTTCTCTTCTTCGCCCCCACTGCCACAGTGTTAGGTCTAACTTGGCTCTTGTTTGAAAAGTATGTTTAAGGGTTTCACCCAGCCAAACTACAGGATGGAATGCAAAACTTGTGAAGTGATCATACGAAGAATGCCATGCAGTTTCTACCACCAAAGTACGCTCCCCCCCCCAATGCCAGAATAAATTCCAAGCATTTTTAGGACAGAGTCTGTCCAAAGTAACTTGAACAAAAACAACTTATCCAGCCGGAGCTCACCATGAATGCCAATGGCACCCACCTGAGAGGTGCCAGAACTGGGATCGCGCTCGCTACCCTGGCTTCGTCTTTAGCCTTGCGCAGCCTCCCCACCCCCCCGGCTGGAGAGGCGCGCAAGGCTAAAGAGGAAGCCAGGGCAGCGAGCAGGATGGATCGCGCTCGCTGCCCTTGCTTCCTCTTTAGCCTTGCACAGCCTCCCGCGGCTGGAGAGGCGAGGGCAGCGAGCGGGATGGATCGCGCTCGCTGCCCTGGCTTCCTCTTTAGCCTTGCACAGCCTCCCGCGACTGGAGAGATTGCGCAAGGCTTTTCTAGAGGAGGGAGAAGGGACTGACTGGCTGTGCCAGTCCCTTCTCCCTCCTGGGGAAAAGCCCGCAAGAGCCGCGCAAAGCTTGCGTGTGGCTCTTGGGGACTTTTCTTGCTTGCTTCCCCCCCTGCATTCACTCCATAGGATGCACAGACTTTTCCCCTTAGTTTTTAAGACGGAAAAACTGCGTCCTATGATGCGAAAAATACGGTAATTGAAAATGAAAAGAAATTGATTTTTAAAAATCCAGCTAATAACCAAGTGAAACAAAATTTAAAAATTCTACAGACTCAGTTTTCAATATTAATAAATCAAGAGATTGAGTGGAAAATTAAATTATTGAATCAAAGGAGCTTTGAGTTTTGCAAATAAGCCAGGCAAATTGTTAGCCTGGCAGTTAAAAAAGAGACAAAAACAGAATACAATTACTAAACTCACAGTTGTAGGGAAAACAACAGACAATCTGGGAGAAATGAGGAAGAATTTCCAAAAGTTTTATAATAAATTATATAAAAAGGAAAAAGAGGATAAGATAACTATAGAAGAATTTCTGGAAAAGAATAGACTGCAGAAAATTTCCACAGAGAAAAAGAACCAGCTAAATTCCTTTATAACGATTGATGAAGTACAGTCAGTGATTAAACAAGCAGAATTAGAAAGGCCCCAGGACCGGACGGATTGACAACAAAATTTTGCGATAAGTTTATAGGCCAACTGGCATCTCCTTTAAAAGATGTTATGAATAGTATCTTGATGGGTAAGAAGCTCCCAGAGACATGGAAAGAGGCCTATATTATGTTAATCCCTAAGCAAGACACAGACTTAATGCAGGTCAAAAACTATAGGCCAATTTCACTTCTGAACAATGATTATAAACTATTTGCTAATATTTTAGTGAATAGACTGAAAGAAGTATTGAGAGAGGTGATAGGAAAGGACCAAACTGGATTCTTACCTGGTAGACAAATGAAAGACAATGTCAGGAACATAACTGATATAATTGAATATTTGGATTCTAGGAAATACAAACAAGCAGCTTTGATGTTTATAGTTGCCGAGAATGCATTTGATAATGTGTCTTGGTATTTTATGGGGGGGATATAATTTATGGATATGGGTCCAATGTTTCTTAATGGTATTCAAGCTATATATTCTGAACAAAATGCAAGACTATGTCAATAATACTTTGACTGAAAAGATTGAGATAATGAAAGAAACTAGACAGAGTGCCCACTGTCACCACTATTGTTTAAAACGGTCCTAGAAGGACCTATTGAGGGACCTATATAAACTCATGTATGTGTCCCAGAGCTTCCTCTTTTGGCTTGTGCATCGGAACACCCGCCCACCTCTCTCTAATTTTAGGGCATTTTGCAATTGACCTTGCTATGCCGTCGTGTGTTGTCTGTCATTGGGACAGGGGCACAGCAGGAATTTTCCCCACTTGGCTGATTGGCTGTTGCCATTTGGGTTTCGCCTGCCGCGTAACAATTCGTCACAACTTGTAAGGTTGCGGATAGGCACTGGTTCATGTGATAGGGATGGATGGGAGAATGGTCTCGCCATCCCTATGTGAAGAGTATTCCGTTAAAGGAATCCAGGGACTTAACTTGGTTTGGTCAACCCCCAAGAGGAGGTTGTGCCTGTGCCTGAGTCCAGGGGAGCATCTGCAAAGTGAACAGAGTCTGTTCCCAGGCTTTTTACCTGCCTCAGGTCACCCTTCGCTTACCTATGATAGAGCTCTGGGTCAGCGCTACCTGCAAGGGTGTAGGGAGCTAGTTGAACCAGAGCCTATGAAACCACTCACTTTTCTGTAATCAATAAAGTTGTGGCCTAAATTCTGCCAAAAACAAAAACTAAAATTTGAGTCAAATGTGTCTTTTTTTAAGGGGGAGGTCTCTGGGTTTGAACATACAAATGAAAGGAGAAGGAAGGGAATTTCTTTCATATGTGGTGGATGTGTACTAAGACGAAAGCTTACTGGGATATGATAGATAATGAATTGAAAAAGGTTTTTAAAAATACATTTAGCAAAAAAAAGAGGTTTTCTTGTTGGGTATAATAGGAGAAGAAATTCCCCAAAGACATAAACATATTTATGTATGCTACGACTGTGGCGAGGACACTTTTAGCCCAGAAATGGAAGCAGCAGGAACTTCCAACATTGGAAGAATGGCAGACTAAGATGATTGAATATGCAGAACTGGCGAAGCTGGCAGGGAAAATCCAAAACCAGTGTGATGAAATGTTTGAAAAGGACTGGAGTAAATTTTTACAGTATATGAAGGAACACTGTAAACATTTGAAAATGTTTGCAGGACTGACTTAAAATATTTTTTAAGGTTAAGATTTGACAAATATCAGAGTTACTGGTTTTTTTAAGCACAGAAAGAAGGTAAATAGGGGGATATAGAAATGCTAAGATGAATGTGAATATCTATAGAAGCCAGGGAGTGGGAAGGGAGGAAGTCGATGCTCAGTTTGAGCAAAGATGTGTGTGATGACATGATTGTATTTGATTGTGACAAAGGGGAAAAAGGAAAACTTAATAAAATATTATTTGAAAAAGTTCGGCTATCCTTGTCCAGATAGAGGCACAGCTGGGCTACCAGCCACTACCTGAGCCTTAAGCAACAGCAAAGGAACCAGAAATACCCACAAGCTATGTACCTTTAGAGGGAGTGTAAACCCATTGAGAGCAGGCAACCTCCCATGCATTAGGTCTAGGGAACAGCCTCAGTCGTATCTGGATTGAGCTTCAGTTTCTTGGCTCTCATCCAGTCCGTTGCCAAGGCAAGACACATCCAGTCCATCACATCCACTGCCACACCTGCAGATGTAAAGGAGAAGCATAGTTGTGTGTATTTTCCTAAAATAAAAATCTTGCAACATTTTTTCGTAGGGGAGTTGTTCCAGCCCTGTGATCATTTTCACTGCCCCTTTTTTGAACCTTTTCCAGGTGCATTTTGAGGTCAAGCAATTGGCATTCACCCTTTTCACAGCTGTGTAAATGTGTTCCTCCTTTGAAGTCAAATGTGACTGTGTTGGACTTCTCTTGGCAATTATCCACTTAACTAGACGCTGAGCCTCATCGCAGTATGCCCACTGTTCCCTATCAGTTCAACATTTCTTTCATCTGGCACTAGTTCCTGGGCACCACTTAAGATTAAATTCAGGGTCACCTCCCTGCTCTGGCCAGTTTAATGACCATCTGTTCTAGGTCACAGTCATTTATGCTATCTAGAAATGTTGCATCTTTATTGAAATGGCCTCTTCCAATTTGATTTGATTTGATTTGATTTGATTTGATTTGGGAGAAAATCTGCCATTAAAACATAGTATGAAGATAAAAATACTGGTCTACAATGTGGAGTAGAGGAGTTTGCTATCAGTCTTGAGACAGTTGGAACTTATTACTTATTACTATCACACAAGACCGCTTAAATTCCTCTATCTGTGGGTATATTCATGTTAGCAGCTTGAAATACAACAAAGTCATTTCCTCCCACTGTGCTTCAAGCCACATTTGCATGATGCTGTTCACATCAGAGGGTGGGTGGGGGTGTCTTCACCTGACTTGCATGGCCTTTTGGTTTCCCTGTCCCTGCAGCCCCCTGGAACTCCCTGGAGCTGTTGCCTGTGCATGCATTGTTCATCTGGATATGCACAATGGCTGTCAAATGATCACCATGAAGTGTGGCTTAGGTTTTCTAGTTGGATTGAGGTTGGTTTGAGAAGGAAAAAAATGCATCAAACAGCACTATTTGTCAAGAACCCACAACGTCAATATAGATTGTGGCCAATGTTGTGTGAATGCGGCTTCAAAAACTAGTTGGGGTGCACTGGATGAAAAGTAAGCAGCAATGCAAGCATACCCCGGGTCTCTGCTATCCTCTCTTTCTCTGTTATGCTGAGACACTTCCTGCTTGTTGTTCCCTCACTCTGTGCTGTCCCTTGGGTCACTGATTTATTCCTTCTGCTGACATTCCTAACTATCTTGCTGATGGAGCAAACCTAAGTCCCAGCTGGGAGCTGCAGGGCTGAATGGAGCAGTGAAACTGCCACTGGGCAGGACAGAAAGGAAGATGATACCTTCCTTGATTATTGCTGTACCAGCTCCAGGCTGGCACAGAATAGAGTCATTGCATGGTGGCCGGGCTGTTTCCAGTTACTGGACCAGCTTAGGATTTTCCTCCATTTGAGGACTGTTACATCACTGCAAATGGTAGCCTGCACAACTGGCCAATGCAATAGGACCATCCATGGTGGAGGAACACTCCCAACCACAGCAGAGCTCAGTGGGGCTCAGTTGTGCCACCTCCACCTCGGACTATGTCATGAACCCCATAGAAACGCCATGGAGGGGATGGGCAGAACCCAAATAGGTAGGTGAAGAGATAGGGAGCTGGAGCTATATGACCCATGGGGAGCGCCCAAGCAGGGGGTTTTTTAGGGGTGGGGCAGAATTGTGGCCAATGCCTGAGCTGGAGGAGGGAGCAGTGATCAAGAGAGTCAGAAGCTGAATTCTGGTGAAGGTTCAAGCAGGTTGTCAGATAAGTGCCCCATCCCTGTGATATTGTACCCCTCCAGTCAGGCACTTCCCAAAAAGCCACCTGGCTCCCCATGCCAGTATGGAGCCTCCTCTGCGGGAGGCAGCTGGCAGTAAGTCAGATGGTGAATCACCATCTCCATTGCTAAGGACACAGAGAGACCGGTACCAACATGAACAAACCTCACAAGCCCAGCCCTCTCACAGAAGTGCCCCTTTGGTTGCAGAGCAGAAGCTCCTCTCATTTTTCTTATGCCAGCCTTGCTCTTCAAAAGGGTATGCTAACTTGTTGCATCAACCTCTCAGCTCATGCTTAAGCCATGCAATTTACCTGCTGTGCCTTTAACCCTTGCTTTGCCCATGTATCACAGAAGTATGCATTAAATAATTTGACAGAAACGGAAACCTGAGTTCAAGTTTTTCATCCAGAGGTGAGAGCCAAGACAGGCTAAGCACCCCCTCCCCAACCCCCAGTGATGTGGATCAGGAGTTAGGATGGCTCTGTGAGTTCCACCTACACATTTCAGGATTTATGCAAGCTCTAGTGTGGCAATCAATGTACGTGCTTTGAGGATATGTCCTCAATTTATTATAATCATCCCACAAACGGTTTTCTAATTCATAGTGTCCTCTTCCTCCCTGAAGGTATTCCCTAGTGTTGCTTTTCTCAGCAATTATCTTAAGCTAGATGTCTCTTGGATGTTATAAAATGCTCAATGGCTAATAAAAAAAATAAAAAAGTTGTTTCCAGATTGTTGCTGCTCATAACACTTGCATTAAAATGTTTACTCATCAACATTTTATTTTATTTTATTTCACTGCTGCTACATCAACAGATTTTTTTTTATTAAAAAAGAAAGCTTAATTCTGAAAGTGCTGTGACTGGGAAGCTGACAGTGTAGCTTGGTTCTCTTCCCGAAATGTCAGTGAGAATCAGCTAGGCCTGCTACAACTACAACTACTACTATTATTATTTTTTTAGATTCTTAATTTAATTATTGGAAACAGCTGTACGTACACAGTTTGCCTAATGTGTTTGCGCAAATGGTAGAGCTGTTTGGACTCTAAAATTTAAACTAATCCACATGCAGCTGAATAAACAGGAATACCCCTCCCCTCCTACATACCACAAACAAGTTTTATTTCATTGGGAACAGGGATGCTTTGCCAGCTGTTTCACAGCACTGCTAAACTGTATATATAGCCCAACCTTTGTGTGGAGGGGTGTTGTTAGAGTGTGAACTAAGGCCCAGAGGTGCCAACTTGAATAAAATATTGGGGGGACCCAGGTAACACCCTGCACCATATAATCAATCACAAGACACAGTCCACAAACCCCATCTGAATGGCAAAGCCCATCAAGCTTAGGGGGAGGTCGGTCCGGTCCCTCAAATATTTTATTGGGGGGCTGCAAGGAACTTGGCCCCTAGGAGTTCGCTCCTATGCTAAGGACCCTTCTGCAGCATAAATTTAAAGTAGTATCATGCCACTTTAATGCTATTTTGGAATGGTTTGTTGTCAATATAACAGGAAAACAGCATGGGGAAAAGAGTAAAAGCTCCACCACTATGACCATGATCCAAATCTCCCCACATTCTAAATGCTGTTTATTTTTTTTTTAAAGTGGCAATCCTATTCACAGATTTCTTGTATAACTTCTAGTTTGCCCCTTATATCCTTTGGAATTAATCAAAGAAGTCAATCCATTTAAAAGAAAGAAAACCCAACCCAGCTCCCAAAATCCTCCCTTTACCCATGGAAAACTTAGTAAAATGGCTTTGTTAACAGAAGCAGTACCACTTTGCCATTGCCCTTCTAATTTAACACCCTATCTTTTTAGACTGCCAAAACAGCTGCAATGAGAAGGAACTTGAAAATCTAAAGGGTTTTGAAATGCATCCATGAATTCCACAGAGTATTCCATATTACGTTGGGGAGCTTCAGAATAGAATTGTATTCTCTCAACTAAAAAGGCAACAAATGTATAGAAGTGAAGAGATATTGCTCTAACCCCGCATTTTCAGCAAGTCCCAGTGATGGCTTTGTCTCTTTCAAACCTCTGCTGTCTGGCTTTCATTGCAGAACCTCTCCAGAACAGGCTGTTAACTTCAATTTGCGCCTTTTTATTATTTGGTTCTTTTTGTCAAGTTTCACCTGAAGTGGCTGCACTGTTGTTAATAGATACCCAGGTGAAAAACAGCTTTGCACCATCTCAGCGAAAGGTCTTTAAAAGGCAAGGTTAAGTAAGCCATCAACTATTTCCCCCCTCTCTAAATTTAATAGCCCAGTTACTATTAAGTACATCAGTGGAGAATGTGAACTCTTCAGTACAAGAGGTGCAGTGTATCTTTGTCCCTAGAAAGCAGTTAGTCTTATAGAACAAATTATATTTTTATAAAAAGAAAGAAAGAAATGCAGCTTATAAAAGAGAATGCTACATACAATTTTAATTAATCTGCTGGTGACTTTATAGACAGTAATTGCGGCTGTTAGTCTACAATTTGCATTAGTATTAAATTCTGCATGCAGTCAATTTTCCCCATGATTGAAGCTTTATTTAGGCAAATTGCAGCTCCAGCAACAGTTGACTGAGAAGTAAGGAACATCTTTGGCAAAACCTTCTAACAACTCAAGTTGAAGCAGTTGCTTTTAATTATCAGCTAGTATGGATTTTAATGTTTCATATTCCAAGTTGTTTCATCCTAGAGGTCCTCACTAAGCTCACACTTAGTTGTAAAATACAACAACGCTTTATTAGTCACGATTCACCTACATTTTAGGAAATGCAGAATTATATCCTCATGCACTCATGTTTGGAACGAACATAGGAAGCTGGCTTGTATCAGACCCTTTTGCCCTCCTTCTAGCCTCGAGACTCTGGAGAACCACGTCCATACAGAGTGGATAATATTGGGTTAGAATACTGGGATAGGGAATTTCAGCTAATCATACTCTTAACCATAATCAGGGCCGGCTCACAAATGAAGCGGGGTGCGGCAGCATCCACAGGAAGTACCTGGGAAGAAGCGGCACTGAGAAAGAAGAGGAATCCCCTGCCCTCTTCTGTCTTGCACAGTAGGGTCACCATAGCTGCTGTATAAAGTAGCAGCAGGGCAGTGACTTCTCTTCCTCTTCCTCCTCCTGCAGGTGGCACCTCTGTCTGGGTGGCTGCAACAAATATTCATGCTGCTCTCGTAGTTTATATATGAGAGCAGCAAGCCTATTTGTTGAAGTTACCTAACGTGCTTTAAACCTAACCTGCTTGCTCTTTGTCTCTGGGTCAGGCAATGGTGAGAATGCAGATCACTGGCAAATAATTGGCATCACTGAACTGCTCAGTTGCCATAACAAGCCCAATAATATGGAAACTCCTTTAGTAACATCTGTGGAGTGGGGTAATTAATATTCATGGGCAGATAAGGATTTTATTTATAAATAATGATTTTACAATGCAGTTTATTTCTCAACTGCTGCTATAAAATGGAAATTGCCTTCACAGCTGCTACAGAGTACAAACATTAATAACCACACATCTATCTAGTTCCAAACTCCCTGTTATTGGCTAAATTCACTTTGGTTATGCATGACCCACTGCTGCATATGGATATTAATTTCATGAGCAGTTTAAGAACTTCAGCACTAATCAAACATCATAGTTTTGATTTTACTTTGCATCCTTGTTACACTGTAAAGAGTTTACTCTCCCCCAAAAAATATATATGCTAGTTTTGAAATAGATCTCAAAAGTGCATTCTAATCCAGCCCTTAGAAAAGACTAAAATGTTTGGATTCAACTAAGTTCTACTTAGAGTAGACCCATTGAAATTGATGGATCTAAGTTAGTCATGTCTCTTAACTTCAGGGCTCTGAATAGAATTGACATCATATGAAACCCTGGATTTATTAGGGCATAAACACTGGTTTTGTTCCCAGAAATAATTTTGCACCAAGTCACCAAAGTTCCCATTGGTTAAACAAGCTGAGCCCCAGGCCAGCCAAGATGACTCATAAGCAGCTTGGTTAGCTCTATTTAGCAATGGAAAAGCCTGCTGTTGATTAGCTCAGCTTCAACAATAACCTATCTCTGTTGCTATGCAAAATGACATGGCAAGATTACTTACCTAGAAAGATCAGATTTGGGGGAATAACTCTTGCCATTTAAGATTGCCAAATTATGCTTAGTTTCCTGGTTCGCTCTCCAATTCACCAGAAATAAGGGTGCTTACCACCTTTTTTAAAAGGCAGTATCTATAAACAAACCTTGATATTTGTTGGCTGGGTGACAACATCCACTTTATACTATCTAATCTCTCCGATACAAATAAAAATCTGCCATAGAGCAGAGATAGCTGCCTTTCTTAACCTTGGGTCCTCAGGTGTTGTTGGCCTACAACTTGCATCATTCCTGACCACTGTGGGCCTGCTAACTAGGAATTCCTTCTCAAACTGGGTCACTACATGGTGACTATGTTCCACCAGTGGTGGCTGGTGCTCATTGGGATTGTTAGGGCAGAAGGCAGGAAGACCAGTAGTAGGTGAGAGCCAATAGCAGGCAGAGCAGGACCCAGAGTGGTTGGAAGGAAGAAGGTAACCAGCTGGGGGCTGACTTGAGAGCAGAATGAGTTTGGTGGGGCAGTGCTTCATTATCCCCAATGGATCAGCCCCCGTTGTGTTCTACCTCCACTGTCAAAGGCAGCATACCTCTGAAAACCAGTTGCTAGCAATCACAGAAGGAGAGAGTGCTGCTGCAGGTCCTGGTTGACCACAGTGGATTTGATGGGCCTTTAGCTTGACCAAATAGGGTTCTTCTTGTGTTCTTATAGGGCATTAATTTCTCCCAAATCAGCTATTTAATTATCTTAAGAACAAAACATTCTAATTATGAGGCTATCAACAAACTCACATAACTGGCTTTACTTGCCTTTCCCTTTTTCATTTCTGAATGGGGCTAGGGAGTTCTAACCACCCTGGGGGGGGGGGGAACCTTGACCATACCTCCTTATCACAATGACTTTGCCTGGCTGATCCTCATATGGGGGATCAGGAACAAGTCACAGACTATAGATCTCAATGACAAACAGCCACTCCTCCCTCATGAACATTCATGCACTGATTCCACCCTTTCATTTCTGGGCCGCTATAATTACAGTTTGCTGTGATCTCCATATTAGGCAAATAATGTTTAGAGCACAGTTTGTAATTATTGTGTAGAAATTAGGACTATGCACAGTTGTTTGATTTGGACATTATGGCAAAGTATAGTTAGAGCAACATGGAAATTGATGTTTTTCTTATATGGGGTGGCATACAAATGTCCAATAATATAAGTTTTATTATTAATTTCACTTAATATTATACAATTTAGTGCCAAATTGGAATTCTAAGCTATTTACAAGTGCAAAAAAGCAATTCCACCACAAGCATTTAAATATCCATAATCAAAATACACAATAAATGTGTCCCATCAAAACAACACAGCAAGGACCCTCATGTTGAGAGGTCAAGAGGATGCCTGTGGAAACAGGTGCTTTCCCCAAAGTTAATGGGATACCAGTACAGATTGGGGGTTGTCTAATTTTTCAGCAGGAAATGCATTTCATAACACTGGTGCCCCTGTGTTAAAAACCATCCCTCTCTGCGTTCCCACAGGTCAATAATCATTAGGCAGTAGAAAGGCTAACTGAATTTCATTTGTTGATCTTAAAATCATTATTAAGCAAAGGAGAGGAAGTAAATTTTCCAGGTTGCCAGTTCCAAAAAAAATAATTATTAGTGCCTGAGAAGGAAGAAAGCAGAGTAGGAGTAAGCCTACAAGCCTAAAACACATTCTTAGATCACCAAATCATAGTGGATCCTCTGCAGTTTGGAGGATCACTTAATCTGAGTCCATAGGGGTACAAGCGCTATGGCTGTGCATAAATAAAGAAGAAGCACTCAGTACATGCTTCTCTGTAATTACTATATATATTTTTCAGGATGAAGTCCTGAGATTTAAAGTTGATTCCACAGTAAGGTCTGGGGCTCAGGTGACTCTTCCTAGTTTATTTCATTTTTTACATTTAATTGACTTTTATGCTGCTTTTCAGGATAACTTATCATCCCAGTTAATAAATCATCAACATGGGGTGGTAGCCAACTGAGGTTTGTTCAGAGTAAACCCACTGAAATTAATGCACCTAATATAGCTGTGCTCATTAATTTCAATGGGTGTATTCTGAACAACAAAAAAAGTTGACTATCACACAATAAAACAACATTATTTACTTCACACTTAAAATCCATGCAGCAGTTAAATATAAAAAGCAAACCATGCAAAAACCCATCCCAAACAAAACTTTTGCAATATTCAAGTTAACAGCTGGCCCATCTTGTTTTAGTGTATCTTCAGTAGCAAGCATCTAGAAGCACTGGGTGATCCGTATTAGGTTTAGCCCCATGTCAGCTCCAGGGCAGAGGGTTTTCCACTGGAACTGGTTGTGCTGCTTTGAACAATAGGAAGAGACAAGACAGAATCGTCTGCCAAGTTCAGAGGCAAGGTGAGCCTTAAATACCTGCCCTGCTCTTACCCTCCTGAGCAGGCACTATGCCAGCACTGCTGTTGCTGAACTGGCTTAACTCGCAGGCACAGAGTCACTTCATGGTCTTGACTTGCTTGCGGCAATGCTGTTTTTATTTCACGCTTCCATAGGATGAACAGGGCTGCTCATCCCTATGATGAGACAGGATTAATAAATTACGTTTTAAGAATGAATGCAGTGAATCAAACCTGTGCATATATGCAATAATAATAGCAGAGAGCCTCTGAACAAATACTATTTCCCCTCACCTATGCGAAGAGAAATGTTGTGGGCGGCGGGAGATTTTGGAGCCAAACAACAGGGTGGGGCTGAAAAACCTTTATTCATCAGGATATACTTTGAGAGTAAACAAGCGAGAAACAATTCAGGTTTAGCCAGAGGGAACGAGATGAGCAGGTGTTCCATAGACAGTCTAGAAAGCATCACTTGTAAGTTTGCTTCTGTACCTACATAGGACCTAAAAAAAATTCTGTGCATACAGATTATCCCAATTTGTTTCTGTCTTCAGTTTGAACTGATTTTGCATATGTGACATGGGCACAGCCAGGATTTATTGGGGAGCAGGCGTTATGTAGGGAGGGGGGCAGAATTGATTTATCCTTGACATAATTGGTCAGTTAATTAAGTATTTTTATTTGTTTACTGCCCCCCTCCAGCCTCCCTGGCTACACGCATGGTATGTCCTGCAGTTGTTTAAACTGTCTTCATATTTACAAATATACAGTGTTTATAAGTGCAATTGCTTTAACTTTTTATACAGACTCTCTCTCTCTCTCTAATGTTATTGTAAATTGCTTTGGGATGACTCATGAGAAGCAATTCATAAAGTAAATAAGAATTAATATATATATATAATTAGTACGCTGCAATCTTGGGTATCTTCTCCACCAAGGAAGATGCATGACTGTCCCAAACGTCTAACACGAGTGAAGGAAAAATCCAGTTAATGCAATCAAACACTGGTGAGGGCTCATCATTGAGACAGTGAAGGCAGGAAGGAAGGCATGCTTTGCTACCCCCATTGTACCCTCATTGTACCCTCATCCAGCAGAGCTTTTCCGGGTAGTGCAGGACCTGTTACAGTCCAATCTGAAGGAAGTGGCAGAACCAATGGCAGCTTGCTTGCAAAGCATTTTGAGAATGAAATTGCTTGCATCCATTGAGATCTTGACTTTGCTATTACATAAAGGTAAAGGTACCCCTGACCATTAGGTCCCGTCGCGGACGACTCTGGGGTTGCAGCACTCATCTCGCTCTATAGGCCAAGGGCCTGTTTGTCCACAGACAGCTTCCAGGTCATGTGGCCAGCAAGACTAAGCCGCTTTTGGTGAAACCTTCCTGCTGGAGCGGTACCTATTTATCTACTTGCACTTTGACGTGCTTTCGAACTGCTAGGTGGGCAGGAGCTGGGACCAAACACTGGGAGCTCACTCATTTGTGGGGATTCGAACCACCGACCTTCCTATCGGCAAGCCCTGTGGTTTAGACCACAGCGCCACCCGCGTCCCTCGCTATTACATTGCCATATTTCAAAAAGTAAAAACCAGGACACCCTGAAAGCTGTTGAGCTTTTTTTTTTTTTTTACAAAAATGCTCTCCAAAAGTGTGATTTTTCAATTGACTTACCTAAGTTCCAGGACATCTCAGAAATTCTCCTGGAAGTCAATTCCACTGGACGTCTGGCAGCCCTACTATTACAGCAGATGAATCTTACGGGCTGCCCAGAGCACAGGCTTCTTCTGTTGTGTGGGATAAGTTTCAGTTGGTAAGGCTCAGGGAGACCATTGTGCTTGGGACCCTTGCCCCTCATGGCTGATAAAAGCTAGCAGGTAAGGGACATTTTATGCAAACTGATGTACTCATTTGTCCTTTTCTTTTTTGATGCATTAAGTGGCTTCTTAGCAAAAGTGCAGACCCTCACTCAGAAGAGTAAATGAGCAGCCTCCCCCCCCAAAAAAACCAGGGGGAGTTGTAATGCTGAATGAGGCAGAGCCAAATTTACTTTATTGCTCAAAGACTCAGAAAAAACTTTCACCATCTAATGGGGGGGGGGAGCAGGAATGAAATCTGAAATGACCTAACTACCCCACTGAAAGTGGTAGCATTTCTTGCTATTCATAGGATTGTCAATCTGCATAGCAGATTTCTCCACGCTTGGCTGTAAATCAGAGTGCAACATATTTTTTTTGCCTAAAATAAATGCAAAATAAGATATATTTTTTAAAGCCTGAAACAACTTTGCTCAGGAGAGCTGACCTTTAGGTGAACTTTTCTTCTAGACCACCTTCTCTTTGGAAGGCAGCTCTTCCCAGTCCTGTGGTGCCAACACACTAGTGTCCATAGCATCGCAGTGTGAGCCTTGTTGCTGCAGATATACACCCCCATGTGCTTACACAGACCATATGTGATCTCTCCCCTTTTGTTTTTAAAAGGTGATTGAGAACAGACAGCACAGAAGGCAGCACCAAAAGTTCTCAAAACATTTTGGTTGTGCATATGTGTTCATAAGTGGTAACTTTCAGGCTGTACTCCTGCTCCCATTACTGCGGCTTAGAAAATGTCATGGAAGAACAGCAAAATCCAGATCCACAGGGAAGATATCTAGCTTGATTTCTATCACAGAGTCTGTAGCACAGACAATTTGGCCACTACGATGTCAGAGCAGAGCAGAAGCAAGCAAACATGGAAAATGAAGATGTACTTAAGTCCACATCCGACAATCTCTCTGAAGTCAAAGAATGGGAAAATACTTCATGTTCATATAAATATTTCAAATTCCTAAGTGGAAGCAGACCATTTTTAAACCCTGTAGAAAAGACCCAAAGAGTAGCTTACATGTCTAGTCAGAAGTAAGCCCAGAACAAATCAGATTAAAGATGGGGGACTTGGATCTAAATCAACGCATCCATATTTCCCAAGCTGGCACAGACGGTGAGTGTTGAGCATAGATGTGAAAGCACCTTCAGAAACCATGGTCTCCCACATTTATTATATCATTTACTTGCCAACTCTGTTTCAAAAGGTACACCACCACTTTTTTCTTTATATGATTACTAGTATGCATTAAATGTAATTACCTCCCAGTTACTCTTATTTTGCCTCCTGCTACACCATCTGTCTTGACGAAGGCCAAATATTGCACACCAGATTTTGAAATCTTGTATCTTTAAATTCTGAATATCTGAAAAAAATGCTATGGCAATAAACTATGTGATATAAATATATTCCCTAAACTTTTTAAGGGAAGTATAGATTTATGTTTACTGAGGTATACCACTAAATCCCACCGAAGTGGTTTTCCTTATGCGACAAGTATACTGAATTTACCATTGAGAAATGTTGGAGGGTATGCTATTGCTGCACAAAAAAACCCTGTTTGTGAAACTAAGAGCACTTTCCCTGGTTAGGCTCTACTTTGGACCTACTGAGCAACCCTATTACTGCACTTTATTTTTTACATTTATCCTTTATTTTTATTGGGTTTTATAAGCAAGAATAATGTCATACAAATAAGTATACCAAGTTTTCTCATGTCATATGTATACCACAAAAATAGCATAATAAATGTGGAAAAATATCTACAACATATGTTTCATTATTAGTGGTCAATGTATGAATTCTTGGTTTATGAATTGATTTAAACAATTAGGAAGAAGAAGAAGAAAATTACAGTATTGTATTTTAATATTTTAGCCAGATGGGTGGGGTATAAATAATAAATTTTATTTTTATTTTTATTTTTATTTATTATTATTATTATTATTATTATTATTATTATTATTATTATTATTATTACTATTATTATTATTGGAAAAGCGGGTAAGAGAGGGAGGGGTGTGGGGTGTGGTTATGCTTCTATTATTCTACTTAGTGTGTGTGAGGGGTTGTGGTATCAAATAGTATGGGAAACAGCCTTATTAGAAAAACTAAGCAATAAACTGAAACTGACACGGGGACAAATAGAAGAAGACGCCTTCACCCCGGTTTGGTTCCTTTTATCACATACACAGCCCAACAAGACAACAACAAGAATCCCCCAATAGCATACGAATCAATCTAGCTAACCTGATTAAAAAATACACACTCATCCTCCCTCACACACAAAAACAGTTCTCACTACAGCCAACCAAAGACAACCAACCACACCCTAAGCCACACCCAACCTCTCTCGCCGCCAAGGAAATACAACAAGTGAATAGTAAGAGAACCCATATTTTATATCCTGCCATTTCACCAAGAATCTCTGTGTATGTGGTTCTCCTTCTTTCTCCCTACCTGTCACTTCCGGGTTTTATTCTCACAACAACCCTGTGAAATAGATTAGGCTGAGATAACCCAAGGTTACCAAGTGAGCTTCATGCGTAAATAGGGATTTGAATCCATGGCTCCCCAGCCCTACTCTGACACTTGAATCACCACACCATGCTGGCTCTCCCCGTGTGGTACATTCCTAAGCACACTTACAAATTGATCTCAATGTGATTTACGTCTGAGAAACTGTGTTCAGAAGCACACTATTAGTCAGTTTGTTGCAGCATTTGGAAGGTTCCATAAACCAAATTGGGTGGAAAACCTGGTATACAGGCTTGGGCAGCTACAAAGGACCCAAAATTTTACAGCATCTCTTTCTTCTGCCAGTGATAGAATCTAAGGCATTTGTCCCAATTTCTCTAGTGTCTTTACAGGCTCCCCCACATCCACCTGAGTGCATTCTAATTGACTACTCAGAAGTAAGTCTCATTGAGTTCAATAGGACTTATTCTCAGGGAAGTGGGTATAGGACTGTAGCCTTGTTTACTGGTTAGCAAGCCGAATAAAGCTTATGTACACCAGGGAACACCCAAAGTTCTATCCTCCAGAGACAACAATCGGAACAGCAATTATGCTTGCAAATTGTGGTTAAATCACTGGAAGCAATTAGCACTTAGTGATTTCCTCATTGTGTGCAATGAACACTGCTTCTAACCTTGGAGTTAGCCTTTTTGTTTCCATATCAACAGAAATTATACTGCCCTTGCATTGATGTTCTGCTTCATCAAACAGGAAATTAGCATCTTTAGAAATCTACATGCATTTACCCATAAGGCTTCTAAAAGGCTCTCCACAGAGAGCAATTTCTGCTGGTCCCTTGAAACTTTCTCTTAGGCATTCAGATGTGAACTAAGGATTGAAGCAACAATCATTGCAAGCTCAGTCTTATGACCAATCAGTTTTAGTATGCCTTGGAAAACTGGTAGGGTGGTTATGTGTCCTGCTCTAGAGAGAACAGTCTGTTGGAGTAACTAGACATGAGAAGAGGTTAATTTCCTTCATGAGCATAAATCACCCCAAAGGTGAGCTTATAGCAGGTGCAAGGCTCAGTGCCTTGACTATATTTGTGATTAATGAATGTCAGCGCAGTAATCCATTAGTTTGTGAGTCGTTGTAAGTCTGCGGTGTTACCTTGTCCAGTGTTACATCTTGAATTACTGGACTTATTTAGAGCAATAGAAATACTTTGTACTTGTTTGTATCTGTATATATCTGTATCTGCAAAAGCCTACAAGCTGTATATATCTATACCCAGAACTGTTTTACTGAGCCTTATCTTCTGCAACAGTAAACTAGCTGAACTACTGAAGTTCTGCTTCTGTATGGTGACTGGTACTGGGAGCAATTTCCACTGCATGGGTATCTCACCTGAGATTCCCAACAAGTTCTATATTTGAAGGGCTATCAGAGGCCACTCTTTGAAGGGCTGTTTGATCCTAGCTTGCTTTTAATATAAAGAATCATAAGAAGGAGTCTTGAAGTTGCCCATCAGCAGCTACAATCTGGCCAGCAGATAGAGCAGGCACACAGGTCAACTAGCCACAGTCTTCACCCACTAGGGTAATAATGTATTTTTATTAAAATTATAGTAACTATTTCTAAATTATTTCTAAATACATACACATTAGAATATACACATATCTGTGCCCACTTTTGTTCCCAGCTGCATTTGTTATCTGCCTCACCCTGCCTTTGTGTGCAAATAGCCATCCCAAAAACTGTGAGTCCATGTAACTGGGGTCCAGTTTCATACTGTCCAGTATGAAGCTTCAAGTGAACGTAAGAAGAGCCAGGCTGGATCAGAACAAAGGCCCATCTTGTCCAAAATCCTGCTCTCGCAGTTACCAGTCAGGCTATAGGTGACCTGGAAGCAGGACCAGTGTGAAACAGTACTGTCTCCACTTGTTATTCCTATCAACTAGCATATTTCATCCAACCATGAATGCAGAACATAGTGATTATGATGCTAAAGATGACTACTTTATGAGCTGCCAATATTCTGAAATGAGGAAAAGTTTATGTCAAGAACTCCCTGAGTCTTCTGAAATCCGTGGAATGAGATGAAAGAGCAGGTAGTAATTTTGAATGGCAAGAGCTATAGAGATGGAAAATCTAACACTATCAGCTTATTTTAGCCATTTTATCTGCTGGCAACTGAGCGCACTAAGCCACGATATCCGAAATGCACTAGAAACAGATCCATGTCACACAGGATGAATTTCCTATATAAGTTGTCACATGAAGAACAAATATGAGTGCTCTCACTCTGTGAGAGATGAGAGAGGAAGGCCTTTCCACCAGTCAGCCTTAAACCAACTACCATTTGCTGCTGTCCTTCCCACAACTGTCTCCATAAGCCACCTTTTTACACCTGAGTCAGGACCAGCCCAATACATTTTGGCACCTGAGGTCTAATTCCTGGATCCAGGACAGATTCAATTGCTGGAATAACCAGGCCAGGCTGATAATGGTCCTCTTCATAAGGGCTGTTAAGGGAACAATTTGGCAGAGGGCAAATGGGTGGACCTCCCTCCCTCAAAGGTCTGTTAGCTAGAAAGACAAAAAGCCAGAGTTGAGAACTGAGTGATGTGAACTAGAAGCTGGATGCAAAAGCAGCAGACTGGAAAGGCAGAGCCAGAGCCATGCCTGATTAACACCATGCCCTTGGGGTGTTAAGGATGTGAACTCCTCCGTCATAGGATCAGGTTGTATATATTTGCAAATAAAGAGTCTCTGCTGTGCTTCATTCCAAAAGGCAACGTGAACTCTAGGTAAGCACCTGGAGATTGTGCAACACTATCATAGGGCAGTAACAAGAAAATAGACATATTCTGCTGTTGTTCCTATACTGTGAAAACTTATCCTCCACACACACCCAGGTTTTCACTGGCACCTTTTTCATGTTTTCCAGTCCTCTGAATTTCTGTTTTATTTGCTTTTACGTTTTATTGGTTTTTTAGGTTGTGTTTAGCTTTAATGGCATGCTGTTTGTTTTTAGACTGTACACTGCTTAGAGATTTTAGAAATAGTAAATGGTTTACAGAAGCTTTTAAATAAAATAGATAAAAGCAGACAAAATGCTCCATAAGAAAAGTTGGTGATTATCCTGCTCTGTTAGGGTTTAAGAGCTTACATGAGAAGCGGCAGGAATGGTCAGAACCTCTTCTGGGCTTGGACGCTGTAGTCCCTGCTGGCTGAGCTACAGAAAGTTGTTGCAGCAAGTATTAAAGTCATTGGAAGGCTTAAGAGGACAGGCAAGACCTACCCTTTAGGTGGCTCCACTTCCTGGGAGAGCTGCCGGCAATCCTTAAAGGGCCCAAAGATGGTGACAGGAACAGTACAGAAGGGGTTTTTGAGGACTTATTCCCTGCTGAATGGGGGATCTGTGAGTTGTCTAAATACAACTACTCCTCAATCTACTACGGATCCAGATGCAAGCAACATGATATATGAGAACCTATCTTCAACAAGGCACAGCTTTCAATTTTAAGTTCAAATCTGAGACACTTAAGTCCAATTGTCAGTTGTGAAAAGCCATGGATGTGAAAAACTCATGCAGACTTGTTTGTTGCCCCTGGCAAAAGCTGAAAGGAACTCTGTTAATCAACAGAATTAGTTGCCATCTCTGCAATAGACTGCTCAACACTAAAAACTTCACTTTATGCAGTGCATAGTTAATAAAAATGAGCGTTAAGTACTACAGTTTTATGATTGTTGTAACAAGACTGGTATTCTGCCAGCGCTATTATCTACTGTCAAAGTTAGCAAATGGTGTTTACAGCTATCATACCCACGAACAGCAGTGGTAATAACTATTGTGAGGCATAGGAGAAATCTTTGTGTATCTGATAAATGACTGCACAAACTCTCTGATTAAAGTAGCTGAAGGTCAATCTGGACATAGCAATGACAACCACATTTTTTTCATTTGTGTTTGCCCCACAAACATGCTCTTTCTGTAATTTCTTTCATTGAAAGGGGCATATGGGTGAGGGGAGTTGAGTCTTCTTCCTCACCACCACTTTCCATCTGGTTGCCTGAGCACCTTCCCTCTCTCTGACAAGCTCCAAAATAGAAAATGAGTTAGATAAAAAGTGCTTGGCTGATGGAATACATCAGATGGGGGAAATATGTCGTCCTCCAGCTGCTGTTGGTCTTCAGTTCCATTCAGTCCCAGCCAGCATCACCAATGGCCAGATATGATGGGAGCTGTAGTATACCATAGCATGAGGGCCATAGTTTCCCCATCCTTAGATACACTCCATGGGCAGCAGGCCCTTGACAGAACATCTGCTTTGCATGCAGATTGCCCCAGGTTCAAGCCCAGTATCTCCAGTAGGGCTGGGAGAGACTTCTGGCCTGAAACCCCAGAGAGCTTCTGCTCTGAACTGCTGACCCAAAGGAGGGATCATGGGAGTGGTTGGTCCAAGGATACCAAAGGAGGATGTCCAAAACACCAGATTGATGAGTTCCAGCACTTTATTAAAGGAAAGGTGTAGACTTAGAGCAAATCAGCCTGCCAGGTCTCCCAGCCTTTACAGACATGGGGATGGACACAACAGCAAGGATATGGCTTGTCTGCACCCAAGCAAACATCTATACACTCTTTATACACAAAGCAGTGTATGTCACTTCGGTCAGGATGTCCCATCACTTCACCTGACCAGATGAGCGCACAGGTGGAGTAGCTCCAAAACAGATCATGTGGCTTCCCAAAGCTACAGAAGTGATTTTTGCACATCAGGACTGGTTTATTTGAATCTTATCAGCTGGTACATACCTAACTGCAAACATCAGTTGGTCCTAGGAGGCTTATCTGGTGTGATAATAACAACAGCAACATGTATGTCTACCTTTCATTTTCATTTGCTGCTATGTACCCAATGTGAAGTTCATCCAAAATGTTGGGGGAAATAAAAATGGCAGCTAAATCCATTTGTCCATTGATGCTTGGAGTAGCTGGGGTAAAATAAAGTGAAGCTAGGCTCAAGGCAGATGTCAAGGATGGGCCGTGCCATGGTACTGCAGTTCTGACAGCTGCTTCAAGATGCTTGGTGCTGATTTTGATCAACAAAGTGGTTGAGTTATGTGCAGTTTATAGGGCTGTTTATTTATTTTATTTATCATTATTTATTATTAAAATTGTATACTGCCCCATACCCGGTCTCATAAAATCACAATATTAAAATGCTTAATGTTTGAATGAAGATTCATCCATGCTTCCCTTCCATGCCAGGCAGTCCTTTAGGAAGACCATGCTGTGATCATACTAAAGTATTTCAGAATACAGAAGAGATCACACTCTCCTTTCAAACTACCCACATAATTTCATCCTGTTATTCTAATAGTTAATACCACACAAGCGTTGGTCATACACAAGACTCACATTCCAGGCATATGCAGCTGTTGTTCTAGAAGCTAACCTCTGGTAATAGTTTAAATGTAGTCTAATAGCTATGCAGGACAGTAAAAAAGCATCTTCTCTAAGCCAGGGGATAGAATAAAAGACTTATCTAGCACCAGCAGGGAAGTTGAAGACATCCAGAAGTTGCTTTGAGACAATTTCAACACTCAGCTCTGTAAGATCAGCAATTACCGTATTTTTTGCACCATAACACTCACTTTTTTCCTCCTAGAAAGTAAGGGGAAATGTCTGTGCGTGTTATGGAGGGAATGCCTACGGGTGGCGGGGGGGGGGATCTGCTGCAGTCGTGAGCAGAGGATCCATGGTTCCCCTTCCTTCCCTCCTCCGTGGCTCACTTTGAAACAGCAAAGCGGGAGAAGAGCCGCTGAGTGGGGAGGAGAGAGGGACAGAGAGCCTGCTTCTTTAAAGGAGCAAAGGTTCCTTTAAAGCAAGCAGGCTCTCTGTCCCTCTCCTCCCCACTCAGCTCGCTACATAGCAGCAAAGTTTTTCAGCTCGCTAAGCCGGGGATGAGCGGGGAGGAGGAAGAAAAGCAGAGCCTGCTTGGTTTAAAGGAGCAAAGTGGGAGAGGAGAGGAGCCTTCTCCCCTTATACAGTGGTGCCCCGCAAGACGAATGCCTCACAAGACGAAAAAACCGCTAGACGAAGAGAATCACAGAATGGATTCTTTTCATCTTGCGAGGCACCACTGTACCCCTATTCTTCTTCATTATTAACAGCATCCTTCTCCACCCACCCCACACGTGCTTCTTCTCCCCTTAAATCCCTCTTCTGCATTATTATCAGCATCCTTCTCCACCCACCCCAGGCGTGCTCCTTCTCCCCTTATACCCCTCTTCTTCATTATTAGCAGCATCCTTCTCCACCCACCCCACGCGTGCTCCTTGTCCCTTGAGTGCTTTTCCTTCCCTCCCCACTTAAAACGTGGTTACAAAACACGGATCCACATGGATCCTCAGGATTTTTGCACTGGGTCATCCCAAATTCACCATCAGATCACATAGCATGTCCATGGCTACATCTTGCACCAAAAAAATCACGCACCCACTGTTGCCTGGGGCCGCAGTGGTGCAAAAACATGGTTACAAAGCATGGATCCACATGGATCCTCAGGATTTTTGCATTGGGCTACCCCAAAATCACTGTCAGATCACATGTCTGTGGCCACAGCATGAACCACAAAAATCATACATCCACTATTTCGTTTAGAATATTTTTTTTTTCTTGTTTCCTCCTCTAAAAACTACGTGCATGTTATGGTCGGGTGCGTGTTATAGAGTGAAAAATACGTTAATTCTATGGCTTCCATAAGAAGTACAGATCTACTGCGTAAGAACTTTGGTCCTAACATATGTGGTATACTTGATTTATTATTTTTTATAGGGCCAAGAAACAAAATTGTGTATTAAAAAGATATTGTAAAAGTGAAGGATAACTTTTGTAGTGGAGAGATTGAAGTTGCTGAGGCTGGGGTCACTAACATGGGATCTTCATTACAGTGGTGCCTCACAAGACGAAATTAATCCGTTCCGCGAGTCTCTTCGTCTTGCGGTTTTTTCGTCTTGCGAAGCACGGCTATTAGCGGCTTAGCGGCTATTAGCGGCTTAGCGGCTATTAACGGCTTAGCGGCTATTAACGGCTTAGCAGCTTTAAGAAAAAGGAAACAAACTCGCAAGAACTCGCAAGACGTTTCATCTTGCGAAGCAAGCCCATAGGGAAATTCGTCTTGCGGAACGACTCAAAAAACGGAAAACTCTTTCGTCTTGTGCATTTTTCGTCTTGCGAGGCATTCGTCTTGCGAGGTACCACTGTAAAAGTTATAATCTGAAACTGTTTAGAACGTCTGTGGGAAAAGTCTGTCTAGTATTTCCCCTCCCCCCTCCCCAATTACAATCATATGCCATATTTTGCCACCCTTTTTGCTAGCAGGTACTGGAGGATTGCCTGCTTAAAATATATATGTAGGTTTTGGTGTTTTCGGGTATCTTCCCGTGTAAGAGTTGGGGTGTCTAGGCGACGTTTCGACGAGGTCTCACTCATCATCTTCAGGCTGGTGCTTTCGGCTTCTTGTTACTAGAACAGAGCAGGATCTCAGTGTTTGAGTTCCTATAAATACTGTTGAGGGGGTGTGGTGTATAGCCTCCAACGTTCTGGGCAGAGAGGAAGTTCCCAGGTTATTGTGCCTTTTCTTCTTTTGTTCATTAATTACTTGAGGGATATCTTGAGTGATTTCTTGAGTGATATTCTGAGTACCACTTAGGAGGGTCATTAGGTGTGGATTAGTTGCTAAAGCTTTCGTGTCTTGACCTCTTGAGCTTGTGAAGAGTTTTTCTGAGTTTTTCTGAGAAGAGTTTTTCTGAGAAGATGGCTGTACTGCACTTAGTTGTGCTTTGGCTTGGCTTCGTGTATAGGGGCGAGCTGTGGTTTTGTGCCCTGTGCCAGCCAGATCTGTGTAGGGATTGCAGGGGGGTGCAGCATCCGGAGGTGCCACTATGGTTTGG
This sequence comes from Podarcis bocagei, assembly GCF_964188305.1. NCBI lineage: Eukaryota > Metazoa > Chordata > Lepidosauria > Squamata > Lacertidae > Podarcis > Podarcis bocagei. Next base: position 37,741,189 of record NC_138140.1, on the reverse strand, counting down.
CTACTGGATGGTATCTGTAATTTATCTGTGGAGAGGGTCTGGGTTTGGGTCTGGTGTGGTTGATTGGAGATGGCGTTCTGTGTGCCTCTGGTTCTGGTGTCGGTTTTTGTGGGGAGGGCTAATTTCCAGATGTCTGGCAGGCGGGACGTGTCGTCACGCTTGTTCATGTTGTGAGGGTGTTTCTCTATCTCGATGGCTTCCATGATTATTCTCTTGTGGTGATGTTCCATGTTAAAGAGCAATTTGGAATCTGCAAAATTAATTTCGTGTCCTGTTTCTTTCATGTGTTGGTAAAGAGAGGAAGTTTTTTCTTCTTTTTTGACGGCATTCTTGTGTTCTGCGATACGTGCATTTATTCGTCTGTTTGTTTGTCCAATGTACGTGGCTGGGCAGACTTTGCAGGGTATTTCATAGACCCCTTGGTTTTCTAACTGGATTTTATCTTTTGGGTTTCTGAGGATATTGGCTATTTTTTGGTTGGTGCAAAAGGCTGTTTTGATATTGTGTTTATGGAGGATTTTGCTAATTTTATCTGTGGTGCCCTTGATATAAGGAAGGAGGGTCATGCCATTGTTTTCTTCTGTGTCTTGGTTTTTGGGGGGTGTTTCTTTTTGGATTAGCTTCGTAACCCTGTTTTGCTGGTATCCGTTGGCGATTAACACATTTGAGAGATTCTGTAACTCAGTTGTCAAGTGGTCTTCGTCAGCCAGGCGTTTGGTTCTGGAGATGAGAGTCTTGGCTACGGAGTTTATTTGTGCAGGGTGGTGGTGTGATTGTGCATGTAAGTAGCGGTTGGTGTGTGTTTTTTTCCGGTAGATAGTGTGTCCTAGGGAGCCATCAGGTTTTTTGTAGATTAGGACGTCAAGGAAGGGAAGTTGGTTGTTGGCTTCTATTTCCATAGTGAATTGTATTTTGGGGTGTAGGCTGTTGAGATGTGTGAGGAAGCTATCTAGTTTTTCCTTCCCGTGTGGCCAAATTACAAAGGTGTCGTCAACATATCTGAGCCAAAGTTTAGCCCTCCCCACAAAAACCGACACCAGAACCAGAGGCACACAGAACGCCATCTCCAATCAACCACACCAGACCCAAACCCAGACCCTCTCCACAGATAAATTACAGATACCATCCAGTAGCCAAACCATAGTGGCACCTCCGGATGCTGCACCCCCCTGCAATCCCTACACAGATCTGGCTGGCACAGGGCACAAAACCACAGCTCGCCCCTATACACGAAGCCAAGCCAGAGCACAACTAAGTGCAGTACAGCCATCTTCTCAGAAAAACTCTTCTCAGAAAAACTCAGAAAAACTCTTCACAAGCTCAAGAGGTCAAGACACGAAAGCTTTAGCAACTAATCCACACCTAATGACCCTCCTAAGTGGTACTCAGAATATCACTCAAGAAATCACTCAAGATATCCCTCAAGTAATTAATGAACAAAAGAAGAAAAGGCACAATAACCTGGGAACTTCCTCTCTGCCCAGAACGTTGGAGGCTATACACCACACCCCCTCAACAGTATTTATAGGAACTCAAACACTGAGATCCTGCTCTGTTCTAGTAACAAGAAGCCGAAAGCACCAGCCTGAAGATGACGAGTGAGACCTCGTCGAAACGTCGCCTAGACACCCCAACTCTTACACGGGAAGACACCCGAAGACACCAAAACCTACATTCCTGTACCCGTGAAAATCTACGAAAGCATATATATATATATATATATATATATATATATATATATATATATATATATTAGTATCACACACCTCTCTTTTATCAGAAGCTCCACAGCTTAATTGGAGACTGGCACAAAGCTCACCAAGGCATTGGTGTAGAATCTATTTTCAGTTCCTAGCTAAGCCAAAAACAATGCAGAAAAAAATGCATTTTTTCCTCATGAGTCAGTAACCACTACCAGGCACAACTTATCTAGAATTAGGGGAAACGTTGAAAGCAGTGTGTGAAACTTCCATCAGGGATCACTGAGTATCTATGAAATTAGTTGTGTTTATTTTATGTTACAGACATCTCCTTTGCTATTCTATTTTTAAAATTTCATTTATATCTCTCACCTTTCTTCCATCAACCCATGTGATTCTCAAGGAGTCATCTATCTTGTCACTGATGAGACCTTAGCTTAATCAAGATAGTAGTTTCTCACATGTGCGCTCATATCATACAGTTGGATATCAATACGGATTAGGATTGTTTGAAGATAATGTACGTGACCAAGATGTCTTTACATTCTGATGGTTCAACATGGTGTAGGGAACAGAATGCTGTATTGGTACTGTACACGGGGGCCCAGATTTAAATTCCAACACAATAATTTCATGTGTTATTCCTTAGCACCCTTTTCTCCCTTCTCTTTTTTATGAAAGTAATATATGCAGTTCAGGTATTGTGTGTGTGTGTGGAGATACAGTAGGTTAGGCTGGCTGTGTTTCTGTTACAGTACAAGGAACAAAGATTGACCGATTTATTATGGCACAAGTTTTCCATCACATGCATGAAGTTTCATCTCGTCCCTCTATCTCTCTCTCCCACACACATGGAGGGCTAACAAAAGTAAAGAAAATGTGGCAAATCAAAGAAAGTTTAAGCAAATGAACCGCAGTGATAATTCACCACAGCAGTAATTGGTGATAAAGGCAATCATTCTAGGGCTGCTAGGTTAATGAGCATGGCAGGAAAGCATTGTCTCTATCATGCCTAAACAGATCGGCTCAAACTCCTCGATAAGTTCCAATTCAGCACTTTCAACTTGTGAAATATATTTTTGTTGCTGGAATACTGCAATATCCAGGTCGGGAGTGGGGTGTCCTCGCAGAGGGACCCTGTTGAATTCCCGCCTGTGCTGTGAGGGACCAGTATCCCTGTGCCAGGGTCTGAAGAGAGGTCTGAGTCTTGACAGACGCTGCCCCCTCCCCCTTTCCCTCCCCTTACTTCTTAATCCAACTCCTTTCTTGTGACTCATCTCCCTTTCACAAACCCCTCTCTCCCCTCCCGCCTGCCTTGCCTGCCTTCCATCCGGGCACTCACTTCCGCCAGGCCTTTCCTTTCGGCGCTCACCCAAGTCTTCTTCGAACCGCTTCCGGGCCCCATCCCTCGTTCACCCTCAGCCACGAGTGAGGGCATCGGCGCGCCTTAGCGGCTTCAGCGTGCCAAGAGGCTTGCGCGTGCGCACACAGGAGACCCCTGTGCGCGAGAGAGACGGGAGGGGGGGGGGAAAGTGTTGAGTTTACGTCCCGCCGTCTCCTTCCTTCGATTCCCCGGCCCGTCTGCCGTCAGGGCGCGCGCAAGGGAGGGGTGGTGGAGGAGGAGGAGGGGTGGGTGGGTAAACGAGCGCGTGCGCAGAAAGCCGCCAGTCGCGCGCCGAGTACCCTGACAGGAGCGGAGCGAGCGTGAGGAGAGCAAGGCGGCGACCAAAAAAAAAAAAGGGGGTGGGGGGGTGGGAAGGAGACTTCGCGAGGCGGGCGCCTCCCTTCATCCCGCCATGAGTGCCTGAGGGAAGGGAGAGAGAAAGAGAGAGAGGCAAGGGAAGAGAGGCGGCATGGAGAACCAGGGAGCCGGCGGTGAGGAACCGCCGGGTAAGATGAACCCTAGGCGGGGCGGTGTCGGAGGCAGCGGCTGGCGCGCCCCTGAGGATGAGAGTAAGAACAAGCCCAAGCTGGTGAGTGAGGAGGTGGGGGGGGGGCGCAGGGCTGACCGGGGCTTAAGGCGGCTGCCGTTGCGGGGGGTGGAGGGTGTTATGCGGTCGAGGGGGCAGCTCGCAGCACGCCTGGCCTGGCCCGGCCTTTTTAAAAACGGAGGGCGGGTGGGATGGGGGTTAGGGGTTAATGCGTTGGGGGGCGTTTCAGGCGAGAGTTTTTAAAAACCCTAGAAGCTCGCGGGGAGCACCGTTGCTTCTGTTTCGTCAGCCGCCTCGCGCGAGGGCCTCTAGGCGACGTGCAGTAAAACAACAACAACAAACAAACAAACCCCAATTTCAGTAATGATAAACGACCAAAGGGTTCCGACTAGGGGGGGGGGGAAATCCTGCGAAGCTGGACTAAAAGACGCCGTGAAACAGCACAGAGCCCACATTTCTCTGGTTGCTGCTGCTAAAGGGGCAGTTACTGGGGTGGGCTGGGAAGTTTGCAATCTGCTGTGCATGTGTGTGGAAGTGGAGGGGAAAATGCGTTGACTAGGTTTGCTTAGGGGTGGAGCATTTTTCATAGGCCCTGCTCCTGTGACATCCTGCACAGACGCTTGGGTTGCCAGCTGTCTCTAGAGGCTTTGCCCTTGTGCCCTACAGGGGTTTTGAGGCAAGGCAGCAATGGGTTCATTAAGGCTCTTGTGGCATGGAGGTGGACTGGGTTTTCCTTTTGGCTTTTATGGATCAAGTGACTGTTAAAGGCACAGCTGCTGGGGTTGTTTGAAATGTTGGTAATCCTTGAGGTGGCCAGAAGAGTGCCTTTAATAGGTTTCCTTAATAGCTATGTGTGTTTGGGGTGAGGTGGGAAATTAAGGGTCAGCTGCTTTACTTAGCTCATCTCTTGTGCTTTTCACTGCGGCTTGACTTTACTATTTTGTTTGTTTTTGTTCATTGTTACCTGGTTCTTCCTCCTATACATTTTCATAACAGGTCACATAGAATCATGGAATTGTAGAGTTCGAAGGTATCCCGAAGGTCATCCAGTCCAATACTCTGCAATGCAGGAATCCTGCCCACAGCTGTCTCTGGGTGGCCTCAAACCACCAAACTTCTGGTTAACAAGAGCCAGATGTACTATGGTTGAAGGATAGTTGTGAGTGGCATGGCTTGGTAGGATTTGAACTTTGATCTCCCTGGTGCCAAATCAACATGCTTAACTCCTATACCAGACTTCCTCAAATTCGGCCCTCCAAATGTTTTTGGCCTACAACTCCCATGATCCCTAGCTAGCAGGATTAGTGGTCAGGGATGATGGGAATTGTAGTCTCAAAACATCTGGAGGGCCGAGTTTGAGGAAACCTGTCCTATACCATTCTACTATCCTGATTCTAAATTCTTTCAGCTGTGGCTTTTCACAGAAGATTGGTTATCAACTGCAGTGACTGGCCATGTTATTATGACTTTCCACCGAAGTTTGAGATGCAGAAAGCAGCAGGTGATGCTTTTCATGGTACAGAGATGGAAACTCTGATTTGCTCCTTGTTGCAGGCCAGACTACTGTTAGGAGCAGCTTTAAGTACTGTTTGAAAAGTTGGCAGCCCTTTGAAGGCAGAAAGAGGGAGAGTGCCTGAGCTTGTTATTTTTTTTAGAGAATCTAGGTAGGCTCTTACATGTTGGCAACTTTTTACTGGCCTAGTTCCTTTGACTTGAACAGCACCACAATAAAACACACACAAAGTGTTAGTGCTTGAGTGCTGGACTCAAATGCCCACTCAGCCATGAAGCTCACTGGGTGTAATTGGGCTAGTCACTAGCTCTAAGTCTAACCTACCTCACAGGGTTCTTGTGGGCATTAAATGTGGAGGGTTGGAACTATGCACACAACCTTGAGTTCCTTGGAGAAAAGGTAGAATATAAAGTCAGCAAATAAACAAATGAAATACAGTGGTACCTTGGGTTACAGACACTTCAGGTTACAGATGTTTCAGGTTACAGACTCCACCAACCCAGAAATAGTACCTCGGGTTAAGAACGTTCCTTCAGGATGAGAACAGAAATTGTGTGGCTGCGGCAGGAGGCCCCATTAGCTAAAGTGGTACCTCAGGTTAAGAACAGTTTCATGTTAAGAACGGACCTCCGGAACGAATTAAGTTCTTAACCCGAGGTACCACTGTAATTTAAACAGGCAGAAAAACAAACAAGTGGTGGTGTGGCATTATTTGAAACTGACAAATACTTTTGTAGTATGAACTACAGTGGTACCTCGGGTTAAGTACTTAATTCATTCCGGAGGTCTGTTAACCTGAAACTGTTCTTAACCTGAAGACCACTTTAGCTAATGGGGCCTCCTGCTGCTGCTGCGCCGCCGGAGCACGATTTCTGTTCTCATCCTGAAGCAAAGTTCTTAACCTGAAGCACTATTTCTGGGTTAGCGGAGTCTGTAACCTGAAGCGTATGTAACCCAAGGTACCACTGTACAGGATTAAATTACTCCATTGCTCTTTGTATCAGTAGTAGAAAAATCCTCACTTGCTACATTTCTGCATTCTAGACTACTGTTAAAAACACATGAAGAAAGCCAGTAAAAAGTTGCTTCCCCTGGGCCTTTAGATAATTAATTAAATAAATGAAGGAGGAGGAGGAGGAGGATAGGTGTGGGCCAGACAGCAAGATAGGTTTGGTAGTAGATACTCAACAGATAAACCTTTCACTGCCCCCAATATGCAGTGATTGGAAATCACTTCATTTCATATTGGAAATCTGTTGCTTCTCTACTAGTATGCAGCTGTTGATGGCACTGGAGCCCTACTGTGAAAAAGAAGACAGCAACCATATCCAAAGAGTTGTCCATTTCTTTTGGTCTTAGCAATGTTCTAAATCTTGAAGAACCATATGACAAGACTTTAATAGTTTCATACTTTCCCTTATTTGCATCTCCAGACTTGGAAGAGCCACACCTGTTAGGTTTCTGCTGGTTTCACAACTACTACATATACTTTGCCAGGGAGTGGGATGGCACCCTTGTTCTCAGGTAGTGTGGTGTTGGCTTGGTGTCAAGTTCTTCTGAGGTGGACGGGGTATCCCATCTCTTTTGGAATGTTCTGGGGTTATGGTGGTTTTGGTTTTTCCATAGTGGATTATGATGAAATTATGCAGTGGAACGATCAGCGACTTTTGAAACAAGCAAGAATTGCCCTTCACTGGCTAGTTTGGAGTCAGACCTCTGGTTCCCCTATGTATGGAGAAATGCCAAGTGGAGCCAGTCATAGGTTGCAGTTGGTAGTGTGAGGCTGGCATGGTGTCTGCGTGGTGACATTCCATTGAATGATGCCTTGTAGTATTTACTTTGGGCTATTTTACACTGAATCAAACTCTTGTTCACATAATCTTTGATAGTCCATTCTGAGTGCAGTTCTTATAAAGATATTATCCATATTGCTACCCAAAATCTTATTAGTGGAAGATACCTGGGCTTGAACATAGGATATTCTTTACATGTTTCATTGTTTAAAGTGTAAATTTAGTTTAATGGTGTTTCATATGTCACATTTTTTTCCTTCTGGTTCATCATTGACACGTTCCAAGCCATGGTTTATTATGCATATGGACACTGTTCATAATTTATGCTATTTTCATGGATTTTTGCCAGGAATTCTATAGTTGGGTATCAGATGTGACATATGAAGCAGCTCTTAGAAGAGATACTAATAAATGTGGTAGGAACCCTTGACCATCTTCTCCTTCCAGCAGAAATGAATAGTAAATTAGCTTCTCTCAGCCTTGATTAAGACTTAATCCTATGCAGAGATACACATAATTTTGCATAGGATTGTGCTGACAAATGGAGCTGATTTAGAGATGGCAATTTTAAGTGTAGCTGGCCTGAAAAATATGCATGAGCAATACTGGACCTGGAATAGCTTCTGTGTTGACCCTTTAGCATTTAAGGATGGGGTGTGACAGAAAAATACAAAGCACTCTTACCTGGCTTTGACAATGGTATGCCATGTTTAACTATTTTTGTGTGTGTTTGGGGCAGTGTTAGAAACTCAGATATATAAGCTAGGGTCCAAAAGGCTCCTTAAGTCAAGGTTACAGAGAATATCTAGTTGCTATTTTGGGGCAAGACTGCTCTAAGGCCTTATTTTTCAAATGATCGACTGACTGTGATTGATTATCAGTTAAGCATCTGGCTAGTTCAGATGACAACCTCGAGCAAGGTAAAGAGCTTTGACAACTTTAAGAAGAAAAGTCACTTGATCCAGGGACAGTCCACATATATATTGGCCTGTTTCTACCACTTTTTCTTAATGGTGACATGGACCATTCATAATGTAAGAATATTCTTCACAACTGTGAGCAAGGCAGTAGGGTGGGGTAAGTGAAGACAAGCAACAATTAACTATGACATTGTTCACTGCTCCTGCTCAGGCTGCACAAAAAATATTGGTTTCTGAAATTTAATCTGATTGTGCAGATAAAATCTAAGTGAGCGAATTCTGGAAGATGTGGTATTAGTGTGTGAAAACAGTCAAGATCCAGTGATCCCCAGGCATGCACCTCTAGATTGTGGAGATGTCAGGCATCTTCACTTGGTCGCAAGTGGCAAATAGCCAGGTGCAAAATGCACCTGGTGCCTGACTAATTTTGAACACTGGTTTGGGGACACCATGTTTTGGCATTAAACTCAGAACAAGCTCAACAGTGTCTGTATGCTGGTGCTAAGGATGTGCAAGGCTTGGGATCTAAGGGACCCAATCTTGATTTTCACTTTGTGAGTAATGGTTTTGTTCTTTGGATGTGGTATATTACCCACATATACAGCTGCCTCTTCCTGCAATTGACTACAACTAACAGTAACCACCTGTGGGTCAACAATTGTAGCAGGAAATCTTCTGTAGCTGTGTTTTTAACAATATGATTCAATTTTCAAATATGAGTGATGCTATTTGCATCAGAAAAATGTGATACAAAGCTTGTTTGCATTCAGGTATAATCTAAGCCAGTTTTGGATATAATATTTTCCCTCCCCATATGCCACAGAACAACACTGTCTTAGGAAAATGAATGGTTTTGGGTATCATTCTCATTTAAAGTCCTGTTGAGGAAAACATGTCCTGCTGTTATGGATGTGTGTTACATCCTTTGGACTTATACTGATCCTATAGGTCTGGAAGACAGAATTTTGATCAAAGTTACCAAAGTTATGCACTGTTCTTCTGTAACTGGTGGGGAGGCATGTGCAGCGTGGTACTCCACTGGTCACATGTGGGAAATGGCCACGCTTCTAAGGTGCGTAAGCAAGTGGCAAATTGCATGGAAGTGTGCCAGACTATTTCATTACCCACCTAAACATTCAGGCGCCTCTCACTTCTTTCATACTCAAATTTGTAAGAAGATTCTGCACACCTAAGCTCAGTGAAACTGACTTAATCACATCCACAGTTGTGACTGTTCTGTATTGCTTATGCAGCTTTTCTTATAAAACCTACTTGGGAAGAATGATTGTAGCCTTGCACGCTGTGCTACCCTTCATATTTTAGTTGCTATATGCTGCTTGTCTGTATGTTATGTAACAAAACAGTATAGATATAATGAACTATCTTTTGAGCTTCAAGTTAGCAACAAGGATGCTTTACAGTTATATTAATAATATGGTAACAGTTATTTGCTGGTAAAAGCTTATAGTGTTGAGGACTTATATAATTGAACTGATAGAGCAGTTTCCGCAGGAAGAAGAAGAAGAAGAAGAGTTATGTCACTCCACTTTAAGGATGATTTCTTTCCTTGATAAGAAGGGAGCCTAGCCCCAGCCCATGCCATGTTGCACTGTTGTGGGGTTGTGGTAGCAACCACAATTTATCATTCAGGATGAAACTGACCAGACCATAATCTGTCTGGTCAGTGTTAAAATAACGTCCTAGAGCAGTTCTGAAAGTATCAAGCATGTGGAGGGCATACAGAGCAGTCTCTTGGGCTGTTTTGTTTTGCCTTGTTTTAAAGTGTTTAGAATTAATATTTTGAGCAGGTTCTAAACTTGTACAGCTTTTCAAATCTGAAATCTCAAACATCTTATTTCCTTAAGATCCCAAAGTAAAATTCAGTTTAGGTACTATTTTATTGAGAACATAGTCCAAATGACTATATCTCTGAAGATAAAGTTTGTTCAGTTTATTTTTGGCCTTGTAACTGAAGTTGTCCTGGCAACTGCCTTGCACATAATTTACAGGGTTGAAAACCTGCCAAATTTAACTTTCTAAATTCTGGACCCACTTTGTTGTCTTCACTTTGACCTATCAGTCACTCTGCCCACAAATACAACTTATTGGTAAAGATAAAAGGACCCCTGACCATTAGGTCCAGTCGCGGACAACTCTGGAGTTGCGGCACTCATCTTGCTTTACTGGCCGAGGGCGTACAGCTTCCGGATCATGTGGCCAGCATGACTAAGCCACTTCTGGCAAACCAGAGCAGCGCACGGAAACGCCGTTTACCTTCCCGCTGGAGTAGTACCTGACAATACAGTGGTACCTCGGGTTAAGAACTTAATTCGTTCTGGAGGTCTGTTCCTAACCTGAAACTGTTCTTAACCTGAAGCACCACTTTAGCTAATGGGGCCTACTGCTACTGCTGTGCCGCCACACAATTTCTGTTCTCATCCTGAAGCAAAGTTCTTAACCCGAGGTAATATTTCTGGGTTAGCGGAGTCTGTAACCTGAAGCGTATGTAACTCGAGGTACCACTGCACAGTGGTACCGCTTGTTATGTACTTAATCCGTTCTGGAGGTCTGTTCATAATTGGAAACCGCTCATAACATGAGACGCACTTTCACTAATGATGCCTCCCGCTGCTGCCACGCCGCTGGCGTGCGACTTCCGCACGCATCCCGGGGCAAAATTTGCAAAAAGGGGCATCTACTTCCTGGTTAGCAGAGTGCATAATCTGAAGCATTCGTAAGGGGGAAGGTATGTAACATGAGGTACCACTGTAGTTAGTTTTCCCGAACGCTGAAAACCCGGAGGTAAATGCTTCAGGTTTTGAACTTTTTTTGGAAGCCGAATGTCCCATGTGGCTTCCGCTTGAGTGCAGGAACCTCTTGCAACCAATTGGAAGCCGCGCCTCGGTGGTCGAACTTTTCAGAAGCTGAATGGGTTTCCAGAATGGATTACGTTCGACAACTGAGGTTTGACTGTATTGTCTTTCTTGGGATAGTTTGTGATTTGTTACAGCACAGTATAGTTACAGTACTATACTGTGTAACAATATGATTTGTTTTAACCTTATGTGACTGTCATTTAACTACTGATAATTCCTGAAATTATACATTGACTGCGGGATAAATTTGTTTAAAATGGAAAGCAAAGCAAAATACTTTTTTCTAAATCTGAGATTCCAAATAATTCTGCTCCAGCACAGGAAATGCAGCACAGGAAATGCAGCAATGTGTTTAGTACTACATACCATGCATGCCAGTGAGTTGGATTATGCATAAGAGGTTTCCTAGAGAAAAAGACTGAAGTTATCATGGCCTTATTGTTAGGAAGGTGTTTATATATTGTGACCTAAATATTCTAGGTACATTGTTTTTGCTTTTTGCTTTAAATTTTGCTGTGAACTTCATGTGTGCAGGCAGAACTGTACGTTGTGCTGAAATGTAGACCTTCATTGTTTCAGTTCTGTAAGTTGTGACAGGTCAAGTCAAGTAAGTATGTAAAATTGGATATGAATATTATTTAGTGAAATTTAGTGATTGCAGTCAATTCACAATTGACAAAAAGGTGAGCTTATGGAGGCTAGCAGTATTTTTAGGTACTTTGACTCTCTCTTCTTAATATGTCTGGGGCTCCAAAACTATAGGTGGTGTTAATGTGTACAGTTAATGGGATATGACTGGCCATGCTAGATTTGAAGTTGGACAGACATTTTTCTATTTTTCTCTAGTAGTGTGTGGCTTTGCTATCTTCTTTGAAACATCAGAACCTATTTGTCCTACAGGGACCCTGAATTCTATCTCTAGTATCTTGTGGTCTGGTTTGTGTAGGTTAACTGTGCAAGAAGGACAGATGACACAATGGATTGACTTAGATTATTTTTTTATTTCTTCTCATTACAAACCATGTGACAAAGCCAGAGTGGTTGGATGTTGTGCTACTGTAGTACCGTATTTTTTGCCCTATAAGATGCACTTTTCCCCTCCTAAAAAGTAAGGGGAAATGTGTGTGCGTCTTATGGAGCGAATGCAGGTGGAAGGCTCTACTCAGCGCTCCCTTTAAAGAGCCGTGTGCAGCGTGTGGGGCTTTTCCCCAAGGAGGGAGATGGGCTGCCCTTTTCCCTCCTTGGGGAAAAGCCCCCAAGAGCCACACACACACTCAGTGTGCTCTTTAAAGGGAGCGCAGCTCTTGGGGGGAGCACAGGCTCTCATGGGCAGGGGATGAAGGCTCCTCTTGCCCGGGAGAGGCTGCGCGCGGCTAAGCCAGAAGCCAGGACAGCCAGTGGGATCGCTGTGCTCCGATCCCGCTGGCTGTTCTAGCTTCTGGCTTAGCCGCGTGAAGCCTCCGCAGGGCACGGGGAGCCTTCATCTCTGTGCCCTGCAGAGGCTTCGCAGGGCTATCCAAAAGCCAGAGCAGCTAGAAGGAGTGCTGTGCAGCGCTTCCTCTAGCTGTTCTAGCTTCTGGATTAGCCACGCGAAGCCTCCGCAGGGCAGCGGGGAGCCTTCATCCCGCTGCCCTGTGGAGGCTTTGTGCGGCTATCCCTGGCCTTTGCGGGAGATGGGGGAAGGGACAGAGCACACGGCTCTGTCCCTTCCCCCACCTCCCAGAAAAGCCCCCAAGAGCCATGCTCTCTTTAAAGAGCACACGGCTCTTGCGGGAGGAAAGCCAGTAGGCTTGCTTTCGCTGAAGCCAGGAGGGCAAGAGGGATCGGTGCGCACCAATCCTGCTTGCTCTCCTGGCTTCAGGGATAGCCCTGCAAAGCCTCCTGAGTGAAGATGGAGGAGCGCTCCCTCTTAGCTCAGGATGCTTTGCGTTGTTTTCTTATTTCTTGTTTTCCTCCCCTAAAAACTAGGTGCTTCTTATCGTCTGGTGCGTCTAATAGAGCAAAAAATACGGTAATACATAGTGTTAGAAACCTATGCTACAGTTGTCATAACGGAATGTCTACGAACCTTTTTTTTTGCAGTGAAATTTATTATTATTATGATTCATAGAATTTATAGAGCTGGAAGGGACCACTAGGATCATCTGGTCCAACCCCCTGCCGGGCTTGAACCCACAACCCTGAGATTAGGAATCTCAAGCTCTACCAACTGAGCTATCCCAGTATTCAATTGATTTCCATACTGCCTTATATTTAAAAGGGGGGGGGAATCTCATAAAAAGTGTTTTAAAAAACATTAAAACATCAAATAAAACAATCCTGAATACAACAAATTCAAGCTTCAAGGAAAATATTTCAGATCCTTCTTGTAGTGACAATTGGCTTTCCCTATATTTATTTATTTGCCTACTAAATTTATATAGCTGCCCCATAACAGAAGTACTCTAGGAGGCCAGTACAATGTTGTGGTTAGAGTGTCAGACTAGGACCTGAGAGATCAGGGTTCAAATCCTCCCTCAGTCATAAAGCTCATTGGGCTAGTCACCTTATGCCAGTCACAGCCTCTCAACTTATCTCACAGGGTTGTTGTAGGGATAAGGAGGAGGGTGAACTGTGTACTTGGAGAAAGATATAGGATATAATGCAATAAATAAGCTTCTACTTACTTGCTTATGAAAACTGGAGGTGCCAGGCAGATGGAGTTGTCAGATGCCAACCTGGCATCCAGAGATCTCCATGTGGTCGCAGTTGGACCCATGCCAGTCAAAAAACATGCTGGCTCCTAGGGAATTTCTAAGACTGGTAATATGGGTTAATACTGCTTTCCATCTAGATCAGAGGTTCCCAAACTTGTTTGGCCTACCACCCCATTTTCAGAAAAAAAATATTCAGTGCCTCTCTGGAAATCTACCTTCTTTAAGCAAACAAACAAAGATGCAGTGACAAATCTGTGTTCTTTTATGTATCTATATTTCTACCTACATCCTACAACATAGTAAATAAAGATGTTGTTATAAGTAAGACACAGCGGTAAGTGTCATTACACAACTGTTGAAACATGTACAAACAATTTTTCAAAACTGGCCGAGGAGGTGGACTAGGCTCTCAGATTAAAAACCCACGTGGCGGACTAGAGTGAAGCCTGCTGGCTGAGTCGATCTGCCCAGTGTTAGGGCTTGTGCCACTGCCGCCTGTCATTGGCCCAACAGGCAGGTAAGCTGTGAGCCACTTCCTGGGCCTGGGTGAAGCTGAAAAGGGTATACTGAAGCCCAGGTATACCCCTTTCATCCAGCATGACCACTAGATCCAGGGGAGATCTGGCAGTAAGCGTCATTTCACAACAGATGAAACATGTACTGTACAAATGGTTTTTCCAAATTTTCTTATGCTTCCACTACCCCTTTTCAGCAACCCCCCCCCCCAGTTACACCTGAGGCTACTACCACCCCCTGGATCATTCCAGCACCCCCCAGGGGGCAGTATCGCCCACTTTGGGAAACACATCTGGATGTAAATGGTAGAAGTCTAATGTGCAAACCCTTCCTGCATTGCAAATGTTAATGAAGAGTAATAATTAATGATGGTAGTGAATTACTTCCTTTTCTCTGGCCTCAATCTTCCATCATTCAGCTTTGATGGATATGGTCAGACCTTAAGATTCTTTTCCTGGTTAGCTACCGTCTGCTCTGACCCTGTCAGTGTATATGTGAAATTATATATATATTTCCCTAACGTGCATTAGTCTACATTTATATTGAACTTCATTTTACATTTTAAACAGTTTGGTGATAGTACTTTGGCTTCGTGGGTAAGCATGTGTAAGAATGGGCTGTATTTAGCCCATTAGTTTCTCTTGGAATTGCTTAAAAGTTACTGAATGTCTTGATGCACATATTAATGTCATTTGAATGACATGTTTCTGTATTATTATTATTTATAAAATTTATATACAACCCTATACCCATAGATCTCAGGGTAGTTCATGACATAAAGTCACAATATAAAAAACAGAAAATACATAACAAAAACAACCCAATAATTTCCCCTTAACAAAATATTCCAGTAAGCTTCTGGAACTATGGATGGTGCACATATCAGAAAAAAACTAAAGTACACAACAATTGGCTTATTGTACTCAACTGAAGGCATAAATCTCTATAAACAGAGTAAGAGATAGTCGTTCAGAACAGTTTGCATAACTCCACCAGCTTTGGATCCTTGTTACTTCTCTAACTGGTGGTAAATTAAACCAATGAACAATAATTTAAGTACAGATGTAGCATAGGAAAATAGTGAGTTTTATGCAGTCTTCACTGAGCAAAGTATAAATATATGTTGATACTATGCTGTCAGTAATGAATTCATGAGAGTTGGCTTCCATGTTGGCACAAATTATGACCAAATTCTTCCATATATTGTTGGTTCTGTTTGCTGTAGCTGACATTAGTTAGACAGCATAGTGGAACAACCACAACAAACATTTCAGAATATAAATAAGTTTAAGTGTCCATTGGAATGAATGCTTACTATGGCTGTTTTTCAGTTTAATAAAAGCATTTTCAGAATGTTTTTATGTGTGTGTAGATTTCATCAAAGCATATAAAAAATATTTGCCTGTAACATTTTTGAACACAAACCAACATGTGTCTATATTGTAGAAGGTTACTTAATCTGAGTCATTTTGAGAATTGCAGAGGCTGAAACACGGAAAATTGCAGATTTTTCAGTATGGATAGTAATTTATGTCAAGAGGCTCTTTGTGTGGATTTGGTGCCTCCCCACCCAAATGACTCCACAAACCACACCAAGTTTACCAACTTTACAAAGAAATATAGGCAGCAAATACTTTCAGAGCATGTCAGGGCCCAGACTTTCTATATAGTACACTCATATGCATGCACATTCAGAAATATGTATTACTGAATTCAGTGAGACTTCAAGGTAAGTGTAGGATTATAGTCTTAAACGATCATGTAAGTGTCATAAATGGGAACAGCAAAGAATCTTGGGGCTGCAGTCTATTATATTTTAGTATTCCTGAAATAGGGTTTTTCTTTAGTTTGGAACCATATCAATGAGCCTGAAAGTGATCAGGAGTTCATTTCATGCCATGAAAACGAACCTCAAAATTACAGGATGAGTGAAGGAATTAGGCTGCCTTTTAAACAAGGCAGGACTGGATTAGGCCTGCCAGCCAGATCTTTATTTTCCCTTACTCCCAAGGGCTTGGTTTGACAAGTGGGCAGTGCCAGCTACCTGTCTGGCACCTCATGTCACAGTAATGTCAGGCTGTCCATTTTTTATCACATGGTTTGAAATCATACCTTGCAGGTAAAGGGACAGCCTTTAAGGGTTGCCAACTTTGCTTAACATAGAGTTTGCCTTAAAAAATAATAATTGGTTTTTAAACAAATACACATACAATGACCATTAAACACTTATCAGTAGTGTTTCTAATAGTGTTTGTTCTACCCATTGTCTCTACAAATACACTTGCATATTCAACATTCAAACATATTACTTAATGTATCCTCTCCACTGAGAATATTGAGCGATTCGTATAACAACGTTTTGATTTGGGTCATTAACATCATTTGCATTTTTCACAGCTGCTATCTATTGGGTCAGCACTTTCACTGACATCCATCACAAGTCTAGGGTCTCTTTCCTGGTTAGTTACTACAAGTTCAGATCTTATAAACATATATATGCATTAGTTTACATATGCTAACACTGAATCATATTTGCCATTTTAATATTTGCCTCTTCCTTCCTTTTTTGATTTCCTTGTTATTCAAAGGTCCAGTGACTTCCATTGGCAATTTCCTGCTTCTAATGCATGTAAATACCTTGTTATTGTTGGCCTTATTGTTTTTAGTGATGTCCTCCTCAAATTGTTTTTTATTCCTTATTTCCTGCTTGTGTTTCTTTTGCCAGAGTTTGTGTTCCTTTTCCTCCTTATTTGAACAAGATTTCTGTTTTCTGAAGGAAATCTTGTTTCTATTGGCTTTATTGATACTGTTCATTGAACATGTTGGCATTCTCTTGACTGGTGGTGCATTTTCTGAATTTCTACTGTTGTGGTTTTGAATTACTGTATTTTTCGCTCTATAGGACACACTTCCCCCCCTCCAGAAATGAAGTGGAAATGTGTGTGCGTCTTATTGAGCGAATGCAGGCTTTCGCTGAAGCCTGGAGAGCGAGAGGGGTCGGTGCGCACTGACCCCTCTCGCTCTCCAGGCTTGCGGATAGCAGCCTGCATCCTGAAGCCCAGGGAGTGCTGCGCAGTGCGCCCCGGGCTTCGGGCAGATACCCGCAAGCTCCCAAGGCTTGTGGATAGCAGCCTCCAAACCCGACCTGGTTTGGAGGCTGGCGGTGGGGGAAAGCAGCACTCCCCCCCCGCCAGCCCCAAAGAGCAAGTCAAAAGGAACCCAAAGCCTCCGGAGCCCAGCGGGAATTCTCGCTGGGCTCCGGAGGCTTCGGGTGAACGCACCTTGAACGCACAGAAAGCACCTTGTTTTAGAGGGGGAGAACAAGAAAAAAAAAATCCTGTTCTCGCCCTCCTATGGTCCAGTGCGTCCAATAGAGCGAAAAATATGGTACCCCCTAGGATTCTGAAAAAGCTATTATGTTGTGGAGGATGACTGAAGCCCGTGGGCTGGTTTTGTGTGTGAAGGTATTCTTACATGGGATTGTATTTTAGCATGTGATCTATCTGCATTCTGAAGTGATACTGTCCAAGGAAGAGGTCATATGCTTTTTGTGAAGCTTTAGGTTTGGCTTAGAAGCTTTGGAAATCCTATGTTTGGATCAAATGGATGAATCCTTTCTTTTGGGACCCTGTGAGTTCTAGCATATCTGCTAGCAAGGGACAGATTTCCATCCTCTACAGTAGATGGACACTGGGCATACTTTTTAAACAACTGATCACTACAAGTACTTATATTTCCCAGGAGTTGGGTCTACAGTCACATCTGGCATATGGAAATGTTTTGAATTTTAGAATGTGCTGTTTGTGAATGGTAACAAAACTTTAACTTAGTGTATATTCGGACAACTATCATATTGTTTTGTGTTCTCCAGTTCTTTGAGTAGTGAGAAGTTCCACTACTTAGATTATTTATACACAAGTAGAACATTTGTTGTTGTTTAGTCGTTTAGTCGTGTCCGACTCTTCGTGACCCCATGGACCAGAGCACGCCAGGCACTCCTGTCTTCCACCACCTCCCGCAGTTTGGTCAGGCTCATGTTTGTAGCTTCGAGAAAACCGTCCAACCATCTCGTCCTCTGTCGTCCCCTTCTCCTTGTGCCCTCTATCTTTCCCAGCATCAGGGTCTTTTCCAGGGAGTCTTCTCTTCTCATGAGGTGGCCAAAGTATTGGAGTCTCAGCTTCAGGATCTGTCCTTCTAGTGAGCACTCAGGGCTGATTTCCTGAAGAATGGATACGTTTGATCTTCTTGCAGTCCATGGGACTCTCAAGAGTCTCCTCCAACATCAGAATTCAAAAGCATCAATTCTTCGGCGATCAGCCTTCTTTATAGTCCAGCTCTCACTTCCTTACATCACTACTGGGAAAACCATGGCTTTAACTATGCGGACCTTTGTTGGCAAGGTGATGTCTCTGCTTTTTGAGATACTGTCTAGGTTTGCCATCGCCTTTCTCCCAAGGAGCAGGCGTCTTTTAATTTCGTGACTGCTGTCACCATCTGCAGTGATCATGGAGCCCAAGAAAGTAAAATCTCTCACTGCCTCCATTTCTTCCCCTTCTATTTGCCAGGAGGTGATGGGACCAGTGGCCATGATCTTCGTTTTTTTGATGTTGAGCTTCAGACCATATTTTGCGCTCTCCTCTTTCACGCTCATTAAAAGGTTCTTTAATTCCTCCTCACTTTCTGCCATCAAGGTTGTGTCATCTGCATATCTGAGGTTGTTGATATTTCTTCCGGCGATCTTAATTCCGGCTTGGGATTCATCTAGCCCAGCCTTTCGCATGATGAATTCTGCATATAGGTTAAATAAGCAGGGAGACAATATACAGCCTTGTCATACTCCTTTCCCAATTTTGAACCAATCAGTTGTTCCATATCCAGTTCTAACTGTAGCTTCTTGTCCCACGTAGAGATTTCTCAGGAGACAGATGAGGTGATCAGGCACTCCCATTTCTTTAAGAACTTGCCATAGTTTGCTGTGGTCGACACAGTCAAAGGCTTTTGCATAGTCAATGAAGCAGAAGTAGATGTCTTTCTGGAACTCTCTAGCTTTCTCCATAATTTAGCGCATGTTTGCAATTTGGTCTCTGGTTCCTCTGCCTCTTCTAAATCCAGCTTGCACTTCTGGGAGTTCTCGGTCCACATACTGCTTGAGCCTGCCTTGTAGAATTTTAAGCATAACCTTGCTAGTGTGTGAAATGAGTGCAATTGTGTGGTAGTTGGAGCATTCTTTGGCACTGCCCTTCTTTGGGATTGGGATGTAGACTGATCTTCTCCAATCCTCTGGCCACTGCTGGGTTTCCCAAACTTTCTGGCATATTGAGTGTAGCACCTTAACAGCATCATCGTTTAAAATTTTAAATAGTTCAGCTGGAATATCATCACTGCCACTGGCCTTGTTATTATCAGTGCTTTCTAAGGCCCATTTGACTTCACTCTCCAGGATGTCTGGCTCAAGGTCAGCAACCACACTACCTGGGGTATTTCTTTCTGGTATAGTTCCTCTGTGTATTCTTGCCACCTCTTCTTGATGTCTTCTGCTTCTGTTAGGTCCTTTCCACTTTTGTCTTTTATGTGGAAAGGACCTAACAGAAGTCAAGTAGCATATCTTCTTTTGTATACTACATTTTTGGAGAGTTTTGCATTCCACCCCCAGGGCATTCTGACTCTGCCCCCCAAATGGTTTTGTGAAACACACACACCTTACACTCACCCCCTTCCCTTAGCTTCCACATTATCTTGGCCTCCTCCATTCAAAATGCTCAAATATCTCTAGCTATGTTCTGATCATTAGCTTTCCTTTAGAACATCTGCTAGTCATTCTAGTCACCTAACAAGCAACTTGCCTCACAAGTATGGCCAGAGCATGCATTATTTATTTATTTATTTAAATTTATATATTGCGCCCTTCCTCCTGGAAAGCTCCAGAGCAGCATCCACCTAAGTAATAAAAATATACCCAAATTATGTGTCTGAATAGGCCCATCCAACCAGAAAAGATTTCAGCAGGCAGCTAAAGGAGAGCAGTCCTATCTGTCTTATTTGATGTTCTCATCATCAAAATGATAATTTGGGTGCTTCTTTCAACTGTAGCATCTGCATGTGATGAGGTTATCCTCATGTGAATAGACTTGTTGGTGGTTGGTAGTAGTCGAAAATAGTGTACTGTTACACATATGCAAAATAAGTTTAAAATAACACAATAATTCTTAATTGTCTTTCTGTGAAATTAAGCACCCCAAAATGTATAAATCTATTAAGTAACTTATAACTTAACTAATTTATATATACGCTAAGATCATTTCCAAGTGTAAATTCTACTACTTTTAAATTAGGACTTTGAAACATGTATGGAACCATCTTTGCTATAAGAACATTAGTGTTAGATGCAACTAAATGCATAGCACAGTGTTTCCCAACCACTGTTCCGCGGCACACTAGAGATGTTGCCTGGTATGCCGCGAGATGTTGCCTGGAGGGAGGCGGGCGAGTCCGGCGGCGAGAGGCGGGGCGGCGGCGGCGAGAAGCCAAGCCGCGCTCTCCTTCCTGCCTCGCTTTGCTGCCTCCTCCCCCCCCACCCCCAAAGCTTGGAGGTTCCCCGGCAGGAAGGAGGGAACTTAATCCTCTCCAAGGGCTGCGGAAAACAGACATGCAAATGGGGGCATGAAGCTCTTCAAGCGCCGCCGGCTTTCTTCGGGAATTACCGCCCGCCGAGCCCGGTAACGCTGACAGGCTGAGCCGCGGGGCTTGGCAGCGCAGCCGGCAGAGTGTGGGAAAGGGCGGCCGCCACGCGCCGGGCAAGGCGAGACTCGACGGGGAGGACACCGGCAGCAGCGCCCCCCCCAAACCCGCTCCGGGCAGGTAATTCACAGAGAGTGGACAGAAGGAAGCCTTAAAGGGCTTCAGCCTCCCAGAGTGGCGGGGAATAATAATAATAATAATAATAATAATAATAATAATAATAATAATAATAATAATAATAATAATAATAAAATTGACAGGTGGTGTTTTTCTAGGTGAGGGGGTGGGGACTGTAATAACAAAAAAATCAGCTGTATATCAACCGCTGTTTTGCAATGAGGAATTGCAAATAAGGTAGATCAAAAGGAGAATGTTTTTTTGGGGGGGACTCTCTTCCTCTTCCTCCCCCTCCTCTCGTTCTTGCTCCTCTTCCTGGCAAAAGTGCTGCTGAGACTCCTTCTCTCTTGGGTGCCGGTGGGTGCTGTGACGTTGACGCTGCTGTGGCAAGTGCCTTTACTTAGCAGAGTGCATTCCCCTTTACACAGGAGGGGAGGGGAAAAAATTGAAACTTACACTTTCGTGCGTCCCTCCAGGCGTGACGCTGCGCGCTGACGTCACGGGGCTGTAATGGTGGTGTGCCTCGAGATTTTTTTCATCAAACAAGTGTGCCTTTGCCCAAAAAAGGTTGGGAAACACTGGCATAGCATTGTGTGCTGCTCTGTAGGTGGTGTAACATTTGATCAGAATTTGGATGATTGCTGCCTCAGGTGGAAGATGTCAGGGGACAGCAACAATTTCTCCTAGGTCTTGAGTTTGGATGTTTTTGAAATTAGACTCTATATGTTCTTGCCTTCTGTGTGAGATACATCTAACGTGGGCCCAGTAAGTTGTTTATTAGAGCGAACGTGCCTTGCTGTATACCTAGGAAAACCACAGGCATCACTTTAAACTAGTTACAAACCTATGCTTCAGCTAGAAGGTTTAATTAGACCATTTGCTGTCCTGCCAGTTACATGCTTAGTGGTTAAGCAAAGTATACTCTCTTGGTGCTTTGTATACCATTGCGTGCTCCCACTTTCTTGTCCTTGTGGTTTTCCTCCTCTTTAGAAGCTGTGGGTGTGGGTGTGGTCGCTCAGAAATGCTGCCCTAATCTTCCTGCTCTTGCACTTTCCTCATCAAATTTTTCACTGTTGTTAGTTCTGTGGAGACTCCTAGTGGTCAGTTGAAGTTAATTCCATGTGGTAATGCTGCTTGCCGCTGAATTTAATATGTTAAACTAAGCTTTTTTTAAAAAAAATGAAGCTGTTGTATACATGGATGGCTTTACTGGTGCTGTAGCTTTAATAGTATTTTTAGTAGATTCATTTGTATAATAGTTGCAAGCTATGTACTGTACTTCATGCACGCTACAGAATTTGAAATTTAGCAAAGCATTTTCTTTAAATAATAATGGAGAGCCAGAAGGACAGTGTAAACTTGAACATAGTCTTCCTTTTCTCCTCTGCTTCCACCAGAGAGTTCAAAATTGGGGTGTGGGTATGAAGGGGATGGCTGGCTTGTGAAAAGCGCTGTGTGAGACGCAGAAAAGGGAATATCTTCCAGGATAAGAGGCTGGGAGAAGAAACGGAAGCTCCCAGGTGAGAGCTGGGGGGATCCACCCTCTTCTGTGTGAGACAAGGGTTAAGATCTACTTTTGAGAGAGGGCTTTGTATTTTTCTTTCTCTTTTCCTTTCCTTTCCTTTTTTATTTTTATTTATAGTAGGTTTTTTAAAATTGTACAGTGGTACCTCTACTTACAGGGACGCGGGTGGCGCTGTGGGTAAAAGCCTCAGCGCCTAGGGCTTGCCGATCGAAAGGTCGGCGGTTCGAATCCCCGCGGCGGGGTGCGCTCCCGCTGCTCGGTCCCAGCGCCTGCCAACCTAGCAGTTCGAAAGCACCCCCAGGTGCAAGTAGATAAATAGGGACCGCTTACCAGCGGGAAGGTAAACGGCGTTCCGTGTGCTGCGCTGGCTCGCCAGATGCAGCTTTGTCACGCTGGCCACGTGACCCGGAAGTGTCTCCGGACAGCGCTGGCCCCCGGCCAATAGAGTGAGATGGGCGCACAAACCCCAGAGTCTGTCAAGACTGGCCCGTTCGGGCAGGGGTACCTTTACCTTTACCTTTACCTCTACTTACGTTCACCTCCAGTTCCGTATCCTTTGGGATATGTGCGCAGCAAACCAGAAAGTATTTTTCTGGGTTTCGTGATGCGCAGAAGCGCACTGCATGCATGCGCAGAAGCGGCACCTCCGGATATGCACACCTCGGGATCCGACTGGAGCTCCAGAATGGATCCCGTGTGCAACCGGAGGTACCAGTGTATTGTATGATGAAAAGTTTCAATAAAAATATGCCAAAACTGGGGTGCAGGTGATTTTTGTGTGGCTGTTTTTAGAGTTTTTTTCCAAACTGGACAGTGTTGAAATAATGCAGTTGCTTTTTGGTTATTAAGGATGTACTCTTTATAGCAGCCTTTCTCATCATCCCTAGGTAGCAGGGCCAGTGGTCAGGAATGATGTGAGTTGTAGTCCAACAACATCTGGGGACCCAAGGTTGGAACTGGCTGCCTTAGAGAAATGAATTACAATAGGCAAACTATTCCTGTCCATATAAATATTCAGTTTTCTGAATAGTTTGGGATCATATGTTTTTCAGAAACTTTGTAGTCTTGTCAGTAAGATGAATTTTAGTCCCAAGTTCCTCATATCAATTCTGCCATTACAGGAAGATTAGAGTTCAGACTGTTAATGGAGCTAAACATCAGTAAAAGATATACTAACTGCAATAATTGACTGGTAACAGTTTGACATGTGTACTTTCACATGGTATCATTGATTGAACACTAAAGACTTGTTTTGTCATTGGATAAGTTATTTGGTCATTGTTAAAAATGAGGAAACACAAGTTGTAATAGCTTTGGTCCTTGTTTGCAATAGACCTAAAAGTGAAGTATCAATATTTTTACACTTTAAATTAGTGTATAAAGCACATTAAAACCAGTTGCTTAAATGAACAACATCTTCAACATAATTTACTTGGCAGTAACAAGCAAAATTTAGTGACATGTGTCTATTGGTGAGTACACTTAGGATAATTAGAATACAGCATGAGTTCCATAGTTAGATCTAAACTGTTATATGAAAAAGTAGTGTTGAGTGTATGTATATGTAATGAATTTTGAGTTCAGGGCTATAATGTGGGAGAGAAGAATCTAATTCCAAAATGTGTCAATCCTTATATACTTTAGTGTGTCTGTATGAGAGAGAGAACCAAGTAAAACAACACTAAGTGAACTCAAGTATAATAAACCTAGTATATTACACTTGATGTTAGCCAAAAGGCCAATAAGTTTTATCCAGAATAACGCTGTAAAAAAATAGGTCCCTTACCTTTCCTGCCCCAACCTGGCCACAGTGATCCATGCGACGGTCACCTCCAGGCTTGACTACTGTAATTCTGCCCTTGAAGCTGTCCCAGAAACTCCAGTGGGTGCAGAATGCTGCAGCGAGGCTCCTCACGGGGTCTCTGCCATGGGAGCTTATTCACCCAGTGCTTTTCCAGCTGCACTGGCTCCTGATGGAGTCCAGGGTCAGATTTAAGGTACTGGTTTTGACCTTTAAAGCCCTTCACACCTTAGGACCCTCGTACCTACGGGACCACCTCTCCCGGTATACCCCACAGAGAACCTTAAGGTCCATAAATAGCAACACCCTAGAGGTCCCGGGCCCTAAGAAAGCCAGATTAGCCTCAACCAGAGCCAGGGCCTTTTCAACACTGGCTCTGGCCTGGTGGAACACTCTGTCTCATGAGACCAGGGCCCTGCAGGATCTGATTTCTTTCTGCAGGGCCTGTAAGACAGAGCTGTTCTGTCTGGTCTTTGGCTTGGAATAAATTTGATTCCCTCCCCCTCTTTCTTTCTTTTTTCCTTTCTCCTCCTGTGATGGAATTCCTATTTGGTGACTTCCCTGGCTTTTTTCTGGCCCATGTAGGACCAGTTTGGATAGTTAGTGTCAGGGAACTGACATCGGAGCTAGAGGCGGAGGGAAGGCTCTCAAATGATGCTGGAGAAGGGCCCAGCAGGGAGAGAGGCAGCTCCGCAGATGGGGAAGCAAATCAGCGTAACACCAGGGATATAGAGGGGCTGATGGGAGAATCGGCGAGAGGGCTCCAGGACTCTTCACGGACACCAGCGGGGAGAGCACGGGTCCTCCGCTACCCACGCCCGCTCTGCGCAGAAGACTTCCGTGCAGAGAGAGTAGGAGGAGACTGGGGGTCAAACAACTTTTATGTTGGAAAAGATTTAAGAAACGCCCACTGACGGATTCTGCTAGCGACTGAGGCAGCCACGAAGTGACGGGCTGCCCAGACTGAAAGGTTTAGCAAGGCAACAAAGCCTGGAGAGGCGGCAACTTACGCATGAGCAACCCATACACATTACAGTTAGCCTTGGTGAAGACTTGACGTTTTCTTCCCTCCAAAAGTTTTTGATTTGTGTTTCCATTGAAATGAGGCTGTGTTTTAATGTTGTATTTTAATCTTGTTTTTTAAGTTGTATCTCAATCAATTTGTTTTTATATCGGGTGTTAGCTGCCCTGAGCCCGGTATTGGCTGGGGAGGGCGGGGTATAAATAACATTTATTATTATGTAGTGGTACCCCCGGTTACATATGCTTCAGGTTACATACGCTTCAGGTTACAGACTCCGCTAACCCAGAAATAGTACCTCGGGTTAAGAACTTTGCTTCAGGATGAGAACAGAAATTGTGCTCCGGTGGCGCGGCAGCAGCGGGAGCCCGCATTAGCTAAAGTGGTGTTTCAGGTTAAGAACAGTATCAGCTTAAGAACGGACCTCCGGAACGAATTTAGTACTCTGGTTCACCAGAAGCGGCTTAGTCATGCTGGCCACATGACCTGGAAGCTGTACGCCGGCTCCCTCAGCCAGTAAAGCGAGATGAGCACCGCAACCCCAGAGTCGGCCACGACTGGACCTAATGATCAGGGGTTCCTTTACCTTTACCACTGTATTAAGATAATGTCCATCTTTCTTTTAGCACTATAAGGGGACAATAACTTGATCCACAGTTGCCTTGAGCCATTTTATTTCTGTGATAAATAATTGGAAGTATAAGTATAAAGAGTGCTACATCATATTTTGAGGGGCTGTACATTTGGTATGTCCTGTACTAAGTAAAGTGTGTAAGATGCTGTTCATGCCTCACAAGCTGATTTTCTCTTAAGGCAAATCTCTGGGCCATTCTTCAAACAATAAAATAAGGTTTTACCAGGAAATGAAAGCCTTCTGATGAGGATAGGAAAAGCTTCACACAGCTCATAATATCATCTTCATTCTCACTGTCAACCAACCCAGCCAGAAAGCTCCTTAGACAAACTTATAACAAAGACTGGCTAGAAGATTGTCCTTGTCTTTGTCACTTGTAATATATTTAGAGTATCATATAGTTCAGAGGTTTTCTTCAAACTTTTTGGACAACGCTTTGTTTGGTGACTAAAAAGGTGTGAACCACAGTGCTGCCTAAGCAGTTTATTTATTTAGTCAAAGACTGTCCTGTATTGTGTATAAATATTTTGCTGTGTGTTCAGACCAATGTAATGTTGTATTAGATGCTATTTATTTTTCTCTGTTAACACCCAACACCCAATTTCTCTTTTTTTTGACAATGATACAGTAATGTCAAAATGAGGTTGAAGTGATATGGTATACTAGTAACATACAGTCAAAATAAAATTTGGTAGTGCTGGCTTTAAATGCGTCATACCTGGTATGGAAGCATTTTGTGAAAAAATAATGAAAAAAGCTTTAGAAACAAGTAAAAAATAAGCTTCGGGAACTTCATGTTAATTTCAAAAGGTATGTTGGGTAATATACTGTTTTCTTTTCTTCTTTTTTTAAAAAATTAACTAGAATCTTCAGATAAAAACTTTGGCAGATGATATGGTAAGAGTCTTACATGCTGGGTTTGTGTTTCTTTCTAGTGCATGCTGCTTCTGCTGCATAAGAGTAATTATGACCAGTTGGAAATGAATATTGTGAAGTGTTCCACCATGTAAGGAAAGACTGAGGAAGCTGTTTGCCCTTTACATGTTGGACTCCTGACTCCCATCAGCTCCAGTCAGCATTACCAGTGTCTAGAGATTAAGGGGGTTATGCTCCAGCAACACCTGAAAGGCCATAGGTTCACTGTTCTTGCTATAAGGGAACAAACTTTGGAAAAGCTATCTCTTGCCTATTTGGTTTTAAATAACTATTTTCCCTGATACCTCCCTGATTTTAATCCTTTTAACCCTGATGCTGGCAAAGACTTTCAGATGTAGATGTGAATACTGTCTCTTTCATTAGTAATATGACATGTGGCACCCTGTAACACTTCAGAGCAGTGGTGGCCAATCATTTTGGCAAGTGCATTACAAGTCAAGTCCAGAGTTTGAGGTAGCATTTCCCTCTCTATCCCTTGATGTGGTATTTGCATCTAACTTATAGCCTGCTAAGGTGCCTGACTTTAGCCTTTCTTTTGGTATATGAGCTCTATAGCTCCTATCAAAATGTGCCACAAACCCCTGCTGTCTATATCACTCATGATATATTTGCCACAGGTAATGTCCATTATAATGAATATTTAATAAGTGCTATTAAAGTATGCTAAAGAACACATCCATTATAATGGATATTACAAATTATTGTATTCTTTGAAGAAATAGACTATCACTGTAATTTTGCATTTTATGTGCATGAAGAACAAGGGTGTAAAGCATTTCCTGTAGAGCTCCAATATTACCCATCTCTCACATAACTGGTTTGTATCCAGTTAATTCATTTTAAGCAAAACTTTGTCCCATGCTTCCTGTAAGACCATCCAGTAGGAGAAGTAGTGGCTGTTGAATATGCAAGCTTGCATGCAGAACTTGCACAGAGAAGAAATCTACTAAACCATTTTACTGACAATTCTGTGCTGCTTAACGTTCCCTTCAACTAATGCTTGTAAAAGATCTTGAAGCAATATAACAGCTAACTTGTTTGTCTGATGAATCCTAAAAAAGAGACTGTACTTAAACCTAGAGTGACTTTTAAGATGTTTTGATCCAAGCCTCTCATGAACATAATTAAGTAAACCATGGCTCTGCCATTTTGGATATATCCAGTTCAGCCATCCTCTGGTATGCAGTTGAGAACTGGATATTACCATAGACTTTGAATACTTACCTATATAGATAGAGCTGTATACATTATAAATCTGTGAACACAAGCATAGAGTTTAGTTTTGGAAATTCATCCTTACATGGTGATTTCTAGCATTAAAGGCTGGGGGGGGGGAAATACGGTTCAAAAAGGATGGGTAATATCTTCTGAAATCCCAGTCAGATCCAGATTTTCCTGATTAGTAGCAAAATACTTTTATACAAAATGAGCATATTTTCTCTACTTGTCTGACTTATACAGATTTAGATTTCACTTTTTCTTAAACCAAATTCTGAGCTATTTTGAGCTATCTTGGTTGAGAATTTTGAGACTCAGAACTTAAAAGACTACACATTGCCCTGTTTTAGGGCAAGTGATGCTATGCACCACAT
Source organism: Podarcis bocagei (assembly GCF_964188305.1). Taxonomy (NCBI): domain Eukaryota; kingdom Metazoa; phylum Chordata; class Lepidosauria; order Squamata; family Lacertidae; genus Podarcis; species Podarcis bocagei. The sequence goes on along the minus strand of NC_138140.1, from coordinate 37,712,880 downwards.
TATTTGGACTAAAATTGCATCTGATTTAAATAGACAAATTGTACATTATATTCTGTGCAGAAATATTGCATTTTAAAGGGGAGTACACCCCATGATTAGGCAAAACAAAGCTCTGAAGTACAGTCTCAGAATTGTAGCTGTATGGCTTAATTAACTTCAGCATGATTATTAATTTTAGCATGCAAAGTGGAAGTAAATGATTTTCTCTTATATGTTACCCCTAATAGAAAGTATTTGTGTTCTTTCTGCAGCGTGACAGAATAACCAGTTTTAGGAAATCGGGCGTCAAAAAGGAGAAACTTCTCATTCAGCACCCCATTGACTCCCAGGCTTCTATAAATGAATTGCCAGTGGCTCAGCCACTATTTGATGAACGTTCAATGAATTTATCAGAAAAAGAAGTTATGGATTTGTTTGAAAAAATGATGGTAAGCTTTTTGCTTGACAAGCATGTGTTTGTATTGTGAACAATACATAAAATTAGACTTCTGTGTTATCAGTTGTCGTAACTCTGTTATTGAGCTTCTGAGCAAAACGGTTAATCCTTGCTCCAAGACCAATGCAGACACTAATTAAATAGTGAATGAGAAGGAGATAGATTAGTGTGTGAATATTTCAACATACATTTTAATTTGATTGTCCTGGATAGAGGACTGGAAGGCACGTTTCAGTTGCCATGGGGATGTTACCCCGATATTTTATTTTTATTTTTTTGGAAATAAATCAGTGGCCAGGAGTTGTAGTGTGGTGGAGATGCCTAATGAATGAACAGTATATGCAGATTACGGTTCGGAAAGCTATTGTCATCATAGAGAGACTTTTCTCAGTGTCTTTCTCAAGGTCATTGCTTGCTTCCTTACCTGGAATGTTATCATGGAAGGATGTTTGTATATGGCCTGGTTTACATGAAGCATTTTAAAATAGTTAAAATAAGCTGTGTTTTAATGTGAATGTGCTGATGCACACTGATGAAACCATGGGACCTTCTCTGCTCCTGATATTTTGTTGCCAGGGAGGAAACAGACCAGAATTAAGGTTGTTACTGCATTTGAACCTGGGCTTGTAGTTTCTTTTTTCTCCACACAAGTGGTAAGTCAATTTTTTAAAAATTGCTTACTACTTGTGGTCTGTTTGAGAAACTAAATATAAGTTTGGGTTTCAAACCAGACTCTAACCTGTTTCCTCATAGGTGCACCAAGAGAGGAGTGAAATGGCCAAAATTCCATCTGTGTGACCAGGGCACTGCATGCTCACATTAAAACATAGTTTATTTTGTTTTACTGAGATGTGAGTGAAGAGTTAGACCCCAAATTATTACTTGGGCAGTTAACTGCACTACTGGACTTGTTGCATTCTGTTGCTTAGCATTGAGCATGTGTGTATATGAGCATGCTGGAAATTGTGCATTAATGTTGTTCATATAAACAGATAGCTTAGGATGATGATGTGAAATAGCCTGTCTAGAGTAAACCAGTCATCCCTCCTTTCTCTTTAAACATAGAGCAATTCTTAGCATCTGTACTCATGAAGATTAACTGAAACTATGAAATATTAATCCAATCCTGGCAATGTTATGATTATTTACTTATAGGAAGACATGAACCTGAATGAAGAACGAAAAGCTCCTTTACGGAATAAGGACTTGACCACAAAACGTGAGATGGTTGTCCAGTACATTTCTGCAACTGCCAAATCTGTAAGTAGGAAGTCTCCCACCCTCAAAGATAGGTCAGACTAATACTCTTAACATCATCTGCAGTTTCAACTCAAATCTTCAGATTTCTGCTTCAGTTTATCCTTCCTAGAGTGCTTACAAAGCTTTCTTCATAAAATCCTTTAAAATGCCTTCAACGATGGATAAAAGCCTTAATTAGAATGTATTACATATTTCACAACTGCTTGGTAATCTAAAACATGATGCTGTCTTTACTGTAAACCATTAAGTATCCTAAATCCACTGCTCCAGAATAATCATTAGGGCTTTTCTCAGTATCTCTTACACAGTAAATGCCACAAATGTGGGAGATGCTGATAGTAATTTGAAAACAAGGTGTAAAAGTATCCTAGTTTCAAACCATGTTCTTTGGTACTGGCTGACTGTCCTAGTTTCTGTAGTTTCTGGCTTTCAAATTGATTCATTCAAAGGGCAGTTCCATATACAGCCTATTAGGACAGCTTCACTAAATTATTTGATGTAGCAAGGAACTACTGTGAAAAACGACTTTTGCTTGCATTATTATTATTGTTGTTGTTACTATTAATTAATTACATTTATATACCACCCTTTATCCAAGAATCACAGAGCAGTTTACAGTATAAAAACACAAACATAATAACATAACAAACAACACAATAACTACCTCCCTGCAGAAGTAGTGGGAAATAATAAACACCTGATGACGATGATGATAATAAAACATCACTTTAGTGACCTAGATTGAGGTTGTTGAATTCTAGTTTGCAGCTTTCCTTCCCGTGAAATAACTCGTTGCTTTTCATGGGATAATATGTATAGTTTGTTAGGTAGCCTGCTCTTCTAGGCTTTGAAATGGGCACAGTGTCACATTCCAAGTCTGAAAGTGGGACAGTTTAAGTGTCTTCATAAGAATACCATATTTGTATGTTCAATGAATGTTGACTTTCAATGAGCATACAAAGAACTCTTAATTTTTTTAAGGTGAAGTCTTATGATGCTGAAGTTCTCCGTTAATGGACAAGTGAGGAAGCATTTCCCCCCTCTAGGTATATTTCCCCGCTGATCGTTGTCTACCTCAGAGCTGGCGGAGCTACAGTGGACCAGATTGTTTTCACACACCCACACCCATGGACCAAATATGACAGGCAGTTGAGGTCACGCACCTTTTAATCACAATGACATTACCTAACCTAACTTTTTTTGCCCACACATTTTGTTGAGAAATCATGCAAAGTATCAGAGTTCTCTGCAGCAATCAGCTGAATGCTGTGCAAGACCCCACTGTAGAATGTTCTGCAAGGGAGTTTTCAGGACCCAACAAGCAGGAAATTGTTGGGTCATGTGGAGTCCTTTGTGCAGATATCTGCAGGTGCCCTGAACAGCTTGTTGATTGGGCCTGCAAACCACTTTGGCTGATCCAGGTTTTTACCTGCTGAACACCTGATGTTGTATGTCATGTAGGCCAGGTGCTTAGCTGAACTGGATTTTGTGCCCCAATGAGGAGGTCTGATGGTCTGAAGATTTCCATCTGTGGTTTACCACTTGTTCTTTTAATAGGAAAATAAAAGGATGCATGAATTTATCATTTTCACAGTATCCATTTAAAACATTTTTGAACATACATGCGACAGACACCTTTATCCTTAAATGTTACTTAGAAGTGAGTGAACAGAGATTGCTTTTGAGTAAAACTATTTAGGATCTTAGGTTTAATCCAATGTTAAAGAGATTTTATGCATGTCTTCATGCATGTCTCTTGATCACTTCCTCGCTTTCTTTTACTGAAAACATTCACAATACATAGCAGTTGCCAAGAACCACCTGAAGTTAACGTCTAATCCATTTGTTCCTTCAGCTCTTGTGGCACTCCTTTACAAGCTGCTGAATGTCAACTTAAGTCACACATTGTAGCACTATCCAGACATACTAGCTGCATGCTTTCTAATTTGCCTGGGTATCCAAGGGCAGAAATATGTTTCCAAGTGATAAGTGAAATTTGCCACTAGCCTTATTTCAGTAGAATTACATGATGTGCACGGTTTTACTTTGAAATTCCAATGAATCTTTTCCCAGTTTTGTATTCAAGTTATTGTTTATAGTAAAGTGCTTTGGGAAACCCAAGCTTGCATATTCAGTACTATTTTTCAAATACCTAAAGGCAGAAATATAATCATTCTACATAACTAAATCAGAGTGCAAAATGCAGATAACAGTGCATGAATAATCATGTATTAAAATGAAGTAGTAAATGAGATTATATTTGTGTTTGCCCAATTTGTGTATAAATGTGGAGCAGAATGGAGAGAATTCCAAAGTTGAGGCAGTGTAACAGCACACACAATCAAACTTAAACGACACATGACTAAATTTATTTGAAATAACTTGTTTTATTTGTTGATCTCAGCTGTTATGAGTGAAAATACACATTGCAGCCACTTTGTTAATTGGACACACGGGCCTCATACACATCTTTAAAAATCTGAGTTGAAGGCATTACATCTTACTCAATGTAATTCAGTTATGCAATTCACAGCTTCATTAAAACAAAAATATAGGATAATAGACTGAAAATATTTTGCTTGAACTTCATCAGGATTTAAAAGTATTATTGGTAAGAATAATGTGAAGGGTTTAAAGCTATTTTTTAGGATGTATTTGTATGGGGAAAGATCATCATCTTTAAATAATGATTAGAACTGTGCTCCTAACCTTGCATTAATATACTACTTTGTTGTAATAATTCATTTAACCATTCAAGTTTATTTTTACATAGCAGTAAAATCCTAATTGGGGCATTATTTGCTTTGTGTTGACCAACATGAGAGTAAGGACTATGGGAATGGGACTTCACTAGGATCTAGAACTCTGAAAGGTTGGGGTTCCTGATCCAGAATAAACCTTTACATGTACAACTATATAATGCCCAATTTTTAGAGACACTTATACAGTGCATGAGAAGTGAGCTATACAGTGTAGCCTTACTCCTTGCTCTCACTGGTGAACATTGGAACTAAGGATGTTGAGCAAGCTTAAGTGTGTATAAGCCAGTGAGGTATAATGGGTACACCAGGACTAGAGAGGCTTGATGAAAATCCTTCTTTGTTCACTTAAGTGGCCTTAAAGTCTAACCTTTTTATGGTAAATCAACCATATTGTTTTTTCAGGATAAATTTAGTGAATCCAATTTATTTTACTTGTACCTGCCCTTTACCCTAAGGTCCCGGGGTAAAGGTAAAGGGACCCCTGACCATTAGGTCCAGTCACGGACGACTCTGGGGTTGTGGCGCTTATCTCGCTTTATTGGCCAAGGGAGCCGGCGTACAGCTTCTGGGTCATGTGGCCAGAATGACTAAGCCGCTTCTGGCGAACCAGAGCAGCGCATGGAAACACTGTTTACCTTCCCGCTGGAGCGGTACCTATTTATCTACTTGCACTTTGATGTGCTTTCAAACTGCTAGGTGGGCAGGAGCAGGGACCAAGCAATGGGAGTTCACCCTGTCATGGGGATTCGAACCGCTGACCTTCTGATCGGCAAGCCCTAGGCTCTGTGGTTTAACCCACAGCGCCACCCGCGTCTCTTATTGGTAGCCACCTGCAAATCACTGCTTTTGTCCCCACCCCCATATGCTCCAAAGCTTCTCTTACAATAGTCAGTTTGGGGTGGATGGCAGCTCAGTCATAGAGTCCAAATTCTGTGACCTCTTCATCTCCTTGGGAGCGAAGAAAAGATCCAAAGCAGCCATTATTACTAAGGATTGTAGGAGGAATTAGTGGCGGAGGTGGGCTGGGCTAGGGGTAAGGACCCCTTACCTGCTCCACTGTGAATAATTGATCATCTACTGCTACTGTCTTCCGTGCTACAGTTTATTTTGCCTGTTCAACTGCAAATTTAGTGGTTACCTGTGCTCTATGTTTGAGTGTAATTTAGTTGCTGAGTAACCAGTAGCCTTACTACAAATGGATACTATTGCACTGACAATACAGTTTTACCTCGTGTTACGTACTTAATCTGTTCTGGAGGGCCGTTCGTAACTGGAAACTGCTCATAACATGAGACAACCTTCTGTTCAGCAAGCCCTAGGCTCTGAGTAGGTCACAACAATTTAAGATACAACATTAAAACATTCTAAAACAAATTACAAGAATAGAGTGGGTCCTAAAAATATACATCTTGGATGTCAAAGGCCAGATTAGGATAAACATGTGGTAATTATGCATGGTTATGTATCTCAGGATCGTAAAGTTAATGTTGAACACTGGATAATAAAGGTATACTTTTTCCAGAGGTTGTAGCATGGCTTTTTGTCCTGTATTAGTAAAGCAGCTTGGTGTGCCAACTTTAAGATTTATTTATTTTTAATGTCCTGCCAGTTATGTCAAAACTTAGCATATGCTTCATGTAGTTGAAATGTAAGTCTAATAAGTAACATTCTGATATGCAGCAGCTCTTCAGATGAGAGAAAAGAAAGCTGGAAGAAATCTGTACATTATCTGAACAGGGGGTGGGCAGGGGAGTGGGCAGAGGATGAATAACTACAACTGTTTCTTCAAGTGCGGTGCTTTGTACAATAACTTTAATGCCAACTTTGCTTTAGAAGGGAGAAAGCACACACCATTTTTTTAGTAGTACACAAGAATAGTTAGTATACCAAACACATTTTTCAGAACTTGGTGCTAAACCAAACTCTGCCAGCCAACTCTAGGCCAAGAAAAGTGTAGCTAGAGGGGGCAATATTTATAGCAAAATCTCAGCTGTAAAGTTGTCCACAAACTGCATCTTACTGAGCAGAGTACTGTTTGAAAAACAAATGAATACGTGTCAGTGAGGTGCAGTAACTTGCCATTATTTTCCACTGTGACCTTGATCTTAAGGAATTCAAAAACATTTCTTTGATAGCCAGGACAGGTGTTGGTACCAGGGGTCCTTGGGCAGCTGTTGACACCCCATTTCTTACAATTGCCCCCTCTCTATCCATGCTGGGTGATTGGATCTGTGAACCACTCACCATTTTAATTATTTACAGTTATGTTTACATACTTGGTGTTATGGAAATTAAAATAGCCACCCACACCCCACCCCGTGTTGCTACATACTTAAAAAACGTGGGGTGGAAGTGCAATTTGCATATACTAATTTATATGCCTTTGGGAAACAAATGTGGCTAGCAAGGGGTCTCACCAGAACTTAGCCTTGCATTGCACCCAAATGACATATATGCACAGTTGAAACAAGACATCTCAAAACATGAGGGGAAGGTGCAAGAGATACATAGCCCACTCTCAAAGACCTGTCATCCCACTGCCCATCAACCTCTACAATCCCAGTTGGGTAATCCAGCTGTCTGGCACAGATTACTGTTAACTGTGACCCTTACTCTTGGAGCCAGCCTTATATGAAGCATGTTGTCATTCTTCTCTTACTGATAACACTTATCTGACTTTGACAGTTTGCACGATTTTATTTTAAAAAGTATGCTGATTAATCTGTTATCTCCCTTACCTGTCTCTGTTATGTGCCAATTCAGTACAGTGGTATCTCGGGTTACAAACGCTTCGGGTTGCAAACACTTCGGTTTACAAACTCCACTAACCTAGAAGTAGTACCTCGGGTTGAGAACTTTGCCCCAGGATAAGAACGGAAACCGTGTGCTGGTGGTGCGGCGGCAGTGGGAGGCCCCATTAGTGAAAGTGCCGCCTCAGGTTAAGGATGGCTGTGGGTTAAGAACGGATCTCCAGAACGAATTAAGTTGATAACACGAGGTACCACTGTACTCCAATTCATACATTTCAAAATACCCAAATAGAGCAGTCCTATTGCTACAATTATATGCAGAAAATATTATTTGAATTGTGGGTGTGTGGGTGAGTGTCCATGCTGGTATCTGATTCCCAAAATTACTGGCCTGCTAGCACAATTTGGGATACAGGAAGTGGAGAAATTATAATTTATTTTTCAGATAAATTTTACCCACTGTGCACCATAAGGTTTCTAGGTGTGTTTTCAGAATATAACTCAATATTTAAATCAGTTAAAATACTAGAGTGGGTGCTTGAGAACTGGGCATTGCTTTAGACATACTGATTTTGACACTGCTTCTATTACCTGACTATGGCTCATTCTTAGGAAATGAAAGGCATTAAAACATAGGGTGAGGTGGGAATCTGGTTTATATCAAGGGTTCAAAATAAAACTGGTGCCTTCTGCAAATCAAAAATATTACTTTACCCAGAAATGCTCTCTACGTAGTAATGTGACTTTGTGCTTTTCTGATGAGGCAGCAGGCAGGTCTACCACGAATTTCTCAGTATTGGTGCAATAGCAGTTGTCTGCGTTGACTGTTGGAATGCCTAAGTACATAGCAAAATACTGTTCTATTATTATCCAGCAGTTGTGGCCAGCTGTGTTGCACTTTTATTTAATTTATTTACGGTATTTATCTACGGCTTTTCAGGTGGTCTTCACAAAACAGTTTATATAAGATTACAACAATTAGACCACTTCCTAATTTTTTTTTTGCAGTGAGACAACTTGTTTAGAAAAGCTGTTACTGACACACACACACACACACACACACACACACACACACCCCACTTCGGGCCAGGTCATCCTGCAGACACACTTGTGGCAATTGGGGGTGGACCACTTACAGGAGCCACTATGTTTCTATAATTGTTGTAGAACATACATCTGCATGTGCCATAAGAGCTGTATATAACTACCTGCTAGATAATTATTCATTTACTGTCTAGTGGTAGTTTGTCCCAATTCAGGGTTGCATATTTTTCTTCAATCGATCCCATGTCCTTGGACATCAGTGCAAAGGAGAGATGTAGGGCAATAACTTGTCCCCTGTCACGAACCCTGAGAGTTCTAAAAACAAATTCCCAGTTTGAGATGAGAAATACATAAGATTTCATGTTGGAAAAAACATTACTCCAGTGTGTTACATTTAAGCACTTAAACATTCAGATGGGTTTCTTTAATTCAAGTGAAGTACCATCCAAATTAAAATGCTGGTATTAGAGGCATCTCCTCAATACAGTATTTTTGTGGAAAATAATGAAAGTACTGCTGGAAATTAAGTTATTTGCTGCAGTATGCCACTTTTATAAAACGATACTCAAAAGAGTATGCTTAATTTTGATGGCAGGTATTAAATGTGTGCCTAATAAATAAGCATTTTCAGTTCTTGTGTATGCATGAACTAATAAATAACATATCCCTAGCCAAATAAGCCCATTTCTTCATATTAAAACGTTCTGGAAGCACACAATTATAATTCAGTTTGTATTTTGTTTTTCAGCTTGTTGAAATGACTCTGTGAATATATTCTATGTTTAACATTAAATATCATTAACAGTTACTAACTACTAAGCTCTTGGCTACTTGTGTGAAATGCTTCAGCTTACTAATTCTGCTTTTTTTATTTATCTCTTATTACTGCTCTCCGTTGATCACTGCATGCAGATTATCGGAAATAAAGTTCCGGTGAGTACCACTGTAGTCTGTCACCACTTGCAGATCCACAATATAACACTTGGAAAAATGTGCATATTGTTTGCAATTATTGTACTTGTATTGGCCTCTTGAATGTCTCTTTGATATGTATAATGCATTTCTGGCATGCAAATTTAGAACAATAAACTTACATTAAAATGCAACTTTTTATTCCAGATTTCCTAAACAAATCTGCTTTTTTAAAGTTCAGATGCAGCCTTAAGTAGCAAAATTAAAACTTCATTGTGGCAAGTGCAATAGTTTGAAAATTGTAATTTCTATTGTCAGACAGTAATGAATTACTTCTCATTGTGATATTTGGGTTGGGGGTGTGATGTGGGCCTGAATATTGTATTCAGCATTTGCTGGGCTTGGTTACCATCTCCACCCCCTAGTATCCAGTGAAAATGGTTTTCTTGCTTCTTACTGCAGAGGGTGGGGGGGAAGTGCACACCTTTTGCATTTTTCTTACATATATATCCTAACTATCTTGCATCATGAAAGCCAAGAACCATGTGGTTCCAGATCAAAAGCCCTGGAGTGCAGCCTCTTCCTGCTGAAAGCAGAGATTGCCATCCATGCTGATCCGATCTGTACTGATTGCAAACCCTGCTGGTATTGGCTACAGGAATCTTCCTTTGCAGCCTGACTTGAGTTCAATCCAAGTTGCAAAGGAACATTTTTCTTTGCATCAACAGTCTGAACTCAAGCTGAGTGGCAAAGAAAGGAAGGAAAAGAATTGAAAGCACACTTAAGAGTTTTTGTTTCTGAAGTTGGCTTACCTATTAAAGTGTCCTGCAGGGGGTTGGGTAGTTCAGAATCTGGCCTGCTGACCGGATCCTGTTCTTTCCCCCAATCAGGATAATATATATCACATTGCTGTTTAACAGGTTTTTAAGGCAATTATTCCATGACATTATCACAACTGCCTTGGGGAAAGGAAAAAGGGAGCAAAGGAGGCAGCTAGTCAACATCAGTGCCTATTTCATCTGGACTGTCTCTTCCACCACCAAACCCCTGACCAACTGTTCATATTATAACATTCATATGTTTTAGTGTTAAAATAGTAATCTGCTTTCCATGTCTTGGCAGAAAGGTGGTATATATACTTAAGAAATAAATAAACATTAGGACTTAAATGTAAAAATACTTATTGTTTAAATCTTACTAGTAATGTCTGTTAAAGCTAGTTGTCTATAGAGCTTGCTGCTTATTGCCATTTCTTTCCTTGATATACATCCTTGGTCTAGGGTGGATTTTGGTGAAAAGTGAACACAAACAGCCCAATGCAGAAGACAATAGAACTACTGGTAGTGGAGGTAGCTATTTGAAACTAGAGCCCCATACCAGCAGAACTGCTGTAATCCTTCACTGGGAGCAGATTTGACAGTTCCTTGTCAGACATAGTGCAAAATTGAGTTATAATTTCAGTGAGAGATTTAACACAATAAAACATGAAAGTAGAACAATGAATTTCCTCAGAATGTGTTTCCAGAACACACTTCAGAAATGAAGCTGGTTTAAATGCAAACCAGGCACAAAGTGCTGCAGTTGAAACATTTTTCTTTGCTTTTGTGCAATTTGTTGCCTCTCAAAGTAAACGAAGTCTGCTTTTTTAAAAAAAGAGAGAGCAGGAAATCAAGGTTTGAAGCAGTGTTCAGTTCTTGTGTGCTGAAAGCAGGCTGAGATTTTTCTTTAGCTTCATATAGAATAGAATTGTTTTGGTTCTTTGGAACTTAAACTAGTCAAAAATGTTAGTGTTTCAGCTATTGCAATGTTAACACATATGCTCCTGCAGGTAGTAAAGTGACATATTGCAGATGAAGATTGAAGTATGTTTTAATAATTTGTATTGCAGGTTATACATTTTCATTGTAACAAAGATACATCAGTGGAACTGTCTTGAAAAATTTCAAAGCGGTTGCTTTGTTCCTCTGTTTGTATTATACTTTGTATTCTAAAATGAATAACTTAAATACTGAGCCATAATATACTCAAAAGGTAAATTATTTCACATTAATATAAATATTCTTCTTGCTCTATAAGAAGAGTTTCTGTCCATTTTATAGTTCATTACAGATAAGCAACTAAAAGAATTGACTGTTGAATCACCTTTCATGTTCTCCATCGCAGAATATTGTATTAAAGGAAACAGAAACAAGCTTTAGCACTTTAAATTAGCATGCCTATAGCAAAAGAAGATGAACAGAGTAATGCTGATAGGTTGCTGCAAGCAAAAAGAAATTGAGAGACAATAATCCTGTTAAGAATTAACCACTATGAACTGTGGTTAGGAATATTCAGGTGAAAGGCTTTGAAAATGGAGTTTGAAAGCCATCTCTGAAAAATAGCAGTTTTAAGAGAATTCAGATAGAAGATACCATAGAATAGAGCTTTCCAAACTGTGCGCAGGACATGTTAGTGTGTTGGCTGCAGTGTGTAGGTGTGAACATTTCCCGCATTCCTCCCAGGGCTGGAAAGGTGTTAGTCTAGCCTCTGGTTGGCTAGTAAAACTGAATTACCGTGTCACAAAATCATGCATGTCTAAAAAGTGTGTCACCAACATGAAACATTTGGAAAGCTCTACCATAGAATTATCACTACATACTTTAGCTAGTGCCGTAGCTGTAGTTATTGGGAGGGTGGTATTTGCCTATGGAGGAACCTTTCCTGATGCCCTGTTTCATACAAACATGCATGCATGACTTCGGATAGTGGTTTTTCAGAAACTGCCATGTTACATCATCTTAGTTAATTTACATATTTCAAAATATTGGTTAAATTTAATCTGAGGGTAGGTGGAAGAGTGGAATTCTAGTTCTGAAATGAAATCCTCTTCCAGTTTTTGATTTTGCCAAAAGGTTTAGATTTGAAATACTTGAGAGTGCTTAAATCCCAAAGAAATTCAAGAAATCACCAGATACATAAAATAATTCATTACTTCCATGAATTATTTTATGTATTTGGTGATTTCTTAAATAAACTGTTTCCAGAGTTTATTTAATCATTTTAAAGGGCACATTTCATTAAACTGTAGCATAGATTTTTCTGGTACTAAAAGCTTTATATAAAAATTGTCATGGTTGCCACTGTTGGGTAGTATCTGGCATTACTCCCTAAATACATTTTTGAGTAAGAGTAATGTGGACGGACAGGTGGCATGGTTACTTGTAACAACAGTACCTCTTGTCATACATAGTCTATGTAGATATGCTTCTAGACCTACAAGATGTGATGATGCCAGCTCTTATAAGGAAGTTTTCATATTATTGTGTATTTGAATTATGGATTGATTTTGTAGTTGTAAATTGCTCAGAAGCCATTTTGTTATATATGTGATATATAAATTAATAAATAATAAGGTACGCAATCAGTGTTAGGCTCAAAATGGACCTATTTCAGACTTACAGTGGTTTGAATTGGGCTTCAGCCATTGCTTAATTAGCTAAATCTGGCTATTTTGTAAGTTTGACAATGTTGATGGCATTGCTGGGAGCTGTATAAATGAAAAATACCTTGATCTAGCATGTCTAACTGCTTAAAGAGACAGAAGAAGGATTAGTGTGCTTGGTGTGGTCCCTGATATAATTAACTACCAAATACATAGAAATCCTGTTAGAGATGCTGTGGGTGAAAAGAAGTGTGAAAAATATCTGACCTGTCTTCATTAAATTCAGGCAGAGACCATATAGAGCTAAGGAGCTTTGGGAACTGCCTATTAATAATAAACAGTCTTCTGAGATAAGCCAAGTTCCTGTGACTTACCAAAACCACAGTGATAATTCATTCTCTTTTGATAAAGAGATGTTTGTTCATTCTTCAAGATTTTGAGCATCATAGCCTTAAAGACTGATTAGCTGATACTTCAGTGCCAGAATACTGCTTGAATTACGTATTTTAGCTGATATTTTTCAGCAGTAGTACCACCTAAATAGATGGAATCTGTCAAGAGCTCTATATTATAGTTTTATTGTACAGTGAATGAGGCATGCACTCTAGCTGTATTTGAAACCAGATAAAAGAACTTTGAATCAGAGGGCAATAATTAAATTGTGCAGAAACATTTTTCTTAAATCACTAATTTTACTGTCGCAAATCTGAGTCCCCCCCATTTGTTCATCTTTCATTGTCCTTTATTTGGGAAGAATAATAAAGAGGAAAATTAAGTCCCAAATGAGTCCATCATATTGATGCATTGCACAATTAACACAGATAAGGTAAAAGAATCATAGCTACAAATAGGGAGTGTTTAAAGAAATGGTGACTTCATAGGAGTGATTCCTGTTTTGCACCAGGATTGCTGCTGTATCTTGAAAAAAGATGCTGCCACATTGGATTCTTTCACTACATGATGCCAGTATGCCTTTGATTTGCCACCACAAATTCTAGGTCAGGAGAATTGCCTTGGCAGAGTAAGGACAAACAGGAATTCCTTGATGTAGCCCACACTGTTTGGGGGCATTTTAAATCTCCATTATCCAGGAAGAATGGTCCATTCCCAAAATCTTGTTGATTAATGAAAAGGAAAAGGGGTGGTGGTGGGGAACCATACCATTTTCACCATCTTGTAATTTACAGGGTAAATTGCCAGAAAAATGCAGTTGAATGATAAGACTTAAATTTTTTTATAGTGATTTAATGTTTCTGGGCCAGAACCCACTACACACATGTGTGTGTGTAAATTTGGAGTTTAATTGTAATGGACTGTAAAAGTACAGTCTGTGATAAATGAATTAGAATTTAAAAGTAAACAAAGTTACCCTGCAGAACAGCATTGATTGGTGAGTCATCTTCACATAAGAATAAACTTAGCATTGCTGAATAATTTAAGGTAATACAGTGGTGCCCCGCAAGACGAATGCCTCGCAAGACAGAAAACCCGCTAGACAAAAGGGTTTTCCGTTTTTGAGCTGCTTCGCAAGACGAATTTCCCTATGGGCTTGCTTCGCAAGACGAAAACGTCTTGCGAGTGTTCCGCTTTCCCCCTGCTTTCCCCCCTTTTTCTAAGTCGCTAATCCGTTAATAGCCTTTTAGCCGCTAAACTGCTAAGCCTTTAATAGCCGCTAATCCGCTAAACCGCTAATAGCGCTAATCCGCTAAGCCGCTAATAGGGTTGCTTCGCAAGACGAAAAAACCGCTAGACGAAGAGACTCGCGGAACGGATTATTTTCGTCTTGCGAGGCACCACTGTACCTTTAGGTGGAATAGGAAGACTCTGAAGGCAGGAAATGAGACCCTGTGGTCATTCTAGATGTTGTTACTCTCTGATTACCAGCAGCCCCAATCATCATTGCTAATGGTCAGGAATGATGGGAGTCCTAGTCCCACAGGTTCCCCAACACCACCTTAAGGATTGTTAAATGTAGCTGATGGATGAAGCCCTCTTCAAACCTGGAGAAAACAATAGTTTTAGGAAAGCTGAAGCTGGTATGGTACAGTTATTATGCATAGCACACATATTCTCTTTCTTTATTTTTTCCTATCAGCTCTTCTCCAATAGATTTTCCAGGTTTTTGAATGTATTCAGAATGTATAAAATCTGTTTGCCCATACTACAGTAGGGCAAAATAAATGGCAATGTTAGCATAATAGTAAACTTAATAAGTTTTCAGCTTTTTAATGATAGAAATTTAGGTGGGTGGGTGTAGGAGTGGACATTTAGTGAACAGGCCTCCCATCTGGACATAATTTTAGCACAAGGGTGGCTAATCTGTGACCTGCATTTGGCCCACCAAGCCATAGGAAAGGACATAACAGGCCCTGCAGCTGTATTTCCCAATCTGATAAGGAGATAAAGCTTTCTACCTACTCTTTTAGGGAGTCTCCCTAAAGAGCAGACAGAATGGTCTTTCCTCCTCTGAACTTTGAACTAGGCAATTCTATGCTAAGACTGGAAACAAAGTTTTTCTGTTTTTTGTTTTTTTTTAAAGACTAAAATGTATCATTTCTACCCCTGAGCTAAGAGCATGGGGTGGGAAGAAATGCTGCCTTTTATTTTTCATGGAAACATAAGTGTAAAGCCATCTCAGTGGCTGCAGTGGAGCGGTCTGAAAATGCTGATAGTATGTATGTGTGCATGTATGCGAGAGATCTGTGTTCCTGTATGTGCAGTTTGCATGCAAATGCATACCTAGGCTTCCTTGTGCTCTCAGCAATAGCCGTTTCGGCACCCCCTGCCCGCCTCTTATGCCCTTAGCTAGGAGATGTAGCCAAATCACCACTGTCCCTTGTGCCCTTAGCACTCTCCAGCTATCTGTCTTTCTTCCCTCTGTGCCCTGCTGGGCACTCTGCTCACATTTCTAATAATGCTGCTGGCCAACTGGGGAGGGGGCCCTGCAGGGCTGTTGTAATGACCCACACCAGTGGCTGAATTTTACTGCCAAGGCACCCAGAGGAGCCTGCATACTTTGCCCAGCTGTCCAGAGCAGCAGAGGAATGGCCCGGGGAGCAAGCTCATACCTATCTGAGGCAAAGAGGAGAGGTTTGATTTTTGTACCTCTCTGGACTGCATCTTTGACAGGCCAGCCTAAGTATGCCCCTGTGTACAAGCAAATATTGGTCACACACACCACAAGCCATCAGTGTTGTCCTTGTACCAAAAAAGGTTAGCCATCCCAATTTTAAAAGTTATTGTGTACTGCACTGATAATCTTCTGGAGAGTTCCTCTTCTAACCAGTACCCCTATCCTTGAGTGTCTTGTGGGCAAATGCAGATATTATAAGTAGGTATAAATTTTTGTTTTTCCAACTACCATATAGCAAAGCAATAGGATGTTAATGCTATCAAGTGATATTGGTCTAATGAGCTTAGAGATCTGTACTGATCTCAACTGTTGAATCTCTAGCCTCATTAACCTTTCAAGACTGACTGTTCATTAGTAGCTTGACCAAGCAACCAGGCACTTAAGGATTGAAATTTTACTGCCTTTGTATCTAAAATCAAGCCATACAGTGAGGGGGGAAAGTATTTGATCCCCTGCTAAATTTGCCCATTTGCCCTCTGACGAAGAAATGACCAGTCCATAATTTTAATGGTAGGTTTATTACAGCTGTGAGAGATAGGATAACAACAGGAAACCCCCAGAAACCCAGAGGACAAGAGGTTAAATACTCACTCCCACCTCCAGCACCATTTTGCCAGGACTGGTCCATGACATTTTGTTTCCAGAGGCAAAGATGAACATGAAATATAGGGAGCTAGTTTATACCAACATGATTGGTCAATCTAACTAAGTTTTATCTACACCAACTGGCAGCTGCTCTCCAGAGTTTTGAGGTAGGGGTGTTTCCCAGCCTTACCTGAAGATGCTGAGGATTGAACTTGTGACCTTTTGCAAGCAAATTAGGTTTCCCAACACTGAATATCACCCCAAATACACCACACTACATTCCACATACAGAACTTGGCAACTGAAACTTTGTTGTTGTTGTTGTTTAGTCGTTTAGTCGTGTCCGACTCTTCGTGACCCCATGGACCAGAGCACGCCAGGCACCTCTGTCCTCCACTGCCTCCCGCAGTTTGATCAAACTCATGCTAGTAGCTTCAAGAACACCATCCAACCATCTCATCCTCTGTCGTCCCCTTCTCCTTGTGCCCTCCATCTTTCCCAACATCAGGGTCTTTTCCAGGGAATCTTCTCTTCTCATGAGGTGGCCAAAGTATTGGAGCCTCAGCTTCACGATCTGTCCTTCCAGTGAGCACTCAGGGCTGATTTCCTTCAAAATGGAGAGGTTTGATCTTCTTGCAGTCCATGGGACTCTCAAGAGTCTCCTCCAGCACCATAATTCAAAAGCATCAATTCTTCGGCGATCAGCCTTCTTTATGGTCCAGCTCTCACTTCCATACATCACTACTGGGAAAACCATGGCTTTTACTATACGTACCTTTGTTGGCAAGGTGATGTCTCTGCTTTTTAAGATGTTGTCTAGGTTTGCCATCGCCTTTCTCCCAAGGAGCAGGCATCTTTTAATTTCGTGACTGCTGTCACCATCTGCAGTGATCATGGACCCCAAGAAAGTAAAATCTCTCACTGCCTCCATTTCTTCCCCATCTATTTGCCAGGAGGTGATGGGCCCAGTGGCCATGATCTTCGTTTTTTTGATGTTGAGCTTCAGACCATATTTTGCGCTCTCCTCTTTCACCCTCATTAAAAGGTTCTTTAATTCCTCTTCACTTTCTGCCATCAAGGTTGTGTCATCTGCATATCTGAGGTTGTTGATATTTCTTCCGGCAATCTTAATTCCGGCTTGGGATTCATCCAGCCCAGCCTTTCGCATGATGAATTCTGCATATAAGTTAAATAAGCAGGGAGACAATATACAGCCTTGCCGTACTCCTTTCCCAATTTGGAACCAATCAGTTGTTCCATATCCAGTTCTAACTGTAGCTTCTTGTCCCACATAGAGATTTCGCAGGAGACAGATGAGGTGATCAGGCACTCCCATTTCTTTAAGAACTTGCCATAGTTTGCTGTGGTCAACACAGTCAAAGGCTTTTGCATAGTCAATGAAGCAGAAGTAGATGTCTTTCTGGAACTCTCTAGCTTTCTCCATAATCCAGCGCATGTTTGCAATTTGGTCTCTGGTTCCTCTGCCTCTTCTAAATCCAGCTTGCAATTCTGGGAGTTCTCGGTCCACATACTGCTTGAGCCTTCCTTGTAGAATTTTAAGCATAACCTTGCTAGCATGTGAAATGAGTGAAATTGTGCGGTAGCTGAAACTTACTTCTGCATTAATCACACAGCTGGAGACAGCATGCAAACCTAGCAGGCATTTGGTGTGGCCATAGCTTCCTCATCCCTCTTCTACAGAAATCTTACTCTAATCACTTTCTCTAAAGTGGAGAATATGTGTAAGCGAGAATATTTGCTCCCCTCTGGAGAGAGTGTATATAAAGCAATGCAAAAGCAAAATGCTTTATAAAGCACTTACAGTGCGCTGAGACAGGATCACTGACCTTTATTTGTAACAGGCAAAAAGTAGATCAAGAGAATAAGGAACACAGAGTGCTTATTATTCTTCGCTTAGCAGAAATTAGAACATCTAAATTTGTATAGTATTTCTTTCTAAATCCCCAATAGGGATGGAGCCAGCTCTACTGAGGCACCATGGAATCTGCATAGACCTGAAAGAGCTGCTTCTCCCACCTTTTTGATGGGTTCTTTCCCTCTGACTGCTTCTCATTTGTTGTGGCT
Organism: Podarcis bocagei; assembly: GCF_964188305.1. Lineage (NCBI taxonomy): Eukaryota > Metazoa > Chordata > Lepidosauria > Squamata > Lacertidae > Podarcis > Podarcis bocagei. The sequence goes on along the minus strand of NC_138140.1, from coordinate 37,694,492 downwards.
CCTTACTTCATTCTGCCCAGTGTCAGCCCAAAATAAAAACTTCATCTGAACTTGATACCCTTTTTTGTTTACTAATATAATTGTGCATATGCAATGCATGACAAACACATGGGCATTAAAAGCCCATTACCATAAATAGCTGCTGTATAGAAAACCACTATTTAGAGGAAGCTGGTGATCCATAATGAACTGAAAAGTTAAAAGCCTCACGGGTTTAAGTGACCGATGTAGTACCTAAACAAAACAAGGTAAATTATAGAGCTATGTCTTGTTTTGCCAGAGGAGAAAGCAATTAACAGTAATCCAAACAGAGTAGAGAAGCCAATTTTCATTGCAGCATGCTTGAGGTTGTAATGAAGCTTTATTGATTACATAATGGGTATGGGTCATGAAAATGAAATTGTGGCAGAACAATTTAAGTTGATATCTGTCGTGGTAGAAGTTATGGGAAGCTACAAGTTATGGGAAGCATGTAAGGCATGTCTATATTTTATAACATCAGTATAAAAACTCATTTGCTGTCAAATTCCCAACATAGCTGGGAACTGTAGTTCTGTGTAAAAGATATCCAACAGTATTTGCTGTTCTTGAAAAAATATATTTCCTAGTGTTCTTTGGGGAAGCCATTGTAGTTAAAATAGTTTTGGACCATTGTGTAGAGATACTGTTAATCATGAATATGACAGTTTAAGAAATCACATGTGGATTGAATATTTCTCCTGTTAAAATAATAAGATTTCAAGAACTGAAGTCTACGTTATGAAATAGCTCATTCAGGCTGTAGAGGGTACCAGGAAGGCATACGTTTGTTTTGATGAGCTTGTTTTGTTTTGTTTACCTGTATGTTAGTTGCCTTTTCCATTTTGTGCTGGATAAATTGTTGTTATTTATAAATTATTGTTATTTATTAGTTGCTTTACTCATAAAGTTCAAAGTGACTTACAGACAGAAGTAAGTCTGTAAATATCAAAACCAATCACAGTAAACACAAATATGTCTAAACAAAAGAGGACACGTTTAGCAACTCCTGTTCCAGCAAAAGAGGTCATACATACATAAAAACCCTCCACGTTAAAAGCCAAACTCCAGGCAGAAAAGAAAGTTTTTGGCTGAAATACAATAGATAAATTAATTTAATTAATTAAAATGAAGTTTTTATTCTGTATATGAAGATTAAAAGAAACTGTTCTTTGAAGGGAAAAAATGGTTCTTTTATCTCCTTTCCATGTGCATAAAGCTTACCTGCAAAAGTTTTCCCCCAAAATTTTATGAATTCTATTACTCAGTTTTATAATGCTTTGTAAAGTAAGGTTTGTGGGGAGGGGTGAGCAACTCTTACCAATGATGCAGGTTAGGTGGAGAGGGTGACTTTTTAATTATCTAGTCACATTTTAACTATGTTAATTAAAAAAGTTATTTCAGGAGAGAGAAAGTCTCCAGCAGATATGCAAACTATAAATATGGGATAAATGCAATAATGTTTACTGTATGAATTATGCAGTGTACGTTATATATATATATATAGAGAGAGAGAGAGAGAGAGGGCGCACAAAGTGGTTCAAAGTTTGAGATCTGAGGCAGATAAGATCCTCTGATCAAATTTTCCATTTGCCATAGTTTTTACTTAACTCCCTTAGAGGTTCTACTTAGACATCCCATGTATAGTATGAGAATAAGAATGCTGACCTACCTTACAAGGCTGTTGAAAATGCTAATTTCTGTGAAGTGCTTGAAATGCTTGACATTCTCTATATAAATGCTAAGTGCAACATTCACTAATATACACATTAACTCTCACTAATTTGTCAATGGTTATGGCTGTTTAAAATAGAAGAAGAGTACATTCTTCTAAAAACAAATTGAAAAATAATTTTCTTATAGCATAGTTCTGTGAATGTTTTCAGAGTGGCTTTTCTTTAATGAGAAGAAATGAAGCAGTCTAACACTTGAAATGAAATGGAAAGTAATTATGATGATGTTGACTCATTAGAAAGCACTAAACACTTCTTACCTGCTCATCCCTGGAAAGACATAGAGGCTTTATTTTGGGAGGAAACAGAATTTTTGCCTAAATAAGCATGGATACACTCTTCTACCTGAATATGTGCCAAACTGCTGAGAATTAGAATATGAATAATTAGCCACAGTGGCTGTTCAGACATAACCCTAAAATGATTTAGTGAATGTTTATGTGAATAAGCCTGTATGAGCACTGGGTTTCTTTGCTTCCTTCTTCTCTTCCTTGCATGGCTTCTGCTTTTAAACTAGTCTTTGTTCTCTGTTATGTTGGTCCTCTGAACTGTTGTTGCTTCAAATAAGCGAGGATTAAATATAGATTTGATCTGTGTTTGCATACGAAAGGTATTATATTCTGAACAAATGCTCCAGGCCCACAGTTCAGTTGTTCTTGGTGATATAAGATTAACATTGTTGGTGTTTAGTCATGTCCAACTCTTCATGACCCCATGGACCAGAGCACGCCAGGCACTCCTGTCTTCCACTGCCTCCCGCAGTTTGGTCAAACTCATGTTGGTAGCTTCAAGAACACTGTCCAACCATCTCATCCTCTGTCATCCCCTTCTCCTTGTACCCTCAATCTTTCCCAACATCAGGGTCTTTTCCAGAGTCTTCTCTTCTCATGAGGTGGCCAAAGTATTGGAGCCTCAGCTTCAGCATCTGTCCTCCCAGTGAGCTGATTTCCTTCAGAATGGATAGGTTTGATCTTCTTGCAGTCCATGGGACTCTCAAGAGTCTCCTCCAGCATCCTAATTCAAAAGCATCAATTCTTCGGCGATCAGCCTTCTTTATGGTCCAGCTCTCAATTCCATACATCACTACTGGGAAAAACATAGCTTTAACTATATGGACCTTTGTCAGCACGGTGATGCTTTTTAAGATGTTGTCTAGGTTTGTCATTGCTTTTCTCCCAAGATGCAGATGTCTTTTAATTTCATGACTGCTGTCACCATCTGCAGTGATCATGGAGCCCAAGAAAGTAAAATCTCTCACTGCCTCCATTTCTTCCCCTTCTATTTGCCAGGAGGTGATGGGACCAGTGGCCATGATCTTAGTTTTTTTTTGATGTTGAGCTTCAGACCATATTTTGCGCTCTCCTCTTTCACCCTCATTAAAAGGTTCTTTAATTCCTCCTCACTTTCTGCCATCAAGGTTGTGTTATCTGCATATCTGAGGTTGTTGATTTTTCTTTCGGCGTTCTTAATTCCGGCTTGGGATCCATCCAGTCCAGCCATTCACATGATAAATTCTTCATATAAGTGAAATAAGCAGGGAAACAATATACAGCTTTGTCGTACTTCTTTCCCAATTTTGAACCAAACAGTTGTTCCATATCCAGTTCTAACTGCAGCTTCTTGTGCCATATAGAGATTTCTCAGGAGATAGCTGAGGTGATCAGGCACTCCCATTTCATTAAGAACTTGCCACAGTTTGCTGTGGTTGACACAGTCAAAGGCTTTTGCGTAGTCAATGAAGCAGAAGTAGATGTTTTTCTGGAACTCTCTAGCTTTCTCCATAATCCAGCGCATGTTTGCAATCTGGTCTCTGGTTCCTTTGCCTCTTCTAAATCCAGCTTGCACTTCTGGGAGTTCTCCGTCCATATACTGCTTAAGCCTGCCTTGTAGAATTTTAAGCATTACTTTGATAGTGTGTGAAATGAGCGCAATTGTGCAGTAGTTGGAGCATTCTTTGGCACTGCCCTTCTTTGGGATTGGGATGTACACTGATCTTCTCCAGTCCTCTGGCCACTGCTGAGTTTTCCAAACTTGCTGGCATATTGAGTGTAGCGCCTTAACAGCATCATCTTTTAAAATTTTAAATAGTTCAGCTGGAATGTCATCACCTCCAATGGCCTTGTTATTGGCATAGTGATACTGAATTGACTTATGCATAGTCAGCTATTTTGAAAAGTTCCGTGTAAATATCCTATAGAGATCAGAATCAGAATCGTCTGTCTAATTCTTTCCATGTCTTGTAATAAGGCTTTGGCATTACCACCTACAGTATGTGATGATGGTCAAATTCTTAGATTAGATAAGCCACTCCTGCAGATTTGTGTATGTTGGAAAGCAGGTTTTAACTTGATATGATTTAAGTTAATCAATTCCAGATGAGAGGTCCATATGGCTTATATAGTGACTGCCTTTTGAGGCTTCTGGTTTTTTGTAATCTATAAGTATGGAAAATTACCTTGTCTTTTTCAGTCTTTGACTAGTTTGCTCTTACATTTCTCTGCTGACTCTAGGAGTGCCTCTTTATTAGTTTAAAAACTTGTTCACCAATGCTTGCAGCAGCATTTTTAGTACCTTGTCTGCTGCTTTCCATTTCTGGGAAACCTTTCTTGATCCCCCCCCCCTTTATACATTTTTAGCCTGGAAGCTCTGGGTTTCTCCTGTAGTGTGCTTCAAATCTTTCTTTTTATAAACCATCTTTGTGCTGCTTTCATATTGACCTTCACTCTTAAACTGCCTTCCAAGATGATGCTAGAATTATTACTTCAGTAATGCAAAGTGGCAGTGAAGAGAAACAGGAATTTTGTTATACAGACATATAATGGGGATAAAAAAGACAGTTATAGAGAAGTATGGAACGACTCACAGTACCTATACTTAGACACCACAAGCTACATTTCAGTATAAGCCTGTTACTGCTATTCAGATGTTTGCATTGAACATGTAGTTTGAATTTACTGTTCTGGAAGGTGGTAGAATGGGAAGTATTTAGGGGAGAGGCACTTCAAATCTCTAAATACAATCATTATTTAAATGTATTCACCTTTCAGATCCTCCTCTTCAAGAGGAAAGCATTTGTTATGTTTGGGATGTTCACCCTTCGGTACAGCTTTCAGTGTCAGGAACAGAAGGGGAAAGAGTTGATGTATGCATGTGAGAGTGGGGCCATAATAATTTAGTAGTCAGCAGTCTTTTGATTGCTGCATTGATATACCCTACTCTCTCACACACATCTGCTCTTTCACCCTCTATCCTTTACTTTATGAACTGTATCAAGAGATAGTACATTCTGATGTTGAGATCCATTTCCGTTATTCATGAATTTAAAACAAAACAAAGCCATACTTGCAGCTAAAGTCTTAAAAATAGGTGAATGAAGAGACACTAAATTCACAAACAGTGCTTGAACAGATTCTAGCTTTGCACTGTTGATGCTTTATGGCAGGATTAAAAAGAAAGCAAATATTCAAAGCTTCATTATAATATTGCTCACAGTATAAATATTTCTGTTTAAAATTGAAGCAAAATTGATGTGTGTTACTGATCAAGCTGATATTAATATCAGCGACTATGCCACCTTGATTAACTTAAGATGGGTTTATTGAGTTCTGAATTCGACATTCATTTTTAGTGAATATTCAGCCAAGTTATAGTTGCCATAAAATAGAAAGGGGAGGGTAAGAAGTGTAAAAACCCCCAAAAACCTCCCTTAAGCAAAAAAAGTATCACATGTAAATTTGACACATTTTTGTATGAATTGAGGTAGGAATTATTTAAAGGTATACACTGTTCAAGAACTAAGACCACTTCCCTGTTGCATTGTGATGGTAACACAAAGTAGAATGCTGATTGTATTAACAAATGTGATAACCAGCTATGGTTGTTGATACCCATGACTTCTATGGACGTGTATTTAAGCATACACTTCCTTGTTTCTGTGGCCTGTCCTTCCTCCCACATATGCCCAAAACACATGTCCCATAGCAGGTATACTACAAAAAAGGCACCAAAGATTAGCCTAAAAATGGAAACCTTGTCATTTTGATATTGATATTGATTTTGTTTAATTTTGTTAATTTGTTTTTGTTGAGTACAAGGGAAATTGAAGAAATGTGTAAGCTGTTATTTGTTTTGATCGGTAAAGAATTACAAATTAAACTTTATTTTGTTTTACAGGTTAGCATGAATTACACTGCGCAACAAAATTTGACAAGAGTCATGCCTCTATGATAAAAATAGCCATTTCCTATAGATTTTTAGGTGCTGAGCATGAATATGACAATGAAAATACAAAATTGACTACTTTTTCTTAGAGAGCTGCAATAGTTTATTATATAATCAAGAAATACATATATATGACATGTATTGGTAAAAGCCTTCTTCTGCATCTCATGCCGCTTTGCTTGTTACTTGCATAGCTGCTTAGGATTGTCTCTGGCATATATCCAGCAGTAGTCAGCCAACATGGAAATGGACCACTTTCACTGGTATCATTTCTCCATTGTTACAATTTCCGGATGAAAACTGTTCACCGTGCTTATCACTAACCATATTGCAGTTGATGGGGAATAAATCCAAGTGGGATTGGAGAAAGTGTATCTTTAAGGACATTTTGCAGCCAGATTTGTGATACAGAGACAATGTGACCTCAACCAGTTCCTTGTAGTTTTCTGTCCTGACATTCCCAAGGAAGTTAGTTGACACAAGACAAAATGCATCCCAAACTTTTTTCTCGTCACCTTGAAGCAGGTTGTTGAACATCTGGTCTTTAAAGAGCTCATGGATCTGAGGATCCACAAAAATTCTGTCTTTAATTTTTGCTGCACTGAGTTGACGGAATTTGTTAGATTGAAAGCTGATCCTGTCTTAAGTCCTTGGCTTTTATGAAGTTTTTCATAAGACCAAGTTTGATGTGTAACGGTGGATTTTTTGTGTTTCTGCCAGTGCTGGGTGTTCCACATTCTTCTCTCTAACCTTCAGAGATTTCCTGCTTTCAAGTCATCACAGAGATGTCATCCATACCTGCTGTATTGAAAGCAGTCTAACAGCTATTTTAGGTTGTCATAGCTTTCTTTCAGGTAGGCAGCGTGTTCTCACTGGAATGGGTGAGAATCAGATGGTGTTTTCGGGCACTGCCCACTTCTTTTTCCTTGTGATGCCTCCACAAACAGGTAGTACCATGTAGAAGGAGCAGTCGTTTTTGTGCATAGGGAACAGCAAATGACATTACCCCTCTTTTATGCCTTTCATCCATTTTGGAAGATTTCTTGCACACATACTGCAGCATATGTGTGGGGTCCAGGCCTTGTCCTGTTCCCTGGTATTGCATCCAAAATAAAGCTGATAACACCTTTTCCCCACACTATTGGAGTTATGGCCCTTTTCTGGCTTACAAACATTTCCTATTAATGTAACAATTGTTAACACATTTATGAGGCATCACTACTTCTGGATTTACAGTGAAGGGATTACTTGTGTAGTACTTATGACACAGGAGTGATGGAAGATTAACACATGAAGTCACACAAATGACTTGCTCACCCTGTGAGACTTCACTTCTTATCAGCAATCTCAACATCTTATTTCAGCCATCTTAAAGTTGCAATGTCGTGACTAAACCGCATTACTCAGCTGTATGCCCTTGGTCTTGGGAGTGGTGTGTATAATGGACTGATGCATTATGATGCCATATTTCACAATCTGGAATTAGAAATATAACATTGCCAAATGAAATTATGTACTTAATGCGGACTGGGTCATTTTTACATGACAGTCTTTCTATCTCCTAAATAGGAGCCAATCAACAAATGTTATTGTAATTTTCGTGATCAGCACCTCAAAATTAGTAAAGATTGGGTGTTTACATTTCAGAGGTACTTTGTGTGTTGTGCAGTGCTATGGTTAACTGGATTTCACAGTAACTTCTAACCCTGGTTTAAAGTTTATTGAGAAGGCATGAGAAGAGAAGGGATTGTAGGAATGAACAGTACATTCCAACAACTCATTCCTTAACTATGGTTAAAGAATCATTATTTCTGCATAGGACCACCATAGATCACTGGATGTGCAAGAACTATGATCATCATCATTATTATTAATTAAATTTGTACACCGCCCATCATCTGTATATCTCAGGGCGGTTCACACAATAAAATTACAATATAAAAAACCACAACATGCATAATAAAAATAGGAACAAAAACAACTTTCTGATAAGAGTGAAACTTGGAGATATGGTGAAACACCAGTCTTGCTTAAGTTGACATATGTGTTTGTAAAATAACTCTTTGTATTCTGATAGATTTATAACACTCTCTTTTTCTTCCCCTAAAAAGGGAGGCCTGAAAAATAGTAAACACGAATGCACTCTGTCATCTCAAGAATATGTCCATGAACTACGATCAGGTATCTCAGAGGAAAAACTTCTGAACTGCTTAGAGTCCCTGAGAGTCTCTCTAACGAGTAATCCAGTCAGGTAGGTAATGAAAATTGTTATCCAAGGAAATTGCATTTGTAAAGTGATGTATGTTAAAAAAGTACAGAATTAGCCAGTTCCAAATAAAAATGTCTCCTGCTGTAGGGATTATGATTTGTTTTTCACTATGAGCATTATTTACTTAGGCCTTAAAACATAATTGGGACTTCATGTAGAAGAAACCCTAATTTAGATTTTTGTGTCAAAAGGATGAAGTCTGTGTGTGTGTGTGTGTGTGTGTGTGTGTGTGTATGCAGCTTCTATTTTGATCCCCCAAACTTTTAAAAAAAACCATACTGTGTAGGAGATACTGTTGTGACTACAGCATTTATTTAAAGACCTACTTTCATTGAAAAATCTATTTGAAGGATTGAACACTTTGATGGCTGATAATTAATTAGGTTATTTATCCTTGGTAAATGAAACAAAAGACTGAGAAATGATACCTGTTGCTGGGTAAGCTGGGAAAAGCTCTATGTATGGTATTTTTGTTAATATGCCTTCTTGAATTCAAAATGTCTCCACATCTTGTTTAATACATCATAGTGGGCTGATATGCAAGGAATTTTGACAGATGCTTCATTTAATTATGTTTTGTCTTAATAGAGGTTTTAAGGGAGGTAGGAGAGTGGTAGATAAGGAAAGGGCATAGAGTATGAACTTGCAAGGCCATTTCCCCCAAACCATGCCCACCTGTCGTATCTGCTGCTGCCTTCCAAGAGGTGATATCAGCTATTGAATGGAGTTCAATCCTGCTTGGGGCTGCTTTGCCAGTGTGTTCCCCATAGGGAATATGGTGGTGGATCAGACCTCTCCCCCTTCACTGGGGGTAAACTTCAACAGGTGGCTGGGAACACTTACTATTCACTTGGCATCATCATGATGGTGGTTGGATAACAGCTGAGTTACCCCACCAATCTGTCAAAGTTGGTCCATGGAGCAGAGTGCAATAAATATGGAGCCTGGTTCACTTGATCTTGAAAGTTTTATATAACACATTCTTGTTGAAGAGTTGCTTGCCCTTCCTGGTTCCTCAATATCTGTCTTCTTAAATGTGTTCAATAACAGCATTAGGACCTTTTGTTTGCAGGCTACCAGAACCAGCACAAACTATCACCTTTGATAGATCCGATGACAGCAGTCACCTCTTAAATTTAATGGGATGGTAGAAACAGCATTAAGCATGAAACACTTGGTTATATAGCTGATTGGTGTGGATTGCTGTGTCTGAGTGTTAGCATTTACTATTCATGCAGAAAAAAATGATTTGGAAACAACATATTTAAGCACAAAGATGTAAATAATGTGTTGAGAAATCACATATAATTGGCTTCATAATTGACTGTGGGATTCTTACACTCTATTATATTTATTATTATAGTCGTTCACCACTATAGTAATAAATATTACATTTGTTTTCACATGACTTATTAGTAATAATCAGTTATCCTTTGCTACTAGGTTGCACAGGAACAACTCTGTCACCGTAACAAAGTAAAAATACAAATATAGATAGGATTGCTGTGAAAATGCAGGTATGCATTTTCATTCCGAAAACTATTCCTGTTTCTTAGAACAGAAAATGTGTTCTAATACTTTTAGCAATGGATGTGAGCTTCAAATATGTGGGAAATAGCTTGTGAGGTGTATGGCATAGGATAGCAAACAAGGACTTGTATCTAAACTACATTCACTGGAGTTTTCCTGCCTAATTCCTTCTGCAGTCTCTTGCACCCCCCTAAGAAAAGGTGATGGGTGGGAAGGTATGGGTAATGGAGAAGGGTGATCATGTGAACCTGTGAATGAAAGTGCCTCTGTTTTGTGTCTGGGGCATTATGGGATCAAAGTCATTTTTATGGTGGCTGATGGTGGAGTTTTATATATATATTTGTGCCCATTGGTTGCATAGTTCTTCTAGATCCATTTACTCTTGGATATATACTCTGGCTTATTTCTTCCAAAACACAAAGATTTTGTGAAAACAGTATATTGGTTTCTGTGAGACTGAGATTAGTGGACGAGGTGGTGAACAAGTAGTCTTTTAAAAGAGCAGAACTCTTTAATATTGGGAACAGCAAGGAAGCCTTTGTATGAGTTGGGAGTATTAACTGACCTTGTCTGTCTTATGAGGAATGAGAATTCCTTTGCAGATGTTGTTAATTTTCCCCAGCTCTCCTGCATCCAAATTTTGGCCAGATCTGGACAGTAGCACACAGTTAATCCTGCTCTCCCAGCTGTCCAGTTTGAGAACCATTGTGAGGGATTCCTGACACCTGAATCATATCCACACCATAAATTTGAAACATTCTTATACTATTTTAGCAGTCATGGTTTTCCCCAAAGAGTCCTGGGGACTGTAGTTTGTTAAGTGTGCTGAGAGCTGTTAGGAGGCCTTTGTAGAGCTACAGTTCCCAGGATTCTTTAGGGGAAGCTGTAACTGTTAACATGACATAAGAGTGCTTTAAAAGTGGTTGTTGGCATCTGTCTGTCTCAAGAGACAATGGAGTGTACCTCCAGGAGTGAAGCCAAGCTGCTGGAGAATCACAGCACCTGCTGTGGCTATCAGAATATCTCTATCAGGATAGGTGACATTGACACCAGCTTTTTACCTTTCTTGACAGCATTGTTCAAGTTCTGTGGACAACAACCAGCAGTTTGTTTTTCGCGTTTTACACCACTGCATTTTCATGCAGTTTAGGCATTCTGGGTCTGGCTCTTTATTCCTGGATCATACTTGTATGAAAATGTACTTCTTGTTTATACTGGTCCTAACACTGCAAAACACATAGCATACTTAGACAAAGTGTTTCAAATCCAGCACATTTCTGAGGACCCTTCCCTTTGGCTGCTGAAGGCAAAGTGGGAAAGGAAACTTAACATGTAAACATGACCTTGATGTGTCTGTCCCAGTGTAAAGACAAGAAAGCAAATTCAGTCCTTTGAGACCTGCTTTGAAAGATTCAGGCTGTCTGAGTCCTTGAGACTAAGACTGCAACCCCATCACTGTTTTATTGTTACCTCTGCCTTCTCTGTTAATTGTGCTTGCATTCATCTCACGAATTAGTGTTATCTATTCTTTCGCCACATTTTCCCCTTTTATTGTCACCTTTTGAATCTTGTCTAAATTGTGATTCTTGGGCTTATCTATTTCTTGGTGCTCTCAGTTGCTACTATAGTTTCTACTGCTGTCTTTATTCAGATGACTTTCAAGCCTCCTTTTAACATCCAGTTGAATTTTGTATTGTTGGGTTCTATCAGAGAAGTATCATTGCTAATACATTCATATTCTTAATAACTTTGTGTCTAAGCCTGAAACTAGATTGTGCTGTGGTTGAGGCTAGAGTTCTCTCTTTGAATACATCTGAAGGTAGAGTCCTTGGAGGAAGGTGGTAGTTCCTTATCCTTTTTTTAATGCTCACAGTCTCTGGTTTGTGTTTTTTTTATGACATATGAGCAGAACAGTGGTACAAATATTAAAATATAACTATTTGCTTGATCAGCTTTACTTCTTGTTTCCTTTGAGCCTTATATATAACTTGCTTTAACCTTTCAACAAGACTTTTTAAATATGAACATGCACAGTAAAATCTTAAGTATGCCTTCCCTCGTCTCTTACTCCACCAATTCATTCAACCCTAAAAACAAATTATCAACCATGTCACATAATGGGGAAAATAAAGAAAATGGAAGGAGAGGCTAGGCAGTTAATAGGCATGAATTTTGTTAAATCTACAACTAGCGTGCTGTCAGTTAAGTGCTACAGCCTCCTTGACTACTATGTTTCAGTGTGTAACAGGCTCACTCTTTTCAAGTACTTCAAGTTAAATAATTTGGCTATTGCAATGCAAAAATTAAAATGTGATTCTGTTTAACCTTCCTCCAAAATGGAATAGTAATAGAACCAGAAGTGAAATGAAGTTCCACTTTGTTCTGTGTACTTCTGGTAGTAATTGTGGTTAGTAACCCAAGGTAACGAAATATGTCCAAAATTCAGTGAATTCATATCTCAATGATCTGCTGATTTAATTGTAATCTTAAATCTAAATAAGACGTGTTAATACTTTACTGTTTCATGTAGGCATGGGAGAATGAGATGGGGTATGTATGACCTAACCTTCATTGGAATAGGTTCTCAGAAGTCTGTGGTTTTGAACTATGGAATTGGGTTTAGTACTTTAAAAGTTATGCCTATTTGTTTAATTTTTCTACCCTGCTTTTTGAAGCTAAAAGTCACCCAGTGCAGGATACAGAATAATAAAAGTAGCATACAAACAGCACCATTGTGTGAGTTCCCAAGATGTATACATACATAGATGCAAAAAGAATCTAAAGTGGGGTGACCCAACTTTTCATACCAGGTAGGCCATAAGAGTACTTTGACATGGAACCCGCAGACAGCATGCTGCCTTGTCGCGTGGCAGGGGGGAAGCAAAACCAAAGTTTGATTCCCCCCAGCTTTTGCATTGCCTTCCCAGAGCTGGCTAAGCAAGGCACTGGGCTTTGGGAAGGAGGCACAAAGCTTTCCTCGCAAAGCCTAGAGAAAGCACTAACTAGGCTTTGCGAAGGAGATGGGAGGACTCTAGGACACTGTCAGAGCCCTCATGCCTCCTTCTCAGAGCCCAGCGCATTGCTTACCTGGCTTTAGGAAGGCAGCATGAGGGTTGGGGGAGGCACCAAATGTTAAAGGCTTTCTAAAGAGAAAATGTCACCACTACCAGCACCACCCAAAGATAGCCAACAGCTTTAATATTTAATGCTGGTGAGACACCAATGATTCCACTTGGTGATAACCTTCTTGAGGAAGTGATGCACAGTTTTAGCACCACTACAGAGAAGGCCATGCCCTTTGCATAGTTGCATGTTTGATTTCTCCACAAACATAACTCAATGCTCTTTAGAAGATATTAAAACAAAGGAAGGTTTGTAAAAGTTTTATAGCCAGTACTTTTAATTTCCTCTAGGTTCCCTCACAGACACATTGTCATTTATTAGTCCATAGTCTTTTTCACTCTGATGATGAGTTATTGTGTCTGTTCATGATCTTTATTATGCATTACTTCAAGTATCAATCTTGAACCTAGATGGCTCTAGAGAGCCATCTAGTGACTGAGGGTTGTATAAACACCACCAAAAATAAAATACAGAACAAAAAATATGAATAGTTAGCACACACACTCTTGACAGACTGCTGAAATATGTTGGTAATTGTGGATATGATAGTAGCTGTTCCTTTATGCTTTCCATGTAACTATTCAAAGTATTTCGCTTTTTATCAACAAAGGATGGGAATTGCTGCAATAAAAATATAAGCTTGCTATAGGTTTTGTTTTATAAATGGGATTGTTGCATGTTCAAAGCATTAATGGAATATTATTGAATGCTTGGTGTGCTGAATACTCTGCTCATTTATTTGAGTTCAGAAACTCGATCTTTTAGATATATGAAGTCAACAATTGCAAAAATGTCAACAGCAGCTCTTGAGTTGCATTGTTCTGAAGGTATCCTCTTGGTTTTCCTTTGGCCACTTAAATTTGTGTGTCAGCTCTCCTGCTTGTACAGTTGAAGGAACTTGTGCAGGAAGTTTGCAGACATAAAGGTAATGCTTCAGGGAGAGAGATAGAGAAAAGCAAATTAGCAAAGGCTTTACCATTAATTATTGGGAGCTCTACTGCTAATTTAAATAAATTCAAAAGACTAGATCTACCTCAGCAACTATATTGTAAAAATAAGAAAATGTGGAACCCAAGGCAAATTATAAGGTTATTATATTATTGTTTTTATAGTGCCACCTGTGTACTTGCTCCTTCACAGGTCCTTGCTGCAATGAGTTTATAGTTTACATTGTGACAGTGCTGAAGCTCATATAAATGAATCTGTATAAATCTGTAAGGATTAAACTGTAAACTCATTGTGGAAAACATTTGTCTTTTTCCCCCCTTAGGCAGTGATGGGTACCATGGGCTGGCATGACCATAAGTAACATTTTAAAGATAGCTAATAAAAAAGAAGAGCAAAAGGAAAGACACTTTTATTAGTTTCTTGAATATTACACATACTTAATACTAAATAACTTGTATTTTGTAACATGTAACAGTTGACCATATGATTATTGGAGCAAGAAGGACTACACCTTTCTATTTTCCTACCATTCTCTATTTCTCCATGCAGCTTTGAAATATCACTCTTTTATTTGATGTTCAGTGATGTGACTTATGCTTTGAGATTACTGCTGGGAATGGAACACCATTAGAGGTGCATTCTGTTGCATACCATACATACCACTGAACTCTACCCTCTGGTGTTGCACTAACATCGAAAGTGACAACATATTAACACTGAATTTCTTCACACGAGGTCTGTTGCTTCAGGCATGATTTGCCTCCTGCACAAGAATTTGCTCATTTTATAAAAGCCACAGTTTATATGGGAAGTGCAAACTTGAATTAATGGACCTCTGTGTTGATGGAATTGCCATTTTCACATATCCATAGTCTTTCTTGCATATATTGTGTTTTACCTTTACCTTTACTAGCATTGCTTTACTAGCAGTGGCTAAAAACACTTTGAAAGCTGCATCAGAAATGTCATAGTTTCTTAGGTACCACCTATGCAACAGTATGTACACAAGTAGAAGAATAGTTTGAATGTCAGTGAAGAATCTGGAGGATGCAAACATTTAAAAAAGTGCTCCCAGAGATTATCAGAAATTCAGAAATGAAAGGTTATGATTTGCTGATTATCTGTCTAGTTCAGTAGAGCTCAAGAGATCATAGAGGAAGAAGGAAAACTTACCTGTATATTCACTGGTAAACCACTCCATTGGGGAATGGGGTTAGAAAAATAATACCAGAAAGTAAAGAAATGCTGCCTTTGGACAGTGGACATTCTGTGTATCAGTAACTAGATGCCTAGGGGGTCCATATTTTGCTCTCTGACAGGAGTATCAACTGCCCACAGGCTTCCAATCTAGAGATGTCTGAGTGATGTGGAGGGTTGGCATTCGTGCCAGTGAGATTTGCTGACGTTTTATTTTGGGAAATAGGAGGGAAATCTTGACTTGCTGCCTTGCAAATTGCCTTCAAAATGGCTCACCAATAAGTCTTTTGTTGACCAAAGCCTAGAATTTTTCTTTAGCTCTCCAACCACCAAACACAACTCTTTCCCTAAGTCCTGTGCTATTTTTCCTGCAGCCAAATTCTTTCACTTCCCTCGCTGCACTTATACTGTTTACCAGAACTCTATTGTTCATTCTTCTCCTTCAGCATTAATATTTCAGCTTCCTGGTCACTGGTGGTTATGTGTGGTATGTGTGTTCGTAGGACTTTGCTAGATTGCAGACTACAGTTGGCCATTATTTAGCCTTTACAGTGGTGCCTCGCAAGACGAAATTAATTCGTTCCACAAGTTTTTTCTTCTTGCGAGTTTTTCGTCTTGCGATGCACGGTTTCCCATAGGAATGCATTGAAAATCAATTAATGCGTTCCTATGGAAACCGCCTTCAGACCAGGTCTGGGGACAGTCTGTCCCCCGACCTCTTCTGAAGGCTGGGGGGGGGGGGGACGGACAAGGGCTTTTCTTCCCACCCCCAGCATTTTAAAAAAACCCGGGACAGCGGAGGACTTCTCCGCTGTCCGGGGCGATCTTAAAATGCTGGCGGGCGGCATTTTAAAATCGCCCGGGACAGCGGAGGACTTCTCCGCTGTCCGGGGCGATGTAAAAGCCCCTGGAAAGGCAGGCAGGGGGGACAAAGACTTTTGGCCCCCGCCTGCCTTCAAAAGCCATCCGGGACAGCGGAGAAACGTGCTGCCTTTCTCCGCTCTCCCGGGAAGGCAGGCAGGGGGGAGCAAAGACTTTAAGACTTTCGCCCCCCGCCCGCCTTCAGAAGCGGTCCTGGACCTCTTCTGAAGGCGGGCGGGGGGCGAAAGTCTTTGCCCCCCCGCCTGCCTTCCAAAGCCGTCCGGGACAGCGGAGAAACGTGCTGCCTTTCTCCGCTCTCCTGGGAAGGCAGGCAGGGGGGAGCAAAGACTTTCGCCCCCCGCCCGCCTTCAGAAGAGGTCCTGGACCTCTTCTGAAGCCGGGCGGGGGGCGAAAGTCTTTGCCCCCCCCGCCTGCCTTCAAAAGCCGTCCGGGACAGCGGAGAAACGCTTCCCTGCTATCCCAGACTGCTTTTAAAATGCTGGCGGTGGGGAGCAAAGCCTTTCGGCCCCCGCCGGCCTTCCTGGACCTCTTCTGAAGGCCGGAGGGGGGGGGGAAGGCTTTGCTCCCCACCACCAGCATTTAAAAGAGGTCCCCGGAGATTTCCCTATGGGCTTTCTTCTTGCGAAGCAAGCCCATAGGGAAATTCGTCTTGCGAAGCGCCTCCAAAACAGAAAACCCTTTCGTCTTGCGGGTTTTCCGTCTTGCGAGGCATTCGTCTTGCGAGGTACCACTGTATATCTCCAACACATTTCAGTTTCAGCTGAATTACAGTACTTAGTTTAGTAAAAGTGACATACAGTGGTACCTCAGGTTACAAACACTTCGGGTTACAGACTCCACTAACCCAGAAGTAGTACCTCGGGTTAAGAACTTTACCTCAGGATGAGAACAAAAATTGCGCACTGGCAGTACGAGGCCTCTAAGAAAGCATGTTAACTAATCCATGGGAAGAAGTAAGAAAATATGCAAATAAGGGCTTCAGTGGGGTTGGTGTCTCAATCCTGCTTTCTATTGTTCAGGGCAGTGTTAAATTCAAAGGAGTTAAAGGGAACACAAAATCCCTAGTAGAGCCATAGGTCCATTCGTCTTTCTCTGGCCTTGAACTACATATCCTCTAGATCATAATCATGAAATCCTTAAGATTGAGAAAAACAGGAAGCAAATGAACTTTCCAAGTACAGTGGTACCTCTGGTTACAAACTTAATTCGGTCCGGAGGTCTGCTCTTAACCTGAAACCGCTCTTAACTTGTTAACATGCTTTATTAAGCTTAATTGATGATTATGAACATGACTGCCTTTCGTGTGTGCACGCTTGCTCGTGTGCATTTCTGTTGTGTGAATGTGTTGTGTGAATTTTTCCATTGGGAGGGAAAAATGCTTAGAAGATTAACAATTCCAGATAAACAAACTGTTAATCCATGTGGTGCATGTGTTGCTGCTGCTGCTGTTGAGGCAGTTAAGTAGTTTTATTACCTAATAATATTATGTCACATAATACTGTAATACTTATAACACAGGGATTTTCTGTTCCATAAGATGCTAGCAGTTTTGGATTCCTTAATATCACAAACTAGGCTGGTGAGACAGATGTTGGAGGTTAATCTCTGTGTTTATATACACATTCAACATTATCATCAAGCTCTTGTATGTGCATTGCAGCCCCTTTGTCTGTAACAGGCACTTGGTTCGTATGACTAACTTTTGCCTATTGTGATTCTGTAAAAAAGGAAATGTAAACTATTTTGCATTTTATTTTTATACAGTTGGGTTAACAATTTTGGACATGAAGGGCTTGGGCTTCTGTTGGATGTTCTTGAGAAGCTTCTGGACAAGAGACAGTAAGTACAGACATGATCAGCGAAAGGGATGGTTAAAAAAGGGGAGCAGTTAATACAGTGTCTTACTGTTGGTATTCCCCCCCCCCCTTAAAGGCAAGAAAGTATTGACAAGAAGAATCAGCATAAGCTTATACAGTGCCTCAAAGCATTTATGAATAATAAGGTAAGAATTTCAGTTTCTACTGGTTTTTCCTTCAAGTGAGTTCAGTTTATGTGTCATGAGTGACTCTCTCTCTCTCTCTCTCTCTCTCTCTCTCTCTGTGTGTGTGTGTGTGTGTGTGTGTGTGTGTATTTATAAACAGCTGAAATTAGGAAAGGGAAATTTGGCCTATGGGTGACAATACTTTACCTGTTTTTCTGTAATTACTTCTGTCAGAAGAGAGAATAATGGGCAGCTAATTTATCAGTTACTTCATTGGTTAACAAATATATAAAGTGTTGTAAAAACTTATATTTGAGATTTTGGAAGATACACACAATTACATTTCTGAGAGTAGGAACACAGTCACAATTTTTTCCATGCTCCATCCTGCAGTCCACTAAGTTATGATGTCCATTTAACAGATTAAAGTATTGTGTGGTTGAGTTGGGATTGGAGGTTATGCACCACATGGATGGCCATCATTAAAGGCCCTCCTTCTCTCCAGCCTCTCAGATCAAACTGAGTGTGAACATGCATCTGCATGCTGTTCGCCATTGCTAATCTTAACTGGTAGCATGTGGAATAACTTAAACTTAGAACCCACTGATACTGCAAAGTTAAAAAGTGCCGCCGCATAGGTTTTTTTATTATTAAGGAAACACTGAAACACACACAAACACATGAGGTGTGCATCTTGGTATGTCCACATGGTGGACTCAATCTGGAAAAATACTTAGCAATCTTATAAAGATGTTATACTAACAGCACAATCCTAACCATGTGCACACAAATGTAAGTCCTTTTGAATGCAGTGGAGCTTACTGACTGGTAACTTAAGAAAGGATAGAGAACCAAAAACTTTGACTTTCTATTACATTATAGACTACTTTTCTGGAATATTCTTACTTTTTTTTGGAATTTCATGATAATAAAATAAGACAATGCAAGGTATGTAACACTCGTTTCTAATATAGGTCCACTGCATCCCCCCATCCCATCCTTCTAAATTGAAGGTGGAATTACCAGTTTTTCTCCAGAAGGAGTCCTGTGGCCTTAAAGCAGGGGGCAGCAACCTAAGGCCCATGGGCCACAAGCGGCCCATGGGGGTCATTTAACCGGCCCCCAATCCGCCCGCTTGGCGAGTCCCCATGCACTGTGCTAAACCGGCGCAGTGCTGTGCGGGGACTCGCTTCCGCGGCGCCAGAAATTGTGTCTGTGCAGATGCAGATGCCGGAAATCACGGGTGCGTGTGCTCACACATGCGTGCGATACAGCCCACGGAGGGATCTCCGCTGGAGTGAACCGGCCCAGGCAAGGTAAACCTTGCCAACCCCTGCCTTAAAGACTAAACATTTTTGTAGCATGATTGCAAACCTATGCATACATATCTGGGAATAAGCTCCATTGAACTAAGTATAGCTAGCATTCTGATGCACCAGCTCAACCAGTCAAACACATTGAGCTTTAACAAAGGATGTTCAGTCAGCTGAGATTCAACCTTTACCTTTTTAATTAGAAATGCAAGCAATTTAGCAAGGAAATTTTAACATTTAAACTGGTAGCCTCAAGTAGCAATCCCATCAGGTAGTGTTGTTTTTTAAACTGGATTCTCTCATTGCTTCCGCTGATTAGCATAGATAAAGTAAGACCCAGCAGAGATCAGATAGGATTCTTCCAAATCCTCACCTCTGAAATTGGAGCTAATCTGTCACAAACAGTAGTAAAGCTTGAAAACCTCATTGACACATCATTTACTGGACAGAGGGGGGAGGGTTTGCCCCCAAAGTGGATTTAGAAGGCTATCATTCACAGATGTTTTGATATTATAATAATTTATTTCAAATTGTGGAAACTGTAATTTGATTAGCATGTGTGTATAGAGGGGAATTATTTTGGATATAACTATTCCAATTTTTATTTTTTATAGTATGGATTGCAAAGAATCCTAGGAGATGAAAGAAGCCTTCTTTTACTTGCCAGAGCAATTGATCCAAAGCAACCAAATATGATGACTGAAACAGTAAAAATACTTTCTGCCATTTGTATTGTTGGAGAAGAAAATGTGTAAGTAACACCATACACTTAGATATTGGTCAATTTAAATTCAGTGTTTTATATCCAAGATCTTCTGTATGTCCACCCAACCTATTTTGCCTTTCTATTTTATGGCCCAAGAGACTTCATGATCCCTACTCTTGACAGCAGCAGCATCCCGCTTTGAATAGAGAATAAGGTTATTAATGTCCAGTAGTATTGATGGCTATTTGCTGCCTTCATGATCAGAAGCAGCATGCCGGGGAATAATTGCTGGAGAGGACTGTTACTCTCATGACTTGCTTCTGGGCTTCCTTTAGGCATCTGGTTGGCACTGTGGGAAACAGGATGCTTCATTTGATAAGCCTTTGGTTTGATCTAGCAGGGCTCTTCTCATGTTTTCTTTTCACACTTTCCTGTGAATTTTGGCTTGAGGCTTGACCTGCATTGCTGACAGTGTCATAATGCATGCTTTTTTTTAGTGCAAAGAAAGAAAGACTGGGTGGAACTGAGTAGAATTGTCACAGGAGAAGTAGAGGGGTGGTGACTTTCTTGCACCATGGGTCAGTGGGGTGTAGTGTTTAGTGTGTTGGACGTGGATTTTGGAAACCATGGTTCAAATCCCCACTTAGCCAAGAAGCTCACTGGGTGAACTTGGGACGATCAATACCTCTCAGTCTAAACCACCACACTGCGTAATTGTTGGATTAAATGATAAAGAGAAGAATCATGGATGCCACCTTGAGCTCATTGCAGAGGAAAGGTTGGATAGGAATACAATGAATAAAAATAAAGAATTAAGAATTAAGATCAGCATTCCATAATAGAAGTATGTTGCAAGAAGTGTGTGTGTGTATGTGTGTTTTCAGACATAAAAAACAAACCATGAATCCTTATGTTGGATAAATTTTTAAAAATGACCTGCCTGCCTCTAAACACATAATACTGCATATCGTAATATGGAGAAGGGTAATATTATAGCCTTCAATCCTAAGATAGTTTCCTTCTGTGAACTTCCTTAACTTATCTATCCCTTTCTTCCACCTGAGTCCCCTGAGAAGCCTTTTTGGAGAACCTCCACCTCAGTTTGAGCAACTGTCCCTTTCCCCAGCACCCACCCTGCACATTGTTCAGCAAGGCACTGCAGCCTTCCAGAGAGCCTTTTAATGGGATGCATTTGACTGCTGTGGGAGGAAAGAATGTGAAAATTTTCTATCTGTGAACTTCCTTCACTTACCTCTATTCAAACCATAATGTCTTGGTTTAAGTTTTGTGTTTTTATACACATACTTTGAAAAAAATACAAAATCCTATTAAGAAAAAGAAATATGTTAATGAGTAGCCTATTAGATTCTAAGAGATAAAGTACATGAATGCCTTATAATGCTTATTCTTAAAATAACAAATTTCTGTTTCAGTCTGGACAAAATTTTGGGAGCCATAACAATTGCTGCTGAGAGAAATAATGGAGAGCGGTTCTCAAACATTGTGGAGGGGCTTGAGAATCATGAAGCTTTGCAGTTACAGGTGGGATTCCTTGGTTTACAACCATAACTATTATCTTAGTTTAGACTATTTAAATGATTTGTGTAACAAGTGGCTGCTGAAGAATATAGTTATGACATAGCTTTTTTTGGAGGGCTAAAGATTTGGTGCCCAAATAAATATTTGCTTCAAGATTCTTTAATTCACAGTTTCATGTATATTTTAGACATTTGAAATTAGACAACTTCTTTCCTTTAATGCAGTGTTAATAAAAAAATTTGAGAAAGTGTTTGAAATTAAGTGCCCAATAGTTTTAACGTCTCTGTTTATGAAAAACATGGCCCTTTATTCTACATGAAAATAGTTTCATTGGCTGTAGCATGGGAAAATAAATACTTGCATGGTCTCCACACACAACGATATGCCTTCCTTCTCCCTGACTCTTGTTTAGTTCTGCCCTAGTTCAAGTGTCTTCTGCTTCTGGGCAGAATCCAACCAGTCAGCAGGTTATCTCCCAGTCACAAAAGTTTTCAATTGTTGTTTGGGGAAAGGGCTGTAGCTAAGCAGTAAAGCATCTGTTCTGCATGCAGAAAGTCCCTAGTTCAGTCCTTGGCTTTTCTGGGTAGGACTGAGCACGTTCCCTGTCTGAAACTCTGGAGAGCTGCTGCCAGTCAGTGTAGACAGTATTGAGCTAGATGGTCTGACTCAGGGTAAGGCGGCTTCCTATGTATTTGCTGCATGTGAGCCATACACATGGGGATACATGTTTCTATTACATGGACAGTGTTTCCATGTTGTGAATTGTGAGTGAATCCTTCTGCATTCAAGAGATGAATTGTGTGCACAAATGTGTGTGTGGAGGCCACGCACTCACAAAGTCCCTTAAGTTGTGGTCTACATAACTGATCTACATAATAGAAAGGTTTTTCCATTTGTATGTCAGTAGTGTAGGTTATTGTATTTTTAGGTGTGAATATACAGTACTCAGATGGCTGGTTACCGGTACTCAGTTTACTGTGAGGGTTTCCCCTCACATATTGTATATTAGCTCTGCATCTCAAGAAAGGTAAAATCAAGTCCTGGAATACCAACTTGTGAATGAGATAATGATTGAGTTCATGACTTCTGCCCTGTAAGGTTAAGGCCATAAGACAAAAATTATTTTTGTGATCTTGACATGACAATATGAAAACTTTGAGTGGTAGAAAGAACCAAAAGGAAAGATTATGTTCCATAAAAGGTCAAGGTTATGCTGCAATAGCATCCCCTTTTCTTTGATGAATGCAAGCTATGTTATGAAGAGTGTAATTGCCAAGTTTCTTTTCTGTAACACTGAGCAATGTAAAGCAAAATTCTTTTTATTACTTGGTCCTAGGTGATATAAAATGTCCAGACATATAAAAGTGATGTATAAAAATGTCATGGATATGTGTATGATTCCAGTGCCAGCCTAGATGTCTGCTTAGTCTGATGTTTGTTAAAACGGACTAAAATAAGCATGTCCTTATCTGTATTCCCCCTCCCTGAAAAACCTTTAATTTAGCGTTTTTGGACATGTCTAGATTTGCATTACATCAATTTTTACTCCTACCAAAGTGTAGTTGAGAATGTTTCCTGCACTTTTATTTAAAACTTTAGGCTGCTTGCAGATAAGATATCACAATTAATCACTGTAACACCTTGCAAGGGCAGAATGCTTATTCAAACTGCTGCTAACTATCCTTATTTGTGGAACAGCAAAATTTCCTTGAAAAGTTTCTGTACCTTATAGTCTAACAACAACAACAACAACAACAACAACAACAACAACAACAACAACAACAACAACAACAACAACAACTTTACTATTTATACCCCGCCCATCTGGCTGGGTTTCCCCAACAACAATTTTACTATTTATACCCCGCCCATCTGGCTGGGTTTCCCCAGTCACTCTGGGTAGCTTACAGCATATATAAAACATAGTAAAACATCAAACATTAAAAACTTACCAATACAGGGCTGCCTTCAGATATCTTCTAAAAGTTATGTAGTTTTTTATTTCCTTCACATCTGAAGGGCAGGCACCACTGCCAAGAAGGCCCTCTGCCAGGTTCCCTGTAACTTTGCTTCTCTCAGTGAGGGAACCACCAGAAGACCCTTGGAGGAGGATCTCAGTGTCTGGACTGAATTATGGGGGTAGACACGCTCCTTCAGGTATACTGGGCTGAGGTGGTGTAGGGCTTTTGTAAAGGTCAGCACCAACATTTTGAATTGTGCTTGGAGCCAGTGAATATCCTTTAGGACCAGTGTTACATGGTCCCGGTGGCTACTCCCAGTCACCAGCCTTGTTACCACATTCTGGATTAGTTGTCGTTTCCAAGTCACTTTCAAAGGTAGCCCCATATAGAACACATTGCAGTAGTCTAAATAATCTAGGTTCTCTTTTCCTTTTTTAAAGGGGACACTTAAAAGTTATTGTCATTTTGCCCTTTAGACCTTCTGTTATGGTGCCCAGTGTAAGAGCTAGGTAAAAGAAAAGGGGAAACTCCCTGTGATCAAGAAAATATAACTTTACATCACATATTAAGATCAACCCATATATTTATAGCATTACGTGTACTGCCATTCTGATGCATTCAGTTATACTGGTGTCACAGTGAATCCACTTTAAAGGCTTTTGCAAGTTTTATGATCTCTCTCATCCAAACTCCTTGACTGAAGGTACAACTGCAAGACTCATTAACTCGTTTCTGACTGAAATGTTCACTTTACCAGTATTAATACAAGCAATTAAGCCAGAATTTCTTCTGGCAAAAACAATCACAGCAGATGGCACCTTTTCTCTCTATTAATTTTCGATTGGACATGTACTTTGGCTTGTTCAGTCATGTCACAGTCGTAACATAACAAGGATCATTCAGGCAAGTACAATGACAGCATTGTATGCATGTATGGTACTGGAAGATTTCACCAGCTTGCAGCAGTCTGTATAGAAAAGTTACACTCTTCTGGTATCTCTGGGCACAGATTTCATGTATAACTTGCAGTGCTGCTAAAAAACTAAATGGTGAAAAATGAGGCTGTCTTCGCTCCCTCTTAGAAAATACTGGCCAGTAGCTTTTCCCTAATAATAATAATAATAATAATTATAATTATAATAATAATAATAATAATTTATTATTTATACCCCGCCCATCTGGCTGGGTTTCCCCAGCCACTCTGGGCGGCTTCCAAAAGAATATTAAAATACTATGATACATCAAACATTAAAAGCTTCCCTAAACAGGGCTGCCTTCAGATGTCTTCTAAAAGTCTGGTAGTTGTTGTTCTCTTTGACATCTGGTGGGAGGGCGTTCCACAGGGAGGGCGCCACTACCGAGAAGGTAGTGCTGCAACCCCACAGTCGCCTTTGACTGGGCTTAACCATCAGGGGCACGGTTACCCCATTCAGGACCAGGGAATCCCCCACACCTGCCCGCCTCCTGTCCCCCAGAAACAGTACTTCTGTCTTGTCAGGATTCAATCTCAATCTGTTTGCCGCCATCCATCCTCCAACCGCCTCCAGACACTCACACAGGACTGTCACCGCCTTCACTGGTTCTGATTTGAAAGAAAGGTAGAGCTGGGTATCATCTGCATACTGATGAACACCCAGCCCAAACCCCCTGATGATCTCTCCCAGCGGCTGCATGTAGATGTTGAAAAGCATGGGGGAGAGGACAGAACCCTGAGGCACCCCATAAGTGAGGGCCCAGGGGTCTGAACACTTATTCCCCACCACCACTTTCTGAACACGGCCCAGGAGGAAGGAGCGGAACCATTGTATGACAGTGCCCCCAGCTCCCAGCCCCTCAAGACGGTCCAGAAGGATGTTATGGTCGATGGTATCAAACGCCGCTGAGAGATCCAGCAGAACTAGGAAACAGCTCTCACCTTTGTCCCTAGCCCGCCGGAGATCATCAACCAGTGCGACCAAGGCAGTTTCAGTCCCGTGATGAGGCCTGAATCCCGATTGGAAGGGATCCAAATGGTCCGCTTCTTCCAGGCGTGCCTGGAGTTGTTCAGCAACCACTCGCTCAATCACCTTGCCCAAGAATGGAAGATTTGAGACTGGGCGATAGTTGGCCATCGTGGCCGCATCTAAAGATGGTTTTTTAAGAAGCGGTTTAATAACCGCCTCTTTCAGCGGGTCTGGGAAGGCTCCCTCACGGAGGGAAGCATTCACCACCCCACGAAGCCCATCGCCCAGCCCTTCCCGGCTAGCTTTTATAAGCCAGGATGGGCAAGGATCAAGGAGACAGGTGGTTGGTTTCACTCGTCCAAGCAGCCTGTCCACATCCTCGGAGGTAACAGATTGGAATTGATCCCACGCAATTTGACTAGACAGGACTCTAGCACTCTCCCGCCCCGGCCCTGCTCCCACGGTGGCGTCTACCTCTTCCCGAATCTGAGCGACTTTATCTGCAAAAAACTTTGCAAAATCATTGCAGGAGATCATGTGGCCCGTACTGGGCCCCGATGTAGCAGGTGGTTCCGCTAAATTGCGGACCACCTGAAAAAGTCTCCTGCTGCTGTTTTCTGCAGATGCAATAGAAGCCTTCTTCGCCGTCGCTACCGCCACTTGGTAGGCTCGACACTGAGCTCTAACCTGTGTCCGGTCAGCTTCAGAATGGGTCATCCGCCACCAGCGCGCTAGCCGTCTCAACGATTGTTTCATTGCCCTCAGATTTGTGGAAAACCACAGGGCTGTCCGGGCTCCATGAAAACTTGCTTTTAATTTTTTAGCTAAACTTGGTACTCTCTAATACATGGTGGTCCAAAATGTGGCCTGAGGTCTGCCTGTGGTCCTTGAGACCTTCTTGAGCAGCCCTTGGCAACATTTAACAACCATCTGCCCTGCAGCCCTCACACTGCCATCCTGAAGTGCTGGGTTTTGGGAAAGAAGTGTGAGGCTCTGACAGGGTCCTCCAGTCCTCCTGCCACCTTCTCAAAGTCTCGTTTGCAGTTTCCCAGCTTTGTAAATAAGCTGGGAGGACTCTATTACCTTGCCAGATCCTCGCAATCCTTCCCAAAGCCTAGCACCTCATTTACTTGCCTTTGGGAAGGCAGTGTGAGGGCTGCAAGGATGTGTGTATGCGCCCGTGCGCCAAATTTTGGCCTTGCTCTGCTTTCCCATGTGCATGACAAGACATTGTTCTGTGTCGAAGTACTCTTGTGGCCCACTTGTTATGAAAAGGGCCACACTGCCCTAATAATATCTCTTAATAATAAGTTCCACCATCTACAGTGTGATATCTAACTCAAACACCAGCATTTAATTATAATGCACAGCTTTTGACACATACTTCATGGAGGTCAGTCTAAGTGGGATGCATTATTGGCAATATAGTTTTATTGTAAAGTATATTACTGTGTTGCTCCATAAAATAAGTTTTTAGTTAGAATGTACATTTTCTTATTTAAGAACGTTTTCCCCTACTATGTTTATTGCTTGTGTGCATTGAGAAGGCTGAATCTAATAAGCTGCTTTTACCATAATTTTTAATTACAGGCAGCCTGCATGCAGTTCATAAATGCCCTTGTCACTTCCCCTGAAGATCTTGATTTTAGGATACACTTGAGAAATGAATTCCTGCGCTGTGGACTAAAGAAAATATTGCCAGTAAGTTATTTGCAGAGGTACTACTAATGCACTGAATACCATGACTGCTTGCCTTATGATGATAAATCATACACAAGTTTTTCATGCTGCAACCAAGTATGACTTTAATGGTTATTTATAATTTGTAATCATAGTGAAATGGGAGCAAAATGCGACAGCATGGTTAGTTATCCTGTTCATCTAGGAATTTATCTGTTTTTAGTATATACTGTATATTGGATAAGTAAAACAGACATGGGGATTTAGGTTTTAAATCCACCTTTGCATGATAGACTTTGCTATCTGGAATTGCAGTATTTAAGGATCAACTCCCCATCTTCAAATGACCTACAAGAAGTGCAAGATAATGATAACAAAGCATTTTGCAATTATTAACTCATTATTTATCATAATTTTGCAATTATGACAGATAACAATAAACTTCCATCTTGTGTTTGCTGTTAATTGCAAGAAAAAGGTGCCGCCTGTAACTAAAAAATACAAGTATATTGAGCATATCATTAGAATAATAGAACAATAGAATTGAAGAGTTGGATGGGACCCAAGGGCATCTAGTCCAACCCCCTGCAACCCCCGACAATGTTGGAATTTCAGCTAAAGCATACATGACAGATAGTCATCCAACCTCTGCTAAAAATCTCCAAGGAAGGAGAGTCCTCCCCCTCCCAAAGAATACTGTTCCTCTCTCAAACAGCACTGTCAGAAAGTTTTTCTGTTTAGTTGGAATCTCCTTCCTTTTGAAGCTATTTGTTCAGGTCCTGGCCTCCAGAGCAGGAGAAGACTAACATGGTCAATCTTCCATGTGACAACCTTTGAGATATTTTAAGATGGCTGTCAGATCTCCTCTCAGTTTCTTCTTTCCCAGGCTAACCGTACCACTCAACAACTCCTAATAAGGCTTGGTTTCCAGGCACTTTATCATCTTGGTCACCCTCCTCTGTACACGTTCCAGCTTGCCAATAACTTTCTTAAATTGTGGCACCAAGAACTGGATACAGTACTCCAGGTGTGTTGTGACCAAGGCAGAATAGAAAGGAACTATACTTTCCTTGTTTGGAAGACTATACTTCTTTTGATGCAGCCTAGAATAGCATTTACTTTTTTTTGCTGCTGCATGACACTGTTGACTCATGTTAAGATTGTGGTCCACCAGGACCCCTAGATCCTTTTTACATGTATTACTGGCAAGCCAGGTGTTCCACATCTTATATTTGTGCTGCTAGTTCTTCCTGCCTAAGTGTAGAACTGTACATTTGTCCCTACTGAAATTCGTTTTGCTAGTTTTGGCCTAGTTTTCTAATATGTTAAGGTCATCTTGAATCCTGATTCTGTCTTCTGTGACATTAACTACCCCCACCCAGTTTGGTGTCATTTGCAAATTTTATGAGCATCCCCTCAGTACTTTCATCCAAGTTGTTTATTACTCCATTGAGCAACAACCCGCCCAGGACAGAACCCTGCAGTACCCCACTTGTCACTCTTTTCAAGGATGATGAGGAACCATTAGTGAGGACTCTTTGAGTTTGGTCAGTCAACCATTTACAAATCCACCTAATAGTTACTTCATCTAGCCCACATTTTACCAGCTTCTCCACAAGATGGGGAACTTTGTCAAAAGCCTTACAGAAATCAAGATACACTATATCCACAGCATTCCCCTGATCCATCAAACTTGTAACACTATAAGAGAGAGAGAGAGAGAGAGAGAGAGAGATAGATATGAGTTTAGTCAGGCGTGACTTGTTTTTGAGAGATCCATGTTTGGTCTTAGTAATCACAGTATCCTTTTCTAAGTGCTCACAGACAGACTGTAGAATTATGTGTTCTAGGACCTTTCCTGGTATCAGTGTCAAGCTCACTGGTCAGTAGTTAACTGTGTCTTCTTTTCCACCTTTTTGAAGATGGAGACATTTGCCCACCTCTAGTGGGGATCTCACAGTTTCTCCAATAATTCTCAAAGATTATAGACAAAGGCTCTGAGATTCCATCCGCTAACTCCTTTAGTAGCCTTGGGTGCAGGTTATCAGGTCCTGGAGATTTGAATTCATTTAAAGTACCACCTCTTTCCCTATGTTGGGCTTTTCCTTTCTTGCATTGTTTATTCTGTCATCACCAGGTTAGGCATCACTTTCCTTTTGAGTGAAGACAGAGGTAAAGTAGATGTTGAGCAGTTCTGCCTTTTCTCTGTCACCCAATAGCAGTTTTCCATGTGGAGGACTTACTACTTGCTTGCCTTCCTCTTGCTTTGAACATAGCTGAAGAAACTTTTAAAATTCTTTTTAACATCTCTTGCAAGCCTGAGTTCACTCTGTGCTTTGACCTGCCTCAGCTTCTCCCTGAAAGTGTTGTACACTCTTAGTTTGTGATTTCCCCTGTCTTCTACATATTAAAGTGGTACCTCGGGTTACATACGCTTCAGGTTACAGAGTCCGCTAACACAGAAATATTACCTTGGGTTATGAACTTTGCTTCAGGCGGTGCAGCAGCAGCAGGAGGCCCCTTTAGCTAAAGTGGTGCTTCAGGGTTAAGAACAGTTTCAGGTTAAGAATAGACCTCCGGAACGAATTAAGTACTTTACCCGAGGTACCACTGTATATATGCACTTTTTATGCAGCTGCACTGGTTTCTTTAGGTGCCTCCCACTTCTTTAGGTGTGCTCCACATCTTGCCCAGTGTGGATAGGTGGACCCAGGGCTTTTTTCCAGTGGGAACTCATAGGAACTCAGTCCCGGCACCTCTCAGGTGGGCTCCAGCCCCTCTCAAGTGGGCTACATTGCCATTCTAAGAGAACAAGGGATGTGTTCATGGTGAGTTCCAGCACCTCTTTCTAGAAAAATACACTGGGTGGACCTCAAGTTGCTGTACCTTCTCTTCCAGCAAGGCAACCAGCTTGCATTTGCTGCAGGTGTAGTTTTGCATGTTCTCAGGCTGAAGACAATCATGGCACAAGTTACTGCAGCAGCCCCCTCAGTGCCCATGTCTCTTGGTTCTACACACAGCATGAGACAGCATTGTGGGCTTCTCCTCCTCAAACTCCCTCTCTAAACGCCCTCACAAACGTCCCTGTTTATAACTCCTGGTCATGAGAGTTTCACCTGTTGGATTTCTTTCTGTAGTGCTCAAATTAAAAGTACAGCAGCCCTGCCTTCCTGATGGGGCTATTGCCACCGTTCCTATGGTCCATGTTTGAAGCTGCTGCCGTGCTAAGATGGTGGCATCCATAAGGTCCAATGCAAGGAAGAGAGGGTGTGTAGGGAAATCACAGAGATGAGTTTTGCCAAATGCTGAGAGGGAGGCACAGCCAGCTGGGAAGTTCTGGGCAATTTTTGTACCCTACCTCTCCACTTTTTCTTGTTTGCTTTCTTACTTGATTTAGTACTGCCTGGACATTGGGAGAGAGGCGAATGGGAAACCGGGAAGAGGAAGCTTCCCCCTCCTCATATTTTTTCCAGCCAGCTCGTCTTTGCTCCCTTGTTTCATCCTTCATGGATTAAGCGCAGATTAAAAACTCAACTCTGGAGACCCAGGGATTGCCTGGGGAAGCGGCATGGGAAGACAACCTGAGGATCCAGACTGGGGTGGGTTGGTGGTGTTGAAGACGGGGCTGTGCTTGGCACAACTTCTCTTCCTCCTGTTTGGCTTCCACCGGAAGGGTCACCACAGCATAAGGAGATGGGAAGAGGCTGGAAAGTCTTTCTCCTGGAGCCTCAAGGAGGCCACCCTCCTACCAGTTAGCATTTTAAACATTTTACAGTATATTTAAAATACATACTATTTTTCTAAAAAATACTCTCAGAATTTTTTAAGAGGAAGAAGGTAAGACAGACATTGAAAATGATAGCTGCTAGGTCCCCTAAAAGAATCTGGTAAATAAAGAATGTGTTATTTACCAGGAACAGCTGGAGCACAGATAAAGGGAGTGAATTGTTTGCACACTGATTTACTAATGCAAAGGCACTACTGCCAGTAAGTTAAGGATATATGGTGGCACGTGGTGACCCAACTCTCTATTTTGATTTTGATGCTTCACAGAGGGCTGCATGGACAAAGTGAATGAAGGTGAAATCTCATTGCATGAGCACTGAATATAACCCAGAATTAAGTTGATGGAATGCCATCATAGTTGCCAAGATCAATATTTGATTGTGATTCTGAATTCTAAACAAGCTGTGATGGAGAAAAGTTTCTTGAAGCCCATATAGAAGGGAAATCACAAAATGATAAAAGAAGGCATGGTTTGTTGTGGTAATGCAAGTCTAAAGCTAATCTGGGTATAGTTTGTTAGTGGCACAGCTTATGTTCCCCAAATCATACCCTATACTTGATAGCCGTATTGGATCTATTTGTGTGAACTGAAGTTATAAGTATACTTTGACTCCTGTGCAAGCTCTTAAAATCTCCTAGAAGTTTGTAATAAAAATTCCAATATCCATTTCATCTTCCTTATGCCATGATGGTAGAACTTCTTTTCTTATTAGTCAATTTAAGTGTATATAGAATAGAAAACTATGCTCTTGTAATTTTCTATTATAAACAGCTCCTATAAACAAGTAATAAGAGTTATGACTCTTAGACCAGGATTTAAAAGATCTCAAACAGTAGCCCTCTGCACCTATGGCACACAGAAAACAGCTTTTGGAATCCTGGGTAGCTTCCAATGCAGTTTGTGATATGTTAGTCTAGGGAAATGAGAGCAAAAATCGGACTGACTGAACACATTTGGTTCTACTAAAGTAACACTGAATATCAACCTCAGTTGAAAAAAACATGTAACATATTCTCTGTTTAACTTGCTGTTGTGCTAAATTTATTCCATTAGTATAAAATCAAGATATACTTTCAGTTATGTTCTTTTTTCTAAAAGCCCAGTATACAGCTGAACAACACTTATATCTAATTATTGGTTCTACGTTTTCCAAGGAAAGCTGAATTTATTTAGCTACAAAAACAAATGGGTTGCTGAAAGTGCACTTCCATAATAGTTTTAGATGGGTTGTTCAGGGCCATCCCTATACTGTATAAATAGCAGAAGTGACAATAACTTTCTTGGGTAAGTGCTCCTTGCAGCATCAGCCTTTTGCATTTTAACACGTGGCTATAATTTTCCCCAACACTCTCTTATAACATCGGACACTTGGTATTTAATCAAGCAAATGCTGCAACTATAATATGGTTCAGTGGGGAGAACTGCAACTTTATCACCTGTTTTCTTAGAAACCTTAGCATTTTAAAATATTATGACCTCAATTCTCTGGAATTATTTCACTTCCAAAGAAGAATTAGATTAATTCTATTTAATGAGTCTGACTTTCCCTAAGGATTGTTTATATAGACCATAGGTTGAACTCGGGGAAAACAAAATAGTTTTGTGAGGTGATCACACCTTATTTTCTATAAATTGTGCTTGCTTAGAGAATTTTTGAAAGAAGACATAAGCCGTTACATAAATTATGGTTACTATATTCTTTCAAAACTTGTGGGTTCTAAACTGCAAGTGTTGCCTTTTGGGTGTGACATTATATTTTTTCCTAATTCTCTGTTTTAAAATAAAAGGACTCTAAACAAAATATGTAGAGTGTTCCTGTCCAGGCTTCCAGCCAATCAGTCCTCTTCCTGGATACTACATTCTGTCTTTCTTTCCACCCACACTGGCTTTCCGTTTCCCTCACCCTGACCAATTAGCATTCTGTGTTCACTGAGCATGCTTAGTTCTCACTAAGCCAGGGGTCAGTAACCCATGGCTCTGGAGCCACATGTGGCTCTTTTACACCTTTGCTGCGGCTCCGGGGCGGATACTAGCGAGGGGAGGAGGCGCATTGTACGCCCCGACACTCCCCACTGTGGTGGGCGCTGTACTGGCTGTGACATCACATGGGGGCGGTGGGTGCGTTAGTCACGCACCGTCCCGACGTCACCTTCCCGCCCACCCGCTACATTGTAAGCGGCATGTACGCTGGTCACTGCATTGAAAGGGGGCATGTACGCTGGTCACTGTTTTGAAGGGGAGTGAAGAACACACACACACAAAAAGGTACCTTGTTAATTTAACGTTTATTTCTATGAGGAGTAATTCTGAAGGGTCAAACAAAGAAATAATAAAAAGTGACAAAAAAGTTATTTTTATAATGACGAGTTTTGCAGCTCCCAGTTTTTTTTTTCTTCGGAAATGGGTCCAAGTGACTCTTTTTGTCTTAAAGGTTGCAGACCCCTGCACTAAGCTGTTTGGGTCTCTCCCCCAATCATCCCGCCCCCAAGATATCACCATATACTGCCCTTTATCAAAAGATCCCAGGGCAATGTGCAACATTAACACATTTTACAGAGCACAATAATAAAAACATAACAAGAAGCAAAATAATAGATAGCATAATAATTAAGTAAGCGTAATAACACCCACCTCACACCAATTATTTAATGTCCAAAAGCTTGGACTGTTTTTGCCTGGTGCCTAAAGACATGTAATGATGATGCCAGATTAGGCATCCCCAACATTCGGCCCTCCAGATGTTTTGAGACTACAATTCCCATCATCCCTGACCACTGGTCCTGTTAGCTAGGGATCATGGGAGTTGTAGGCCAAAACATCTGGAGGGCCACAGGTTGGGGATGCCTGTGCTAGATGAGTCCCTTTGAGTCCCTTTGTGCATTCCACAAACATGGAGCCACCACAGAAAAGGTCCGTTCTTGTGTTGCCATTCTCCTAACCTCTCAGGGAAGGGGTTGCATAAAGAAGGGCCTGGGATTCTTTATGTATTCTACAAGCATTATGGTTCTCCAAGCGATTTTGGCTACATAATGGTGAGACATTCCCCCAGAAGTTTGGAATCAGAATATAAGATGTGATTGAGCTAGCACGTTTTCCTTTAGTCTTTACATTCTTCTCTACTTCTGCTTATTGTTTATATAAATTATGTCGATGGGCTGTGCACTTAACTGTAATCATATCATACTGTTGTGTGACATGCATATGCTCCATTGAAATGCTCTATAATGCTTCCTTTGCTTGTCTGGTTGTAGTCTCAGTTTACAATGCTACTTGTCCCATTCAAAAGAGGGAGTCAGTGTAGGTGGTATACAACTAAGTCCTACTCAGAGTA
This sequence comes from Podarcis bocagei, assembly GCF_964188305.1. NCBI lineage: Eukaryota > Metazoa > Chordata > Lepidosauria > Squamata > Lacertidae > Podarcis > Podarcis bocagei. The sequence goes on along the minus strand of NC_138140.1, from coordinate 37,660,330 downwards.
GACTCACTAAAATTAATGAACCTAATTTAGTCATGCCCATTAAGTTCAGTGGGTCTACTCTGAGTAGGACTAGGATTAAATACCACTCCATGCTTGCTCAGGTAGTTGGGACTCTAGCAGATACCATTTTATATATATATATATATATATATATATATATATATATATATATATATATATATATATATAAAACATTTGTTTTAAAATTAGTATAAAAGGTAAAGGACGCCTGATAGTTAAGTCCAGTTGTGAACGACTATGGAGTTGCGGCGCTCATCTCGCTTTACTGGCCGAGGGAGCCGACGTTTGTCCGCAGATAGTTTTTCCGGGTCATGTGGCCAGCATGACTAAGCCGCTTCTGCGAAACCAAAGCAGTGCATGGAAACACCATTTACCTTCCCACCGGAACGGTACCTATTTATCTACTTGCACTTTGACGTGCTTTCAAACTGCTAGGTTGGCAGGAGCTGGGACCAAGCAATGGGAGCTCACCCTGTCGCGGGGATTCGAACTGCCAACCTTCCAATAAGCAAGCCCTAGGCTCAGTGGTTTAGACCACAATGCCACCTGCGTCCCTTTAAAAAAATTAGTATAGGTATAACAAATTGGACGCAGGTGGCGCTGTGGGTTAAACCACAGAGCCTGGGACTTGCCGATCAGAAGGTCAGCGGTTTGAATCCCTGCGACGGGGTGAGCTCCCGTTGCTCTGTCCCTGCTTCTGCCAACCTAGCAGTTTGAAGGCAAGTCAAAGTGCAAGTAGATAAACAGGTACCGCTCCGGCGGGAAGGTAAATGGCATTTCCGTGCGCTGCTCTGGTTCGCCAGAAGCGGCTTAGTCAGGCTGGCCACATCACCCGGAAGATGTACGCTGGCTCCCTCTTCCAATAAAGCAAGATGAGCGCCACAACCCCAGAGTTGGTCACGACTGGACCTAATGGTCAGAAGTCCCTTTACCTTTTTAACAAATTGGAACTGGAAACAAAATGGTGTATTTCAATTGAAGTTACCGTATTTTTTGCCCTATAGGACGCACTTTTCCCCCTCCAAAAATGAAGGGGAAATGTGTGTGCGTCCTATGGGGCGAATGCAGGCTTTCGCTGAAGCCTGGAGAGCGAGGGGGGTCGGTGCACACCAACCCCTCTCGCTCTCCAGGCTTCAGGAAGCTCTCCGCTAGCCGTGGGAGAGCAGCGCGAAGTCGTGCAGCTCTCCCACGGCTAGCGGAGAGCTTGCCTGCATCCAGAAGCTTGGGGTGTGCTGCGCTCAGCACGCCCCAGGCTTCGGGCTTCGCGCAGCTCTCCGCTAGAAAATAGCACAAAATATGTTACAGCCAGGTTCCAATGGATCTTATAAGGCATATAAGGCAAAATTATTTTATGTTGGTTTCTAGATTCATATTTTTATTAGGTTATTTGAAATTCCCTCTGCAGTCATAATTATGTCCTAACCTTTGGCATAATTTAGACTTTAATTTGAATGTGCAGTTAAGGATCCACATTTTAATGAGGGAATATAGATGTGTAAAGTGAAGGTGATAGATTAATGCAGATAATCAGTTGCTTACTCATTTAATAAAGCAGGGTGTTAGTAGGTCTGATCAATTAAGGAATGGTTCTTAGGAACAACTTTTGCACAGACAGGTTTATAGTGGAACATCCTGACTGGCAGATGTTCACCCTTAATTAAACCTTTTATTCTACAAATTCAAGTCTTCTTATTTGTATGAAGCCTTCAAGTTAATATTATTCGGTTTTTAGTGAAAATAACATTTGGAGTAAATTAAAATAGGTTTATTAATATTTTAAGTGTGTTTCAAAACTTAAGGCCTCTTAAGATTGAACTAAGTTTCTCTGCTTCATTGAAATAGTGGCCTGGATCAAATAGTAGCTGATATAGAGGGATAATTCTTCATTCAGTTCTAGGTGTTGGATAATGATCGTGAACCTTTTCATTGAGCTTAAATTCAGGATAACTCTCAGCTAAGCTTTATTTGTCAGCAGGACTATTTCAAAGTTAAGTAGATTGTGGATGGTTAGAAATCTAGAAAGAAAAAGTTAGTATTTCTGATAATGTTTCTCAGCCCCTTCATAATACATTGCAGACCAAGATCCAGCAGGCTTTCTTGTGAGTAAAAGCACCATACTGATTTCTTAAATAACATGATTATTATATACTGCTTTCTTTTTGTTTGCTATTGTTTGCATCAAAGTAATGCTTTCATTTTGCCTGCAATAGGTTTTATTATTTATGCATAATGCATGGGAAAAGTTTGACTTTCTTTGCATCTTCTTTGCATTTATACATCTCCATATTATTACTTAAAAACAAGATAAGTTTTTAGTGTTGCATGGTTCAATGACTTACAGGTCTCTGCCTACTTGATACTTCTGGTATGAACATGGGATAGTCATCATTCCTCTATACAGTGAGTTCTGTTCTATGTGGCTAACTGTGGGCTCCACATTGCTGACATTTTTGTTGTAGGCGCCACACCTGGTCATCTTACTTCTCCTATTATCGTCTTTGAATGTCCTCACTTGTGATTATCGAATGTCTTTTGAAATCTGCGAGATAAAAGGGATCATAGTAAAAGAACTTCAAGGTGATATATTAATCCCAACAATCTCTAGTGTGGCATGCTGTAAAAGTTTGGATTTTTCTTTTTTTCTTTTAAAACAACAACAACAACTTTGATGCATGCTGTTTTTACTGTGTTACAAATTAATAATTACTCTAGTATTTAAACACAAGTAGGAACCTAGGCAAAAAATTGTTTTATATAAAAACAGTACTATGCAGAATGCAGAAAGCAAAATAGTCATACTGTGAGGTTTAAAGTTCACCAGAAGTATGTTGTAATGATACATACATTGCAATTTGTTAGAAGTATTTTAAATCAAACAAAAACTGGTATAAATCAACTACTAAACCAGATTCATAGTATTAAGAGCCAATAATTTTTCATACTTAGCATTTAAAGGAAGGGAGGAATACAGCTCCACTGTATATCAAAGCTGCTTAGAACATAGTACTCTTCAGCCAGTATGCTTTATACTCAGTATGATAGATATAATGTCTATCATTTCATATGTCTTCATAGTCTATGAAGGCAGAGTGATTGTTCTGATGTAAGGTAATAGGATATGATCATATACATACACTCCTTAGGTGGAAGAGTTTCACCTTGTAGGACCTACAACTGGGAATGAAATACATTTCCAACAGAGAGTGCCACCCAAGGACAGATACTCGCCATAGGTAGTCTTGAGAAATGAATTTGTCACAGCCAGACCACTCTCAAAATTCAGAAATTTAAATACCATCAACACCTTTTTTACATAAGGTCTGACAGTCTATAATAATAAAAAAACTCATTGAAAGAGCTCCGTATTCTAGACAGATATGCACCATTGTAACCTCATTTGAATTAGAATTGTTCAAATTGAGACTTTGAGGTTAATGTGGACAAGCATTAATGACTACATGACTACAAAATAAAGATGCCAGTCTACTGTGATTATGCAACTGAAGGTAACACTTTCACTTAGTATTTTAGTTTATGACTGTTCATGGAGAATGCATGAGCAAAACCAGTTCCTTAATGAGCACTTTACATGGAATAGGCATTCATGGTTGTAGTGGCAGAGTAGGAGCAGCAATTTAAGCAGAATTCTCAATAAGCCATACTTGGGACTGTTGTGCTTGAATATATCCATGTGCTTCATTCAAATGCAGTCAGTGTTGCAAGCAATTTGTGTCATAGCTGCATGACTCCTTCAAGGTATTTTTCAGCTGCTGTACTGGATCAAGTTTTTATTTGATCTAGAAAGTTTTTGATGTTTGTATGCCTATAAAGTAAATAATAAGGTGAAAATTTCTGTTACATTTTTGCTTTGTCTATGGTGTATCATGTACATGTATCAGCAACCAATAGTCCTAAGTCTGTATGTATCATACTGTGGCGAAACATATTTCTTACTTAAATATACAGAGGATGAGAAGAACATACGGTGGTTGTAAACTCAACATATGACCTTCAACTGCGTGGTTATGCTTGGTTGTACTGTAGGTATAGAAGAGTTGAAAAGTATGCCATTAAGATAAGTTTTATGATAAACTATTCAATTTATTTCATGGAATAATAGGATCTAAAAGAGAAGGAGAATGAAGAACTGGATATTCAGTTGAAAGTGTTTGATGAAAACAAAGAAGAAGACTTAATTGAGTTGGCCCACCGCCTCAGTGACATCAAAGTGGAAATGGAATATCCTTTTAAAGGACTGTACAATTTTATTAGAAATGAATGCTTGCAGAAAGTAGCCTTTTGCAGTAGTGCTAGGTATTATAATCTAATTACTTGGGGCATGCATGAGGAAGTGGAGAATATGTGCTGGCATGTTATTTCAAACTTGGCATAGACCAGTTGGCACTAAGAATAAGTCAATAAGACATACGTACAAATTTTGGAACTTTCCCATTGATTCACAGAAAGTGCACCTTATTTAAACAGATAGTTGAGAAGCTATAGACTAGGAGTAACTATTGAAGAGTATACGTTGAATGTCTGGAAATAAAGTATAAGGAGAATTAGATGCGAGAGAATTGGCCAACTAATGGAAATCAGTGTGTGAAATTTAGTATCCCCAGTATTTCTTCTTGACCCCATTGTCTCCTTAGGGTTCTCAGGTCACAATGCTGCAGTAACAGTTGTAGTCACAACTAGTGGAATTACCTTGCATGATCTAGGATAGCATTCCCCAACTGGGTGCCTACCAGATGTTTGGACCACAACTCCAGTCAGCTCTAGCCAAGATGGCTGTGCTAAGTGGAACTGATTGGAGTTGTAGTAAAATAATAATAATCTGAAGGGCATCCATTTGGGAAAGGCTGGATATTATTTATTTATTTATTTATTTATTTCCCACCTTTTTCTCTGACAGCAGCTTGCAACAAAAATAGAAACAGCTAAAACATATTTTAAAATAATTAAAACCAATTAAACATGCACATGATTGTATTGTAAGACATAACTTTAAACATCGGAGGGAAAAGTAAGTTTAAAAGAGGCACATATATTCCCTTCTCTGATGATAACCAGCTTCTGTAGTTAAACACAAGTACAGTGGTGCCTCGCAAGACGAAATTAATTCGTTCCACGAGTTTTTTCGTCTTGCGGGTTTTTTCGTCTTGTGAAGCACGGTTTCGGAAAAGTTTTGGAAAAGCTTCAAAAATCACCAAAGTCTTCAAAAACCTCAAAAAAGGCTACCCCACCGCGTTCTATGAGTTGCTCCTCGAAGTCAAGTCGCAACTGTATTAACGGTTTTAAGAAAAAGGAAACAAACTTGCAAGACGTTTCCGTCTTGCGAAGCAAGCCCATAGGGAAAATCGTCTTGCGAAGCAACTCAAAAAACCAAAAACCCTTTCGTTTTGCGTGTTTTCCGTCTTGTGAGGCATTCGTCTTGCGAGGTACCACTGTAGAAGAGGAGCTCAAAAAGCAAAGGTGACACTTAGTTTGCCTTTTGTTTCTTGTGACCACTTTACCAAGGATTACACCTAATGCTTCTGTCATCTCCTTTCTCACAGATTTTATCCCTTTCAGCCTGTTCCTTCTTGGCTTCCTAATTTATGGTTCCCAGTCCTGCAACCCCTTCCTACTTGCCTGCCCATTTCCTTTCCAGTTTTGGAGGTTTGGCAGCTTGTCCTGTTAACTGTAGTCAAAATATATTGGCTAGTGGAAGCAAGTAAACTTCATAAACTTTGGTTGAAAGTTGGCTTGTTTCACAAACTATAGTTAAGATTAATCACAGTTCCTCTAGATTTGGATGATACTGCAAAGCTTCTAAAGTCATTGTAACTGCACCAGATTGGAGTAGTGGGAGTGCATGGGCAGGGGAGGCTAAGTTTATGTTTATAGCAGACCACGAGCTTAATGCTGGTAAGTGCTAAGTGTAATAATATGTCTCTGATTTCCTAACAGTGTAACTTTTCTAAAACTTTAGTTCAAAATTCAGAAAACAATTTTTACTTCCTTGGTAATAGAAATGCTTAATTTCGCTTTACGGTCAGGTTTGTCAGTCTGTGTTAATCATATAATGAAAAAGTGAGAATTTTCTTACCAGGTTTATATATTATTTATATATTTTTGGATAATTTTCAATAATTACTCAGTTTTATCTTCTTTTTTGTTGTTTTGATGACACATTTTATTACATATTATTAGTTTTGGTTGGTTGTTTTAGGACCCCACCCTGATGTCTGCATAGATAAATAATAGAAATAAATAATTTATATTCTTTATTTATAATTTAAATAGATAAAACTATGTAATATATTGTATTTGCACTGATTCTATGTTTCTAAGCACTGAAGATATTAGTGGCATAAAAATCATTACACAGAGGTACTGGCTTCTCAAGGAACCCAGTAACTTATCAGAAGAGCAGCATCTCAACTAGATAGGACAGAGGGGAATCAAACAAGCATCAATCAAATCTTGATTTCAAAGAAGGCGGAAGTTTTGGAACAGTACATAGTGTTAGTTTGAATAAAGCCATATCTTGGTTTTCGAATAGAATGCGTTCTGGAAGTGCGTTTCACTTCCAAAACATTCAGAAACGAAGGCGCTGCTTCTGACTGACTGCAGGAGCATCCTGCAGCCAATCGGAATCCTCAGATGCCGTGCTGGACATTCGGCTTCTAAGGCAAAGTTTGCAAACCGGAACACCTACTTCTGTGTTTGCGGTGTTTGAGTTCCAAGTTGGTTCATGAACTAAGCTGTTCGAAAACCAAGGTACGACTGTACTTCTATATTTAATAGTGAATTATACACTTCATGTTTGTGAGTAGCAGAAAATCAAAATTCCATGAAGAGGAATATTAAGAATAGTAATTCATTACATGAATAGTTATTTTGGGATCTAAATAGATACTTTAGTTGTGTAGAAAGGCTTGTGTGCTGCCTTGCACACAGAAGAAATTTTAAGGGCTCTTTAGGCCTAATCTTCAAGAATGCAGTGTTAATTTATGGGTGCGTTTTTCTGTAGAACAATTTTGGTATTACCTTGACAATCCTTGTACTGATGTGAATGAGGTCTACCACCTATTGTATAACATGCTGAGAGAAACAGCATCTGAAAACTACTTCCTATCTATTTTACAACATTTTCTACTAATCAGGAATGATTATTATGTTCGGTAAGTCAGCAGTGATTTTTATGTCCAGTAAGTCAGCAATTTTTGAATTTCAGTTTAAAATTTGGTTTTCACATAACAGAGTGTCACACTACTCGTTATTTGTATGTACAAGTACATACAATGTACTGGACAAAAGTGAGGCTCTTTGGGAAGGGGATGAGGTATGGAAAAGCTTTATTTACGTATAGTTTACAGACCTAGAAAAATGATGTAGTTCCACAGCTCCCATACATGGAGGATTTGTTAGGGAATTAGGACATCTGATTATTCCTTCTATATTGCCACCCAGTCTTCCCTCTTGGCATGAGGAGCAGACAGGAAGGTTTGATTGGGGTCTCCCATCTCCAGTAATAGCTTCGTGTATACTTTGTGGAATTCTACCGAGCGGAGAAGTGGTAAATAGCATATAGAACCTAGATAAATCCTCTGCACGCAAAATTTTTGCACATTTGCAGGATTATACCACCATAAACAGAACAGCAACCCTTCAGTTGTTATGTATGAAAATGGACTAGCTCCCATCAGTTATTAAGTAGACTAAAATGTTTCTTCTTTATTTTTAAAAGTGCCTTGGTTATTAAAATCAATACATTTTTGTGTTTTTTTGGTGACCAGACCTCAATATTACAAGATAATAGAAGAATGCGTTTCACAGATAGTATTGCACTGTAGTGGTATGGATCCTGACTTCAAGTGTAGAGGAAGGTTGGATGTAGATTTCACTCACCTTGTAGGTATGTGAGCATCATAATGTTTTAGTAATTATTGTTTAAGGATTCTCTCCCCCCACCCCAAGATCACCATTTATGTAGTATAGGCATGTTTCAACCAAAGTTAAGCCATTTTAAGTTCTCTTTTTCCTCTGGTAGAGAGTTGAATGTATAAGTCTTCTATTGAAAACACTATGTATAAAAGGGGGTTAATTTTTTTATGTGGATTATGCTCTAGATTTTTAATTAGTGGAATCTATGCCACACACAGTATTTCTATATGGAGGCCTTCTGTTCGTTCTATTATTACAAATGTTCCATGTGCATATCAAAATTCTCTTGATTCAGTGTTATTGGTTAGGTGAAACCAGAAATAGATGCACATGCATTGGAGCAGCTAGCAGTGACTACAGTGGGCTCTATTGTACCATGCTGTAGCTTTCAGTCTTCTTCCAAAATGTGTGAGCTTGTCCCCCCCTCCCAATGCATGTTTGACTAGTTAGCAAACTGAATAGAAAGATTCAAATATGAGTAATGATAGGCACATACAAGTTGTTAAAAGTGCTCCTGGATAAAAATGGGTATCATTCATAGAGAACAGGAATGCTTCAGTGGCTATTATGTTTTCGTTAAATGTCAGAACTTTGGATCATAAACTTTTTAGGTAGAAAAATCTCTTATAAAGCAATTTTCTGCTCAGCCGATGAGGAACTAGTGCTGTCCAGTTAGCAGCACATTGCTACAAAGTTGAATTTGTAATTAAAAATATGAATTTTTTAAACTTTATTGAATCAAGAAATGTTAAATTTTTGAAAATGTTTGTTGTGCTCAGAATCAGTGTTCATTCAGTATACCTCATCTGCATATTTGCCTTGTAAAGTGGATTTTGCATTGGTCTTTTTGGTTTAATTTTCTTAGATTGCTGCGTGGACAAAGCAAAAGTGGAAGAAAGTGAGCAAAAAGCTTCAGACTTTTCCAAAAAGGTAGGTACAAGGAAAATTTCTGGCACTGAACACTTTTTTCTTTCTATAATCTGAGATCCCATAATTAATAGACACTTACAACCTGTTTCTTTTTAATTTTAAATTGTTTTAATAGTTTTTCATATTGTATTTCTGCATTGTTGTAATGTGCCCTGGGATCTTAAGTGGGAGATAGATATACAGTGGGAGATAGATATACAGACTCCGCTAACCCAGAAATACTACCTCAGGTTAAGAACTTTGCTTCAGGATGAGAACAGAAATCGCATGGCGGCATCAGGAGGCCCCATTAGCTAAAGTGGTGCTTCACGTTAAGAACGGACCTCCAGAACGAATTAAGTACTTAACCTGAGGTACCACTGTAATTGAAATTTAGCAAATTAACCATGCCTGAAACAGGGCAAATTTGAACTATTTATCTGAACTTCATTTATGTATTATTTATTTATTACATTTCTATACTGCTCTACACTCAAAGATCTCAGCCAGTTCACAACATAAAAAAAAAAAATACAACACAAAATGCATAATACAAACAAAAATAAAGCAAAGCTAATAACCCCCTCCCACAAACACATTTAAAAGGCCAAAGAATGTTTAAACAGCCAAAGGCCTAGTTTTAGAGAAATGTTTTTGCCTGGTGCCTAAAGATATGTAATGAAGGCGCCAGGCAAGCCTCCCTAGAAAATGCATTCCACAAACAGGGAGCCGTCACAGAAAAGGCTCATTCTTGTGTTGCCATTCTCTGGAGGAGGCACATAAAGAAGGGCCTTAGATGATGATCACAGAGTCTGAGTCAGTTCATATGAGGAGAAGTGGTCCTTGAGGTATTGAGGTCCTGGGCTGAACAACAGCAGCAGCAGCAACAACAACAACACCCTGCCCAACTGACTGGGTTTCCCCAGCCACTTTGCGCAGCTTACAGCACATAAAAATGGTAAAACACTAGACATTTAAAATTTCCTGATACAGGGTTGCCTTCAGATGTCTTCTAGACATCTGAAGTCAGTTAGTTGTTTATTTCCTTTACAACCGATGGGAGGGCATTTCACAGGGCAGGCGCCACCACCGAGAAGGCCCTCTGCCTGGTTCCCTGCAACCTCACTTCTCACAGTGAGGGAAATGCCAGAAGGCCCTGGAGCTGAATGATGGGGGTGGAAACGCTTCTTCAGGTATACTGGACCAAGGCCATTTAGGGCTTTAAAGGTCAACAACACCAACACTTTGAATTGTGTTGGAAACTTACTGGGAGCTAATGTAGGTCTTTAAGGACAGGTGTTATGTGGTCCTGGTGGCCACTCCCAGTCACTAGTCTAGCTGTCACATTCTGGATTAGTTGTAGTTTCCAAATAACCTTCAAGGTAGCCCCACATAGAGCACATTGCAGTAGTCCAAGTAGGAGATAACCAGAGCATGCACCACTCTGGTAGGGTCTCAGAATTGACGTGCCCCTCCATGGACAGCTGTGAGTCCAGAATGATTCCCAGACTGTGCACCTAGTCCTTCAGGGGCACAGCTATCCCATTCAGGACCAGAGAGTCCTACACACCAGCCCACCCACTGTCCCCCCAAAACAGTATCTCTGTCTTGTCAGGATTCAACCTCAGTCCGGTAGCTGCCATCCATCCTCTAACCACCTTCAGAAACTCACACAGGACATTCACTGCCCTCACTGGTTCTGATTTAAAAGAGAGGTAGAGCTGGGTATCATCTGCATACTGATGCAACACCCAGACCAACCCCCCGGTTTCTCCCTGGATGAAGTAGCCTATTTCTCCTGACTAGCGCTGACATGGTTGACTGTGATCAAAATGTAATGGACCTGGCAACAGACCCACATCACAGTTTGAATTTGTCTAATAAGCAGGTGGAAAAACTCTGTTTTTCTTGGTCAGTTTTGATCAAATGGAGGAATTTGAGCTATTCCTATGCTGAAGGGCCAGGGAGGACAGTTTTGCATTTTGAACAAAGCAGTTTTAACTTGCCTCCTATTGGCTGCCTTGCTGTGCCAACCACGTGCACTGTGTTAGCTATATGAAATCATTCCCTATAAGCCCATAGGTTGAAAGGGCAGGTTCAACAGTAGTTTATTTAGGGGACTTCTTGAAAAAGAGCAGTGTAAAACCATTCATCTACTGCATTCTGATTCACTCGGTTAATATTCTATGTTGGGGGTATGTGTTTGTGGGTTTTTTTTTTGCGGGGAGAGGAGTGCTTAAAGTTTGCTAAGTCAATCAGTTTAGCTCTCTTCTGTAGAAGTTCTACCTTCAAATCTTTTAGAGATACTGCTTTTTTGGGATCAATATATTTGACTGCTAGAATGTTACACATAATCTGAAAAAGGTTCATGTACTATGGCAAATTTTCTAGAGGTAATATATCATGCCATATGCTATTTTGCCACAAACTCAGTCTTTTTATTTCTCTCTATATTTCTGGCAGCAGTCTTCTCTATTAATTCATCTTTATCTTGAATAAAGCATTTGAAAAATCTGCTGTACTAGAGAAATAAGCATATTGAAAAGGGATTAACACTTTTCAAGATACTGTGCATGTATTAGCTACCATCCAGTTCAATATGTTTTCTAAAGTAAATTGATCAAATTTGATTATTATGAGTTATTGGAAACATGTGCTTCAGTATTCCTTTCAAAGTTTGTTGAGTTTTAAAGTCCTCACTTATTCATGCTGGGAATGCTTCTTCCATTGAAACCATTATTATATGCTGGTGGCTCCTACAACTGAGCAGATTTGGTAAATTTGAATAATGGTACATCACCCTTGAAAGCTACAGAATTTGAAAAAACACCAACACACCATTTTTTTTTGTATTTAGACTTCCACTTTTCAAATGAAAATCTATGAAAATCAAATTTAACTAGTTTTAAAGATAGCCTATAAGAAAATTTACTTCTTTTAATTGCAAAGCATATTTGCATCACATAAAAGCTTTAGATTTTCATACTAGCAGAACAACCTACCTTATGATGGAAAGAAAATGACATTAACTAAACAAGTATGACAACATTCTATTTGTTTTGTTTGTGTACATGACAAACACATGCATTCATACTCTCACTCAGTTCTGCCTAGCATTATCTAGAAGATTGTCTGCTGTTCAAATACAGATGTAAACAAAAGGCTGTGGAAGGTTGTACATGTATTGTTTATTTAACTGCACACAGTTGAAGTGACAGCCCCACCCCATTACAGTACCAGGTTGGGAGGAAGTAAATTTAGAACTGTTTTCCCCATATCATGGTCCGTTCCCTGTGTGGTCATAAAGTTTTTACATTGTAGGCCCAGACAGAGTGGAGCCAGTGGCAGGGGTTGGAATAATAACATCAACAAAGTACATGGGGTAACAATATTGGGACTGGAAAGGCCACAGTTTTATTGGCTACAGGTGTCAGATGGTTTGGCATAGGTATTGGGTGTGTATATACTGAAATCAACCAGCCAAACTGCTGGTTAATGTATAGAGTTGACCAAGTTAAGAGTCACCCTGTGTTGTGCAGTGCCTCTGAGTGACCACTAAGATCACTCAGTGGAGGTGATATGGCCTGTTAACCCCTGAGCTGGGAATCTGTACAAGAAGTGTCCCCAGGTTCCCTTAAGGGGATACCCCACGACTGCAGGGCAAACGGGGCCCACCCTCCGCCTACCTGGCGTAAGGATGCAACCCAATGCATTTCTGCCTGCAAGTTTGTGGCAATTGCTATGAGGTAGATGAAACCAGCAGACACGCCCAATTTGTCTTCAGGGAAAAATTCTCCCTGGCCCTGAATATAGCAACTGATAAAATCCATAACAAGATCCACCCAGGGCTTACCTGCTCACCTTTAGGTAGCCTGCAAACCATAGAAATAAGACAGGGAAGGTAGGAAATCCAGCACTGACTAACTGGAAGAGTCCTGGTGTGGCTGATAGAGCGAACCAGAAGGAATAAGTTCTTACTCAGGTCTGCTCCCCAGCCACATCCTCCATCTTACCTACTGGTGAGAGTTGCAAGTGAGCACATGTCTGTTGGTGTGCCAAAAGGAACCAGAAGTGCCCCCTTCCATGACACCAAAGCCTGAAAAGGGAAACAAGCTCTGCCATTCTGCGCCAGGGCCTCAACTGCCGCTCCCAGCAAGTTCTGTGGGAATAGACATTCTATAGCAAGTGATAAGATTCCTCTGCGCTTCTAGTCTTTTTGATTATTACCAAAATGTTTCAGGGGGAAGAGGACTGAGGTAAATCTGTCAAATGTTTTTGGAGGAAGTGGACTGAAGTAAATCTGCCCTTTTAGTATTTTAAATATTACAGCATTTATATGCATAATATTAAGTTTTAAAAGCAGGTCCTTAAGATTATGCAGATTCTAATGAAAATGCCTAAGACGTTGAGTCTTGCGTACCTGCAAGTTGACAGGAATGTGTGAGAAGCTGACTCTAGATATTCATTGGTGTGAATGCTTTAAGCCCAGGAAAATTGGAGAAAAAAATATTTGGCTAGTCTAGGAAGCCTAGCAGGCTTCTATTATTTTACTCAATCTATATAACACCCTTGTGAAAGTTAAAGCATTATGTTTGGACAAAGATGGATGACTGCTTCTATGTTGGTGATCATTGCAGTTTGATGAAGAATTCTCAGCTCGACAGGAGGCACAAGCTGAGCTTCAAAAACGAGAAGAGAAAATCAAAGAACTTGAAACTCAAATCCAGCAGTTACAAACCCAGGTAATATAACAAGATGGATTTTACATGTTTTCAAAATGTGTTCTACTTTGGGGAAGTATGGAATTAACTTTTTAAAAATTAAGGGGAAATTACTAGCAGTGGGCTAAAGATAGATGGCAGGAGAAATATTGCATCGCTGTTTCAAATCAGACAGTGTGACTGGTTCCTTCTACTGGTCTATGTGTGAGCAGGAGCATCACTGACTGGTCATCTTACAAAATTTACCTAATGATCTCAAGGCAGCATACATGCTACCTCCCCCCACCCCTTCTATTCTTACAGCAACACTGTGAGATAGGTTAGGCTGAAAGAATGAGTAACTACCCAAAGTAACCCACTAAGTAAGCTTTGTGGGTGAATGTGGATGTGAATCTATGTTAGTCCAACACCTTAACCACTACTCTATTTAAATAAATTGGGGAGGAGGATGCACTTTAGCTCTGATACGACCCTGAATCACTTTGGCTGAAAGAAGAAATCATGTACAAATATGCTTCTTTATTGAATTTTATGGCCCTTTCTGATTGCTCTGTAAGCAATAGTCACATATGTGGCATTAAAACATGAACACTGGATCATCTTGGAAACACAAGACTCTTCCATATTTGAAGATATTCTGTAAGCAACTGCCAACACTCTTTTATGTGCATTTTGGTTTTGCAATGATGTTTGTTTTATTCTTTTAATGTGCTTGTTGGTTAGAAAGCTTAGTGTAACTTCTCCGGAAATGAGTGTTGCTTAAGGCATATAATGCAAACTGTAAATGAAAATTTATGTTTGATTCACTTGCACTGAGAGGATATTACAGAAGATAACTTCTTTTGGGCACTTTAAATACAGTTGGTGGTATGGAGAAATTTTGTTGGTCATATTAATGAGCTCAAATGCTTACTAAATCCCTAAGAAGCAGAATTGTCTCTGAGCCACTGTTGGTTAACATTTAGTGTCAGTTGGGTACTGTGTCTTGTAAAGGACACAGAAGGTATACCAGTTATAGAAATCATATCTCTATTTAGAGATGAGGGTAGAATCATAGGACAGACTGTCTTTTCTTTTAAAGGAACAGTTGAAAAATAAAAGTTTGAAAGTTCAGCTATTTGGAGTCTGCTGGTAGAAAATCACTTGCTCTAGTGAAGTTTATTCTAGAGGAAAAGTCTGGAGAGTAGATTTCTAATTTATGACTTTTTATCCTAGTGGTACCATATTATGTGGTATTTTGACCAAGGCCTCACTCAAATGGTATTGCTGAAAGCTTATATTAGAACAGATAATAAACTTCCCTGGTGTTATCTTGTCAGTAGAAGTGAACATTTTTAAGCATCACAGCCAAGAGCCAGATCCTCTTCCTAATTTCTCAGCCTGCACAGTTAACATCATTTTGAAGATGGATTTTCTGAGGTAGTGAATATTTGAATATGGGAACCTTAAGATGATAATTCGGTTTCAGCCATTTGGCTTCCTTTTTAACAGTTCTATGAATACCACACAGATAA
This sequence comes from Podarcis bocagei, assembly GCF_964188305.1. Lineage (NCBI taxonomy): Eukaryota > Metazoa > Chordata > Lepidosauria > Squamata > Lacertidae > Podarcis > Podarcis bocagei. The sequence continues at coordinate 37,645,233 of NC_138140.1, read as the reverse complement.
AAATATCTTAAGCCCTTGGAAAGTATTTTGTTAATGGACCTTTTTTTTCTTGTTTTCAAATGTCACTTCATTAATTCTCTTGATCTATTTTAATATGAAGAAACTCTTTAAAAAGTTGCATATGGCGCTTACTAATGTAGTGCCAAAAATATAACCCATTTCTGTTAAATGACTCATACTGATTTGAAAATGATTCCATCCCCCCTTGGTAAAGACCACATTCTTTTTCATTATGGGTTTCATCTCTGTGAAATCCTTCAGCAATGTAGAATAGAATATAGTTGGAACAACCTTGCTTACATGAGCAACCTGGGAAACATGGAAAATGTTCTGGTTCTTGTAATATGCAGGTTGTCATTTACATGAGAATTTACTTGATGCCTCTGGTGTCTCTTGTGTGGCCAGCATTTTCTCTGTTCCCTTTTTTCAACCCTCAGATCTAAAACATGCTTATTTTGCAGGCTCCTGTGTCTTCAAGTAGCTCACCTCCTGCAGGAGTTCCACCTCCGCCGCCACCACCACCTCCTCTTCCAGGTGGTTTAGCCTCTGCAGCACCACCTCCTCCTCCTCCACCACCACCACTTCCTGGTGGTATTCCACCTCCACCACCTCCTTTGCCTGGAGGGTCTATACCACCTCCACCTCCACCTATGTTTGGTGGACCACCACCACCTCCTCCTCCTTTTGGAGGGATTCCACCTATAGGAGCTGCACCAGCACTGCCTTTTGGAATGAAACAGAAGAAGAAGTACAACCCTGAAGTGTCTATGAAGAGAATCAACTGGGCAAAGGTATATAAATTTAATTTCACCAATATTTTCACCACTTTTATGATCTTTAAAGGAAAGAATGGCAGGAATTTTGTTTTGAACATAAGAATTCTAGAATTTAAACTCTTTCTAATTTTAGGGCTGATAAATTTTCAATAGTCGCAATTTGTTAACCTTTAAAACTCATTTGTAGGATGGAGTAATCTGGAGGGATTTGGGACACTTTTTCTTAAAAGTAGTGATAGCTGTAGGAAGTGCTGTGCATACCTGTGGAAACATAACTTAATTAAAAATATTATTATTGAACAACAATATCACAATGCACTTGAAGATAAAAACAAGAATTAACAACAAAATAATATAAGCTCATCACAATGAGCTTTTGATAGTAAAGTCAAACAAAAATAAAAATGAAATGAAATGAATACAATTATAAAATGATAAATGGGATATAAAAACACAATTTATGGTCTAATCAAACCCCCAAATAGCACTATTATCTTATTTTCCTTTAGAAATCCAAGGAATGCCTAATAAATATCTCATTACCTATTTGTGAACCGCTGCCAGATTAATAATTGTCAGGTATTGGAGGACCCTTAATGCAAATCTCTTTGAAGCCTGGCTATCACAGACAGGGGACTGTACTTATGGACAAGCTTTACAATGAGAGCCCCATACTGGAAAGAAAACACAAACTTCTATGCAACATGGTATCCTTTTATTGGGACGCGAGTGGCGCTGTGGGTTAAACCACAGAGCCTAGGACTTGCCCATCAGAAGCTTGGCGGTTCGAATCCCTGCGGCGGGGTGAGCTCCTGTTGCTCGGTCCCTGCTCCTGCCAACCTACCAGTTCAAAAGCACGCCAAAGTGCAAGTAGATAAATAGGTACCGCTCCAGCGGGAAGGTAAATGGTGTTTCTGTGCGCTGCTCTGGTTTAGCCAATAAAGCGAGATGAGCGCAGCAACTCCAGAGTCGGTCACGACTAGACCTACTGGTCAGGGGTCCCTTTACCTTTACCTTTTATCCTTTTATTTAATATGCACAAACTATTGAGCATGACTTTCATCTACCAGCATCACACAGAACATTGCAGATGGAATGACACTTTAATCTGACACTTACATCCAAAGAACCACAACTGGGATTGCTTCTGTTCTATTTTGCCCCCCCTTTTTATGACACTGTACTCTAATGACTTCCTGTTATTGTTGCTATTATTCTCTTCTCTACTTTTATTTATGCAATTAATTCGTAACAGAATATCAATAAGATACTTTTGAAAAAACCTATACAACTTACATTGTGCAATGAAGGAAATGGGGAAAAAGAAAAAGGTGTTGCCTGTTTATAGACATCAACAAATAAAATTTTATTTCAAGGGAATTTGCTACCTGTGTGACTGTGATGTCATATACTTAATAACCCTCCAAATAAATGTGAAATTAGAAGGATTATAATCACCCTTGGTACTTGAATATATCTATCTGTCTATCTATCTACATATCTATCTGCGATAGCAATGGACATAACTTTATTGAACCATGTTTCTAATGTATATCATGAAGCATCTTTCCAGCTCTGAGCAATTTCCAAATAAGTAGATATATGTATAATTAACTGTTTACATATCTGCATTACCTTTATACAAAATAAGCAAAATCTGTAGTTTAGGGGCCAGGATCACATATTTATGTACAAGTGCACTGATTTCTGTAATCAATTGTTTCCAAAATTTATGAACTTTGGTATGACTTAGACATTTTCCATCTGAATATATTTAAAGAGTGAAAATTACAGGAGCAATAGAAGCATTTTACAAAGCCATCGTAAACAGTTTTCATTATATCTGCACTAAAGGAAGGTAGTTAACTTTTTAGTCTGACATAGGCTGTCTTGTCTATTTAAGGAGGATAGCTGAATTTTTTATTTTTTATTTTTAGAACCATATCCACATATTTTGTCCCTTTTAAAATAAAATGTGGACATTTTCTTTGATTATTGCAAAGCACAGTTATATGCTTTCTTTGTTCACCATTGTGAGGTTCACTTCACTGATATAGGTTGTATTTATAAATAGGTTTATTGCTTTTCATTCTAGTCTAGTAGCTGAGGCAGAGGATGTTGATATTTATGTGCATGATTTTATATAACTTCAGGACAGAAATTTAATCTAATGACACTTTTGAAGGTAATCCTTTCTGAAGTTTATATACATTAGGAATGCATGGCATAACACATTACTCTTAACATTCTGTCAGGCTTAGGGTTCTGATGTATAAACTCCATGTATTATTATCTTACTCAATATGTTCAGAGAAATGCATTTGAATAGATCTTCATTTTATCTGCACATAAAATTATTGTACAATATAGGAACACAATGAGCTTTTTCGGACGGGACTGTTCAGTGTGCCCTCCATATGTTGTTGGACTACATTTTCTATCTGCCTTAGCCACCAGTACCAGTGATCAGTGATTGAAGTTGTAGTCCAACAACACCTAGTGGGGCACAGGTTAACCTCTTCCTACTCAGGAAAAGTTCAGTCTCCATTCTGAAAACTTGTGAAAGGAAAAAAGCATCAGAAGGTGCCAGTTCCGTACTCTTTCCAAGTCTGTTAGCACTATTTTTGTGAAAACTTATCTCTTTATGCTTGCACTCCCACTTCTCTTTTGTTTGATGAAGAAGTTCGAAGTTGAAATACTGCTTTCTAAAAATTTCCTGTTTGATTTTATGGCTTACATCTTGTCATTGTCATGTGTTGTACTTAACTGATGATTGCACAGTCACTAAGCACCTAACAAATTTTATTTCAGGTTGAACCACAGGAAATAACAGAGAATTGTTTTTGGATAAAAGCAAAAGAAGAAAAATTTGAAAACCCAGATCTGTTTGCTAAGCTGGCTCTCACTTTTGCTACACACATGAAAGGTAGGTACTTCGTTCTTTTCCCCTAAATAGTCTGTGAATAATAGATATGTAATTTTTTGCTTTTAATATTGTTATACCACCAGTGTGCATGGTATTTTAAAAAGTAACATAAGCAGTAAATAAATAAATACCCTTGGGCAATAATTCCAAGACTCATACAGTCTACATTTGAAAGGGGAAGATAACAGGAAAGAATGAAGGAGATGCAGGTAGGATAACAGGTACAGGATATGTGTAAGTTCAGAGTAATGTAGTCAGGCTTAGTTGATCTAGGTTAAATTGACTGAGTGGTTAAGCAAAAGATCAAACAGAGTTTTGAGGAAGCATTCTGAAGTAAACATGAATCACATGTGCTATGGAAGGGAGTCCTAGCATAAAGGACAAAGAGAAAGAAAAGGCAGTTATTCCCAGGCTGTGGCTGCTGTTGCATTCTGACAGCTTCTGGGAGCCACAGGTGAGAGCTGAGTGCAGGGTGGGGACCAAAGGGATGCAAACTACCCCAGAAGGAACACAACATGTTGCTCCACCAGAGGTACTACCACTCCTCTAAAACCCTAAATAACCTGCTAAACCAGGTGAGAGTAGCTAATGTCTCAAATCCTCAGTGAGTTAGGAACTTCCCTTTCATGCAAGGACAGGCTCCAGCAGTTGAGACCAATAGTAGGTCCAATGTTCAAGAAAGTGGTTTCTTGTGCTTTAGAGCAGAGTTTCCCAACCTTTTTCTGACCGTGGCCCCCTTCCGACCTTATTTCCTTCCTGTGCCCCCCATGGGCATAGCCAAAGGTGGGTGGGTGGGAAGCTGCCCTCCAATAAGTACAAATCAATACACACCTGAGGTTCTGCCCCCCCTAACAAAAGCCTGCCCCCCTAACAAAAATCCTGGCTATGCTTATGCCCCCCCAATGGTAGAAAGGTATATATTTAAGTGTTTTGTTTGTAAACAGAACATGTTTTATTTATATTTTTAATAATTTATACAAAATACAGTTACATAAAATGATAGGAACATAATGAGATATTGTTGAAGCAGGTAAACATGGAATCAGAGATTTGGAAGGGACCCCAAGGGTCATCTTTCTAGTGCAGCCCCCTGCAACATAGGAAACTCAGGTAAAGCATCCATGACAGGTGGCCACCCAACCTCTACTTAGAATCCTCCAAGGAAAGAGAGTCCAGAAACCTCCAAGGAAGGGGAGTTCAGTCCAAAAGGCGCACAGAAAGTTCTGATATATGGAATAATTTAAAAAAGCAAGTGGTCCTCACTGACCTGACCCAAAACGATCTTGTAATCTGGAGGAGCCCTGGCTGCTTATAGCCCTTACCTGGTAGTAAGGCCCACTGAACTCAGTGTGGCTTTCTTCTGAGTAGACACTTAGTTATTTACTAGATGCAAGTCAGCAGCACCAAATGACCCTGCTTGAGTGGTGCTGGGGTGGATTTTAACCCGTTCCTTGTAGAGCTGGGTGGTTGCTTTGCAAGGTTGGGAAGGTTCCCAAAAGGCTGGGAAACATCTGAAGGCCTGATCTGCTAGGCGCTGGGGTGGATTGTACCCCGTACCTTGAGGAGTCAGGCCCAGGCTGCCACCCAGCCCAGCACTGGTGGCAGCAGCAAGCACCTCTGGCTCACTCAGCCCTACCCATTGCCACCTCACTACCACACTTACTGACCTGAGGGTTCTGGATCATGGGCTCTGCTGGTCTAAATGTGAGCCTTAGAAATCGCCCTCTCCTGCTGGAAACAAACCTGGACTGCTCCATGAAAATACATGTGGCAAAAAGGAGTGCTAGGCCCTGGTGGGCTGCCCCCTTACCCGCTTGTGATTGGCCAAGCGGATAGCCTTCCAATCAGGATTTTTTAATTTCAAAAAAGTGTTTTTTCCTTCACTTCTCACTTCCCCCTGTGGCCCCCTAGCCTCGTGGTATGGTCCCCCCATTTATGTGATTTTTTACCTGTGCCCCCCTTGGAATATCCTGGGGGGCCCCAGGGGGCCATATGACTCCTGTTTGGGAAACACTGCTTTAGAGGGAAGTGAGGGGCAGATGGGGCTTCTCAACCTGAGAAGGTAGCCCACCTGGGAGAAGGAAAACTGATCTTAAGCCTCCACTTCCTTGTGGGTCATCTCCAAGAGAAGAAAAGGCTAAGGAGTAAATCCTAAAGAAATCCAAAGTGGCGTCCCTAAGATGGCTGGATGGTGCTTTGGACAACTCCTTTAGCTAAGTAGTTCTCCATGTATTGTTCTGTTTTCCTTTGGACCACATCAACAAGGTTGAGAGGGGGATATTGTTGTCTGGGCAGCCCAGGACCTTCTTACACATTTCCCAGGCTTGCGCCCTGGAGAGGTCACTTTTGATGCAGTGTTTTTTACTAGAAAAATACATGCTGGTACTCACCATGAAGTTGTTACAGTAAGTGCCACACTTTTGAACAACAAAAAACAGGTGCCGGTACCCTTGAGTACCCCCGGGGGGGGGAACCAGCTGCTTTGGTGCTGCTAACCCAGTAGTTTGACCTAACTCCTGGAGGCACACTTGGTTGTCTTTCAAGACAAACAGATTCCAACTAGACTTTCCAACTGCTAAGGGTTGTAGAGCTTGAAAAGCCAAGGTTATGGGGCAGGAATGTTTTATAGAATCTTTTGCAGGAGAAAGGGCTATGTTGGGGTTTGAGTGAATGTAAAGGTGAGGATTAATTTATGTGTATAATTCTCAAATAGAGTATTATAGAATTCTGCAGTTGCAATACGGTTAAAATACTTGGAGTGAAGCCTTTATTTTCATATTTCCTGATAGAGGCCTTTCAGTCTCTTCTCATGTAGATCCAAATTGGGTTTCCTGGGTGATAAACAGACACCAGAAATAGGTTTTAATAAGCTTTTAGTGAGTATCATAAGATATGAAGTACAATGATTTCAAATTTGCTTATTCTAGCCTTTGGACACAAGGCATATTTTTGTGTAAATTGCATAACAGCATAGTAATTGTGCTCCTGGGGTATGCTAGACATGAATTTCCTCTACATGGCTAAGGCAAATAACTGTCAAGTGTTGTCAGGTTTGTTGCAGCATTGCTTCTCCAGTCAAATTCAGTTAAGAGATCTCTACTGAATGCAATAGTAATATATCAAACTCTAATTTAGGCTTAGTTTTTTTTCTCTTCCTGTCTAGTTCTCTTCTCTCCCCCTTTTCCTATGTTATATCCAAATCGTCTTATACTTATCCCTGTTGAAAATGTAAATGGAGACATCATCAAATCCTTGAGGTCTGATTTGTTGGCTATATTATGAGGGATTAAATGATAACCATAAATTAAAGTTAACCCAGAAGAAGTATTTCAGCTGGGTGAGATTTATGGTTGGTAATAGTTAAGGAAGTGACAAGAAGTTGAGCACTAACAGGTCTAATAAAGTGATGACCACGATGAAAGCGTTTTAGCAGTGGAATTGCAGTGAAATATTAAAAACAGCAACCTGCAACAGTAAAAATGCTGCTAAAATTTTTTTTACCACAGTTTTGATTGCACCAGATGTTGTCTGTCAGATTTCAAGCTGTGATATGGTATTGCTGGAAAACCAGGAAGGATTACCCTGAATGTTCACATCTGCCTTTACTACATCTATAACCTTTTTATTAGCCACTTTTAATTTGGCTATGTTACTAATCTACCATTACCCACTGACTTTCAAATGTTTGTTCATTAACTACCACAAAACAAGAATTTTTAAATAGTTATTATAAACAAAATGTTGCTTACCTACAGACTTAATAATTTTGTTATAATATACCATGTTGGGAGTGGTAACCTGAGTGTTAAATTTCATTATCATTCCTAAACCTGTGTATTCACGTGATTATGTGTACAAGAACTATGTGCCTCTTAAATAAATTCAGCAGACACAATTTTATATTGCCTTCAGCTGACTTATTTGACTTATTTGAAAGTACATTTATAGCTTGGTGAATAGAGAAGCGGAACTAAATGATGCCAGAAGCCTTAACTTGTATCTCAGGGCGGTCAGCAAGTTTGGAAACTAGATATAGCTGCCACGGGTTTAGTTGTTCCAAAGGCACGTTTTTGTGATGCCAAGATTGATAGCTACCATTATTTGTAATGTTGCATCTTGAAAAGTGTGAAACTCAGTTCAGACAAATACATTGATGTATTTTCCTTGTGTTCTGTATAGTGAAGTGGAAATATCTGTTTTTTCCACTATCAAGGGGGACCATAAACTTCTGCTGTTTTCTTTATGAATCTGCACTAATATAGATGAATGCAAGATTATAAAGAAGGTCTTGACTGGCAAATATGTGAAATTTATTTTTAACTGTGTGTCACCTTTCAGCTAAATGATGGGGGAATTAGAATCATAGCATTTGAATCCTCATCGTAATTTTTTTAATGACTTTTGGGCTTTAAAAAACCCAAGAATAATAACAAAATAATGTGAAGGGGAGGGGAGAGCAGCTCACTAGTGTGTGAGAACATATGTTTGTCTATACAGCTTATGTAACCTGAGGTATAGAGTTAAGCACTTTTAATTCTTTTATTGATTTTATTTAATCTTTGCTTGCTTAACTGTCAGCTAGGGGTGTGTGGTTTTGTGTGTGTGTGAAACAAACTGAATTTTATTTTCCTGTTCAGGCTTCCCATTCAGTGAAAAGTGGAAAATCCTTGCACCTTTTTAATACAGTTACAAGTGTGGGAACACAGTGTGGACTTTAGTTCATTTGCAAATTTTCATTTTATACTTATAAACTCATTACAAATGTGATTGCAAATTAAATTAATATGCAGGGGTTACCTTCATCTCGTCATTGCACTCTTGTCCCAACCTGATTGAACTTTTGCAGATATCTGATGTTCACTTTTTCTTTTTGCCAGAAAAGCCTTTTCTAGTATGCATGCACAGAAGTTGTTTATTTTGATGTGGAACTCATGGTAAAATATTATGATTGGCAAATTATGGAAACACTTAAGTCAGATACATACAGAACACTTTTAGAAACAATAGCAGAAACAATTGACATGAGCAGTGGTAGAAGCAGGAGGGACTTACCTCATTTGATAAACTTTGTTTCAAGTATGAAATCATAAGGGGGGGGGAGAATCCCAATTACTCAGGAAATAAGTAAAATAAAAAGGGGAAGTTCTGAAGAATTGTGTTAGACACATTGAAGGAGTTTGGAGTTTTCTGTCTGTTTTGAACAGCAGTCTCCATACCATATAGCATTGCTTCTGTAAGACCTTCTAGTTTCAGCACTGGTGGAGACCATTTTGCATGGGAGTTCTGTTGCTGGACCTGTGTGCATCAGCAGAGTGTGTATAAACACACCCCATCTAGCTCTGTTTTGCCTTCTTCTGGGTCCACAAGTACCTGCACGTCAGTGACTGTGTGCCAATTGGACGTGCCTAAATTATCGCTGCCTGTAATGGGTTGCTGTTTCTTTTGTTGGTGAAGAGAGTAGTACAGTGGTACCTCTGGTTACGTACTTAATTCGTTCCGGAGGTCTGTTCTTAACCTGAAACTGTTCTTAACCTGAAGCGCCACTTTAGCTAATGGGGCCTCCCACTGCCGCCGCATCACTGCCACGTGATTTCTGTTCTCATCCTGAAGCAAAGTTCTTAACCCGAGGTACTATTTCTGGGTTAGTGGAGTCTGTAACCTGAATCGTATGTAACCTGAAGTGTATGTAACCCGAGGTACCACTGTAGTTGGTAATTAAGACCCCTCCTCCATATAAAACACTCTTTGAATGTGTGAACAAACTTCCTTTGATTCTGCCAAACTATTTAAAGAACTTGGTGAGTGGCATTACAGGAGAAAATTGGAGAAGAGGCAGGTAGCAGTAGCATGGCCATTGCTGATTGTCAGATGGAGATCAGACTTAGTTTCCTCAGCCTTTTATGATGCACCTAGTGAACAGCAACCTTTGGAAGAACCATAAGGTTAGGATATGACAAGATTTATGGCACTTCCCCTGTAAAACTGGTTGTAGATGGGCTTGCTTCTGGATAAGAAACTGGAACAACTGGGATGATGCCACATGGGTACACCTTGCTTCCAAATGACAAGGCGTAATACTGGAAAGCAATGGCTTCAGTGACGGGGTATACATATATCCAGTGTGACTAGTGGTTGATATTTTAGGGCTTTTTAAACAAATCTTTTTTATACACTATGGTCATTTTATTATGTTGGGTGATAACCTTTTTAGTATGTTTATAGTTTATTTTTAATAAAAAATCTTTCATTTTCTGGTATATACTTATTTTTTTCTGGTAGGAAGGCAATTACATCATATACACAATCACCTATCACTGTGGGAGTGACTCTGAAAGGAGGAAAGATCCGCTTTGTCTCAGCAGATAACTGAACAGTTTACCTTTCTGGAAGAATGCAAATGACCAAGGGTGTGTGTGCTTCTGGAGCTATTCTCTTTGGATTTAGAATATGATATAATTGAATGAAACCAACCTTATAATTAACAGGAATGGATTTAAATGTGCAAAATGTGTTGGTGACAATAGGGCAGGCAAAATTGACTGTTAAGTGGTTTCTGTTTAACTTATCAATCTTTCAATAATTGCTATCTGATGCATAGTTCTTAATAATTGAGATTGGCTAAGTCACAAGACTTATGGAATAAGCTTGATGCATATTCACAAAGCAGGTTTCCATTCTTAGACATAGTTCTGACTATTGTATTTTTTTGGTTTCTGAAAAAGAGTAGAGGCTTAAAAGTAGTAATTATCTGGGTCTGCTAGAAGTACACTAAGATACAGCTTCATTGCACCTGCTGTTCAATACTGCTTCACATGTTAGCTCCTGTTATCTCTAACTACCAGCCATGCTGCCTAGGCTGATGAGACTTGAGTCCAGTAGCAACTGGAGGTCCATAGCAGTGAGCCTTCAGGTGCCTGAAACTGACCAGTAAGCCAATTAAATATTTCTCTTCAGAATACTGTCTAGTTGTGATTCCTGCTTTGCAGGAGTTTGGTCTACATGACCCTTGGTAGTTTCCATGATTACATGATACTATGTGTAGGATTGTATTGCGAATCCAACAACAGCTTGTGTCATGGAGTTGATCAAGCTCTTATTTTTATTGAAAACTTTAAAATTGATTGTTTTATTGGGGAAGTATCATATTTTAATACAGTTTAAATAATTCTAGTGGGGGAGGTGATGGGGACCTGAATAATGTTTGACCTTATTAATTTTAATTGTGCATGATTTAATAAAGGCAACATTATGACTTTACAGGCTACAGTATTCTTTATCCTTTTAACTAATGACCTTGTGAAATGTCACACCTTGTGAAATGTTGTGTCAGAAGAGTTCTTGATGTATTTAAACTCATCTTTGAAGGTCAATAATTCTATTAGGCCATTTTTTCAGGAATATGTTGACAGAAATTAGTGATGTAGCCAAATGCTAGCTGACAGTGTCGCTTAAAAATAATGTCTAGCAGTTTGGTTGACTTGAAAGAGACCTAACATAAAGACTTATGTTGGTTTAAGTCTGCACTTAAACCAGTTGAACAATTGAACAAAAAGGATTGTGTTAATTTTTGGCTCTTGTAATTTAGGTTGTGTATTCTGCTAGTGAAGAATAGTGATACTCTGAAGAAATTAATTTTGTGTACTGTAGATCAGGAAAGGTAGTAATTGATATATAATAGCCTTTAATAGCTGTGCATAATGACAAAGTTCCATTGCCAGTTTCTAAAGGGTGAGTGAAACTACTTCTTTTCTTCTTCTTTTTCTTCTTGCATTTTGGTCATTTCACATAATTTGTGTTTTTATCTATTTGAAAAAATGGAATGCAGTATAAAATTATCCCTTCACCCATTTCTATGACGGCAACCCTGAATTTTAGTGGGTTTGTTTCCAACTACGTTATTACTTTCCCTAAAATGGAGGACAGTTAAAGCATTGAATATATTGCAGCAAAGCTGTCAGATACTTAACAACAAGCAGATGCTTCCAGATGAGAGAAACTTTCATGATTCTTTTCACTTATATTCAGGAATCTCCATATGAAAACATTTCTTCTAAAATTAGTAATCTAAAATTGCATAGTTTTGGGTTGAATGCATGGACAGATAAAACTTCCACAGTGTTTTGGGAGATAAAAGTATATTGGGCCGTACTTACTTACTTAAAATCAAATATTGGGTTCCTTCCTTTCCCTTCTGCACACTATGCTTTCTCTGATTTCAGAACCAGCCACAAGAGGGCACATTTATGAACAAGACTGGTTCTTCAGTTGCAAGTGAAGTCACAAGGGTGATGTGCTTGCCGTGATGCAGGCATAGGCTTGGGAATCAGAAATCTCTGAAGGTGATTAATGGGAATAAAGGAATAAATAACCCTATGTTGGAGTCTTCTTGGCTTCAAACTGCAGGTGGCTCTCTTGATCTTCTGGATAGCTCATGCTGAATAACTTCAGCCCAGCCTTTTTTTTAATCACTCCTCACACCCCATTATGTATGTGAGTGCCACACAGTGGATAACGGATAACTGTTCAAAGATTAAAAGGCTAATTTTCAACTGGGGAATAGGGAACTGAAGCAAAACAGTTAGGTATCCCAGTATATGATTTATACCAATGTCAATATTGCCAGTGTTAGTGGAGAAGCTGCAAGATAGTCATATTACCTATGTGTGTGACTTTAGGACTGTGTCATTGTTTCATCAGTAAGAATTCATTCATAAGGTTAGTTGTGGCTTGCCTTGCTCAGATTTTTTTTTTGGGGGGGGGTATAATTCTGGATATTTGATCTTTTTAAAAAAATGGTGAATGGTTCCTTGACAAAGTGGCCTAGAACACAAATAGGATAACTTTCACAAATAGGAAATAATTTAATAAACACTTTATCTATAGCAAAATTCAACCCAGACATTGAATCTTCATTCTCATTAAACTTTCATAGCCAAAATCGCTGCAGAAGAACATGGATTGCAAATTGACCTTAAGGATGATAGACGCAGCTTTGCTGCAGCTGGGCCATTGTTTAAAAGCTTCGCTGTGTGGGCCTCCCAGGAATTGCTTGTATGTTCTCTCTTTTGTATAAACTTTTTGTTTGAGAAGCCACTCTGCAAACACTAGCCATTCGATAGCACCTGCTTCTGTTGTAGGGTGTGTGAGTCTTTTTTTGTTGTTGAGAGAGCATCAGTCCACTTCATTCATCCCTATACAAAAGACCTCAATAAGAAGCAGGATTCCAGTGACGCCAGCCCAAACCAATGCTTCTAGCAACATTGAGCTTGTAAACATTGAGCTTTCTCTGGTTTATCTTTTGTTCAGCAGACAGTTATACAGGAACCTATTTTTCAAAGTAAAATAGCCACCGTGGGAGTGTAGATTTATTCTCTTTCATAAGGAAATGCAGATAGAGATAGATATAAATATAGGCAAAATGAAGTTAGTTTTCCAAGGCTAGTTTTTACATTGAGTTTATTACTTAAAGCAGTGGTTGAAGATGACTCGCAGATTTGTGGAGTCTTATCTGAAAGTTTTTAGTGAAATGTTTTGTAAGCATTTGTTTGGAAGTCTTCAGAACCTACTTTAGGTTGTAGAATATTGACATCATCACTTACTGTAGCATTTAATGCCTTTACTGAATTCTGTTAGCGGTTAGCTTGTTTTTATAGAGAGAAGCCTGAAAAAACAAACAAAAAACCCTACGTTTTTAGTTAAACATATAGAAAAGTGTGTGAATTTGGATTCCAGAATTAAGAGGTAGATTTTTTGGCTCAGGTTCAATGTAACACTGAGCTGCAGCTTACTGCTGCAATCTGTGAGTGTGTTTGAACTTCAGGTTTACATGTTCTTCCACTGTTTCTTCTTCCTGGTGCATCCCAGAGAAGGAAATCCAAAGCAACAGTTTAGACTAACTAAACTGGTTTGCTGCTACGTTTGTTGTTTAAAATATGGGTTACTGTGACAAGTCAATTACACTGTGATGTCGGATCTTGAATTGTTGAATAATCTAATTGATAGAATTATAGAATTATAGAGAATTCGGTATAAGCAAACTGCATTTTCCTTTTCACTTATAATGGCAAATTGTGGTTAATGAAACTTTAGAAGCATGTGATGTCCTCTTCCTGGTGTTTGCCGATGAGAGGAGGAGGGAACATTCAGCAGGCTCATACACAAAATGCTAAACTCTAGCTTTGTGTTATTTCAGCACAACCATTGGCTACACAGTTTAAATCATGACACTCATTCCGTAGTTCCTTACTGCTACTGTCTTTACAGTTGCTCCTGTTAGAGAATTTGTACAGGCTTTCACTCATGTGGTTGCTTCTAACAGCACAATTACAGAACATATAAGTCACTTGCATGTTTTGTTAATATGTGGCTGAAAGAAACCACATGACTGAAAGTCTGTACAAATAGTCTGATCAGTACAGTTATACCTTGGAAGTCGAACAGAATATGTTCCGGAAGTCTGTTTGACTTTCAAAACGTTCGGAAACCAAGTTGCAGCTTCTGATTGGCTGCAGGAAGCTCCTGTAGCCAATTGGAAGCCACAAAAGCCACATGGAATGTTAGGATTCCAAGGAACGTTTGCAAACTGGAGCACTCACTTCTGGGTTTGCGGCGTTCGGGAGCCAAAACATTCGACTCGCAAGGCGTTCGGGATCCAAGGTACAACTGTATATGCAACTGCAGAGGAAGTGGTAGTCATAGCAGTAAGAGAACATGTAAATGATGACTTTCTCTTTGGTGTATGATGTGGGAGGGGCATTTTGCTGAGCCAAAAAATAGAGAAACAAGGCCTTGCTCATTTGTAGACACTTATATACTGTAAATTGCATGTATAGATCATGACGACCATTAGAATTGATGAATTAGGAATATCGTGCCTTGTGAATACCATGACCTGCCTTTGAAGGAAAAGCTGGCAATCTAGGACTGGTCTTGTCTAATACATGAGAGAAGGCAAAAGGGAGTCAAACAAAAATATGGATATTTAATGAATTCAGTTAATACACTTGAGATTTCTCTGCTTCAGTGTTAGTTCTTCCTAACCACCTTCTGATATTTTTGAAGAATTAATTTTCTAGTGATCCAGGCCAGGTGGGAATGTTATCTTAGCTACTTAGGAACACTCTGTTTAATATTCTCCATGCTAATATTAAGTAATGGCAGAGGTGAGGAGGAATGAGTGAGTTTGGGATTTACAATCACTGAAGAGGTGCCTCAGTATAACAGTGAGCACTATATTTTTCTCAACGTTGTTGGTCTCCAAGGTCCCCATTAAACAGGATAAGGATTGCTACTTCTCAGAACTTGTCAGATCCATGGCATACAACTTGCATGCACAATTGAGGCACTAAGGACACTGGTCTACCTTTGTGATAACCTTGTTTATACATTTAGAGAACATATTGACTACTGTATGCATTATTTCTACAGCAGAACTAGAGCTGTTCTTGTAAAGGTTTTGTAAGAAATACACAGGAGGAAGGAAGCAAGAAGCTTTGGATTCTAAAATGTCTAATTCAGTCACAGTGATACAGTGCTCAAATGAACTGTGGCAAATTTAATGAGCAATCGAGGACAGAGACACATGTACTGGACACACTAGGGAAAGAGATTATGTGTACAGGGACTAATTAGCATGAAATATGAATACATTCGTATAAGTAGTCTTGATCTATGGGCCTCCTATATTATAGGAAATGATTTTTGCATGAGTTTAATGAAGAGAAATTCAGAACTTGGTCTGTGGTAGAGAATTTTAAAATAGTACTTGAGCTTTTGGATTTCAGGAAACTTAAATGTTGTGGGGGAAGTTGTGCTAGTGATGGCCTAAATCAGGGGTCTGCAACCTTTAAGACAAAAAGAGCCACTTGGACCCGTTTCCGAAGGAAAAAAAACCTGGGAGCCGCAAAACCATTGCGACATTTAAAACAAATATATCTCCGGAGCCGCGATCTGACAGCGGGCGGGAAGGTGACGTCGGGACGGTGCGTGGCTAACGCACGCACCGCCCCCATGCGACGTCACAGCCTGTACAGCGCCCGCCACAGTGGGGAGTCTCGGGGCGCACAATGCGCCTCCTCCCCTCGCTAGTATCCGCCCCGGAGCTGCGGCAAAGGTGTAAAAGAGCCACATGCGGCTCCGGAGCCGCGGGTTGCAGACCCCTGGCCTAAATCAAATCAAAAACATATATCTTTCATATTGCAATGTCAAAGCAAGACAATATATTCGTATAGACTTCAGTAATTTTATCTAATGAACATTAAAACCAGATATGTGAGGTGGGATACATTCGATTACAGTGATACCTCGGGTTACAGACGCTTCAGGTTACAGACTCCGCTAACCCGGAAGTTGTACCTCAAGTTAAGAACTTTGCTTCAGGATGAGAACAGAAATTGTGTGGTGACGGCGCGGCGGCAGTGGGAGG
The DNA here is from genome assembly GCF_964188305.1 of Podarcis bocagei. NCBI lineage: Eukaryota > Metazoa > Chordata > Lepidosauria > Squamata > Lacertidae > Podarcis > Podarcis bocagei. Next base: position 37,629,107 of record NC_138140.1, on the reverse strand, counting down.
CCCCATTAGCTAAAGCAGTACCTCAGGTTAAGAACAGTTTCAGGTTAAAAACGGACCCCCAGAACGAATTAAGTTCTTAACCCAAGGTACCACTGTATAATTATACAAGTAGAGCAATCTGTACTATTGTACTTTGTGACTATTTAAGCCAGTTCCTTTCCTCTTCAATTTCCTCAGCCTTCACCTCTAAGAAGTCACTCTGATTATTATAGCTACAGTACTTTGAAAAAAAGTCCTAAAGTGTAATTTTTATTCACATCAACTATAACATTGCCCATAATACTTTTAATGGCTGCTCTGGCCGACTACATTTCTCTCCACATGGCTACTCCATTGTTTGTCCCTCACTTTTCCTCATGGCTTCTCTCTATTCTCCCCACATCTCCCCTCTCATCTCTCACCTCATTGGTGTTCCCATCCCCTTCTCATTGCTCCTTACCTCCCTTCCCTTCTCACGATTGGGAAGGCCATGTCTCTCTTTGTCTTTTCTTTCTCTCTCACCTCCTCAGTGTCCAGGACATACAATGAAAACACTTTCAGTACTTGGATGGTCTCTAAGGTGCTGCAGGAAGGATTTTTTTAATTTTGTTTCGACTATGGCAGACCAACACGGCTACCTACCTGTAATAAAAACACTGCTAGTGTCTTTGCTCAGGTATCATAGAATCTCCGAGGGTAACATGGACAGCTTGTAAGAAACTGGCAGCTGCTTCCTCAAATTTTATACAGTGGTACCTCGGGTTACATATGCTTCAGGTTACATACGCTTCAGGTTACAGACTCCGCTAACCCAGAAATAGTGCTTCAGGTTAAGAACTTTGCTTCAGGATGAGAACAGAAATCATGCTCCGGTGGCGTGGCAGCAGCAGGAGGCCCCATTAGCTAAAGTGGTGCTTCAGGTTAAGAACAGTTTCAGGTTAAGTATGGACCTCCGGAACGAATTAAGTACTTAACCTGAGGTACCACTGTATTTCTGTCACAGAGGGGAATAGAGAATGTGACAGTTTTTTGGTATGACCTTGAGGACACTGTCGTACCCATGGGCACCATGTTGGGAAAGCCTGATTTAGTGGTACATTTGCAAGCTAGTATGGGCTTGATTGAAGACTTAGTGTTGCAAGTGCTCCCCCTCCTCCCCATGAACAGCTGGACTTTACTAACATTTAGCTGAACTTTCAAGAATTTAGTTTCTTGTTTCATATGATTTAGAGGTCTTGTTTTAAAAGAATCTTAACAGTTTCTGAACAAACCAAAATGGGATGGTTCTGAATGCAGGGGGTAGAGGAACAGTACTTAAAGTTCTTAATGTAAAAATGTTTCATTGTACTCAGTGCATTTCAGAATTAATGATTTCCTTCATTGGGGCAAAACTTTATACCAGCAACGTGCAAAGATTAACTTAAAATGTTTTAGATTCAGGTAGGTAGCCGTGTTGGTCTGACACAGTTGAAATACATATTAAAAAATGTCCAGTAGCACCTTAGAGGTATCTGAAGAAGTGTGCATGCACATGAAAGCTACTGGACAGTTTTTTTATTTTTTAAAAAAATATTTTGACACTGTTCTCCTTTCCCTTGCTTTTAAACACGCCGCCCTCAAAGGACCAGGTGTGCAGCCTAGGGATCATTTGGGACTCACAGCTGTCCATGGAGGTGCAGGTTAATTTTGTGTCGAGGGCAGCTGTCTACTAGCTCCATTTGGTATGGTGGCTGAAACACTGTCTGCCTGTGCACTGTCTCGCCGGAGTGGTACATGCTCTTGTTATCTCCCACTTGCAATGCTCTCTACATGGAACTACCTAATACATAATGCATCAGCTAGACTGGTGCCTGGGAGCAGCTGCCAGGACCAATTCTAAAGGATCTATACATGGGCCAGTATGTTTTTGAGCACAATTCAAAATTTGAGCACAATTCAAATTGTTGATGTTGATTTTTAAAGCCCTAAATGGCCTCAGACCTGGCCTCAGGTAGAGACGCTCCTGAAGGAGTGTCTCTACCTCCACTGTCCAGCCAAGACATGAGATACAGCTCTGAGGGCCTTCTGGCAGTTCCAACACTGTGAATCGTGAAGCTACAGCGAACCAGGCAGAGGGCCTTCTCAGTAGTGGCACCCGTCCTGTAGATGTCTCACCCCCCCATCAGATGTCAAACAGACTTTTAGAAGACATCCGAAGGGGGCCCTGTTTAGGGAAGTTTTTAAAGGTTGATGTTTTACTGTGTTTTTAATATTTTGTTAGGAGCCACCCAGTCAGATGGGGGCATATAAGTAATAATAATAATTATCATTATTATAATGGGTTATGAAGATGATTCGTTTAGCTAACTAGGGACTGTTATATACCATAGTGAAACGAAACACTCGCAAAATCATGACCATAAGGGAGAAAGAGAGAATATTGTATCTGTGTGCGTGTGATCACAGGTTTATAGCTTGAGCATCTACCAGTTTGTTTGTTTGTTTGTTTGTTTGTTTGTTTGTTTATTCATTTTATATTCTACCCATCGTTCCAAGAAAACCCACTTAAACTATGGTTCAACATTATATGTGAATCTGCACACAGAGAGTCATTCTTAGAGGCCCTGAATTAGTTATATGGATCTGAAATAATGAATATTTTGGGTGCCAATATTTGACACTTTCTTATGGGCAAACTTTTATTGTTGCACAAAAAGAATGTGGGTATGAGTTATCAAGTTATCTTTAATTTTTGACATACAGTGGTACCTCAGGTTACAAACGCTTTGGGTTACAAACTCTTCAGGTTACAAACTATGCTAACCCGGAAGTAGTACCTTGGGTTGAGAACTTTGCCCCAGGATGAGAATGAAAATCGTGCGGCGGTGGCAGCGGGAGCCCCCATTAGCAAAAGCATACCTCAGGTTAAGATCGGTTTTGGGTTAAGAACGGACCTCTGGGACGAATTAAGTTTGTCACCCGAGGTACCACTGTACAATAAATTTCTTGTAGGATATCAATGAATATTGAATCTTAGCATTCATTGCTAAAGCACAGTTGGGCATAATGCAGCCATTTTTGTCTAGGAATGATTTGGATTTCTTCAAGTGTATAGCTAAGAATTAATTTACTATATAATAGCATGCCCAAAAATAATCAAAGATCACAAAGATTCTAAATGCAGTGAAGAAATAAATATTCTTGAAAGCTGATAATCGGAATGAAATAGATGGGTTTAGACATATTTTTCTTAATAATGTCTATATATTTTTCATATGTGTGTGATGTTTTCTGCCAAATTCATGGGCAATACTAGAAATTTCTGGAAAAATCATACCATCAGCCTAATTTTATGTCCCTGTTCTACACACATATTAGATTTTTCTTTCAGAATACAATATTTTGAATTATGGGTGGAAATTGGCAGCAAAGCTGAATAAGGCTGTTGGCAGACAGCTTCCAGTATCTAAAAGTGTGTTGATTAGACATTCTGAGATAATGTGGCATTTGTGTCTTACCAGAATACTTCAGTCTATGCAACAAATGATTAAACACACAAGAAAACCATTCATAAGATGCATGTCATAAAAGTACTAATCTTTTGTGTGTAATTGTCAGATCTTTTTTAGTGATTAAACTAAAACTAGTTTTGATCATCATTAGTGAGGAACAGGATGCTTGATGAATAATTTAGTGGTTGATTTTTTGTATTGCCTGATGTATGTGTAGCCACAGCACTGAGTATTGCATGTCACCATTGCATCTATTTTAAATAAAGTGTCTGTTTGCTGATGAGTACCACAGCCATCATATTTATTCTCTATATTTTTGGAATTGGTCTAAACTTCTCATATTAATTTCTCTATGAAGTTATTACATTGAATTTAGTGAGGTTTAGTTTTACCTGCTAAATATAAGAGAAGCAGGATAAAAACATCCTTTCATTCCTTTTTGTGACAGAGTAGTAAGAACAGGAGCGCCTGGTAGAGACTTGACCTCTTTGGTTTTATGTAGTGTTCTCTTTATTAGCTGAACCACTGTAAAAGTAGATATATAAATGTGAAGCAGGACACACACACACACAAATTGTTTTGCACATCAGTTATGAAGTTTACTTATCAGAACAGAATATTCCTATAGCTATATTATATATAGATTATATAGCAATAGCAATATATATTGCTATTTGTCAACTTGGAGTCAACTTGGAGTTCCAGTTTCCCAGCTTAGAAGTGACAGAATCCTTAAAGAAAACACATATATTTTCCTCTAGATTTGTCACAACTTTGCAGATATCTATAGAAGTAATCTCTGCAATGAGCGGAAAAAAGACATTTTGAATTCTAGGATGTGTGTTACATCCCTATCTAGGTTGGTGACAAAGGGCATTAAAACAAAGTATTGAACTCATCTAAGCTTTTAAAATCAATACTAAGTTGCTACCCAAGCAAGAGTAGCTATTATGCTTGACCACAATTAAACTCCTAATGACACAGCCTGGGAAATGCTAGCTATTTTAATATAACTTCTGTCTAGCTATCACCAATGGGAATGGGTGACTTCTAAAAGATGAACAATGCTTCAAGTATGACCATTAGAAAGTAAATGATCAATAGCAAAGAAAATGAGACATTTAACTGGAATTTATTAAGGTATATTTTTAGACTGGAATTGAGTCTGTGTGGGAGAAAAATGGAAGTGCCACAGTAGGAATTTGATCTATTTCTGTTTTCACCTATCTTATAGTTGCAGTGCAGACACTGTTTCCTGTCATAGTTAGGAGACTGGGGCATGCTGTGACCTTGCATGCACCTTGTTCTGCTCTCTCAAAGTCTTCCCTCTTCATTTGCTTTGACCTTTACTTATTTATTTATTCAACTTATTAGCCGCTTACTACAAAAAATCTAAAGTGTCTTGCGGAAATGTTAGGAGCCAAAAAGGCATTGTTTAAAAGCAAAAGGATACATTTCAATAACTAGTAAAAAAAACAACTACAGAAAATAGCATAAAAATTCAGCAGCAATAACATTTCAACAAATAGGTCACTATACAACTAGAGGCAGTCCTGCCTGGGAGAAGAGATGTTTTAACCTGGTACCAGAAATATGTTAATGATGGCAGCAGATGGACCTCACAGGAAAGAGCAATCCACAGATGGATTGTCACAGCTGGAAAGGCCATCCTGCGGAAGGCTTTAGATGAAGACTGAATGGTTCAGGCAGGTTCATAACAGGAGAGGTGCTCTGAAAGAAAGTTGTTGTGATCCTGTCTGTAAAAGGCTTTTTAGCTTAAAACTAGCGCTTTGAATTGGGTTTGGAAACATATAGGCAACCTGACCAACTGTGCCAAGATCAGTGTTATGTAATTGTCTCTCCTCAAGCCTATCAGCAGTCTGGCAGCCAGATTCTGCTCTGATGGCAATTTCTGGATCATCTTAAAAGGCAGTTGCCATAGAATGCATTTCATTAATTTAATCTCAAGGTTACCAGAGCACAGAGGACTGCAGCCAGGTTATCCCAGTCCAGGTAGGGTCACAGCTGGGCAACTCACTAAAGCTGGTGGCATGCAGTGTCACTGCATGCCACCAAGGTTGCCTGTACCTCAAGTGACTCCCAAATGATAGATCTTCTCTTTCAGAGGGAGCGTGACCTCTGTCAAAAGCAGGCTAAACATCACAAATATGGTCAGAGAACCATCTACCCGCCATGTCTCAGTCTTGGCTGGATGAACCTGCAGTTTACTGGGCCTCACCCAGCTCATTATTGCAACCATGAAACAGACTGACACATTCACCACCTGATCTGCAGAAGATGAAGAGGAGAAATAGAGGGAAGACAAAACTTTTCTTTGGTTGCAATTCATTATTTAAGTGGGCAGAATACTTTTCAGAGCAAGCAATCTTGAATACACCTCCTTAAGGGAAAGAGCTGCTTCTTTTTCTTGTATGTCATATGCTTCCTTCCAGAAATAGAAGACAACAGTGGCTTTTAGCACTCAAAGTGTATTTTATTTTAAAATTGTTATAGTTTAATCCTCTCTCAAGTTTTTCTTCACTCTTTAATTTTCAAATGATTTGTACAGTAAGGATAGTGTGATTTGTGAGACAGTTGCGCAGCTTTCTGCAGTAATATATAACAGTATACCTTTGAATGGTATGTAGACAATGATATTTAGAACTTTTTATGGGCATTTTGTGTTTCTACTCTCAAGGCAGTAAATCAGCCCACTGCTTGAAAAGACACAGGAAAGAAAGAGAAAGGAGGGGACAGACAATGTTGAAACAGTAATTTATAATCAGGTTTTCCATGTTGTAATCCATTCATTCCTTAAACAAGAGTACTTGCTAACTGGTTGCTATAAAAAACTAAATTTGCAACTAAAGACCTAGATAGCACGTCTAATTCTTCTTAATTCAGTTTATATAATTCCATCTATCACTAAAAGGCTCCAGAGTTGGATGCATATAATACAAAAATGGAAGAAGGAAATTCAGCAAATAAGCAGCCAAACATTTCCAAACACAAATAAGCATGTAATAATAAAAAAAAAAATAACTGGCATAGTTGCTTAAACCCTCCCATAGCTTTGTGCAAAGAGGTGTCTTCAACTGCTGTTGAAAGGTAGACAATGTCAGTGCCAGACACAAGTCAGAGGAAGGTCATTCCAAAGATGGGGCACAACTGCTAAGGCTGTATTCTGTATCTGGTGCCCTGTGCTTTTCACCTGGTAAGGGAAAAGGTGGGCATTCAGTTGTAGTAAGGTGTTTCTTTCAGGTATTTGGGTCCCACGTTATTTAGATCTTTCAACACATTGAATTGGGTTAAGAAATAAATAGGCAACCAGTACATTTAACTACACTGTTGTTAAATGTACAGTTAACCACCATGACATCTTCATTCCGCGCTAGATATAGATTATGCACTATCTTCAAAGCAGCCACAAGTTCAACACTGTTTCACACACTAGCTAAACCTTATAATAGGTACTTGTTGTCACTGATACCACTTGGGCTTCTAGTGACAAAGCTAGTTCTAGAAGTATACCCAAACTATGCATCTTCATTGAAGGGAAGTGCAGAGCAGGCTATCTGTGCAATATTCAGATGCAATAATCTCCAATCCATAGCTCCTTCATCTTGTCAGGATTCCGTTTCAGCTTGATGGCTAATGTCTAGTCTGATACTAATATTTAAATATATTCATATGTTTAAGGCCCATATTTATCCATGCTCAACCATGACACCTTCTAGATGATTGGTAAAACTTTTCCTACTTGAATTTGTCAAATCTTGTTTCTAGAGCCATCTTTCTTAGTGGCAATCACTCATAAATTAAATGTTAATTATGCATTTGTAAAAACTTGGTATCTCAGCCTGCAATTTCACTGTGAATTCAAATGAGACTTCAGTGCTCTCTGGATCTTTGAAATGTGGTTGACTATTAACCATTCCATTATACAGTGGCTTGAATACTGATATAAATATGTGAAAGAGAAGCTTTATTTGGGTGAGAAATATTTTCAGTCAGTTTTTTAACATATTGGTAGAGGAATATTGATGGCACCAGAAGCATATGCAACTAATGTTTGCCTGAAACTGTATCTGTTCTTCTATCACTTTTGTATGTGGGGACTGATTAAAAACAAATAATACTAATAATAATTTTATTGTTTATACCCCAACCAACTGGCTGGGTTTTCCCAGCCACTCTGGGCGGCTTCTGGCAAAATATAAAAAATAATGAAATGTCAGACATTAAAATCTTCCCTGAACAGGGCTGCCTTCAGATGTTTTCTAAAAGTTGTGTAATTCTTTATCTCCCTAACATAGAAAACCTGAATAAGTGATATAATTTTTTTTAATGGTGATAACCACAGTAATACATGTAATTCATAAACTTAAAGAGGATATATTGTTTGCAGCTGCCACATTATACAAGGTTTTTTAAAGGCTGAAATTGGAATACATCAAAGACTTTACCCAGTATTTTGTAATGAATGCAGTTCTATTAGAAATTGGAAACTTGTATGCAAGCAATATAGATTGTCTGATTTGTATAGGCAGAGAAAGGTTTAACATCAAGTGAATATGCTATGCCTATTCCCTTATCTGGATAAATGGCTGATGAATATGTATTTTTTTTGCACGGGCACATATGGCAAAAGAGAGAAATGTACAAAATAAGATGAAGGATCTGAAATATTTGTGGCAAAAGTAGGTACTTTGAAGTTTTGGATAAATAGCTGAACTATGTGGAATACTTATCTCTTTCCCTGTTTTTTCATGTTTATCCCAGGTGGAGTTTGTGTATTTAATTAAAATGAAGAAGAATATTTACAGGTGTTCTTCTACTATGTTAATTTAAATTCAAGGATAAAGTAGAATTATTCATACAAACTCTCAGTAGAATGCTTCTGGCGGAAGACTTTATATCTATGTAATAAGTAACTCTTTGGACTAAGAATTGTGTTTGCTATGTTCACAGCTGTCTTTCAACAACCAGTGTCTGAAAACCAGTTAAACGAAACTGGCCTTTTGGTTATGAAGTTTGTTAATGAATCACTTACAGAGGGCTGTTTGCTGAAAGGCCTTAATGTTTGTTAAAATGCCAGGGATCTCTTCTATGTGTATACACAAAAACACAGAGATGCTTAATAGTATTCCCAGTCTGTAAGTCATGCTAATTGTCACAAGTTGATAATGGAGAAGGGAAACTCCAGAGGGTTGATTTCTAGAACTCACAACTGGATTTTAATAACAATAAAATGATTATAAAAATAGAGGAATATGTCTCCTCATCTTCTGTTACTCAAAGAGTACTTTGCTTAGGTATGCATGAATAATCTGAAGCTGACTCCATCAGGCTGGCTGATGAAGCAACATTATCTCACATGCTTTTGGTTTTGTTCTTATGCTAGCACTGACAAACAGATGCAACTTTACATCAATTATTCTTCTCATTTTTAATGTAGTTTTCGTATCTGGCAGGCTTTGATACAGTAACTTTTGATTTAACTTGATATCACAGTCTGAAAATGAATCCTCCTTGTCCTTAAAAAACATAACAAAAAACCACCTTGTCAGGATTGTTGGCTTTTATGATTACAGGGAGGATTGGAATGCAGCAGAGACACTTTATTTTCACTACAGGAGCTGATAAATGTGCAATTTGCATCTCTTCCAGGTGGCATCATATGTATGCAGTTAGATCACACAGCTGTTGACTTAATTGGAAAATGGGTGTGGCTAGCAGGTGCTTTGGAAATCTGGGATGAAGAGCTATTCTCAATTCATCTCGTATTGTATTGTCTTCAGCAGGTTGGGGAATATGGATAATTTCATCAACGACATCTGATTCCGTATCAGTCTGTCTTTTCCCTCCACCCCTGGCCTGATATTGAGTATTGTCATGTGGAAGATAATAGTGAATATCTGCTTCCATAAAGCCCAAGTGATCACAGTTGTAATATAATTTTCTCTGAGAATACCCTGGATGTAACATTAGAAAATTTCTGTGAAGCTGCTACAATTTTCTTATTTTTTGTTTCTTGTACATAGGAATTTTGCAAAGTTCTGACCATTTGGTAGACTAGTTGTTTATCCTTTTTCTATTTCTCTGTAGAGCCTAAGTCCTTGTAACAAGTTATACGGAATAACTTTGATATATTCTATTGCAACACCCAGAAGAGCCTGCCTTTTGAGTAAATGTCAAAATGGTAATAGCCTTTCATCTTGTATGCTCAGGGACAAAAATGGGGAGTTTTTAGGAGACTAAATAATTTTAACCGGCTCTCAAAGCCTTTCTTATCTATTGTTATGTAGGAAGGGATGTTGTTGAAGTCTTCCCACAGGAAAGGATACATGCTGTGACTGGGGTGAACAGGGTCCATTGCTTATGAAAGCAGAATTGTATATTGAAGAATTTTGTAAAAAGAGAAATCCTTATTTAAATAGTGTCCAGGTCCACTTGTGAATTGTTAAGAAAAGGTCATTATAAATTGTTGTCTTTATTCATAACAAATGGACATCCGGCTGCAGAAATTAAAATTGCTTAGAAACAGGTCAAGCAGCAGTAAAGATATCACTAATTCTACTATCTTACATTATGTTCCCTAAGTTAATCAAGCTCCACCTATTTAGAGGTTTCAGATGCATTAATTCTGTGAGAGAAGGGGTGTGTGTGTGTGTGTGTGTGTGTGTGTGTGTAGAAGTTAAGAAAGAGAAAAAAGAAAAGGGAAAATCTGTGTTCATATTCAAGTTTTGATGTAGTCTCTGACTGCTGTTGAAATTTAACTGCCTTTTACAAATACTATTAGCTGGTTTGCTAAACCAAGCCTTGTTTTAGTGAGACCACATAAACATGTAGCCTATGGAGGGGAGCTCACAACTGCTAGTCTTTTCAATGGGAGCAGCTGGCACTGTGGTCTAAACCACTGAGCCTCTTGGACTTGCTAATCAGAAGGTCGGCAGCTTGAATCCGCATGATGGGGTGAGCTCCCGTTGCTCTGTCCCAGCTTCTGCCAACCTAGCAGTTCGAAAGCACATCAAAGTGCAAGTAGATAAATAGGTACAACTGTGGCGGGAAGGTAGATGGCATTTCCGTGCCCTCTGGCTTACATCACGGTGTTCCGTTGCACCAGAAGTGGTTTAGTCATGCTGGCCACATGACCCAGAAAGCTGTCTGTGGACAAACGTTGGCTCCCTTGGCCTGAAGTGAGAGGAGCGCCGCACCCCATAGTCACCTTTGACTGAATTTAACCGTCCAGACGTCCTTTACCTTTTTTACCTTTAGTCTTTTTTAAAGCAACATTGTGCTAAGCTAAGCTAAACCAAGGTTTGGCTTAGAATGCCACCGAAACTCCTTGTGGTTAAACTCTTTCTTCACTAACTATTAGCTATAGCCAATGCTATTTTTCTTTTTTTTAAAAAAAAAATATGTTTAGGTATACTCTCATTTTGACTCAAGAAATCACCATTTTATAGTTTGAATCGGTTAAAATAAATACAGTAAATGGACAAAAGTACAAAGATTCACAAAATGTTTCGGGGTATGTGTCCCCTTGTGTCCCCTTAGAAAAAAGCACTGGTTATAGCCAATAACAGTTGGGTAGACCAGGATTGGATAGCAATGTTTTTGAGTTACAGCTACAGTCAGTTGTTTGGGTCACGCTAATTACCTTGCTTCAGTGGACCTATCCTGCATTCTTCTTTCTGTTTAGTCTTTATTCCTTGTCAGATCTCACCCACCTTCCCTTTCAAGATCAGTACTTGCCACTTCACCATTTTTCAAGTGAAGAATTGCATTTAAACCATCTCTCCATAGCTGCCTTTAAGTATCATGTATGTTAAGAAAATAAACTTCATCAAAATATTCTCAGTTACTAGATTTCAGAGGAATCCTGTTAGCACTGAATTCTAGGGAGTTTTTTTTAAGTAGGGGGAACAAAACACCTGGAGGAAAGTTGCTTGGAATGATGAACAGGGGTATTATTTATATAATTCCTTCTTTAAAAAATCATTAAAAGGCTTAGAAAGATTGCTATTGTATTACAAAGTGCTGCATTTGGCCTCTCTTCCATTGTATTGCTTCACAGAGGGCACCTCCCTCCCTTCCTCTTAGGAACAAAATCTTTATTCTCTTTCCCATGAGTTACCTGAAAGAGTCAGAACTGCGCTCTAAGCAAAAGCAGACAGAGCTCCATTCTGATATGACCCAGGAGCAGTTCTGACTGTCACGAACAATTCCTTCCTAGGGGATTTGGTTGCAGTGCATCCCTTCAGAATGCATCATTGCCCTTATTGTGTCCCAAACTAAATAGATACTGGTACTAAACTGGCAAGTGTGTGTGTGGGGGGGGGGAGGCTAGCGGTCACATTGATTTTGTGAAACTTTTCCCATCTATAAAATAGAACTTTAGATATTGACTTCACATACTGCTCCCCCCTAAATTTCAGACACAATTTTTATACAGTTGGAGGAAGCAGACAATGCTACCATAACTTAGGTATTTAATGGTTCATAAGAATAATACTGTTAAACATCATTGTAGATCACTCTGAATAAGAATTCTTGTTGAAGAGAATTAATGATGTTGTATCCTGGCAACCTGACCGGGGTGGGGGTTGAGGAGGGAGAGAAACCACTTAACCACAGCTTGAATAATGTTTAAAGGCTAATAATTTTAACAAAGACTCTTCTGCTCTCTTATTTTTGAAAGCCAACCATGAAACTGTCTAGAAAAAATGAAAGTAGAAAGCTATCCATTTTCTATTAATTTCTCTGTATACTACAAATGCTTCAGAATACTTCAACATTTTAATTAAGTGTGGGTAAAATGTTATGACTGAAACAGAAGGTAATAAGCCCACTTGTTAAATCCTCTGCTTCATAAGAACAAGTTTCACGTATTATAAACATGAAGAAATTTAAGTGGTGCTGTACTGACCTCTTGTTCTATATTCCGGCTGCTTTTCTTCAGTTGCATTGTGATTTCATCATTCAGTGTTGAGTGCTGTGTGCCACGTACACTACATGCTGACTTTTCATATCTCTTGAACTTTCCACAACAGAGGGTTCATAAGCACTAAAGTGTTAGTCTATTTTCCAGGATAATCACTCCCTTTAACATCATTCTTTCCGCATGGAGTCATAAACACAAAGGGAAATAGTCAAATATTCATTCGAACCTGGGGGTTCGAACCAGGCAACAATTAATAACATGTAGTAAAGTCTCTTAAAACTGAAACACCTACTTAAGAATGCTTCCTTATTTACTAGGCATGAATGCTTAAGCAATTGTAAAACCTACATTGCTTTATGCTTCCCCCATCCCTTTCAGGAGGAATTTCAAAATACTAGGAAGCAAGCATGACAGTGCTGCATCATAATTTTATGAGTGGTGATGATCAGAGGTTTAGTGGTTCATAAGAAGGCCCCTTTTTGTTATTTCATTATATCTATTTTTAAAATTAATATATCACCCTTGGGTATGTGGGATGTTAGGGAGGAATAGCACCTCTGGTGGGGGACATGTTGTACCCCCTCTGGGGTAGTTTATCCACCTTTGGTCCCCACCCTGCACTCAGCTCTCACCCGTGGCCCCTAGAAGCAGTCAACATGCAACAGTGGCCACATCCCTGAAAACGGTTTTGACTGGCCGGCTAAACCAGGTGTCTCAAACCTTTGGTGAGTTAAGGACTTCCCCAACTTGCAAAAAAGAGCTCTGGCGGATTGAGTAGACGAGGCCAATAGTTGGTCCAGCAGTCCAGAAGGTGAAATGAGGGGCAGATGGGGCTTGCCAACCTCAAGATGGAACCTTGAGATGGAAGATAACCCATCTCGTAGAAGGAAAGCTCCAATCCAAAACCTCTGCTGCTTTATGGCTGTACTCATTCATTAGAAAGACTTTGGGAGTAAGCCCTGAGGAAAAATCTTCTACTAGTCTTTGCAGCCACAGCAGGCGCACTCCATTGTCTTTTGAGATAGACAGATGCCAGCAAAAACAAATACTAGGAATCTCATGGTGATTTACAGCATAAATATGCAAAATAATAATTTTTTAAAATAATAAAAACATGAACTAAACCAAAGCAATCCAGTAACCCTCCCTCCAACAAACAAATTTTAAAGGACATAGAATGTTAATCAGCCAAAAGCTTAGTTGAAGAGGAATGTTTTAGCCTTGCACCTAAAGGTGTATAATGAAGGTGCCTCCCTGGAGAGAGCATTCCACAGATAGGGAGCAACTGTAGAAAAGGCCTGTTCTTACGTTGCCACATTCCGGATGCTTCATTCATTAGCTCTTGTTCTGCCCCTCATAGTAAACTGTACTGCTCTAGGGTAGGATTAGCAGCATTTTCTAGTGTGCCTTCCCAAAGTAAGTTGTCATGTCTTCAAAATGTAAAAGTTCATGATCCTACCCAATTAATAATTAATGACACATTCAACATGAAAAAGAAGCTTCAGGGGAGGCCAAAATGTTTTCTGAAATGCTCCTCTCCAGCTTCAATTTCATACTCGTTCATTGCTGTATTCAGTGAAACTTTCTTCCTATACAGTGGTACCTCGGGTTACAAACACTTCAGGTTACAGACTCCGCTAGCCTGAAAGTAGTACTTTGGGTTAAGAACTTTCCTCTAGGCTGAGAACAGGAATCTGGTGCTGGTTGCGTGGCGGCAGCAGGAGATCCATTAGCTAAAGTGGTACCTCAGGTTAAAAACGGTTTCAGGTTAAGAACGGACCCCCGGAACAAATTAAGTTTGTAACCAGAGGTACCACTGTATACATACAAACTGCATCTTCCTATACAGGGATACCTTGGGTTACATACGCTTCAGGTTACATACGCTTCAGGTTACAGACTCTGCTAACCGAGAAATAGTACCTCGGGTAAAGAACTTTGCTTCAGGATGAGAACAAAAATCGTGCGGCGGTGGCAGCAGCAGCAGGTGGCCCCATTAGTTAAAGTGGTGCTTCAGGTTAAGAACAGTTTAAGAACAGTTTCAAGTTAAGAACGGACCTCCGGAACGAATTAAATACTTAACCTGAGGTATACATAAAAAATTAAGGTGGTTGCCATGCTGTGCAGTTCACAGGGGGTGGCCTTGTGAACGCCAGCCTGAGGACCAATAGACAGGAGACTGATGAAGCAGCTGTGATGGTTGTTGGCCAAGAGACGCTGTTTAACAGAATGGGGAAAGCCATTCTGTGACTTGTGAAGCACCCAGCATTAAAAGCAGTTGCCACAAAATTTAACAGAGGGAGGAGAGGTTATTCACAGAGCAGTTTGACAAGCTGCTCTGTGAAGAGCCTCTTCACTTTAAAAGGGGATGAGGCAAGCTGTGAGGGAAGGGAGAAGAGCTTGGGGTAAGCTGTGGGGAAGGCTGGTGGTGGGAAATAGGTGAGGTGGTAGGGAAATGGTCAGATGTGTGGGGAAGGCGTTAGCAGATAGATGAGAAGGGTGGTTAGGGAAAGCAGGGGAGGCAGTCTCTAGTAGTAGCATATTTATGCTTGAAAGCTAGCACTTTCTGATAACAGTCATGTCATTACAGAGTCTATGAGGTTTTACTGTATAGTGATGTCACTAAGGGAAATGAAGCAATTTCAAAGGGAAGGCATGACTTTCTGAATATGACATTTTCCTCACTTGAATTAGTAGGGCCTTATCACTGGGTCTTTTAAGGTAGGGCCTTTTCATTGTCTCCCATTCAACATCATGGCAAGTGAAGCTGTATCTTTTGGAGGCAAGAATGAATAGTTCATTGAGGTCAGTGTGTGGTACCTGTTGTGCTCTTATGTTGACCTCTCTTTATATTGAGTGTACTTTATATGAATTTTAATTGGTTTTAGAAATATGTATTGGTTTGTTTTAAAATGTAGTATACCAACCTAGGGGGATGCGGGTGGCACAGTGGGTTAAACCATCTTGGTTCTCCCCTATATGAAACATGCATAGTAAGATGCCCTAAAACGTTCACAGTACAGATGTTATCTTGATTCCTAAAAACATATGCTATTAAACAGGTAATGCAAGCCCTTCCAGCCAATTAGATTTGAAAAGTTCCTTTTGACTGGAATAGTGATTTAAGACTTTTGTTTATGGGAACAGATAGGCACTGTTTGTTTGCAGCTGTTTTGTAACCCTGCAAAAGACGCGATTAGTGGCAGTGTTAGATCAATAAGTATTTAACGGTTCACAGTGTGACAAACTTACCTCATGATAACCTGAACTGTCATCCAGAGAATATCAAACTGTATCTTCTTCTGCTGAATGAGAACCAATTTAGGGTGTGTGGGGGTGGGGTGTGTGTGTCATTTCTCTCTGTCTAACCTTACTTGATTATAGAGGTATTCTTCCGTGTTGGCAAAGCAGTTGCTAAAAGTACTTCATATCAGTTTGCTGAATTCATCTCACTATTGCTACTTACGTTTTCATCTATCACAGCTGAATATTTAGTTTCATAAATGTATCCTGTAAAACAGAGGTGGAAAAACTCTAGTCCATGGGGCTAATTAGGCTCACCAGGTATCCTCATTTGGCTCTCAAGGCTGTTTAAGCCAAGGCCACCCAGATGTATTATCAACTGACATCATATGACATCAGCTAAGCCATGCCCACTTGTTTATTAGCTGTCATCAAACAGTGGTGAATTCAAGCCATTGCTGTAAAGAAAAGTTCCTTTGCAGCTGCGGCTTAACATTATTATTTGAATTTTGTACCTTATCTCATCATGCTGCTGAGTATTTGATGCGATAAGGTGCCCATTTCAAAAATTCAAACATCACCTAAGCTGAAGTTGTAGCTGCACACTCCCAGCTGAACCTTTGTAGCCACAGCTTTACATTGCCTTGACTTTGTTTATTAAATTTATACACCACAGTTCCTCCCAAATTTGTTAGGGGATTGACTGTTGATGTGATTTGAGGAGGGTTGGCTGTATATGGCTGTAGTCTTCCAGCCAAAAGTTGTTCTCCATCTCTGCTGTAAAATTATACCACTGTATAATTTTTTTGCTGTACTTTTCCTTATGAGAGTAGAGTAGTCAACCTGGGAGATCAAAAATGTTGATTTGTTCATTTCTCCCACTGGGAAAGGAAATTGTTGATGGCCGCAGGTAGACTCTGCCATGAGAGAAATGCTCCCTACCTCATAACATTATTTTTAAAAAACTAATCCATCCTTCATCAGAACATATGGGGGGCACAACATAAATAGAAATTTAAAATACAGAATCAAATAAAACATAACAGATAAGCAATACAATAATAAAGACCAACACAGTGAGACGTCTCTGGATGCATCTTTGATGGGGGGGCCGGAGGTTGTTGTTTGGAGTTGATGGCATAGTTCTAGACTAGTATCAACTAGCTTGAATGATCAAACTAGTATTTTTATAGTACTGTTATATTTGAAGATGAAGATTCAGTAAAGTTGTGTTACTCAGTGCAGACAATACTTCTTCCAAAACACATGCCAATCCATAGGTTAGCAGTACATCACAGAATCTATATCTGGAGGTGACAGCATGTGTGGAAGGACATTGCTCTGCACTCATTTATAATATCCTGGATGATGTGTCTTTTATACTTTTTCATCATAAATTGTGTCAATTCAGTTTCCCTGTTCCTGTAACTAAATTTGTTTGGAAGCTGTTATTGGCATGGGATATTGTAAATCTGAGTTTTGATTCTGAGATCTTAGTAATTATAAATGTAAGCTACTATTCTACAAATATCTGACAACTGAGTATACATTTTGAACGACTGGATATTCCTGTACCTCAAAAATTGCTATATAAAACAGGCATTTTTGGTTAACGGTTCAATAACCCCTGCCTTTTGCTATATGTGGTCACTGTTGGTGACAATGTTTTGCTTTGTCTTAACGTTAGAAGAATTAAATCATGCAAAGGTAATGTTTAATGGTGTTTAGTAATTGAGTTAATGATCAAGTGTGAGACACATTAGGTATTGTGCAGCTGTTAATTTTCAAAACCCATGTGTTTCCAGATTTTGGGATGAGCTAATAGTGAAGTTTTGCTTAATTAAGTCTCTGAACCATTACATTCTTGTGGGTTTTCCTTATCACCAGAACAATTGGATGCATTTAATTTCCTTCAAATTTTTGGCTTACCTTGGTTAATGTCATTGTTTCTTGTGCGGGCACCAAGCAGGTGTCATAATAAAATTATCATTTCAGGGGAATACATTAGTTTACAGGTGTAGGCAATGCAACAATAGATCCATCTCTCAGCTGCACATGCAGTACATAGCATTAAGAGTACAATGGAAAACAAACTCTTACAGCATGTTGCATCAGCTTTTCTTCTCCTGCTTTGATAAACAAATACGTTATTGCTCACAAAATAGATCACGGTATTAAATGAAAACAAAATATTGGTTGCTTACCAACAGGTTTAATTTAGATCCTGTATTTGATTTGTTTTTTTAAGCATTTAACTCTGACTTTACCGACACCTGAATCGTTTTCATTTCTCTTGACCATGTTCCAATTAATGTGTGGCCTCATTGAAAAAATAACATAGGGATTGGCATTGCCTGGTTGCAACCAGTAGGAGGCTCTGATGTGCTGAAGAAATTGTGATAACACTTTCGTTCTCTCAAATCACTGATGTAGATGGGCAAGGGCAATAGAGCTAGCTACACATCAGCTTTAGACAATGCCTGTTGGATTTGCTCTGAAGCAGTTCATTAATCAATTTTAGCAATGACACTTTTTTTTATTCCACAACAAAGTTGAAATGTCACTGTTCATGTTTCATGCAGGTTTTCACCATACACATGATGGGTTGATCTCTGTTTATTAATGGAAATTCTTAAGTTTAACATAAAAAGCACAGCCATGGAAATATTGTGAAAGTTTAAACAGTTTGGGTGTAGAAGCTTTGCTTCTGTTAGGTCTGCACATACTGATAAATGTCCCCTTTGTTTAGCAGTTAAAAAGCCTGTCGAGAATACAGAAGAAAAGAAGGTGTCTCTGCCTAAGAAAAGAGTTAAAGAGCTACGGATATTGGATGGGAAGACTGCACAGAATTTGTGTATGTAATAGGTTTTTCATCTTGCACAGTCCTTGTCTGAGCCTAAACCTTAAGGGTTTTAAAAAACTTTGTGAGACCTTTCTGTTGTCATTCATTTGATAGTTAGAAAGAAATGTCTTAATGTAGAAACTGTTGCCTGACAAGCATTGCTGTCTTCATTAGCTGTGGCTTCTTGGACTGCATGAAATTTGAGGTATTAGCTAATGTTATCTGGGAGACTGTGACTCTGGACATCAGCAGTAGATGAAATTATGTTCAAGAGTACTCTGATTCAATAAGGTAATGATGGAGTGACCTGTTTCCTAGTTAGGTCAAACTTGAATGCCTAGGAGAAAGAACACTCCTGTATACTTATGCCTCTCCACACTTACCAGAGCCAAGAATGTTCCTGTGCTGTTGACCATAAACAGTGTCTGAGGACACTGATGTAACAACAAAGGTATTATTTAAGAGGCGTGGAAGTCATTTGCAATCCTAGAGTTGTCATAGAGCTGGTTCCTCTTTCATCAGGACCCGTATTTAGATTATTTAATCAGAGTGATGCATCTTTGTACTATAACACGGGTAGCACTGTGGTCTAAACCACTGAGCCTCTTGGGCTTGCTGATTGGAAGGTCAGCAGTTCAGATCAATGTGACAGGGTGAGCCCCCGTTGCTCCGCTCCTAGCTTCTGCTAACCTAGCAGTTCGAAAGCATACCAATGCAAGTAGATAAATAGGTGACAGGAAGGTAAATGGCGTTTCTGTGTACTCTGGCACTCATCACAGTCCCCCGTGTATCAGTAGCAGTTTATTCATGCTGGCCAAATGACCCGGAAAGCTGTCTGTGGACAAATGCGCGGCCTGAAAAGTGAGATGTGCATCGCACCCCATAGTCATCTTTGACTGGACTTAACCGTCCGTCTTTTACCTGTTACTATAAGGTCATGTTTTCCTCCACCAGGCCTCACCCCCACTCCAAGACTTAATCTGGCCTGACATGAGCATTTAGAGTTTACTTAAATGCAGAAGTCTCACTTGTGTGTAGATGAGTTTATTCCCATGTTGGTGTGCACAGTGGATTAATACTTAGTGTCTCACCATAAACCCTACTGCCCCTTCCTCAAACAAAAGCCTATGCTGTAATCCTATGCCCACTTTATGTGGGAAACATGCCTAAATACCAATCATACTTAAGGTAATTTTTTTTATTGGAATGATTTTTGTTGTTGTTTAATTGATGCTTTTCCAACGACAATTTTAACGTAACAATACAAAGTAAAAGCCATTTCCATTTGACAGTAGACTCTGAAATAGTGGTGTTTCATTTCAGCAATTTTCCTGGGATCTTTCCGTATGCCTTATGAAGAAATAAAATATATTATTCTAGAAGTGGATGAATTAAAACTGAGTGAAGCACTGATTCAGGTAAGTTAACATAGCATCTCTTAGAATCAATCACAGTTTAAATCAGCAGAATGATAACCTATTCAATTATCCATATCTTGGTAACATGTTCTTATTTTTATTATGTACTTTGTGGTATTATTCTGTATTTTTATGCTGTGAACCACTCTCAGATCTTTGGATAAAGGGTGGCATACAAATATAATAAATAAAATAATAATAAAATAATAATAATAAAAATATTCACCATAGTGTGGTATGGGGTTAATGACATCACATACACCAGGGGTTGCCAATGTAGTGCCTTTCAGAAGCTGTAGAACGTCTATTCCCATCATTCCCGGCCATTAGTGATGTTGGCCAAGACTCGTGAGAGTTAGAATCCAATTAGTATTTCTGCCATTGTATCTATATGAATAATAAATATCTGGGGGACACCACATTGGCTACCCCTGACATACCTGCTATAGGGAAATTGATTCAGAACGGAGCTGCTTGTAAACTTTAAATGTCTTAAATTAACACTATGATTGACCTAGATGTGTGCTCCACTTGAACCACTGTGTTGCCACCTGTAAATTTTGAAATATTAATTCACAGTGTTCATTTGAACTACATCAGAGGTGGGTAATCTATAACCCTCCAGATGTTGTTGGATTCCAACTCCCATTTGGCCCAGCCAGCATGGGCAATAATTTGGCATGGTGGGAGTCGGAGTCCAGTAATATCTGAAGGCCCCCAGGTTCTCCACTCCAAATGCTTTCTTCACTCTTTCTGGAAAGCCTAGGACTGTTTTAAATGGGTTGTGTCCAACTAAGTTCTGCTCAAGTTCTATACAAATCACCCAACGATCGTTTTAGGAACAAATTTACAGATTAGATTGCTAATTTTATTTTAGTGGGCACTCATGTTTCAAGTTAAAAATATCTCTTCTTTGTTTGAGACCTCATCATATGGGGCAATTGGGGCAGTTAATTACCCTTTTAAAATTTGTAAACCTTCCGTTAATCTTACATTTCGTTCTATACCTGCTCCCAGTTTCTGACGCTTATGATGAGAGTAAAATGCAGAAGCCTCCCCTTGCATGCAGCCAGTAGATGTGCCTGCTCATTTAAAGATAATTTCAGGATGATTATGCAAGCACAAGCCTCAAAATGATTGGCTCCTGTGGCCTACAAATGTCCCAAGGCGAAGGATACAAGCATGAAACTCCCCCCCCCAGCAATTTGGTGGAGGAAGTAGAGGGGTTAGAAAACATGATGGGGGCTCTCCCCCTCTTCTCCTTGATGCTTTTTTTCAGAGGAGAGTGCAGGAAAGAGAATCTTTCATATTTAAATACTGGATTGCCAGACGACTTTCCTTGTGTTTTAGAAATAAATTTATGGAGGTTCAGAAATCTTAGTGGGAGGCAACATGCTACACAATAAGAACTATTTCCAAATTGTCATCATGTTGGGATTCCTAGTCTCCTTAAACTAAATGAATGTTCCACAGGCCTTCACATATAAAGTTCCAGACAATAAAGTGAAAGGCAGCTGACTGCAAAACCCACTAACAATACATTGCTATTGCTAAAAATTAGAACAAAAAAATAACCAATTTGGCTTAACTATTCAGCAGAAGTTGCTTATTTATTTGAGGAAGCTTGAAATACAAGCTTTGTAACTAAATCAGTTATATAAGATTAGGTCTGTTTTCATTTAACACAAATCCAGAATTATTGGCTTACCATTTATTTATTTATTTATTTATTTTGCAAAAGGGTAGCATGTGGTCTGATAGCTTTCATCTTACTCCTTCCCTGGCATGAGCAGGATAAAGAATGAAGCCTTGGTTTCATATTATATTTGAACCAGGGATGAATAAGTGAGCAGCAAACCATTATTTAAGGTTGGTTAGCGATTGCATGCTAGACATGTCAAAAAGGGCAGGGCCAAAACCACCCTAACACATCCATCTATCCATTCATATAAACATACAACCCAACATGCAAAACATTACACAGAGAGAGAGAGAGTGACTTAATGAGATGTTTTGAAACAAGAAAGAAAGCTTCTTGCTTGAGACAAGAAATCTATGCATTCATATAAACATACAACCCAACATGCAGTACATTACACACACAGAGAGAGAGTGCAGATCACACACACACAATATGATTAGGCATAAGGCAGCCTCCTGTGCTGTCTGTACCAGTAGATTTAACTAAGAGTCATAGGTATAATAATTGGGAGTATATTGATAACAACTTGTGTATGTCATATATCCTTAAATTTGTTGAGTTTCCAATCTGGGTACATTATGATGGGTTTTATAATGAAAAATCCATGTGTGACCAAGGCTTAAGTGACTTAATGAGATGTTTTGAGACAAGAAAGAAAGGTTACATTTTTGTATGCAAGAAAAGGCACCATGGTTCAATATCTTCACTTAACTAACCTTTAAGTGTGCAATTAACATTTAAAGAAAATAAAAGTTTGTGGAATACTGTTGAATAATTGCAGAAATGTGGAAAGTAGTTAAATGTCTCAGTTCTGTTTAACAGACAGTTTTTTAACATCAC
Organism: Podarcis bocagei; assembly: GCF_964188305.1. NCBI lineage: Eukaryota > Metazoa > Chordata > Lepidosauria > Squamata > Lacertidae > Podarcis > Podarcis bocagei. The sequence continues at coordinate 37,606,645 of NC_138140.1, read as the reverse complement.
AGTGCTGACATGCCATAAAATTAGAGCTATGAGGCATGAACAATTGAATACAAAGTATTTTAATGCTGTCACAAACACTTTCTTTTGACTATCCTGTCTAAAACTGGATCAGTAAGGTGCCACTCGAAATGTGATTCTATGCAAAATATTGTACTGTTCTGTTATGCTGTGAATGTGTTAACGGGTGCATGTATGGTATGTATTGAAATTAGAACTGGGGACAACTGTCATACCTTCATCGTAATGAAGGTTGCTTGTTAATCCAAGGTTGGTATTTTTTGTTTGCCTTCATAGTTTTATAAACTAGCCTGCAGTCTAATGACATTTCCATCTAGCATTTACATATGGAAACAGGGAAACTTCCTTGGAATATTTTGCAACATAAGGTGTAAACAAAACTCACTCAATTCTGATCAATGTCAGAATCAGATGTTTTTAAGAACAGTTTAACTTTATACATACAGATCCAATAGCTGTTCACAGTGAAATGGAAATAGAAAAAATGAATCTGGGTAGCATTTGGTGAAATGTTAGGTTATGGTGGTTGACTCTGATAAAGTGATTTTGCTACCTCTTGCAACTTTGTGGTGAAGGAGTCCCTTCCTCCAATAAATGGTAGTAAGAAAATACACCATGCTTTAGCAGGTGATGGCGAACTACATTTTCACCACTATTTAGAAGAATGCTTTGCCACAACAGGATTGCAGTGGAAAGATAAATCAGTGAATGCCACATTAAAATGATCATAAAAATACTCAAAAAAGTATTTTGAATTTCTCCACAAACTTTGATAGCCTCTACAAACAGCACATGTGTATTTGAACATGTCTGTGTGGCAAATCCATGTGTGACCAAGGACAGAGAAACAACAAATGTTTGTAAATATAGTGTGGGCACAGAGCCAGACATGCTCTTCAGGGCATGTTCATTGTGTTTGTGCAGTTGGAAAGTTACAATTAATACTGAAAAACGAATATTAATCTGGTTTTAACTAAACGTAAATGCATACCTCCCCTACCATATTCCACCAGTCCTTGTCATGCAAAGCGTAAAAGTGTTCCTGTGGTTTTTTGCTTTTAGTTTATAGTCCTGAGAGAAAGGCCTGCGATTCATTTGCATTTATTAGGAATGTGCATTGGCTTTGTGTGTACCCCAATAACAAGACAAAATGGAATGATTTATGGCTGACTCTTATATCCTTGAGTTGAATTGCACTACTAACAAGGCATGTTGAGGTGGATCAGGGAATTCCTCTACATCTTTTCTTTTCTGAGAAATGAAACCAACATATTGGGGAAACACACAGAGCTCCAAAGGGGAGAGGTGCTGAGAAAAAGGGAGAAGGTGGAGATATTTCCTTTTGGTGGATAGATCACACCATTAACAACACTCAATTTTTCAATTCAGTTGTCGTTAGTGTTTGCTTTGAGAACGGGGTGTGAACAGTGGAGTCACACCATTGGGGTTGCCTGTTACTTTCCCAATCATTTTTTCTCCTGAAAAACAATTTTAAGATTTTATTCATTGAGAGTGCTTCCAGGAACATGGAGGGTACCTTAATTATACAGTTTTCAGACACGCTGAAGACTTACCTCTTTACCCTGGCTTTTGACACTTGAAGTCTATGTTTTTAGGACCCACCTTATTTTTATTTTTTGATTATAGATTTTTAAAATTGTTTTTAATGCTGTAATCTTACAGTGAAGGTTAGGTGATAACATAATTATCAGCAACAACAAGAATTATGTGGGGCGATCCCTGTATGGGACAGCTGCATATTTCTGCATTGCAGGGGGGTGGACTAGATGATCCTCAGGGTCCCTTACAGTTCTACAATTCTGTGATTCTATGATTGTTACATAAAGTAAATTTGCCCAAAACAATAGTCCCTGGACCTAGGTTAAGGTTTTATACAGAATCATAGAATTATATGGTTTGGAGTGACTCTGAGGATCATCTATGTATCTTTATTACAGAACTTTCCACACGGTATGTCGGCTGCAGTGTGTAGGTGTGTTGTGCAAATGCTTCCCGTAAGCCTCCCAGGGCTGGAAAGGGGTTAGTTTAACCTCTGGTTTGCTAGTAAAACTGAATTACTGTGTTGCAAAATGATGCATGTTTAAAAGGTGTGTCACCAACATGAAACGTTTGGAAAGCTCTGCTTTATTAAGTTGAAGCTAGTGATGTTAAATTATTGAGAACAATCTTTTGGAGAATAGTCTCAATTAATGATAATATTAGAGAATTTTCATTTAAAATAGGAGAACATTCATTTTATTGCATTGAAAATGATATAATTAGTTAATATACATGTTTAGTCATGGGCAAACTTGTTCAGATGGCAACCAAAAAATGGAACGATTCTTTTAATCAATGGGGCAATGCAGTGAATTCACATTCTTTGATTTTTTGCACCAAACTTGAAAATTCAACGTGAATGGCTCACGTTAATCACTTAGCCTGCCACTAACCATATATTTACCATCAACTTTGAATTCTAATTGTGTATGAAATGTAGCTTTTAAAGTAGAAGGAATATTAAAAAAAAACACTGATTGATAGTGTGGATGGGATCATTAAAGTTACTTTCTGTAAAAAAATAAATAAATCACACTGTATGGCCAAGGGTATAGAATTGCAAAGAATAAGGTCACACCAAAATAGAAAAAAGGCTATTACATTTACGAATTGAATGAATAGCATTTTTAAAACTAAAAAATAAAATAAAATGCTTTCTGTAGCTCACATTTCAGAACTGCCAATGGGGAATGACACAATGCCCAGTAATGTAACTGGATCAAAAAAATCATTATTCATTACTTACACTGGCAATATCACAGTTTGACTGATTGTTTACTAGATTTTTTAAATGTGGGTTGTAAAACTGGTTCTTACATTAGAATTTACAGTTTGTGGAGAATTTTCTAGCAGAAAATATGCTCAAGAATATTCTCATCTCACATCGCTAGTTGAAGCATAATAAATCTATATCTATATCATCTATACCTATGATTAATAAATATAAAAATAATTCTTATTTCTGTTTGTGTCACTAGAATTTGGTAAAGAACCTCCCTGAACCGAAAGAGCTTAGTGCCTTAGCCGAGTTAAAGAATGAGTATGATGATCTCTGTGAGCCAGAACAATTTGGAGTTGTGGTAAGTTCTGTTTCATAAATTCAACCTGTAATTAATGTCCACTGTGCATTTTGGCAAGTTTACCAAAGATTTCTGAGAACATCTCTTTAAAAATAGTAGCTGCTTTTTTATTAGTGGATAGCTATGCGCTTTCTTAATAATACAGCCGTACCATAAAATGGTCATTAGGCTGGTTGCCACCCTTCCTGCTACTGATGATGAGAGCATGCAGAAAATAATTTCTGCCAATCATCTTACCACATGGACAGAGTAAACTTATACTCTACCCAAAATGGCTCAAAATAATAAAATCATCCCCAAAATCATCCCCTTTAAAAACATTTGTTAAAGTCTATCCAAATAACACACATATATGTGCAATAATATGCTAGCCAACAGCAGCGATGCATGTGCTCTTTCTAGTCGCATCAGCTTTCAAAATTGTTTTCTGAAGCAGTATTGTGCTCACAAATATCTAAAACAATAGAGTATCTTATTGCTATCTGGTTTATTTGAAAGGTGCCTTGCAGTGGCAAATGGCCTACGCCTTTTTACCTACTGGCCACAATGTAAATCTAAAATAATGTTACATTTTGACTAAGTGGCTTCTATGCAAGTCATGCATTGATAAAAGTAGATATTTGCTCCTTGTGTAATCGCTTCTGAAGTTCTACATTCAAGGTCTTGTAGCACAGTAGTATGCCCACATGGCATTTGTTTATGAGATTTATAAACTTTCGCTTAAAAACCCCAGGACAGTATGCATAAATAATTAAAACAGAATTAATTGTGACATAGTATAATACCACATATCAGACACAAAAAGTAATCTTTAAAGCTATCAACACCTAATACCTATGATCACAGAAGCAGGCAATAAAGACTCAGAAACTAACTGGCATAATGTTATCCCTTCCAAAGACCTGAACAAATAAATGCATCTTCCTCTGCTAATGAAATGTGGTGCTAGACTCAGCTTGGAAGACAGTTTGTTCCAGAGATAAATCACTGCTTCAGAGAAAGTACTCTCACATTTTGCATCCTCATAACTTTCATCAGGTGAAGGAATCTCAAGTAGAACTTCCCCTGTCAATCTTAGTACAAAGGGTTTTGTGTCTAGTCATTGAAAAGAACCAATGTGTAGAGTGGCTAAAATGCTGAGAAGGCCAAATTTAATTCCAGCTCATCCCTGATGATCAGAGGGTGGCATTGGGCAGTCACTTTCTCAAAGCCAAACCACCCTGACATGTTTGTTTTCAGGATAAAATATTCTAACCCTGTGAGTGCTGCTTTAGGTTCCTTGGAGAAAGGGCAATAGTGACATGTGAGAAATTCTAAAAAAACAACATTTGACTGTCTTTATATATCACATTTCTTTAAACATTGAGGACAACTGGATTCATTATGATTAAAATACTGTGCATTTGAAGCTGTGATTAACAGCCAAGAACTGACAAGGTAACAGCAACATCCTTCAAGTTGGGCCACTTCTTTGTATTAACAATTTGTTATACTATACAACCCCCTCCCACATACATGTGATTGACTCATGTGTGACCGTGTATATATGCAGTTCTGGTAAGTAGATAGATAGATAGATAGATAGATAGATAGATAGATAGATAGATAGATAGAAAGATTCAAAACAGGAAATGGTGGGAGAGAACTGGAGAGTCATTGTGGCTTGCAAGGAGACCCCAGAACCCGAAGAGGACTTCAGTGAAAGCGGAGGAAGCTCTAAAGTGACAGGAGATACAGTGGGGCTTGTTTTGGCTGCTCAGCCTCCCAGCCTAGCAGCTGATGTGCAGCAGCAGCAGCAGCAGTAGCAGTAGCAGCAGCAGTCATTTTTCTGCACAGCTTCTAGCCAGCCCCGCTTCAACCATGGTTGAAGAGGGAGTTGTGTGGAAAGAGCATGGGAGGGAGAGCTGGAGAGCAGAAAAAAGTGGATGTTTAGAGGCTTTTTAGGGGGTATTCCCCACCGTCGCGTGAATATTTTTTCCTAAAAAGCATTGGGTCAGTTTTTGTTTTTTTAGCATAGATGTCATTTAAGCTTCAATTACATCTTTTAGTACGTTTCCAAGCACAATTCAAAGTGTTGGTGTTGACCTTTAAAGCCCTAAACGGCCTCAGCCCAGTATACCCAAAGGAGCGTCTCCACCCCCATTGTTCTGCCCGGATGCTGAGGTCCAGCGCTGAGGGCCTTCTGGTGGTTCCCTCACTGCAAGAAGCAAAGCTACAGGGAACCAGACAGAGGACCTTCTCCACAGTAGCGCCCGTCCTGTGGAACACCTTCCCATCAGATGTTAAAGAGATACACAGCTACCTGACATTTAGAAGACATCTGAAGGCAGCCCTGTTCAGGGAAGTTTTTAATGTGTGACATTTTAATGTTTTTTTAATCTTTGTTGGAAGCCTCCCAGAGTGGGCAGGGTTCAAATAGATAGATAGATAGATAGATAGATAGATAGATAGATAGATAGGCTCCTGAGGTGTCCACTTCTGCTGTTACTTTGGTGCAAAGTAGATTTCACAGACACTTTTGTTCTTTATGACCTGTAGTACAAGCAAAAGCATTGGATAAAATTCCTGGTTGTTTAAAACTATATGTTAGGTTCATTACTATAGTTGACCAAGTAATAATCCATTTACGTAGCATGTGAACATTAGTTACTTCTGGGTGAAGCCACCTTCAGTTCCTAAACATGTGAATTAAGTTTTAAGATTAGGTTGATGTGGTGTTCCTAGGAGAAGGGGGAATTGTTATTGTGTATATTTGAAAATCCATACTTGAAACAACCCGAAAACACCCAAATCCATTATCCTTGCACATATCAGAAGTAATTCTGCTGGATTGAATAAAGATTTACCTGGCTGTAGATCACTGAACATAGACTTCATAAAGTGATTTTGAACTAAATGTTTTGCCTAAGGCTGTGCTTTTTATTTTCAGCATACATTCTGACTCCTTCTCTGCCTTTATTTTACAATATAATCTGTTTGCTTTGTGTGAAATTTCATTCAAATGCTCCTTTTCAGGAAACTGTGAAGCTTCAATCAAAAGCTATTTCCACCCTTTTCTACCTACTATAGATATATGCTCACTTGTTTTATATCTTTATTTTTGAAACGTATTCATGGGAGCTAAGCCTTCCACAGCTCTTCCCTATTTTAAACAATAAATTAATCTTAGCGTAATATCTCATTGTCCTTCTTAAGGCTTATCCCGATTTTGAATAGCTGCTTTTTTCCTATATTTGTTTTGGGAAGAGAGTGTTACTATCAAACTACATGTTATATACATATGTGGGAATTTAACCTCCAATGCCTTCTTTAAAAGGAGAATTACTTCAAAGGGGGAATCAAGAAAGAAGTATGGTGAGAAGGCCATACTATTCACACACACCCTTCTGGTTGGCTATACACTAATTAATTGCAATAGAGCTCAATGTCAAGGCTTTTCTGTCTGTAGGATTTACTATGTATGTTTGAAAAGCCACTTCATTTATAACATTGCATTGTCATTGAGTATTCACAGTTTTCTATTGTATTGAGCATGTTTTAGGAACTCTTTGCCAAGCTGTATCAAAATAGGTGTATATACACCTAGTGTATAACTGTACATGGGTGTTCTCTTTTCCTCTCTGTAAGACGGAGAAATCAATTCTGTGCACATACTTCTGAAATTGAAGCATTAGGTTCTAATAAAAAATCTGTTTAACTTGACAGTGTATGGAGATTTCTCCTGTTCAGGTGGCAATTATAGATCATAGCTTGGCTAAAAGACCTCTTGCTATAATAATCTGGATACTGCTATTAAGAACAGGTTAAGTAAGAAGAGGATGATTGAAAGGCTGCCTTCTATTTGAAGTTTTTCTTTTCAGAATGTGTATACCTATTTGCATATACAAATTAGGTAAGTTAATTATTAATATAAGGTTTTAATTGGATAATCAATATACCCATCAAACCTAATAAAGGTCAGAATTAGATGTTTAAAATTCATTTAGAAAAGTCACACTTTGTAATTAGGTTACTTATTATAACAGACTAATTAGCTTAATATTCTTATTTGTGCATGAAAACTGGAGCATCACATTTTCATTTAGATGAAGCATTAAGATGAATTATATATTCTAATGAACTACAGTTTTTTGGAGTTATATCTTAGAATCAAATGAAGTTTCACATCTAATATGAGTGAGATGAAATTTAATGACAGATAGCAAAGAGGAGTTTCCAGTCTTTGCTGCCACAGTGTGCTATTGTAAGCCTCTGAGATGAAAAACTCACCTGTTATCTTGAAGCAATATTATTGCTAACGATTCACCGTGAGTTGTATAGGTTAGTGACATACAGGTAACTCACATCTTAAGCAGAACTAACGTTCTGGGGATGGGGCGCATATGCAAAAAGCATATACTCAAAAACCACCGCATAACCAATCTTATCTTCAGGAAGTGGCACGTCAGATGGGTCTTGAGCCCTTCCCTCTAAGCAAGGCAGAGAGTTTGTAAGCTCTCCATCTTGCTTACTGTGCTCTGGGAGGCTCATGGAGATCTACAAGGATGACTGAGTGCCTGTACGATCTTGTGAGAGCATCCCAGTGCACAGTAAGCAAGTGTGAAAGTTTCAAAGCTGTGTCAATGCCAAGTGAAGTTTGTACAAAATGAGCTTTTAAGCTCTTTGCCTTCCATGCATTTAATTTATGTGATTTTAGCTAGCCGTGTAAAGTTGAAATGCGGGTAAATGCGTGTAAGTTGTGAGTTACCTGTACTTTAATCTTTATGTGCAACCTCTTTGATTTATTTTTTTTTAAATTCAAGTGATGTATAAAATTTATGAAATAAAAATAATAAAAAGATGATAATAATACTTCATTTGATTATATTGCTTTCCTGTCAGCTCCTATAATCAAATTTCCAAACACCTTCTTATATGATTAGTTACCATTATTATTACCATTATTATTTAGCACTTTATATAGCTTGGTTAGTATGCCAGCACTTGTAATAAATGCATCCGACTGGTGCCTGCATTTTAATATTAAAGTAGAAACTTAACTTGCTTAAATGGGCTCTTCAAAACTAAATAATCTTTTCCCACAAAGCAGTGAATACAAAATGCTAACACTATGCCTATCCATACTAAGAAAAGGAAGCAAAATTTGAGAAACACTTCTAATAAGTGCTAGGCCACAGTATTGCAAATTTCTTCAAATGAAATCCTAAGATTTCTGTTTTGTTTCTTACCGGTGCAAAAAAAGAAAAGAATAGCGAAGCTAATAATGAAGTGTAGTAGTTAAGTAGTCAAGACCCTGATTTATTAATTATTTAGTATACAATTTGCTGCTCTTCATCAGGGAAGCTTACAAAAAAACAGTGTCCAATTTAACCATCACATACATATAAACTCTTTCAAACCATAACTATCAATGAAATTATGCCTCCTGTGTTATCTAGTTCTTAATGTAGCCTCTTTTTCTGTTTTCTTATTGGTACTTTAGAAAAAGAGCAAGTGAGGGTGAATTGAGTGGAACTGTGCTTGCTTCTAAAATGCTGGAAGTGAGTTTTTGAAATATACAGAATCCCTGTTAGACCAGGACAAGTCTTAGACAAGTTAGATTTTCTCAGCATGGCTCTATTATACATATATCTTGAATCCCTTTATACAGCATAAGGACATACCACGCTTCCATGACCTTCTTACCCCCCACCATTCTACCTTCTTGGCCAAATTGGAAAATAGTGATTTAGAAAGGGGTGGCCACACAGTTAGAATTACTGTCCTGCTTTTGGGTTTCTCGTAGGCATCTGGTTGATGCAGCCCGATCCAGCAGGCTCTTCTTATGTTAATAAGAAACAGATCAGAAATAAGATCAGAAACTTGCTTTTAGTGATTGAATTCCCATTCCACACCAAGGCAAACCACTGCTTAGCATAGACGTGCTAGCTGCTGAAGAGATTGTTGCAGCTTTGCACCCTCCCTAGGTCTTTTAGGTCAGCATAGTAGCGAAATCAGTATTTGGCTCAGATTGTCAACCAAACCAGGGATCAGGGTTTAAGGTTTCTCCTCCTTAACCACAACATATAGCCAAGTTTTGCCCTGTGGTTACAAGTCATGGCTAAGGGAGAAAGACCTTAACTATGATCTTGAGTTTGGCCAACATGCTAAGCCAAAGAATGACTGTCTTTAGAAGCCTGAAGGGGAATCAGTACATATGTGCAGCTGTGGTAAGTAGTACTCTGGCTTATGTTGATGAGCAAACAAGGCCACCATCATGAGCTCACAGTCCATTCAAAGGGGTGGGGATTGCTGGTTCCACTCTTACCCCTTGCTTTCTTCATTTTAGCATCCTATTTTTTAGGGGGAAATGGTTGCTATCATTAAACAATTAGATGTCAAACATACTTTTTGATCTTTTGAAAAGGACCCAGAAACCCAGTAGCAAATCTCAGTCTGCTTTCTGCCTACCCCTGCTCTAGACCATCAAATTCCACTTGATTCTCACTTTGTGTTGGCTCAGAAACTAAACCTGTTGGGAGAGGGGGATATGGTTGACTGAATTCCCCATCTGTTCAAAGGGAGGTCTGATTATTTTCAGTGACAGGACTGGAACACTGTTTAGAAATCTTGTAAGTAGCAAAAGCATAAATCAGATGGTCCATAGGGAAATAACGCACTTGTAACAGTTATAAAAATCTGTCAATGCCTCTTCCTCCCCCTTTTAATAAAGTGTAGGATCAACTCAAAATAATGAAATTCCCTTGGTAGCATTTTGATGGACAATGACCTCATAATACAAATAAACCCTTGCATAATGCACAATTGTGGTCAGTGACCTAGAGCACTTATGCAATGAATCATTAAAAAAAGAGTAAGGCATCTGAAATGCAGTAAAAGATCACATCTGACAACTGTCACTGGTTTCAATCAAATACTTTTAGGTGCTTATATGGCTTAGTCTGGCTGAATGCTGTTGTGAGACTAGAAGCTTTTAATGATTTTATCTGCCTGTGGCATTATTTGTGTATCCCCAATAACTATTATGTTCCTACAGATTCATGACTGGCTGTGAACATGGCTTAAAAATATAATGGAGTCATTTCCCCTCCTAATGTCAAAGGGAAAAAACAGTTTTGGTTAAGCTAGTATTATTTAAATATTTTTCCTTCCATAAACCTGATCAAAGGAGGGTTTTTGTTCATTTGTTTTGGTTCTGTGTTAAATAACTAACAATAATTCCAAATTGCATATATTTGGAAAACATCTCAAATAATGACTAAAAGTGCAGTAATTAGTATATGGCCATCAGAAATTACAAAGTGGTATACACAGCTATATTATGTTTATTACCCTTTTCTTTCTAAATTTTTGTTACTATTTCATTAAACACAAAATGTCCCAGTTTGCACACAATGTTAAGCCAAATGATGGTTTTTTGAGGATGTGTGAGCTCCTAGATAGGAGGCAAACTAAGGCCTGGGGGCCAGATCCGGCCCAATCGCCTTCTAAATCCAGTCCGCAGACAGTCTGGGAATCCGTGTTTTTACATGAGTATAATGAGTAGATTTTATTTAAAATTCATCTCTGAGTTATTTGTGGGGCCTGCCTGGTGTTTTTACATGAGTAGAATGTGTCCATTTGTTTGTTTGTTTGGGTTATTTGTGGGGCATAGGAATTCATTCTCCCCCCCCCCAAAAAAATACTTCGGCCCCCCACAAGGTCTGAGGGATAGTGGACCGGCCCCCTGCTGAAAAAGTTTGTTGACCCCTGTCCTGGATTATGGCCACTTTGCTCCTCATCCAGTCTTCCTGCTGCTGTGATGTTGTGAGCTGAGCCCTGGTTATTGTGTAACCCTAGCTTGTGGTTTGTTCTGCTCTAGTTGAGCTATAACTAAGGTTTTGTTTTTTAAAATTGGGTTTACATCTTGCAGCTATCTAGAGAAGATAAGACATAAGTCTAGATTCTGACAACTTGCTAAGCCAAGCCATGCCAACAGGACTGGAGGAGGAGCAAAGTGGCTATGATTTCTCCAGATGCCTACACAATTATGCTAAGCTATGGTTTGGTTTAGCATCCTGTGCAAAGTGAGACAGTGTGTCTTCTGCTCCCAGTGTTTCTAACTGGGGCATCTATGCTGGGAAACGAAATAATTATTGAAGCAGGATTTGGAAATGTGTGTCTCACCCTTGGTCTTATTCAGCCCTCTGAATATTTAAGCTTGGACTCTAAGTTGCCTGACAGAGTTTTCTCCCTTCTTTCCCCTATCAATAGCTTCTTTTGAATAGCAGGAATGGGAAGAAGAGAGCAAGAATCACACAGTGTGTGAATATTAGGAAAAAGGAAATAGAGCTATATGGGGATGTTCCCTTTTATCTCCTTGCAAGAACAAAAGAAAGGGGTTGATGAGAGCAGTTGGGAAGAATCAACAGGTTATTACATTGTGAATATCAGTGACAAGGATACTAAAACATGTCAACAACTAGGCATTGTGCTGATATTATATTAAAAGTGATCCAGTCCCTAGGCTTTCAGTCTAAAAGACAACAGCATGAGAAAAGGACACAAAGAAAGGGGAAATGGTGAAGGATAGGCAGAGATTAATGGAATAATGCTGTTTAAAAGCCCACTGCTGCGTATTATAGAGATGAATAAAGATGGTAAAATAAGATGGCATGAGGAGAAAAGAGAGATATTTTCTGAAGGGAGGGGAAAGGGTCCTCAGAATCAGTAAAGTTTTGTTTTTGCATGGTAAAACCCTTGAGTCATACTGCTTACAGGGACGTAGGTGGTGCTGTGGTCTAAACCACTGAGCCTCTTGGGCTTGCCATTCGGAAGGCCAGCGGTTTGAATCAGTGCAGTACAGTGAGCTCCCATTGCTCTGTCCCAGCTTCTGCCAACCTAGCTGTTTGAAAGCGTAGCAATGCAAGTAGATAAATAGGTACCACTGCGACTGGAAGGTAAACGGTGTTTCCATGTGCTCTGGTTTCAGTCACAGTGTTCCATTGCACCAGAAGTGGTTTAGTCAAGCTGACCACATGACCTGGAAAGCTGTCTGTGGACAAACGCTGGCTCCCTCGGCCTGAAAGCAAGATGGGTACCACAACCCCATAGTTGCCTTTGACTGGGTATAACCGTCCAGGGGTCCTTTACCTGGTTGTTGTTTTTTTAACCTAAATGGTAAAAATGTGCAGTAATTGTGTCTCAGGAATAAAGAAACATGGGCTTCTACTACTACTATGGGAAGTAGAGCAAATATGTCTTTTCAGGTGGCATATATACATTATGGAAAATAATATTTTTAAAGTGATCATATTGTTCTGATTACAGGTAGGTAGCCATGTTGGTCTGCCGTAGTTGAAACAAAATAAAAAAATTCCTTCCAGTAGCACCTTAGAGACCAACTAAGTTAGTTATTGGTATGAGCTTTTGTGTGCATGCACACTTCTTCAGATACCTTCTATACTTTCTCTCTGAAGAAGTGTGCATGCACACGAAAGCTCATACCAATAACTAACTTAGTTGGTCTCTAAGGTGCTACTGGAAGGAATTTTTTTATTTTGTTCTGATGTATTGCATGAAGAGTGTTTTTGCACATAATCCACAAGCTGTTTCTAATCTTGCAGATGAGCTCGGTGAAAATGTTACGGCCTCGCCTCAATGGCATCCTTTTCAAACTTACATTTGAAGAGCACATAAACAATATCAAGCCTGGCATCATGGCAGTAACAATCGCCTGTGAGGAACTGAAGAAGAGTGAAAATTTTAGCAGACTGTTGGAACTTGTGCTACTGATAGGAAACTACATGAATTCAGGCTCAAGAAATGCTCAGTCACTTGGCTTTAATATTAGCTTTCTTTGCAAGGTAAGCCTAAGCTACACAAAAATACGTAACTGTTGGTGGTAGTGTTGAATATCTTTAAATGTTGCTATAATGTTGCCTCTGGTTCCTGAATATTTACCTATACAGTCTTATTTCTTGGCAGATATTAGCTTGGAAATAATACTTTAAGAGCAGCTAACAAGTTGTTACCTGGCACTTGCCCCTCTTGCACAGGTGACCTTCTTATGCAAGTAGTGAGATGGAAGGTCTGTTTGTTAACATTGCTTACTCTTATAGATCAATAAATGTTTCTGCTAGGCTGATATGTGAACGTTCAACCCAAGGAAAGAATCCTGAATTTCACTGAAAAGTATCTGGTAGAGTTGGGACGGAAACACCATATTCCTGTGTGGCATCAGTGAAGTTAATAATAAAATACTGTATTTTTCCATGTATAAGACTATATTTTTTCCTAAATTTTTGAAGTTTAAAATAAGGTGTCGTTTTATACATGGATAGTGCATAGTGCATTTTCTTAATTTTGAGTCCCCAAAAATAGGGGGCGTCTTATACACTGGGGGGGGGGTGTTATACACAGAAAAATATGATGATATATCTAATACTGATTGGAAAGTTCTAGAAGTTTTTCTTAAATCTGATTAAAATATGTTTTGAAATATCCAGTTGAAAAATGTTTTATAAAGAAGTCTGCTCAACTGTGGATTCAAGTGGGGTGTTTGGGTACAATATTTCTTAGAAGCCCCACACAAAGTTTTGTTATTTACATTGTGAAATAGATAGAAAACACTATGTAATCGCTTCACATATTTTGGTTTTTTTTCTTTTAAATTATTATTTTAAATCGCAGTGAAAAATTATTTGGGTGAATGTAAAAGATTACAACATCATTTGGAAATGCATGTTATGAAAATGGTTACTCTTTAAATCTTTTTGTATACCGAGACATGTAGATGAATCAATCATGGATTAACCTGGTTTTAAGGTCTCCCTCCCCCATCCCCATGTGCACTGCTAAATTTGAAGCATGGGGAATTAGTTGCAACTATCTTGGTCCCAAATTTTACATACAGTATGTTTGTGTGTGTATTAAAAATTCTGTATGTAAAAATTGATATTGTCAACAAGATTGTACATATGTGTTACAGGGCATATAAAGCTACCCAATAGTTAATTAGCTTGTCTACTTTGACCAGCAGCTATTTAATTTTGAAATCATACGACTGACCTATAAAATTGTGAAGTAAATAGAGGAATCTATCCCTAGTTCAGTTTTATTGTCCTGTAGGATAAAGGCTCAGGGTGTTTGATCTGGCCTGCTCTATATGTGCCAAAATGGACATTTGTTGGCCTGTTAAAAAAATTTCCCGTTCTGATATTCAGTTGGCACAATTTAAAATCCAAGCTAAGTAAACATATCTAATGGGGGAAAGTTAATTTCCACAGATAAGTAACCCGTTTATGATTGGATTTAATTTTTAATATACCAAACTGAAAACTTACATAATTCTTCATATATTCAAAGTCTGCTTTGGCTACTTCAGCAAAAATTGCTTCACAGATCTTGTAGTCAAAAATAACATTACAGGGGAAATTTAATAACTTAATATCAAACAGTTACAACTTGCCTTCTCAGTTCTGTAGATCTAAAAAATAGTTTTGCAAAATGCTAGTCTGACATAAGCAGTAACACACACACACACGCACGCACGCACACACGCACACACATTTCAGTATAGGATCATGGATTTATGAATGCGTTATTTCAGAGATGGTGAACCAACAGTTCTAAGTAATCCATTAGAAGTGCTAGGTGGGAATCCAAGTAATGAACAATTACATCTCTGCAGTAGCTGTCTCAAATTGCTTCACCGTGTAGCAAGATACAGTTTTAGCAATAAAAGGTTTGACATCGGTTCTAACAAACTCTTAGTATGATAGTTTAGTATGAATAAGTAAATGAAATGTTAAGTGTCTCAAAATGGGTGTGCCATAGAGTATTTTCATTAAAACAAAGTCTTAAGTACATAAGTGAAAGAACATGGCTGTATGAAATGACAATCCAGGACTCTGCCTTTCAGAGAACACCACCATTGGGATAATATCCTGCTTGGGATACTTATATAAGAGTCATGCTGTCTATATAAAATAGCACTGGGATTTTTTGATTACCAAGTGGGGTTGGAGAGAGAATGAGAACAGCAAAATTTTATATGCTAATTTATATGTGTATATGCAAATCTAGAAATAATTACTGTAATTTTAAAAGTAATACAAAACATCTTACCATAATGGGGAAGACCGGCCAAGTAACCTGTGCATCTCATAGTCTCATGCCCTTGCTCCCTCTTCTTAGCATTCAATCTCTTTAAACTGGATTTGCACTGGAGAGCCTTTCAAATACAGTGGAGCCTTGGGTTACGTTGCCTCCGGCTTACGTCACCCTCGGCTTGCGACCGGCGCAAACCCGGAAGTACCGGAAGGGGTTACTTCTGGGTTAACGCACATGCAGAAGCGCTAAATCACTCTGTGCGTGTGCACAGACACAATGCTTTGGGTTGCATCATTTTCGAGTTGTGGCAGGGCCTCTGGAATGGATCCCACCGTAACCCGAGGTTCCACTGTAGTGGAGTGTCATCTGTAAAGAAGGACATCTGGCCATCCCAATTTAAATATGAGGAAAGTTTGTTCAGGTGCTGGGAGTCCTTCAAATAATTGGTTGCAAAATATTTAGGATTAAATGTCACCAGTAGCACTTTTAGATTGGGTCTGGAAATGTACAGGTAGCTATTGCAGCTGATATAGTATATGTGATGGAGCCACTTTGTCCTGAACATTTCTGGGAAGTTACATTCTGAACCAGCTGGAGCTTTCAAACCTTTTTGTAAAGTGGTTTCATGTAGAGCACATAGCAATATAGTCTTGTCTGGATATAAGCAGGGCATGTGCAACTATGGCAAGGTCATCAGCAAGCTTTTTGAAGTGTGTAGGTTAAGATGTTAAGAGGAATGTCTATGATAAGGATTACAGGGTGAAAAAAACTAATTGTTAATGAAGCCTCATACATTTTATAATTGCACATTTGCAAAATCTGTCCTGCCTTCTTTTAACACTTCAGCTTGTTCCCATTCTTCACCCTAGCCATAAAACGATGTCCACAGATTTTGCTTATGTTGGGACCTGCGAGCTTTAGTAGCCATCTAGAAAACTGAGATGAGAATCTGTCATTTTGTTTTTTGAAAGAAACATAAGTTATTTCCATCGTAGTCTGCCATTATGTTGTGTACATACAGTTGTATTCATCAAATGCATTTTGCATTGAGGCCAATTAAAAAGTAACAGTTCATAATCATTAAGATTTTTTTTTAAGCAACTGAGTCAAAATGTCAAATGAAACTATAATTGTGCCACTAATATACGGTTGTAAGAATCCTCTGTAGGGTATAAATCAACTATAGGTTGCTGATGTGCCTATGAATACTTAACAGAAAAGGCAAATAACTGGAATGAAGATGTTGTTCCAGACACAGTAGGCTTGATGCTAGGCAGAGACTTGCTGTTTATTATTGCTTGCTAGTTCATTATAGTGGTGATCTGCAGCAGTGCTTAAGTGAAAGTCTATTTGCCATTGTTATAGAAACTCATGTCTTCAAATTATTCTAATTACGATCCAAGCTCAGGCTGATGTTTTTAAAACAGCCTTCAGTGCAGTTTGTTTAAAAATAAATCATCTATTACTGTTTCATTCATTGAATAAAAGTTCTCTCTCAACATTTTTCTTCTCTCCTCGCTACCATGCCCCACTTGTTTCCCATCTATTACATGTTACAAAACCAACAGATAGCACTTTAGGAAGAGGTTTGCAGTGAAAACCCCAAGTTTCAGATTAATGGATGCTATACATGAACACCTTGCCAAATACATTGCTTTGAAATCAGCTACCACAATGCTGGTTGTTTCTGCAAATCTGTCCTTAGACTGATCTAGTTATGGAGCAGTGGGGAAGGGCATTGTTTAGTGGCAGATGTAGAAATACATCCAGGAAAGCATGTATTAAACCTGCCTAGTGCTAGCTACAAAACTAATGTCTTTATGTTGATTGCAAATCCTTAAAAATGCATTATCTTTCCGGATGTTATATTGCAGCATGTGGTGTTATTGAAGAAAGCGGTGATTTGTAAACAACCCTTGGCAGCGAGCACAGAACTTAATTTTGCTTAAATAAAGGAGACTGCCATTAGAATTCATGTACTGTATCGAGGCTGGCAAGCAGGAGCAGTAGTTTTGATATATGCACTGAAGTGTTCATGATTGTTGATTCACTGAACAGTTAATATTTATACAAATATGATACAGAAAGAAGCAATATTTGAGTGAAAGCAAAACTGCATTAGCAGTCAGGAGCTTACTACATCTTGTTGGTAGTTTTGAAGTGACTAGGTGCTATTTTTCACTTTGAGACATGTAATAGTGCGTGCACTCACACCGCTGTGGGGCAGACCATTAAGTTGAACATGTGGTTGCAAAACATCTAAATATCTGTCTAATAATCAAACCTATAGTTTAGTACAGTAACTGCCTTCATTCGGTTAGGGGAATCAGAAGTGTGCCATGAGCTCATATGGTCTAATCTTCCGTTTTGTGTGCAAAATCCTGTCTTTGGCTAATCAGATCTAACCATAGTGCACCATTACATCTGACTTATGCTAATGGTAATAATGGTTCTCTATCTAGAGAATTAAAAAATATAAATATTTGTTGAACATTGCAGTTAGTAGTAGATAGGTAGCCGTGTTGGTCTGCCATAGTCAAAATAAAAAAATTCCTTCCAGTAGCACCTTAAAGACCAACTAAGTTAGTTCTTGGTATGAGCTTTCGTGTGTGCATGCACACGAAAGCTCATACCAAGAACTAACTTAGTTGGTCTTTAAGGTGCTACTGGAAGGAATTTTTTTATATTGCAGTTAGTGTTAGGCTCAGTGCAGACTGTGATTAGGAGGTCAGGAATGTTATTTTTTTCTTCAGGACCTAAATTATGTTCAGTGCAAATATCAGTGAAATTCAAACATTCCAGTATGTAAAGTACTTCTCTCTGTGTGTGTGTTTCTATGTTTGCTTGTTCTTTTTCCAGCCTGTGTAACCTAACCTAAGGATAAAAATCTTGTAAGACCACATTATGTGTCTAGTGTTACCTTGAAAATGGTGTGATTTAGAGCTGGAAGCAGATGCAGGACTGTGGGTAAAATGATGAAAATGTCTCTTTAAAAAGAACAGGAAATGTATTACTAAGGAATAATGCATTTCCCTCCTTATTTTTCTTTTTCCTTTTACAGATTAGAGATACTAAATCCTCTGATCAAAAAACAACACTGTTACATTTTCTGTCTGAAATTTGTGAAGAGAATTATCGGGACATCTTAAAATTCCCAGATGAACTTGAACATGTGGAGAGCGCAAGCAAAGGTATATGGCGAGATAAGGCACTAAGAGTAATTTGTATCTACTTAGGTGTGGAAAGTGCTTGGAACATTTCATTTTAGATTGTAGGATTATGTAACCTGTAAACATTAATAATCCTCGCAGATACATTTTTTCCCCTTCTAGATGTTTATTGACCTAAGGAAAAGGGAGGAAATGTTTTTCTATGAAGCACTAACAGTAATAACACAGCATAGCACCTTGTAACATTGGTATCATTATAATATTTAGCTTGCTACCTTGTTTTATTATCCACATGTGCAATTCTAATGCTCACAATGATGATTTTCCTTATCTGTTGCAAAACTACTTAAATCAGTATTAATTGCAGCAACATAATTTTGTAAAACATCTTTTCCACAACACACACTGTTTATTGTTGTAATAATAAAAATAAATAGATAGATAGATAGATAGATAGATAGATAGATAGAAAACAAAAAAACACTGATACAATATTGAAGAACAGTGTTGTTGAATAGATATATATTTACATTAAAATATACCATAATACTACTGATATACTATATAGTAAAGTTTAAAAAGTAATAAAACTATCTATCTATATCTATCTATCTAGGCGAATGCACTGAATATGCAAATACATTTAAAAGCATTGAGATAAATGTTTAAATTAAAAAATTCAATTAAATCATTGCAATTTACCATATTAGCCTAAATAAAATTTATCCACAGCTTTTGAACTGCTGAGCAAAACTTGTAACTTTTGCTGTCATGAATTTGTCAGAATCAGACAATAAATTTTTGTTTGATCGGCACCATCAAGTACCATGCTTAAAAATTCAGAATATACTCTGCCTTTGGTTCAGAATACAAGGAGCAGTATAGTAAATAATGATAAAGATCTTCTACTGCTTGGGCATATTTGTTTATTTATTTATTTATGGAAGTTTTCAAATCTCTACACATATACATAGCCTTTTTGAAAATAGCTCTGCAAATATTTTGATAAAAAAGCAGAGTAAAGATGTTTATATCCAGTTGCTATTTTCATAAGTATTTGGACCGTATCTATTAATGGATGGTTGTTGGCATCCGTCTGTCTCGGGAGACATTGCAGTGTGCCTCCGGGGGCAAAATCAAACTGCTGGAGGATGGAGAATCACAGCATCTGCTGTGGCTGCAGAGATTGCTAACTTGTAACTGCTGCCTCCCATGTCCAAAGGATAGCAGAGCAATATGTTTGGCACTAGCTTGGCTGAAGGAGTTGCTGGAAGGAGATGTAGAAGGTGCCATCCAACCATATTCGGGACTTTACTCTGGATTTGTGTAGGGTTTACTCCTTGGCTTTTTCTTCTCCTAAAGATATCCCACAAGACTGCAGAGGTTTAGGGTCAGAGTTTTTCTTCTCCTAGATGGACCATATGGGGTGTTAGGGGAGGGGTGGTACCTCTGGTGGGGGACACACCGTGCACCTTCTGGGGTAGTTTGTCCAGCTTTGGTCCCCATCCTGCACTCAGCTCTTGCCACGTTTGACAGTGGCCACACCCCCGGAAATTTGACTGGCCAGCTAAAGCAAGTGAGGGTAGTTGATGGGTCTCAAACCCTCACTGACTTAGGGACTTCACCCTGCACATGAATTGAGCAGATACCAATAGTGGGTCCAACAGTCCAGAAGGTGGTTTCTACATGGAAAGTGAAGGGCAAATAGGGCTTGTCAACCTGTGAAGGTACTGAATAGTAGCCCCCATCTAATCTAATCGTTTGTAAAGAAATAGCACACAATGTCTGAGGAGCAGAGTTGTGCCACTCCATCTGCCCCATGGTGTTTTATTATTACATTGTTGCATGCCTGGGCCCTCATCATCTTTGATATCTGAAGAAGAGACCCTAAACATGAGCTGCTGCTTGTGTCTAAGAGCTCCATTGAGTGATTGAGTGGTTAGCAAGGGGAGAGCTTAACAACAGGCCCAGGTTTGAACAACATTCTAAGCCAAATCTTGGTTTGTTCAGAATGATACAGGGCAGGGAGGCTAAGTAGCTGTGAGCTCCTCTCAGAGGCAAAGCAGGGTCCCAGTATGCAGATCAGTGCTTGTGCTTAATTTCCCTTCACTAACAGTTTTTTAGTTCCAGATCATAGCGATTTGTATCAGAGCAAATTCACTCCTGACTGCATATCCCAGAATCAAGAATGTTGCTTTTACCAAGTTTCAGACAAAAATGATGTCAGTGATAATTCACAAAATGTGCTTGTGTGTGTGTGTGTGTGTGTGTGTGTGTGAGAGAGAGAGAGAGAGAGAGAGAGAGAGAGAATGACAGAGACAGACAGACAGAGACAGAGAGAATTCAAAAGCAAGTAAAGAGCTAAGTGCTTAAATAAATACTAAATATGTTTTTGATAGATCCCGGCTAACTGATTACCGTATTTTTCGCCCCATAGGACGCACTTTCCCCCTCCAAATATGAAGGACCCTCCAAAAAACCGACCCTCTGGCTCTCCAGGCTTCGCGCAGATCTCCGCAAGCCGTGGGAGCCCGCGCTGGGCTCCCACGGCTTGCGGAGAGTTGCCTGCATGCCGAAGGCTGGGCTCCCGCGAAGCTGCTGGGCTCCCGCGGCTTGCGGAGAGTTGCTTGAATGTCGAAGGCTGGGCGCCCTGAGCTCAGCGTGCCCAGGCTTCACGCGGCTCTCCGCAAGGCGCAGGAGCCCGGCGCTGGGCTCCCGCAGCTTGCGGAGAGTTGCCTGTTCTGGGGGCTTCCCCAGCCCCAGCCCCGCGCCTGGGGGGGGGGGAATAATTTTTTCTCCCTTTATTTCCCCCCCAAAAAACTAGGTGCGCCTTATGGGACGGTGCATCCTATAGGGCGAAAAATACGGTAGTCTACATGGTAATCATAGAGTTTCTTTTTATTTTTAAAATAAACTTATAAAAAAAATCTCTTTTACAAAGCCTTACTGGTTACTAGACATGTTTGATAAATCCTTTATTGGTTTTCTCCTGTGGCTAACACTTTAAGTTGCAGCTTTGAGGATTTTTTTGCAGTTTGATTTAAAACCTCTGGTGTGTGAGAGGTCAGCTCAAGGGATTGAACTAAAAGGGTTGGTGAAGTTTAATTAAAACCATTGCATCAGTAGGCGGGGGAAACATTTATTAATGGATCTGAAGTTCCTATTAATCCTAATTTTTTGTATAAATCTGAAGTTGGCTTTGCTTCAGTTAAATTTGTTCCGTTCTATAAGATAAAAGCTAGTTAAGTTTTCTGTAAACAGTGTTAACTGATAAGCAGCATAAATTATTCCATACTTTAACAACTAAACTCAGGGCTTTAAAGTCCTCTATGCACTAATAGGTAAGAGGCATTCATACTATTCTTTCCACAGCCACCACTGTACTGCACATGAAGGAAATACCTGGAGGAGAGCCTCTGAATGTGATCTCATGCCTTTTATGCAAAATTAATTATGTATAGGGGGAAATAATTTTTTAACTTAATAGAATTCTAGAGTTGGAAGGGACCCAGAGGATCATCTAGTCCAACTCCCTCCAATGCATGAATATGTGGTTGTCCCACATGGGGATTGAACCTCCAGCCTCGATATTATCTGCACTGCACTCTAACCAACTGATCTATTATGGATTTAAAATATTTTTTTAGAAGGGTATAAAAATTGTATGGGAAATTGGAAGAAAAGGACAACAAAGTTTCAGATAGCACATAAGATAAGCCATCCTGTATGAGCAGCATGGAAGTCATATTTTAATATGAAAAGGTCAGGAGATTGAGAGAATAGATAATAAACATACCGGAATCATCATTAATCTGTTCTTAAGTCATAGCAAAATATTTCATCTTATTAAAGAAAGGGGTTAGTTATATGCCTATAAGCTTATTCAAATGAAAAACAGACACATAATTATTTCAGCTCCAAATGAAGTATCACAAGTTGTGGATACCTCAGTAGTGAATTTGACTGACAGAAATAACCGTATTTTTCGCTCTATAGGGCGCACCGGCCCATAGGACGCACCTAGTTTTTTTTTTGGGGAGGAATAAAGAAAAAAAAATATTTCCCCCCCAGGCATGGGGCTGGGGCGGGGCAAGCCCGATCTTTCCCCGCCCCCAGAACAGGCTGCTGTCCGCAAGTCTTGGGAGCCCAGCAGGAAGTTGCGCCAGGCTCCCAAGGCTTGCAGAGAGCTTCCTGAAGCCTGGAGAGCGAGAGGGGTCAGTGTGCACCGACCCCTCTCGCTCTCCAGGCTTCAGCGAAAACCTGCATTCGCCCCATAGGACGCACACACATTTCCCCTTCATTTTTGGAGGGGAAAAAGTGCGTCCTATAGGGCGAAAAATATGGTAGTCCAAATCGGGCTTCTGACAAACAAGGCTGAGCTATCAGTGTTTGCAAAGGAACTCAGATTTGCAGAAGTACAAATGAAAACAGCTGACCGAGAAATAAGCATGCTCAGTGGTCATCAGGAGCAATGAAATGTTGAGTGTCATTTGGAAAAGATAAATTTGGAAACTGAAAGAAGTTGGGAGATAGAATTGACCTCTTTGCATTGCTAGCAGCCATAATATTCTAGAGCATGGCATAGCTAGCTGGAACCTTAAATGGGAGCAATTGTGTTAGAGAATGAGAATGTATCACCAAATTTTTGTTTTACTGCTTGTGGTAGCGTTGTTTACACATAAGATGTCATCTCCCAGTAATTAGTTTTATTCTGCTTGTGTTGTTAATCCTTCTTTTAGTTTGTTACTGCCCTTTTGTTTGTAATTTTTTGGGAGTTGGTGGCTTTGAGTTACTATCCCTTCCGAGTTTATCCCTCCTCAAACACGGGAATGAAGGATAGTCAGGCTATGCAGTAGTTTAGGTAAAACACTTTTCTCCTTATTCCATAGTGGGGTATATTTGATGTGACTTAACTGGATATCCATAACCCATGAAAATATTAACTGTTCCTATGGGAGAGGACAATGAATTTATAGTTGACATCCACATATATTTCTTTCTTTGAATGGCTTTTGGGACAGCACATTTTAACTAACAGTTGTTTCTTAGGACTTGATAACAGTTGTTTCTTAGGACTTGATAACAATGCATTTATGTGCATACATCCTGATGCATGCTCTCATGTATTTACATTATTCATAAGGTTTTCACCAGTTAAGGTTTGAGGAATAATGCATAGATATTATTTTTTGTTTGGTGAGAATATCTATCTAATTGGTTTTAAGTGCTTTTAGTTTCTTTTTATTTCTCTGTGTGTAATTTTATTTCTTACAAACCTTTATTGTGGAGCACCCTGAGATATTATGAAACAGTGTGCAAATGCAGTAAAATAAACTAATAATTTGTTGTGAAAGTATAGTTGTACTCACCTGAAATGTAGTTTTCCTATTCCCAGTTCTAGGTCAGCAGGATGGCTCCACCCCTTTGATAAAAGTCAGGGAGCGAAGTTTTAGAGGTACAGCTCCCATCATGCAGTTCTGCTACAGCCTTTGTTATGTGCAGACAGTCGCTATTAGCTCCTGTTGATTTCATCAGGTTCCTCCCTTCTTTGGCACTAAGACCTTTAATAGCAAGAATAGCTTAGTCATTGTCTTTTTTTCACTTTACAGTGGTGCCTCGCAAGACGAAATTAATCCGTTCCGCGAGTCTCTTCGTCTAGCAGTATTTTCGTCTTGTGAAGCAACCCTATTAGTGGATTAGTGCTATTAGCGGTTTAGCGGCTATTAAAGCCTTAGCGGCTATTAAAGCCTTAGCGGCTATTAAAGGCTTAGCGGATTAGCGGCTAAAAGGCTATTAGCGGCTTAGCGGCTTAGAAAAAGGGGGGGTGAAAAAAATCGGAACACTTTCAAGACGTTTTCGTCTTGCAAAGCAAGCCCATAGGGAAAATCGTCTTGCGAAGCAGCTCAAAAACGGAAAACCCTTTCGTCTAGCGGGTTTTCCCTCTTGCGAGGCATTCGTCTTGCGGGGCACCACTGTATTTTCTTCTGCTTTGCTTTGCCTTTATTCCTTTTTTTCTGGAGCACCCTCCGCCTCTACTTCTCCTGCTCTCAACTGTTTTAAAGGCTTTATCTGCCCCCCAACTCAGCAAAGATACAGGGTAGGTTCAGTTAAAGTTAGTTTTAGTTTCTTGGGAGGTGGGTTGTTTCCTTTTTCCTTTTTCCATGATTCTTGGTTTTCTTGAGCTTGGCAAGTCTCAGAACTGCATGATGGGAGCCCTAGCTCCTGAAAGTTTGCAGCTTGCCTTTGACCAAGTGGGTAGAGCCATCAACCCATCCTGCTGACCTTTATGTGGGAGTGGAAAACTACATTTCAGGTGAGTACAACTGTACTTTCACAACCCCTTTCCCTGGTTGTGGCTATGTATATCCAACCAAGGATAACCTTTTGTGCATCTGATGAAGTGGACTCTCTTCAGTGCAAACAGATGCAATAATAAATTTATTTGTCCTTTAGATGCAGCAAGAACTTGCTTTTCTTGCAACAGAATAACATGCCTACTCCTCTGGAAGGGAATAATAATAATTATATGCTTTTTGTCTTGTTAATAAAAGTGAATAGTAGTCCAGAATACTGTGTTGTGGAGCTAAGTGGTTGTGATGGCCATTGCTGCAGATATATATATATATATATATGCTTTATATTTTATAAATGGGCAAAAAGAATGGTGACAAAGTTTGGCTTTTTATAATTTGATTATACATCAGGGTGGGAAATATTTGATAAATGTATGCCCCTTATCTTTTCTACCACTGAACCAGAGGTTTGAATTATAAAACACTTAGGATGGTTTCTTTTCAAAGGCTTAAACTGTTGCGAACCAATTAACTGTCACAGTTGTTGAGTCATTGTGTATTGAAATGCAGTCGAGAGAAAAGGTGGGAAGAGGTAATTAATATCTTTCAATGAGAAATATACAGTAAAGGAACAGTAATCAATGGTGCATTGTCATGTAAATGACACTTAATGACATTGATAGAGGAAACATGAGTGGACATTTCAGAGTTCCTTGGTATAGAAATGTCAGCAAGGAACTTCAAGGACGGCTTATTTGTTCAATTTAAACTTTTAATATATTTGTGTATTGGAAGCCTTCAAAGGATGCTCTGTTCAGGATAATTTAATGATAAATTTAATTTTGTTGCTATGAATCTGAAGACAGTGCATATAAAGAAACCATAAGAACAAGTTAATATTTTGTATTTCATAATTGGATTTTTATTTCTCAATTTTTGGTGATACTGCTTTGAAAATCCTTAATACAGTAAAAATGATTGGTGAGGTGGGAAGAAAAAATGATTAAAAGCACTTTTATGTTATTGGAAAAGCATGTATTCTCCACTTTAAAAACAACAATATTTCAGGTATTTTCAAAATAATGATGCAGTAAAGATTAGCTGAACTGAAGGTTCTCTACTTGAAGAAGGGTGTTTACTGTGTCACTGATTGTACCTGATTAGACTAGTAACTGGTTCTTGATAGTGAAAGATTGGACATGGGTTATGGGGATGAAATACAACTCTCATTGCTGTCATTCTTCCTCCTGGAAACTCTGCCCCCTCCCCTGCAAAGCAAAATCAATCTCCTGCACAGCAATAATAACTTCGGTTTTTGTGATGGCTCTTGAACAATGAGTAGTGGTGAGAGATAAGGTAACTTAAAAATAAGAAGAAGAGTGGAATTGGGATGACCGCAGCATCTTGGCCATCTTCTGAATATGACCAATAATTTAATCTGAGTTGGGAAAGAAGTTTTTCTCCCCTTTTTTCTAATGTGTCGCTATCTGAATCTCTTGGCAGCAAAGAGTTTGATTTCTTCACCCACCTCTACAGCATTATTTAAATTACAGTGGGTAGTGCATCTCTTAGTATTTTCCCTTTCTACAGTTTAGAAGGCTCTTGGGGAGGCTAACTCCCCCCACCCCCATGTTAGATCTCGCCACTCTACCTCTTTGTGGCCATGTGGTTGGCTGGTCTCCAGTTCAGCTTTATTTTGTTTTCTGAGGCTATCTATTCAGTTCTGCCTATTAGCTTTAGCTACCTGCCCACCTCAACCAACATTTGGTTTAATCCTCTTAAAACATCCAGTAGTTCCAGCTGTCTTAAGAATCTCTTTGCATGTGCTTAGTGAATTTTCTAGTCGGATGGAACTCCCTTACTGTTTAATTTACACCTCGGACTATGCATAGTCATAGCCAGGATTTCTGTTGGGGAGGAGGGCAGCCAAAATTGTTGAGTTTTTCTAGGAAATCATGGGTAGATATATCCCCCAAAAGAGAACATTTTTGTGGATCCAGGGAAGGCATCACCTCCACCCTTAGCTACATGCATGAGACAGTGACAGCATCCAAAAGAAACTTGACTTCCAAGGTGAGCACATCCTTTAGCTACAGAAAAGGAATGAGGGTGAGGCCATCAGGGACACACAGAGGAGGGTTGGCTGTATTATATATTTTTGGACCAAAGGATCTGCAGGGGTGGGGAACTTATGTGGAAAAGAAAAATGCTTAGGTGGTCCAGAATCAAAACATGAAAGCGTGAACAAATTTCTGAAAAATCCCTTATACAGTAGAATAAAGTAGGTGGCTGAAGGATAGGTTCTAGACCAGAACAAGATGAATGGGAAAAGTTATTTTGTGAAACTCTGTAGCTGGACTACAGCAGATATTTCATTGGTCAAGGAGGGTTTGATTAGTGAAAGGAATAAAGTACCATCAGTTGCCTGGAAGGTCTTCCCCGCCCCCCCAATGAACCCAGTTCTGAGTGATGTTTCCCTTTCTTAATCTCTCCTCTCTGAAGTACAGTGGTGCCTCGCAAGACGAATTTAATTCATTCCGCGAGTTTTTTCGTCTAGCGAATTTTTCGTCTTGCGAAGCACGGTGTCGGGAAAGTTTTGGAAAAGCTTCAAAAATCACCAAAGTCTTCAAAAACCTCAAAAAAGGCTACCACACCGCGTTCTATGAGTTGCTGCTCGAAGTCAAGTCGCAACTGTATTAACGGTGTTAAGAAAAAGGAAACAAACTTGCAAGACGTTTTCGTCTTGCGAAGCAAGCCCATAGGGAAATTCGTCTTGCGAAGCAGCTCAAAAACCGCAAAACCCTTTCGTCTAGCGAGTTTTTCGTCTTGCGAGGCATTCGTCTTGCAGGGCACCACTGTATAGCAAGAAGAAAATGATATTGCTGAAGGTGTTTGGCTATTTTGTTTTGAAAAAGGCAGCAGAAATACAACTCCACAGAACAAAGACTTTGTTTTCTCATTTAAAATAGTTAAGCAGGACAAGTGGGTGTGGTTTATGATGAAGTTCGGGCTTGTATATTTAATTAAGGGTCCTCATAACTTGATTCATGCTGTACCATGTAGTTTTATACACTTCTATATGCTGTTCAGAAAATGGCTACAATTTATTATTGTTCAGATTGTTGTAGTAGTTTAACTGTGTCACCTGGACTGACAGGAATCAGGTCAGTAGCAGTAATCCTTTAATTTATTGGTTTTGCCTTTTTAATGCAGTGCTTATTGTAGGTCTTCCAAATAGTGTGTGCCTTGCTTTGAATGGCTGGATGTTGTAATGCCTTAATTAAAAACCATAGCTGTGTTGTCACTATTAAACTAGGGCTTTTTGAACTCAAGTGCTCCCTTTCCCCACTGTCTTTTTTATTTTCCCTGGGAGGAAGAAACAGTCCTTTGATATCTGAAGGGTGGTGGGAACCAGACAAAACCTGAAATGCTAATTAAACTGTTGTGGAACAGTATTACCCTCTTTAGTTGTACACTGACAATTTTAAAGCAGATTCATTTAAATAGGCTTTCTAATCAGAATGCACTGGACCTCTTTATTATTATTTTTCTAATTCAGTGAACAAATTCATTCCTGCACATCTTAAAAATACAAAACAAGCCAATATGTGCACAAAAAAGCAAAACTAGGCAATATAAAACCAACCCCCACAGCACACAATCCAACATGTGTATGCACACACAAAAAGCATTTATAACATGAAAGTTTCATTAGTACCTTTATGAGGCTACAGATAAAAGACCTTTCTCAAAGAGCTATGTGTGAGATTAATTCATATAGAAGGTTGTATAGCAGGTAACATTTTTTTTATCTTTAAAAATCATAAGTAAGGCATTTTTTAAAAAAAAATGGAATATTTTTAGAAATCTAATATTATCCTATGCTGTGTTCACATGTGGAAGCTTCTTGGCAGCTAGGCTGTAAAAAGATTTTTCTTTTTCTGTAGAATTCTCTAGAGTTGTAGAACACACAGTAGTTGTGTGTTACACTGAGTTGGTTTGCATATTATAGTAATCCATGAGTAGCTAATGCATGCAGCTTGATCACTCCACCCTGCCAGGAGCATCTCATGGCTTATTATGACATGCAAACTAGATCAGTATAAACAATTGTGTGTTCTACAAGCTTAGAGAATTCTACAGGAAGAAAACAGTTGTAGCATACTTGCCAACAAGTGCTAAATGTGTGAAAGCATGCCTAGTTAGCAGATTACTACATTTTTTAAAAGGGGGGCCAGACTTCTTTCTCCTGGCTGGAGTGAAGTGGGAGCAATTGAGCAGCATGCTTTATGGTAAGATTATTGTGATATATAAATCAGTTCATTGGCAGACTAACACAATGTATTAGTCTGTCAAGAGTCCTTTCCTCCTCTGATTCCACTTGCAGATTAAAAGGACAGTGCTTTATTATTTGGGATGGATTTCCATATTTTCAAATAAATGATCAGTAAATTCAGTACAGTGGTACCTCGGGTTACAGACACTTCAGGTTACACGTTTTCGGGTTGTGCACTGTGCCAAACCCAGAAGTACCGGAACGGGTTACTTCCAGGTTTTGGCGCAGAAGCGCCGAATCATGACCGACGCATGCACAGATGCAGCGCTGCGGATTGCGAATGCTGCGGGTTGCAAACGTGCCTCCCGCACGGATCACGTTCACAACCATTGTAGTGGAATTCAGTTACTCCTTCCATGGCCTGATGATTATCAGCTTGTTAGGATGCAGAGGTGGGCTTTTTTTGCTGTTGATAACAGTGTTATGTAATGCACTTTATATACAAGGCCACACCTGTATTGGTATTCTGCTGTTATTTCAAAATGCTCCTGCATAGAGACATTTCTTTGATCTCTGAACCTGAGTCATGTTTTCATGTCTGTGGTTTTTTTAATAGGATTTATTGCATATTTTAATTAAGAATCTTATATTTAATGTTTTAATGGGATTGTTTAATTGCATGGCTTAATTTTGAATATGTGAGGTGAAGCTCCCTGGTATAGAAGCTGTCAGCCATTAGCTGCATCTAAATTCCAATTTGAGGCCACCACCATTCTGAAGCTAGGCAGGTCCTAGTATGTTTACTCCCTGGATGAACCACATGTACACTGCCTGGTGTTTCATGATGGAAGAAAGATGACATGTAAATGTAATCAATTTTCACAGGTGTTATGGATGAAAACACAATTCAGTAATTTGTATATTGTTTATTTAGAACATTTTAACCCTGTTCTCCAGCTGAAAAGGCTCTCATAGCACCTTACATACGGTTAAGCTTAAAATCTAAAATGCATGAAACAAAAGGAAAAAGTAATATGGAGGAAAGAGAAGAGAAGCAAACTTGGACACCATTTCTTAAATGTTAAGTAGTAGTTTTTAAGGTGATTAGATGACTGGAAATGACTCGGGTTTGGGAGGACACTAGTGGAACTGGCACTTCAGGAGAGCAGATGAAATAGCTCTGTGGAATTTCCACCTATCACTGCTACAAATATGAATATAACAATGTGTTGGCAATTATATAGAGCTACTTAAATTTGACTAAATAGTGATTACACAAACTCTGTATGGTAGAAATGAAATTTAGAAGATACCAAAGCCTATGGGACTTTTTTAGGTTAATCAGAAGTTGCCTTGAGGAAGGCTAATTCATAACATTTGATGCAACTACATTGATTAAACTGTTCAGATCCAGATAACACTTGCAATTTTGCCAGTTTCTTTTTTAAAAAATAGACAAATTTTCTTCATGTCCCCCTACAATGCATTTGTAAGTAAGTCATGTTTTGTTTCGTTCCTCAGTTTTGTGTTGCAAAATTGATTATAGAGCTTGCTGTTAGAATGGGATTCCATTTAACTTATGCTCATTTTTTCTAGTTCGCTGCATGATTTGGCTTGCTGTACAAACAGAAGACCACAGAGCAATATAGATTTCACATAAATGCTTGCTGTGTTTCATTTTAATTTCCTGGCAACATGGCAGCACCAATATAAATCATATCATGAGAGCAGAAAACATTTCTCACTAAATTATAGCAACTATGCCTTTAACTTCAAATTTAACACAACTGAAATTTGAGTGGTGCAGATGTGATACTGCAGATTTGGCATAGAATGGGTGCACATGTGGCCTTGCCAGTCGCTGAGCCACAAAGCCATGTACTCCCCGCCCCCGTCTTTCTCTTCTAAAGTACAAATCCTACTCACCTTGCCTTGCTTGCTTTGTTTGTTTCTGTATTTTCGTTTCCAAAGACCAATGGGAAAAGGGAAACAGACAGGCAGCTTTTCAAATCAGCATTTGGAAAATCAAACTATGGTTTGGGTTCTAAACTATGGTTAGAGCAGATCATGACTTGATACAGTGCCCAAATTTAGCCAAAGAATGCAAGGGATTGATACGACTTAAGGAGGGAGAATGTTCCACAGTTTAAGTAGATTCTCACAGTATTTTTATTGTGCATGCTAAAATTTGCCAGAAGCAGCTTAGTCATGCTGGCCACACAACCCGGAAGCTGTATGCCGGCTCCCTCGGCCAATAAAGCGAGATGAGCGCCGCAGCCCCAGAGTTGGTGACGACTGGACCTAATGGTCAGGGGTCCCTTTACCTTTACCTTTAGATGAATTAGATGTTTGAGCCTTTTTATGTTTAAAGACCACTTAAATGCTAAAAAGAAATTGTAACAATTAAGTCCTTTTGCAACAATAGATTAGCTTGTTTTCCCCTGGGTGAATATTTATTCGTTTATTTTAATTCAAACATGGGTATTTGGACCAGTTTATTTGTTTGTGTGTGTGTGTTTGCTTTTTGTTTTTCAGAGTAACAGCATAATTGCTTTGACTTTTATGATTACATTGGCTTAGTGTTATACATTTCATGTCTTATGACCTTACTGTTCACAAGTCTCTCACGACAGTTATATGAAATTTTCATTGCTGCACAATCCATTAAATGTAGCATTTGAAAAGTCAGTTGGTAGTTTGGGAGCTTGGAGTGCTTCTGCAATATTTCAAAATCTGGCTACTATCTTATTTGTATTGAATTAGCTTAATCTTGCTTCGATCTGGATAGCACTTCTAAGGACTTCAGGTCCATTTGTATCTTACTGTTTTGCCTGAACTCCATGAACATACCTGGCTTCTCTTTTAATTTTTCTGTAAGCCTTTTACATGCTAAAACCAGCTTTCACAATTCATTTTCTGTTCTTATTGCTTAGCACTACTTGATAATATTGAGATTTCAAGTCATCTTCAGAGCCATTTTAGAACAAGTAAAAAGAGGGTAATTCATGGATACCTTACTCCTTGTAAGAATAGTGGGATACAAATTACATCCAATTCTTACATTGTATTAATGCACACATACATATAAACTTAAGTCTAAGTAACACACTATACATTAGGCTCACTTTGAAGATTGGGAAGTATAATTGGTGCAGAATGTAGCAGCCAAATTGCTTACTCAAACTGGGTGTTAAGATCATAATTAAGACAATTGTGTTGGCACCTGTTTCTAGGCCCTAGTTTCAACTTTTAAAGCACTTTATAATTTAGGGTTGGAGTAACTGACCATCTTACTTGACACAAGTGGTTACCAGAGGGAGGACTTCATTGATAGTGTTAGAAATTTCTCCCCAGATAAATTTGTCTGCCACCTATCTTACTGTCTTTTTGGCTCTGGGCACAAACCTCATTTTCTTAAGTTTTTTAGATGTATCTTTATTCCTGCTGCCTGTCTTATGCTGCATTGATTTTGGTTTTTAATTCACATTTTAACTGTTTATTCTTTCTTTAGAGTTACTTGAAATTATAACTGAAGTAGCAATGAAGGTTTAATAAATAAATGTGTACCCATTATGACTTTAAGTTTTAAAATTTTTCAGGGCTATGTGAATATAAAGCTTTCAGGGTACAATCCACAATCATTAAATCCAACATGTTTGCTTTTACTTGAATGCAAAGTAGATTGCATTCCTCACATCAGTGATGCATTAATGTACTCATTGAATTTAAATTATAAAATAGAGATTCATACTTTAGAAACAGGAAAAGTGCATAAATAAGAAATGATAGATAGCAACAACAAAAATGTCATTTTTATATAGGAAATCCTTTTCCTGTGCATTTACAACACATTTTCTTTTTAACAAAAATGAGATTTCTGAAAGTAGCCCAAGGTAAATCTACGACTGTCCATTCCACTTCACAGGATTGCACTGCGTTATAAGTGTGAATCCTAGTTTGTTTGAAGATTTTACAAGAAGTCACTTTGTCAGATAATCTGCTTGCTACTTACTATTTCAAACCTTACTATCTGCAAAGATGCACCACATCCCAATTCTTCCATCATCATTAGTATGGTTATTTATTTATTTAGTGTTCAGGAGTCTGTTCCCAGTGTTGTTTAGGTGGGCTTTTGGGAGTGAATAAAAACCAAAACATTCTGAACCTGCTTATTTGTTACTAAGAGATGCCCCTTGTGCGTATTGGGCAACATGATAAAGGAATAGTGGCAAAGTTGATCCCTGTCATCATGTTATTCTGGGCAGAGATCTTTCAACATCTCCACCTACCCAGAATGGTGATGATGCTATCTCTTCCCCGCCCCACCCCGTCAACACCCCCGCTCTGCAACATCAAACATAGGAGCAGCAGAACAGGGTGACTTCCATTGTCTTTGACAGTTGGCCTTACTAGTTGGGACTGATGGAAGCCCTCAGCATCTGGAGGACACCACACTGGCTATACCTGCAATAGAAGCTCCATTAATTTAAAGATAGTCATGTTTAATTTTAAAATGTTCAGATCAAACAAGTTTGGATTTTTTTCTAAGGCATTCCCGTGTTTCATTTCATGTGAGAGCCACCAACTGAAACCCTAGGTCTGCATTGATATTTATCAAAAATACTTAAATTATCCTGATGTATGGTTTTGAATGACTGTAACTCTGTCCTCACAAACACGAAAATGTTTCAGTTTTCATACACAATGAAACTAGACTGTTAATTTGATGGGGGACTGACAATTAGGTGACATTGTTTGCAGCATTGTCCAAAGTAGTTGCTAATTAACATCCTGGGATTAAAATGCTACAGCTTTTGAATTTAGTGGTGTGTATTGTACTTTCAACCAATGTAAATGAATTGGATGCAACAGCCTGTGATAACCATTAGGGCATCCAGTAGCTTGAGGCATGCTCTGGAAAGTTCATTTTAAGTGTTTGACAGGAATGAGAAGATTAGTTCCAGCTGAACTGAAAATCATATTTGACTGGAAGTCAGGTACTCTTAAAGATAGCTAATTTGGGGTAGGGTGTGCGACATTAATGCAGTGTAAATTATGTGGCACAGTTCTTGGTGTTCGTTTGTGCACCATTCTGCACTGTATGGAACACTCAATGCTGACATTCAAATGATATCTAGGAAAAGTCACACCAGTGAGGTTCTAGTAGGAGTCCTACATGTAGTTTGGATCTGATTAGTAGAAAACCTTTTTATCACTTTAGAACTGGGTGGGAGAAAACCTCAACCTTGTTCTATCTTTATATTTTTTTAGCAATGCATTGCCAATTTACAGGATCAATTCAAATGGATAGAGCTTTATCAGATCAAATCTTGCCATGAAAAGAAAGCAGCTAATCCTTGATAAGTTTCACATGATCAACCAACCAGTGGTTGTTTTTACCAGATGAAAACTACACCATGAATTTATCAAGAACAGTTGAATATTTTAGATCGAATCAAAGAGATGAAGAAGATGCGAAATGCA
The DNA here is from genome assembly GCF_964188305.1 of Podarcis bocagei. Taxonomy (NCBI): domain Eukaryota; kingdom Metazoa; phylum Chordata; class Lepidosauria; order Squamata; family Lacertidae; genus Podarcis; species Podarcis bocagei. The sequence continues at coordinate 37,572,171 of NC_138140.1, read as the reverse complement.
GGTATTTGCAGATGTAGCTGTTTATGTTTAGTATGGTAATTACAGTGGTACCTCGGGTTACAGACACTTCAGGTTACAGACTCTGCTAACCCAGAAATAGTACCTCGGGTTAAGAACTTTGCTTCAGGATGAGAACAGAAATCGGGCAAGGCGGCGCAGCAGCAGTGGGAGGCCCCATTAGCTAAAGTGGTGTCTCAGGTTAAGAACAGTTTCAGGTTAAAAACGGACCTCCGAAACGAATTAAGTACGTAACCAGAGGTACCACTATAATAACAATTAGAATGTCTATGTAGATGTTTCAGCAGCTAACATACATTATTTTGATAATCCTTGTAATAACCTGGAAGGTTGGTCAGTATTACTGTCTCCAGGTTGCAGATAATTAGGTATGGCACACAGAAAAAGAAATTGAGTGCAGAGGCGGACTTTGGTAATATGGTGTCTTGAGTGAGGACAAAATTTGGTGCCTCCCTAATATTTCTTATTTTCACAATAATTCCCTTTTATTTATTATTATGTTGCACCCCCTTGGCTCTGTGCCCTGTGCAGGGGAACTGCCTTCAGTGCCTTTAATCAGGTGCTGGTGAGTGCAAGGTGGAGGTGATATTTCAACTGCAAACTTCCAGCAGTTCAACATACAGCACACACTCCTAAGAAGGGGTTATTCTTATGTATTACTAGTTATTAGATATTATTGAGGAAGGGCCATAGCTCAGTGGAGGATCTGTTTTAACATCCTTTTGAGAAGGGCCAAACATGTGCAGGCTGGCATTCGACCTAGACAGATTTTTCATTTCATCGCCTCTACTACCATTAAGACTCTGACCAAACTGGGTGTACTCTAGCCTCAGGATGGCTGATATATAGGCGGATATGAATTTTAAGAGCAATTTCTTTCCTCTGCCAGTTCAGTATGCCACAACATGCAGCACAGTTTATTTTTCTGTTAAATTTATATCCACCCTTCCACACAACAGAGATATCAGTTGCCTCATAGTCCAAGTGGTGGTATGGTAGAAAGAGCCACAACCTTCTCAATGCCTCATGACTTGCCTGCTCCACTCCTACCTGTGCCATCACCTTTTGGGTTGGACCAGTGCCAGCACTAGAAACCCCTAACATGCTGAGTAAAAGTAACTCGGGAGACAAAGAAATTCAGATTGGGAGTGGGGGGAAAGGAAGATCTTCCTCTTTGAGAGGAAAGGGCCAGATTATGCGTTGAAAAACATTAGAAATTCAGAGAGAAGGTTAATATTTGTTACTATTTATTAATAACAGTAAATCAGACTGCGGAAAAAGGAAAGCACTAAGAAGCACAAGAGGAAGTAAAAGGACTAGGGAGAAGGGATAAAAGAAATGCGGATTTTGGGTGGCGACAAATGGTACAAGCTGAGCGTTGAATGATATAATGAGACAAGAAATTACAGGATCCGGTTCAAATAGTTGGAAGAGGAAAATATAAAATAAGAAGCTCTGGATCACCAAATTCTGCCTAAAACCACAATGCCTCCTGAACCAGCATTGGCAAATAATGTAACAATTTAACTTGCCCTCCCTCTGCCACCATTTTATGCATGGCTCTGCCTCTGTACCACCATTTTCCAACTGGTGGGCCTCAGTAATTTTCAGCTATCTCAAGTGGGCTCAGGCAGTAGAAAGTTTGTGAACCCCTGCCTTAGAGTACAGTATGTGTTCTAAAGTCAATCTTCTAAGATGGCGGGTGTGTTCAGTATTCATGCCTGTTAGGTAAGTACCATTAAGCCCCATAGACACAGAGAATGTTAACTCTGAATTCTGATTTTCCCTAGGGATTCATGCTGATACTTAACTGAAAATATTAAACTACTATAATTCAATTATATTTTAAAACTTCTTCAGATTAGGTGTATTTGAGGGGAAAATACATTTGGTACTTGCTGTGTTTTGAGGCTTCCTTGGAAGAAAACCAAATTCACTCTGAATCTTGTCACAGAATGTAAACCTCTAGAGAGTGTCAACATTTAGCTCGCTTCTCTCTTATTTTTTGTATGAGAGCGGAAAAGAGCATGAAAGGCACTAATGAGGTAGAAGCCTAATATTTTCATTTTGCTCATGTGGGTGAATGCAAAAGCCTAGCCCATTAAAAGAAAGCTAGCAAATGTAAATGATTGCACTTAGATTTGGGGAATGGATAAACTAAAAAACTTGTGCATGCAATTTTTTTGCTATTACAGTGTTTGCAGTGGTACAACCAAGTAGTATAGATTTTATAGGTGCTTTGGTTTAGTTACATCTATTCTTCCAGTTGCTTTTCATCAGGGTTGAGGGTGAGCTGAGTATTAGGCATTAACCAACCAGTCCAATAAAATTAGGAGTCTGTCTAAAAAACAAGTTTAGGTTAAGCAGCCAGGACAGTCTGCAGCTTTATTAGCTTCTTATCATATAACCTCTACTGAACTGGTCATTGCAACTCCACTCTTTGGTTGTTGTGAAGCTGCAATGAAACGAAGGCAAGCCAGCATCTGTTTCTGTAGCAAGTTGTCACAATGGCACAGCTGAAACTAGTGTTTTTTTCTGGGGGGGGGGGACACAGGGGTATGTATACCCCTAAACATTTTGTGAATCTTTATACTTTTGTCTATTTACTGTGTTTATTTTCCCTGATTTGAACTACAAAATGGTGATTTGCTTGAGTCAAAATGAGAGTACCCCTAAACTTTTTTTTTTTAGATAAAAAAACACTGGCTGAAACTGTGAGTGAGTGAGTGAGTGAGTCCTAGGGTCTCTAGTTTGAAACCCATGGCACTGTACAGTCTTTGTTCTAGAGTTCTCATGATTATCCTTCAATTACAAAATAACAATATTTTTAGTACAAGTTATTCACTTCTCATTTAATGAACAATATGCTATTTTTAAACACACATTAACACTGTCAATTTTAATTTTTTTCCTCCCCTGCTAGTGCATGTGTTCAACATGGTGCAGTGCCTTTGCAGCACCCTGTTGCCTTCAGTATGCAATTAAATTAAGTTGTCAACCTGTTTTTAATTATTAGTCTGTCTCTCACTTTATTAAGCTAAATTAGAAGTGCATTTGTCTTGTCGGAGTGGGAAGGCCTTGTGTTTTCAGTAGGTTTAACTTGCAAACAGTGTTGCTTTAATAAAGTCATTTATTATCCCACCCCTATACTTTTCCCTGTATTGTTGGCTTGGTCACTCTTTGCTTCCCCCCTCCCCCACTATTGTCTCACTACATATACCCTGACTGAAAAATACCCACACCAGGACATTTCATTCTGTCTTAAAGTGGTCCTAGAATTTTCTAGGAATGCAATTCAGAATTTTCTTCCAATTAATTAGAAATATCATGCTGGGCTGAGCTCTTAAATCTGAAATTGTCAGATTTGATGCCTTTGTTCTTCAACTTGGTGGGGTCATTATAGGGAGTTTCACCTTTTATCAGGAAATTTCTGGACAGCTTGGTTACCCAGAAGTTTGGGATGGTGCTTACAGTGTCTGTTGCAAGTTCAGAGATAAACTAAGGAATTAATGTCAGAATTAATGTCAGAAGAAGGAATTAACATAGGAAGAGCTGGAGCTATCATTCTTCATTCTTTGATCAGCTTCCCCTATTGCTTTTGGTGCCTGATTGAGGTTCCATTGTTTTGCAGTTGCCGAAATGTGCCAGCTGAATGGACTTTCACAGTTGTTGTTTTTTGTGTGATGCTGATGTTCTGTTTTGTGGTTGTGTTTGCTTTTGTTTCAAAGCAACAAAGACTAGTCATGCACGACAATTGTGGTTGAGAAATTACTCAATGAGTGGAGGGGAGAGGCTCACTTGTAAATGAAAGCATTAAAATGTGCTGTTTAAAAGTTGGTACGCAATATTTTTTCAAATTGGTATGTGATGTACTGTTACACTGTGGTTGCTAATGAAAATTCACAATATTTTCTAAATAACTGGAATAGATCCTCACCAAAATGGCATAAGTGATTATGCATTCTGGTACAGTATGTTAAATTTTATTCCTGCATCTGTGACCATTCTGTCAAATATAGCATCTGAAAACTCGTGTTTTGTCTTAAATTCAAGATCTACCTTCATGCTTCAAAGCAGATCCCATTATTCTACCATGTCAGTCAATCACTAGTATGCTGTGTCCAAAACATTTTGTGTGAGCACGTTAATACAAGGAAATTAGGTACATCAGACACAATAAAGTGTGCCTTATGTGACATAGCTTCATTGGCAGAGGTCTTAGTGGTGAATAACGAATTGATTCTTCAAACAAGAAAAAAACTACTTTTGATTTCTAGAGGACAATAAAAGTGAATGTGGATTGAATTTTGTAACCGGGGGGGGGGGGATATATTTGGCTGTCTTACAGATCTTTCTGCATACTCTGCCTTCTCCTTATGCACATCTTTAATGATGTACTCAATACATTTTATATAAAATGTTCACCCTTTGTTATTGATTTCAGGTCTTCCTTAGTTGATTATTGATCTTTGAACCTAGACTGGTGTAATCAGCTGATTCTCTCACGTGTGGGAATTTTTATAATTCCACTTCCCCTTTAAGTGGCAGCACCTTCTCAAGGTCTTCCAGTGCAATGCACAAAGGCCTGCTATTTGAAAGCACACCCCCCCCCCTTGAATGAATGAGTGGGAGAAGGGTTTAGATCTCACCTTAAATATGAAAAGTATGAAAAGTGAGCTCTATGGATAGGCACTTCCATTAGTTCCTTGAGTAACATATGGTAAGCAATGGCTAGGTTTTCTTTTGTTCCTTTTAATAATTTAAAAACCACAAGTATTGCTTGAATTCCCCTTTTGATCTTGCTAGGAAATGATTGAGCTAATAACTATTTTCTTTTAAGGAGTTGCATAGTTTGCATAGTTCGTTGCTGAATTTCTACAAGAACTCATTTTATAATTTACAGTTATAAATTATTTTCTCTTTCCAATTCCCCACCTTCCTCTTGCCTCTCATCCAAGCTGTCTGGCATTTTGAATTATTAAAATGATTTTGCATGTTAAGATATTAGTGTAAGCATTAATATTATAAGGTAAATTCCAATTATACCTAAGTAATTTTTAATGGTTGTTTCAACTTCAACAGTATACAAAAAATATACACACAGAAGATTTATATTATTTTATATTATTATATTATTTATAGGATTATTTTTAAGAGAATGCAGAAGCAGCATTTGACTTTGTGGCTTTGCATACTGTAACCTAGACAAAAGAGGCACCATTAATAGGTAAATTCGTGGTTGTACATTGCTGCTTTAATTGTTAGGCTTGGAGTCAAACAAAAACCTATCCAGCTGTCACATTAATAAATACAGCTTGATGATTAGATGTAAGAAGTATATACAAGAAGTAAGCCTTCTCAGACTGCTTCTATTGAGATGCTTCATTGAGACTTGGCTTTCGAATCTGATGCCTGGTTTGGGAATGTATTGTTGAAGTCCTTATTTCAGTCTGTTACTTCACCAGATGTACAACTTGTTGAACTGCTTTAGAGTGCCCAGGGCCAGCAAAATAATAAGACTCATCCTCTGAAAGCTTGGGGGCAAGGACATTACTTTCTTTTGTTTCTCTTAGTTTTCAGATCCTTCCTTATTTTATTTTATTTTATTTTATTTGGTTATTTTATATACTACCCTTTATCCGAGGATCACAGGGCAGTTTACAATATAAAAATACAAAAATAGATAACATACAAACAAACTGGAACAATAATTTCCACATACAGTTTAAAAAAACATAGATTGTTTAATTAGTCAGAGGCCTGGGAGAAGAGGAATGTTTTCACTTGGTGCCTCAAGATATGTAATGAAGGCGCTAGGTCAGGCTTCGTGGGGAGAACATTCCACTAAAGGGAGCCATCACATAAAAGGCCCATTCTGGTATTGCCACTCTCTGGACCTCTCATGGAGGGGGCATACAAAGAAGAGCCTGAGATGATGAACACTGGGTCTGTGTAGGTATGGTCTTGACCCATTTAAGACTTTACAGGTCAAAACTAGCACTTTGAATGGGACCTGGGAACTTTGGCAGTCAGTGCAGTTGGGAAAAGATTGGTGTTACATTCTCAAGCTGTCTTGTCTTGGTGATCAACCCACTGCTGAACCATCTTCAGAGGCAGCCCCATGTATAATATATTGCAGTAATCTAACCTAGAGGTTACCAGAGGATAGATATTATACATTCCATATTACGTACCTTTTGTGTTGGTCTTTTGAGCTGCAGTTCTTGCTTCTGTTGTATGTTCTATCTGATGCCTTTCAACATTTCAAACAAAAATATACGAAAATTCTAAATTCTAATAGAGTGCTGGTCAAATTCCAGCTCAGTCATGATGCTCACTTGGTGATCTTGGGCCAGTCACACTCTTTCACCCTAACCTACTCTTCAGCAGTTGTAGTGAAGAGTGAAATAAAAATATTTAAATAATCAATCAATCAATCAATCAATCAATCCAGGAGTTTATTGGCAATTACTGAAAAAAATAATTCTGTTACCACTAGTATTCTTCTTTGGCTTCTTTGGAATGCTTCCATGGTCACTAGATTATCATGTTTCCAGTTATCAGCTGCTGCCTCTCTGTTACTGCTTGCCTTCTAAATAGTTAGTTTCTATCTACACATTACTCTTGGTCTGTCATGATCTGGAAAGCTCACAGGAATGAAGCATCGAAATACATCTTTGCAATGGAAAGTTTCAGAAAGGAAAAGACTTGCAGTTACTACCAACATTTGTAAACTGTTTTGCTGCATCAAGTAAAATGAAGGAAGCTCTGTTGGCTCATGGCCTCAGTCATGAACTTCTAAGGTTCACCAATCTTTGTTCCACAGAGAGTCATTATATCCCAAACAATTGACAAGTCTTCTGCTTTATTCTCCATACATTATACTGCTATTGCTGCATAGACCTTTTGCACATACCTGCTTCATTAAACACGATCCCCACAATGTCAGTTAATTTATTTCTTAGATTGAATGTTTCATTAAATTCTGATAAGTCCAGAAGCCTCCCTGGACTAGAATGATTATGAAATACTCTTACCTTTTTAAAAAATATCTCCCCCCCCCCATGGAAATGTAAGTGGAAAGAGCAGTGTAAAACTGGGTTCAAAATTCTATCTTTGACAAAATAAGACAACTATAAACCTGTAGAAGGGAAACACTAATATAAAAGGCAAGATCAGTTTTTTGTGGTGTTTGTTTGTTTTTCTTATACCTTTTTGTACTTTGAATTTTATTTTGTTTGTTTTAAGAAAATCTTTGTGCTTAATTAAATAGTACTGTAACAAGTGCTAACTTATTTTGGCAGCATATTTCATTGTAGTGATTGAGCTAGATAAGGACCCATGTGATAAAAAAATAATAATATGTTGTATTTCAGCAGTTAACCTAGACTTTTAGGGATAGTATTTCTGATGAATTGCATTAGAGAGTGAAAATCCAAAATAATGCAGAAGACAAAATTCTGTAAGGCAAAGCAGAGCACTCCGTATGTGTTATTAGTTCCTCGCAGGTTGTATAACTGGAACAAAAGCAAAAGCTCAAAAGATACCGTGTTTAATGCAGCACCAGCACAGTAGGTAATCTGATCATACTTTGGGGATCAAATCAGTACTGGCTTTGACAATGGTGCCTTCTTTATTGATTCTGCACAATACCTAAACTTGAAACCTCCTTTATGTAGGCAAATCCATTGGGACTTGAAGAGAACTCCTGATGTGCATACAGACTACCTAGAAACAGGAGTATGTTCCAGTTTTTCAGTTGCCAGGCATACTCTGTTTTGCCTTGCTTCCCCTTCTCAACTAATCTATATATACTGAAGTGAAAGTGGACCTGCTCTTTCTCCACCCCCAAATGCTTCAGACAGGTTGTGTTTCTTTTGGTGTATGAGGAGGAGGAATTTTCCCATATACCTTACATATTTATCTGCTCATGTATTTGGTACTTTATTTATATCAATAATACCACTCATTAAAAAAAATATCTTGAAAATATGCCCAGAGAAGGGGTGGTAGTAGAAGTGTTTTACTGATTGACAGCATGGCAAATGTAACTGTGCTATGCACAGCCAATTTCCTACTGGGCCAGGGTAACAGAACTTTTTCTTAAATAGCATGTGACAACCATATGCCCATATCTTTGTGTAAGTATGAATGATCCTTGCATTTCACCTCTTTATTGTTCAAATTTTCTCCCCATGCCTCACTAAAGAACTACCATTACAATGTTGGCACGTTTTAGGTGTTTAAGGAATTATTTACCGTATTTTTCGCCCCATAGGATGCACTTTTCCCCCTCCAAAAATGAAGGGGAAATCTGGGTGCATCCTATGGGGCGAATGCAGGCTTTTGCTGAAGCTTGGAGAGCGAGAGGGGTCGGTGCGCACCGACCCCTCTTGCTCTCCAGGAAGACATCCGCAGCCTAGGCAGCCCTGCGGGAGTTCCCGCAGGGCTGTTTGTAGGCTGCAGATAGCAGCCTGCTTCCCAGAGCGCCGGACGCCCCGAAAGCAGAGCACCCGGCACTTCGGGAAGACATCCGCAGCCTGCTTCCTGGAGTGCCCGGCGCCCCAAAAGCAGAGCGCCCGGCGCTTCGGGAAGACATCCACAGCCTAGGCAGCCCTGCGGGAGTTCCCGCAGGGCTGTCTAGGCTGCAGATAGCAGCCTGCCTCCCAGTGCGCGGGGCGCCCTGAAGCAGAGCAGACATCGGCCAGCCCCACAAGCTCGGGGGAGACTGGGGGGAGGCACAGCGCCGCCATCCCACTGTTCCCCGACCTGGTTTTTGGGGCGAAATAAAGGAAAACATTTTTTCCTTTACCCCCCCCCCAAAAAAAACCTAGGCGCGTCCTATGGGACGGAGCGTCCTATGGGACGAAAAATACGGTATTCAAAACTCAATGATAATAAAGTTACAGTAACACAATATCTGATATTAGGAGTTCAGTTTTGTCATCTGATATAATTTCAAGCTTGGTGTAATCAGCATGGTTATGAAAAATTGGGATCCTAATGATTGTTCCTCTATTGTGAAAAGCAAAATAAAATTTTAGTTGGTAAAAATGTGTGAAATACATGCAAGTGACAGATTCCTGAAAAGTTAGGGTTGGAAGTTACGTCCTGGACTTAAACCCCCTTCCGGGATAAAAACACTAATTAGATCCAGTGGTGTGTTCTGCTAGCCAGTTCCCTAGAGTCTACCCTTCAGGGTGCTGTCCTGTACATTTTCAGCTGTTTGAACTATAGTGTTTCTTCCATGTCTCTTGGAAATCAGTTTCATGGTTTAATTGGTGTATGCATTTCCTCAGAAAAAAAAGTGCATCTATAATTTGTAAAGTTCATAATTAGTTCAAATATTTGCTAGTCTGTTGCTGGAAGCTTGTAAAACTGCAAATAGATACAGTATGGTAATTATGTTTTAAAGCATTTATTTTTCAAATCAGCCAACACAAAAATGTGTGCATCTGCAAATTCATTTATATTTTTTCCTATTGTCATTCTTTTCGTGTTAGTGAAAGTGCTGTCACCCCCCCTCCACGCTTTTGACAGTACTGGTGTGATTTAGACATAACCCCAAACCATGAAAAGAACTTACATGCCCCTTTTCTCATCCTGTACATCGATTAATTACTAATGCTAGGGGGAATTTGAAGCAGTCCACATTTAAAGGCAAATCTATAAAATTTGCACTTTACAAAACAACATGAAAACTGAAACACAGTCATCCTTCAAACTTACCAAATCAGGTATACAATCCCCCTCCCCCACCAAAAAAAATAGAGAATAGTGTGTATAAAAATAAATACATTAGTTCATACAGAAATACATCATATTAGGGGAAATTGCTTTCAAAGATGTGTCCATTAGTCCAAACTGCATGGAAAATGTGTTTATTAGGAGAAATTTCAGAAAAACTAAAATACTGAAGAATTTTCATGAGGATAAAAATAATCACAAATTGCTTATGAAATGTAGTGAACTGAATGAATGAACAAGAATTGGCAGATCCTTTAATCCCTACTAACTGCTTTCATGAAATAATTTTTTGCATTGCATCTGAACTGTCAAAACATGGGTTTGTAGTTACCTTCTAAACAGTAATGCAAATCAGGGAGAAGAGGGATGGGCAGGAGTACATCAATATAAGACTTATTTCCATGCTTCAAAACTGTGGCCTGATGATTAGTTTAAAATTACATATGCTCTGTTCTGGACTCTTTGTATGTTAATAATATGTAGTTCAACATTATCAGCCATTATCTCGGCATATAATATAAGCAGACCTTGCTGGTCATCTTGTCTGCACTCTGTAATATTCTTCTCCAACTAGTATTCAGAGGATCTTCTAGCCATTGCAGCTGTATTTATACATTCTCACAGGGATTCCCAGTTCAGCCACAGAAAAACATTTTATTACTTAGTATTGACCCTAGCAACCTTTCAGGAAGTACCCAGGACTAGAGTGCTCATGTACTGGCAACACAGATAATCTGAGGGAGGATGATATTTTCCACCCCGCCTCCTCATTCTCTCTGTAGGTTATTTGTGCAGCCGGAATGCATAAGAGTCTAGTAAATTACTTGTCTAGGCAAATAAATGAGGCTTATGACCTTTCCTGGATTCCAGACACTTGCAAGGATGAATTGCTCCTTAAACAATCACCTGTTTAAAAGCTAGTTATGAATTATTTGTGCTTCTATGACTTGATAAAGATAAAATTATGGTATGGCAGGAATTCTTAACCTGTCTTTCATCATCACCAGGGGTGTGTCTTGCCATTCACGGTCACTGAAGTATTTTCTTCCTCTTTCTGTTCGTGCATATATATGCACACTTTGAAACATACTTCTAAATCCAACTTGTAGTCAACAAGCATAGATATGTTCCTGGATGATAATACAAATCTCTTCTCTGGTTATCAAAGCCCAATACTCATGCTTCAGACTTTGCAATCTGACGGTGTGGGCAAGAGATTTGGAGCTGTGAGACCATCTTGATTCTTGGCTTCCTAACTACTCAGAGAAAGCCACATGTGACTGACTATATGGGTTCAATGTGTGGTTGACTCATCACTGTAGGAGGAGCGGGAGGTGCCATAAGGAAACAGTAATGTGTCTGCTCACAAAGAAGCCCACATTTGACTCAGAGGACTACAGTAGCTACTGCCCGGTCACTAATGTTCCATTCTTGGGATGATTAAGAAGGTGGTAATTAGTTTATCAACTCCAGTTACTCTTGGATGAAATGGATTATCTAGTTTCCTTTCAAAATAAAAAAATTCCTTCCAGTAGCACCTTAAAGACCAACTAAGTTAGTTCTTGGTATGAGCTTTCGTGTGCATGCACACTTCTTCAGATACACTGAAACAGAAGTTGCCAGATCCTTCTATATAGTGAGAAGGTGGGGAGGGGTATTACTCAGAAGGGTGGTGGGAATGGGAGATTGGCAGATAGCTGAGATGAGCCTGTTGACGACTCTTAACGACTGTAATAGGTCTTACAGGAAAAGGCAAGGGGTGAGAAGGTGAGAAATGGCTTAGTCATGTATAATGGGATAAGAATCCAATGTCTTTGTTCAAACCAGGTCTTTCCATGGTTTTAAGTTTGGTAATGAGTTGTAATTCAGCAGCTTCTCTTTCCAGTCTATTTCTGAAATTCCTTTGTAGTAAAACAGCTACTTTGAGATCTTGTATAGAATGTCCTGGGAGATTGAAGTGTTCTCCTACTGGTTTCTCTGTTTTGTGATTCTTGATGTCAGATTTATGTCCGTTTATTCTTTGGCGTAAGGTTTGGCCTGTTTGTCCAATATAATATATATCTGTCAATATCCAATATATATCCAATATATATCTGCCAATCTCCCATTCCCACCACCCTTCTGAGTAATACCCCTCCCCACCTTCTCACTATATAGAAGGATCTGGCAACTTCTGTTTCAGTGTATCTGAAGAAGTGTGCATGCACACGAAAGCTCATACCAAGAACTAACTTAGTTGGTCTTTAAGGTGCTACTGGAAGGAATTTTTTTATTTTGACTATGGCAGACCAACACGGCTACCTATCTACTACTAGTTTCCTTTCAGTCAGCTATGAGGACATTGGGAGTAGGCAGAATAATATTCTGACATGGACTCAAGGCTGCTTACAGATAAAATTTGTTGTTGTTGTTTAGTCGTTTAGTTGTGTCCAATTCTTCGTGACCCCATGGACCAGAGCACGTCAGGCACTTCTGTCTTCCACTGCCTCCCGCAGTTTGGTCAAACTCATGCTGGTAACTTCGAGAACACTATCCAACCATCTCGTCCTCTGTCGTCCCCTTCTCCTTGTGCCCTCCATCTTTCCCAACATCAGGGTCTTTTCCAGGGAGTCTTCTCTTCTCATGAGGTGGCCAAAGTATTGGAGCCTCAGCTTCAGGATCTGTCCTTCCAGTGAGCACTCAAGGGTGATTTCCTTAAGAATGGATAGGTTTGTTCTTCTTGCAGTCCATGGGACTCTCAAGAGTCTCCTCCAGCACCAGAATTCAAAAGCATCAGTTCTTCGGCGATCAGCCTTCTTTATGGTCCAGCTCTCACTTCCATACATCACTACTGGGAAAACCATAGCTTTAACTATACGGACCTTTGTTGGCAAGGTGATGTCTCTACTTTTTAAGATGCTGTCTAGGTTTGTCATTGCTTTTCTCCCAAGAAGCAGGCGTCTTTTAATTTCGTGGTTGCTGTCACCATCTGCAGTGATCATGGAGCCCAAGAAAGTAAAATCTCTCACTGCCTCCATTTCTTCCCCTTCTATTTGCCAGGAGGTGATGGGACCAGTGGCCATGATCTTCGTTTTTTTGATGTTGAGCTTCAGACCATATTTTGTGCTCTCCTCTTTCACCCTCAATAGAAGGTTCTTTTATTCCTCCTCACTTTCTGCCATCAAGGTTGTGTCATCTGCATATCTGAGGTTGCTGATATTTCTTCCGGCAATCTTAATTCCGGCTAGGGATTAATCCAGCCCAGCCTTTTGCATGAAGAATTCTGCACATAAGTTAAATAAGCAGGGAGACAATATATAGCCTTGTCATACTCCTTTCCCAATTTTGAACCAATCATTTGTTCCATATCCAGTTCTAACTGTAGCTTCTTGTCCCACGTAGAGATTTCTCAGGAGACAGATAAAATAGGGACAGCTAAAAACAGGGGAAACCCACTATTAAGAAAACCAATTAAAGATTTATATATAAACTATATATAAATATAAAAGAGCTATTAAAACATAGTTATAATTAGAGTAAAAACAGCACCAGCCATTTCATTAAAAGCAGCCAGTTCCCAAAAACCTGTTGAAATAAGAAGCTCTTCAACTACCAGTGGAAGAAAAACACAGAGGGAGTCAATCTAGGAAGGGAGTTCCAAAGTCTGGGAGTAGCTACCGAGAAAGGCCCTCTCCTAAAACCCTACCAAGTGTGCCTGTGAGTGTCGTGGGACCAAGAAAAGGGTCTCCCCTGAACTCAGGCAAGTTTTTATGTGAGAATAGGATATTTCAGATAGCTTGGACCTATGCCATATAGGGCTTTATACCTCATAACCAGCTGTTGTAACAAGGGAGTCAAATGCTCCCTATAATCAGCCCCGCTCCACAATCCAGCTGCAGCTCTTTGAACCAGTTGAAGTTTCTGAGCACTTTTTAAAGGAAGCACCATGTAGAGCATTAAGTATAAATGAAACAAATAATGCCTTTCTTCATCTTACTAGTTTTGTCTGGAACTGCATAATATTGCATACTAAGACATGTAGTTACTATTGATAAAACCATTTATATTTTCAACACCTTTTCTAAATAATTTATGGTACTGAGGTTGGCTTTCTCACTGCAGTAGAACTATTAACTTACATTTTTAGGGAACTTCTGCTGTGACCCCCATATCTCTTTCCCATGGCTTTTATTTGCTCTTTTTGATATTTGAAGTCAGGCTTAATTTATTTTTGATCTATATATGTTTCACTCACATGACACAGAAGTATTCCTCAGTCCTACTCTAGTGCACTTGACAACATGATTAATCAAGACTTGCATAAAATTGACAAGTGGACTCTTTTTGGACACTGCTGATTATATTATTTTTGTGGGATCACTTCGTGTGGTTAATGAAAGTTCTGGATGCTTTATACTTGCTTTGAAATAAATAACAGATGCTCCTTGAACATGTTTCAGCCATATTGGTCATGCAAAATGGGCAATTTAATAACAGAAGCTCTTACTGATTACAATTGTGATTGTGGAAAGCTTTGTCAATAGCACTGTTTCTTCTTCACCAGAATACAATTATTCAGTCTTTGTCCTTTTGCCTTTGTTAATACACAACTTGCAAGATTGTGTCCTCTAAGATATGAAAGTTGTTCATTTTGACAATAATCTGTCAAATTTGAAATAAGTCATTATTGGGGTGAAAGTGGGGAGGAGGGAAACAGCATTCAGTTTCCCTAAATGCAGCAGGGGGTTTTAAGGTCACTAACAAGACAGCAATTCAGATAACACATTTGTTTACAAGCAAATGTGTTCTTGTCTGTTCTAGTAGCCTGCTTAATTCCTGCCAGTATGCTAGAATTCCACCCATGAAGTGGTTATTTGTTGTTGTTTTCATTTGTACACAAGCATGACTTTGTGAGCACACATAGACACACACTCTTAGAAGATGTAATCAAAACAATGTTATATTGTATGACTGAAACAATCTTATATTGCTTCCCAGCTCAGCCCCTTCCACTACCCTTTCCTTACTCTGCCCCTTCCCACCCTGTGCTGAATTTTCGATCAGAAGCTTCCTGGATCAGAAAATTGTACGCTTATGCTCTCTGAGGCTCCACTGATAATACAATATAAATTAGTAATGATGGTGTGATGATGATTATGATAACAGTACCAAATACTTTTGTAAATGAATTTCATAATCACTGATCACCTACCCTGCTACTAGCTTAGGCACTACTGGAGCAGAAACTTTTAAAGTCCTGTAGTCTTTCATCATAACTTTTGTGTTCTTAGATTCTATTTGTCCCTTGTTCTTTTTTTTGTAATTTAAGCCCCTTTCATATTCATATTGACAGTTTGAGTATCATAAGTATATCTCACAAATGTAATATTTACATTCCGGTACAGTCATTGTGTTTTGAGAAATACTGTGTAGGTTACATGGCACAATAACATTTTAAATATTTTCTATGAAACTGTGAGGGCTAGAGTTATACTTCTGTTATGAAATGAAAACCGAGAGGCCTTGTTTGTTTGTCTCTGCCTCCTCATCACTTTCAGGAATTTAGGAAATAGGTTTTGCTTCACTGATGACATCTCCTTTTGCCTCCTTGTGTGTTAACTTTGTCAAGGTATTCTACCAGTGAAGCAAAGTATCAGTGACATTAGCAAGCACTTTCTGCATTGCTATCTCTGTATGTCCAGAGTAGATCATAGAATCTATTCCAGATTCTAGAGTGTATTCATTCATGACTGTAGACCAGCCTCATTGCTAACCTGCCTCACTCCCAGTTTCTTAAAATAATGCAGGAACAGTCCTTGATCTACTAGTGTTATACATGTGACTAACTTTAAAGATTTATTGGTTCTTTGTTTAGAATATGGTCTCTGTACCACTAACTGAAACCAATTATGGTGAACACAGCTTACCTGCACTTAAAGCCAATTCCAGTTAGTAGCGAAGAGGCCATTTCTCTAACCTAACCCCCAGTATATAAGGAACTAACAAGGTCACCTATAATCACAGATAAAGGGGAGAGGGAAAGATACTCAAATATGATTTAATAAAACTTTGAGTAACATATACTGTTGTACTAAAAAGTGGTCCCCATAGATTGCATGTCCTTTTTTGCTTACCTGAAATTTAAGCATCAGTAGTTTGTATTATCTCAATGTTTTAAAAAACGTGTGCAGGAAAGAAGCTCATATAGGTACAGGCCTATACAGAATATTACAGAGCAAGAAGAAAAATATTTGAGCTCTTCTGCAGTTCTCTCTAAATCATTTATATAACCAACTATATGCATTACTAAGATAGAATCTCTTTTGAACCTTAGTTGCTGTTTAATCTACAAATTAGATTTAAAGGAATGAAATATTAGCATTTCTATCAATAAATTTGAATAGAAATGGATTAATTTGAACTAATGGCAGAATAAAATGGTGACATTCTCACATTAAACATGATGATTTGGTATATTATATTATATATTCTCACTTATTTCATGAAAAGTAGAACTTTTATGAGCAGTAATTCAGAAAAATGGGAGCACGTTTTAATGGAATTATCCTCACAGCTTTCAAGGATTTTATTTCTGACACTGCTTTTCTTTCCTACACCCAGAATTGGTTTCTGAGTTATCATATTTTCCCTCAGTTTCAGCTCAGAGTCTTAAAAGCAACCTCGATTCCATGGAACATCAGATACAGCGTTTGGAAAATGATATTAAGAAGTTCCCTAAAACAGAAGATCCGCATGATAAATTTGTTGAGAAGATGATAATATCCTTTCCGTATTAATACCAGTATTTGTTTGCTAGTGAAATATTCAAATTACATTATATTCTTAATTTTTATTAATCTTTTGTGCACAGGCTTTGCATGAAAAAACTACACAAAATGCATTTCCTCCCATTTTGTGTCGTTGGGGGATGACTAGTAGTAAGTTAAGACATCACACCAGACTATTGTGCATTAGGTAGTGCGCAAATACGAGGCTTCTGAGCAGAGCTTATATCAATCTTACCTTCTCTGATAAGGGAAGATTCTGGGTGTGCTCGAATTGCATGTGTTGTAGGTTTCTCATAATAATGTTCTGTGGATTTGTATTGCAGAAAGCAGGTTTTTAATGTGGTTCATTTGACACAGATGGAATCTACACACACATAAAAAACACTGAAATGCTTTTTAAAAAAAGTTTTGAAAAATATATTGAATTCACCATAGCTCACCATCGCCATCTAGTGACACATTTGTATAGTGCATTTTACAACAACACACTTAAAATGTTTTATTTGCAGCTGTATAGCTGAGTCCACAGTCTTCCATCTGTTTTGCTTTTGGTTTATTTTATGTTCCTTTTACTGGTCAGATATGCAATATTTCAATAATACACTTGGGAAGAAGTACAGCTGTGTAGCAGCAGTCTGTCTGACAGCACTGAAAGTGACAACTCGCTTTGATTACTTTGTTGCGGTCCAAGGTAGAGTCACCTGATTGGGATTTCTGCTCCACCTTCCTAGTTTTGAAACAAAAGAAGTAAGGTAAGAAATTCTTACTATTTAAGTGATGCTACTTTTATACTATTATGATTTAACCTATGTCCAATGGCAATTGAAAACTTGGAAACACAGCTAATAAAATAGTTTTATTTCATTGCACTTCTTCACACCTCTAGCCTGAAAAGTAGATGCCAAGTATAGGACATTGCATTTTTTTTAAAAAAAGGTGTCTTAGTTTTATTGTTGCCTGTAAGCATTAATTATACCAAAACATTGAAACAAATTTGACAGGATAGAAACAATATTTGTGTGATGTCACATTTTAATGCATAGTTTAGTTTGCTGCTTACTACCATTAATAACAGGCTCTTGTTTTGTTGCCTTATGGATTCTTCATATACTGAAGAAATACTTGAAAAAGATGTTTAACGCAAACAACTTTATATATCTGCATGTGCTGCAGTTATTATTGTTGAATTTTGGGGAGTCTAGGCCAGACATGTGGTGGTTGCCCCTTGAGTGTATCTTTAAAACACAAAGGAGGCAAAGTACACTGAAATATTCATCATTTTTGAGTGAAATTTCTCTGGGGTGCACTGCCTACAGATAGTTGTTGAAGGTTTCTACATTTCCCTGCCAAAAAAGGAAAAGGAAAAAAGAGGTCTGCTTTCTAGCTGGTGCCTTTCTACAAAGGATACTGCGGAAATATTGCAAGGAAAAGAATAAAAGTTTCAGCACCACCACCTTCCAACCTGTACATAGTCTTCCACAAATCAGTGCACCAAATAGTTGGGAGCAAATAGCACTTAGTCATGGATTACACCTGGCAATATAGTTTTTTACCTTGACATCACACTTAACAGAGATTTAGAAAAACAGGGAATGTGATTTTTCTCATAGACAAAAACCCCAGTGCAAATTAGAGAAATCCCTGCTGTTCTCACCAGCCTTCTGTACATTCCACAGGAGTTAGGGGAGGGAGTTGGTGGCATCATCATCACCATTATCTATCTATCTATCCATCCATCCATCTATCTATCATCTATCTATTTTTCCCTGACAGGGACTGAAGGTTGCTTACCGATAAAGAATGGCATATAACATAGATAAAACCACAATTAAAAAACAAACATTAATAGAATTAAAAACATACAATCACAATATAAACAGCACACCAGCCTTCTGGACAAACTGTTCCAGCAAGTTTATGTAAATGTTAAAATAGTATGGGAAAAATAACAGAACCCCGAGGGACCCAGCAGGCCAATGACCAAGTTATTGAAGAGGACTACCCCAGCACCACCTTCTGGATTCACCCCTCTAGGAAGGAATAGAGCCACTGTAAAATAGTGCCTCCAGGTCCCATCCCACTAAGGCAGCACAGAAAGATACCATGATGGTTGGTATTAAAAGCCTCCAAGAAGTCCAGCAGAACCAACAGGGACATGCTCCTGCTTTCCACTTCCTGGTGCAAACCAGCCAACAAGGCAACCAAAGCTGTCTCTGTCTCATAACCAGTCTTGAAACGAGATTGAAATGGATATAGATAATCTGCATCCTCCAAAAACTCCTGGAGCTGGGATGCTACCAAACACTCCAGGACCTAGCCCAAAAATGGGATATTGGAAACTGGCCAATAATTGCCCAGTATGGTGGGATTCAGGGAGGGCTTTTTCAATGGAGGTCTTATGTGTTGGGGCTGGAGGAAGAGACTGTTACATTGAGGTTTTTTGCGGGATATGCCTGGGAAGAAGGGAGTGGGGAAGAGCGGGGGGGGCATCATGGTCGTTCAGAGTAGGGGGAGGTATGGTGGGGAAGGCCAGGTGAGAGACACATAGCACAGGCAGATAGTGATTGTGCCATGTGCCAGCCCCTCCTCCAAACTGGGGAAATATCAGCCAGCCCTCTGGTATGTGGCTGCCGCTGTTGAATACAAGGTCAGTTCCTCATTCATGACCTGATTGTGGATGACGGGGCCAATATGGTCTGTATCACTGAGACCTGGATGACTGAGCAAGGTGGAGTTGGTCTTGCCCAACTGTGCCCACCTGGGCACTCAGTGAAGCTTCAGGGCTGACCTAAGAGTCAGGGAGGGGGAGTAGTGTATAGACATCCCATCTCTCTCTCCAGGCTCTCTGTCCACTTCGTGGGGTATCTAGAGTGTGTGTTCCTAGCGTTGGGCAATTGGGACAGATTAGAGATTCTGCTGGTTTACTGCCTGCCTCACTGTCCAGTAGTCTCCCTGCTTAAGCTGACAGAGCTGGTCTGAGAGGCAGTGTTGGGGACTCCCAGACTACTACTTCTGGGGGATTTCAACATCCATGGTGAGGTGACTGGCTCTAGGGTGGCTCAAGAGTTCATGGATGCCATGATAATCATGGGGCTTTCCCAACAGATCGCAGGCCACATGCAGGTGGCAGGTCACACACTATACGATCCTTTCTCAACTGGGCAGGAAGAGGGTGATCTGAAGGTGGGGGATATTGTTGACATCATTCCCTTGTCATGGTCAGATCACTTCCTATTGAGATTGAGGCTTTCAGCACCTTTTCCCTTCTGCATAGGTTAGGAATGATGAGTATGGAAGATGCTTGTGACAGTAGGAGTTCCTGGTCTGGTTCATTGAGATCTAGAATAATCTCCCTCAGAGAGTCTCACAACTCCCTCGGCCAATAAAGCGAGATGAGCGCCGCAACCCCAGAGTCGGTCACGACTGGACCTAATGGTCAGGGGTCCCTTTACCTTTAATGACCAGCTTGAATGGAAACAGTTTTAGAAAATGGATCTGCCCCGTTTCTCATTTGCTGTTGCTTGATGGAATGGAATGAATAGTCATCCCTACTGATTTTTGTAATTCACATATCTTTTGAAACCAGGGAGCTGTCTTGTGGCAATGCATGATCCAGAAACAGTAACATTTGAGGTGCTGTATATTCTTAAACAGGATTTGTTGAAATGCAGTGATACTGGCATTCATTTGAGGAAGTTAGCTATGTGAAGCCTGCATGGCCACCTTTAGTTCTTCCTGGAGGTATTGGGAAAAGAAGTGTTCTTAGGTTTAATTCTCACTGAGGAATTATACCTTTGTCTGGATGACACCACCACTTCATGCTGCCGGTAGGGGTTCTCCTGATAAAATAAAATATCCGCACACATAGAAAATGAGCTTTCTTAATATTTTTTTGTTCTTGTTCTTTTGTTTATGTAGGAGCATTTAATCATATGTATGAGCCCTCACCTGCAAAATGCAATAGGACAGCCTAAACCAGGGACAGCCTATATTGTTTTACTGCCTGAGGTGAAAGTGTTAGGTGCGCCCGCACCTACTCCCGGCAAAGCTTTGCTTACTGGTGTTGTACAGTGGCAGCAGCTTCTGGCAAGATCTCACAAGAGTTTCATAAGATCTTGCTTGAAGTCATCACAACTGTGTGACCCTGGCAGCAGCGCTTCTCTGCAGGGTTCCGTCACTCAAGGTGGATGCTTCAGTCCGCATCATAGGTGGTCCAGCCCCGGCCCTGACCTCTCTGACAGTTTGGCCTCAGGCATCTCTGTGAAACTGTTTTATTAGAATCTGTTAGAATCTGTTGTTAGCAGGGGTTATGCAGAAATGTAGCCAGTAACTACCGCTGTGTTACTTGATTCTTGTTTTAGATTAGGGATCGGAAGGCAAAAGAAAATGGTTACTAGGATGTCATGAATCACTTCAGTGATTCTTCGTTGACGTGTGGACCACCTCACAATTTTCCTCTTTAACTGCATAAAACTGTTCTTGGGATGGACTGTGCAGGTATGCTTCTGTTCTGTGAATAGAAGCTCAATTAGGTTTGCCACCAGGATTTTGGCAATTTCTTCCTGCTTTTCTGCTTGAGCAAACTCTTCCTTTAATAAGGCTTCTGCTAAAATCATCCTGGAAACATTCAACACTAAGAAACCTAGCTTTGATAATTTAGAAAAAGAAAAGCAATTTCAGAGCCTTGTGAACTTGGCTTTGACTTCTTATATTGTTTCTCTCTTTCTGCAGGTAATTAAGGCATTTTAGAATGAAAGTCCTCTGCATTCTATATCAGCAAGTTACAGATGGCTGGTTATTCTTCATTATTGTCACCAAAGTGTAACTGTTTGTCCACATGGGATAGGAATTACATTAAATTGTGAGGGCTTTTTTATTCTGTGCTTCTCTTAAAGAAAAAAGCAAAATATTTTCAAAGAACTTAATATTAGGATTTCACAGAGCCTAATAACTGATCTTTAAATACATAAATAATATAATGATTAAATTAATTCACTAGTTGGAACCATGTGTTGCTTTTATATTTCTGTACAAACTCTGATCCACCAGTAAAGTCATTATATATGACTTGTAGCTCATTTCTCTGCATTATTCTATTACTTAAAGAGAGGCTGCATTGTAACTTACCAGTTGCACTATGAGAGTCAGAGATCTTTTTGTGATAATTGCATAACTTTGTAATTACCAATAATAAAACTTGAGACATGAATGCTACACATTTCAACAGGAAGCCAGCACTGTTAAATAAAACTGTACCATTTAGTTTTTATTGCACTAAATTAACTGTCCCCCTCAGTCCTTTAGTTTGTGAGATAATATACTTTTGGATAAGAACATTAATATCCGATGGGAAAACAAAACAATTGAAATCCAACACAGATTTGGAACTATTGCTATATTTCCAAGGGAGAGGATATTTCAGATAATTGAAAAGGGCGACAGATATTTCGCTTCGTGCTATACTCTTATCTCCACAGTGGGAAAGCAAGTAGAAAAGCTGCACTTCTCCCATTTGTGGGCATAGTACTCAGACTCTCAGTACAATTATTTCCAAAAGTATTATTCCAGAATACCCAAACATATATCAAGTTACAAAGTGTGTAAATTAGCTGTAGAGTTCATGGCTAGGTGTAGGCTAAGACTTTCCCCAAACACTGGACATGCCCCTTGAGATCTCCTTTTGAAGAGCTGGGTGGGCACATTCATTTCAATGGGTCTGATTCCTGAACCATGGGACTGAGCAAGCAAGTAGACTGGGTCTATTAACACCAGAACAACTGGCGTCACATCCTTGGAGACAGAAGTGGGGTTGACACTGTCCGTTCACTGTTGAATGTAGTCTGTGGTACATCTGTGGGGTTGAGGAGGAATGCTTCACTGGTAGGAGGTGAAACTGGGGCCAATTTGAGCAGCTCTTCCTTGAAGCTTGAGATGCCCAGTGAGGCAGGTTCCCCCCCCCCAACAAGGTACTCAGACCCTCCCCAGAGATAAGGTCAACACCTACAAGATTGGTGGGCCCCTCTCCATGATCAAGTTCCATACTGTCATCATATTCCTCCTCCTCTGACCAGTCCCACCAAGACATCTCAGTGCGGCTTATCACATCAAACATAGTTAGATAAACCTAGGGGTAGTCAAACTCGGCACTCCAGATGTTTTTGGGACTACAGATCCCATCTTCCCTGACCACTGGTCCTGTTAGCTAGGGATGATGGGAGTTGTAGTCCCAAGACAAGTCCCAAGGCATGTAGTGAGTGAAGTTGGGAAATAAAACTGAAATGATGTCATCTTCAAACCCCAAACACTGTAAGGCTCCTGTTACAATAAGCCTGTGGCCCTGAACAGGATATAGAGGGTGATATTTAGGTGCCCAGATATCAGGGTGATAGAGCATCATAATGGGAAGTAGTGTTAATAAGCCATTCTATTGTCAGTTAATCAAGATTCTTAAAAGTGGTTGTCATATTTACAATAACTAGGACCCAGCATCAAATTTCAAACAAAAAACAACTCCTAATCTAATGTATCATGAAACCGTTAGCAGAAAACTAGATATGCTCAGGTATTTGAGGGTGTCTAAAACAGTTGTCTGGATCCAAGTACAAGAACTTGAGTAATCAGATACATTTTTAAATAATTCTCTGAGGTAGACTTTATTGATTGATATACTTTAAAGTGAAGATTCATTTCCTCCAGTTGAAGGAATCTTCCTCCAATGAAATGGGGGCAGGAATATTTGGGTCCAACTCATTATGCATCATATACGATTGATGTATTTCCTTGTAGCAGAAATTGAAGTATTCATCCCAAACCCTTTTAAGTGTTAAGAAATACATCTGTAGAAAAACCATCAAACCCTCTCCTTATTTACTATGACATTTTAGCAGAGAAGACTATCTTGGCTTTTTTATCCCTTTCACTCACTTCTGGGAAGGCTGTAGTGTAGAATATGTTCAGATTTTAATGTTGGTTATAAGGCAGCAATGTAATCCTCATCTCATTTAGACTTGACTGCAAAGGGAAGTGTGCTGTGCAGGAATGGCATCTCAACATACTTTAAGTGAATTATTTCTCCATAATGAGCTTTGAGGAAATCCCAGGTGTTGATAGCTGATGGGGTGTTAATGTCATTAACATTCTGTCAGTATTCCTTGTCAGTGTGTTAATGATGCCCTGCTGATCTGATACACTGAGTCCTCTTCCTGGAGTAAAACTTTCTCTACCAGTCAGTTAGGATTAGAAAACTCTCCAGCATGCCCCTTGGTAGGTAGATTTGTGTTTTTCTCTCCACTATAGCTGATGAATAAAAAAGAAGAAGAAGAAGTAGAATCCTTCAGGAAGAAAAATACCACAGATTCATTGCATAAGTCTCTACAAGCATTTGTTATAGATATTCTTGCTTGTTAAAATGTGTTGCTCAATCTCTTGTGATGCACCCTGATTCAAAGGAGTATATGTAACCCTTGAAATATAGCATGGAATCTTGCCATTCTGTTTTTTTATAGGGGCGAGTGGATTCCCTCTCATTTCTGTTCTTGGACTGGGGTGGGGAGGGGGCTGTATTATATATTTATTACCTGCCAACATATTCTTCCTTTCATCAAATAGTCCCAGGGCAGCTTACAAAAATAACACACTTAAAATAAGTACAATTTACATTAAAATTATATATATATTATATTAAAAAATTATATATTTTAAAATTAAGGGTGTGGGGCACCAGCAGCCCGGTTAAATGTTTTAGCCCCTAAACAACCTAGTTGGATATTTGCCTCTATATAAAAACAAAGCAAAAAACGATATACTGTTTAGGACATGCTGCTGTGCACAAGGAGAGGTAATTATGCCATTCTCATTTCTTAGAGAATATAGAAGTATGCTTTCTTTAATTAGGGTGTGGTAGGCTATTTATTCCCAGTGGGAGATTACTGACTGATTTGAGAGTGTTGTTTGACTTGATTTGAGTGTTGTTTGAGTTAGATGTGCTACTAGATTCTGGAATTAACTGAGGCCAGATGCAACCTCCTGATTATGGCAGGCATTTACTGGGATTCTCACAGACTTACACAATAATGGCTTTCTTTGTCCTTCACAATTATATTCTCTTTGTTCAGAGCAAAGCCAAATTATATATTTAGCCTCAGGGCATGTGCAGAATTCCATCTGAACCAAGCTTATTTCTTTTCTTTCTTTCACATAATGATGATGAGAATAAGACCAGCAAAATACCTTTTCTCCTTGTAGCGTAAATCATTAGCACATTTACTTATGGCTGGATGAACAGGAATATATTAGGAAATATGTTATGACAAATACTAATATGGCAGCATTTGGCTCAGTGTATTACACGGCTGTATAATTTTATGTATTTTTTTCCTGGTATAATTGTGAAGCTGAGAAGGTAGACACTGTAAACAAAAAGTTACATTTTACTCTCCTATGGTTATTTTAATGTGGTTTCTTAGTGGGGGACACTGTTAGGGACAATGCTAGGGGAAAGACAGCAACATGGGAAGCATTTAAAGCAGTGCTATGTTTAGGTAAGCTTGAGGAATTTTGTATTCAATGCCTGTGTGAACAGAAAGCAGCTTTTTCAGTAATCTCTCCTTCCCATTTCACCTGAAATTCCCTCGCTCTTCTGCCACCCAAAAGTCTTTCCAGAAGGTGAGGGACGAACAGCATCCTTTGGGTTGTATCATACAGGCTGATTTGTGGCGCTCAACTAGTATAAGGATATTTTGCTCAGTTTGAGGCAGTTTTCCTCTTCCCCATAGGAAAACAGCCCACAGTGTTAAGTAAGTCTGCTGACCCCTGCAAAGGATTTGGGTTTCTTGGGGTGGGGGGACTTGCAGAGGGATGTTGATGTACAAAATATTGTGACTGTGATGCACATAATTGTCTGAATGGGGGTGTTGTTTCATTTCTTGCTTAGGAATCTTTTGTGATGTGTAGCAAACTGGCTCTAAGAGCAATATGACTTTCCAAAGTAATTTATAATTATAGCCGTAGGAGGGGTCCCACATTTGATTGGAAGCAGGCACTGTACATGCACAGTGTACCATAGGCACAATTAAAATGACTTTTCATTCATAGCATCCTGCTGTGAATATTTGCATGTGAGCAAACAGTTGCTGAGATAAGAAAGGTGGTCAAGTATAGTAATATAATTTTTTACAGTTAATAGCCAATATATGTATGGGAAAGTAGGAGCAAGAGGAGGGGCACTACCTTTAACAAAAATATTACTGGTTACCATTTTTGGAACTCACTGTAATTAATAGAGAAAGAAACACGTTTCTGATAAAATCTGAGTAGAAGTCTAATAGCAAAACTAAGTATATTTGCATTCTTAACAGTTCCATGACAGTGAAATTAAACATACATTTAGGTAGGATTTAACAACATTGTGTAGAGATCTTAGCTGACATTAGATTCTTCCAGAGCTTATTGCCCCTTGTTTATTTCCCTTCGTCCCCTGGTGAAACTGGAAATATTATAATTGTGTAGTTAAATTAAGAGACACAAGATTTGCCAGCTATGATTAAGGATATCATGCAGGAGGGAATATCATATCCACCCACATCTGAGCTGTGCCTTTTTATCAAGTACACTTTCAGTGAGTCATAGGAATTCTCTACTTACTTGTCCTACATTTTATTAAATGACTAGAAAGTCTTTAGTTTTACAAAACTATTTCTAGTTGTATTGTAATTGTGGGTGCATTTTTTTTTGAATGAATAAAATCCCGAACACCTTGCGTGTCGAACATTTTGGCTCCCAAATGCTGCAAATTCGGAAGTGAGTGTTCCGGTTTGCAAACGTTCTTTGGAACCCGAACATCCGATGGGGCTTCCGTGGCTTCCGAACATTTTAGAAGTCAAACGGACTTCCGGAATGGATTCTGTTTGACTTCCAAGGTACCACTGTATTTGTGTACACATAATATGTGCAGGTACCACACAAAAATACTCTCCAGTAATGTATAGTTGATTACATTTCTTGAAACCGTTTTGATCAACTAAAAGATGGGCAGCAACTTCTTTTATCTTCTAACACAAATGATTCTATAAACTGAAGAAAAGGCTAAGGAGAGTTGGATGGTGCCTTCTATTTCTCCTTCTGGCAACTCCTGGTGCCAAGCAAATCACTCTGCCTTCCTTTGGACCATAACAGTGAGGTCGAGGAGGGGACATGTTGTCTGAGCAGCCTAGGACTTCCATACACACTGTCCAGGCTTGTGCCCCAGAGAAATCACTTAGGTGCTGCTAATGCAGCAAAAACCACACAGGAGACAGCTTTGATTCTCCAGTGGTTTAACTTCACCCCCAGAGGTGCACTCCATTGTCTCTTGAGACAGATGGATGCCAACAGGGTTTTGGTTGGATTGTGACCACCATAGGATGTGGTCCAGTGAGCTGCTTTATACTTGCCTGTAGTAGAAGTTCTCCTAATAAATACCAACTTCTATCTGTACCCTCCCCACTATGCTGTACCACAGACTGCTTTGAAGAAAGTCCCACTAGATTGGAGGATATTGTGTTTCTTCCTAAATTGCCATTTGTCTCATCTCAGCTAAACTTGCACTTGATCCAGCCTATTGTTCCACATCTCATTCCTCAGGTGTTGTCTTCCCACATAAACTTAATCTATTTGACAAAAGTTACCTCAAGCACAGTAGTAGCTATTGCACTCTGTTCTGTAAAAGCACACACATAGTCTCCATAACAGCAGAAGTATGAGTAAGTTGGAATGAATTTCTTATTTGAGCTTCCTTTCAAGCATCTTAGTTTGGAAGATACAGTGGAGAAGAGAGTAGATATTGTTGCATTATTTGCAAAGATTACAAACAGATATGCAGCTTTGAAATGATGAGATGTGCATGACTGTTAATTACATATGTAGTTCTATCAATTAGTTTATAATCTGTTCATTATGCTGAGTCTATTGGTCTAGCTAGGCTGAGTATTGCTCACAATAATTGGTAGCAGCTTTCCAGGGTTTCATATAGAGACTCTTCCCTTGTATTACCTGAAGATGTAGGGATTCAACCTGAGACTTTATTCATGCAAAGCAGATGCTTTACCACTGAGTTATGGCTCTTCTTAAAAATTCTAGTTTGGAATATAATACAGGAACCAGGGTTAAGAGAGCAAAACACACATACTCTACTTCTCTATGATTTGATCTTTATATCTATTGTTAAACTTGTTTTACATGAACCCAGGCATCCTCTTTGTAACAAGGTGAGTGATAGAAGCATAAGAACAACATGAGAGAGAGAGAGAGAGAGAGAGAGAGAGAGAGACTGAATGTTGGGGAGAGTCGGAATGAGGAAGACCGCTAGAAGAGAATGCTTGAAAGGGAAGCAAGGGGAAAGGACTGGTACTCTAGATACCTGGAGGAAAGGGGGTTGAGTATATAGAAACACTGTTTCCCATTCTTTATTAAATAACTGCATAAATATTTTGAATAAATATAATCAACAACAGGTTTAAATACCTGATGTATTCTGGTCTGAGTGGATTCTAATATAACATATATCATTGCACATTTTTGCCATGTCCTGCAGCAGCAATTCTTCAGCCATAGACTAAACCCTATTTTAACTGCAAATAGAGGTGCATTATCAATCAAATGGCTGGTGGGTTGCATTTAGATTTGTGGTCTCAATCTATAGCCACTATGACTTCCTAGCTAACTATGAATAAAAGCAGTAATATTATCATGTAGCACTTGTTAATGTGGATGGTCAAAATAAGTGGAGTCTTTAATTTGTTTTTATTATAAAGTGAAATTGGGGGAACCTAAAAGAAAGGTAATGAATAGCAATATATTATTACCCTGACATGTTTAGTGGGGGTACTTCTGGGATCCATGTTGGAACCAACTTTATTTAAGTCCTTTATATGAGATCTGCAGAAAAAGCTGGAGAGAACTTTAATTAAATTTGCAGATAATGCAAACAGTAGGGTGGATAGAGCAATAATAGGAAGCCTAGGGAGAGCTGAAAAATGGACAGGGAATAATAAAATATCTAAATATCTAAAATTTGCCCTTCCAATCCCCAGAGCAAATATGCTGTTCACATAAATGTAATGAAGGAATACTTAAATGTGAGATGATGACAAATACCATACAAATTTACACATGTGAAATGGCAGCTGAAACATCTTTGAAAGTCATTCAGGATGTGGATTTCTAAAATAACCAGGAATGATTGTATTCTTACTCTATATTTTATCCTTTGTTCTTCTAGAAAGTATTGGTAACTTGAACTAATGCATAAATTAAGTTGGGTTTCTAAGATGCAAAAGGTTGCATGGAAATCTTACATTCATCAGATTAAATTATTTGCTGTCCTAAGAGACATATCTTGATTTTCAAAGTATTAAAACGGCTTAAATGTGTCTACTATAAAATACATTATGTGTGCTTTAACATGTCTAAAGAAAGATTATCATACCCTGTACTTTCATTTACAAGTTCCTTTTTATTGTTTCAAATAATATGCTGATATATCATATATATGCACTTCAGACCAACATTGTGCATTTCTTTTGCTTCAGTACAGAGCTGTTTCATAGACTTGCAGAGCTGGGAGGGAACTTGAGGGTCATCTAGTCCAACCCCGTGCAATGCAGGAATCTCAGCTAAAGCATCCATGGCAGATGGCCATCCAATCTTTATATAAACCTCCAGTGAAAGAGAGTCCACAACCTCCTGAAGGAGACCGTTCCACTGTTGAACAGCTCTTAATGTCAGAAAGTTCTTTCTGATGTTTAGTTGGAATCTCCTTTCTTGTAACTTGAATTCTTCAGTATGGGTCCTACCCTTCTGAGCGGGAGAAAACAAGCTTGCTCCATCTTTTGTGCCACAGCCCTTTAGATATTTGAAGATGGTTATAATCAGTGCTATTTTTCTAGAAAAAGAGTTGCCAGAACTCACCATGAACACCTCCCTTGTTCTCTTGCAACGGTGCCGGAACAGTGTTCTGGTGAGTTCCTGCTGGAAAAACCCCCACTGACTATAATATCTCCTCTTTACCAGGCTAAACATACCCAGCTCCCTTGATCTTCATAAGGCTTGGTTTCCAGACCCTTGTGGTTACCATCCTCAGCACACATTACAGCTTGTCAATATCCTTCTTAAATTGTGATACCCAGAACTGGGCACAGTATTCCAGGAGGAATATTTGGAGGGTGGAGAGTGATACGTGAAGTGAAAGGGCTCCAAGGAAGAGTATCTTTAAAGAGTTGAGCTTTAAAGGCTCAACAAATAGTTTTGTGAATTAAAATATATAGCACTTAACTATTCCTTATGTAGTATCAGGGATTGGTTACAGCTGTGAGGGTATTGGCGGCGAGCCTTTTGGGCTCGGGTGGCGGTTAGGCATTGGAATGTGTTTGTGGTGTGTAGAAGGGCTAGGTGTGGCCATCGCCTACGCCTTCAATTTTGGGTATTCCGTTAAAGGAATCTGGCGGTTGTGGATCCTGTCCGATGCCTGTGTGGCGGGGGGCCATGGCACGACCCTCGGTGACATCAGGGGAGAGCTTATAGTTGAATTAGCATCAACAGGCTCCACCTACTGGTGAATAACCCCCCCTTTTTAGGCTCACCCCTCTCCGAGTGGGTGGAGTCAATTGTCGTGATCCAATGCCTAAGCCAATACCTTTTCACTTGCTGTAATCAATAAAGTTGTGGCCTTTTCTTGCCCATTAACTTTATCTTACGTGTCCTGTGTCTTCATTCCATTAAGCGGGGGTCGGGTCCTCGAACCACAAGTATGAAACCAGAGTTTATAAATTGCTTTTGTAGATGCCTAAACCTATGGATCATGTCTCTTTCTCTTAGGTTTATACCAAAGTGTTTCCTTAATTGTGTATTGTAAAGTTCCTACTAGCTGAATCGAGAATTGTTAAGATGCTGCCTGATAATATCCTATTAAGTTTGGTATTCCAATGCCTCTATATGTTATTTTCTGATATGTCTTTATTTGCTATCCTGTTTGGTTTATTTGACCATATAAATTTTAGTATCTTCTTCTGTAGAGAATTAAGTTTCGGATAGTAAGAATAGCAGATTGGGTAGAATATTCATAGAGATAGCCGATATTGTACCCACCCAAGAAAGTTGTAGTGTCTGCCACCTTTTAAGTTCATCTATTTGTGTGCTTTTATTATTGTAGTTATAATCAGTGGTTATTTGTGAATGTGGGTGCAACAAAACCCCTAAGTATTTTATTGCTCTATTTTTAATTGAAATCCAAAGTCTTTGTAGAATATATTTATCACTTGAGTTGTCGGGTTTATTCTGAAACTCACTGATTAAGTATTATTTATATTGGAACTGGATACTGCTTGAAAGGTGTTTATTAAAGTCCATGTATTTTGTATTGATGTTTCTGATTTTTTAAAAAATTATGCTACATCATCTGCATACAGTGAAATCTTGAATTCTTTCAACCCTAAGTTAAATCCATGGATCCTTTGATTGGTTTTTTCTCAACCTTGCTGTTGGTTCTAAAAAAAATGCGAACAACAACAGAGATAATGGGCTCCCTGGACATGTGTTGCTCTGTAATCTTAATGCCTTTGACAAATAATTGTTAACAAAAAAAATCTGTTGGGTCCTTATATAGGGTGTCAAACCATTCTTTAAATCTGCCATCAGGATTCATTTATTGAAAGGGTTCTTGCTACTCAAACCCTTTCAGTTATGGAGGATCATCTATTGGCATCTTGGTTTAGTAAAGAAATCTATCACTATGACTGGAATAATTAAGGATCCTTGGTTAGGAAGAACTTCAATTATAGTTTCTGGCCATGAATCTGAGGTGTTTTTGTTTTCTTAAAAAAACGAGAGAGATGCAGTGATCATTGTTGTATAGTAATGAGTTATTTTATCATTGAAAAGTTTTTAGGTGAGCTTTTTCCATTGTTCAGAGATTTTCTCTATCATTTAAAAACCAACAACAACAACAAATAAAGGCTTTTGGAGCAACCCAGGTTACCGCTGGCATAATATTCTGCCTAAACAAAATAAATCAAGATGTTTTGCTAATATACATACTCTTAAATTTTTTAATAAGTACGTATATTAATTATTGTTATTTTAAAAAATCTTTACTCAGTTAATCAGGGCAGATTTTACATTACTTAAAAATGGTTGTTAATTGATTCATCTCGCCCTGTGATACTCCCAGCATGGTTACTCCATAATTATCTGAGTCTGTTCTTTCTAGTTATTCAAATAGGACAGAAATACCAGGGTTGGTTGGTTTGATCCAGGAAGCTAAGAAGGTACTTGTGCTGATTCTTTTCTACAAGTATCTGGTATGAGGAAAAGGACATTCTTTGAAGAAGGTTGTTTGATAGATCTTTGTCAGCTTGTGTTGGGGCTTAGCAAGGGGTAATACAGTGGTGCCCCGCAAGACGAATGCCTCGCAAGACGGAAAACCCGCTAGACGAAAGGGTTTTCCGTTTTTCGATGCGCTTCGCAAGACGAATTTCCCTATGGGCTTGCTTCGCAAGATGAAAACGTCTTGCAAGTCTTGCGATTTTTTTCGCTCCCCCCCCTTTTTCTAAGCCGCTAAGCCGCTAATAGCATTTTAGCCGCTAAACCGCTAATAGTGCTAAGCCGCTAATAGGGTGCTTCGCAAGATGAAAAAACCGCTAGACGAAGAGACTCGCGGAACGGATTATTTTCGTCTTGCGAGGCACCACTGTATTTGTGAACTTGATACTTCTCTCCTTGGCTGTTAAGTCTTGAAACCAGCATACAATGTTGTTTAATCAACAACATTTACATGTACAATGAAAGGTAGGTTATAGGTTTTTTTCTCTTTAAAATAAGCTGTCAAGCATGTTACAACAAATAAGGCAACACAGAGCCTTTCGGACTTCGTGAAGTCTCATAAATTTCCAGCTGATTGTTTTTTCATTACCTAAGAAGCTGAGATGATGAGTAGAATTAAGGCCTTTTGCCAATTCAAATATAGCTATGACCACTTTGCAGATACACCTGTAATATTTTTGTAAGTTAAAAGGTATAAAATTAAATAATGATTAAGTGTTTTCATTTTATTATCCCTCTTCTAAGTGGGATAATGTTTTACATTTTTATATAGTGCACCTTTAAATGAAAAAACTCTAAAAGTAAGACTAGCTTCTTCCTTAAGATTATTCTAGTTTTCGTAATTAATGACTTTATTGCATTTTACATTCTGTCCTAAAGTGCAGATAAAGCATTTTCTGCAATTAAATTAAAACAAAGCTATTCCCATTAAAATTAATGGATACTTTTAGATACTATTTACCTCTAATGAAAGTTTTGAAAAAGTAAGTTTGTTTTTTCAACTCATAGTAAACCTTTTCTCCTTTTTTTTTGCTGTTTTCAAAAGCCACTTTTGCCAACAGAACAGTCTTTAGAGGTAGGAGGGGTCAGTTAGTTGAGACACTGAAAGTGTAGTTTTTCTATGCACTTTTGACACTAATTTTGTTCTTCTGATTTCTAATAAGCAACTGAGACAGCTATAGTAGAAACAGACAAGTTTTAAAAAACTCCAGATCAAGCCACCTTCATAGTAAATTGGGTCATTTGAACCTTTACCCTATGTAAACTGAATGCCACTCTGACTACTTTCTAGGATGAGTTAAGTCGCTGCATTCAAATTACAATTAATAGTCTAAATTATTTGTATGCCCTTTTAGTTTATTGAGGGTATTGTAATATGAGTAGGGAGATGAGAAAAACAGCAGCTGCCTTCACTTAAGAGTATCTTAATCTAACACAAAATAGTTCAGTCTGATTGTGTCTTAGTAGTAGATGTTATTTCTGACATTGCTTCACATCATATTATTACAACTGTATCTTGCTCATTTGTTTGAGTTTATGGTTACATGAATACACAAGGGTTTCCATGGAAATCTGATCATATGAAGCACTTGTGTGCTGCAAAATGGAGTTACTTTGCTAGAGCCTTGATGGTAAAAACATTAACTAAACATTTGTCCAATATGGTGTTCAGGGCAAAGATGCTGCAGTGCTTCTGCTGTAGAGCTGGTGGTGCTGAGTAAGGTGAAAAGGGCACCTAGTTCACAGGATGTTGGGCATGGCTTAATTCAAAAGGAATTATTGAGATTTAGGCTTTCTTATTAGTATTCTTTAAAAGTTCTAATTTATCACCTTTGTTTAGGCAGAGTGAGGACAACTCTGCTTGTGTGCCGTGAACCTGTATCTTACATGTATATTCACTAGAGCATAATGTAGGAAAATTGCTGTGCTTTTTTATTTTTACTGGAGACGATTGTATGCTACAGACCTTATTGTAATAGGCTAATTTCTTTTTTATGGAAAATTTTTATAAATACTCCCCTGCTTAAAGTTAAGAAGTTTAGCCATAACCACACCACTGTTATAAAGGTTACTCAGCTGATGGTACAGCTTCTGGTAGTGGAACAGGGAGGGAAGTAATTTTCAGTCATTTCCCCCCTCCCTTTGCAGCTTAAGTGCCCTTTTTCACAAAAAAGTGCCCAGGAGGGTCCACCAATCCTCTGAAGAAAGTTTAGTTACAAGCCAAAGGCCTGGTTATACAGGAATTTTTTTGCCTGACTTCTAAAGATATATAATGATGGAACCAGGTGAACCTCCCTGTGGAGAGCATTCCACAAATGGAGAACCACCACCCAAAAGTCCTATTCTCATGTTGCCAGCCCTCTGAACCTCTTGTGAAGGAGGTACATGAATAAGGTCCTCCGATTATGATTGCAGGATTTAGGGTAGTTCATATGGGAAGAGACAGTCCTTGAGGTACAGTCGTACCTTGGATCCCGAGCGCCCTGGAACTCAGACATTTTGGCTCCCAAATGCCACAAACCCTGAAATAATTGTTCCGGTTTTGAATGTTCTTTTGGAACCCAAATGTCCGACGGGGCTTCCACGGCTTTTGATTGGCTGCAGGAGCTTCTTGCAGCCAATCAGAAGTCACAATTTGGTTTTCAAACATTTTGGAAGTCAAACGGACTTCGGAACGGATTCCGTTTGACTTCCAAGGTACGACTGTATTGTGGTCCTGATCTGCTTAAGGCTTCATAGGTCAAAACCAGCACTTTGAATTGGGCCTGGAAGCTAATTGGCAGCCAGTGCAGTGAAGTGAGGACTGGTGTTATATGCTCAACTGTTTTGCTCCAGTGAGCAACCTGGCTGTTGAATTCTGCATCTGCTGAAGTTTCCATATCATCTTCAGAAGCAACTCAAAATATAATGTGTTGCTGTAATCTAACGTAGAGGTTATCAGTGCATAGACCTGAGCATAGGATGAGTAGAGAAATGTTAAAATTAAGAATTTGGCTATAACCTATTGGCATTCAGTCACTGTTGGGATAGAGGGCTGATAGGGATTTGATGTTTCAGATAATTTTTCCACTTGTCAAATTTGTGGGCCCGAAGTGGTGACTGTCAAAACTATTGACTCAGAACCTATTTTTTCTTGATTTTATTGTTTTATCTTTCTGTAAACCACATTGAGACTTTTTACAATCAAGCAATGTATAAATTTTATGAAGCAAATATAATAAATAATATTTTTTTAAAAAATTAAAAAACTGAAAAAGAGAGAACCAAGTCTATCAGGATGAGAAAATTGCCCTTGGGTTTAGAGTTTGATTGACAAGGGCACTGGTTGAAAAAGCCATTGGGTCCTCTTCCCAGATTGCTTGGCATTTGTGCCAGATTCTCATCATTTTTAGTAAGCAATTTGTGACATGTTTCTTAGTGTTATCCAAATAGTCATGTTTAATTAATGTGAAAGCAGAACACAATATTAAGTTGCATGCTGTATCATAAATAAGCATTTTATTTATTTGTTCTACCCATATTTTACTGATGAAGTTTTCTCTATTTATTGTAGCAGATTTTTTTTACTAATCTACTGTCCAGGGAAAGTACACCAGAGTTCCATTATTCTTACCATATTTTGTGTTTGATAAATTCTTTGTTGCCATATATTTGCAGGTTGTCTTCTAATTCGTTCATAAACAGAAATTGCAGTTATTTGTGGCCACCACAAAAAGTAACTGAAATTTAAATCTTATGGGCTGCCTGAACACTTTAATGAATCTAAATCTTTGTATTTTAACCGGTATTGTTTAATTCATTTGAGTTATATGCACAATTATATTTTTCGTTAATAAAGAAAATAAATAGTAACACGAGCATGTTATAATTAAAAGTCCACCATTGCAAGGGATCAGACTAGATGACTCTAGGGTCGCTTCGAACTCTACAATTCTGTGATTCTCCTAAATATTATAAAATATAGAACCAACATTTTAGGATGCCAGCAGGACTGGTCTTTTTATAAGGGGCGCCACATATATTTGCTGCTCGGTTTTTTGTGAAAGATGTAAGCATGGAGAAAAATGTTGGTAGAATGCTGCTTTCAGTATCAGAGATAATATGTGTATGAATACTAGTTGCTAGAAATCATACCAGTGGAGAATGCTGTTGCCCTTGGGTCCAGTGTGCAGGATTCCCATAGGTATATTGTAGGCCACTATGAAAACATGGTGCTGAACTAGATGGGCCTCTGACCTGATCCAGCAAGGTTATTCTTAACTTGTTTAATTTTGGTTTGTATAAATGCAAACTTTGATCCATCTATCTCTTATTTTGAACACATATGAGTGCTCTTAGGAAGTAGAGTCATAGCAAACTTACTTACACAAATACAGGCCAGTAGTCATGGTTTTCTTATTTGAAATGTTTCTATCTCATCCAAATTTTGTCAATGACTCAATGCAGCTATCGAGAGCCAGTGTGGTGTAGTGGTTAAGAGCGGTAGTCACGTAATCTGGGAAACCGGGTTCGTGTCTCCACTCCTCCACATGCAGCTGCTGGGTGACCTTGGGCCAGTCACACTTCTGTGAAGTCTCTCAGCCCCACTCACCTCACAGAGTGTTTGTTGTGGGGGAGGAAGGGAAAGGAGAATGTTAGCCGCTTTGAGACTCCTGAAGGGGAGTGAAAGGCGGGATATCAAATCCAAACTCTTCTTCTTCTTCTTCTTGACAATATTAATAGAGAAGAGCTTTCCATTAAATAGAAATTGTGTGGGTTCATAAATGCAAACCATGAGCACTGCCTGTTTGTTATAGTCTTTACTTGAGTCTATTGTAGAGGATAAAGAAGGCAAAGATCTATATATTCAGAAGAAGAAAAAATATAATGTTTCCCACAATCTGCAGTATTGGAAATATATATATTTTCCAATGTATATATGTTTTATACAAGGTTCTTTTGAAAATCTTTGAAGGAAGAATCAAACAAAATGTTTCTTTGCCAAAATAGGGCCAAAGCATTTATAGCATGAACTCTGCAAATCACAAGTGCTTAAATTGTAGTGTATTTTTTATTTCTTTGAATGATGGTGAATTACCATATTATACTTTCTAGAGATGAAAAATTATTTCTAAAAGAAACAAAACCCACGTTTTCATATCCAATCTTTATTCTTTCATATCTTGGTACCAAAAGGTCACCAGGCTCTTAAATTAGAGTGTTTCATACAGTTCTTTCTTTTTAACTTCAAATATTGGAGATGTAATTCATTGTTTAACTGTACGTGTTTAAACTCTTCTGACTTCTTTTTCAATCTTGCTCCCTGTTATAGGTGGGTGGCATTAAATATGCATAATTTGTCCATCTTGTAATATTCAACATCTTGTTCAACTTTATATGAAAAAAGGGAAATAGAACATGGATAACTGACAGATTTCACAGATTTCCTCCAGACACCATGGTATCTTTTATTACCCCTTTTTCTGCCTTACACAGAAATCTGCTTCTGCATGATTTGGATAAAATGTTTATCCAACTAGGAAAAATCTTTTTTACATTGCAGAAATAATGGGCTGAATACAAAAATGCTAGGCCGATTATCATTGCGAGGACACTGAAAATAAGAGTGTCTTTGGATAATTTCCGAGAGGGAGCACTGTTCTCTATATAATAGAAATTATATAATAATATACTGTATTTTTCGTCTGTAAGACGCCCCCTTGTATATTTTTGCTGCAACAACCAATCACCAGTCCACCCTCGGCACTATCTGTGTATAAGATACCCCCTAATTTTTGACATTATTTTTTAGGGGAAAAACCTAGTCTTATGCATGGAAAAATACGGTATATAGTAAAACAACTTTAGTCCGAAAGGAAAAGAATCCCACTGGGAAGTGATAGTGTGAGCATTCTGTGGCGTAGCTACTTATAATGCATTTTTGCTAGAGTATGTCAGTGGATATCATGGAGTTTTTAGAATTTGCTTTCAACCCACCACTTATCTGACAATCTACATGCAGTCTACATTATGTACCAAGTGTCTGTACCACTGCACTTCAGCCATCACATTGACCCTTCTTAGCTTGTGATATTTCTTTAGAGATTAAGCTGCAAAAAGAGTCCCACCCATGATTGGGATGACAGCTGAAAGTAGATCCCACCATCAAATTCCTCTGGGGTTCACGCAAGCTCTTTGAAATATTTAAAGGAACTATCTGAATCGTGAATGGAGTACATCTTTGTACTCTAACTAAATTATACATTTTGATGAGGCAGCGGACATCAACTGTTTAAAATATTTTCTTTTACATCTTCAGTAATTATTTAGATGTGGCGCTGTGGGTTAAACCACAGAGCCTAGGACTTGCTGATCAGAAGGTCGGCGGTTCGAATCCCCACGACGGGGTGAGCTCTCGTTGCTCGGTCCCTGCTCCTGCCAACCTAGCAGTTCGAAAGCACGTCAAAGTGTAAGTAGATAAATAGGTATCGCTCTGGCAGGAAGGTAAACGGCGTTTCTGTGCGCTTCTCTGGTTCGCCAGAAGCGGCTTAGTCATGCTAGCCACATGACCTGGAAGCTGTACGCTGGCTCCCTCGGCCAATAAAGCAAGATGAGCACCACAACCCCAGAGTCGGCCACGACTGGACCTAATGGTCAGGGGTCCCTTTACCTTTACCTTTATACTGTGATGTTGTTTCAGATGTTGTTGGACTTCAACTTCCAGCATTCCTGCAGTCCTGGCTATTGGTCACACTGGCTGGTGCTGTTGCCTGTTGACTGTTAAAGTCTAACAACATTTAGAGGCTCCCCATTTCGGATGTACAGTCTGATTTGTGTTAAGCTATCTTACTTAACAAGGAGAGATTCTAGACTTCTTTCTCAAACGTAAAAGGTACGGCACAGAAGCCTTAACTATTTCTATGCTTTTGGATACATGGATACAATTGTAAACACCTTCAGCCCTTTATACTTGAAGAAGCATCTCCACCCCAAGCATTTAACCTAGACACTGAGGTCTAGCTCCAAGGGCCTTCTGGTGGTTCCCTCATTGTAAGGTGTGAAGTTACAGGGAACTAGGCAGAGGGCCTTATTGGTAGTGGCGCCTGCCCTGTGGAACATCCTCCCATCAGATGTCAAAGGAATAAGTATAGGCATCTGAAGGCAGCCCTGTATCGAGAAACTTTTAATGTGCGATGTTCTGTTGTGCTTTTGTATATTGGAAGCCACCCTGAGTGGCTTGGGCAACCTAGTCAGATGGGTGGGGTATTATTATTATTATTATTATTATTATTATTATTATTATTATTATTATTATTATATCGGAGATTTTTGGACTTGACAATAATTGATCAGAAAAGTCCTATAATAAAGATGGTGGTGCACATTCCTGGCAGAAATAAAAGAGGGCCTGTTGTCATGATTCAACTGGCATGATGCCTTCTCCTTACCTGTGAAAGATCTGACATCCCGCCTGCTTCTAGATCGGCTCATATCTTTTCTTTCTGTTGTTTTCCTCTTCCTTTTTCCTTCAAAGGAAAAAGTAGTTTTTTTGTATGGGAGGGCTTCCTCTCTTTTTTTTGCAAGGGTTGTCACCATTTTTGTGCTCAATATTTTAGAATTGTGTGCGTGTGTTTCAGCATGTTCATTCATCTCTCCCCCTCCTTCTCCCCATTTCTCTATGCTGGCAGTTTGTTGTGTGGTTTCATCTCCCAAATTGTTGCAGTTTTTCAATCTTTAGAGCTGCTTTGGATCTCTAGGAGTAATAGCATAGGTAATCCAGACCGCCATACTACACAAATAGAGCTAAACAGAACCTATTCTTGAGAGTTGTAACTAAACTAAACGGGTGCTTAACATAAGCAAAGATGAGCCAGAATACATGATATTTAACATACCACTCTGTTACTCTCTATGTTCATCTTCCCATGGAGTGGAGAGAAGGGCAGGAGGGGAGAGGAAACCGGGGTGTGATTATATTGGTGTGACTGAGTTGCTGAACTCATTCCAAACAAACTTCATGTTTATTGTAAGATGAATAAACTTTTGATTATGCCCTCTTAGAGAAAAATTGAAACACCTTCTACCTTCATGACTGATTTACACCAATGCAATGTGATCATTAAATGAATGCCAATTTCTCTATCACCAAGCTTAGTTTACTGGTCTTGTAGAATCTTCATGATAATGTGTAAAGAATTATTTGATTTCAGAAAAAAACACTTTCTAACAGAAAAAGTGGTATAATTAGTGCCTTCCACTGCAGTCAGTTTTCTTAATTAAGTATTTGCTAGAGCCAATTTCAACATGCATAAGAGTATTGTAACAAATCATGTGAAGTGTACACTCATAGTTCTCATTCACAGTGAAATCAGGAAACAATGGCTATCGCTCCAGGTGAAGTTTTGTGAATCACTTTTTAGATGCTACATTAGGAGTAACTTAGATGTCCAAGTTGCTTTGTTTCTTAGTCGAAATCCATTAATCTTTCTTAGTTATTGAACAACTAAGTTGCTTCTAAAGTTAGTTTCAGTTGCTTTGAAAGTAATTTGAAAGTAATTTCTAATGAAATCTGCTTAGGTTCAAAGTCTAACTTTAGGTAAAAAAAATAAGACTCCATGCCAAAAAAGGATGCTTGCTTTATTAGCACTGGGGCAAAGTCAGTTCTGCCAGCCAAATTCTTTGTATGAGGTAGCATTTTCAAATGGATATTGGTGCATATTTGCTTATTTGTGCATGACAGGTAGAAAATTTGAGATGAGCATATAGAAATATCTCTGTTCTAGTATGGTTTCATATATTCTGTTGAATGGTGATATAATGGTATAAGGAAGTAGTAGATTTTAAGCCAAAAGAAGGGAAACTTGCAAGATGAGGAAGAAATTATTTATTTTTTAAAAAGATATATTCCACTCTTCCTCAGAAAAACGAAAAATGACTAACAATCAAGATACGCCATGCAGATACAGCTCAGTGTCTCAAGGTACAGCTCAATGTCTGTCAGATTTACAGTTTACAGAAAATGCCTCATACAGTCCAATACTAAATCAGTAGCAGGAAATAATAGAATGCTGCAGCAATTAGAAACACTCAGAATATGGAGATGGTTAAAATTCGTAAATCCGTACAGTAAAACATCACTCTACCACCCAAATGCTCTGGGCTTTACCGAAATACAACAACAACAACAACAACAACAACAACAACAACAACAACAACAACAGCAACAACAGCAACAACAGCAACAACAACAACAACATTTTTTAAAATTTATACCCCACTCTGGGCGGCTTCCAACCAAATATTAAAATACAGTAATACATCAAACATTAAAAGCTTCAGATGTCTTCTAAAAGTTTGGTAGCTGTTGTTCTCTTTGACATCTGGTGGGAGGGTGTTCCACAGGGCGGACGCCACTACTGAGAAAGCCTTCTGCCTGGTTCCCTGTAACTTGGCTTCTCTTAGTGAGGGAACCGCCAGAAGGCCCTCAGTGCTGGACCTCAGTGTCTGGGTAGAATGATGGGGGTGTAGATGCTCTTTCAGATATACTGGACCGAGGCCATTTAGGGCTTTAAAGGTCAGCACCAACACTTTGAATTGTGCTCGGAAACGTACTGGGAGCCAATGTAGGTCTTTCAAGACCGGTGTTATGTGGTCTTGGGGGCCACCCCCAGTCACCAGTCTGGTTGCCGCATTCTGGATTAGTTGTAGTTTCCATGTCACCTTCAAAGGTAGCCCCACGTAGAATGCATTGCAGTAGTCCAAGTGGGAGAAAACCAGAGCATGCACTACTCTGGCAAGGCAGTCTGCGGGCAGATAGGGTCTCAGCCTGCGTACCAGATGGAGCTGGTAAACAGCTGCCCTGGACACAGAGTTGACCTGTGCCTCCATGGACAGCTGTGAGTCCAAAATGACTCCCAGGCTGCGCACCTGGTCCTTCAGGGGCACAGTTACCCCATTCAGGACCAGGGAATCCTCCATACCTGCCCGCCTCCTGTCCCCCCAAAACAGTACTTCTGTCTTGTAAGGATTCAATCTCAATCTGTTTGCTGCCATCCATCCTTCAACTGCCTCCAGACACTCACACAGGACCTTCACCGCCTTCACTGGTTCTGATTTAAAAGAGAGGTAGAGCTGGGTATCATCTGCATATTGATGGACACCCAGCCCAAACCCCCTGATGATCTCTCCCAGCGACTGCATGTAGATGTTGAAAGACAAGAGTCTGTTGGAGGAAAGCTGCATTTCCCTTCAAAGAGAGCTACAAAGTCTAGTCATGGTTACCAAAAAGGTGCTTTCCCTGGTCCCAACCAAGTGTATTTCCAGGATTTGGGGGCACACAAGAGGGCCCCTGAAGATGATCTCAGTAGGCAGGTGTACTTGCATGGTTGAAGGTTGTCTTTATGATATTGCTGTCAAC
The DNA here is from genome assembly GCF_964188305.1 of Podarcis bocagei. NCBI lineage: Eukaryota > Metazoa > Chordata > Lepidosauria > Squamata > Lacertidae > Podarcis > Podarcis bocagei. The sequence goes on along the minus strand of NC_138140.1, from coordinate 37,529,889 downwards.
CATGGATACTTTATATCTGGATCTTGAGGCTGTCTGCTGCTTTGGTCCTAAATTCAGGCATTTAGATACAGTTTTCTGTGTATCAGGGGGACTTATAAGTAACTGAACAGAATCTAGGTGTAAGAAATATAACATTCATAATGTGTTTTTTCTGCTCTATGAGTTGCTTCCTTTGTGCAAGCCCCGGTCTCCGTTTTAGCAACTTTTCATTCCTTATACTGCTGCAGAAGAGTGAACGAAGAAACAAATAGTATGAACATGAAGCAATTTGTCACACTGTACAAATGACCTTTCCTTTGGGAGGCTCGAAAAACATGAATATGGGCTCTGTTCAACTGCTGTCAGATCTTACAAGATAGTTGGGAGGGGGATGTTTTCTGGAGGTGGTCCCTTATGGCTTTTCACCTTGTCCAGAAATCTCCTTCACGCAATTGAGGATGTTGATGGCACACACATATTTAACCCCTGTGAGGGGTACATGTGCCACGCACAGTAGGAAATAATGTATGGTGTTGACCTGTCGATTCCCCGTTGTGTCTTGCAACATGTTTTGAAAGTGTACTTTGGTGTGTTTTTTCAGAATCTTTGCTTTTGTCTATCACAAACACACTTTTGTTTTTTAAAGGTGTTGCAGTTTCTAAGAAAGCTATAGCATCATGTTGAAATGGAGGAAACTGCTGCAGCTAGCTGATTGTTGGCATCAGTAACTAGCTTGTAGGGTCTCAGGATTTCCCAGCCCTACCTAGAAATTCTAGGGATTGAATATGGAACCTTCTGTGTTCAAAACATCTGCTTTATCAGTAAGCCTTGATATGGTAAATCTGTTGGAGGATCTTGTGGGGACTAAGGTGCTGGTGCTGGGAAGCTAGAAATGCAGGGCTCTGGGAGTAAAGGTAGAGCACAATTGAACAAGAGCCTAAAGGAAAATATTGACCCTCCTCCTAGTGATGCAGCAGCCATACGTCTGGAGTTAAAGATTGCATCATTGGAGACCGTCATCTGGAAGCGAGTCTTTGGCTACTGGCTGTCCAGCTGGCATAGGCTTCCCGACCATTACCTTTTTCAGTGCCTCTGGCGAGATGACTTTGTCAATCCGTGGGTAGGAAAAATCCATGCCAAACTTCTAAGCATCGGAATTTCCCCAGCGGACTCCCTAAAGATGAACTTATGCTCTGCTAAAAGCCTTATAGAGCAAAGATTGGCAGACATTGAAAATCAACACAACCTCGCCTGGGGCGGGGGTGTTTGCTCCCCCAGGTACCACGGAATAACCCCACCACTCGGCCTTCCATCATACATGTCATCTCTTTCATCTGTACCACACCGGCTTGCATTTATTCGTGCAAGGTTCAATGTCCTTCCATCGAACCTGCTGAGCCACAGATTTTCCAAGGGTTTGGTGTCTCCGCTATGTGTGTGTGACGGGAAAACTGTTGAATCTCTTCCACATATAATGTTCAACTGCCCCCTACATAGCATAGCCAGGACTAAATTCCTGGGTCCTGCTTTACTGCGCTTGGTGGGCAGGCCTGTTGAGTCACATGCCGCACTACTTTTGCAGGATACAGATCCTTCGGTAACTCTGCAGGTGGCGAGATTCCTGAATGCGGTTATCTCACACACAAAAACAACCAAAAAACAACAACACAAAAACTAATCGGACAGTTACGATGAGAGTGCATGTCGGTCCTCGTCTTCAGTTTTCCTTTTTCTGTGATCCGTCCCTTGGAGCTCTTTGGGCCCCAAGCTGTTATTTGGCTCTGCTCATTGACCCCCCCTTGCATCGTGGTGTCCACCCTCTGGGGTCGAATATATTGGCCCTTATGCCCCTGAGCTTTTATCTTTGTACATATTTTATGGGCTAATAGCCGTAATTAAATCAATAAATAAATATGCAGCAGTAAAACTACTAGCACATTCGAAAAGCTTAGCAGGGTCTGGTACGGTATCAGTGTTGATGAGGTCCAAGTGTTGAGATTCCTGCATTGCAGAGGGTTGGACTGTATAACTCTCAGTCCCTTCCAACTATACAGTTCTATATTTCTATGATGCTACTAGATCTAGAAAGAGCTTTAGGCAGCTTTGGGGAAGCAGGCAAATTGAGGAAATAGGCAGGGAAAGTAAAGAACTAGGGAATTTGGAGAATCTAGCACTTGCTCAAGGAAATTTAACTGGAAAACCATTTTGGCTAGGCCAGGGGAGGCATAAGGGCTGGTTGGGATCTACATTGCATTGAATGTGTTGGCCTAGTGTGGGGCTCCGAGGAGAGCTTGGCTGTCTGGCTGGTGTACCGGCCACCTAGCGCACCAGCAGCCACCCTGTCAGGCCTATTGGAGGTGGTGGCCGGCTGGGCCTTGGAGTTCTCTAACCTATTGGTATTGGGGGACTTTAACATCCATGCTGATGCCACTCCCTCCTCACAGGCTCTGGACCTGGTGTCTTCCATGGCGACACTAGGGCTCTCCCAGTTTGTTTCGGGCCCCACACATCAAGCAGGCCACACGCTGGATTTGATCTTTGGCGTAGGTATAGATGTGATCATGTCTCCTTCGATGAAGGTGCCATGGTCTGATCACTACACTCTGAAAGCCAGGATTGACGTTCCACCCCCACCCTGCTTAGGTGGCGAGCCGATTTGGGCTCGCCCGCAGAGGCTGATGGACCCTGATAGAGTCCGCCAAGCCTTGCGGGACCTTGCTCCCCCTGGCGACTCATTGACTGAGCTTGTTGAGGGCTGGAATACCCAGCTCCTGGCAGCCATCGATGAGATCACACCTAAGCGCCCTCTGCAACCCCGCAGAAACCGGGCTCCCTGGTTTACCGAGGAGCTCCGGAAAATGAAGCGGGACCTCAGACGGCTAGAGCGAGTATGGCGGGGTGCCCGTGACAGAGCCTCAAGAACATTTTATAGGGCTTTTATGAAAACCTACGAGATGGCGGTGAAGGCTGCTAAGAAATCATACTTCTCGGCCTCCATTGCATCCGCTAGCTCTCGCCCAGCGCAATTATTTAGTATAATCAGGTCTTTAACGTCCCTTGAGGGCAGCCAAATTTAAATAACAATTTGACACACAGCTGTGAGGCATTTGCGAGCTTTTTTGCGGAGAAGGTCTTGTTGCTCCGCCATGATCTCCCTGCCAATTTGGATACAATAAAGGAACTGGAGGCCCCTCGACTGTCCTCGGGTCCAGTATTGGACCACTTCGACCGGATATCCCCAGCCGATGTGGACAGACTCCTCCGAGCTGGAAAGCCCACCACCTGCCCTCTCGACCCGTGCCTGTCTTGGCTGATTAGAGCGTGTCCAGATGAGGTGTGGGCCCTCCTGGGGGATATCATCAATTTGTCCCTTGGCACGGGGACATTCCCAGGGGAACTGAAGGAGGCAGTGGTGCACCCGCTCTTAAAGAAAACATCATTAGATCCTTTAGATCTATCCAATTACCGCCCGGTTTCGAATCTTCCGTTCCTGGGTAAGGTGATTGAGAGAGCGGTTGCTGAACAGCTTGGTGGGTTTCTGGATGAAACATCGGCTCTGGATCCATTCCAGTCCGGCTTCCGCGCTGGTCATGGGACCGAGACGGCTCTGGTTGCCCTAACAGATGATCTTCGTAGACAGCTGGATCGAGGCGGGTCGGGGCTGCTGATTCTTCTAGATCTGTCAGCAGCTTTCGACATGGTCGATTACGAACTTCTGGACCACCGCCTTGCTGACGTGGGGATCCAGGGCACAGTCCTTCAATGGCTGCGCTTGTTTCTCTCTGGTTGGGGACAGAGGGTGGCGCTTAGGGGGGAATTGTCATCGCGCCACTCCTCAGGGTGCGATACTCTCCCCGATGCTTTTCAACATCTTTATGCGCCCCCTCGCCCAGTTTGTTCGGAGTTTTGGGCTGGGTTGCCATCAGTATGCCGATGACACCCAACTCTATCTGTTGATGGATGGCCATCCTGACTCGGCCCCAGACACACTGACCAGATGTTTGGAAGCTGTGGCTGGATGGTTACGTGGGAGCCGGTTGAAGCTAAATCCTTCGAAGACAGAGGTCCTGTGGCTGGGACGGGGCGATATGGGATTGGGGGGGGGCAACTCACATCTCTTGCGGGGGCGCAATTAGTGCCAGCACTGTCCGTTAAGAGTTTGGGTGTAAACTTCGACACCTCCCTTTCCATGGAGGCGCAGATTGCAGCTATAACAAAGGCGGCATTTTTCCATCTCCGCCAAGCTAAGCAGTTGGCTCCTTACCTCTCTCGCCCTGACCTAGCCACTGTGATCCACGCGACGGTCACCTCCAGACTGGATTATTGTAACTCGCTCTACGTGGGGCTGCCCTTGAGACTGACCCAGAAACTCCAGCGGGTGCAGAATGCCGCGGCGAGACTCCTTACGAGGTCTTCGCTGCAAGATCACATTCACCCGGTGCTATACCAGCTACACTGGCTCCCGGTGGAGTACAGGATCAGGTTTAAGGTGCTGGTTTTAACCTTTAAAGCCCTATACGGCCTAGGACCCTCGTACCTACGGGACCGCCTCTCCTGGTATGCCCCACAGAGAAACTTACGGTCTTCAAATAAAAACATCTTGAAGGTCCCAGGCCACAGAGAAGTTAGGTTGGCCTCAACTAGAGTCAGGGCTTTTTCGGCTGTGGCTTCGATCTGGTGGAACACTCTGTCACAAGAGACCAGGGCCCTGCGGGACTTGACATCTTTCCGCAGGGCCTGCAAGACAGAGCTGTTCCACCAGGCCTTTGGCCAGGGCACAGCCTGACTCCCTCCCTTGGCCATCTTCGCGGAGCTCTGGCCCAATGGTTGCCAGTGGCTTGAATTAATTAATTTTATAATGAATGATTTTAGAATGTTGTTTATGCTGTGCTTTTGTACTGTTTTATTGTTGTTAGCCGCCCTGAGCCCGGCTTCGGCTGGGGAGGGCGGGATATAAATAAAATTTTTTATTATTATTATTATTATTATTATTATTATTATTATTATTATTATTACAGTAGAACCTCTACTTAGGACTGACTTTACTTGGGCCCGATCCAAGTCACGTCTGTGGCAAACCCGGAAGCAGCTTCTGCCGTTTGCACATGCACAGAAGTAGCGGCCACTACCTTCACATACGCAGAAGTGGCTGCCGCCGCCTGCACATGCGCACAGTGGCGCTTCTACCACCAACCCGTTTCGCCTAAAGGACGGGCCACCGGAACGGATTATGGTGGTAAGTAGAGGTTCAACTGTACATTTGAACTTTGAGGGAATAGTATACAGCCGTACCTTGGATCCCAAACACCCTGCAAGTCGAACATTTTGGCTCCCGAACGCCGCAAACCTGGAAGTGAGTGTTCCGGTTTGTGAACATTCTTTGGAACCTGAGCATCCGATGCAGCTTCCGGTTGGCTGCAGGAGCTTCCTGCAGCCAATCGGAAGCCACGCCTTGGTTTCCAAATATTTTGGAAGTCGGACGGACTTCCAGAATGCATTCCATTCGACTTCCATGGTACCACTGTAATTGTTTCAGACATCTTTTCAAAGCCTTCAGTGACTTGCCCAGTTACCCTGGCTCTGCTTATGACACAAGATTTTGCGGTCCAGAACATTTAAACATCTTGTAATTTCTCTGTGGTCCTGGTCCATATTTTTGTCCATGTCTGCCAGACTTTTTCATTTGGAAATCATATTACTCAGTAAGAATATATTGCTAAACTTGAGCAAATTGCAAGTTTTGACGTAATTATTTCTTACATAGTTTGGGCTGGTTTTCCATTTATTTGGGATGGTTCTATATAATAAACTTGTCGAAAGTCAACAATAATGCTATTTCCCCCCCTATTGCAGCCACTCCTAAGCTTCCCAATAGTAGTGTTTTTCTTCAGTCACTTTCATTTGGATGAATTAGCAGGGAGGATTCTGTATATAGTTGTCTCGTCATTAGTATACTTCCTTCACTATTAACCTGAATCCATTTTGTGGAGTTTCCTGTGTATTCAGGAGCTATCAGATGCTCTTTGAGTAGGCATACATCTCAGCAGCTCCATGTATATTTTGGATTAATTCCAAATATTAGTTTCAGTATGGATGGTCTCACAATAAATTTGGGGCATAACCAGAGGCTGAAAATTAAAAGTTTCCCTGAGGAATATTAAAGTATTGTTTAGCTCAAAGCAGTTGAGGAAGATTATATTATGAAATAATGCCCCTCCCTTTTTTGTTCTTTTAATGTTTCAACAGTTAATTGGGGGTTTTAGTACACAATCAGCAGATAATTCATTTCATCCTCACCTGGAGCACCAAAGACTCAACTATATGTTACAATGGAGATGGGTGAATGCAGAGAGGCACAAACTTGTTCAGCACTGTAGGAAAGGTGAAGGGATTTAATGCCCCTCCCACATTTTCCCAATGAAAATCCTCTCTAAGCAGCTATTTGTCCCAGTAGCAAAAGTGTGTGTGTTTAGAGGAGGGGCTTTTCACTAGGAAAGCAATGCAAGATAAGTTGCAATGTTCTGGGAAAGGGATGTCAACAGTGGAGACAGATTCATGAATAGTATTTTTAACATACTGCTAGGTCCTGATAAGTAGAGAAGTCTTAAATATAAATTGAAATGAAACAAATTGCCTTCAAATTTCTGATTAAAATTTGTTCATTTGTACGTAGGCATAGGAAAATCCCAAAGCAAGTAATGGGCAATCAAATGGGCTATACATTCATATAAGGATATCACAAGTTAACCTAAATAAAATGTACACAAATCCAAACAAAATTGTATACTTTCATTTATTTACTTTATTTATTTATAAAAAATATATACACTGCTTAAATGTAAAAATAAAACCCCCCTCAAAGTGCTTTACAAAAGACAAAGCAGTAAAACCAAGGGAAAATTACAACCCTATTTTAAAACATAAAAAAGTTAAAATACTAAAACAGATTAAAATTACCTATACTTTCTCAGCATCTGGGTAGGCTTGACTAAACAGGAATGTTTTTAGCAGGCGCTGAAAAAAGGACATTGAAGGCACTTGATTTCATTAGGCAGGGAGTTCCAAAGTGTATGTGCTGCCACACTAAATGATTACGTTCTTACAAATGCGGAGCGGGTATTATGTGATGCCAATTCCACCGATCGAAGTGGTCAAGAGGGCATGTGTAGGGTAAGGTGATCTTGAAGGTAAACTGTTCCCAGGTTGTTGAGGGCTTTACATGCTAATAATAACACCTTGAACTTAGAGGATATCAAATCTGCAACCACAGCAGATCTCTGAGGTGTTGTATGCTGACAAGGCCTCACTCCTGTCAGCAGTCACGCTGCAGCTTTATGCACTTGCTGCAGCTTCTGGATCAAGTGTGAGGAAAGCCTCACATAGAGCTCATTGCAGTAACCAACGCATGAGCTACTGTGGCAAGGCTTTTCCAGCCCAGGAATGGCTGTAGCTGTCAAACCAGTTGCAGTTGGTAGAAGGCACTTCTAGTCATAAAGGCTACCTGAGCCTTCAGTGACAGAGCTGGAGTCAGAAGCACCCCCAAACTGTGAGCTTGTTCCTTCAGGAGGAGTTGCCCAGAGCAGGCAAAAAGAACAAGCTGATATAAAATTCTGACTCTCTGTGATGATGGAGTATAGCATTCTCCTTTTTTAAAAAACAAAAACAAACCTTGACATCAATTGTTGCAACTAGAAAAAGTGCAGTTTCTGCATATCTTTCATAGGCATGTCATATTGATTATTCTCTTGGATATACTTCTTCAGATATCTCCTTAAGAACTGACCAAAAAATTGTTCCTTCAGTATATTATTGAAAGAAGAATATGTAATAATATGTGCAAAATCTTCAATATTAATTAAACCAAAAGGACACGGGTTATAGTCTATTCATGTGTCTTCATTATAAAATGGTAATAGGCATCAGGTTTAAGTAAGCTTCAATAAATGTCGTGCTGAGTTTCTGCAGTAATGTATGAAAAGAGGAATGTAAAGGAAACTCTTACTCAATTGTTGTTCTATCTATCTGAAGGCATTTCTGCCCCCAAAGCCTTTTAGTCCCAAAGTTCAACAGCAAGTCGTGGCCAATGGATGTGGCTAGAACTCTGGGAAAGGGCCTTCTCAGTGGTAGCCCCCATGTTTGTGAAATTTCCTATGGCACAACAAAACACCCCTTTAGCACAGACCTTCAAACATATGCCTTGAAGATTCCTTTGTTCCAGTCTGCCTTTCCTTTACAATTTTTTGTACCACTGATACCTGAAAACTTGGTGCTTCAGTTTGATTCAGTATCCTTAAGTTCTTTATAGTGCAACTTTGTTTCTGTTGGATTTCCTTTAGTTATATGCTACATTTAGACAGCTATCTTCACATAGTTCGATAATGGAACTTGCTCCCACAGGAGGCAATGATGGTCATAAACTTGGAATGCTTCTGAAAACAAGTTGCTTGAAATCAATGGAGAGACTCTGCTTTTATGCTCAAGTCCTGCTTGCTGGTTTCCCACAGGCCTCTGGTTGGCCACTGTGAGAACAGAACACTGCGCTAGATGGACCTGATCCAGCAGACTCTTCTTATCTTGTTACATATTTACACTTATTTTGTCACTAAAGATGAGAAAAAAATCTCTTCCAGGGTGATAGCTATTTCTTCAAAAAAAAATTTAAAAGGGCATCAAAGCTCACTAATGATAATTTCTGTCCAAGGTTTATTTTATTTGCCTCTGTTTATATTACTGCTGTGGTCAGTTCAGTTCTAAATATCAGTGTATCAACATGTTTAACATGGTTTAGGCTAGGCTCCTGTCCATACTTAATTTGGAGAAACTCACTTCAAATTCAGTGGTGCTTTCTTCCAAGTTATCATTCACAAATGATTCGACTGTTAGGGTCAAGGTTTGACAAAGCTTGCCAATTTGTTTTAAAATGATATTCTGGCATTCAAGACAATAATTTGTGCTTGCCGCAAACACCTCAAATGACAACTGCATCAAGCTAGGGGCCAATTAGATTGCACAGTTGTATGAATTAACAATCTGTTGAGAGGAATTATTGGTAAGAATTGCTGGTGATTACTAAGCTTCACACCTGGAATTTTATGGATGACATCTTTGAAAAAGGATTGAGGTAAACTGTGTGAAGCACATAAAACATTTATACATGTCATATATGTGCTACATCAGCCTTGTGATTTCTGCAAGGAACAGGACCTATGAAAACTGAATTGTTTTGTTCCCACTCTTCCTACTGAATATTCATGTATTTTTGTTAATGAAAGAACTAGATAGCCAAGGTCACTTCATTTTTTCATAATGCTATGCATGTCAATGATCAATCTTTTGTTTGTGTTGCTTTTGTTGTTGTTACTATAGCAAACCTTGGTTTTTAAAGAGAAACATTTACTTGTGCTGTTATTTTGCTCTGCTACTGCAGTGTATTTTATATTTATAAATAGCAAGTTGTTCTTTGTTCCCTATGATTGCTTGGGGTTCTTTCATTGGGAAGCGGCTCTGCACAAGTTGCAAACCTCTTCCAACCCCTTTCTTTCTTTTCCCACCACTGGCACCACACAGTGATTAATAACATCCAGTTGTATAGTGGTGTTTACTGTCAAATATGCAGCGAAAATGAAGGAAATTAACAAAGCACAGGTGTTAGCTGAAACATAAAATGTTTCAAATTACAGCTCTAGCAGAATTATGTCCTTATTTGTTGCCTTCTCCCAGCAAAAGAAAGGTGGTTGTCCAACTGCCCTTTTCATTGAGTTTTCTCTTTCCCTTTCTGTTCCACCCAGCTACAAAAACGAAATGGTAGAAGTCTGCAGAGCTTTCATGGATTTGTAAGTGGTGGTTTATCCAGAGTCAATAACAATATTTGGATATGCATATTGGAAAATGACACTTCCCTTCTTTAATAATAGTACCATGTAGTCTTACTGCTGTTCTGTAAGTCTGTTTAATTCATATTGGGACCAGTGTGAACTATTAAAAAAAAGTCTTCAGAAAACAGCAGCTTCCATATAATATTATGAAGTATGTGGTATGAAGGAGAAAACTTCAAAATTCTTTCACATGTTCCCTTTAAATTAGTTATGTCAGCTGTTCTCTGGAAGCTGTTCATTTGTCACTTTCCTCTTCACTTCAGTGTCAGTGTCAATTTATTCCATCAGGTTAGTCCCTAGTCCTTTATACTCTATGCTGACAATGGTATGCTGCCTGCTGTGAAAGATATCCCTCCCCCGCCACGTCATTCCATTCATATCTTCATTGTTTGCAGGCTTTGTAAAGCATTTCTCTCTTTTCTACACGTACTTAATTTAGTAACTGGAATAACTTCCACCAGCTTTCTAACTTTTAAAATATTTATTAAAAGTCTCCAAAAGTATGAATTCGTGTAAACTAGCTCAATGTTGTGACAAAGAGGAAACAATGAGAGCAGAATCACGTTTTTGTTTTCAATAGGTACACACCTATATAATGTAAAATCCCATGCTTGCAAGATTTTGCAGCCCAAAAGCCTTCTAAAAAGATAAGTATTTACTTCTTACCTGAAGGCTATTGAGGTAGGGAGCAAAACCTGGACACCCAGGTGCAGTCACAGATCAGACACACCTTTGTCAAACAATTTTTTTTGGCAATGAATTATCTTCATATTGTAATATGACTGGCTGATATTTAGCACAAATCCATATGCAACAGCCAACTTATATCATCATCATAGATTCAGGTAGGTAGCCATGTTGGTCTGAAATATATATATATTGTCCAATAGCACCTTAGAGACCAACTAAGTTTGTTCTTAGCATGCACACGAAAGCTCATACCAAGAACAAACTTAGTTGGTCTCTAAGGTGCTACTGGATGATGACAACAACAACAACATTTAATTTCCTCCTCTCTGTTCCTTTACACATCTTCCTCTTGACTCACATTTTGCTTGCTTCCCTGCCTGTTGGCTTTTACTTTCTGCTAATAAGAGGAGAAGACAGCCACTTTAAGATGGAAGCAGGTCTGATAAAAGTGAGCAAGTGAAATCCCCTCATACAGTTCCTCCACAGGGAAAAGACAAATGCAGTAGACAAATGCAGTAGGCACTCGACATTTCAAAAAGGGAGTTCCTTGACAGCTGAATAATGGAAACCTCACTTGCCTGCATCTTAGCAGTCAAGAGAGACAACATTATTATATAGTTTAGATGCATTTCTGTATCTTGCATTAAAGGTTGTTTGTTTTCTAAATCTTGTGTTGTGTTATAGGTTTTATGGATTTTTTGACACTTTCAGCCACTGAGAAAATTATTTTTCCTACCCAGTGCAGAGCAGTGTACATGGTTTTCACCATCATTCCCAAACTTCTTCAACATATCAACCATCCTATGCATCAGGTTAGGTCAAGGTAAAAAGCACTGCACCGAGGTAGCTTAGTAAGTTTTGTGGCTGAGCAGATTTTTGAATCAATATCTCTCTGGTCTATGTCTATCAACCTTGCATGACTGATTTTGAAGCTCTCCTGGGTTTCAAAATAAGTTAACCTGTGGTATGATGGGGGTGTGGTGCAGAACTGCTCTTTGAAGGAAATAGAAGTCCATAGCCCACTTAGACTCTTGGAGCTGTGTTCATAGTTGTTTGGATGTCAGTTACCAAAAACAATAAGTAGAATATATCACTGGAAGACTCTATAGTTTATCACTCTATTCACAGCACATCAAGATTACATTCTTAAAAAGGTTTAAAACAGAAGCCAAAACTTTGACAGGTCGAGTCTAAAATATGAGGTAGCATCACCTTTCTGTGTGCCTTGTATTTGGATGTCTCTAGGTTGTGTACATCTAAACAGCAGTTTTATAGACAGAAAGATACATAAATTGGCCTGACTTTTAAAGATTTGGCGTGCTCTCTAGAAGAACATTGGCAGAAATACGGAAAATGCAGTACTGGTGTGCAGCAAACAATTTATTTAAATTATTCAATGTTCACACAACCCCTGGGTAAGATACAGCATTAAGTTACAATAAAGGAACATTTCATTTAAATACAACTTAAGTAAAAAGAACAATATACTTAGACACAACTATGTTAACCAGGTGAGAAACACCCTTTAGTCAAATGCTTGAGTCAGCAGCCCTGTTGTTTCCTGCTGCTGAAACTCAGTCAATGTTGGTGCTACTCACACCTGATATGGAAAAGCTTTCCAAAGTCAGTGTGCCACTTGCAAATACCAGCTTGTTCAAGGCTAAAGCCACCACTATAAAGACTCTCCTCCCCGAAGGGGAGGGGAGGGGTTGTGGTCGAGGCTCGAGCTCCGGCTAGCAGGGGGCGTGGCCCCCTGCTGCCCACTCACCTGGCTGGCGCTCACGCCCCCTCGGTGGCCATCCAACCGGGGGCCACGGTGGGGGCGTGTTCAGCAGCATTTTGCTGCAGCGCCAGCCTTCGCCCGGCCTCATTCTTCCTTCCTTCGCCCCTCACGAGTCACCCACCCTCCACTCCCTTGAGTTAGGGCTCAGGTTTTTCGGCCTTGCTATGACCTTAGGTTGGTCGCCCTGGTTGGCTGGGGGGCCTGGTAGGAGTTTTTCCATTTGGCACTAGGCTAATTGGTTTTTTCGCCTACCTCGTAGCAATCGTCACAACTTTTTTGTGGTATTGGTGGGTAGGTTAGGCATTGGAATAATGTGTTGCGCTGTGTGGAAGTGCTAGGTGTGGCCATCGCCTATGCCTTCAATTTTTTAGGGGTATTCCGTTAAAGGAATCTGGGGGTCGTGTATTCCGTCCGATGCCTGCTTGGCGGGAGGCCTTGGCACGACCCTTGGTGACAGCAGGGGTGAGCCTATAGTCGGATCAGCATCGACAGGCTCCACCTACTGGTGAAGAACCCACTGTTTCGATCCAATGCCTAAGCCAATACCTTTTCAAATGCTGTAACCAATAAAGTTGTGGCCTTTCTCTAGCCCATTAACCATATATCACGTGTCCTTGTGTCTTCATTTCACTTCACCGGGGTCGGGTCCTCGAACCACAACACAACCATTCAGCCTGCCGTTGGTTAAAATGAAAAGCTACATTTTCAACAACTTTTTTTAAAAAAAATAATTAAATGAAACATTTATTTAATTTGAAACAGAAGAATGGGAGCAATATGCCTTAATTATTCTCTTAATAGAATGTTAACCTTTATTTGCCTTCACGTTGTTCTAAAAGTCTGACTTCTGTGTGAGATTGCTTCCTTCCGCTTTAGGTAACAATTATGCAATTTGTAACTGCAATTGTTGTGAAGGTTAAGTAGATCTCAGGTTGATTTCCAGTCCTCTTCAGTTGCTAATAAAAAGCTGCAGTGTGCTTACTATAACAGAATAGTGGCACTTGGAACAATGCAAACCATTCCTTGTTTAATTTTACTTCACTGCATGGGAAGGCACACTAATATTCAGCCAATAGCACTGAAAAATATCCTGTGTTTAAACAAATATTTGTATTGCTAGCACCCCCACTTCTAAAATATTGTAATCTACTTATTCTGCTGAGAGGATTAAGTATACATTTAATTGCTCTACCACAATTTTTAGGGTTCCCTACTTGTGTTTGAAATAGCCCCCAGATAGTCAAAGCTGCAGTGTTGTAGGATTAGAGGCAATTAAGTCCATATTTCTTATTTGTGTATGTGCTATTTGTATCTGACCATTTTGATGGTTAAAAAAATGCTTTCCTGCAACCATATTCTGGTGGTTTCCCTGCACCTGACTTCAAAGTGTGAATAGATAAATGTAATATAGGAACCATCTACACCAATGATGGTCATCTGCCTTTTTGGTCCAGATGTATTGAGCTTTAATGTCTTGTGATAGCTAAAAAAAATGCCAAAAAGAAGACGACAGTAGATAGCTGCTATTATCTGCATATTACTATGTGGAATCTTTTACATTGTTTTTTGACCATGGTTTATGTGTTGTTTTCTTGTTGTGTTATAAGTAAAACCACTTTAAAATAAATAAATCACAATAAACTGGTTAGACTTGCTGCTGATCTCATGGGGAAAATGTGTTTCTATAAGTGATGTTATTTCCTTATTCTTTGCAGGTTCAGTGTTCACACTTTGGTCAAGACCAGACTCAAGGAGCACAACCTGCATACGTGGCCATACAATCAGCAGTTCTATAGAAAGTAAAGTCATGTTGGGCACATGTGAAAAAACAATAGCCTGGTGGATTTTATTGTGCTTAAAGCATATTAGAATGTGTGAAGCATGGTTTCTATATAAAATCATCAATTAACAAATTCAGTAATTAGGAGGAATGCATTTAAGTGATAAAGCAATCTTATTTGAAACTGTTTTGCTACTGATTTTATTTGAACTTCCTTAACTTTAAGTGTACAGCTTTGCGAAGAGTGCTAGAGAGCAGTACGAGAAGTTATCTAACATGCACAACAATATGACCAAGTTATACGACAATTTGGGGGACTACTTCTGTTTCGATCCCAAAACTGTTAGTGTTGAGGAATTCTTTGGAGATATAAGTGCATTCCGGACACTGTTCTTGGTGAGTATCCCCCTCTCCCTTACGTTTTTAAATAAATTTATTTATTTCTACACTTAACTGCATTTCTTTCTTAGTTTGTTCTTTTATATTATATATGGTTTCTAGCACATGCTGTTAATGAAGACATATAACTAAGATGGATTTAATGTTGCCAAGTATAAAACTAGTTCAGATTATTAACCAATATTCTAATTTAACAGCTGGAATTTTTGTTAATTTTTTTCCATGTACAGTCATTTGTTTTCATAAAGTTTATAAGGTGCCATATCTCCTATCTAGGGGGTATTCTTTAACTGTTTAAAAAACTATGGTATTTAAAATTTTAGATGCCTCTGATAGGATGACAGTAATAAACAACTAGCTGCTTCTTAGCACGGCCTAATAGTGTTCTGTATACTTAATATGCACTTAAGCCCCATTGATTTAAGTAGAGCTTAAGAAAAACATGGAACTCTCTGACCCATCAGGAACTGTGTGTAAGCCTCATATCACACACTAGTCTCTTTATGATGCAAGAACTGCTGAATTGGATTCAAAGAGCTGCTTGCAGAAATGAAAACTTTTCCGCTTCTATGGTGTGGGTCAATTGATTTCTATTCATTTGTTCATCCAGCTGTAGTTCTCGATTCAGAGGAAAAGTATAAAAATGCCTTTAGAGAGTTATAATTTGAAAAAAATATATATCAAAAAACAATTTTGCAAATAAATGCTAAAATGTTACGGAATAGATTTAGGAACAAAAATATGTAAAAGTGACAGGCTGGAAATAGTCTGATCCCCAACTTCAGGTGTAGCATTTTGAGGAGGGGTGTTGCCAGGTATTGTGATGGAAAGGAAGAGGCAATAAAGCACTTTCCATAAGTTGAAATCTGCTTGTAAGTCTTAAAATGCAATCTGTTGTGTGGAGATTTTTCCTAGATTTTGAATACCAGCACATTTTTCAAGTGGATCATGGTTTGTTTGTTTTTCATGGCTGTCTCATACATGTGTATAGAATTATCTGTGAGACAGAAATTTCCCACCAACCATTTCTCACTTTCACTCATCTTAGATTGGGCTCTTGCTTATGTTTTGCCCAGTGGCTGCCTGTGGGTTGTTGTAATTAAGTGCATCATAAGGGGTGGATGAAAAAAAACATGGCCCAGAATATGATGCTTGCCTTCAGGGGGTATTCAAATAGCCTAGAATTATCAATACTGCTCAGCCATTTGCTGAGCATGTTGATCCATATTGCCAGCAGCAAGCCTTAATCTGTTGCGTAACTACAGTGGTATCTCGGGTTAAGAACTTAATTCTTTCTGGAGGTCCGTTCTTAACCTGAAACTGTTCTTAATCTGAGGTACCACTTTAGCTAATGGGGCCTCCCACTGCCGCCACGCCACCGTGCGATTTCTGTTCTCATCCTGAAGCAAAGTTCTTAACCCAAGGTACTATTTCTGGGTTAGCGGAGTCTGTAACCTGAAGCGTCTGTAATGTAAACAGTTCTCAGAGTATAATTTCACTACATGCAATTTTATTTTATTGTAAATTCTTAACCATAGGATTTTAAGAAAACAGAACATATTTTTATTGTATTTTTACAAATCTGTTATAACTGGAAATCACCACCAACACATTCATGACAAAGAAGTATCATTCAGAAAAAGTGTGTTTGTTTTCTGTGCTTTAATTTTGATAGATGAATATAAAAATAATTTGAAATCAAGTAATTGGAGGTACTCAAAGATACTTGACACTTTTATAAAAATGAGGCATGGTTTGTTTGTTGGTTGGGAGGTAGTACACATCTGTAGTCCGAGGTTAACTACTATTAACTGCTGTGCTGCAACGTATTTATGATTGGTTTGTCCATTGTGTTACCACATTAGAACACTCTCTGGGACAAATCAGTTGACCAAAGGAACAGGCATTCTTTTCCTTCACGTTTGCAAGCCATGGTTGTAACTTCTTTGTTCTTCCACTCATGGGGGTGTCTTGAGCACACCCAGTCAAGGAAGGCAAACAGCCGACTGTTAATTCTTTATTGACAAAAGCACACACTTACAGCACCAGATGCACATGGACACATACTTCTAGCATCTCCATAGATGGTATTAACTTTTCTTGGCTTGTGCCCAGTGGAGCACTTGAAGCTCCACCGAGCTTATGTTCCTTTGTCTGATGGAGTGTGCTCAAGCAACTGGAGATTTTTTTTCTGCATGGAAATTGTCACTGTGCTTCCCTCTTCAAGCCTCTCCTAGTTCTAGGAGACAGGGGATTGCAGTGATTTGACCAGCCTGCCACTCACCCAAACAGCCTCTTCCTCCACTTCCAACACAACCTGTGCCCCCACCTCCATATCTGACTGCTTTGACCCTTTCTATTCCTCCTACCCTGCCTCCTGCCTTATGGGTGACACCAAACCCCAAAAATTGCTAGGCCCCTCTCCTGGGTCAGCCTCTCCCCCCCCCCCTTCCCTGCCACCATCACACACTCACCAGATTGCTGCTGGTCCCTGGCATAGGGGCTAGATTGCATTGATAGCTGTAAGTGAGTAAGGGGAAAGGAATATGTAGTCCCCCTTTCCAACTATATATGCAGTTTAGTGTCAAAACTGGCTACAGTGATGTCCTTAGTTCATCATCTCCTAATGATAAACTGTTGAGTGATCAATATCAAGAACCAGAGCAGGTTTGAAAAGCTTTGCTGCAACTTCATTGAGCAGCCACTTTCATGCAAGATGTAACCCTGGATGCCACACACTTTACTGCCTACTCAATGGCTGATGATGTTGTTACATGTCAAATCCTCTGGCTTTGCCATTGGGATGCAGATAATACATCCAGAATAAACTTATTTATAGCTTTGTATTTGGGAACTAACCTGTTTGGAGACAAGGCCTTCAAGATCTTGGTAGGCCCCGGGAGAAGCACAAGTCTATTCTAACTACTGTCACTCAGATCAGAAGCCCTATCTTCTCTTTACTCAATATCACACATATCACAACCTTTTCCATGGAGACACCCCTTTGGTAGGGCCCATGATGCTTGCCTATTCCACCCATCCTTGAACAGACAGCCATTCCAGTGACATCTGTAGTCAGCTTCTGGGGAAAAACCTGGCCAGTCTACCTCAGCTGCAAAGGGTGCAGGTAAACGCTTTTCATCATACTTCAAATCACACTTTCAGTTTGGAGGTACTACAGGTTTCTAAAAAAAACATTGAAAAGAGCCACCTGGCTGTGAGTCCGTATCTACACCTGAGGGCCATTTTCGACACTTTGGCAACACATTGAAATGTTTAAATATTTCTTTGATTGTCCTTGAATCTCTCCACCATACTTGCCATCCTCTCTTGACACATCCTTTGAAAACCACTGGTCTATTGGTACAAGTGAACACTTTTCATCATGCTTCAAACTATATAGAATCATAGAGTTGGAACAGACCACAAGGGCCATCGAGTCCAACCCCCTGCCAAGCAGGAAACACCATCAGAGCACTCCTGACATATGATTGTCAAGCCTCTGCTTAAAGACCTCCAAAGAAGGAGACTCCACCACACTCCTTGGCAGCAAATTCCACTGTCGAACAGCTCTTACTGTCAGGAAGTTCTTCCTAATTTTAGGTGGAATCTTCTTTCTTGTAGTTTGGATCCATTGCTCTGTGTCCGCTTCTCTGGAGCAGCAGAAAACAACCTTTGCCCCTCCTCTATGTGACAGCCTTTTATATATTTGAACATGTCTATCATATCACCCCTTAACCACCTCTTCTCCAGGCTAAACATGCCCAGCTCCCTTAGCCGTTCCTCATAAGGCATCGTTTCCAGGCCTTTGACCATTTTGGTTGCCCTCCTCTGGACACGTTCCAGTTTGTCAGTGTCCTTCTTGAATTGTGGTGCCCAGAACTGGACACAGTACTCCAGGTGAGGTCTAACCAGAGCAGAATACAGTGGCACTATTACTTCCCTTGATCTAGATGCTATACTCCTATTGATGCAGCCCAGAATTGCATTGGCTTTTTTAGCTGCTGTGTCACACTGTTGGCTCATATCAAGTTTGTGGTCAACCAAGACTCCTAGATCCTTTTCACATGTACTGCTCTCAAGCCAGGTGTCACCCATCTTGTATTTGTGCCTCTCATATTTTTTTTTGCCCAAGTGCAATACTTTACATTTCTCCCTGTTAAAATTCATCTTGTTTGTTTTTGCCCAGTTCTCTAATCTGTCAAGGTCGTTTTGAAGTGTGATCCTGTCCTCTGAAGTCGTTTTGAATCTCTTTCAGCCCTGAGGGACCACAGGTTTCTAAAAACAACAACACACACATGGAAAAGAACCACCTGATT
The DNA here is from genome assembly GCF_964188305.1 of Podarcis bocagei. Classification (NCBI taxonomy): domain Eukaryota; kingdom Metazoa; phylum Chordata; class Lepidosauria; order Squamata; family Lacertidae; genus Podarcis; species Podarcis bocagei. The sequence goes on along the minus strand of NC_138140.1, from coordinate 37,511,064 downwards.
ATGAGGCAGCATATATACCTGAGTGTCATTCTGGACACATTGCCATCATTTTTCTTTTTCTCCAGAACAGATTGTGGCCATTTGGGAAATGGTTTGTTCACTGTTGCAAAAGCCTTCTGCAGATGTGACACTTCTGGTGAGAGCCCAGAGTCTCTTTGTATTAACTACCCAGATTGTACCTTGGGCTTATCACCACACTTTTAAGCTTCAGTGGTTCCTATTGCTGTTCCAGTCACACATTTCCAATACCTGGTACAAGCTCCTTTGACCATTCCACAAATATTTTTGTTGGTTGACATGTCTCCAGAATCTCCACAAGGGTGTCTGTGCCAAGATCCAGGAACAATCCTGCTGGAGAGCTCCCCTGCTAGGGAAAGTTTACCCACAGTTTATGGACTCTGATGGAATCTGCCCACAGCATTAATTGGCTTGAGTTGTGGGCAGTGTGCCTTGCCCTTCTCTACTTCCATCAGTGCTCATTCACACTGACAGCTCTACAGTGAAATCTTCCATCTTCAGGCAGAATCCTACCTTCTTTTCACCTGGGTCAAGCATAATCTGTTCAATCCAAGTGGAACATTGAGCAGAGATATGAATGTCCTGAAGTGGTTGCTACTATTACAACGTCACATCGGCCATCTTCAAACAGGATTTATGAAAGCTTGTGGTCCATATTTCCCCACTGTGTCCTTCTCAAACTTTTTTTTCCATATAACATGATTGTGCAACAGCTGCTATCTTTTCTGCATAAGGCTTCAATTTGGGCCTAAACTCTAATATTCTTCACCATAATATCTCAGCAAGTGAGGATAGGAAGTAGCTGCATACTCTTCAACTCTGAATAAAAAAATTCCTTCCAGTAGCACCTTAAAGACCAACTAAGTTAGTTCTTGGTATGAGCTTTCGTGTGCATGCACACTTCTTCAGATACACATACCAAGAACTAACTTAGTTGGTTAGTTTTTTATTTTGACTATGGCAGACCAACACGGCTACCTATCTACTTCTTCAACTCTGGACATCTCTTGCCTTTGATGCCAGGTGGCAGTACTGACCCATGTGATTGTCTGACATCCATCAAAACCTCCTTTCAGATGATATCTATGGTTTGAGTTCTGAAAGTGACACACACCTTGCACAAAATAGAAAACAAGATTGCAGTGCTACAAAGATGACTGATGTTGATATTTGCAAGCTTCTTTTACTACTAGGATTAACATTGTGCTGGCTGGTTTTTGGAAGCAGCTTCAATGCTCAGCCTTGGCAGTTAATGTATGGTCTACATCAGCTCAGGATAGCTTTGCAATCTCTTGGCCCAACTAGAAACCCCAAATTGCTTTACCCTAAGTCTGAGTATTGCCTGGTCTCTGCATTTTTCACACAAACACAGTCTTATTCACTTAAAATAGAATGTTTTCATTATATAAGAATAAAATCAATATGTTCAGTGTTTATTACATTAAATGAAATAAACTTCCAAGGCTGGTGAAAAGTTGTCTAAATAGATTGAATAATCTTCAAAGGAAATTTCAAGGAAACTTACCATCCCTACCCCAATAGACAAATAATAAAATGTAACCAAATACAGTGGTACCTCGATTTATGAACCTAATCTGTTCCAGAAGTCCGTCCTTAAACCGAAACCATTCTTAAACCGAGGCATACTTTCCCTAATCAGGCCTCCCTCTGCCGGTGCCCTTCCACCATTCAGATTCCGTTCTTAGACCAAGGTAAAGTTCGCAAACCGGGACACTACTTCCTGTTTTGCGGAGTTCGTAAACCGAATTGTTCGTAAACAGGACTGTTCTTAAACCGAGCTACCACTGTACTTGTTCCACATGTTCTGGGTTTTTAAAAGTCATTATGATGTATGAAAGATTTTGTAAAGGGGGGGGCAGACAATCAATGTTAGCAGAAGAAACTAACTTCTTTTATTCTGATCAAAGCATTATCAGTGACTTGAAAACAAGAAAAATCCCTTTGGGTCCTGCAGTTCCTCTTCACATATGATTTTCCAACAAAATGTTCCCTATAAATAAGTTATTATTGCATTATCAGTAAGCATCAAGAAGAAAGCAAGTTATAAAGAAGGCTGTGTGGATAGTATAGGCTCTGACCTTTCTCAGTTGCTTTGTGAGCTTCTGCAGGTATTGATTATCATCAAAATTGTTTCCTTCCTTCAGGACAGAGAGACTTGGTATTCTGAAAAAGGGCATTACTTCTGTGAACCATGTTTGTTTTCTTGTGTTTCTTCTTACTGCTTTGAATTACTTTCTTCTATCCCATATCTCAAATTGGAATTGAAGGGATAAATTATTCAACCTGCATAGATTTCATCACTACAGGCTGTTCTCATGTTTTAGAAACCGTGTGGTGTTTGTCTTATGAAGTGACATCATTTTACAGAGAATGATGAAAAAAGTATTTTATGGTCAAGTACACCTCAGGTGCTCCTGACCAACATTTTGTATTTGTTCTTTTGATGCCTTGAATTCATATGTTGTGTGACAGTTTCTTTGTTTTAAAGACAAATAAATACTGGGGGCATAATCATGCCCTAACCTTTTCTTTCTCTTCAGAAATAATGGAACATGATATTACTGCTTTTCTTCCTAAATATATTTTTACATGATTGCTGTCTTCAGGCTTTTCCCATGTTAGCTAGTTTGTACACACTGAGTACAGCTAAGTTCTATAGAATGGTAGGTATAACTGCATCTGTGCCATAAAGACTAAATGAAGGATATACAGCTACAATTATACAAGCAATTCCATTGTTTTACATAATCATCATTCACATTATACCTTAGCACATTTTTTTAAAAGCAGCCAAAAGTGTGGTAGGTGGGGGTATTCAAGAAGTATTTTTAAACATAAATCTGCAACATGGTTACAACCCAGCACTGGTAACAACTCATAGAAAGTCAACTTTAAGTATAGATCCCGCAGAGTTATCACTTGGTCATACTTAAACAATTTTTGGAGTAGAGAGAATGTATATTTATTGAGCGAAATAAAAGCCTTAGGACAGTTAGTCCTAAGGATTACTGAAATACTGAATAAGCTATATACAGAAAGGGAGGTGGAGTACAGTGTTAAGCATAAGTTGTGAATGGCATTTCTCTGCAGAATGTGATTTTTATTTTGGGAAATAAGTATTTGGGAGAAGGATAATAGTGGTGGGTTATCCCTGCCTTGTAATATGGCAGGCCTACAAACAATGACTGAGGCAGGGACTGAAGACAATATAAATTTCTGTCTTCTTTCTTTTCTTTTCTTTTCTTTTGTTTTTTTAATAAAATTTTTATTGGTTTTTCACAATTTATATAAACACAGACAATACACAATACAAACATACAAACACAAAAACAAACATGTATAATTTCATATCCTTTTTTTTCTTAAAACTTATTTCACCGACCTCCCCATACCTCCCCTTTCTGCATTCCAATTCCTAAATTTAATTCAGCAAATCCTCCCCCTTAATTTTATCTAATTGTCTAATTATTTCCTTTTCTTTCCTTCTACTTAATCTTTACAGCTGTAATCCACTTACTTTTTATAACCATAACATTTTAGCACTCATTAATTTTACAGTATTTCTTAAGATAAATTTTAAATTTCTTCCAATCTTCTTCCGCCGTCTCTTTCCCCTGATCTCGGATTCTGCCAGTCATCTCAGCCAAAGCCATATAGTCCGTCACCTTCATCTGCCATTCTTCCAGAGTGGGTAAATCTTCTGTCTTCCAATACTTTGCGATGAGTATTCTTGCTGCCGTTGTAGCGTACATGAAAAATATTCTATCTTTCTTTAGCACCAATTGGCCGACAATTCCCAGGAGAAAGGCTTCTGGTTTCTTAGGGAAAGTACATTTAAGTACCTTTTTCATTTCATTATATATCATTTCCCAGAAAGCCTTAATCTTTGGGCATGTCCACCAAAGGTGAAAAAAAGTACCTTCAGTTTCTTTACATTTCCAACATTTATTATCAGACAAGTGGTATATTTTTGCAAGCTTGACTGGGGTCATGTACCACCTATAAATCATTTTCATAATATTTTCCTTTAAGGCATTACATGCCGTAAATTTCATACCGGTGTAAATTTCTGTCTTCAAACCTGCAGCTATGGTCAAGCCAAGTCTCATTCCAGATGTCCCTTCCGTTTATACTTTTGGGTCCTTCACACCTGTCTCAACTCATTCTGAATGCTCTTCCCATCCACCTCTCTCTCTCTCTCAAATGCTTGTTAGGATAATTGTCCATTGTACCACTGATTTCTTTCTGTCTTTCATTAAAATATTTTCAAGAAGTTAATAAAGACACCTTGCACCGTATAATTAAATGCACATCAAACATTTGAGAAGAAATTGATAGTTTTATCAACTGGCAATGGAGGCATATGAGCTTTTGTGAAAGATGGTCAAAAGCTAAGCTGCTGTTTTATGTCAACAACAGACATTCTGAGTCAATCAACATACAGAAGATTTGCTTTAGGGTTATGTCATGGGATGAAGTTTGGCTGTTTGTACTACAGAAGAATATAATGGTAAACTGTTAATGCATTTTAACTCAATCAATTATGATTCTCAGCATTGTAATGCAGGGTCTCATATTATTACTTCATGGCCTGTCCACATCTGAATGTAAGACTCTAGCTACAGCAGGATTTCAAACCTTCTTTACAGATAGGTAGCCGTGTTGGTCTGCCATAGTCAAAATAAAAAAATTCCTTCCAGTAGCACCTTAAAGACCAACTAAGTTAGTTCTTGGTATGAGCTTTTGTGTGCATGCACACTTCTTCAGATACCTTCTTCTTCTTCACACTTCTTCAGAAGTGTGCATGCACACGAAAGCTCATACCAAGAACTAACTTAGTTGGTCTTTAAGGTGCTACTGGAAGGAATTTTTTTATTTAAACCTTCTTTAGTTACTGAAGAAGAATGGATTTGTTTAACTTTCTGCATTCTATGTTGGTGTTTCATGCAGGCTCTTGTTCTTATTCCTAAAATCTCTTATGAGGAACCACTTTTGTCATCCCCCCTTGCAATTGTCATGTCATTGTTCTTTGCATAGTCTTCGCTCTGCATGTGTCTTGAATGAGAATGAGCTCATATTGTCCCTTCCTTACCATAGGATCTATCTATCTGAAGACATAGAGCAAAACCACATGCCCTATAGAAATAATATGAATGTAATGCTTGTTCTGAGCACCTATGTCTGACAGAGAAGGTCCAGAATATTTATAAACCTAAGACTGTCCCAACAATGGAACACAGGTTTCACAATTCATTCTAATAGCAACATGAGGAGTTGCTTTATACCAGGTCAGCCTATCTGTGTATCTTGTCCAGTATTATTTATTGTGACCAGTAGTGGTCCCTCTCCCAGCCCTGCTGCCTGATCCTTTTAACTGGAAATGCCAGGGATTGAACATAGGACTTTCTGCATGCAAAGCATGCTTTCAACTTTTGAGTTATTGTCCCTCCCTAATAAAAGGTGTTAAGGGCAATTAATGAGGTATTGCAGTTGTGCAGCCTTCTGTTTCATTTCAGCAGGAAATTCTGTGCATGTCCTGATAAAATGGATGGGAGTCAGGAAACAGCAATGGTCTAGAATTGGCATAAGGAAGCCTGAATTTTAGTCTTCATCTTTAACTATTCAATATCTGAAGGTGACTCTTTTTTGAAGAAAATACAAAGAAGAGATTGCTATCAGACAGCTCAAAGAAAGTCCTATGTTATAACTGATCTTAATCTATGATGGAAGTTGTACAATACAGTGGTACCTCAGGTTACAAACACTTTGGCTTACAAACACTTCAAGTTACAAACTCCGCTAACCTGGAAGTAGTACCTCGGGTTGAGAACTTAGACTCAGGATGAGAATAGAAATCGTGCACTGGTGGCACAGTGGCAGCAGGTGGCCCCATTAGTGAAAGCGTGCCTCAGGTTAAGAATGGTTTCGGGTTAAGAACGGACCTCCGAAACTAATTAAGTTCATACCACTGTATAACCATAAATATCCCAAACAGTAAAGTTAAAGAAATATGGTGTTGTGAGTCAGTCTTGGTGGTTGCTTGTTTCCTAAAGTGCTACAGTCCTTTCTGTTGCAATTTAGCATGTATTTAGCAAAAATAGGGAGAATAGCATATTGCTTTACATGGAAAGGGGAAAGTCTGTGTTAAGTGGTCTTCAAACTGTGATCTTGGAAGTCCTAGAGTTGCATAGAATTTTATCAGGGATTCAAAACGCAATTAATAATTGCATACAAGTTTTTTTAAAAGACAGCTTAATCACCCTCTGGAGTGACCTGCCACAGGGCAGCACTGGGACTTCTAGGGTACACTCCTAATAAATACAACGTTATGGTGAAACCAGTGTTGAGTTGTAGCCCAGCAGCAGCTAGGGATCCAAGTTTGAGAAACACTGTCCTACAGCAAGCTCTAAAGTTCTCTAGAATGCACAGTCATGTGACAGGACACAGATGTGCTCCTTGAAAGGTAAGTTAATTTTGAGTGCTTTCTCTGCTTGGGAAGGACCGTGATGCAGAAGGTCCCAGATTCAAGCTCCAGGATGGTGTTTCCTTGCAACCTTCAGAGACAGCTTTCGTGGACAGTCTTTGCCTGTTAGCGTAGACAATACTGAGTTAATTGGATCAAATGTATCCTATTATATTATGTTCACTGTAGGCCAGGAGTGGGAAGCCTCAGGCACGGGCGGAAGGGTGGCAACTGTGCTTCCTGGGGCTCTCTGTCTGACCCTTGTAACTCTTCTCAGGCTACATTCCTTCTCCCCAAGTCACATCCATTCCAAGCTCTGCTGTACACCCAAATGCTTTTGTGTAACTCAAATGTGACCTTGAACTATGACAATTCATCTTGCTTGCCTGGATAGAAAGGGGTGTGTGTATGTGTGACTGTATAAACTTCTGGTTTTTGCATGGCTGAAATGTAGACAGTCTGAAAACCACAAGCCAGCATTATGGAATCAATGTGGTAAATACAAATCAGGTGCCAGTAGAAAATTACGTATACAAAATGAGATTAGGGAGCTTTAGACATATGTAATATTTTAAGGAGGGGCCAGAAGTACAAGATAATAGCTTGAGGAATATATTGCAAGAGACACAAAAATAGAGAAGCCTTTTAAAAATAAGCAGTTTTTAAAACAATTATCCTGTATATGGGGTGCATATGTTTACCATCATCACAGGCATCTGTGCATGGTTACCAGTTTTGGAAAACAAAGAATGGGACATTTATTGAACAAACATTGAAGGAGACATTTAAGGCAAAGCAGTATAGCACAGATGTTTCCCCATTAACCCGTGCATCTGTATTTATGCCTACACTATGCTCCACTGTGATTCCACTCAGCTTCCTCCAAATCTTTTGTGCTTGTGACATTTGCATGTTGGCATTTGTTTCAGGTGGGACTACTAATTCGTTAGGAGGGTTATAGTTAAACAGTCTTTTCTTTATTTAATAAATGCAGTTCTTTTTTAGGAGGCACTCAAGGGTTTGCAGTACTGGCACCTCTTTCTTTTTCTTTTTCCTTTTTTTGTTAAAAAGTGTGGCATTTACTGTAACAACTTCATGGTGAGTACCAACACCTCTATTTTTCTAGGGGGGAAAGCACTGAATAAATGAATAAATTTATTAGAATGGTCCAACTCATTTGATATTAAAGTGCTTCTGATTAGCAAACAAGTTTAGGATATATTAAAAAAAATCCTAATCACAAATTGAGATTCTTTGGGAAATAACATGCTATGAAGTTTATAATTCAGGGGTAAGTACCATATATACTCGAGTATAAGCCGACCCAAATATAAGCTGAGGCACCTAATTTTAGCACAAAAAACTGGGAAAACATAGACTTGAGTATAAGCCGGTTCACCACACCACAAACCTGGTGGTGGCGGCAGTGGCAGCAGCAGCAGCAGAGGAAGAACAAGCACCCCGAAAGGGCTGCTTTCGAGCTGCTCTTCCTCCGCTGCCAACAGCAGCAAAGGAGGAGGAAGGAGCAGCCCGAAAGAGCTCCTTTCCGGCTGCTTTTTCCTCCGCCGCCACCTCTGCCACTCGCAAGAGCAGGCATAGGAGCCCAGTTGGGAGAGGCGCAGCGCAGCTCCTCTCCCAACCGCGGCTCCTGTGCCTGCCCTTGCGAGAGGCAGGCAGAGGTGGTGGGTGTAGCAGTGAGAAAGAGCTCCTTTTGGGCTGCTCATCCCTCCACCACCGCTGCCCATCTCCCTCGAGTATAAGCCAAGGGGGGCTTTTTCAGTATAAAAAATGTGCTGAAAATGTTGACTTATACTTGAGTATATACGGTAGCTCACTGTGTTAAAAATAGAATGATTAAGAATGTGAGGCACATTTCACTGAAATTCCCCACTGGAAGATATCAAGTTGGAAACATTAGTTTTATGATTGGAAAACACTACAGAGCACACAATCCAATGTTTTTTTAAGTTCTCCAAATCCCTAGTTAGTGACACTTGTCTAAGTTGTCAAAGTTAATGTTACAAATCCTCCAATGGCAGTTCTCAAGGATTCAGGAAGAAAGCAGGAACCATCTCTTCAAACAAATGTAGATAAAATCTGAGAGTTGGGTGGAGCTCAGACATAGCTTGAGCTCTATTAGCATAGTAATGAAAGTGGCACTTGCATACCATACCTAATCTCAAATAAAAGCACTTCCCTCTGCCACCAGCCCGTTACGCTCGGGTACACCCTGAGTCCAGACAGTTGTTAAAATTAAACCAAATAAACAAGTTTACTTTATAAGCATTAACAAGTTTATGGTATCTCAGATAATTTTCTTGTCATTTTCGTAACATTAGTTTCTTTGCCGGCCTATACCTTCCTAATACCTTCTGACTGATGATCTCAATTGTTTGACTGAATCCTCTTAACAGATTCTCTCACTCTCTCACATCAGACTAGCCTAACCCACAGACTTATCCTCCCTCTCTCTTCTCTAACTCCAGACTCACTTCTTAACAACTCTAACTCTAACTCTAACTCTAACTCCTCCCTTTGGGTTCCTATTGGTTAGTCATTTTACAATTAGTTAACCCTTTCCTTATAAACTCAGTATGATGTCACACACCTAGGAGGGCAAACGCCACAATGTGTTTGGGTGATTTATAGATGACATTTGCATTAAACACACCTTATTGCGCTAGGAATTCCTACCATCAGCCAAAGGAAAGGTTGGGTTATGGTAAACGTGCACAGCGGGTTAGTTGGTTTGAGAGATCTACAAAACTAAATGGAGCATATTTGAAGGCGGCTAAACTGGGATGCACTTTTCTCATCATCTTCTATTTGTGAAATGCCACAACTGTCAGTGTTCTTTATGTATTCACTTTTTTAAAAGACTTGTAAACATGCTTGCATTAGTAAATACATGCAGAATGACTGGAAGTAGCATAATGTCAAGGCAATACAGATACATGCATGTTTCCATTGAAATAAATAACAACTTGATAATAATGCAGTTTGCACAATACTCCTTGCTTGAAAGAGATTTGATTTTAGATCTCCCCCCCCCCAAAGTAGGCCTACAATGTGCTGTATATAGGGCTGCATTTAAATACTGTTTAAAGCTTCAACTGGTGCAGAATGCAGGGACCTGGCAAGTTCTTGGAGCCACCGTATTTTTCGCTCCATAAGATGCACTTTTCCCCTCCTAAAAAGGAAGGGGAAATGTGTGTGCGTCTTATGGAGCGAATGCAGGGGGGAGGCAGGCAGGAAAAGCCCTCAAGAGCCGCACACAAGCTCCGCGCAGCTCTTGCGGGCTTTTCCCCAGGAGGGAGAAGGTACTGACGCGGCCAGTCCCTTCTCCCTCCTTGTAGAAAAGCCCGCAGGAGCTGCGCGCTCCTTAAAGGGTGCGCAGCTCCCTTTAAGGAGCGCGCAGCTCCTGTGCTCTTTTGCGGGAGGTGGAGGAATTGCCATAGCCGCGCGCAGCCTCTCCCGGCCAGAGGGGCTGCATGCAGCTAAAGAAGCCAAGACAGCCAGTGGGATCCATCCCGCTGGCTGTCTTGGCTTCCTCTTTAGCCCCGTGCAGCCTCTCCCGGCTGGATGGATCCCACTGGCTGTCTTGGCTTCTTTAGCCTTGCGCAGCTTCTCCCGGCTGGAGAGGTTGCGCGCAGCTAAAGAGGAAGCCAAGACAGCCAGTGGGATGGATCCTGCTCACTGTTTTGGCTTCTTTAGCCGCGTGCAGCTCCTCCGGGAGAGGCTGCGCGTGGCTATGGCAGAAGCCAAGACAGCCAACGGGATCGATCCCTCTCTCTGTCTTGGCTTCTTTGCTCTTTGGGGTTGGGGGGGGGAACCCAGGCTTCCCCCAGCAGCCCCGAGAAGCTCTGGGAGAAGCAAACAGGCTGCGCGCAGCCTGTCCACCGCTCTTTGGGGCTGGGGAGGGGATAATATTTTTTTCTTGATTTCCCTCTCTAAAAACTAGGTGCGTTTTGTGGTCTGGTGTGTCCTATAGAGCGAAAAATACGGTAAGCAATTAGAGCATGAAACACCTGCCCTGGCTGCTAGTGTTTTTCTGAGTCCAATTAAAGTGTCGATGATAGCCTGATCCCAAGCAACTTAGGGTTTTAAAGGTCATTTGAAGACCTACCTTCAGCTATATGAAGCTGCCACAAAGATCCATCAGGTTGGTCATCACAATAGACAGAAAGATGTTTTATGCTCATTGCCCCATCCTTAGGAAATGTCATTTCATTGGAGAAACACCCAACCCTTTCCCCAGCTATGTTTAAATGGGCTTTAAAATCCTGTGTGTTTCAGTTCACTTTTAATTTAATTTGTAATATTCTGCATTTTATAAACAGTAGCTTTTGCTGTTTTATGTTTGGTTTATATTGAAATGGAATGTTTACACTGCTGCTTTCATTAATTGTATGTTATACATCTGAAAGCAGCCCTGCTTAGGGAATTTTTAAATGTTTGATGTTTTATCGTGATTTTACTATTCTGCTGGGAGCTGCCCAGAGTGGCTGGGGAAACCCTGCCGGATGGCAGGGTATAGTAGTAGTAGTAGTAGTAGTAGTAGTAGTAGTAGTAGTAAATAATAATAATAATAATAATAATAATAATAATAATAATATTTTTGTGGGGGGCACATGTAAAATGTATTGGGAGTACTTTTTCCTTTAAAGACAGTATAGGAAAAGAAATTGGAAGTAAATAAATAAGTACATAAATAACAATAAGTATAGCACATGCCACACACATTTCTTATCAATAGAGTTGGTATCCTGCTTACTCAACTTATGTTCCATCATCCAGTAACAAACTTGCAGCAATGATGCACTTTCTCTTCTGTTTTCTCTCAGGTCTCCTTAGCTTTCACTACCAAGAAAGTAATAATAATTCATCATCATCATCTTGGTTGGGATGGTGTTGATGATGCTTCCTGTCCTCAATAATACTAGTTCATATGAAAAATATGATTTTATAAGTAATTCTATCAATGGCTAGCAAGTCATTTAGGTAACAGTACACCGCACTCGAGAAAATCCATCATGTGCATTGCAAAATATTTGAAACTTGCAGGTCTTTCTATATAATTCAAAAGCGTAGTTACAACTATTTCTGAAGAATCTGCAATGAAGTTACCAGAAAGAATGAAAACCTTTACTTTTGATCATTACTTTTCTCTGGGCTAGGTTTTAAAAAGATAACTAAAAACACTGAATGCTATCCTTTCATCTTCCAGCCTGTTGATCTGGCATGATTCCTGTGTGTGAGCCATCTTGCAAAGAAAGTATTTTTTTCTTTTAAATAAATAATACAAAGTAACTGCAAACTAAACCATCTGAAAGTTTTCATTTCTTTAAAATCTTCAAATAACTTAAATCTTCTAAAAGTTGTTTGTGTGCCTTTCAGTTACTCATCTAGGCTATCATTCTGCTGTATAAGTTGTAAAAGCACTATGCAAGTCAGAAATTTAGGTATATTAAATTTGTACACTGCTTCTCACTAATAAAATTCAGAAGTGGTTTACAATTAAACTACAAATGCAACAATAAAATCACCTAAACATTTTAAATCTAATCTAACTATACAGTCATATCATTGGTGCTGCCCAAATGCCCAGGAAAACAAAAGTGCATTTGCCTTCCACCTTAATGGAGACCAAGTTGGTGCTGGGGTGGGATCTGTATGCATAGAGAGTTCAATAAAGAGAGGGCTGTTCCACAGAAGGCCTGTACTGTCCTCTCCACTCTCCAGACCTTACTTGAAGGCGGCATGCAGAGAAGGGCTTCAGATGATTATCTCAGGATGTGGACAGGTTCATATAAGGAAAGATGATCATTTATGTTTAGTGGTGCCAAGCTGTCTAAGGCTGTTGAATTAGGCATGGAAACTAATTGACAGCCAGTACAGTTGAGCCAGTACTGGTATGCCTTCTAGTTTCAGATAAAGATCTAGCTGATGCATTCTACACTTGCTGCAATTTGTATACTGTTTTCAAAGGCAGTCCCATGTGCAACCAATTGCATAAGTTTATCAAAGCCTGGCTATTTCCATCCAAGCTAGTTTGCAAGGCTACCAGCCGAAGTTTGTAGCAGGTGCTCTTTGTCGCTTGTGACTCAAATGGATCTAAGAATACCCCTGAGCTGAGGACACAGCATTTTACTTAAAGCCCATATTTAGATCATTACAGATTGAATACTTTTGCTGAGTTGCTGTCCCATACTGCTGCTTCTAGATCAGCAACCTGCCAGTTAGTGAAGTTCATTTCCCAGCTGAATTTATCACAATATCTTGGTGTGCCAGGAATCATAATCCTTTTTGACATTTCTCTGAAGTTTCATGTCAGATGTGATGTTTCCACACAAGCCAAAAGGTTCAGTGCAAGCAGAGTCTGTCGGTCTCTCTTTTTTCATGCCCCCTGACTATGAAGCACACAGTTTATCTGCCGCTATGGATACTACTTGCTTGGGGTATTTTTGTTGTTAGTTTGTCTTGTTGCTCAACAAACTAAGTTATCTGAATTTGTAATTAACTCCAAGGAGATTACTAGGATATTCAGGTGCAAAAGGAGTGAAATAAAACTAAAACTATCCAGAACTGGATGAATAACAGGTTAGAAATTTTCACCCTGGGCCCTCATATGTTACACATTAACTTCCTATTAGCCATTGTACATTGTACTAATGAGCAGTGACAGGAAATGCATTTTTCCTCTTCTTACATATTCTGAGCTTTTTTGAGGAGGGTGTGGAGACAGAGTGAGTTAGGCAAACTTGAAGGAAAGGCCTTTTGGAGTAGAACAAATCTTTAATATAAGTGCATAATGCATAGTACCTGACTGTATATTTAATAACCAAGGAGTCAATAACCAGTACAGTCAGTTCCTTTCTGCTTATTTTTAATATTTTACTTCAGAGATATTTTCCCATAACTGCCTTGGTCTGCAAAGATTTGCTCATCAAACCTCAGGACATAGCATATATGATAAACCCATTAATTTTTCTTCTTAGAAAGCAACAAAGCCAACTCTGTTGAATATTAGAGGTATATTTATGTGAATCCTAACAGAAAAGGAGGAACATGGACCTTTGCTGCTTATTTCAGTAGGTTGCAGCTATAGCAAATACCACAACTAACCAATTTCCCAAGAAAAAGAGATACTTCTCTCTTCAGCTAAACTCACATGAGATCTCAGATAGTTTTAACACAAAAAACCTAAAGCTTGTTTTTGTTGTAACTTCTGCCTTTGTTACTATAATCTTTTTCTGTTTTGTTTTTAATCATTAGGAGTGTGTGTGTGTGTGTGTGTGTGTGTGTGTGTATATATATATATATATATATATATATATATATATATATATGATTTAGCAAGTAGATAAAATTATAATAACACATAAAAGTATTCCCTCTTTTGGACATCAAATGCTTTTCCCAACTAATTTTTGGTGCACTTAATCCTTTCTCATTTCTACCCAATTATATGTAATTGTTTTCTAAATGACTCAGTGATATAGCCTCACCAACCTTGTCTACTTAGCTGTTCATTCATTATTTTTCTTGCATGAAAAAGGGGTTCCTAACAGCTGCTCTAAAGTTATTGTTTTTCTTGGTTCTTATCTCCCTCAACCTAGCATCCTGGATAGAAAGTAGAATTTTTAGCAGGAGACTTTGAAAGCAAAAACCAATAAACAGTAATTTGGGACAGATAAAGTAAGTTTAGTTGCTGGGCTATGCCAATTCAGACTGCAGTGTGGGTGATTTCAGTTTGCTCATTTATATCAAAGAAGGCTATGCCCGTTCAAAACTAGCATCTCAGAATAGCACCTGTGTTAAGCATTTCACCCTGAGGGACTTCCTCTGGTTTTGAAGCTTTCATGTTAGCAGTATTTCCCAAATATAATAAAATATTATCTTATTTGTGAGGTTTGGATTTTCTGTTTACCCTGGAAAAAGATTCTGAAATAAATGCATTTACTATACATTTAATTTCAGTTGCTTCAAAATGTAACTCTACTTTGGAGAAAGCACTTGGTCTCAGTAGCACCCGACTTTGTTAAAGGATAAACATCCATGCTAATAGAAGCATTCGTTTTCATTGCCTTTTACCCTTAGAGAGAGAAAATAATTTGAATGAAATAGGCAGATAAAGAGGTAATCTGGATTTTATTTTATTTTTGTAAGGAAAAGCTTAGCATTTTTATTGGTCTTATATGCACATTCTGAATCCTAATATTAGACTTCACCTCCTGTAAGTTTGTCCACAAAGCTCATCAAGGGAGATTCAAATGGCTTAATTCATATGCCATTAAATTTAATGGTTGAGGAAAAGAGAAATTACTGACTTTTCATAACAGATTTGACCCCAAGGCATTTTAACATTTATATTTACTGTTGTCCACCTTTAGATAGACAAGTATAGAGGCAGGTGACACAATTTGGAATGTGTTTGCAAGTGTCTCCCCCCAAAAAAACTCTTAAATTGCTTACTTCATTTAATTGGCTTCCTTCTTAATTTATATACTACACTACATTGTGGTCTGTTTTTCTAGCACAGACTTTTCTGTTCCTGTAGTATGTCAGATTCACTATAGACAAATCAGTCACTACAGTAGCAAAGACACTAAATATTTCTGCGTTGTCCTAGATGAGACAACCAAAAACCTCTTTGACAGATGAGCAGACCTGGCATTGGCTAACTTCTCTTACAACTTTTTTTTTAATGACATTCTAATTCAGGGTGAGTTTTAATGTATAAGAGTAGCTTATATCAGTTTATGGAGATTTCGAAAGACATGAAGCATTTGTGGAAGTTTATGTTTAAAAACCTAAAAAGGCACAGTTGTTATTACTAGGTGCAAAAAATAAAAAAATCCTACCAATGAGCTTTGATATCCACCCAACGGGCACAACATAAGAGCAAATTTAATTGTTAAACCGGTGACCAACTGCTGGTGTTTGGAAGGACTCAGAACCTTCATACTGACCAAGTTCCCCATGTGCTTCACTGCACAGATAGAACTCCTGTAGGAAGTAGAGTTTTCACTTGACTGAAGTTGAGAAGGCATATCTGTGAGTGCATTCCTTGGTGTGTTACAAGCTACCCTTTAAGGTGTGTATTTATGACACCTATATAGAACATAAAGAGAAGGTTCTAGGTTCTTCCATTGATAAATAATTTGAAGGTTTACTCCAAATAAAAGTGGTGTTATGAACCACACTGCTCAACAACAAATTTGTTGTCTGCATTTTTTCAGTTGATTTAGGACGAATCTGATGTGCTGAATCCAAAAATCACATTGGTTTTGCTCAATCAGGTCAGGTTTTTGAGCTATGGCCACAAGTCTTTTTTTTACGTTTTTGTTCACATGTACGCTTGTGTGGAGCATTTTAGAAGAAGTTGGTGGGGGTAAAATGCCATGTCGAATAATTGTTTTGATTGGAAATGATTATTTTAATGACAAGAAGTATTCAGGTCCGATAGTTCTGGGTGATTATGTCGAAAAGGGATCAGTTTGAAGTCATAAAACCTCGAAATCTTCCATAAATTGATGCGGCTGGGATCAACAGAAAGAACCGGAGCAGCCTCAAGTATCCTGATCTTCAATCAGCACGTTGTCCTGTAGCTCATTGTGATGAAATTCCAGTACCTATCTTCGGAGAACTTCCTGACATTAGTGACGAAGATGCCTCCAGTGTTGAAGGACATGAAGAAGAATAAGTGGTTCTTGAAGATGATGCTCCACATCCATTTTCCCAAAAGGAGTTGAATGATCTAGTTCACGACCTCAGCTTGTCAAAGGACTCTGCCAAACTGTTGACATCCAGATTGAAGGAAAAAAACCTCCTCTCTGACAGTGCTCACATCAGCTTCTTCCGCAACAGGCATTAAGAGTACCTCCGTTTTTTCTCGGAAGAGAAGGACTTGGTGTACTGTGCAGATATTGCGCAGCTTCTGCTCAAGCTTGGAGTGCCACAGTACGAACCCAAAGATTGGAGACTGTTCATTTACAGCAGCAAGCGATCACTGAAATGTGTTCTGCTACACAACGGCAACCAGTTTGCCTCTATACCCCTGGCTCACTCGACTACACTGAAGGAGAACTATGAAGCGGTGAAGTATGTGCTGGAGAAAATTGGTTATAATCAGCATAAGTGGTTTATTTGTGTTGACCTGAAGGTGGTGAACTTTTTGTTGGGACAACAGTCTGGCTTCACCAAGTACCCATATTTTCTGTGCATGTGGGATAGTAAGGACCGTGCTCAGCATTACACGAAGAAGGACTGGCCTGCGCGGGAGGAATTGGTGCCTTGCAAAAAAAGGAACGTCATCAACGACCCTCTGGTGGACAGAGACAGAATACTCTTCCCACCGCTGCACATCAAGCTCGGCTTAATCAAGCAGTTCACCAAGGCTCTGGACAAGGATGGTGACTGCTTCACTTACTTGTGCCAGGCTTTTCCAGGATTGACCATGGAGAAGTTGAAAGCTGGCATCTTTGACGGTCCTCAGATCCGTCAGCTCATCAGAGATCCAGAGTTCGGAAACTCAATGAAGGAAGTGGAACTGGAAGCGTGGAAGGCTTCTGTAGTGAAGAACTTTCTTGGCAACAATAAGGCCAGAAACTACACAGAACTACACAGAACTTGTCAACAACATGCTGACTGCTTTCAGAAACCTGGGCTGCAACATGAGCGTCAAAATGCACTACCTATTTTCATATATGGACCGGTTTCCTGAGAACCTGGGTTCAATGAGTGATGAGCAGGGGGAGAGATTCCATCAGGACATGAAAGAGATGGAGACCAGGTATCAGGGTCGCTGGGACACAGTCATGATGGCTGACTACTGTTGGACTCTGAAGAGAGACCTCCCTGCCGCTGAGCATTCCAGGAGTTCCAAGAAACGGAAGTTCAAGCCCTGAAGTTTGAAAAATGGTGAAGCAACATGCAATTTACGTGTACTTACCTTTATCAATGCCCACCATTCAGTTTACAGTAAACCTGACCTGATGGAGAGAAACGGATGGCATTTCCTGATTCAGCAGTGCAAAAATACCCTAAATCAGTTGTAGAAATCTAGACAACATTCAAAAAGTAAAAAATTGTTGCCCAGTGCCATCATTGCCAAAACAAGATGACACCTGATTGGCTCTCTAAACACTCATTTTTCTGGTTATTTGGCTATAGTTTTTGATAGAATATACATAATAGAACAAATTTTGTTGCATTATATTCTTCATTAGATTATCTTTCCATTGATGTATAATTTTATGGTATTACTCCAAAACAAAGTGGTGTTATGAGCCATCAAACCTCAGAAATACACTTTCTCCAAAAGGTTTCCACAATTTTGGCCACTAGTGTAACACATTATGTGCATAAGTAGGCTTAAACCTTAGCTTATATGTTCACTTTTCTTCTTCCCTTCTTTCCTGTTGTGCTACAATTTCTTATTTAGCAAATCAAACAAGGCAAGCTATGGCATCAACATTGTTGTACCACTGTGGATGAAACAGGAAACTATGGTTTGTTAAGATCCCATAAGTAAGTTAAAAAATTGCAGTGCAAGAGTGGAAACCAGCCACTTGGCCTGATCCAGACCATAAGAACCTTTATGTGTATTTTAAAAGGTTTAATTCCAGGACCTAAGAGCAACCCCCCCCAAAAAAAAACCCACACATGTGCCTGGTCAGAATTGCCTGCTAGATCCCCAAAGATGGTTTGGTATATATTAAACTTATTAGTTGTCTTTTCATTTCAAATTATTGTTTGTGATGTGCACTAGTTAGACACATTCCGGAAGAAAACTGGTTGGTAGTGGTTACAACTCATTTGAAAAGACTAGCAATGTTTTTGTTGGTTTAAAACTTCATCAAATGTAAGTTTCCAAAGAAAGAAATTTGCATTAGGAAGATATTTCCATGTTTCCGCTGTATTGAAACCACAGTCAGGATACAGAAGTTGTACATTTTCTTAGGCATGTATGGACTGCTACATGTTCTTTTGTTTCCTTTGGAGGTATGCCATAGTAGATTAATACCAAGTGTCTGTTGGTTGAGTGGGCACAATGTATTTCTGAACTTCACTTTGAAGTTTATCTGTACTTGATGGGGGACTTGTTCACTTGCTCAAGGTGTCATCCATTAATAATTTTGTAACATAGGCATTTATTTTCCATTACTTTGAATTTCTGTTCTGGATAGGCTTGTATGTCAAAAATGTTTCAGACTGAAAGGCACAAAGACTTGAAGGGGTTTTTTTATTGTTAGTTAGAAAACTGTTATTCACCTGGCACCTTCAAAGGCGACATGATCTTTCTCCAGGCAACTAAAATACAACTCAGGTCTATACACAAACAAGGTTTTCTCAATTTGCTGTGCATAAGTAATGGAAAAACACTGTGTTTCACTTTCCTAATGCAGGAGGCACTGAAGGAAAACAACAAGAGAAGAGAGATGGAGGAGAAAATTAAGAGAGCCAAGCTAGCAAAAGAGAAAGCAGAACGTGAGAAACTGGAGCGGCAACAGAAGAAGAAGCAACTGATTGACATGAATAAAGGTAAGTAAGCATTTGTAATAGATCTGATCTGGTTAAGACCACTCTCAGTTGTAAAAAAGACTTAATTGCTGCATTAAAGGTGCAGAAAGAGAGATAGCATGTCCAGGCATCTTCTCCATGTCTAGTTTTTTTGTTTCTTCTTTCACTGCCATTTCTTACAGTCTTTTCCAAAGCATTTTGTATTGAGTTATTGACTTGTTTTCCTTTGGTGCAGTTAAATGTGTGTGTTTTTAAATGGATTTACTTGTTCTAAAAATCACTGCAGTGTTTTAATTTTTTATTCTACAAACATCTTTATAATAGTGGGTGTGCAGCAGTTAACATCTCTCTTCTGTGGTTTGAAGGTTTCCCATTATAAATGGATGCGCTCTCAGCAGTGCTCTTTCAAGAGCTGGTTCAGCTGCAAGCCTCACTACAGATTGACAATTGGATATGATAAAGAAAACCTTACGTTAAGATTTCTGGTTAGTTGAAATGACACTATAATGTGTACATCAGCATTCTGTGAGAATGGGCGCAGGAAGGAAAGGAGAGGAAGAATCAATAGGCCCCTAATATCTGTGCTTTGCAGAGTTCCAAAAGACAGTTGAAATGCATGCTTTATTTTCCATCCCTTTGGGTTCCTGAAACGGAGAAGAGAGATGACACAAATATGAATTAGATTGAACGAGAGATTACTTCACCCTGCAGTTTGCTGTTCTCCCTTCTGTGATCATTTCAGTTCTGTTGTGAGGCAGAGCTTAATCCATCCCAATCATAAAACACATAAAAATGCTCAGTGTGTGACTGTGACTTGTCTTTTCTACCCAGTGAGCAAATCTGACAGGATTCAGTTCTAGCAAAAATAACAACATTTCTCTCTTGACAAATCTTATGTAAGGTGCCAAGGTGTATTAGTTGAATGCTAGAACAAGCCTTATAATTAGGGTGAATTGAGGCAACAGGACTTCTCAGAATTTGAACCAATTAGATGAGTTTTGGAATAAAAACATTGCACATTAAAGTATCCTTTTTCTATTTTAGAGAAAGGCAGCACCTTAGATTCATAGTCTAATATTGCACAAATGAGCTAGTGGTTTGCTGTTTGACTCAAGGCTCTAAAAAAGAGAAAAGAATACATGCTGCTGCACCCAAGCTTTTCTCTAATGCTGTAGCTATTGTTTGTATGATGCCTATCACAAAGCATAGCCCCTTGCTTGTTTTTTTACCCTTCCCAATTTATATTACCTGTTGAGGAGGTAAGAGATAGGTTGGGCTATGGGCTCTCACACCTCCTCCTCCTCCTGCCCCCACCCTTCCTTCTCCACTGTCTCCCAGAACCAGAAGAGATTGAAGCGGGAGGAGCAAAAGGCATAGCTCAGAAAGGGGAGATACATAAGTAGAGGTCGAGTGTGGGGGCTCTTTGTTGCAACAACTGCCTCATTTGGTGCACACCTAGGAGTACCTGAGAGATGTAGGATTGATTGACATAACTTTCCCTAACTTGTCAGTGTCACTCTGGACATTCCGTGCCTGACAGCATCATGACACTATATTCAGACCATTTCCATGTTTAAATTTTGCTATTTATTTTACTTCCACTTTGAATTTCTCCCCACTTTTAATATTTTGTTGATTTTGTTAAAAACTACAAACATAACAGAACTAAAGAAAACAAGTAATAAAAAAAAATAACCTTAAAGCATTACTGGCTGGATTACAAAATGAATAATGAAGTATTGACTCACACAAAGATTCCCTTTTACAAATGAGATATGTAAAAATAAAAGTATTCTTCACCTGTGAATTACATCTTTATTGAGGACAATGTTTATATAAAGTCTTAGATGACATTGAGTGGCTATATTCGTATAAGAAATAAATCATGTCATATAGCAAAAACAATTTTAAAAACCCAGTATTCCGAGATCCACTCTTTAGAAACCTTTAGTTCATGAGATATATTTTCAAGGCAGACAAGTTGCCAGACTAGATTATCAGCAATCCAAATTATTAAGATTGAAGAGCTTCCAGGATTTGGCAGTGGAGCTCTGGGCTGCTGTTGTGACTTACATTCCAAGTCCTGTTCTGTTTCCATATATAGTTTCAAAAGCACAAGTGGAAAGATGCATCAAAAGTTTAGTTAGTTATTAAAGAGATTTCAGAAAACACCTTATTCCAAAATTCAACCTTAGGACATCCTACCACATGTGCTTATAGGTGCCAACTGTGTGGCAGCCCCTCTGATGATATACCTAGGTGCACAAACAGAAGCTGTTGCAGAGTAAGGTGCCAGGCATGTACTAACATTAAAGAAAGTTTGAGCCGGCAAAGACCTGTATGGAGGCTTTTTCCATAGAGTATTTCACTGCTTATCATCTATCTCTATGTCCCAATTAGATATCCACCATGACTTTTTGACACTGGACCCTAAAGGAGGCATTAATAAAAAAATTGCGTAATGTAAAGCTGAGTTGCTTTACATAATGTGCTATGTTCAAAAGGGTTAATTGCCCGTTAGCATCTTTTTGTCAAAGGACATATAAGAAACGATCTCATCTGGCAGTCCAATGGCCAGGGAAAGGATTGAATAATGGCAAGAATTTGAAACACTTTTAACAGCCTTCCTGTTAACAAGTGCACATTTGATCTGAATATCTGCTATAGTGAACTGTATGTGTAACTCAGCATACATAACAATTGTGTGTGTGTGTGTGTGTGTGTGTGGAGTGGGGGGGACACAATAAATACATAGCCTTTTAAGATGAGCAAATTCGATGGCAGTAATTTTGATGCAAATTTTATTTAATGTCTCCATTATATCTGATTACCATGACAATTAAAATTACTTTTTAACTAGCAGTGCAAGGATAAATGGAAGAATGAGCTGCTTCAGTCACAATTAGTATTGATTTAATTGTTTTGAAAGGTATATTAACATTCCCTTAGCACAGATGAAGACAGTGGAATGGAGTTCATTACAGGGGACTGACAACTATCTGGGATGTCAAGGTACTTTACTTTTGAAAAAACATTTGAATCAAAAAAGCTGAATCACAAGTCACTTAATAAGCTCATATATATATGAATATTAACAATGACATTATTGTTAATAGCTTCCCTGTGCTCAAGGTTGGCCCACCCATGAGGCAACAGGATTCACAGGGACAGCAGATCCAGCCTCCCAGGAATGAATTGCCTGCTGCCACTGCCACAGTGGCATCAACACCATTCCTTGGAGGCTGAATCCATGCCTCCTTGGCAACCCCCCTCTCATGCCATCTTTACAGTGGCTTCTTGGTGAATAGGAGGTGCTGATGCTCTTTTCCCACCCTTGTTCCCAATGTAAATCTTTACCCAACCCCATTCATGATCTCAATCTTCACTCACTCATTGTTCTCTGGCGGGGAGTGGGGGGGGGGAGGGCGTCATTTTGTGGTTTGCCACAGGTGCTAAAATGTACTGGGCTGGCCCTGATAGCCCTTTACACAATGAATGCAACATGTTCATGCCTTTTTAACAGTCCAGTGCAAAGAAACCCTAGTTATAGCTAAATTTGTCAGTATTGCCTTCCGCTTACAGATGCATACAGCTGATACACCCCATTACCACAGCATTAGAAGATAGAAGAGACAATGTTCACAGCATAAACTTTAGCTTTACCATGCACCTAAGCCATTTGTAAATAATTATCTGATTCTAAGATGCCTAGACATCACTTGTTTCCTCTATACTTCTCTACTTTACACCTGATTATTAGTAGCAGAATGCACCAAATGGACTCCATAGGCGGGGTATAGTGTTGGCTGTCACAGAAACACAATTTGGTGGTATTAGCATTATTAATAAAATTTGTATACCATCCTTTATCTGAAGATCACATCCAAACATAAAAATACAAAATGAAAATACAAACTACACAATAAAACAAAAGCAAAACAAATGAATAATGCCCACCTCCATTTAAAAGGTCATGGAATGTTCAGTCAGCCAAAGGCTTGGTTAAAGAGAAATGTTTTCTTCTGGCGCCTTCCTTACATATCTTTAGCCTCCCTGGGGAGAGCATTTCACAAATGTGTTCTTCAACTGATAAGTGGCTCGTTGGACTGTGTCTTTCAAGAAGAACAACTGAGAGAGAACAGTATAGCAGGCATAGAAACATTATGGACACAACACTGCTTTGTGCCCCCTAACCTTGCCTTCACTTGAGCAATTGCTCTGTAGGCACTCCTTGCAGTAGTTTCTCTCTTCTTGTGGCACATGTTAGTCTGGATTTCACAGGTTGGTGTGTGAGTATCTGATGGTTCCATTTCGGTGTATGGAATTAGCCTTAAATGTTTTTTAGGTTTTGTGCAATTTTGTGATCTTATACAGGATCATCTACAACTTGTAAATCCTTGTCATTTGCTCTCTCTCTCTCTCTCTCTCTCTCTCTCTCTCACACACACACACACACACACACATATAAAGTGAATATTTTTACACATGAAAATAGTCTGGAAATAATCTAGGTTAGGAGTAGGGAAATGCATTGTAGCAAGTACCTTTGAATGAAGGTAAGGAAGCAGTAGATTTCATCTTTATTGAACCATAGGTGTTACATCCACACACTTTATAGTACAGATGCTCCACTGCAAGTTAAGTCCCTTTGCTTATTTCTGTCTGCTTAGCTTTCATTCAGAGTGCTCCTGAGAGAGCTTCTCATCAGCTCCTGAAGGCATCCTGGGACACCTGTTTCATGTTCACCTCCCTTTCTTCCCATGCAACTTGACAGTAAAGTGCCAGATACTCTCTCTGCACAGAAATACTTTCATAAGTCCACAAGATGCCACAAAGAGCTTTCACTAAATGGGAGAAACATATCTGTTGGCTGTATCTTTCTTCACTTTTTGAAACTTATTTGTTAGATGAGTTGAGCTATACTTGCACACATTTCAACACAAGCACTTGCATCAGGATCTCAGGAAGCTTCCTGGTTTTGCTCCCTGTCTGGGACTGCCAAAAAATGAGTTTGCATGATATATTTGGTTTAGTGGGACACAAGTTTTGCAAGCTTACATTAAAGTTGCATTGTAAACCAAACAGTAATAGACAGAAAGTTGCAATGTCACTTATGGCACACAAGCCAGAGTTGTGCTTCATTAAAAAAAAATGTTACAGAATGCATCAAACTCAAAGAAAGGTAATAATTCCATCTGTTGGCTTACATTACCACTTTTCTATAAATGAAAAAAAATGAGAACTTTGAGCAGTATCAGAGAGAAAGCCACAAGTGACAATCCCAATTTGCAACTACACAGATTTATTCTATTTAAGAAATAGACTTTACAGCTTTTGACAATGATTTCAGTAGACTTCAACTTGATAGTATCAATTTGATATTTTAAATAGAATATCTGCAGCTTTCTCTTCATCAGTCTAGAAATTCCTTATATTACTTAAGCAGAGATTCCTTAATTACTGAATTATGTGCTGTAAGAATGTGTGATCAATTTTATTTATGCAAAGAGAAGAAAAATATTGGGAAGTCTTTATCCATGGATTTAGAATTCCTGTATTCTAACTTATCCACATTGGAATTTGATTATTATAATATAAAAGTAGAGTGGTGAACTCTACCAATGTATAGCAGTAGACTGAGATATTTTTCTCAACTTACTTTAAAAGATGTGTTCATTATGAAAACCTGACCTGAAATGTTATTATCCATTTTTATTTTTAATTCTGCTAAATTAATATGGTAGTGTCAGGGAACTGCCATCGGAGCATCAGGCGGTGGAGGGTCTCAGGGAGGAAGAAAGAGACTCAACAGCTGAGGCAGGAACCAGCAGGGGGAGGAGTGAATCTCTGAGGGAATGCGAGCAGGAGGGAGGGCTCAGAGACGCTTCCAGCGAGAACAGTGGGGAGGTATCTGAGTCTCCCATAGGGAGACCCACACCTCGCCGGAAACTGTCACGCCGTGAGTCCAGGAGACGCGTTTCCGTTAAGGAGCTTCTTTGCTGGAAACGCTTCCGCAGACAGCCACTGTCAGACTCTACGAGTGACTAAGAGCAGACATGGTTGTGGAGCTCTGTCACACACGGAGGTTTGTGGAGTCGCACAAACTCTGAGGGAGCACGATTTTACGCACAAGCAGCTAATCATCCCATTACAGGTAGATTCCGCAAGTGTTTTTGGATGTTGCACATCTTCTGAAAACAGTCCAGTGTACGAATATGGTATTTTTACCTGCTTCTTTTATATTGCAAAACGTAACCCTGAAGTCCTAGAAAATACTTAAATCTAGATATAAGAACAATTCAAAGTGGTATAAACAAACAAACAACAACAATGCTTCAGGAATGCAAGCCTGCATCTTATTTTCAATCTCCTGGGAAACTAGGCAAATAATCTTGGCTACTTTATATGCCAACATAGCAGTTCAAAGCACGTCAAAGTGCAAGGAGATCAATAGGTGCCGCTCCGGCGGGAAGGCAAATGGGGTTTCTGTGCGCCACATGACCCGGAAGCTGTACGCCAGCTCCCTCGGCAAGTAAAGTGAGATGAGTGCCGCAACCTCAGAGTCATCCGCAACTGGACCTAATGGTCAGGGATCTCTTTACCTTTACTTTATACGTATGCTAAAAGCTAGTTATCTTTTTAAAAGAAACAAATGAATTATTCCTTCGTTACTGTAATGCTGTCCAAAGTTCAAAGAATGATTTTCAATGTGTTTTTGAAGGGTTAACACAGTCCAAAAGGTTATATAGCAGAATTTTTTGTTTTGCTTTGCTTTGTTTTCTTGTCATGAGGGCTACATTTAACCATGGCCAATTCTCCATGCCTGCATGCCAGTGGCAACTGTGGCAGTATAGGGGTGTATCCAGTACACACTCTTGCATACCCCGCCTTCACACAAAAGGCATATAGAGCCTTGGGCATACACACAGGCATGCATCCCTCCTCAGCTAATTCATGCAGATCAGCTGAGTGGGGGGCTGTAAATTTCTCTCTGCTCATCAAATGAGCAATCTGCTGGCTGGGGACAGTTTGCATCTCCAATAAGGGACTGGGCTTTGCCCATCCTAGCTAGGTGCCTTTGCAGCCAACATCAGAGGGGTCTAGGAAAAAAATAATCCTTGGGGACCAGATCAGATTCCTGAACTGGGAGTTAGACACCCCTGTTATATACCATGCGAAATAAGTTTTGGTTAGCTTTTTTGTGGCTTCCATTCCTGTGCATTAAGACGGTTTACCTAACGAGACAGGAATGTTGTGTGCCACTGAAAATCCAGTTTACCCCTGTGACGCTGCAGGATTCAAGCTGCCCATTTCCCAGACATGGTCATAAATATGAATATCCTGCTATTTCAAGAATCACAATGGACCCATGTAAAGTGTTCCTTAAGGGCTTTTCACATTTGGTGTAAAACATTGCTAATCTAAACATTGCTAGGAGAGACACTAAGTTTAGGGTTGCATGAAAATAATCTAATCTCTTTTAGAGGGTGTGCATGCAGCAGCTTTGTTCTTATTGCTGCCAATAGTGCTTTAAAGCGGCTGTTTTCTCAGTGTGCTCCTGCAGGGTTAAGAGAGGATAAGCCACAGAGCTCTCGGAATCAGAAGAAATCAAGATCATACAAAGGATATTGGTCCTGAAGCCCCAAAAACAAAATAATTGGCAAAGATGACTGAACACACATTCTCTATGGTGCCCTAGTCTCAATGGAGGCTGTTGTTCTAAAAGGCACAGATATGAAAGGGAAGTCTGTTCTTAGACAGTAACCCCAAGGTTGTAAAGGGGTCCGTGATGAAACTAGCCTTTCTTATGTCATTGTAAGTATGGAAATGAAATTATGCACAGAAAAGCAAGCATGGCGACCCAGTGTGAGTTCCAGTATCCAGTCTGTTCCTCAAGTTATTTATTGGGGGCATGGTAGTCTTTGTAGGAAGATCAGGCAAGTAACACTAAAAGGATGCAAGCACTGTGATGATTAGCTTGTTTTTCTTAAGTTTGTTGGACTATAACATAGATATAATACAAACATATTTCTGAAAACAAATTGGCTATCTCTCAGAATTTGTATTAGATTATGAAACTAGATGAGACAAGCTCCCACAGCTGTTGAAAATAAAGTGTTTAGAATTGGACAACAGGGTTTGCCCTTCACTACTCAGTCATTTGGCAGGGAAATTGCAGGGAGAAATAACATCCCCCCCCCACAATTTCCTGCATAAAAATAGGAAACCAATTGGACCCTTTTGTTGAATTAGACACATAAAGACTTACAGTAAAGGTACAGTACACCCTTTCAACCACAAGCTCTCGGGTGATTGAGGAAAAATTACCACCAGCAGAAAAACATGATGGTTTTGTTGTAATCAAATGCAGTCTAGTAACGGTGGAGTTGGAATAAAACAAACAAACTTGAACTCTCTATTGCATGGGTTGGCAAACTAAGGCCCGGGGGCCGGATCCAGCCCAATCGCCTTCTAAATCCGGCCAGCAGACGGTCCGGGAATCATTGTGGTTTTACATGAGTAGAATGTGTCCTTTTATTTAAAAGGCATCTCTGAGTTATTTGTGGGGCATAGGAATTTGTTCTTCCCCCCCAAAAAAATATATAGTCCGGCCCCCTGCTGGTCTGAGGGACAAGGTCTGAGGGACAGTGGACTGGCCCCCTACTGAAAAAGTTTGCTGACCCCCTGAGTTATGTATTATCAGCATGGCAAGAGATAAAGAGCAAGGCTGAGAAACAAAAGAAATTTCTCATAAAGGCAGGATTTTGGGTATAGCATGTCACTGAATGTCTTGATGAATCCTGATGCCTATTTTCTTATTTTTAAAGTTTTATTTTTTATATAAAATATGCTACATTTCAGCATTAGTTTTTATGATAGTTTTCTATCATTCCTGGTCTTTGCATTTGACCTTTGTATAATTTCCATACTATTCTTTAAATTATTAGCTATTTTAGTATAGTTGCTTTTTATGTTGTTTTAATTATATTACAGTTTAATTACTTTTGAATGATCATGTTTGCATACAGTACTCCTCATACATTGTCACCTTCAATTGTTCTCCACATTCATATATCCCAACTTCTATTTCTGTTTTACACCAATGTATTTGTGTTCTGCATGGTTGAAAAGAAGAACAACTTAGGTCTGTTCTGAAAGATCCACTTGAGATAATGCTGAACATTTAAATTAAGCATTTTTAGTAAGGAAAACTTCGACAAACATATTTTAATTCTGAAAAAAGTGTTTATTTCTTTAAAAATGAACCATATCTGTATCTTGCCAACTCTTTCTCAATATGTTAATTTGATCCTAGACGTATCATAAGCAATCTGTTAATTATTCACCTTCTTTCACAAACTGATGTGAGGTATAGCTTCACTTATTTGCACGGGCACAACTTGCTGTGTTTTAATTAAAAAGTGAGTATTATTCACTGTTTTTGGAGAAAAATGCTTACTAGAAAACCTGGTTCTTAAGGTTATTTATTTAGCATTCAGGATACATTTAGTTAGCAATGAAATTGTGGCAAGTGGTGCTTTTAGATGACTGTAATCTATGTGCTAGCCACTTAAAAGTTTACTTGTAGTAGTTATGAATGTTGTAGGCAGGTAGTATCTTCTTCGCTGTAACTGCACCCAATTTGTTACCATCTTTGTACTGTACTAGGTTTATAATCAGTGTTTTTTTTTTTCTTTAAAAAATGTTTAGGGGTACTCTCATTTTCCTACTCATATTGAAATACTGCCCCTTAATGAGGCCAAACTTAGATTCACATAATGTTTAGGGCTATGCATACACCTGCGCCCTCGCCCCCGAAAAAAACACTGCTTACAAGTAGCTAACTTGGTACAGTAGTGCTGAACAGCTTTGCTGAAGGCTTCAGATGACTTGCTTCCCATGTGGTTGCTAGTGTCAGTACATAATTAAGAAGCTACTGCGAGACTATCCATTGCTTCCATCTATTTGGGCAATTATGTCAAGACCCTAATCAAGAAATGGTACAAGAATACGATGGAAGCCTGTAGAAAAGAGTACAAACAAAGAGTACAACCAAATGATTTCATAAGGCCCTAAAGATGATCCCTTGTAGATGAAGCATTTTCTCTGTGGGTATGGAGTATAGGAATACTTGACCATGAAATGGCTTCCTGAAAGGAGATGACAAATCCCAAAAGCTACAAATCACTTTTAACCTTTCTGCCATTTAAATGTGCGCACACAGGCACACACAAAATGTGGGGAAAGTAATGCTCCAGTACTAGCTCAGTCTTGTTCATACCAAACTTTGTAAAGTTGTTAAGAAAAGTGTATGAACAAAATTAGGACAGATTGCCATTTTCTAAAAATAGCAATGCTTTCCCAGTGTATTTAAAGTCATTTGGGGGATTTTTCAGAAGTACTTACCAGGTGTCAAATTAAATGTAGCCCAAGGCTAGCAGCTGTTGGGTGGTGATGTCATTTTTTTCCGGTGCCAATGCATGCTGTTGTCAATATCATCTTGAAAAAGAGAAGCAGATAAGGTACAGTATAAGAAGTATAATGCACAGCATACAATTTGGGATGCAAGCATAAAAAGTGTTGATACATGGGTTAAAAATTACAAACAGTTTCTGCAATATTTTGGTTAATTCTATATTCTGCCTAAAAATTTCACACCACTTAACTGGCCTACCTTTGCACACAAAATCCAAATGTATGGTTAAGGATATATATTTTAAAAGCTTGAAGAGATTATGAGTACAGTTTCATGCCCAGTAGTGGTTAGTAGTAATTAGACCTGGAAGGCTGGCGGTAAATCCCTGTTCAGCCATGAAAGTCACTGGGTGACCTTGCACCAGTCACAGTCTCTCAGCCTAACTTACCTCACATAGTTGATTAAAGGGGGAGGAAGAGAACCATATATGCCACCTAGAGATCCTTGGGTAAAAGGTAGGATATGAATTTATTTATTATGTCACACCTTTGGACACAAGGGTAGCTGATCTACTGGGCCAGTGAAGGTGCTTCCCTCTCCCTGCCAGTGTGTGTGTGTGTGTGTGTGTGTGTGTGTGTGCGCGCACATACCATTTCTTATTGGACCACAGCATTGTCTTTCAGCTGGTAAATCTGGATCCATTATCTAAGAATCACCAGGTGAAACCTGTTAGCTTTTTTTTTTTTATAGGGAAGAGGGATGAAAGGACAGTAGTAGTAAAACAAAAAGACAAATATTTTAAGGTTTTTTGAAGTCTCTGTTGCAGATTGGAATTAAAGATGAGTCCTGGTCTGAAGACATTTAAGGACTTCAAGAATATAGTAGTTGCTGGTGTGTGAATGCACTATGTTAATGTTGACTGTGCAGTGTGTTCCTCTCTGTATTATGAAAAAAATATAATTAGTATACCTTAGATATACCAAGCCTAGGGATGCAGGTGGTGCTGTGGTCTAAACCACTGAGCCTAGGGCTTGCCGATCAGAAGGCCAGCGGTTTGAATCCCCACGACGGGGTGAGCTCCCATTGCTCGGTCCCAGCTCCTTCCAACCTAGCAGTTCGAAAGCACGTCAAAGTGCAAGTAGATAAATAGGTACTGCTCCAGCAGGAAGGCAAACAGTGTTTCTGTGCGCTGCTCTGGTTTTGCCAGAAGCGGCTTAGTCATGCTGGCCACATGACCCAGAAAAACTGTCTGCGGACAAACATTGGCTCCCTTGGCCAGTAAAGAAAGATGAGCCCCGCAACCCCAGAGTTGTTCGCGACTGTACTTAACTGTCAGGGGTGCCTTACCTTTACCTTTTTAGATATACCAAAAGTATGATGGCACATTTGCTCACATATATTGTTCTTCAAGATGGCCCATTAAAGGTTTCCTGCAGAGACCCTAAGTGTCCCCTGTGTTGAAGAACAGTAAAATTTTGGCAAGAAGTTATTTAAGTCAATGAGCCTTGGAATATGCCTCAGCCAGCTTTCCTTTCCTCATTCCTACTGCTTGAATTAAAAGACTTAGTATTCTAGGAAGAAAGAGCTAACACTTTTGGATTCTAGTGAAAGACTGGATACTACATAAAAATAGGAGCTTGTAAAATAATATATTTATATAGTTTGACTGTAATACTTACTGCTGATTTTGACTGAGTTACTGAATTAAGAGGCCTTTTCACTTATCACTGTGTCAAATAGCAATCATAATACTTTCAGGCTTAACTGCAAAGGAGATCATAAGACCTTTGCATTGAACACAGATGCTTATCTGATGTTTTGGTGATGGCATTTATCAAGGAAGCATTCATATTTTAGTGTTTTTTGGTTTCTGTAGAAGCCGCCCAGAGTGGCTGGGGAAACCCAGCCAGATGGGCGGGGTACAAATAATAAATTATTATTATTATTATTATTATTATTATTATTATTATTATTATTATAAATGTGCCTTGAGAACTGAATTATAAGGGTTACCTCAGCAGCTAGATTTGTTGAGGATTAATTTCAACAACTTATTATTTATATGCCACCCATCTGACTTGGTTCCCCCAGCCACTCTGGATGGCGTCCAACAAATTAAAACATCAAACATAGTAAAACATTAAACATTAGAAACTTCCCCAAACAGGGCTGCCTTCAGATGTCTTCTAAAAGTCAGATAGTTGTTTATTTTATTGACATCTAATGGGAAGGTGTTCCACAGGGCAGGTGAGACTACCAAAAAGGCCCCCTGCCTGGTTCCCTGTAGCCTCACATCTCATAGTGAGGGAACCTTCAGTTGGCCCTTGGAGCTGAAACTGTCCCCTCCTGGAATCGCAGAAAGCAGTGGTTCCAGCACAGCCATGACAGGGTGGGGTGTTCCCTCTTCCTTGCTTTGGCATGGTGGGAGGGGTTACTTCTTGCTGCATGAGTATAGGTGGTGCAGGCATTAGCACTTGCATAATGAAAGCCGATCACCATAATATTTGTATATTTCTGTAGTTTCTGGTGGTGGAAAACTCATTCTGAATCAGACCACACGGGCTAGAGCTCGACATTGAGCCTACCAAGTGGCAATGGCAACAGAAGACCTTCTTCACTGCCTCTATTGCATCTGCAGAAGACAGCAACAGGAGACTCTTTCAGGTGGTTCGCAATCTATCGGAACCACCTTTGTCACTGGGGCGTGGTAGGGACCCCCAAATCTCCTGCAATGCTTTTGCAAAGTTTTTTGCAGATAAAGTCACTCAGATTCGGAAGGAGGTAGACCTCACCGTGGGAGCAGGGCCGGGGCAGAAGAGTGCT
The DNA here is from genome assembly GCF_964188305.1 of Podarcis bocagei. Taxonomy (NCBI): domain Eukaryota; kingdom Metazoa; phylum Chordata; class Lepidosauria; order Squamata; family Lacertidae; genus Podarcis; species Podarcis bocagei. The sequence continues at coordinate 37,478,797 of NC_138140.1, read as the reverse complement.
GGAGTCTTGTCTAGTCATGTTACATGGGATCAATTCCAATCTGTTACCTCCGAGGATGTGGACAGGCTGCTTGGACTAGTGAAACCAACCAACTGTCTCCTTGACCCTTGCCCATCCTGGCTAATAAAAGCAAGCTGGGAAGGGCTGGGGGATGGGCTCTGCGGGGTGGTGAATGCTTCCCTCTGCGAGGGAGCCTTCCCAGACCTGCTGAAAGAGGCGGTCATTAAACCACTTCTTAAAAAAACATCTTTAGACCTGGCCAATATGGCCAACTATCGCCCAGTCTCAAGTCTACCATTCTTGGGCAAGGTGATTGAGCGGGTGGTTGCTTATCAACTCCAAGCATCCCTGGAGGATGTGGACCATTTGGATACCTTCCAATCAAGATTCAGGCCTCACCATGGGACTTAAACTGCCTTGGCCGCTCTGGTTGATGATCTCTGGCAGGCTAGGGACAAAGATGAGAGCTGTTTCCTAGTTCTGCTGGATCTCTCAGTGGCCTTTGACACCATCAACCATAACTTTCTTCTGGACCGTCTAGAGGGGCTGGGAGCTGGGGGCACTGTTATACAGTGGTTCCGCTCCTTCCTCCTGGGCCGTGTTCAGAAAGTGATGTTGGGGGATGAGTGTTCAGACCCCTGGGTTCTGACTTGTGGGGTGCCTCAGGGTTCTGTCCTCTCCCCCATGCTTTTTAATATCTATATGAAGCCGCTGGGAGAGATCATCAAGTGGGGTTGGGCTGGGTGTTCACCAGTATGCAGATGATACCCAGCTCTACCTTTCTTTTAAATCAGAACCAGTGAAGGCGGTGAAGGTCCTGTGTGAGTGTCTGGAGGCAGTTGAAGGATGGATGGCGGCTAACAGATTGAGGTTGAATCCTGACAAGCCAGAAGTACTTTTTGGGGGACAGGAGGCAGGTGGGTGTGGGGGACTCCCTCGTCCTGAATGGGGTAACTGTGCCCCTGAAGGACCAGGTGTGCAGCCTGGGAGTCATTTTGGACTCACAGCTGTCCATGGAGGCGCAGGTTAATTCTGTGTCCAGGGCAGCTGTCTACCAGCTCCACCCTACCTGAGACCCTACCTGCCCGCGGACTGTCTCGCCAGAGTGGTGCATGCTCTAGTTATCTCCCGCTTGGACTACTGCAATGCGCTCTATGTGGGGCTACCTTTGAAGGTGACCCGGACATTACAATTAATCCAGAATCCAGCTAGACTGGTGACTGGGAGTGGCCGCCGGAACCACATAACACCGGTTCGGAGAGATCTGCATTGGCTCCCAGTATGTTTCCATTGGTGTTGGTGCTGACCTAAACGGCCTCAGTCCTGTATACCTGAAGGAGCGTCTCCACCCCCATCATTCAGCTGAGATCCAGCGCCGAGGGCCTTCTGGAGGTTCCCTCATTGCGAGAAGTGAGGTTACAGGGAACCAGACAGAGGGCCTTATCGGTAGTGGCACCCGCCCTGTGGAACACCCTCCCTTCAAATGTGAAGGAAATAAGCAGCTTTCCTATCTTTAAAAGACATCTGAAGGCAGCCCTGTTTAGAGAAGTTTTTAATATTCAATGCTGTATTGTTTTTAACACTCGATTGGGAGCTGCCCAGAGTGGCTGGGGAAACTCAGCCAGATGCACAGGGGTATAAAGAAATTATTATTATTATTATTATTATTATTATTATTATTATTATTATTATTATTATTAAACAATGCTGAAGGTGGCTTAGAACATGAAAATATTTACATAGCAGAAATAGTCAAGAAGTACATATATGTCACAGGAGCGTGCTGGTCAGTGATCACACAGTTCAAAGATGGAGTTTATTGGCAAAAATACAATCCCCACAAACTTTATAGAATGCCATTGCTAATGAAGAGAGCAGCTTATTCCTGGTTGCCTTCATCCATGAAAATCAATTGCGAAGCCTGAAAGTCCCTACTTCCTCAGGGCTTTTTCCAAACAATTGGAAACTGTGCTTGTGTGCAGCCAACCCCCTCCACCTTTTATGCCTCTTCTGATTCTGGAAGACAAAGGGGGAGGGAGCTTATTGCAGCAGGAAGGGGAGACACCCATGCTTCTTCACCAGCCTAATTCATCTTGGCCTCCCTCATCCCACTGCTCTCTGCCACAGACTCCCAACTTACTAAACCCTGTTACATCTTCCAAACTAGGTTTGGTAGCCTAGTGTGCCTGATGAGCACTATCCTGGGTCTCCACCTTTAACAGCTTGTTCCGTTCGTGCACAAATTGCTAAAAACTATCACTGCGTGCGTAGCAGAACAGAGTCTTTTACATATCTAAATTGGCTGAGTTGCATAGCTGTGAACTGGGAAATGCCACTTTAAGAGAACAACATTTAGCAACAAGGTTTAGTGGTGACGCAACTAGCTTATAAAAGTGCTTCTAGCATTTAGCCCTCAGTCCATTTTTCCCCTTTGCTTCTAAATTATACCAAAAGACATTTGAGGCATTAAATAGAAAATCACTTTGCAGAGGACTGGTTGTTAGTATGAAAAGTACACTTAAATGAATATTACATTTTCATGTATTATTTTTTTTTAAGATGGAATGGAGTAATTCAACATTATTTCATTCCCAGCTACCATTTGTGAGGAAAGAAATATAAATTGCAGCAACAGATTCTGAGCACAGATTATCAGTCTTTTAAGACTGTCATGTCTTTCTCTTGTGAATTTATTCTGCTGAAGCAGCAGCTCATAGCATTAGCAAAAGAGCGATCTTCTACCTTCAGGAGTGTTTTTGCATGGGGCAAATACAGGCAGCCATTTACCAAACTGTACATACTATAATTCACCATTTCCCTACTTCTGCAGTTTTCTAGAGTGGTGAGGAACTATTCTAAAATTATCCCCACAAATTAGGATGATGCAAAAGACAGCTTTCAGTTTGTAAGGGTTTTATTAAAGTTCTTCATTATAGAATAAGATACAGAAAATTAATGTAAAAGTCACAGCATCTCAAAATCATTAATTTCTTTTCCCCACGAAAAGTCCAAGAGGCGTTCCTGAATTGTTTTATTATTGGTATATGTCAACCATGTTTTTTTTCTTTAATACCAACTTTTTCTCCTTTAACTCCCACCACCATACCAAGTAATAGTACATTCTTCCATCCATGTCCATGTTAAAATCTCTCCATTGAGATCACATATTGGAATAATATTCCACAATTCTTTTATTGTTACATATCCTTTAATTCTCACCCAGTTCCATATGTTCAAATTCCATATCCTTTCTTGTTTCCATTTCCTGTTGTATTTACCCTAGTATTCTAATCTCCTCCTCCAGGACTTTCCATTTACGTTTCTTCCACTCTTTTTCCAGAGAGAGTACCATAAATTTAGTAGCATCATTCTCTGAATTCACTCCAATTAGTATGTCAAATGCTTTCTGTTAGAACTGAAGAAAGGCAGGACTGAAGTTTTCCCAAAGCTCTCCCCCCCCGCCCCGTCAATTACATCAATGCCAGATCCAGATGACCAGTTATGGTTTAATCTTCCCCTTCCCCTCCAAGCCCTTGTATGAAAGGCATTTTCATTTCACCATGTGCTTTCTCCAATTTTGTCATTTCATCGTCCAGCTCTGCATCAATTTTGTCTCTAAGTAGTCTCCAGTTCCCTTTTTCAGAGGTTCAGTGGCCATCCTTCATGTATGATTTAGCTGAATTTCCTGCATTACAGGGGGTTGGACTAGCGCAGTCCCTTCCAACTCTACAATTCTATGATCGTGTGATAAATTAATGCCGCACAAAAGCTACACTTAAGCAGCTTTCAGATGGAAACTTCAACAACCCACATCCAAATGGTTGATGATATTAAGCTTAAAGGAATTGTGCTTAAATACCTCCCATCACTTTCAGTTTTGAATCATTTCATATTCCTCTTCAGATTTCATGGATCAGAGCAATGTACAAAACAGCAGAAATACTTGAAGTTAACTAGGCTGGATTGTTAAGCAAGCATACTGAAGAAACTGAAGCCAATCTGAAAACTTGTCAAAGCAATGGGAGTTACTGCACTGGGATCAGACGATGGTTGTACCTTTCTGTTATGTCTTCAGGCAGCCTCACAGTAGGAGGGCTATTGGTTATGCACTAAAAGCAATCTTAACAAAGTTCTTTTGCTGGATTCAGGTGGAGGAAATTCCTGTGATTGGGATGACACTTCCCACTAGTGATGGCCAGTAGGGTCCTGTATTCTACTGTCCTCCTGTCCAGGGGGAGGGGCTACCTGTTTCCAGGTTTGTTCTGAGCAGTCCTTGGTAGAAGCTTGTTTTCTTGATCGTATTCTTGAGCAAAAAAGTTTTCTTTTTACTGATAGTGAAAAGTGTTCATCCTTTCAGTTTAGATTCTTTGTTTGGGTTGTAAGTGATTTGGTGTGATTGAATGCTTCCCTCAGGTTGTCCTTCTCTTTTTTCTTTTTCTTTTTCTCCTCTTCCCTCACTGGGCAGGGGCACTTTACACCCAGGGCATTCTTTCTAGCTGCTTAGTTTAGTTCATAGAGGTTTTTCTGTGTGGTTCATGGCTGCGGCAGGGCTGGACAGAGTTGTTTCCCTCAATAAACTTTGGGCAGGACTGCCATTTTGAAGTGTTCCTCAATGGCGCATTCAACACAAGCGCTTGAGGCTTGTTTTTTTTTTTGTGTGTGTGTGTTTTGTTTTTTTTTTTTTTTTTTTTTGCTGCTGTGCTCCATGTTCTCAGGTATTCTATCTTTCTCTGCTCTGGCCAGATCACCCACATCCAACCCAAACTTTTATCAGTAGGGCATTTGAACTATTCCTGTTAGTGAGATCACTCATTCTCCCAGCTTTTTTTAATAGCTTCAGCTGCATGTATACTGGAAAGTTGGAGCAGCTTCAGGAGGGTCCTATCAATATGCCGTTTAGACAAGAGTGCCATTCTGTGCTGGGATTGTGTGTGCACCTGAAGGGTGTCAGTCGGGTTTTTGTTTTTGCTTCTCAGTCCATTTTTTCTGCCCAGTTTTGTTCCTTATCTCCTGGTTCCCCCTGTGTCTTAATATTGGGTCTACCTTATTCACCTGATCAGCAATTTATTGCTGTCCACTCTCTTGCTCTCAGGTAGGTTGGGTTGGGGCTGTCAGGGTTTGGAACTTTAATTGGGTTTTCCAGTTTGGGGGGTTCCTCTCATTTTCTGCCTTGGGTATGGCTTCTCCCCCTATTTCTGTGGCCTTTCAACAGGAGGTGGTGAGGGAGCTTTCTGATTCCAGATTATTAGTTTCTGGGGTTTACCTTTTATTAGTTTTTACAAGCGTTCAAACTGAATCATGCTCTAGCTGAAAATATACATGCACCCTCTAAGGCTCTTTTATTACTATTTTGCATGCAATGACTCTTAGATTGCTGACTTCCAACCCCCAACTCCCATTGATTTTCAGCCTCAATAAAGAATGGTGTTTGCTAAGAATAAGTAATGATTTCTAAACCTTCCAAAAATCAGATGGTAGAGTCTTCATAGAACTATAATTTCTAAAGGCAAGTGTGAGATCACCTGCTTGGTGCCATTGCCATTATAAGAGAACAAGGGAGGTATTCATGGTGAGTTCCGGCATCTCTTTTTCTAGAAAAACAGCACTGACACTAGTCATCTTGGTGATATCCTTGTTTTCTGTGTATTGGGAGGATTTGCGTTTGTGTTTGGGGATGAATGTTCAGATATACAATCTCACCAGCTTTCTGAAATGGTTCACTTTTCCCCATGGAAGTGATATCAAGTGCTTTTCTAAAGATGAAGATCATGTCTCCATTTTGAGATAGTACTTTCTGACATGGAGAACATTACATCATTTCAGCTCAAACAGATTACCATTGTAGCGCATCATAATGAACAAGTAAATACAATTGTAATGGAGGTGTGTATGGATTATGTATATGTCTGTAAACATTTCTATCATTTCTATTTGAAATATTCATATGTGTATAGGCTGCAATTTGGCAGGTAGGCAGGAACGTTTAATGCCCATTAAAAGATATGAGTCTATAATGTGTGTGTATGGCTGAAAGCATGTTTGTAAACTTTATATATAATGTTACTTTTATTTGTCTCACTAAATGGTGTTCAGTATGCTGAACATAATAATCCAAGTTGCATCAAAGTGATGTACAGTTACATTGTATTTGATTACAGACAAGCCATAGGTATGGGCAGAATAAAAATAGCAATAATAATATCAAACTCTTGTTATTTGCTTCCAGAGTATATAGTTAGCTTTTGCAGATAAGCCTATAATGTGGGTAGGAAGAAAATAAGCATCATGGTTCATTGGTCTTCTACTACTTATAGCTGTTTCTGCCCTGTATGTCTTGCATTATTACATACCTCTCCAAGACCTTTTTAACAAAACAAATTGAAACATGAAGTGTAAACCATGCAAGTGAGGATTGGGCAAATAATTAAATAAATCATTTTAACCAGCTTCCCTTAGTATACTAGGGATAAAAGAGATTTTAAGACACACACACCCCAGCCCTCACTTCTTAAAGTGGTGGATTATTTTCTGCCTATGGATTTGGGGAGCATTATGTTTCCTTTCGTCGGTCTTCACTTGCAGGTTCTTTATTTGAATAAGTAAGTTTTAGTATAATTGTGTCTGCCTAAAGTATTAACATGGGTGTGGGAGAGAGAGAACAGTTGTATAAAGTGTGACCTTGGTACCTGAGAGGACTAAAAATGAATTCCCTGCTTTCCCATTTACTTCAACATACGTGGCAGATTAATAATTTGTTTTGCTTGTTCCATTGTATATACCCCTACTATTAAAGTGAGTGAAGGTCATGTATGGAAGAGCTCCTTGTCTATACTGAATGGAATGGCAGTGATGGCTTTGCTCCTTATTAAAACTTATGAGAAGTTCACCTGGTGTTGATGAGTGTATCAAATTGTTTCATGTGCATCAATTCTGCTAAGCAGGCTTGCGTAGAGATCTTTCAAAAGGAACTTATGACTGCAAAAGATGTTCCTGATCAGCACCTGTTTATTTGCATATGGAACATGTCATCAATAATACAGGAGACAAGGTCTTAAAGTCAGAAGAACAGCGAGTGAGGTTGGCATCAATTTTGTTTAATAGAACTTCATAAACAAACTAGTCAATGGTGTAACATGAAACTGACAGCTTTCATTACAGTAAAATATATGTCTTTAATTTAGTGGTTTTATGTAAATGTGACCCTATTTTTTCTTTTCATATTTTTTCCCTGTGTTATAGCCTTAATTGCAAAGAGATTAATTTTACTTCCTCTGCCATTCACAGAGGGCGACGAGACAGGAGTGATGGATAATCTACTTGAGGCACTGCAATCTGGGGCAGCATTCAGGGATCGCAGGAAACGAACGCCAAGAACTCAGGGTAGGACATTTACTGAACTTTTTTTGGGATGAGGAAATGTATCTAATGTTCAAAGTCAGGGGGGGAGGGAGTCTGTTTGGGGAAAGCTTGTATTACTGTTTACGACTCATGTGAAAACTCAGCAGGACATGTATATGCATTCACAAGTTTTAAAATTCTAACTGTATCTACAGATAATTGTAGAGGGCAAAAAAGAAAGGAGCAGAGGGTTCCCTGTGTGCTTGATACAGCATTAAATATAAACAAACATTCAACAGTTTGTGGAAAATCATCACCATAATTAAATTGACTTAGCTGAAATCTTTAGACTCTGGGAATTGTGAATTTTTATTATAGTTAGATTTTGTTTATTTGCTTGCTGCGCTTTGGCATCAGTCAATCTATTTTTGAAGAGGTATATCCGCTTTGTATATTTAAGTCGAGCAGTTACTGATGCAAGATTGGTCCTGCCAAGAAGCACCCTGTGCCTGCTCTGCCAACTCTAACAGCGGGGAGGGAGAACACACTCAGCGCAGACTTCTTGGAATAGAGGAGGAAGCATTTGAAGCTGAAGCAGGAATTGGCTTGAGAGACTGAAAGCACAGATATAGGAGTTGGAAGAGGAAATTGACCTTTTGATTTTCACACACTAGGATCAGAAGTTTCTGGTTGTGGTACATGAGGATGGGGAAGAAGGGAATGGGTGAACCTAAGGCTTATGATTGTCTGTGCACATAAGACTATAACCTACTTTAGTGTTACTTAAAAGTGATATGTGACTATAAAAATGCATACATATTTGCTAACCATTTGTTAATATTTACTATATTTATACTAAGTTTCTATTGTGTATATATTTACTTTGCAAAGAAAAAGAAATGGTTTAGTGCTAGGTCTCAATATAGGCACAGGGAGAGTGGGGTATAATTTACCAACTGAAGAAAGCAATAGATTGTATTGTAATTCTACAGAATTCTAGGACAGAGATGCAATGTAATGCTTCCTTGTCCCTTTGTTAGATCCAGTAATATTAGCCTTTGCTGGTTGTAGTTGTGGGTGAGGAAGATTGTTACATCTCCTTCCTTCCTTGTTCAATTCCTGTTCATATGAAATTGCTAGGAATTTTAAATATGACCATGAAAGGGAACCAGTGGACAGGCTCCTTATGCAATCTTACAAAATTGTAAGCTGTCAACAAATCTGATTATTGCAGAAGATTATTATGAGTAATCTTTGGCTGGGAGGTGGAATTGTATCCCGTGTACCTGTGTTTATAGAAATAGTATTAGCTAAAATGTTTTCTGATAGATACATAGATAAGACAGAATGCTCCCAGGTATAAAGGAGGATTCTCTTTGTTGAGACGAAGTAATGTTTTCCTTAGCTTCTTTGCTGTCTAATCAGTTTACACCATCTAATATTTTCACAAATAGCCTCCACAAATCCTACTAATTGCCCTGTAGAGTAAATTCAAATAGGAGGTTGTAGTATTGATCCTACCATAATGTGTTGCAAATGTCACATATTAGTCTGTGCATATTAAAGGCTTATTGTAGTCTGAAGTACAAGTCCACAAAACGAAGTTTATATGTCATGTTTCTTTTTATGTACTTTTGACACTGCGTGGCCTACCTTTCCCAAGGACTCAGTATTGTATCCTAATACAGGTTCAGACATACAGATTTAATAGTAAAAACTGTATTTCAGGTGTTCATTCATATGTCACAAAACATGGTATAGCAAACTAATGGTTTATTTATTTTATTTTGACTGAACGAAATATAATTAAATATTGTTGCATCAACTTTCTGCCTATTTATGCTGTAAAAAGGAAAAGTGCACCCTACATATTCACTGAGGTTTTGACTGTTGTAATACAGTCAGCTGCATGTGAGCAAAATGTTTGCTCTTCTATCTACTGCACATCTACATGAAATATGATTAAATCACACTGGCACTGAAACATTTTAAGTAGTCACAATTTCTCTCTCTCCTACTTATGTAAATATTGTAAAGGGGATGAGTATTTTAAATGTGGAATTTGAATCTTACCTGGCTTTCCTCTTTAACGATTCAATGATAGTGAAATCCCTTCTCCTTTAAACAATTCTGCCAGCATCCTGTCATACCAGAAACTTCTTAAAAGGACATATGTTGAACAGTATCCATCACTCTTTCACCAATTATCCATGACCTTTTATCCTAGCCTCAGGCTATGAGATTATAAAACAAGACCAATTCTGAAATATATTCCCTCTAATATTAGTTTAAGCACACACACCCCCACACACATTTCTAACAATTTTTCTTTTTTAAAAAATCCACTAAGCTGCTAAATCTTTTAACATCGAATTACATTTCTGGAAACCTTAATAGCTGCTGCCCTTTTAGGAGTGTCCTAGTTCAGAAATACTGCAGCTGCGGTGTTACTATGTGCCATCATTTCCCCCTCTTTCTAATTACAGCAAAGTTACAGCTTTGAGGTACATACTATGGCTGTTTAGCCGTTACCTGAGCCTCTTGGGCTTGCCGATTCGAAGGTTGGCGGTTTGAATCTGCGTGACGGGGTGAGTTCCCGTTGCTCTGTCCCAGCTCCTGCCAACCTAGCAGTTCGAAAGCACACCAGTGCAAGTAGATAAAGAGGTACCACTGTGATGGGAAGGTAAACTGCATATATGCAGCATTGCACCCAGCAGGATTTACTTCAATATAAACAATCATAAAATTGGGTTGTTAGCCCATTTTTAGATTAGCAGTTAATTTCAGAAATATACAACTGTTCCAGTGCCATGGACCTTTATTATTTATACCCCGCCCATCTGGCTGGGTTTTCTCAGCCACTCTGGAAGGCTTACAGCATACAGTGTTCCAGTTCTTATGCAGATCTTCCAGCTAGTAAAAGGCGAAAGATTTATACAAGCTGAGGTGAACCCAGAGTATAGATCTTCCAGCTAGTGTGGGCTTTCCAGTTTGTTATAATTCTAGAATTTTGCCTTGGCAATTATCATCATGTATATAAAGGTCCTTTTCATGGTCAGGGATCAGCAAACTTTTTCAGCAGGGGGCCGGTCCACTGGGACGCGGGTGGCGCTGTGGGTAAAAGCCTCAGCGCCTAGGGCTTGCTGATCGAAAGGTCAGCGGTTCGAATCCCCGCGGCGGGGTGCGCTCCCGCTGCTCGGTCCCAGCGCCTGCCAACCTAGCAGTTCGAAAGCACCCCCGGGTGCAAGTAGATAAATAGGGACCGCTTACCAGCGGGAAGGTAAACGGCGTTTCCGTGTGCTGCGCTGGCTCGCCAGATGCAGCTTTGTCACGCTGGCCACGTGACTCGGAAGTGTCTCCGGACAGCGCTGGCCCCCGGCCTCTTGAGTGAGATGGGCGCACAACCCCAGAGTCTGTCAAGACTGGCCCGTACGGGCAGGGGTACCTTTACCTTTATATAAAGGTCCTTTTCATGGTCAGGGATCAGCAAACTTTTTCAGCAGGGGGCCGGTCCACTGTCCCTCAGACCTTGTGGGGGGCTGGACTATATGTGTTTTTTGGGGGGCGGGGTGAACAAATTCCTATGCCCTACAAATAACCCAGAGATGCATTTTAAATAAAAGGACACATTCTACTCATGTAACAACATGCTGATCCCCGGACTGTCTGCCGGCCAGATTTAGAAGGCGATTGGGCTAGATCCAGCCCCTGGGCCTTAGTTTGCCTACCCACGGTGTATGCAGACCTAGTTTTTGAGCTGGGGCCAATGTGGGGATGCTTTTATAGCTGTAACATATACCTTCCGCATTTCTCATAAGTGTGTTGCACTTCAGAAATACTAAACATCTCTTGTTTACATGGTTTTATTTGGTTCCTTAAGTCTTGCTTGTTTTAAAAAATATTAATTCTTCATATCTATTACTGTTTATTAAATTTATATATTGCTCTTCATTCAAGGATCACAGGGTGATTTACAACATAAAAACACAAAATATGTAACATAATAGCAACAAACCACAACCCATCTGACACATTTAAAAGGCCATAGATTGTTTAATTAGCCAAAGTCCTGATTGAAGAGGAATGTTTCCTTCCTTCCTTCCTAAATATATGTAATGAAGGCAGCAAGTGAGCCTCCCTGGAGAGAGCGTACACAGACATGGAGCCACCACACAAAAGGCCTGTTCTCATGTTGCCACCCCCTGCACTTCTCATGGAGGGGTCACACAATGAAAAGCCTCAGATAATGATCACAGAGCCTTAGTTTGCTCATCTGGGGAGAGGTGATCCTTAATATATTGTGGTCTTGAGCCATTTTAGGCTTTGAGTGGTGCCCTCCTTGTGGAATGCCCTCCTATCCGAGGTCAGGGAGATAAAAAATTAGGCAACTTTTAGGCAACATATGAAGGCAGGGAAGTTTTTAATGTCTGATTTTATTATTATTTTTATATTTTGCTGGAAGCTACCCAAAGTGGCTAGGGAAACCCAGGTAAATAGGTGGGGTATAAACAGTAAAAAATTATTATTATTATTATTATTATTATTATTATTATTATTATTATTATTGCTCAAAACCAGCACTTTGAATTGGACACAGAAACTAACTGGCAGCCAATGCAGTCATGCCAGGATTGGTGTTGTATGCACAAATAGTTTTGCCTCAATGAGCAACCTGGCTGAAGTTTCTAGACCATCTTCAGAGGCAGCCCCACATATAATGCATTGCACTAATTTAACCTAGGGCTTACCAGAGCATAGAGAACAGAGTTACGATAACCTTTCAACTGATGCTGCTGAGCCACCAGCCAAAGCTGATGGAAGGTACTCTGTGCCATGGAGGCCCAGTTGACAGCAATGGATTCAGAAGTACCCCCAAGCTGCATACCTGCTCCTTCAGAGGGAGTATAGCTCCATCAAGAGCAGGCAACCCACCATCCATCTGGTCTAACAGTGCCTCAGTCCTGTCTGGATTCTGCTTTAGTTCATTGTCTCTCATCTAGTCCATTACTAAAATGTAAGCCTATGGTCTTTTGAAACCAAAGCTTTATTTCTTTTTTAGAGAGAGATTATTATGTTGTTTTGGATTAACAATGCTTTAACAGAAAATAGTTCTTTATCACTAACAGGTTTTTTATATGTTTTATATGTTTGAGCCTATTTCAATGCATGTAATTTATAATCATATCCCCCCAATGTTATTTAGTAATTGCTTTAGTCACAGACGTCCATGAACTGTCCTGAGGCAATATAAAAACCTATATTCAGTAAATTACTTCAATTTCTCATGCTACTTATTTTGTAATAGTTCTAAAATAAGTAAGAACTAAATTATATATCTTAGAAGAGTTGGTTGTAAGCAACGGTCTTGGGAAGATGTATTTACTTAGCATATGATATAATCATTATTCTGATGGAGAAAAACATAAAGATATCTTTGTTTTAAATAATAATCACCAGTAATTCATTTCTAATTATTTGACTTCATTTTAATCATTTGGCTTGATAAATACTTTGTAGGAGGTTCCAAGAAATAGCCATTTGGGAACATTTTAGTTCATTTTTTCTTTCTCTCTCTGAAATAAAGATTCAGGCAGTCCTTGTCCCTATCAGTCCTATCAATCTGTGACACATAATACTTTTTGTCAATGCCTTGGCATAATAATGCACTGGATTAGCAGCAGTACATTGAGACTTAAAGCATACTAGTCTGAGGCACTGTTAATACAGTGGTGCCCCGCAAGACGAACGCCTCGTGAGACGAAAAACTCGCAAGACGAAAGGTTTTTTTCGTTTTCGAGTTGCTTTGCAAGACGAATTTCCCTATGGGCTTGCTTCGCAAAACGAAGCTTGCCCCGCAAGCTCCAGGGATAGCGGGGAAGTGCAGCGCGTCTTCCCCGCTGTTCCCGGACCTCTTTTGAAGCAAGGGGTGGCGGGGAGAAGATCGCTTCTCCCCGTTGCCAGCCCCGCAATCTCCAGGAGCCCCTCTCTCCCCGGACCCCGTTTTGAACCAAGGGGCGGCAACGGGGAGAAGCGATCTTCTCCCCTCCGCCCCTTGCTTCAAAAGAGGGGACAGAGGGGAAGGCGCGCGGCGCTTCCCCTCTGTCCCCGGACGGTCTCCATAGGAACGCATTGATTGATTTTCAATGCATTCCTATGGGAAACCGTGCTTCGCAAGACGAAAAACTCGCAAGAAGAAAAAACTTGCGGAACGAATTAATTTCGTCTTGTGAGGCACCACTGTATGTGACTGAACTGCCCAGGTAAGTGGCATTCAACCTGAACTGAAAGGGGGTCTATTTCCCCTAAAATTTCAATTATGTCATGCTCTAGCAGGTAGATAGCTTGATTGTCACTGAAAGTATGTCATGTGACATGAAGCCATTTATCAGTGTAGGTTGTAACTCTGCCTGGATAACAGTGGTCTGACTTCAATTATTCATACTGTCAGGGACCAGCTGGACACCGAGGAGTGGAGGCTGGATACTGATTAGTGGACACTGGGAGAGAGGGGTTGGAGACTGACTTGGAAGAAGGGAAGCATGAACTGAGGGAACATGTAACAGCCAGAAGACAAGAGTCAGAGGCAGGAGAAGCTGCAGGATTGGAGAGTGAAGAACAGTTGCAGGAGGAGGGAGAGATACGTCAGGCTGGTGTAGACTCAAGGGCTTCCAGACTTCCTCATCCTGCCCCCACCTCTCCTGCTGCACTGTCTCCCAAGACCAGAAGAGGATTGAAGCGAGAGGAGTAGAAGCAGGTTACACACATGCATAGTTTGCGCCGGCTTGTATACAGCTTGGGTGGGGAAGATACATAAGCTGAGGTCAGGGGCAGGGCCTCTCTGTTGTAGCAGCTGCCTCATCGGGTGAACACTAAGAGTAGCTGAGAGATGGAGGGCTGATGGACAGGCCTTTCCATAACTTGTAGGTGGACTTTTGACAATACAAAGTTAATTCCTCACTCTGGATATTCCATGCCTGGCAGCGCCATGGCACATACCTTAGTAGCATGTCTTGTTCTTGTTTTTTTTAATGTGGTTTTTTTGGTATTCTGTATTTTTATACTGTGAACTGCCCTGAGGTCTTCAGAAGAAGGGCAGTATACAAATTTAACAGTTAAAGTAAAATAAAAAATGTCAGTTTCAGGAATCATCATCAGATATTTCACTTTTATTTAGTTAACTCATGTTTCAATTAGACAGAAATAATACAGTGTGTTGTGCGTACTCATCATACTTACAGTATTCAAGTCCTAAATTTCCTGATGATTATTCCATAAAGGTAAAGGGACCCCTGACCATTAGGTCCAGTCACGGCCGATTCTGGGGTTGCGGTGCTCATCTCGCTTTATTGGCCGAGGGAGCCAGCGTATAGCTTCCGGGTCATGTGGCCAGCATGACTAAGCCGCTTCTGCCGCAACAGAACACCAAAACCAGAGCAGTGCATGGAAACACCGTTTACCTTCCCGCCAGTGCAGTACGTATTTATCTACTTGCACTGGTGTGCTTTCAAACTGCTAGGTTGGCAGGAGCTGGGACAGAGCAATGGGAGCTCATCCTGTTGCGGGGATTCAAATCACCAACCTTCTGATCGGCAAGCCTAAGCGGCTCAGTGGCTTAGACCACAGCACCACCCTAGGCAGCCCTAATTCTAATTGCCAAAGGTGGCCACCCAACATCCTAGAACAATAAGCAACTTCCAGAACAACATGTGGGCACTACTGTCCAGGAACCCTGGGAACAGAAAATCATTGTAATAATTTACACACACACACCGGGATCCTGGAGGGCAGTTCTAAGTCTGGGAGATATAAGAGAGATAACGTTCAAGGTGTGCTACCTGAAGGCAGGTCATGGGTGAAATATCCTCTGGAGCACCATCTTCAGACACTCAGGAATCAACCATGCATTGCTTTGGAAAGGTATGCATGGAAGCCGAAGTAGCCACCTTACAAATCTCCAGAATAGGGAAACTCTCCTTGAATGCAGCTGAAGTAGCAGCCCTCCTCAGAGAACGAGCTGTGAGACCACCCAGAGGCACTTCTCCAAGTGCATGCTTGTATAATGGCCTCCTTAAGTCATGCTGAAATAGTGGGAGAGGAAACCCACTGCCTTGGGGATGTCTCTCCAAAAGAAATGAACAGTGCTTCTGGTTTCCAGAAAAAAAGGCCTGTCCAGGTAGAAACTCAAAGCTCTCCTCACATCCGGGTTGTGCCACAAACATTCCCAATCAGACTGTAAAGGTAAAGGGACCCCTGACCATTAGGTCCAGTCACAGATGACTGTGGGGTTGTGGCGCTCATCTCGCTTTACTAGCCGAGGGAGCTGGCATGCAGCTTCCAGGTCATGTGGCCAGCATGACTAAGCTGCTTCTGGTGAACCAGAGCAGCGCACGGAAACGCTGTTTACCTTCCCACCAGAGCAGTACCTATTTATCTACTTTCACTTTGACGTGCTTTCGAACTGCTGGGTTGGCAGGAGCAGAGACCGAGCAACAGGAGCTCACCCCATCATGGGGATTCAAACCGCCAACCTTCTGATCGGCAAGTCCTAGGCTCTGTGGTTTAACCCACAGCACCACCTGCATCCCTAATCAGACTGTAGATTAGGGCAAAAGGATGGCAAAACCACTGTGCCCTATGAAATTAGACCTTTGTCACAAGAAAACCTCAAGAAACCCTGGGAATAGAAATTCACAGTAATAATTTCCATTTTTCTTTTAAATGCATACTATGGAAATATGCTAATTATTATGTAAGCTGCTTTTGGCTATATTGTCAGTATTGAGTACCCTGAAGCACAATGCACATTAATTAGAAAAAAGGTAGCTTTTTGACAAATTCTCTTCAGTGAAAGTCATGTTAGGAAAGGATTATATGAACTTATTTTCCTTCCAATGTACTTCTTTTTATTAATAAATTTAGTTCTCTTGCTCTCTATTTTTTCTGTGCATAATCAGTTCCCAAAAATGTTTTTTTAGTGGGACTGATATACATATTGCTAGGAATGTTTTATCCAAAATACTTTAAACTGGAAAAAAAATTTTCCAACCTCAGACTTTCAATGTACAGTTGACTTACAATGCATGTGCATTTAACTTGAGTGAATTCAGCTTTATTGCTCAAGTCTTCCAAGCAGTAAAACACATAGATGATTTGATTGTTGACAGTTTAATCTGTCAGTGAAACAAAGCCTCAATCTCACATGGGATTACAGACATTTTGAGATCTTATCAGTTAATGTTTGATCCGCTCAAGAGACAGCAGTGGGAAGTTCCCAATCGCCACATTTCTCACCAAAAAACCCAGCAGTAGCAAATGAGCCCATGCAATCAACCTCTGAAGGTGAACCACAGACAACCACTTTGACTGCAGCTGGCTATTGGTGATCCTAAATAGTCCTCCTCTCCTCGCCTGTCCTCCTCTCCTCTCCTGAAACAACATCAAGATCAAAAGAGCAAAACAATTGTCATGCACCTATAAGTGCTGTGCTGTATGGCCATTTCCTGGTTTTTAAAAGATTGTCTTGACCATATACAGTGGTACCTCAGGTTACAGATGCTTCAGGTTACAGACTGTTACAGACTCTGCTAACCTAGAAATAGTACCTTGGGTTAAGAACTTTGCTGCAGGATGAGAACAGAAATCGTGCGGCAGCGGGAGGCCCCATTAGCTAAAGTGGTACCTCATGTTAAGAAGCGTTTCAAGTTAAGAACGGACATCTGGAACGAATTTAATTCTTAACCAGAGGTACCACTGTACTATTTTTGCTTTACACACTATCCTTGGAACATACCTCCAACATAAGTTGTAAATTGACTGTAGTTATTTTGTGCTTGACAAAGAGAACTGTGTGACTAGGGCCGGAATTCAACAGGATTCCGAAGTTACTCTGAGCATCATTTACAAAATGACTATCTGGAAGTGGAGAATGCTGCAGCCTTTCATTAGAGTAAGTTATTATGATTATTTTTACCGTATTTTTTGCTCCATAAGACGCACCAGACCATAAGACGCACCTATTTTTTGGAGGAGGAAAAGAAGGAAAAAAATATTCTGAATCTCGATAGCCAGAACAAGAGGGATCGCTGCGCAGTGAAAGCAGCAATCCCTCTTGCTGTTCTGGCTCCTGGGATAGCTGTGCAGCCTACATTCGCTCCATAAGAAGCACACACATTTCCCCTTACTTTTTAGGAGGGAAAAAGTGAGTCTTATAGAGCAAAAAATACGGTAATAAGTCCTAGTTAAAATTAAGATAGCTAGCTAACTGATTGCTTCTATACTATAGTTCAGTCTTCATCATTGCTACACCGCACACTTAGAAGTAGGCATCACTGAACATAGTGAAATTGACATCTAAGTTCACATACATATGATTCTGTGTTGTGTGCTGTGTTTGGTTCCTGTGGGTAAGAGAATATAAGGCTAGCTCCATTCACTAGATGGCTTATTTGCTTCTTGATCTATGTAGTTGTCTGTCTGTTGTTGGGAGACAATGAATCTCAAATGTCCAGTTTTCAAAATTTTAACATTTGTATCTTTGTGAAGCAACATATGATGAAAATGTAATGTTCACATTGAGAAACACTGTAGTAGCAGACTAGCACATTAAAATTATGGAGATGTGGATGTTCAGCAAACCACTTGCTCTTGAGAGATGGTTCCTTGCTTAGCTCAGTTGTACATTCTCTCTCTCTCTCAATCACACACACACACCACAACACACCACACCACACCACACCACACACACTTAACATTCTTGAATTCAGAAAAAAACAACTAGGAAAGAGAAGGAAATTGGTTAAAGAACTGCATGAATGTCAGAAGTGCATTAAAAATACACAGCAGGAGGCCTGAGAGCATTTTCCAAATTATAAGAAGGATTGATAACATGAAGACGGTTACTCTCTTCTTCACAGATGAGATTTTTTTTTAAAGTGAAATGCTACAATTTGCAACAATAGTAGGTAAGTAATCAGGCAAAGTGCATTATAGAGAGAAGAATAAAACCAAGCAACTCTATAACAGTTGCAAGCAAGTGTAAAATTTTAAATGGGCTTAGCTGTTAGTTGCCATCAACTTCTTCAGCAAGATTTATCACCCAGTCCTCTGCCAGTCAGGGCATACAGTACTGAACTAGATGAAGCAATGGCCTGATTCCATGTAAGACAGCTACATTTGTTCAAGTGGATGAGCCTTAGGGTTCCAATTTGGGATTATGCTGCCTGATTCAGATATATAATTTTACATGAAATCAGCTGATAGAACATTTATTTATTCACACATTCAATCCCCCCCCCCATTTGAAGTAGAATTGTTATTTCAATGCTTTTGGTGTGGTCATAGGCATTGGATCTTTAGTACCATATTTATTGACATAATAGTGTGCTGGTCACTCACCCATCATTGTCCTATAGTCCCCATTTTGCATGACAGTGTGGACAGTTTTATAGATAGATGTTTATCATATGGGAAGCTACTTGTGCTGCTCCATTTCTATTATTGTGTGTTTGAACTCCTGTGTGTGTGACATTGTAAGGATCTCAAGCCCTCAGCTCAACAGGAAATAATCTGACCATGATAAGGGACTGATGCCAATATCCCCCACTTTCAGATCACCCTCCTCCTGCCCAGCTGAGAAACCAAGGTCCCAAGTGTGGGCCTGCCATGTGTGTTGGGTTGGTGACATGTTGGGACAGCCCCATGGTTGTCATGGCAGCATGAAGTCCTGGGCCATCACAGAGCCAGTTGCCTTGGCATGTATGTTAAGTTAAAGTCCCCTTTAGGAGTCAGCACCAACACTTTGAATTGTGCTTGGGAATGTACTGGGAGCCAACATAGGTCTTTTAGGAGTGGTGTTGTATGGCTCTGGCAGCTGCTCCCAGTCATCAGTCTGGCAGCTGTGTTTTGGATTAATTGTAGTTTTCAGAGTCACCTTCAAACATAGCCCCACATAGAGCGCATTGCAGTAGTCCAAGTGGGACATAACCAGAGCATGTACCACTCTGGTGAGACAGTGTGCAGGCAGGTAGAATCTCAGCTGACGCACTAGATGGAGCTGGTAGACAGCCACCCTGGACACAGAATTAACCTGTGCCTCCATGGACAGCCGCGAGTTCAAGATGACCCCAAGTCTCCGCACCCAAGCACAGTTGTCCCATTCAGGACCAGGGAGTCCACCACAGCTGCCCACCCCCTGTCCCCCCAAAACAGTACTTCTGTCTTGTTGGGACCAGCTCCACCCTGCTCACCCATTCAGGTCTCAGTGATACAGACCACATATAGACTAGTGATACAGACTGTGAGAATAGGATTCTAGACTGGTTATGTTTTGTCCTGATCCATCAGGGCTCTTAATAACTAATGTTCATCTTCAAAATGCACATAATTTCCTCTTAAGTCTTCCAGACTTACCTTAAGTGGGCTACAGATGGGAACTAGATGAACCAAAAAGTCATACTAGCAGTTTTCCTCCATGTGTTATTTGAAAAATATACTTACGAATAACACAAAAAACAAATTGCAAAGATGTTGCTTCAACCTCCTGGCTTGTGAAACTTTCAGCGATTCCTGTTTCTGGAGTGACTCTTCCCCTAGCCAAACTGAGAGATCTGGGGTGTTATTTTCACAGCAACTATACTTGCTTTGTTTCACTGCAGCGTTTGGTATCTGTCTTAGTTCTCATTTTTATTGATTTCATTCAACCTTTCCCTTCCTTGATGGTTATTATGCTGCTGATCATCAGTGTCCAGCACCTAACCCTTAAAAGTTTTTTAAGTCTGTTTCCCTCTCCTGAAATGCTGTGTTTTATAGGCTTGCCATATGGAGAGTTCTATATAAAATAAAATGTGGTACAATACTTCTCATTCATTAAATAGCTTTCAAATAATTTATCATTCATGGAGAACATAAAACTATCACTTAGCTAGATACATAAAAGATACATAAAAGCAATAATAGTGAAGATTTCTTAAATTTAACAATATTGAGTTTTATTAGTCTAATCAAACTTGATATACATGTGTGCATTTGGTACACTAGATTGCTGGCATGGCATTTATTGGCTGGAAGCAATTCATTTTTAATTCATGAGAGGCTATTTGAACATTGTGAAGTGTGCTTTTGTGTTACACATTTCTTACACAATTAAGAGATACCCCTTAACCTACACATTTTTGTCAAAGAAAAAGCAGAAGGGAAAACATAGTTTGTTGCACTATTATGCTTACAATGCAATGGAACTGCGCATAGCTAGAATTCCAGCAAAAGGCCGAAGGCCAACCATCTTTTATTAGAAGCATGAATACTAATGTTAACATGATGATTTTGTTATACCAGAGGAACATTTATATTATGCCATATATATTGTTCAGTGATGAAGGACAACAGAAGTGAGAAACAGTGTGTCCTGCAGAGTACTCAACATTCCTATGCATTCAGACATTCTCATTATGTACTGGAAGTTCAAGGTTAGATCTTTCTTATAGTTAGCATGCATTGTGCTATTCAATACCAAATGTGTTATGTTATAGAAATCAAAACAGTTTTGTGTCCTTCTGCATCTTACGCTTTCAAACAAAATGCAGCTGTGTTTGAATCAGAGGCCTGGAATGTATCATAACCAAGCAGGGTTAGTGTTAAGGGTCAGTACAACCAGCTACTTGCTGAGGACCTTGCTTCAAGAAGGGGCTCCCTTCTGGGCCTCCTCCTGTTGCTGCTCGATGCAAAACTGCAGATATTGTCAGTAGAAAGGGACAAATATAATATTAAATCCTAACCTCATATATACATCGATGGAATCTGGAACTGGTGGTTACTGACCAGAAAAAATATTTTGTGATCACAGCAGCAAACTAACTGTATGAAAAAGGCAAAGTCAATGTTTGAGATCATTAGGAAAGGGATTGAAAAGTCTAAAATTATGCATGTTGTATACAAAGTGGGTAGAGAAAAGTAACTGTGCTCTCACTTATTTATTTATTTATAAGGGTGTTTATGAACTGCCAGCTCATAAAAATAATATGTGGACAGTGTAGAATAAAATAATTAAAATTATAAAAGCATAAAACACAGAAAAAATATCAGTAATATTAGAACTAGGATCATCCAATGAAGCCGAAGGTCCAGGGCAAACCAAATGAAGAACTTCTTCCTACAGCATGTAGTTACTGCTACCACAGTGTGGCAGGTAAATTTGTTACCGCAAGATGTAGCCGTGCCCAGCAACTTGAATGACTTTAGAAGGGAATTATACAAATTCAGGAAGAGTTAGGCTGTTAATGACTAATAGTCATGATGACTAGTACTTACTACCTTCAGTAACAGAGGCAATATGCTCTAAGCATCAGCTGCTGTTGATGATGAATAGGAGGGAGATATTGCACTCATGTTCTGCTTATGGATTTAGCCACTATAAACACAGACTGTCTAGGTGGACCTTTGGTCTGATCCAGCAGGGCTTTTCTTATATTAAGGTAGGTGAATGGGCAGCAGTGAAGAAACAGACTGGTTCAGGAAGAGCATCTTGCCCAAGTGTTCCTTTAAAATCTCGAGTTGTCACAAAAATGAAGCTGTCAAAGCTGCATTTAGATTATACTGCTTCAGAAATCGTAAGACTCCACAGACACATAACTGAAAATCCACTTTTTATCATCTGCTCACCTCATCAGCTTGTGACTAATTCATCTGAATGAAGTCTTCCAACCCATTGGAGGCTTTATAAACCTATTTATAGTTTCTATCCCTCCTTGGACCTGCATAAAGACAGAAATTGCCAAGCACATAGTAGTCCAAAATGAATCACAAGATGTGAAGACCAGGGTGAGATTCATATGGCTATTTGTAAAAGATGTATGTGCTGCACAGATAGAAGAGGGTTTAACTATTATCATCTTTGGATATGTGATCTTCTGTTTGTGATATGCTCTGATATGCTCTAAAGAAATTAGGAGATAGCCATTCTCCAATTTCTGTCTCACCTCATTTTTCAAAAGTCTCTCTGGTGATGGTATGTTGCAGTCTTGACAGTTTTGTGCAATAAGTGTCAGAGCATGCAGAACTGCGCCAAGCCAGTAAATAAGCCTGCACTTGCTTTGTCATATTTTCCATTTATCATAATCCAGCCAACATTTCCAGGAACAACATTCTGGGAACCTTTCTTTTTTTTTTCCAGGAGGGGCACTGGATACTCTTTTTTCTTTAAAAAGATATGTGTGTGTAAATGTAGCACTTCTTTTCATTAGGTTAGAACTTAAATTTAGATTCTGCTACCTCCGCTATACTTTTCACATTTTTCAGCAATAAACATTAAACTTTGCAGGTCCAGAATCACCTCTGCATGATGTGGTATATGACTTCACTGAATGAGATTTCACTACAAATTTACTACATATTTCTTTTCCTGGAATTTTAAGTGTAACCCTCAAATTGCCAAAGCAAAATAATAAAGGACATCTAGTTGTTGTTAGGGTCATTATTTGAATGTATAATTAGGTAAGTCTGTCATAGCTCCAGGAGTTTTAAGCAACCATTGTTTAATTAATAACCTGACTTCCCCCTTCCCCCTACCACACACATACACACCGCCTGCAAAGTCTTTTCTAAGATTTTTCTTTTATAACAGAGGTTCTGAATAACTAAACCAAAAATAGTATTTTAAGAAGCATTAGCTCTTCCTTTAAGTTATAAACCAATCCAGAAGTGATTTTCTAGTAAATGAAGCTTGATTGCAGTGCTAATGTTATTTCCGTGCAGATTTTCATATTGTTCAGATGCAAGCATCCATTACTGATAACAAATGGTGTTCAGAAGTCAAAAGATTGCTGTGTCTGCATCCATCTAGCTCTGTGAGGAGCACCAATGTGAAATTAATATTTTAGGCTTACATTTGCTTTCATACAACATGTATTTACAAGCTAACACTGTCTTGTTGCCATCCTGAAATGATGCATGTGAGTTTCTTTAAAGAAGGCTTTTACCTTGAAATTTTCTGAAGCTGTTTGGTCATCATCACAATTAAGCCTTCTAACTTCCTTTCTTTGGTTATATAGCAATGCAGATAACTGAATTTCTTTACAGATAGAGATAGGTATAAAGACAAGACAGATTCTACAGAATCCTTATTTCCGTATACCCCCTTCCCCTTTTGGGTGGCAGTAATGCTGCAGAAAATTACAAATAGCGCGCTCTCTCTCTCTCTATATATATATATATTGCTTGCAGTGCTTATGACTTTCTTAATGTTTATAGTTGAATTTACTAACACAGTGGGGACACAGGTGGCGCTGTGGGTAAAACCTCAGCGCCTAGCAGTGGCGTAGCGTGGGTTGTCAGCACCCGGGGCAAGGCAAGTAATTTGCGCCCCCTCACCCATGGATTTGTGCCCCCTAACCCTAACCCCCAGATGTTGCGCCCGGTGCGGCCAGCCCCCCCTGCACCCCCCACGCTACGCCACTGGCGCCTAGGACTTGCCAATCGCATGGTCGGCGGTTCGAATCCCTGCGGCGGGGTGCGCTCCCGTCGTTCGGTCCCAGCGCCTGCCAACCTAGCAGTTCGAAAGCACCCCCGGGTGCAAGTAGATAAATAGGGACCGCTTACCAGCGGGAAGGTAAACGGCGTTCCGAGTGCTGTGCTGGCTCGCCAGATGCAGCTTGTCACGCTGGCCACGTGACCCGGAAGTGTCTGCAGACAGCGCTGGCTCCCGGCCTATAGAGTGAGATGAGCGCACAACCCTAGAGTCTGGCAAGACTGGCCCGTACGGGCAGGGGTACCTTTACCTTTTACCTAACACAGTAGTACCTGCATAAATTTGGGGATCCCTTAAGGGCCAGGGATTTATCAGTGAGTTCATTCATAATAATTAAGAAAATTAGACAAATTCATAGAGGAAAAAGCAATCAAAAACTACTAGCCATGATGGATATGTTCTACTCTTACTGTCAGAGGCAATATTCCTCTGAATACCATTGCTGGAAATTACAGCTGGAGAGAATGCTGTTGGACTTAGGCCCTTCTCGTAGGTTTCTGGTTGGTCACTGTAAGAACAGGATGATGGGCTAGATTGGCAATTGATCCTACAGGTGGTTCTTATCTTTATGACTGCTCTGAAAAAATAACAATTTATTCTCCCATTAACTCTGTCATAAATTACTTCCATTTGTACAATCTCCTCTTTAGAAAGAAGCCACTTGTAGTCTTCTTCTTTTGGGGGGTGGAATAAGTCTTATTCCTTTGCAATAATGTTATATGAAGCATTTAGTCTTTAGGAATACTGCTCAGGTCTTCATTGGATTAAAGCCAATTGGCAGTATTTATATTTCCCCCCCCCAATGTATTTTATTGATTAAATAAATTGATTAAATACAAAGATGACAAAACAACAGCAATAAGTTATCAAGTGCTACATTGTTATGAGTATTCATATGCCATTCATAATACGTATTCAATAAACTTACCGTATTTTTCGCACCATAGGACGCACTTTTCCCCTCCTAAAAAGCAAGGGAAAATGTGTGTGCGTCCTATGGAGCGAATGCAGGGGGGAGGCAGGCGGGAAAAGCCCCCAAGAGCTGCACACAAGCTTCGTGCGCTCTTGCGGGCTTTTCTCTAGGAGGGAGAAGGGACTGACAGGCTGCAGCAGTCCCTTCTCCCTCCTGGGGGAAAAGCCCCCAAGAGCGGCACCCTCTTTAAAGGCTGCGCAGCTCCTGCGGGCTTTTCTACGAGGTGGGGGAATCCCCCCACCTCCCAGAAAAGCCAGGAGAAGCCGCACAGCCCCTTTAAAGAGCGCGCGGCTTCTGCGGGAGGTGGGGGAAGCTGCAGCAGATTCCCTCCTCCCGGGCTCCCTTTGAAGCGGCAATGTGGGAGGGGAGCAGCTTGCACTCGTGTAAGCAGCTCCTCTCCCACTTTCCTCCTTCAAAGCAACCACGGAGGAGGGAAGGAAGGGGACCATGGATCCTCCCCTTTCTAGGCTTCAGCGGATTCCCTCCTCCCGGGCTCGAGCAGCGAAGAGGATCCATGGTCCCCTTCCTTCCCTCCTCCGTAGTTGCTTTGAAGGAGGAAAGTGGGAGAGGAGCTGCTTACACGAGTGTAAGCTGCTCCCTTCCCACTTTGCTGCTTCAAAGGGAGCCCGGGAGGAGGGAAGGAAGGGGAATCCGCTGAAGCCTCCAGCAGGGGAGGATCCATGGTCCCCTTCCTTCCCTCCTCCGTAATTGCTTTGAAGCAGGAAAGTGGGAGGGGGGCAGCTTACACTTGTGTAAGCAGCTCCTCTCCCACTTTCCTCCTTCAAAGCAACCACGGAGGAGGGAAGGGAGGGGACCATGGATCCTCCGCTGCTCACGGCTGCAGCGGATTCCTCCTCCTTGATTGCTGGGAGTTTCTCTGGGCAGGAATTCCCTCAGCTTAAGTGGGGTGGGGGAAGTGTGGCAGGTAGGGGGGTACTGAGAGACACATGTCTCTCAGATGAAAATTGGGAGTGGGCATTGTCTGAAGTGGCTGTGGATCTCCTGCCGCAGAACTGTAGGACTGTACAGAGTTGGGAGGGCCACCCAAGGGTCATCTAGCCCAGCCCCCTCACAATGTAGGAATCACAGCTAAAGAACGCCAGGCAGATGGTCCCCCAACCGCTGCTTAAAAGCCTCCAGTGGTGGAGACCCCAAACACCTTCCGAGGTCATAGAATTGCAGGGTTGGAAGGGAACCCCAGGAGTCATCTAGTCCAGCCCCGGTGGACAGCGGGCGCAATCCATCCCGTTGCGCAAGACTAAAGATGCTGCGCAAGGCTAAAGAAGAAGCCAAAGCAGTGAGCGGGATGGATCGCGCTTGCTGCCTTGTCTTCTTTAGCTGTACTGGAGAGGTTTAGCTCCTGGCTGGAGAGGTTGCGCGGCTATGGATCCCGCGCGCTGTCTTGGCTTCTTTGCTCTTTGGGGCTGGGGGGGGGAACCTAGGCTTCCCCCGCAGCCCCGAGAAGCTCTGGGAGAAGTGGACAGGCTGCATGCAGCCTGTCCGTTGCTCTTTGGGGCTGGGGGGAGGATAATATTTTTTTCCTTGATTTCCCCCTCTAAAAACTAGGTGCGTCCTGTGGTCCGGTGCGTCCAATAGAGCGAAAAATACGGTACCTATCCAGTGTTAATTTATGTACCCTCTTGATAAGTTTTCCTGTGAGGAATGTGGAGTAAAATGATTTTGGGTCTCATTCATAAGAGAAAAGAAAAGAAGACATGTCTCACCAATAGTGCCTTCTGTTACCTTTCAGTGGTGGGTAAGAGCATCACCCCAAACTTTATTTAGCCAGAGTTCTTTGGGATTTTAATATATTGCTTCCAATACTGAGCTATGAATGCTGCTGGCTGCTGATGAAAGAGAGAACACTAAATCTTTGCATTTGAGGCTATTGCCTTGGTTCAAATCCAGTGATAATAGAGTAAGAGCCTGGTTGGGTGAAAGGGACTATCTTGTGATGAAAGGGACTATAGTCTTGTGAAAGAGACTATATCTTGTAATGTATAATACTTTTTCCCAAAAGGAGTATGCCAGTGTGCAGCCCTACCAGGTGTGGAAATATGTACCAATCTCTCCACAGCGTTTCTAGCATAGAGGGGAGACACTGGTGCTTATTTGGGTGAAACATAATGGGGTCCAATGCCAACCAAAAAGAATTTTGAGAGAAGCCTCCCCCAAGCGGACTGAGATTGTTTGTAAGGATGTGTTGTGCCAATTTGAGTCCTGTCAGAAGGCCTAAACTAAAATATGGCTGGAAAGACCAGAAGACTGGTGGGACTACCAAAGGACAGAAAGCCATGGGAAATTTTTGAAGCTTCGTTCCAGAAGCTGTTCTTCCAAACAAAAACATGGGAAGCAGATGCATTTAAGAAGTGCATCTGTGTCCACCAAAGGCACATGATGTACTGGTGACACTTCTTCTCTAAATGCAGGTGTGCTGTTAAAAGAAATAAGGAGCCAGTCTTGACTTTTAGTTTTTTACCATTAATATTATTAAGGTTCATATAACCCTAGAAGTTCTGCTTTTCAACTTTTGTGAATGGGCTTAGCTTTAAGCATTCTAATTGCTAGAATAAGCTGTGTTGTGCCATGCTTGAAGAAAGAGGTTGAAACTAATTAGTGCTTAGCATTATAGAACAAGAAAAAATTAAATCAGACACTGTCAATATTAAACACAGACTGCTGTGAAGATACTTTCTTTAGTTATGGAGATTTCTGAATGATGGACAAGCTGAACCAAAATTCATAATCTTATTAGTATTCTCATATACCCATCTAATAAGCTTATCAGGTTGCTTCTTCACATCTTGTGATATTACCTTCTTCCTATAGCTAATGTACGCTAATTTCTATAATGTACTCTAACTTCTCATTGTCTTGTTTGCCAGATTTGTGTACATGCTCCTATACTTTAACTTTAATTATTTTGTTACCCTCTAGAAAACTTCAAATTGCAACTTTGTCCTACAAAATGTTAATCCACAGATATCAACATACTTTACAGTCTTTGGAGAATGATGTTGAAGTTCAGGACTACAAGAAAACGATACGCTTTTAGTTTCTGTTATTAATCATTTTATAGCATTTTTCAGCATGCAAATTTCTTTATAATCTCATATATCCACAAACCATCCTGCAAAGTGAGTTAGAATGAGAGATTGTTACTTGACAAAGGAAATACAGAATGAGGAGACATTTGAATATAGGTCAGCTCTATTGTAAATGAACTGTATCGATGTGTTTGCTGATCCTCACTGCCCCATTCTGCTTCATAATTCTTGCTAAAATGTTACATGGCCCCATATCTAATGCTTCAAACAGGTAACAAAGCTAATACTATCCTCCACTGCAATCAACACATACAGTTGAATTTGACTTATTCTCCTTTAAATATAACTAAAATTGGTGACCATCACCACATCTTGTGGTAGCCATTGAAATTATAATCTTCTATTTCTTATCTCAATGTTCTTCTTTCATTTATAAACATACATGCATATTTTCAAATTTAAACTATCTTTTTTGGGAGTAGCACAAATTAATGGTAAGAATACATGCTTTTTATATATAAGGTCCCAGGTTAAATCTGTGGCATCTTCAGTTAAACCAAGATGCCCCCTTTTCAGGAAAA
The DNA here is from genome assembly GCF_964188305.1 of Podarcis bocagei. Classification (NCBI taxonomy): domain Eukaryota; kingdom Metazoa; phylum Chordata; class Lepidosauria; order Squamata; family Lacertidae; genus Podarcis; species Podarcis bocagei. The sequence goes on along the minus strand of NC_138140.1, from coordinate 37,450,339 downwards.
AAGCAAAAACCTTGGCACCCCCCTGAGTAACATACTCAGTGCACTTATTCCTGCTGATGCATGCTGGACTTCCCAACAATGCATGACACACTTGCCTGCCAACACTTGCTTGTTAAGACCTGTTGGTAGACTTAACCACTTTGTTATATTGCATTTTGTGTGTTTATTTGGAAAATAAAGCAGTCACTACAACTTTAAAGCTATGTTACATCTGTAAGCATCATTATACAACAGATGAAATATGTACAAACGATTTTCAAAACTGGATGAGGAGGTGTACTAAAGATGAGGAGGAGTATTAAAAACCTATTGGGTGGGCCAGAGTGAAACCTGCCAACAGTCCAATCCGCCCCAGTGGCAGGGCTGGTGCCACAGCCCACCTAACCACTGGCCCAATAGGCGGGCAAGCTGCCATCCACTTCCCAGGCCTCAATGAAGCTGGAAAGGGTTCATCCAAGCCTGGGGAAAAACCTCACTTCCAGCACGACCGCTGGAACCAAGGGAGTCATTATCATCATCCCACAATGGCACAACAGGTGAAACATGTACAAATGGGTTTTCAAAATTACCTTCACTTCTCTTCTTTCTTTATGCTTCCACCACCCCCTTATTTTTATTCAGCGGGACACAGGTGGTGCTGTGGTCTAAACCACCGAGCCTCATGGGCTTGCCGATCATAAGATCGGCAATTCGAATCTGTGTGAGCTCCTGTTGCTTTGTCCCAGCTCCTGCCAACCTAGCAGTTTGTAAGCATACCAGCACAGGTAGATAAATGGATACCCCTGAGGCAAGAAGGTAAGTGGCGTTTCCATGCACTCTGGCAGTCACAGTGTTCTGTGTGCCTGAAGCAGTTTAGTCATGCTGGCCACATGACACAGGAAAGCTGTCTGCAGACAAACACCCGCTCTGTTGGCCTGAAAGCATAAATGAGCACCGCACTCCATTGTTGAATTCTACTGGACTTAAGCGTCCAGAGGTACTTTGCCTTTACCTTACCTATTTTTATTCAATGCCCCCCATTGCACCCAAGGCTACTTCCACCCCCAGGATCATTCCAGCACTCCCCAGAGGGCAGTATTGCCCACTTTGGGAAACACTGTGTTAAATGGATCCAGTAGTAGGTGATGGCACAGATCTGTGCCTGAGACCCTGGTTGCAGTACTGGGTAAATGGACAAAATGGTGTAACTTAGTGTAAGGCAGCTTCATTTGTTCATAAAGATGATGTGATACACTATATGTTCTGTTTGGCAAAATGTTCCCAAACCATTGGAAACTGGTAATTAAAATCTTGCACTGTAAAAGGACATATAGCAACATTATCTATTTATTTATTTAATTCATAAAATTTATACACTGCTTGCTTGTTAAAAACCTCAAAGCGGTTTACAAACAATAAAACAGGAGAATCAAGAAAAATTCACAGGCATACTTTAAAACATAAAAAGCTAAATACTAAAACAGATTAAAATTACCTCAATTTCCTAAGCATTTGGGTAGGCTTGTCTAAGCAAGAATGTTTTTAACAGGCACTGAAAAGAGTACAGTGAAGGCACCTGCTTGATCTCAGTAGGCAATACTGCATATTAGATATATAAAACTGAGCATTTGCCCTTGTCTACTTGTAATAAGATTCAGTCAATAATAAACCAAGTTTTTCAGCTGTCATCTTAACAGATTTTTTAGAATTATGTACAAACTGAAAAAACTAATGCCAAGATATGCAAAACTTGTTGCATATTTAACTAAATTGTGTTATTTGAAATGCTTCCAAAGGAATGCAGTGGCAGAAAAAATCAATTCGACAGCATCCCTGGAGGGGATTGGCCTTCATCAAATGTTTACAGTCGATTTTGGAGCCCTTGACATCGCAGTCATATTACTGGGGGCTTGCAAGACAATGCCCAGAGTGGAACTTGCGTTCATCACTTATTGGGGGGATGTGTGAAGACTTGGGGGGTTGAAAGGTTCATTAGGTCAGCCTTTAAGCACCGTCTGTCAACTGAAGCAAACGGATGAGCAGAAGAGAAATGGACCAAAATTGAGATGGAGCATTAATCCTTTACCATCAGTTGTTTGATTTTTCAAGAACTGTGGATAATCTGTAAATTGGAATTGCTTGGCTGGTAATTTAAGCATAAATCAACATTTATTAGTATGGAATTTTGATTGCAAAGCTTACATTTAATAGGCTTTTAGTATAAACTGCAAAGTCATTTTACTATGTTATACTACTGTAAGTGATAGAACTATGACTTCTGAGGATGCCCGTGAAATCAGCCAAGTTGTTTTGGTCTCTTAGGAAATCAGGTTATCAAATAAAAAATATAAACCATAGTTAAGTTTATTTCTTTTAATTTTGTCAAATATCCTGGAAATAATTTATTATCTCCTTGGTTGGCTTGAAAATACAATTATTTAATTCTGCCTCTTTCATTCAGCATAAGACTGCTTTATTTTCAAGGGTCATCCTTTACGTCCAATAGCTTGAAAAGGACACTGACCAAAATGTTCATATCCTGCCCTGGAAGTACAATAAACTGAGGCCTAATGGAATATGTGATCTAAGCCTTCTGATTGAGCAGAGTGCAGTTATATGAATATTTATTGACTATTGAATGAGAATGCTTCCTAATACTAAGGGACATCTATATCATAGGAATTCAAGATATACTCACTTGGGATAGCCTTATTTTACCTGACTAGCTTGAAACATACAATGTCTGGCAAGTAGAGTGAGATTAATTAAAGAACTCTTGTGTGCAGGATTTTGTGGACTATGCAAGTCTCACACTGCAGGAGGCTGTGAAGGGGGGGGGAACCTATTTTTATCTGTGTTATGTATACTAGGAAGGGACTAAAATATTAGCCCACTTTGTTCAAAAACCATGTAGCTGTCAATGCATTTAAAAAAACAAAAGCATTATTATTGTGCTAGTTAGATCCATCCATCCTAACATTAGGCAGTACCAGTCTAAGAGGGTGGGGTAGCCCCTCCCCTTGGAAATAATTTTTGGACCATGACTGTCCTTCTCAAAGTGAAGGAATGCCTCCTGGGTGCCTTTGGAGAACCATAGTTTGACGCAATGTGAACAAGCTGGAATTGGGTGAAACAAGCCTTGCATATAGCTGGGAGGAACAGTTTGGAAGCTTTCTCTTCTGTTAAACCATGATTTATTGTTTCACCAGAACTAACAAATTGTGGTTTAAAAGAAGTCAACTTGAAGCACATTCAAAATAGTGGTGAACTGCTTGAACAAACAATTACTGCAGTGATATGATACCACATGATTAATGTCACTCACGGGTGGGGGGAGAGCAGTTTCGATAAAATTGAGGAGGAGGGCTTCAGTCAGCCAAGACAAACAAAACCGTAGTGTGCCCTGAATCAGGAATTGCCAGTTTTCACAAGACTAGCCACCGTTCAAATTTTCCCATAAGTCAGCTTGTGGCTGTGTGCATCAGTGTCAGATTGTATAGACACAGAAATAGAGGGCTAGTGCTCATGAGGCACTGTCAATTGCTCATCCATGTTCAAGCATGCTGCAAGATCACACACTCCATCTTCCCTCCTCCTCCATATTTCGGGTGGAAATTCCTTCCACCCTTGCCCCTAGCAACCTTAATAGGTAATGCATCAGTACCAAAATTAACAAAGCTTTATGGCACTTCAGAGACTAGCCTATTTGTCATGTCATAAGCTTTCATGGATTGGAGTCCCATTTCATCTAGTTCACAAAGCTTGTACTGTAGTAAGTGTTCTAGTCTTTAAAATGCCACAAGACTTTTGGTTTTTGCTGCAGCTAACTAACACAGATGATGCAGGGTACCACTTTAAACAGCTTAGGGTCTTTCTTTTGCCACTATTGTGTTAATTTTCCAAATTACAAGAGGAGTGGCCAAGGTGAATCTCTATGAATGGGAAGGTAGAAAAAAAATCACACTCATTAGCCTGTAAAAGCAAGAAATATGCTGGGGGGGGGGACTAACACTGTTCAGAGTAGGTCAACCCCACTAGCAAAAAATCTGCACAAACACATCATTTTCTGTCCATATGTCAAAAGATAAATGTTTTAGTGGCTGCTTAAGCATACAGGTGCAATTTGCAAATGTTTGGCCTTAATCTTAGTTGACAAGGTCAACTGGATGTCCCCCTAGGCCCATTGCTACAGTTGCTTCCACATGGAATAAAACACTGCCCATACCTTCGCCAGCACATGGTTATAGCTTTTAGTTTACTCGCTAGTCATTCTCAATGCTCTATTCATTGCTATTATCTTTTATGTTTTATGTAGGAAGCTCTGACCACAGTAGCCTATTCAGTCTATCATTAGCACATCCCTGTGACTCAGTGTTAAACCACAGAGCCTAGGGCTTGCTGAGCAGAAGGTCGGCAGTTCGAATTCCCGTGATGGGGTGAGCTCCCGTTGCTCGGTCCCTGCTCCTGCCAACGTAGCAGTTCGAAAGCACACAGTGCAAGTAGATGAATAGGTACTGCTCCAGTGGGAAGGTAAATGGTGTTTGCGTGCACTGCTCTGGTTTTGCTAGAAGCGGCTTAGTCATGCTGACCTGGAAGCTGTCTGCAGACAAATGCCACCTCCCTCAGCCAGTAAAGTGAGATAAGCGCCGCAACCCCAGAGTTGTCCGCGAGTGGACCTAACGGTCAGGGGTCCCTTTACCTTTATGACTCAGTGTATTAATAGGAATGAACATACCCAGGAGCTATCACTCTACCTTCTTACTGCAAAAAGTGAAGTGATGCTTACTAGTGATGTTGAGGGCCAAGTGACGTCACTGGAGGGAGCTTGGAAGTGTTTTCCACGCATGCCAATATGAAGAAATGCAGACACCTTTCCTGCTCCCCTCCCCTCACTTGATTTTCACATGTTCCTGCCAAAACCTACAATATAATCATGGTGCAATTATTTTAGAAACAAATACAATACCAATATTATGGGAATGGCTGGAGAGCTGGCGGGCACAAAGAGCAGCTGGAGCAAGGGGGCAGAGATTGTCTTGAAAATAGGAAGCTGCTAGTAGAAGAAACCACTTCCTATAACAATAGAAGTTGCCATTCACAGATGTTTTGAAGCACAAATGGTGGCTTCTAAGGCATCCACCATCAATTCAGTCTTTTAGTGATACATAGCTATGGGTGGGGTAAACCAGGACTATTGTCAGGACAGTTAGCCCATGAGTGTTTCAGAAAATATCACAGCAATTTGGTCAACCAGACCAGGACCTGGTTGCTTTATAGTCAACATCCAAGTCCCAAGGTTCATATCAAGGTTTTTTGACAGAGTGGAAGTGTGCAAGCATGGCCAAGGTCCTTTCTTTATATCCCCCCACCCCACTGCCTCAAACAGTTAAAAACTTTTAAAGAATGGAGGTGATTTTTATAGCCAGGATAATTGTCCAAGACAATTATGGTTTCCAACAAATGATAGATATGTTGACCTATGACCACAGGAAACTCATGACCAGTCCTGCATCCAAGACCAGAATTGTTCCATTTGATAACCTAGTAGCTGAAAGGATGTGGCCAAGCTGCACCGGCTCCAGGTTAATGTCGTCTCATAAAGTTTTGATCAACAGATTGTACGGCACCTTAGGGAAGGCCTTACTTTCACAGTATTCAATAAAGGTGAGAAAGCCAGAAGGAAAAGTCATATAAAATGCCCTGTGATTCTTCCAAGCAGGGCTGAACAAAATTGCAGCCGTCAGCAGCATTTGCAGTTGCAAATTTAAAAGCCTTTTAAATATTTTCCTGCTCCCATTCCAAGTGTGGCCTTCTGAACCGACCCCCTCCTAACATTAGACAGGACCAGTCTAAGAGGGAATTCTATATGGAATTGAAATTGTACCCTTATGGCTCTTATGTGACCACTTGAATCCACAGCCATATCTTTTTCAGAACTGCTTGACCTTAGAACAGTGGTTTAAGGAACTATTATATCAGCTAGAAGGATTTTGGAGCTGGGACCTCTCTTCTCCAGACCTCAGTTGTGTGTTTTCCATTCTGACAAAATGTTTCTTCAGCCAGATCCCTCTTTCATACCACAAGAAAACATTGTTTTCCATAGGCTTCATGAGATAGCATTGCCTCCTGCCCAAATCTGGCTCATTCTCAGGAACAGAATTGGTATGAATTAGAGCATTTTGTTTTTGGTTAGAACAGCTACATACAGAAAGTCTGATTCCCTATTTGTGACTTTTAGTGGCCTATTAGCAGGCAAGGAGTTCACAAAAAACACCATATCAGGATGGTTTCAGCAAGCCAGCAGAACAAGAGCGAGAGCTGCGCGGTGTGTCTGGCTTCTCTGCTGGCTTCGCAGTGAAACAGGGAGGAAGGACGGAAGGGGCTCCTTGTAAGGGCTCCCTTTCATCCCTCCTCCTGCTTTGCTGGGAAGCCAGAAGAGCAAGAGGCGCTGCGCTGCTCTGCTAATAGCAGAGAAAGACCAAGAGCTGTGCAGCTCCTCTGGCTTCCCAGCGAAGCGGGAGGAGGGACAGAAGGGAGCAAGCAAAGCGAGAGCCGCTTACATAGCTTTTGTCTCACTTTGCGCAGCTCTCACTTTGCTTGCCCATCTCTCCTCCCACCTTGCTGTAAAGCAAGCAAAGCACCTGTCCCGGTGTCTCTTCCTCCTCTTTTACAGCGAGGCGGGAGGAGGGATGGGCAAGAAAGTGAGAGCTGCGCAAAGCGGGAGAGAAGCCATGTAAGCAGCTCTTGCTTTGCTTGCTTTAAAGCAAGAACAGCGAGAGCCGCTTACATGCTCTGCACAGAATTATTTTTTTCTTGCTTCCCCCCCTCTAAAAACTAGGTGTGCCTTATTGTCAGGAGCGTCTTACGGAGCGAAAAATACGGTACTTGTCAATGAAAGGGAAGGAATTCTTATGTTAAATAGTTTTATCTTATTAAATACTGTATGTTTGGGTCAAAGAACATGTTTGGCTTCATCCACGAGGCTTTATAGAATGAGATTAGAGGCTGAGTTAATTTTTCTTCTGTTTATACTTGGTTAGTTGATTACTTCTATTATTGTTCCCTGATTGCTTCACTTAGCATTTATTTGTTCTTCTGTTATGGATTATATACTTGTGGAAGATTTTCTGTTGCCTGCTTGTTTTGCTCTTAAGTTTGCTGTAACCAAATATGGAGGTATATATGCACTGAATTTTTACTGTTTCTTTTATTTTTTATTTCTTATATGGGAAGACTTAATAAACTTCTTAAAATAAAATTATGTATAGTGGTGTATTGGCATGTGTTTTCACAGTGCTTGCTAATAATGCAGCAGCTTCTACTTTAAATCCCGTAACATTACAAGTCACATGCAATGGAAGACCATGAAAAGATCCTTAAAGATAATTTGCATTCTGAATCTTAGTTATAGAAAGAAATTATTAGTTGTAGAACAGGAATTATTTCAGAAGAACAGGCAACATGGTCACTGGATTCTACATTTCAGTGCTGATCATGAAACAGAATTTGATGAAGGGAATTAACACCAGAGCATTCCGATTTGCTGAATTGGAAGCCTTTTCCATTTATGTTGCTGGATTGTCTAATTTATTCTCTTCATTGTAGTTTTGTAAACAATCCAAACTCTACCCGTGCAGCAGGATTCCTTGCATATCCTTGAAGTGTTTGTATCACTTAAGGAGAAATGTGGGATCAGTAGGACTTTTCTCTTCATATAGTTATCATATAAATATTACTAAAGTGCCCACTCACATAAAATTAAAAATATATTCTGTTCTCAATGCAAAAGCCTAGGTCAAATAGAAAAGAGACAACAGATCACATTCATTAACAATTTTTCTGTTATAGAATTGGCCTGAGGTGATTCATATCCAAACTCATTTAAAAGAGTTTTCTTTTTTATGTAAATTTTTATCTCTTAACATTTGTGCATTGTAGCAAATTTCTGCACTGTACCTAATATAACCTAAAATTGGAAATTACCAGCAGGAGCAGTCCATTAAGCAGTTTGTTTATTTTCAGAACATCAGTCCCAAGGACTCTCAGAGCAGTTTACAATATACCGTATTTTTTGCTCTATAAGACTCACTTTTTCCCTCCTAAAAAGTAAGGGGAAATGTGTGTGCGCCTTATGGAGCGAATGCAGGCTGCGCAGCTATCCCAGAAGCCAGAACAGCAAGAGGGATTGCTGCTTTCACTGCAGTGATCCCTCTTGCTGTTCTGGCTTCTGAGATTCAGAATATTTTTTTTCTTGTTTTCCTCCTCCAAAAACTAGGTGCGTCTTGTGGTCTGGTGCGTCTTATAGAGCGAAAAATACAGTAATCAACATTCTAATGATAAAATAAGTAAATAGCAGAAGAAAATCAAATACCTCAACAACCAACATAGCCAGTTTTAAAAAAGAATTAAAATATATAATCTAAAAGGTGTAGACCATGTTTACTTGATCGTATTTGAGGACATCCTTTCCGCAGGATGATGTCCTCCCTCTGGATGTGACAGGAAGGATCTTGAAGTTTTGCCTCCATCTCCAGGGGAAAAAGTCCTCCAACCCTACAGATCTTCCATGCCTCAGGCAGGTTACGTTCGGTCTTTTAGACACCTCCCACTTTTCTTTCTTGTTGGAATTGTTTGCCTTACTTCCAAGGTTCCCAGTACTTCCACCTTGCCTATCAGTTCCTCTCTGTTAGTGAAGACCAAGACCTTCTGGGCAGTGAAATTGTCAGGAAGGCAATGGAGGAATTCGTTGGACCTAATATTCTTGGAAGTGTTTGAGTTCTAACACATATCAGGATAGTTGAAGTCCAGTATGACTACTATATCCTTTTTTAATGTTTGGTAATTTGCCATAAGAAGGCAGCATCCGAGTTTTCACTCTGGCTTGGTGGTTGCTCTCCCTTGTTTCTATCTCCAACACTTTTTACCCCTCAGTTTGCGTGTTGAGTCCCACAATTGCACCCCCCAATAATTCACACTTCACACATCAATTTTTGTTTAGGTTTTTGGCATAATTTTGGCCACAACTTTATTCAATACAAAAATGTGAGTGGTTGCTTAGACATTGGTTATGACTATCTGTCCATGCCCTCAGGGACAGAGCTGGCATTTCCGGACACCAGCGGAAGCCAGAGGCATTCCGGACACCAGCGGAAGCCTTAGTGGGAAACAAGTATTGGGTGAGAATGAAGCTGGGCATCAGTCCCTCACTTCTCACCCTCATGTTCCTTTGGGGCTTGCACGGCCCAAGTCCGATGCCAGGGACAAGGACGAAAGAATGGCAAGCCCCTGGATTCCTTTAACGGAATTCCCTTCGCATCATTTGGAGGGGCAGGCACTTACCCCTCCAAGCACCAATTTAACCAATGCCTAACCGCCAACCTTACAAGTTGTGACGATTTGCTACGCAGTAGGCGAAAACCAAATGGCACCAGCCAATCAGCCAAGTGGCAAAATTCCTACTGTGCCCCCGCACCAAGGCAGACGACACCATGACAGGCATAGCAAGGTCAAGCGATCCAGAGAACCCCCCTATTAAAGGGAGGGAGGGCGGGTGATCCGAAGCAAAACGGCCAAGAGGAATTCCAACCTCTGGCCCCTTATATTTATAGACTCTAACCCCTCCTCTGAATTTGGCAACATACAAAACTCCCCAGCAACCCAATCTTAACCCTTTAGAAGGCTTGGGTTCTCTCTCAAATCTGCCTAGTCATGGCAGGGTGGCATGTTTCCCCAACCGCAACACGTGCTCTCTGGCTAGGGAGAACACGCTTTCTGCGTTCCAGTCACGAGTCTTATCCAACCATTTCAGTAAAGCCAATTAGGTCATTGTTGTTGGGATACTGCCAGGGAGACAAAGTTTCAAAGTCTCTTGCCGCGGCAAACAGAAAAGCCCTATTTTATTTCGCTTTTCCCACATACCTCAACGCAATCTGTCGCAGTCTTACTCTCCTGTAAGTGATGCGAATCTGGCCCGAAACCTGTTGTTGGGATACTGCCAGGGAGACAAAGTCCATCATGGCCCCACGTCGCCTCCGGACATCCATCGATCTCCCGTAGATACGCAGTATCAGCAATTAGCGACACGAGCTCCAGAAATAGCTTGCCACATTCCAGAGCTGATGCACGCTCTTATCAGCAGATAATGCACAGCAAAAGATGCACGCAGGAGAGTATTTTTCATAAGTTTATTCTGCGTTAGTCAGAACAGAGAAAAACATGACTGCCTGCTTCAGCGTTCAGGCACCAAGAGAGAGAAACGAAAGCAACAGAAAACATAAACTTCCTGTGTGCAGGAAATGCGCAGACTCTGTGACTCACAAAGCCTGCTCCCTTTTAAGGTGGGACAGAAATATCCTAACAATAGTCACCTGTATTATTATCCTTTATTTAGAGCCACATTTGTCTTGCTTGTTTTCCATACTTCGTGCATTGGGGTAGAGACAACTGGAACCATGGTTCATTCCCTCAGCTGCTTCCTTGTAGTTTCCTGCCCTTTAGCAAGTTTCTGTGCACCGCCTCAATTTTCTGTGCATCAATGAAGCTATTATCCTCGGAACCAGGTATTTTCCCCTCAGGATTTAGTTTAAAGCTCTTTGAACTAGCTGAATCCTTCAATGCAGTTTTCCAAATAACCAGGACTTTTTGTGTCCTTGGTGGCAAAGAAGGGGGGGAAATGATGTCCAAAAGCTTCTTGTAGGTAAATTAAGGTTTTAATTGACTATTTTCATTGCAACTGATTAACCACTTCAGTTAAAATAAATATTACAATATCTGACACATGTAATTTGAGAAACCTATTTAATGAAGTCCTTTCTGTTTAGAAAAGAATGTGAAACTCATTTCTCATCAGAATATGGAATAAATATTTCTCACACAATTGGCACCAGCATTTAAACCATTTTTAAAGATTAAGTCTGCATTTAAATCTGCTTTCATAAGCATTTGGCCAGAACAATTCATGTTTTATACATAAGAGGTAAAATTATGATAAGAATTGCACCGAAAGTGTAGAACTTGGCCATTAATGTTTGTGGTTTATTAAAGAAAAAAACTTCATTTAACTGGGATCTTGTTTTGTAATACAACCAGTGGAAAACAATTGATTTCTCAAATACTGTAGGAGTAAAGAATACTAAATAGATCCAACGAGGGGTAGTGTTGTACTGCAATGTTTCCTCTGAGGCCAAAGCAATCCAGAGAGGGAGTCAGCAGGACATGCCCACATAGCTATAATGGCTCTCCATACCATTTTTCTGTTGTGACTTTGGCTCTGGAAAGGTGAAACTTTTCTATTCTTTTTTAAATCTCAGCATCTAACAGTGCAGCTGCAGACAGCAGGGGGAAGAGTTTGGCCAAATTACCAGCCTCCAAGAAACATCTATAAAACAAGAACAAGAACAAAAAAAAATTACTTTACCAATGACAAATCAAAGCTGAAAGTTTGCTTTGCCTGTTGTCATTCATTGCCATTCATATTTAGAAAGCAGACTGCTGTGATAATTGATTTGATGGTCCAGCTTGAGTGGAAGCACTTCTGGGCATAGCAGGCCTCAAAGATGCCAAAAAAGAAGAAAAGGTGGGAATGAAATAATGCACTACTTTCTCCTTAGAGGCATGTGGCCCAGTTTTGAGAGTAGAAAAACATGCCTTAGAAAGGGGGGAGGGGGGGAGAGAGGGAGAGAGAGAAACCCTTAAGAAGTCAGTAATAAAATACAAAAATGACCATATACCCTCAGCTGGATAAAAATAGGCATTCAAACAGAGACAATGAGAGTACATATTTTACTGGCAGGTGAACAATGGAAGAATGCTGTGGAAATAATCTGATTTTTAACGGACCCAGTCCACAGGAGTACCTTTTTTTTCTTTTTTTCTTTTGCTATTCTTTGTGTAAGGACAAAAGTGCTTCCCCCTTTATAAAAGGCTTTAAACTTTTTTAAAAAGCTGTTCAAAATGGAATTAATGGCTGAGAAGCCAGGAGAGAGAAAGAGAAAAAATAAAACAATAATTGAGTTTGAAAGGCAGTAAATATGTCCAGGATTATATGAGCACCTATTGAGTTTATTTACTTGGAGCAATATTTGATAATGAAGCTTGTCTCTGTTTGTGACCAGAGGGTGGTATTCATCCATAGCCCCCCTGCTGATATGAATAACTTAGAAAGCTAAAGTGCCAGATGAGGAGAAAATAGATAAAATAGGCACTGAATTCAGTGTCTGACCTCTTAATCGCAATGACTAGCTCAGCTGTTTGCTCTGTCATCAATTCAGAGAATGAAACAAAACCAGATCAAAGATGTGAGTTGTCACAACACAAATTTTATTCAGAACATGTTTGTCTTCAGAAACGAAAGGTTCTTATTTTCTGGCTGCAGTAATGTGGTCTTTTAACTCTGTTGCGCTTCTTTTGTCTTTCTCCTTCTTTCCTTAATCCAAAGTGTTGCTGGAGTTATGCTGAAAAGATTGATGTGGGGTGTGTGGGAGGCCTTACAGTTTATGCAAGCCTATGAATATGCTGGACTAGTTCAAATAGAAATACTGGTACTTTTAAGCCTCCCCTTTTAATTCTTTTAAAAGGGATACAATAGGCATTGTGAGCAAGAGATGGAACTGATTTCTCATTTTTCTGTTCTTAAATTCACCACATTGCTGCATAAACGCTCACTGCCGAAAGCATGTTATGAAATTTGTATCCCAAAATCTGGCAGCCACTCTATTGCTTTAACATCTGTATACCCACTCAACATTAAAATAATCCTATGCTCTCTCCCCCACAGAAAGAATCTAGGGCTCTTGTGTGGAGAATATCTTATTTTAAATTACCGGTACTATCCCTGGCATTGTTTTCTCAAAGAAACTAAATCATGTATTTTGTTAAAGTGTCTCAATAAAACATGTAATTCTTTATTTTATTTTATTTTAAAAAAACACAGAACAAAACACTGATAATTTGCAAGAAGGAAAGAATGATGTCACTTTGTATTGTCTACGGTTGTCAGATTACACTTATTTTGAAAAGGCATCTATGACCACACCATTCTGGGACAGTTGATGAAACAGGACTCTGGACAAGTCACTAACTTGAAATCTAACCTATCTCAGAATGTTTTAGTGAGGATAAGTGTGAATGGTAAAGAACTAAATACAGGGCAGATAAATCCCATAGCAAATTTCAGAACTGTGCACAACACTTCAAAACATAGACATCACATTCCAAAGCAGTGTATTTGTTGTGATGTGTAGATTTACATCTAGCGAAATGTGCAGTCCAAAATGTATGTGACTGTATAGCTAGACTTTACTCTTGAGACATCCATTAGTTTGAACATAAATCTCCAGAGATGGAAAGCTAATCATGTTTGCTCCATCAAGATCCCCAATATTCTCTAAATGATACCAACTCAAAGTCCCCTGCTGCAATATCTATAGCCTGGGCTTTTCTCTCACTTTGCTGTAAGTCACCAGTGTGTGAAAGCCTCTACAAAAATACATTTTGTGTAATAAGCTGTATTTGCCAAGTGAGCAAGCCATCTAATATTGGTAGATAGAAACCTTTAAAACTTTATGAGCTTGACTGCTTGTATCACACTATGTTAAATCTATAGCAGTTGAAAATAGAAAATGAATAGCAGTTTGAAATAAATTTGGTACTTTTACTCCAGTGTAAATAAATTTATATACAGAGAGAGAGGAGAGGGAGAAAGGAACACCCAATTTTTTCACTGTATCCCTTTCAGACTGATCCAGGCTGAAAGGCTTGAGTGATCCTAGTAATTTCACCCCAGAGTGCTTGCGGTGCTAACTTTATACAAGGAGCTTCAAAAGTACATACTAGGGAATATGAGAGTTATAGTGTACACATTTAAACATAAATAGCCTAGAAAAGTGGCCAGAAGCTGTTCAGTTCAGATACATAGGAACACCCCCTTATTTTTTTAAAGTAGTAGTCTGATCTCTCACCCCTATGTATTGAGTTGGTAGTAGAGCTGGTATGGCGTAGTGGTTAGAGCGAGGGCTGGGAAAACCAGAATTCAAATTTAGCCTTGGTGAAGGTTAAGCTCCTTCACAGGGTTGTTGTGAGGGCAAAACAAAATTCATGTTGACTCCAGCCCCTTAGAGAGCATTTATGATATAAATTTAGAAAATAAAATCCTAGTATGTTCAGTGAAGTTTAGAATGCACGGTTTACTCCTCCCCCAGCATCCTGCCCCCTCACCTTAAAAGGGGACAGGTCATGGTTTCCATAAAGTTTATTGGAACATTATGATTGATAGCATATTGCATATTCTTTTAACTTATGTTTCCTCAGGTATTCAAATAAAGGCTCCAAAAAATCCCTCTATCTTTGCTCAGGGATTTCTCCCCCCCCCCCCCACACACACACTTACTTTAAATAACATGTGACATGATATCTACATATAATTTGTGGGGCTCTGAACAGGTGGAACAGTCTGTCATAGACTTCTCAACATTCATTTTATCCGATGTTTCATCAGCATTTCTGCCTAAATGCCAGCATTTGACATTTTATTGTTTTTAGTCTAAAGTTTGACTTTTATATAACAATAAAAAAAAATGTGCACAGTAAAGCTGAAAATATAAACTATTGATCTTCATGGTAACTGTTTAGTTTGTAGATTATTGCAGCTTTTCTCTAAGTCCACTGCTTTCTCTTCATTACTTCACATTAAAAATGAGTGCTTTCCATAACTACTTCAGAACTGTTAACTTTTTTTATTTTTCATTTTTCAAAAAATAATTTCCTAAAGATTAGGTCTGAAATTTACAGGTCCCTTTATTTTAAAGGGTGTGTGAATCATTCTGTGGAAGTGAGTCATTGTACATGATTAAACAAGCAGAGGTGCCAAATGGGTGCCAAAATGCTGTTAAAATATTACTTGAAAGTGATGTTCTCTGAACATTAAATCAGCATTGTTTTTCCCCTCTGCCTTCTAAATTGTTTCCCCAGTAAAACTGGGGTTTTTTAGCCTTAGGATGTGTATTTCACATCCTGTTTATTCTGCTTTTTCAAAACTGAATGGAAAAAGTCCTTCCCGGTTCCAATGACTTTCTACTAAAGTCATACACCTCTAAGATCTGTTTTTCACTCGTAATCGGATGTCTGTAACACAAGCAGCACCTCTTTTGCTTATGTAGCATGAAGTGGTTGAAACACATGATTGTATTCATTTGTGAGTTGGGAAATTATATGCCCATTAGCAATTTAAGTTGGCGTAGCAGTATTGTACATTGTGATAGCTATGTCTTTTAACATGGCATGTCTCCCTAGATAAAACACTTGGATGATTGTTAAATGGTAACTAGGAAAAACAAAGTACAGTGGTACCTCAGTTTTTGAACGTCTCAGAAGTCGAACGTTTTGGTTTTCAAACGCCATAAACCCGGAAGTAAATGCTTTGGTTTTCGAACATGCCTCGGAAATCGAATATGCCACGCAGCTTCTGCTGAGTGCGAGATCCTGAGGCCTAGCTGTTGGCTATTGAGTTTTTTGTTTTCAAACGTTTCAGAACTTGAACTGTCTTCTGGAACAGATTATGTTCAAAAACCGAGATACCACTGTGCAAGTCTTCAAGAGATCTTTCTAGGCTCAGTAATGATATGAAAACCAAGCATACATACATTCATACTTCATTGAAGCCCTGCTATTAACTCAGTGTATAGCCACAATCCCTTTCAAAGTAAGGATCTTCCATGGAAATATTTACAAAGGGATGAAGCTAGATTGCAGTAGATGAGCAGCAATGGCCAGGCTGCTCTGAATAAGCTGTTGTTCAATTCTTTCCCTAGGTTTTTCATGAGATGGGTTTAGGAAAAGAAAAGCCATCTGCCTGAAAAGGGGCCTAGAGGTCAGGCCAGCCTCTTGCACCATTTACTCATTGAATAGTTCATTCATTAAATCACCTGATACCATTAACGTAGCAATTTCACAAAGCCTTGCTAAGTACTAACAAAACCTTTGTTAATCCAGGGGCAGCGTGAGGTGGAGGGAGATCTATGTTTGTCACAGCATTCAAGCTCGCATGGAAGATTGAAAGCCTATCTTAAAATACAAAAAAAAATTAGATTCAATCACTAGTGTTTTATTCGTCCCCACCCCCTTTCCAATCTTTGTGTTCAGCCAGTGTTACCAGATCCTGCTGTATGTGGCTGAGATACATATACAGGAGAAGAGCTGTGTTGAATAGCAAAAGTTGCTCCTTTTTCCTGTTCCTCAGTAGTGACTTGGTCCCTAAAGGGCCCAGAGCCCCATCCTTGGTCCTGGAGAAATTTACATGAACATAATTTAGAAAATGGGTGTAATGCTGAAGAAAACTTTCCAGTGAACTTGGGATGTGAACTTGGTTTATGAATGTTTTGATGTGTTCAGATAGTGACTTTACAGGTCTTGAAAAATAGTAGGAAAGTTGGTTACCCAAGCACAGGAATTATCAATATTTGCTCCTGCATGCCAAAAGCAACAGAACAAATCAACTTTCATACTAATTTGGGCCTGTAAAATGAGATCATATCAATTGGCTGCTAAGTGCAGATTTGACCATTATCAGTTCACTTTTGCAGTAAAAGAGCTTTGGAAGCTTGGAAGATTTTCTGCTCTTGTTCTAATCATCGTCTAATCAGAGTTATCATCCTCCTCTCCTACATTTCTCCGAAGTGGCAGGTGAGGCAAGAAAATCAGAGCAGAACTAAATGCCTGTTGATAGTGATTTGGAACTTTCTCTTCACTTATGTATAATGGAAAGGGAAACCTATGGAAAAATTGCAGAAATACTGTAAAGAAACCAGTGCACTGCTTTAAAGCAATGTAAAAGTGCAAATGTATTTGTTGCACATGAAGTAACCTGCTAGAGGTTGCATGTATAAATTATTTGATTTGTGGAAAACATAGACTACGTAGAAAGGCTTAAAGCCTAAAATGCAAAGTGAGTAAATGTATTATTATTATTTGTCAAATGCATACCATAATTTGTATTGTTTCTTGGCTGTTATATATCTAATACATTTTTAGAGGGAAAATTATTATACTTTATTTCTTCATCATCACTCGGAACAGTAGCTGTTCTGGTGTAATTAACCATCCAAAGTAATGAATTCTAAATTGCATTTTCAATTACTTATAACTAAAATGATCTTGAACTGAAAAAACACATTTTGCTCCCATAGACAGCTTCGCTGCTTTATCACTGTTGTTGTACTAGAGCTTTAGATTAGGGTAACTTAGTTTTTAAATTAAATGTCAAATATAATTTACCAGTGGAAACATGAAGTGTAGCTGGCTATATTCTGAGGCGGGAAAAGCCAGCTCAGCATCTCTGACTATTGATATATACATAAAATCAGCTTTCCACCCTATTAGATCATATTTGGCAGAATATGAAATGTGGTTTTACATATACATGCATGCATACTCTGCTTATAAATGTAGAAAATAAACTGTACCTAAGGCTAAGACTTTGTCACAGCTGTCAGAGGAGTAATGGATTCTATAATTTTTATTTTTATTAAATATGAATGAGTTTTGACATTTTTGTGATTTTTGCTATGATATTTGACACTCTGGAAAATCTGTATGCAGGGATATGTATCTTACTGGACTATAGCCCAATAAGTTTCCTTACAGTCTTGGTAAGGACTATAATTAATATAGAAAGGTCGTAGAAGGTTAGGTAATTTGGTTGCTGGAGATACTGCTATTTCATTCAACTGTGAATGAGCTTTAATTCAAATAATAATAAAATTAACCCACCTATGTTGCTTCCCCCTTGCAGTATCTGAATTTGCATATGCTTGAAAAAAGAATAATTGATGTTCCCAGCAACCAATAATCCTGATTGCTCAATTCCCATGACTAGGAATTTGTGGAGAGTAAGGAGTACAAAAACACAATGAGTTTAATCTCTGATCTGACACAAGGTGCTGCTAAACCCTCCCTCCCCCCCATATTCCACATGTAAATGTATTCTGAATAGGAGGTCCATGTTATCAAAGTTGTGCACAAAGAAGAAAAAGGAGCACTCCCTGCCCTACAGTATGTGCATGCTTCAGATACCTGTTTTGATGAGTAGAATGAAAGCACCTGAATTTTCTACTGTGTTGGAAGTGCCTCTCCAGTTTCCAATCCACAACCTCCCATTTCATAATCCATGTGAAATCATTGACACTTGTACTGTATAAGATAAAACACTCATTTGATTACTTGGATCTTTTAAAGTTTTGATTCAGGCCTAGTCATAGCACTGTAACAGCCTTGCTCACCCTTATTAATGACATTTATTGGGAGAGAGATGGAGGGAGTGCAAGCCTACTTGGTCTCTTTGATCTCTTAGTCAAAGAGATACTGTTGATCATCATATCCTTCTGGAGCATCTCAAGGAGGTGGACTTTAGTGGTTCTGCTCCTGCCTGCAGGACCATTTCTAGAAAGTAGTCATGGGAAGCAAATGTTCAGCACCATGTGAGTTGTCCTGTGGTGTCCCACAGAATTCCACCTTGTCCCCCACTCTATTTTACATCTCTATGAAGCTCCTGGGAGCTGTCATCAGCAGATTTGAAGTGAAGTGTCATCAATATGGTAAACCAGTGCTTGCAGGCAGTGATGGGCTGTTGTGGGCCAATAAACTGAAGCTTAATCCTGAAAAGACAGAGGTGTTATGTGTTCTGAGTTCTCAAGTCTGGGAGGTTGGGAGGCAGCCTACACTGGATAGGATTGCACTCCCCCGAAAGAAGCAGCCTCACAGTTTGGTAGTACTCCTGCATTCAACACTGTCACTAGAGGCCCAGGTGGTCTTGGTGGTTAGGAGTGCCTATTCCAGCTCTGGCTGCTTCACCAACTACAGCCCCTTTTGAACAGAGAATACTTGGCCACTGTACTCCATACTCTGGTAATTTACAGGTTGGTTTATTGCAATGTGGGGCTGCCCTTGAAGACGACTCAGAAACTTGGGTTACTCCAAATTTCTGGCTAGGGTTCCATTTAGATCTCATATAACCCTTGTTTAAAACAGCTGCACTAGGCCCAATTCAAGTGCTCGCATTAGTGTTTAAAGCCCTATATGACATAGTCCTCGAGTACATGAAAGACTGCTTCCATCCCTACAGACCCTTTCGGGTGCTAAAATTGGCAGCTCCTCCATCCTCAGAGAGTCAGGGAGAGGATGACCCAAGAGAGGACTGTGGCAGCACCTAAGCTGTGGAACCCTTCCCACAGAGATGCACCTTCATTGTACAGCTTCTGAAGAAACACTTATTTGCCCTGGCTTTTGAAACTTGAGGTGCATGTTTTTAGGATCCGTCTTATTTTTGTGATTATAAACGGTTTTGAACTGTGTTTAATCTATTGTGCTTGATATTGTGTTGTAACTCACCCTGGGCCCTTGGGTTCAAGGATAACTAAAAATGATAATGATGATAATAAATTTATTTCTGGATTTGTGATTTTCCTTCCAGGCATCTGGACAAATGAGTATAAGATAGTAGATTAGTTTAGAAATGGAAGAATATAAATTTATATTGATTTCACATTCCTGAAATGAAATCCTATGTTCCTATTGACCTCAATGAAGTGTACAGTTTTAGGATTAAAAGATTTATTAGTGGGAAAGTATTAGTGGGAAAGCAAAAATAGCAGTAAAAAAAGAGAATGTAATGCCTACAGGGTTTTAAATCTGGCAATTCTTGTCAGTTCCAAGTACTAACACATGTTTAACCTTGTGTAAATTAACATGTGCTCTAGCACAAATTTATTCGTCCAGGTAGCAAAGCAATAAGGAATTTCTTTTTCTCATCTACTGAGATTGTTCATCCATTGAAATGAAATTTCCATTTACAGATCCCCAGAATGAGGTTTAAATAGAGTGGCTAGCATTTCCAAACGGCAGTTTTCTCCTGTTACATCTACTACAGAAAACATTAACAGTTGTAGCTATTAAATAAGAGCTAGTAACACTCTACTTCTGTTTCTTAATGCAGAGGTGTTCCCTAGTACAGAAGTTACAGTGCGTTTGGGCACATGACAGGCTACTTGTTTTAAGATTTGCTATATTATGTTAGATATTTAAAAATAAATAAATAAGCAACCTATACATTTTGTTCAATAAATATAATGAACGTGCTCACCATACCTACTTGAGTTATCAACAGAATTCCTCATGAATTCCTCATGAATTCTGCTGTGCTCTATCACTCCCATCCATGTCTTGTCAGGTTAATGTGGATTGTCACCCCTTCTAGGAATAATCTTGTTATTTTGTTCATCTAGATCTTCTTTTCAGACACAGGAGCCACATTTAACCCAAACGTGCATTTGTGAACCAATTCTTTATTTCTTTTACCTCTTTTTATATATATGCCACCAGTGCTGCTGTTTCAACCCACCTTGAATTATGTCCTGACCCAGGTGTGAATCCCAAAGCGCCAGTTGAAGACCATTGGTGTGATACCTAAATTATTATTAGCAGCTGTTGGTTGTTCAGCGGGACCAACCTGATGGACCATACCTAAAGTGCCTTTCATATTTTTAATGAAAGAGTTTAACATTATTCCTACATTGTGAAGAAAAATGTGTTTGTGTATCATTTTCTACCTCTTTTTGTTTTGTTTTGTTTTTTAAAATGCTCTACTCTCTATTTTACTTTTTCTCATGAGCACGCAGAACTTACTTATGCCATTTGCTTGATTTCTTTTGTGACTGGTCGCT
The DNA here is from genome assembly GCF_964188305.1 of Podarcis bocagei. Lineage (NCBI taxonomy): Eukaryota > Metazoa > Chordata > Lepidosauria > Squamata > Lacertidae > Podarcis > Podarcis bocagei. The sequence continues at coordinate 37,429,649 of NC_138140.1, read as the reverse complement.
TACTTTCATCCGTTAGTGTCCACAACAGAGAAACATAACACTGAAATATAGGAAACAAAATATTCTTAAGGATAAAATATTCCAGGAGCTGAGTCAATCTACCAATTTGATTTGAACAATATACCACAAGTAGAAATTCCATTTGGCTATATATTGTTCATAAATAATGAAAATCCACTTGTTTTAGGAAAAACAGGCTCAAAATTGATTATCTTCCCAACCGTTAATGTAGAGTGTATGTGGCAGGAGATTTCTAGTAGAATCTAGAGCTGCATGACTTCTTATTTTTTTACCCAGCCCAGGATTGGGATAAGTGGTTAGTATTTTAGAGGTAAAGCAAATACTCAGGCAAAGCAAGTCAAACCAAACTCCCATCTATATGTAGCCTAACTTTCTGATAACACTCTGTTCCACAGGTTGATACTACTGTCTTTGTCAGGGCAAATTTAAAATTCCCTATAACTCAGAAATCACTATCTCATTTTTTCTTATGAAAGAGAAGTGGTTTTCTGAAGCCATATAATGTTGGAAGCTATTGGCTAGTCTTGCAGGTATTGCCTTCATACACGAGAATGGTGCAAAGATGAACATGCAAAGTGGATGGGATTATGGCATGCTCTGAACATGCATGCATACACATGCATACTCTTGTCTGCCTTAGTAAATTCCAGCAGATGACATGGCGTCATTGATATGAAATTGCACAGATTAACATGTCCTTTAATATACAATCGCAGAATTGTGGAGTTGGAAGGGATCCATGGGTTCATCTAGTCCAACCCCCAGCAATGCAGGAATTGCAGCTAAAGAATGAAGAGATTGCAGTGAGGCAACTACTCTGCTGTGTATTAAACCCTGACCCAGAATCAGGTTGTCTATAAATGATATAGCAATGAGTTCCCCATGAACATACGGTATGCTACAGGCAAGAGGCAGGCCCCTTCCGGCCACTTTCAGTCCTGAGACAGATGGCTCTCAGTACCAGACTGGGCAACCAGTTATCTGAGGCCAAGTGAGGCTTCTCAGTGCTGTGGTATCTTTACATTTAGGGGGACTTCTTACTTAGAGGCATTCAGTCATAATCCCACAGATGGTAGCTTTGCCCCATTGGCTCCTCAGCCAAGCACCAAATGTCTGAACCTTTGGTTCTTCTCATACTGAGCAGGAATATGATCACAACAACATGTCTTCAGTAGGGTAAAACTAAACTGTCTCACAACAGTCTAAACCCAGTTCACATTCCCTATTAGTGGGAATTCTGCTTGACAATGATAAGACGAGCCAACATCAAAGGATCAGAAAGTGAAAACGCTATGAATGCTTGGCCACCATAAGCCAGTTATCCCTGTGGTAACTTTTCTGACACCTCTTGCTTAAAACCCAGAAAGTCAGAAGGACCGTGAAACCCCACTTTCATGGTCTGTATTCATAGTGAAAATCAGTATCAAGTGAGCTTTTGCCCTTCTGCTCCACTAGAGATTTCTGTCCTCCCTGAGCTTGCCTTAGGACACCTACAATACGGTTTGACAAACTCCCCACCTGATGCTGTCCCCAGAGTGAGTCACACATGGCAAACACTGGTCACTTGCAGCCAAAAGTGAGACCTGTTAGGGATCCCCCCTCCCTGGGTAAGTGAAAAAAAACTGTTCCTGAGAACTCATCAGAAGTGTTGGATAAATAAGATCGTGTCAGTAGTTAGCAAATGGATAACTACTTGAGTTTTGAAGTATAAGAGTCCTCTGCAAAACAACTTGAAGTTGTAAAGTGTATGATGGATTGTATTTCTTGTGACCCTGGCCATTATTGGAAAGCAATATTTCTAGATTTCTCCCATGCTAAACAAAAAAGCAACAATAACCAACGAAGAACTTTTTAAAATAAGCATCCGAATACAGAATTAAAACTTGTTTGAACTAGCTCAAAACACAATGTGGGTTGTTTTTCCCCCCTGTACATAAACCGTTAAGAGAATTATTTTACTGTATGTATGTCATGAAACATATCGGTACATCAATAAAATTGCTAGCACATTTGCAAAGCTAAGCAGGGTCCAGTATGGTGTCAAATTGGATGGGGGACAATGTGTTGAGATTCCTGCATTATAGGGGGTTGGTCTGGATGACCCTCAGGGTTTTTCCTAACTCTACAATTCTATGTTTCTGTGTAAAAGAGATTGGCAGTTGACAGCTAACAGAATGTGAATTCCAATATCTCAGGCATCCTTAGGGAAAGGTCTCTAGATAAAATAATTGCCTTTGCTGCATGGAGCACATGTTCAAGCAAAACATTATTGCAGAAGGTATAAATATTGTAGGACTTGGACACTTCAGAAAAAAATGTGGAAGTAATGCATGAACAGTTTAAATGCCTGAATGTTGGTGACCCTTCATTAGTAAACTTGTACAATATCAACTTGTTTATCTCTAACATGGTATGATTATGGGAATCAAGTATCATTCATCTGAAGATACCTGCTCTGAAGAACCTTACTGTGATTCTGTTTGTTAATTCTGATCATTGGTTGTGGCAAACTGTAGCCTAAACTATTTGAGATCATCAACAGAAATTGGTGGAAGGATTGGTTCTTCATCTGAATGTGGTTGAGGGCAGGGATCTACTTCATGGCCGAGTGCTTATTTTTAAAAAATGGTTTCAGCCATTTTTTTATTGAATTCTCAGCATAGTTTTTATTTTTCAGAAAAATTATATGCCTATCATTGGGAATTCTTAGCAACAGTGAGCCATTCCACCTGTAACTCTTGAATTCACTGAGCTTAAACACTAAAAATCAAGCCTTGCATCTTAGCCAAGACCAACACTAGAAACCCTGAATGTGAAAAATCTATGTATACAAAATCTATGAAAGCACATATTTAATTATTGTTTTGGTGATTTGAAACATTCTAAAGAGTTAATTTTTCAAGTTTGGCTGCTTCATAAATTCATCTGCATCAGCTTGTTTAACTCTCTGTTCCTTGTATGTAACTTTCGTCATATTTCTTGGATTGAGATTTATTTCATTATTAAAGCAGGTAAATTACTGACAGAAAGAAGAGTCCTACATCCATAAGCCATTATCCATTATCCATCAGTAGAACTGCAGCCAAAAACAATATATACTAAATATGAGAGAATTTTAAGAGCAAACTTCTAGAAAATAGAAAAGGGCAGTTGTATTCTATATAAATGAGATACTTTTCATGATTTTCTATCCTAATAACAGTATCATATTTGAGGATAAAGCCTACAGCAATCATTCTAGTAGGCTTCAAAACATCTAGGATATTTCACTTTTGCATTCCCTGTGCTTGATTAATACTTATGAAGAGGTAATTTGCCTACGTTTTGTAATTTACAAAGAATAAAGGTTCTTCACTGCTGTTCTATATTCTAGTCAGTTTCTCAGGAAGTACATTGTCTGGTAAAAGTACATTGTCTGGTACAAGGATTCCAATGCAAAAACCACAAAAATGGGGGGGAGGATAAAACATATCTGAAATAGTAAAATAATTTATCTGCACTGTAGCTATTCATTAGGAGGATCAGTCTGTAGTAAATAAATCCTGAGGCACACCTGCATGAGGTCACGGATGTATATGGTCTATCAAAGATCTGCACATCCTGAACTGAATTCACAATGGTAAAAAGGAGACGGAAAGAACATATGATAGCCATCTTCGAATTTCCAAAGGGCTGTCACATGGAGGATGGAGCAAGCTTACTTTCTTCTGCTCCAGAGGCTAGGGCCCACACCAGTAGCTTCAAGTTACAAGAAAGGAGACTCCAACTAAGCATCAGGAAGAACTTTGTGACAGTAAGAGCTGTTCAGCTGTGGAACAGACTCCCAATAGAGGCGGTGGACTCTCCTTCTTTGGAAGTTTTAAGCAGAAGTTGGATGGCCATCATCTAGTTGAGATTCCTGCATTGTAGGGGTCTGGACCATCAGGACCCCTTCCAACTCTAGAAATCTATGATTCTATGGTCTTCGTGACAAAAGTGAGTCTAGCAAGATCCAGTTCACAATGTAAGCAAGAGGTTTTTTTTCCAACACCACATCATCCTTCTCCTTGTATTTCAGTTACAGACAATTAGGATATCTGCCCCAAAGCTAATCTTTTGAATTAGACATCTCCCTGTTGATACATATTTCTGGTTAACTGAACTAAACTGTCAACTGAACTAAAGTATGTAATGGCTCAGGTGGCTGAGATAGAAGCAGGTTGCCCTCACATTGTTGTATAATATTTCTGCTAGCAAAAATGAGACTAAAGGAAAGTATGTACAGTTTTTAGCATTTATATTTTCTGTACCGCCTTTAGTTTTTGGATGTGACTGATGTGCAGGGGGAGAAGAGGAAGAATAGGAGCCACTTTGCCATCTTATAACCATTTCATTTACAACCCATGTGATGTTGGTCAAATGATCAACATTAACGCCCAAACTTGGATGGGCTCTGATATAAGTGCATAGAATACCAGCACAACATATACCTGTAATAATATATTGCAGTGTGCTACAAATCATGTAGCTGATATGTACTAGTAAAGATCTTCAAACATAGCATATTTGGCCATAAACCCATGAATTAAAAAGTTTTAATCTTATTTAATGTTGCTGAAACTGTCATTTTCCTTTTTGCCAAAAGATAGTGGTAGTTCAACAAACAGCATAAAAATCTTCTATATATAAAAACATTATTGAACTTTGCATATTAAAACATGCAATTTTTGTACTGCATTTAATCAACATTTTCAGACTTCATAAAAATTAGTCACTTCTCCCAAAGGAGAATGTCTAAACTAACATTCACTACTCATTCATTATTCTGTATAATGTTATTTCTTAACTATATGTGTTAAGACCACTTTATTTTGTCTGAGCTATCATTTACACTTACTTTGTTATTCCTAAGGGCTATCAACTGTTCATTAAATCTTGATTTTCTGTCATGAGGAATTAATAATCTGGCCTTCCAAGTGAATTTAAAAGCAAGGAGGGACTGAGCTCAAATATTTGAATAGCATCTCAGAGTTAAACAGCACATGGGATTTTCAGTTAAATTATAACCAAGACTGAAAAACACATTCAGTGCATACATTTCTGTTCTTTTAAACATTTTGTTCTCTTCTGCCTTGAAGTTGAACACGTTTCTACCTCATTCACAATATTTAAATGCAGATATCTGTTTTTCACCTAGTTCATTTGTATCTACCCTATACAGTGGTACCTCGGGTTACATACGCTTCAGGTTATATACGCTTCAGGTTACAGACTCCGCTCACCCAGAAATAGTGCTTCAGGTTAAGAACTTTGCTTCAGGATAAGAACAGAAATCGTGTTCCGGTGGCGCGGCGGCAGCAGGAGGCCCCATTAGCTAAAGTAGTGCTTCAGGTTAAGAACCGTTTCAGGTCAAGTACGGACCTCTGGAACGAATTGAGTACTTAACCCGAGGTACCACTGCATTTTGGAAAGTTGTTTGTCTATTTGCTGTGCATTTGGACACATCTTAACCTACAATATGTTTAGATACAAATGAACACTATTTTGAATCAAAACGTTGGACTGAGGCTATCAAAACTGCACTGATTTTTTTAGTTTTTAATAAATCCTGAGCAGCTCTGGGTACAAGGCAGACAATTCTTCTCATCCCATTGGTTTGCTAGAGACTGCCACTCACTTACCTAACAATCGAAGCACTAAAAACATTGCATGTAACTGTTGTACAGCTTTAATGACTACTTTTTATTCATGTTATTCATTTTCTTGTGTTGCATTTCAATTATTCTACTGTGATTTTAAAAATCAATTAAAACAGCAAAGGACCAGGATTTATTTGCAGTGTTTTACACTCTTCCATATTTTTAAAATATAGATGTGATCCACATCCTATGTTTGCTATCATAGAATACGACACCGTGACACCAGAATTTTTCAGCCACACCTATGTACAAATGCAAAATTAAATGGAAGCCATAGTAGAAGACACTCAGCACAAAGCATAAACGATAGTAGAGGTCACTTACATATTACATTTTACTTAAGGTTTTTTTGGTATGTAAAAGTTTTTAAATAATAAATAAAATGAAGATTAATATCCCACATTTCTTGACCTCACTGCAATGCAGTATGCTGAGCTGAACTGCACCTGTCACAATTGTATCTAAGTTCAACTGAAACTACAGTGTACGGAACTTAATTACAACAAATAGTATTAATGATTATCTTATCAGGAGGCGGACAGGGGTCACCTTTCAGTTATTCAATAGCATCAAGTAAAAAGCTTTGTGTATTTGATTTCTTGGCCTACACGGACTTTTAGAAAGTTTCATAATTTAATCACAGAGTTATAGAATTGTAGTTTGAAGGGACTGTGAGGGTCATATAGTTCAATCCCTTTCAATGCATAAATATTTTGCCCAATGTGGGGCTCAAACCCACAACCCTGAGATTAAGAGTCCAAACCCTCCAACATTTCTCCAATGAAAACAGGGACATCCTATTTAATCATCATCATCTGACAGGGTTGCCCTGGTCACACTAGACGGCTTCCAACATATATAAAAACATCATAAAAAGCTAAACATTAAAAAACTTCCATATACAGGGCTGCCTTCAGATGTCTTCTAAAGGTTGTATATTTACTTATCTCCTTGGCTTGGGGCTTGCATAACTCCATACCCTCCAAAGAAAATAGGAACATCCTACCGTATCCTCCAACATTTCTCTGATGAAAATAGATATGTCCAAAGGAAAAGCAGGACATTCTTGGAACAAATCAGAAACCGGGATGGCTTCAGTAAACCCGGGACAGTTGCTGGATGGTCTGAGCGTCTCATGGTCTGCCTACTGAGCTAATATTCCTCCATATATGTAAACTTGATACTTCTTCCTTCTGTGAATATCCCCCCCCCAACAATTCTTTCCTTTGAAATATAGGCTGATTAGTCTGGGCTGATTTATGCATGAATAAAACCCTGTAAAGTTTTGACTTGAATTATTCTGACTGAGAAGAAAAGTCTTCTCAGTAAAATGCGGTGATGCCTTTAATGCCCTGGCAGAGAGTGGAAGCTATTCTGTTTATGGAATCCTTATCTCCACCCCCACAAGTACTCTATTGAGGCCCTTCCTGCTGCCCATCTGTCCCACCTTGCCCCATCCAACTTCAAGAAGCTAAAAAACCCACCATGTTAATACAGAAAATCAAAGCACTCTCATATGCACACACATTACAAAACATTATGCATGTGAGGGATGCATTATGGATGTGAGGGCGATCTGGCTGCAACATCTGTCACCCCATTGATCACCAGGGTTGATTCGGCTGATCTGACTGGCTAGGCGGGTGCAGGGACGCGGACTTAGAAAAAATATTGGGGGGGCCCGGGAAAGCTCATGAATAATAAATAAGCTCATGAATATGCAAATAAAGTGGCTCCGGCCCTAAATAGGGCAAGCCACGCCCCCCCAGCCAGCCGATTGGCTGGCTGGGAGGTGTGGCCAGTCGGGATTCCCCTGTTCTCGCGGGATTTCCGGCCGGGGCTCTCCGATTAGGGCGCGCGGCTGGCTGGCTGGCGAAGGAGCAGGTGGGGAGGAGGCGGGGGACGGCGGCGGCGCTCTGCTGGAAGGGCGCCCGCCCGAGATTATTGGGGGGGCTGAGCCCCCCCAAAAATTTTTTTGAGGGGGCTCGAGCCCCCTCAAGCCCCATGGAGTTGGCGCCTATGGGCGGGTGTCCCCTTCCTCCCTCACCGCTCCATGTGCGTCCCTCCCAAAGCTGCGCGCTCGGTGGAAGAGGATGACCATCCCAGATAGAAGGAGTGTACCATTCTTCGGTCAAGGGTATATGATAGCTGCACTCCCCTGCTAGAACCTCCAAACAAGCACAAAACATTATGCAGGGGTATAGTTACCAGAAACAGGGGCTCTTACTGCAGTGTTTCCCAACCTTTTTTGGGCAAAGGCACACTTGTTTGATGAAAAAAATCTCGAGGCACACCACCATTACAGCCCCGTGACGTCAGCGCGCAGCGTCACGCCGGGAGGGACGCACGAAAGTGTAAGTTTCAATTTTTTCCCCTCCCCCTTGCCGGGGAACCTCCAAGCTTCGGGGGTGGGGGGGGAGGAGGCAGCAAAGCGAGGGACTGAGGGACTCCTCCAACGACAAGGGTTGGGGAAGAAGAGAAAGGCTATTCCGCTCCAGTCCTTTCTGAAGGAGCTGAGGGTGGGGGTCCTCCGGCGCCTTCGGCGAAACGGCGCCGGCCCAGAGCGCTTCTAGGAGGCTGCCTTTGTGCGCGACGTAAAGCCCTCTTTCCCTCCCTCCAGCCCCGTGTCACCTGTGGAAAAGGGGGCTGGATCCAGTGACGCAACTCGGAAAACTGTTAGGGAAGCCAGAGCAGGAAAGTGAGTGGGGGGCGGCGTCGCCGCTTTAACCCACGTTTCCTTTTTGAAAGAGAAACTTAAGACTAGATGACCCTTGGGACCCCTGCCAACTCTACAGTTCTATGGCCCTTTGTGGAGGGGGGGCAGCACCTGGAAAGACGGGCTAGGGGATAATTGGGGCGGCCGCCTTAGGCACACCAGAAGCGAAGCACGTCCTGAGCTACAAAAACAAACCCAATTCCTGCCTCGTTTTTTGCAGTTTCTGCAAAGCGAGGGAGTCTCCCCCGCCTCCATTCCTCGGTGCCTCCTCCTCCCCCTGCTCCCCACTACGGGTCTCCCCTGCACTTGGCCAGGCCGCCTCACCCTCCTTCCTTTCCCAGAGCAGTGGCTCAGAGCGCCTCCTTGCACCGCAGGTACACTCCGTGGGGAGGGGAGGGAGCGGAAGCCCAGACCAGCCCCCAACCCGCTTAGTCCGACCCCTCAAACCTTCCCAAAATAAGAACTCTGCGTTCTACAACGTCACCCCCCAGCGGGGCCCCCTTTATTCCCGGTGAGAGGGGGGCGACGGAGGGAAAAAGCTGCTTCCCACACTTACCCGCCGCCATCTTGACTTCCCGCAATGAGCCGGATGCGGCGCCTAAGCTCCCTGCCATCGCTTCTCCGCCTCCTCTACTTTGCACAAGGCTTCAGGGTCGCCGGCCGATTCATCCATCGGCCGCTCTTTCAAGCCCACTCGGAGGAGGAATGAGTCGAAAGAGCCAGAGACGCAGCCACAGTGGAAGCCCCGTCCCTCCCTTCCAGTCTCGGGGCGGGGCAGAGGCCACCAGGCTGGCAAGCAGAGCACCGAGAGCGAGGAAGCTGATGCAACGCGGAGGCAGACCCCGGCTGGCGTGTGTTTCCCAAACTTTTTTGGACTCGCCCGCCTCCCTCCAGGCAACATCTCGCGGCACACTAGTGTGCCACGGAACACCGGTTGGGAAACACTGTCTTACTGCATTATTAGTTTTGTTTGTTCAGAGTCTAGTTCAGCACTAGTTCAGAGTGCTTAAGGAGATAAAATAATGGGACTACAACATAATAGTGCTGCTCCTGGTCTCCAGGTAGCTGCAGAATTCTTGCCCCCAATCTTATCCAAAGACTAGTACATAGAAGGCATTAAAGACTAAAGGTACAATACTGTAGAAATGTTAAAACAAGTTCTAAAGTGGGGAGGGAAATAGAGTTTGTGCCTGGAAGTCATTAAAGACCACTTATAGAGAAAGCCCATGCATGAGTCTTTCGTAAAGAAAGAGCAAGCTTTTCAAACTGCAATTGAATTGAATTGTATCTCCTAACACCAAACATGAATATTTACATTTTAAGACTGCCTCTAAACTTATAACGCATTTAAGGTTTTCATTTGCTTCACGTGACATTTACTTCATCTTCTAGGACAGAAAAGATTCACCTTTCTAGTCCACAGGATGCTAGGTGAATAATGCACAAGGTCTTTTTTGAGCCGGTGTGGCGTAGTGGTTAAGAGCGTTAGTCTCGTAATCTGGGGAACCGGGTTCGCATCTCCGCTCCTCCACATGCAGCTGCTGGGTGACCTTGGGCCAGTCACACTTCTAGTCTCTCAGCCCCACTCACCTCACAGAGTGTTTGTTGTGGGGGGGGGGGAGAATGTTAGCCACTTTGAGACTCCTGAAGGGGAGTGAAAGGCGGGATATCAAATCCAAACTCTTATTCATGTTGTTGTTTAGTCGTTTAGTCATGTCCGACTCTTCATGACCCATGGACCAGAGCACACTAGGCACTCATGTCTTCCACTGCTTCCCGCAGTTTGGTCAAACTCATGCTGGTAGCTTCGAGGACACTGTCTAGTCAGTCAGGTCTAGTCAGCTCCATTCATCAGTAGATCTTCCAGCAGAAATGCTGAGGGAGTCAGTAAAATGCAGATTTGAAGAGTTCCAAATTAATATTTTCCACAAGTCAATTGATGGAATTGATAAATGAGGGTGCTACTCATGTGGCCATGTTTTAAGATCATTTCTATTTGATATCTAAGCCCACACCTTTAAACTTCATTAATAATGATGAATGATGGTTCTGCTTAATATAGAGGGTTTTAAGCTCTTGGCAGAAAATAGTTTTGTGCGCTCCCATAATTTATTTTTCCTCCATTTCCAACAATGTGCCATGGCTTGCTTCCAATTGATTATTAATATTCTAAAGGTGTTAAATTTACCTAAAACCACAGGATTTTGTGTCCATGGCTACTTAAGTATGAACTGTGCAATCACAGAAGGAAAGCCACAGAAGCTTTCTGATATTGGCGTTACAATGGCAGCACTGCAAAACAACATTTTCTACCCTTTTGAGCCAAGTTCCATAAAGCATGCTTGAGAAAAATAATGCCAGCTGAGAACAAATGCTGTGTTTCTAGATTACTAGCCATTTTTGAAAGGTACATGTCTCCCAAGAGCAGTAAACTTCCATGATATGTGAATAGCTAGCAAAGCTCTGAAGGCAGTGGGTTGTTTTTAGGCATTTACAAGTGTGCTAAAGCTTTAGCAATTGCGTTCTGTTAAAAAGAAGTGATTGACACAAGCAAAGACAAATTATGCTATGGAAAGATCAGTTTAAATCTGACATAGGCTGATACTTTCCTGGCTAAATGTTCCTATCTGATATCCATATACTTAACGCAGTAAGAGCAGCAGTAGCAGCCTGAACATCTGAGAGGCTGGGGAAAGGTTTTACAATCATTGCCTTATCCAACAATTCACATTTGCTGCTCTCAGCATCATCTGTAGGAAAGATGAGTGAGCCAGCGGCGAGCCATCTAGCCTGGTGAATAGAACCCACTGCCCATGAACTGAATATAAGCTAGACTGCTGTGTCTCCTTGCAGTGCAGCAAGACTAGCACTCGTTAGCTCTTTTTTTGGTCTATTCTAATCATTTTTATTTTGGCTGCGTACTTCGGTATTACGTCCAGAGTATCTATTTGTAATACTGAACTTATTATATGTTTGTTGAAATTATTATTCCAAGGTGGTGTTCAACAATACCCAGTTTGCTTCCCTCCCACCCCAATTTCATAACATAGCAACATTAAATTCTGTGTTTTATTACACTGGTTCAGTCAAGGTGCCAATCTCATCATACAAGTTTTTTCATCCTAATTTCCGATACCCATATTTGTTATCAACACAACTTGTATTCTTATGGTTGCCCTGGTTGTCTTAAAAAAATGTCAGTCCCATGTGTGGTTTTGCTCATGTATGTGTTATAAAACAACTAACATATACAGTTTTACCTCGGGTTAAGTACTTAATTCGTTCTGGAGGTCAGTTCTTAACCTGAAACTGTTCTTAACCTGAAGCACCACTTTAGCTAATGGGGCCTCCCAGTGCCGCTGCATTATTTCTGTTCTCATCCTGAGTCTGTAACCTGAAGCGTATGTAACCTGAAGCGTATGTAACCCGAGGTACCACTGTACTCTTGTTATTGCTGTATCCATCCCCCCTCCCAAGATGCTCAGGGCATAACCAATCATATACAGAACAGATATAATTGTAGCATGCAGTTCTAATATACATTATTTAGAAAGTTTAATATCTTGGTCTCTGAAATAATTTGCATATATCATAGCTGACCACCCATTAGTCACACTGAAAACTTTGTGTCATGCAGCACAACAGATCTGCACTCTTCCTTGTGGCCTGGCCTCTCACCTGCGAATATTTAGTATCAGGGGCACTGCTGTTACTCTGCCATGGTAGCAAAGTGGTCAAGAAAGTTCCTACAGGACTCTCCAGTATTATCTGGTGCAGAATGAGTTTTAATGAGCAGAAGAGGATATATTAATTTCAATTTATCCCTCACATCGTTGGCAGCAAAGTTAAAAGCATAGGAATTAGGTTGTAAAACATTGTTTTGAGCAAGTCCAACTATGAAGCTATGAGATAAGCGAGCTTCTGCTTTCTTACACTGCATCATTATCATCATAATTTTATTATTTATACCCTGCCCATCTGATGACTGGGTTTCCTCAGCCACTCTGGGCAGCTTACAGCATATATAAAACATAGTAAAATATCAAATATTAAAAACTTCCCAATACAGGGCTGCCTTTGGATGTCTTCTAAAAGTTATGTAGTTCTTTATCTCCTTGACATCTGAAGGGAGGGAAAATCAGACAATCTGGGAAGTCAGTTTAAAAATAATCTTTACTTGCTATAAACATGCATTGGTTCACAGCAAAGACAGCAGCAAATCTATGCAGGCAAAATACTTATATTTACAGTATAATCAGCTTCAGTCATGTGCCTGGAGCTGGAGCAAGCAGAGACATGTCTGCATCCAACACTGCTCAAATGAAGAAAGGAACAGGAAATACCAAAATACTCCTTCCTCTCCAGGAGAGGAGGAGAAATGACATCACATAGAGCCCTCTCTACCAATTGTATTTCTATGGTTTTAGTATCTGCATATCAGCAGTACAACTCTGTGGACTTAGCTCCTTCTTGTCTGACCTAGTAATAATATTTATTTGTTAGGTTTGGCTGCTAATTTCTCACATCTAGTCATCCACGCCCTGCTTTGAAGAAGGATCCTTTTTAAAACATGGCATACTGGGAGAGGTGGACCTGGTTTGTTGTGGCAAATAGGGTTTAAAGTTTAACACCAGTAACAGTTTGCTGCCATTAAATACTTCCAAGTATTGTTTATAACTCTGTCAAAGCAGAAGTGGAGCACGTACTCTCTGAGGGCATCAGTAGGGTTGCCATATTTCAAAAAGTAAAAACCAGGACACCTCGAAAGTTGCTGAGCTTTTTATGGGGAAAAAACCCCCAAAGTTGTTGAGGGTTTTCCCCCCACAAAACATCAAAAAAAGTGATTTTTCAATTGACTTGTCTAAGATGCAGAACAAGGCCACCTTTTGGAAATTCTCCCCGGATGTCAATTCCACCTTTGAAATTCTGGTAATGTCCAGGACGTATGGCAGCCCTAGGCTTCTGACTCACAATGCCTCACTCTGGAAGGACCCTGTGTTTCCTAGGTTTCTTAGAGTGAAGCATTGTCAGGTGTGAAACTTTGGTCAACCTCTGCATGCCTATGCTGCAAGGGAGAGTTTGGGAAAAGGACCAGGAAGGAGGAGGTGATCAGTGTGCAAGCAGGGATTGACTCTGCTTCAGTCTTGTGCAGATCCTTAGCTTTCAAGACTCATACAACTTCCTGGAGATTTTGGGCATGATACCTGACTGCATTTGGTGAATGATAATATTTAGGACCCCCTCCCAACTTTCTTAATGCATTCATTGGTATTTCAGTATAAAATGTTACAGTATTATTATTTTTATATCTAACATTCCTAACATTCAGTAGGTCTACATGGTCCAGTGCAAAGCTGTATGTTCAAATGCATGGCAATGTATTCACCTATTCTCTGTATTTTTTCATAATGACAAATCAGCCTGATACATACCATTTCAATTATTCTGATGAATTCCAGAATTCATCGACTGCTTTAAGTGCAGTCGATCTCAAGTCATGAAGAGTACTACTGAGAGCTCTTTTTACTCTGGGTTTACATAATTATCCTGGTATAAAGTTCATCTTAATTGCTTTGTTTAGAAAAGAACTAGAGAAAATTGTGCTCAATCTCCCATTCTGGAGTAAGCATTTATCAGGCCCAAAACAGACAAGGCATTGAAAGCTCATCTGTTGTATAAGCTTTGTGTTAAATAAGATGTTATCACTTCCAAAGAACCACTCCTCCCCAGCTGATATTTGCCATTACTTTGTGACTAATAATAATGTTGGGTTTACAGGGGCTCAAAGCATTACAGAGCAGAGAGAGCTATTTTTGTCATGGAACTCATGCCTACCGGTTGTGTTTCTCAAACAGGCAACTTCCATTTGTGCTGGAAATTCCAAGAATTCCTTTTAGTACAACTTATCTCTTGAAGTACAAAAGGTTAATTGGGTACGAACCAGCCTTTATACCAATTAACGCTTTCATCAGCATGGGTGATTCACTAAATATAGAGTATTCTCCCAATGGTCTCTGAGGGCAATTTTCTCAGTCAAGTTGCACTTCTTTTGGTTCATCCTACATTTGCTTTTTGTTGCCACCAAAATCTCAAAGTTAATTCACAACACTGTACACGTGGTGAAATGCAAAGGCCCTGCAATTATTTCTCTGTCACTTCTGGCTGCTTAATGAGGGTCTGGATAGAGTTGAACAACAGTTAATTAATTCTAACAAATTGTAAGTGAGGTGTTTATATTTCCACACCAAGCCAATCACAACTTTCTTTGGGCAACGTTTGTTATTGCATTTCCCTGGTCTGAAGTTTAATGTTACTGCATTCTGCCCCAGAATTAGCATTGCAAATATTGTGGACAAATCATTGCCTGATTACGTTATTTTGCCTTACTTAAAGGGATTCCTTATGGCTAGGGTTCCTTGAAGAGTAGATTGAAATTAGTGCTAAAAGATGCGCTACAATTCTGAGTGGCAACAAACCAATCAAGCACAATTCTTGCCTGATTAAGAATATATTTGCATTAACATCTTCCCCTAAGATTCTTAAAATCACTCATACACAGCCAGTTGGAATCACTCTTCTATAAAGCTTACATATTTATCTAAAATGTACACCTTTTATATGCAAGCATAATTCTACAGACCAAACTTGCATGTGTTCGCTGTCTTTAGGAGTAAATTTCTTGTAATGAATATGTCTCCTACCATTTTTGCAACCAATGTTTTTAGAATACAGCATGTTAACAACAGTCATTTGTCATTTGCAATCTTTTGTGGAGATTGTTGATATTATTATTATTATTATTATTATTATTATTATTATTATTATTAATGTTTTTATTTTAAACCTGATATCATATAGCTGCCCTGGACTCCTTCTGGAAGAGGGGTAGGATTAAAAGCAAATAAATTTATTTATTTTATTAATTTAACTGAATTTATATACTGCTTAATCTCCAAAATTTAAGCAGTTTACATAAAACAAACATTCTCAAAATACCAATATAATAATAATAATTAGGTCTCCCCCTCAAGTATGAATATTAGGACTTTCTACAGTAGTCTTCAATAGCATAGCAAACATCTAATGTTTGTTTATTTCCTTAAAGAACTATCCTGCTTTCCCTTTGTTCCTTGAATCTTACTCTTCATTTTAATTTAATTAATTAAAAAACATTTATTTTAATAATAGGCTTGGAGTGTTAATGATTTCTTGATTTTTTTTACAAATCCTTATGCCTCAGTGGAAGTACTAGCTAGTCCCTTTGTTGCCCAAGAAATATCTGTCTCATAGTAGTGGTCTCACTGATGAAGTGTCAGAAAAGAAAGGGAAGCATAGGTGTGCATTGTCATCGTCCGTTCCCCCCCAATACTTTACACAGGGGCTACTTTCCAGGCCCCTGTGCACATAGGCAAAAATCACATGTGGGGAGCACCTGTTTAGAGTTGAAGCTGAGGTCAGCTGGAGACTGGAAAAGAAGCAGAAAAGTGTCTTATGCTGCTATGTCAGCTGCTAGATGGGGAGGCTGAGCAGCCTAAACAAATCTCCACTGTGCCTCAGTCTCAGCCTCACTGAAGTCCTCTTTGGGTTCCAGGAAGGGTCTAGTTACAGAGCTTCCTGGAGAGCCACAATGACTCTCTAGTTCACTACTGCCATTTCTTAGTTTGAATCTATTTATTTATTCCTGGCGCTGCACATGGTCATGTGCAAGTTGATCACATGTAAGTGGGGGACACTGACATAATGAAAAATGAAGTGTTTACAGTTGACCAACTTCACAAGACAGTTGTATGCATAAAGATGGTTACCACACGTGCAAGCCACTTTGTAAAATTTGATCTGGATGTTAGAGGCAAGGAAGACAACATTGCACAGCTCTGTAATAAAATATATCTTTACATTTCCAAAAAAGCAGCTGTATCCCTGCCACCTCCAGTGATTTGGATCAAGACAGTGTTGCTGAAAGAAAAAGGACTAATTATCTACTCTCCGATCTGTTTTCCTGCTCTATTTTTGTTTTGTTTTAGTTAGCTTCTTTGTTGCTATAGTTGTGTTTGATTCATAGAAACAAAACTCAATAAAATAGTAATATGCATAAAAATAGGTATAAGTAAATAAAGAAAATTATTCTGGCATATTAAAGACCAACAAATTGTGGGCTAAGTTTTTGTAGGAAATGGCCTATTTCATCATATGCATCAAGATATAAATAACACTACCCCAGAATCAGATCAGAATTTCTGGATCTAGAGAGTACTGCTGGTTTCTGGTACTTGTGAGTCAGGGTGATGATTTTCTTTGGGGAAACGGATTGTAGGGAGGGAGATTTGAATTCATTTAAAGTGCTAGTTTAAATGAATGACTTAGGACCCCAATATCTAGCCCAGGCTTCCTCAACCTTAGCCCTACAGATGTTTTTGGCCTACAACTCCCATGATTCCTAGCTAGCAGGACCAGTGGTCAGGGATGATGGGAACTGTAGTCTCAAAACATCTGGAGGGCCGAGGTTGAGGAAGCCTGATCTAGCCTAATGGGAAGTCTCTCCTGAGGAAGGTTCAGAAGGTGGCCTCAAAGGAGAGGGCCTTTTTGGCTGTGGCCCTGCATCTACAGAATGCATCTACCCCTGCATCTACAGAAAATTCTCCCCAACAAGGTACACCTGGCACTGACATTAACATTCTTTCAATGCCTGGTTTTTGAAGAATAATGATATTCATGTTTATTGCTGTTTGTGAGTGTATGTATGCTTTAGGGGTTGTCTTGTTTAATGTTAAGCATGAAGGTGTGCTGTTTTATTTTTCTTGCTGTGTACACAAGTTGCCTGTAAGTTGTATGTAAGAAGCATTGTATAAGATGACAAATTAATAACAACAATAATGAATTAGCCTGCCTCTTTCAGCAATAATCAATGCTATTCAACATATAATTTGGAGTCCTTTTCTCTGCAGCTTTCAAAGTCCTGCAACTATTATTTTCAAATGGTGACTTAGTGACATGTATTTCAGAAAATACCTGAAAATACCTAAATGATACCTTTAGTTCATGGCCTTTACATAATTTATGAGCAAACTTGTATAGCAGATTGCAAATTGCAGTGTTTTTCAGATACCATTTTTTTCTCTTTGATGAATTTTGGTAAAACGTTTTGCTGTATTTTGATAAATACTTGAATTTCACTAAGTGAAAAGGAGCGAGTATTAAACTTGGTAGTTGCAACCAAACTCTATTTAAGATAATTTAAAATTGCTACTCAAGTTTTATTTTCCTAAAATGTTGACTATTAACATAATATAAAATTAACTATCTCTTGTATTTTTTTTTCTTCTTTTTGTTACACGAAGGAGAAAATAAGAATGGTGCTAATTGGTTTGGGGGTGGCAGCTTATTATTATTATTCATTATAAATAGCTGCCAAAATATTGAAATATGCCAAAGTAGGAAAAGGAAGCTACTTTATCTTAAGGGAAGCAAGCATTAAAGCAAGAAGTTGCAAAATATATCAGTGTTTCCAATGAAGAGAATTGAGAAAGAAAGAATGTGTTAACCCAGACGTTGGTCATAGGAGTACAGCCCATATCTCCGGGTTGCCCAAAGCAAATTCCAAGCAAATGCTTCATTGTGGCTGCGCTGCCCATTGAAGGTATGCTAGCTCCTCAGCCCATTCCTCAAAATCCCCTTTTCTTGCTCTCCAGAACATGCCCAGCCACCTATTCTTAACTTTCTACCATACATTTAAATCACATAGAAAATGCATTCTTTCCCACAAAGCAACCTCATAATTTTAGTTTGTTGGTCTGAGGATTTTACCTGGGAGGTTCCCAGAACCATGGGGAAAATAATATTCTTTGAATGTTATGCAATGTGCATGCAGCCTTTCCTTCTTCACACAACATCACGGGCCATCACCAAACTCTCATGTGTCTTTTCCTGGATTTTTCCTTATTCTCACTTTCTCGTATGGTAGATATGATTTGTGTCTGAAGACACTGCTAAGAATGAAGCACAATTATGCTATTTTCCTCCTTCAGCAGCAGCCCAAGCTTATATGTCCTGGTTTGTAAATGGGCTGGTCCATGTAATGCCACTGGAAGGCAACAAATGCTGGTATGAGACTATTATATTACATTTAAAACCAATACTTTGGTGTTATCTCTTGTGGGACCAAATTCAATAATTTAACTTTGCACTGTGTGAAGTACTTTGTCCTGAATCTGCCAACATTCAGCTTCATCGAATGACACCAGATTCTAATATTAGATAGGGAGGGACATTTCTCTGCCCACTTCCATCATACAGTGCACTCTTATATATGACTACTCAGAAGTAAATGTCTTTGAATTCATTTTTCATTTCTTAAATTTATGTACTTCTTGATTGTAAAGGGGAGAGGAATCCTCAAAGCACTTTACAGAAATGCAATTAGCTTTTGTCTCAAATAGGGGGTACAGGTTTACAACTAAAGTACCTAGTAACAGGAACATTATATACCATGTGTGTGTGTGAGAGAGAGAGAGGGCGAGAGAGAGAGTGAGAGACAGACAGACAGACAGATATTTTGGAGGAATGACAGCCCTAAACTTTAGCTTAAATTTTTGCATATTTATTAATTTCTCCTTTTGTGCTTGTAACAAGATACAGAGAGACATTCTTTGAGTAAGCAAATGTATTTTGGATAATAACTTAAAGCAGGGGTAACAAATAATAGTACTTCAAAGATTTTGGGGACTATAATTCCCATCAGCCTCATTCATCATGCCCAGTGGTCAGGGATACTAGGAGTTCTCCAAAATATCTGGAGGTCACTTCACAGGTATCCCTGATTTAAATGGAAGGTTCATAGTTCAAGGAAAATCATATATTTTCCATGCAAAACCTATAGAAGTAAGATATGGCTTGCAAAATTACAATTATGTAGTTGACACAGGCAAAACAATGGGTCTTGGGTTAAGATGACAGATGATGTAGTAGAAGTAATTGGCATATAGAAAACTGGAGAACCTCTTCAGCATTCATTCCTTTTGATTGCTTCTCCTGGCGCAATAGAATCACCCAATCTGGCTGCAGCTAGATCCTGGTTACAAGGCAGGAGGAGAAACTCTTTGGGGAAATGGGCAGATCCCAATCAGTTTTTTGCTCCTGCCTGAACAAAACAGTTATGCAGCTCTTGGCTCCCACTCTTACAGTTCTTTCAGGTTTATTTCCCTCATTATTATCTTCTCCCTCACTTGAAGCCTTCTCCTTGAAGCTACAGCCTTCTTCTTGCTTCCTTAATTCCTTTCTACCTACTCTCCTTGGATCCTAACTTCCCTCCCCTACACATGTGACAGGGTGTTTTAGTTTTGTCTCCAGAGTAGAGGCTTCCTTTGAGACTTTGAGTACTTTGAGACCTCTCCCAGCAACAGTGCACCCAGCCCTCCAACGGCCAGCAGGTCTCAGAAGAGGGGGAAAGACACAGTACATTTCCCACCAATTGGAACTTGTGGTTCCCACTCATGGCTGTAGTGGACTGTAACAAGAAGGCCCACAAGACCCACAGATGGGTTTTCGCCACTCTGCTCCTCTGCAGCCCCCTCAGATGTGCATAGAAGTACCAAGCACTTGGGTAATGGCAGTCAGCCAGCAGCCTCCAGTGGCATAGGCCTTCTGATGGCCTGCAAGGTCAAGAAGACGAAACACTTGGATGGTCTCCTATGCCATCTCCAGCTTTGTGCCATCCAGATCACAAGGAAATAGAAGTGAACCCCATTGTTCCTTAAACCAGCAGTCTGTTCTCTCTTTGCCTAAGACTCCTTCCCTCGTGGTCTGTCCTTCTGGGATTTAATCAAGTCTTCACCATCCAGATCTCATCCAGGCCTTCCACTCTCTGTCATCCTTGTTGGAGGATGAGAGTGTGGGCTTTGAAGAGGCAGCCTCTCACCATACTCACCTTCTCCCCTTTCCAGGGAGCAGTCTTCCTTTCCTACCCCCTCCCCAGTGACAGGGGCTTTCTGCTTACTCCAGAGATCAATCAGCAGGTTTCTGATTCTGTTAAATTCTTAATATATTAAAAAAGTGACTGAAATATCTCTAGATAAATACAGAAAATCAAAAAATGATGGCAGACTATTTGGGGAGTAAGTAATTTAGCAGCAAAGGGGTCAGTCGTGTTCTGACATTCAGTCAAAAGACAAACATTAAGAACGTACTTAGAGAGTATTTAATATTAAGCTCTATTAGTGCACTTTATGGCTGAATGCATGCTCTCCTTGCCTCTGTTGACATTAATAGTTCATTCAGAGTCAAAAGAAGAAGTAATATCTTTTGAGTTTATAAAAGAGAGCTCTCATTTAACACACTCATTTCCCATTCGGCTAAAATTATATCGGAAATGAACTGAAACTGAAATTCAGAATTGTGTAGGTAGAAAAGGGAATGTTGATTCAATGGAATGTCAAAATGCAATATTTGCTTGTATGTAACCAAAAGAATCTGACACTAACTGAGACAGGCAGCAGAAAAGTTAACCTTGGCACTGGCTGCTCCAGAGCTCCTTCCATTAGTGGGAATACATTTTGTAAGAGTTTTTGGTGTCAGAAAGCTAGAAGTTCTGGCATCAAGGGATTTGAAACTGCCACTCAATTTTCTACATGTCTCTTGCCTAGGCACTTGGAGGTGCACTTAACAGCTTTTTGATGTTTTAATATGGAAAGCCCCAGGATACAGTAGTGCTGGTGGAGGGCATGCTGTCCTAGTGGCAGTCACCCCCATATTCTAATGCAGAAGGTGATATTTGCTTGCTTTCATTTAGCCATCGTTTGAATTGTGATTGTGGTAATGAACAACACCTTCATGGAAGCTTACTTGAAATAATGAGCACTACTTGTAGAGTGAAGACCTCCTCCAAATAGTATTGCTTTATAATTTTCTCATTAGTTTCTTTTAGGAACTTGTTTATAGGATCCAGAAATTCATCACATACCTCTTGCACAAGATGTGTGTGTGTTTTCTTTGGTATAAATATACTGAAAGTTTTGAGAACATATGCTGCTGACCCCACAGAAAACCCATTACAGAGTATAATGGAAACAGGACGCATTCAAGTGTTACTCATCAGAAGCTGTGGCACTTCTGTGAAAATAGGTGTAGAGAAAATTACTGAAATGCATATAATTCATCCAGAAGCTTACAATGAGTCATTTGGAACTAATCTGTTTTTGTATGCATTGGCAAAAAAAATAATAAGACTGGTAATCACCGATCTGTTTGTGTGTAATCTTACAATTCTTTCCATGTTGCTATTATCTTTCTCCGATCTGATTATTCAAAGCCAGTTACTTCAGCCAGTACCAAGGGTTACTCCTCACTGACTTCCCATGTGTATTTATGTTTAAATCTCACTTTTCATATAAATCCCAGGGTGGGTAACAACAATATTAAAACAACAAGATACAGTAAAAGAAAAAGACATTTCTATTCTCTTCCAAAGAAAATTCACTTAAAGCTAAAATGGAGGCTGCTAGGTTTATTTTTTGTATCTATATCCTGCTGTTCAACCCAGGACTCCTGAGTGCCTGAAAATCCTATGTATGCCCATCTTACAAGCCTAGTTATCCTTAACTTCCTAGGGAAACCTGTAGCATGTTTTTTATATACTTTCCTAGATCAGAGTGATGAAGCATAAGACCATGGAGGTTTTGTTCAACCTTTGGAAGCCCAATTCCCACAGAACCCCTGCAATATTCCACACAAATGACTAGATGATTACTAGGTGATTCTTTTAGGGCTAGGAAACGATGCCCTGCCAGTGTCTGCTACTGTACATCTCAACATTGTCTTCTCCCTCATTTTGGGGTAGAAGCAGATATGTGCAGAAATGTGGTATTTTCCATTTTACATGTGAAATTGGTGGTTGTGACCTTTCTCAGTGTGCAGAATGACTACCCTGAATCATGGTGAACAGGTAAAAGTAGTTCCTGTTCCACCAATAGAACATGCAGTGACTGTGTTCATTCATATGATGACTTCAAACGTTTGTTTTGTCTTCCAAATAACTCTTTGTCCAGTCCTTTAAAACAAGAAACAGCTTCTCATTTTGTAACTTGCACAGGCTTTTGTCACAAATAATTTATAGCTGTAGAAGCATACAATATTTATCCTTTCCCAGTAGGTAGGCATTGGGGGAAGCCACAGGTAAGTGACAAGACTATCTAGCCAGCCTTAGACAGGCTCTCCTCTTTAATGTTAGATGATGAAGGCAACGGGCAGGCACTAATGATTGTTCCTTGCAGCAGTCACTCACACAAGAAAGATGCAGTCTTCAGTTTTCTCATAGCATATTCAATTCCATTTAAATATTGCAAACTGCTGAATTGCAAATGTTAGCCTAGGCATGAATAAAAAATGTTGATATTTTATTCTAAAAATAATAATTGTGGATAGGCTGCCTTTATTGTATTATTTAAAAATATTTCATTTTACATGTAGACTACAGGCTATTGCAGAGTTGCCACTATCTTTCCCCCACCCCACCCCACCCCCTGACAAAAATGGTTTCTGGAACATTAAGAATACAAAAGGGAGGCTATTGCAAGGATATGGGGGAAGTTATTTGCTTTTGACAAGGAGTGTCAGTAATTGTCAGCTAGAAAGAAAAGTGCTGTAGTCAGTTTCTGTAAAATTGTGGAAGGAAAGCTGAGAAGATTGCAATCCATCCCCTTTGTAGAAAAGAGGTATCCTCTTACCAGCACCTTGAACTTTGAATTCATTGCTTTCATATTTTACACTATATGTAAAGAATACAACATCTGTGCACGGACGACTAACTTCTGGTATTTAAACTACCAGCTGCTGAAAGTGATTGAGTTTGAACCGGGGGGGGGGGGTTGTCTTGCTGAGGCAACCACATTTCTACACCCACCTTTAATAAAATATTGTAAGGAATAGCTAGAAAGCTTTCCCTTGGACTTTCATCTAGCAGCTTTTTATTATTATTGCAGCCTTGTGAAGGAATCACTATTGACTCCTGTCAGGCACTTTTGGATAGAAGGTGAAGAGCCTTCTCTCATGGCTTTCTGTGTGTTTTGTCAAATCTGGTACTTTCAGCTGAAGTGTGAAGTGAAAGCTGATGTCAGGAAATGCCTTCGAGCAGGAGCTGGTGCTGGTCTCTTGTGACTAACTTTTTTTAAAGAGAGAGAGAGGGGGGAAATCAGATTGGGTTGTAAAATGATGGCAATCTAACTGGACATAAACACATTTATTGCAGGCTCAGCAGCTGTTACATATCATTAGAGAAAGGAGGGAAAGGGGCCACTCTGATGTCAGACTTCTTCTTTTAGGGACAAATGTGTCCAGATGATATGATGCTAATGTGATGGCAGCTTGTTTACTTAAAATTCAAAACCCATTACTGTCTGTCTTCGCACTCTTGTTGCCTTGAAGTAAAGCTCTTTTTTTTTTAAGGCTAATGCAAACTAAGAATTATAACAGGTTTTGCAAATGCTTGAGGAATGATCAAATCCGGATATTGCTTTACCTTGTGTTGTGGCCAAAATGTGACTTGTAAGGGTGATACAAGAAGTTTTTACCTTTTCTTATATAATACTTTATTACTGCTTTTTATGTTGTGCCTTGGTTTTTATATTTTGTTGTTTTTATGCTGTGTTTTTAAATTTTGTGTGTGTGTGTGTGTGATGTATATTTATTGTATCCAACTAAACTTTACCTAAATTAGTTTTGGCCATTAATTTCAATGTATCTACTCTGAGCAGCACTGTTATTAGATACAATCTTAAGTGATTTAAAAATGATTTTAAACAAATAAAATTAAAATTAAACAGTGCTTCTTAGCAAAAATGCACAAATCACTTGTGCGTATCAGCAGCTTTTTCTTGAAAAAATTGTTTGCTTATGTAAATTTATTTGAATTGATAAACAATAAGAGTTATCTTATGAAATAATAAGAGTTATCTTATACAGGGAGATAGGACTGCACTACTTTAGACTAAATACAAGTCTTGCCATTTTTAAAAGCTGTCCTGCAAATAGAAGATCATTACATGAGGCACAGATCTGGGAAAGACCTTTTGCTGTGAGGTTTCATTCACAATGAGTTTATTATATGAGGAGAATGCAATAGTGGTATCCCCACCTGTGTCTGCAGTTTGTTGTTGTTGTTGTTGTTTGCTTCATTCCACTATCTTAAGCATTTTTTTATTGAAAAAATATGAGATTTGTTTGCTTTGTGAGTGTTTTTTGCACTTTTCTAAATATTTGACATGTTAGGAAATGGGAAAATTTTTGGAATAATTTCTAAGAGAAATTCATCAGCTGCATTTCATCTAGGCTGCCTTCCAGTAAGGGTGGGGGGGGGATGTGGTGACTAAAAAACTGGTAAGGAGGTTCAAAAGCTAATTTCCTCCTTAGATCATCAGGGGGCTATTTGCAATAGCAAAAAATAAAAATGGAGGACAGCACACAAAAATGGAAAAGGAAATGGATGAACCTCAAACTGGTGTTATATGGGGAAATCATTGGGGGGGGGGGAATACACTGCCCAATGAGTTTCAGCAACATGTCTTCCTCAATAGCATTAATTCTTATTCAGATTTAAAATGTACGTTGGCTCATGCCAAAAAAGCGAGAATTCATCCTGCCCTCGAGTAGGATGTTTTGTCAGCATGTATCAAGCAGTGAATTTTACATCCCACTTTAGTTTGATGTTTGCTTCTCTTATTCTCTTTCTAGAACTACTCATACTAGTGATGACTTACCAGAATCCCTGCATTTCACATTGTGTTAAAGATTGCATTTATTTATATGCATTCATAACTTAACACAGATTCAGAGTGAACTATAACATTACTTCTCATATTTGTATTTCTTTCACGCTGACATATCTTTATTTATTTATTTAAGAAGTTTTTGCCCTGCTGATTAGCCAAAAAATCCTCCTAAAGCAGCCTATATTAAGATCTATAACAATAAACACGGACACTACAAAGCACAGAAGGAAAAGAAGATAAAAAGAGAAGAGGGGAGAAAGAAAGCAGACCCCATTTCTTACAAGTTACAAAGTTATTATAATGACCAGTTGTAGGAAAGTAGGGTTTCTTGTGTAGTAATGAATGGAAACAGTTTCAAGAAAGGAGGAGCTCAGCTGACCTGGGGACTTAGCAATGCCAATAGAGTGAGCAGTCCTGTTCCTATATCTCCTTCAATGGAATATTTGCTTAAAAAATTCTCACATGTTCTGTTCATTCCACCCTCACCCTTCCTAAAGTCCAACCTTTATAGACTTATTATTTAATGTTCCCAACAAAAATGCATCCCTATTCAATACTGCTTCCTGCTCTCCTACCATACATCCCGTTTTCATCTCATCAACCTCTCTCCCTATTCTCAACCCTATTTGTTTTTTTGTTTTTTTGTTTTTGCACATTTGGTATTAGATCAAAACCAATGCTACTATAGATATTAACGCCACTTCTGACTGTCTGCAGAAGCCACCAGAAGAATGAGTATAAAGACATTGGTCTAACATAGTCACCTTCAGAAACTTTTCAGTATAATGTTTTCCATCTATTCCACAGCTTTGAATAACAGTCGTTGGGGGAATGTCTGCTTTGAACATCTTCGTCACCAGTGCCATTTTTCTAGAAAAAGAGGTGCTGGAACTCACCATGAACACTTCCCTTGTTTTCTTAGAATGGCAATGGTGACCACCTGAGGGGTGCTGGAACTGGAAAAAGAAGCCCTGCTTCTCAGTCACTTGGAATCATACTGGTCAAACAGTCTTACTAAGCCATAATAGGGAACATATTCCAGTCTAAACAGATGTAGAATTTCAATGCAGTATAATATAAGAACAATAATAATGTTATCATAGACCTGACCTGTCTCTCAGATACATAATAGAAGCATTTTTTCTTTTGTGTTGGTTCCCCCCATCCCAAGTACTTTCAGTTGTCCCATTTGGTTTTAAACAAATCATAAATTCATGTCCTAAATGTTTCACTAGTCAGAATAATTAAGTTGATCAGGTCTGGGAGTACTGAAAGGAAATAATGGGGTCATTGAAGCATTGAAGCTCTAATGGGAACCTAAATTCATTCAGATATCAAATCTAATAATTGCTCTACACCTGTATACACAGTCCCAAAGAGAAAATTCACATGAAATGTTTAGTGGAAGTTTCAGTACTGTGCTTCAAAAGGTTTTGATCCTCTCCTCCTCCCCCCCCCCCCCACTCCTGGGGGAAAAAACAGCTTTGTATCTTTTTCTCCAATTTTTACTTGTGGGGGCTCATTGTATTTTAATGGAATATTCAGTCTTCAAAAAGAAGAACTGAAATATGGTGTGTGGGTGTATGAGACTATTTGTTTTGTATAAGTTTTCGTACATTATCATGTTTTATTTGTACTTTTTTGTTTTATTTTATGTCCTGTTGTTTTTTGTTTCTCTTTTGACTCTGTAGTATTATTTTCATGTTCAGTTTGACAAGTGTGTGTGTGTTGTAAATAAACTAAAAAATTTTTTTTAAAGAATATTCAATCTTCATTCATAAATATGCAAACATTAGGAAACTATTTTCATGCATTAAATTAGTAATATGGATTGTATTCATCATATTGTTTAGAATAGAAAGCAGGAAGTAATACACAACTGTAGTTTATTCAAATGGTCAGCTACAAGGAGCTCTCCCTCAAAGAAAACTAAGGAAAAAATACCAAATATTTAACATTAAAAATTATATGAAAACATTTACATCATCAGTCTTTTCTAACTTGGTCCCAGTGGCCCAAGACAGCATGACCAGTGGTTAGAGATGTTGGGAGTCCAACAACATCTGGAAGTCAAGCAAGGTGTGAATTTATGGTGTGAATGACCATAAATTGCCTGGCATTTTCTGGTCTGGATAATTAGGTGTCAATCAAAATCTGCAGCTCTCTTATTACTACATGGGGTAGAAGGGAGCCCATCTCCTGATCATAACTGGTTGCTCTTAAATTCAGAGACAGTACACTTAGCTGAATCATCACTCTATTACATTCAGTGAAATTCTTTTGTAATAACCAGAATATAAAATGAAACATGCTTGTACTGTTGAAATGAAATGTAATAAATATGACGTGATTGAATTCTAACTTCAAGTTATTCTCACTACAGTCTTTATTTTATAATGTGTGTCTTTGCAGTGTCTTGCTTGATACAGCAGTTTTTTTCTGTCCCGTCCCTTTTGCTACATTCCCATCCGGGAGCTGGAAATCAAAATGAGGCAGAAAATGGCTGTACGCGGCTATGTTTGTGTTGGCAAAGAGACCTATTTTCCTGTGTGATTTTAAAGGCCAATTACCCTTGGAGGAAGGGAGGAAGGAGATTGATTTGTCTTGTAACCCTTGAGGCAGGCATGTGGTGGTGTTTCAAAATAAGGCTTATCATAGGCTACGGACATGGAAGAGATTTCAGTCATTTCAAAAGCATTTATCCCAAGTGGTGATGTTTCTGAGGGAAGCAAAGTTAAATTTGGAGTATTAAATAGACAACAACAACAACAACAAAAATCTTAAAGTTTAATCTGGATAGGTTCATGACTTTTAAAGGGCAAATCGTGCAAATAAAATTAATTGTGATATAAAACTACTTTAAAGTAGAGAATACCGTACTTTTCTGTGTATTAGACAAGGGTTTTTTACTCCAAAATAAAGTAAAAATTTGGGGGGGGTCATCTTATACCTGGGTAGTGCAGAGGGGGGATGGGTGACTGGTTGCCTCCGCGAGGAGGATCTAGTGATTGGGTGGGTGAATGGTGTCAGCTGCAAGGGCTGCTTTGGATTGTCTGCTGCTTTGTCAATTGGGCGGGTTATTTGTAGATGCAGCAAGGACTGCTTTGGATTGGCTGCCGCTTCGGCAATTAGGCTTGCGTTGCTTGCTATTGTTAGTGCTTGCCAGTTGGGTGAATTATATTCAGTTCGGCATCCTCCCCACTCCCCAATAAAAATGCTCAACAACTCTGGTTAATTCTTCCCTCAAAAAAGCTCAACAACTGGGTAATCCTCCACCAAAAAAGCTCAACAACTCTGTACCATCTCCCCCCATTTTCTTAAATTAGGGGGTGTTGTATACATGGGGGCGTCTTATAGATGGAAAAGTACGGTACTTTAAAAGTATGCCTACAGTCCCATGCTCACTTTCAAATGACTTACTTCAGAGAAAGAATGCATAGGATCACTCTTCTGGATTTAGGATTGTGATTAAGGCACTTGGGTTTTGTTTTTTTCTTTGTGAGCTGAAAGGACAATGGAAAGATGCTGAATCACAGTGATTAGAGATATTTAGGAAAATGTGTACAGTGAGAACAATCTCATTGTCCTCCCTACTTTTTATTTCAATTGCAGAAGAGTATTTATTTTTATATATTGATGTTGCTGCTGCTGCTGCTATTTAGATTTGCAGCACACTTATTTCCAAATAAGTGAAGAAGGTTACAAAAGCAAAAAAACACTAGTGTAAAAGAGTAACACCTTTCCCAAACCATATTTTTAACGCTTGTATGTAACATTTGAGCCTTCTCCAGCAAACCACAAGTACATCTTCCCTCAGTTTGACCCTATAGATTATCACCCAAACTGAATGCCGGGAGATTGTCACTTGATCTTTTTCTGAGTTCTAGTTACAAAGGAAACTAATTCCAATAAATGTCACCTTAAGTCAGTTCTAAAAGGTCACATTCAGATTTATTTTGCTGCGCATTTTTAGGAAGCCTTATTCAAACTGTTGTACTTTTAAAAAATAGTTGGAGTTTAAAAGTCTAATTAGCCAAAAGAAAGAATGACTGTGCTTGATACTACAAGGTGAATGTATTCAAAATCTCTTTTTAGTCTCACAGTCTGTTAGAAATTTAATAAATCAGCAAGATACAATTCTGGGGTCTGTTGTATTGATCTGCAAGTTCAGAGGAGATAATGAGAAAAGTGGTTGCTAGACCTAAGGAATGGAGTATGGATTACTTGTCTTGAAATACTTTCTGATCTCGATTTACCCATAGATGGTCTTAAGACTCACCCAAGAACTCAAAGCCAGCTGCCCCCTTTTTCATCGGTCTGTCAGACACATACACCCCATGCTTTTAAACCTAAAATGAAAGGAGGGCTTTTGAAAAAAAGGAAAGGAAACTTGATGATACAATAGATGTAGCAAATATTTTCTTTTCAGAGATTCCTCCTTTTCAATGTTGAATTCTAAAAAAGAAAAGGGAAAACAGTGATGAAATACTGACATTAATGTAATGGATCATTTAATTGTCTTGGATCCATAGAAATTTCAGCAGGTTTCAGAAAACTGGAGCACCGTTAGTAACCTGCTAAATAGCTATGGAGCCTGTCTCTGGAGTTGTCAAAATGTGTATTTGCTACATGGGACAAACAAACCAAAAACCTGATACTCTTGGAGTGCATATCATCCATAATTCCAGACAGCAACATGACCTCATCTCTAACTAAACTGAACATAGTTAGTAAATACAGTAGTTCCTCCCACACTTCACCAACTTAGACAGATTTGTCTTGGAATATAGTACTTGTGCACACACAAAAACATGATCTCATCAAATTAATAACCTAATCAGTCAATCTTTTACTTTAAGCAGGAGCTCTATAAAGCATTTGTGTCAGAAAAATAACTATTAATTCTTATGTCTAATAATAGATTCCTTGCTAGAACTAACTCCAGACAAACAAGTCACTTTAAGAAGTGAGGATCTCTTAATCAAGAAAGAGGATTAAGGCAGAGTGAGAGAAAGCAAGGCACAAGGTGGCAGGATGCGAGTGAGCTCTTATCACTTTGTTCAGACCAGGGCTGGTGAAACGGTGGCTCTCCAGATATTGCTGGACTCCAGCTCCCATCTCACCTGACACCAAGCTGAATAGGGCTACTGGCAACGACCCTTACATTTAGTTCTGTTCAAGCCAAGTCTTCCTTCTTGTATCTGCAGTTGAAAAGGAGAACCTATCACTAGCCTTCCTAATGCCAACCCTTTATGTATCACAGTACTATTCTCAAGTCCCTGCTTTCCATCTTTTCTTCTTCTAAACCTTTACTAGGATTACTCGGTCTGTTTTTCCTATTGTTAACACTGCTTTCAGGACAAAGAGTAGCCAGTCTTATGGTGACTGTCTGCACCATTTGTAGGTGCAGGCAAAGGAAATTTAGAGCTACGTGATCTCCTTACTGCTAAATTTTCCACAACAACTGAACAATTTCCCATGGATCAAACTGGATGCTTTCCACTAATATGTGCTCTTATACTGTGCTTCCTTAATATTACTGCTATTTCAAGATGGATTCTTCTTTCCTGAGCTACGTCTGATGCAAACCACATTACCTGTCAGCAGTAGCTTACAATTTACAGAAGAAAACCCAAAGAATTGCAAAAAGAATAGTGTTTGAGTGTGGGGGGAAAGCAATCTCTTCTCTACACAGTAGCTTTCTAATGCATTGTTTTATCTCAGATGACACAGAGTATTATATTTACTTGCCAAAGACTGTGTAAGACAGAGAAGACTTTGGAATTAATAGTTAATAGGCATCTGTGAGCCAGTATCACAATATTGTACAAGGTGGTGAATAAAAGAAACTGGCATTCAAATTCTTGCATTGCCAGATGATTGCTCCCCCATCCAGCCCGAAAAGGAGTCCAGGTGAGGAACGCCTTTTGTGTGGAACTAGAAGACTGCCATGAAGTTACTTCTGGCTCTGGAAGCTTGCATTTCCACCAATGGGGGAGGGGCAGGCAGAGATATTTAAAGCTGGGCCACCCACTCTTTCTTCTTCTTTTTCTTCAAGCATGTACTGCTGCACAATTGCGCTCACTTCACACGGTAGTAAGGTTATGCTTAAAATTCTACAAGGCAGGCTTAAGCAGTATGTGGACTGAGAACTCCCAGAAGTGCAAGCTGGATTTCGAAGAGGCAGAGGAACCAGAGACCAAATTGCAAACATGCGGTGGATTATGGAGAAAGCTAGAGAGTTCCAGAAAGACATCTACTTCTGCTTCATTGACTATGCAAAAGCCTCTGACTGTGTCGACCACAGCAAACTATGGCAAGTTCTTAAAGAAATGGGAGTGCCTGATCACCTCATCTGTCTCCTGAGAAATCTCTATGTGGGACAAGAAGCTACAGTTAAATGAAGCTACTGGATATGGAACAACTGATTGGTTCAAAATTGGGAAAGGAGTACAACAAGGCTGTATATTGTCTCCCTGCTTATTTAACTTATATGCAGAATTCATCATGCGAAAGGCAGGGCTGGATGAATCCCTAGCCGGAATTAAGATTGCCGGAAGAAATATCAACAACCTCAAATATGCAGATGACACAACCTTGATGGCAGAAAGTGAGGAGGAATTAAAGAACCTTTTAATGAGGGTGAAAGAGGAGAGCGCAAAATATGGTCTGAAGCTCAACATCAAAAAAACTAAGCAAATAGAAATGGAGGCAGTGAGAGATTTTACTGTCTTGGGTTCCATGATCACTGCAGATGGTGACAGCAGTCATGAAATTAAAATACGCCTGCTTCTTGGGAGAAAAGCAATGACAAACCTAGACAGCATCTTAAAAAAGCAGAGACATCACCTTGCCAACAAAGGTCCGTATAGTTAAAGCTATGGTTTTCCCAGTAGTGATATATGGAAGTGAGAGCTGGACCATAAAGAAGGCTGATCGCCAAAGAAATAATGCTTTTGGATTACAGTGGTGCCCCGCAAGACGAAAAACTCGCTAGATGAAAGGGTTTTTCGGTTTTGCGTTGCTTCGCTAGACGAATTTCCCTATGGGCTTGCTTCGCAAGACGAAAACGTATTGCGTTTTTTTTAAAAAGCCGCTTGAAGAGGCGCAGTTGCGACGGACCGTGCTTTGCAAGATGAAAAACATCGCAAGACGAAAAGACTCGCGGAACAAATTCTTTTCATCTTGCGAGGTACCACTGTATGGTTCTGGAGGAGACTCTTGAGAGTCCCATGGACTGCAAGATCAAACCTATCCATTCTGAAGGAAATCATCCCTGAGTGCTCACTGGAAGGACAGATCGTGAAGCTGAGGCTTCAATACTTTGGCCACCTCATGAGAAGAGAAGACTCCCTGGAAAAGACCCTGATGCTGAGAAAGATTGAGGGCACTAAGAGAAGGGGACGACAGAGGATGAGATGGTTGGACAGTGTTCTCGAAGCTACAAACATGAGTCTGACCAAACTGTGGGAGGCAGTGGAAGACAGGAGTGCCTGGCGTGCTCTGATCCATGGGGTCACAAAGAGTCGGACACGACTAAACGACTAAACAACAACAACCAAATGCTTGGCTTGTGCAAATTAATTCAACAAGTCTTCCCAACAGGCACTTTACTCTTCTCAAGGTTCATAACATCCTACTTGGGGGGAGAGATTTTGTAGAGATGGGAACCTCTATGGCACTCACTAATCTTACTGTAGACTCCACCGAGTAAGTAGTTCTTGAAGGAAGAGGAACCCAATGTAGAAGCCAGTCAGGCCTGGCATTGCTTCTGTTTTAATGTTTTTCACTTCTATTTAGAAATCAGGAGGTGCCACTATACTAATGCCTTGTGCTGTTGTACTTTTGCTTTTTTTCCCTTTGGGTTCTAAGCTTTTTAATCCCTTAATA
The DNA here is from genome assembly GCF_964188305.1 of Podarcis bocagei. Lineage (NCBI taxonomy): Eukaryota > Metazoa > Chordata > Lepidosauria > Squamata > Lacertidae > Podarcis > Podarcis bocagei. The sequence goes on along the minus strand of NC_138140.1, from coordinate 37,396,587 downwards.
AAGCCTTTAAGCAGAAAATGTAATGCACTCGCTTCTATTCACTCTGGTCTGTCGTGTTTAGGTTTTGTGTTGCTTATATTGTACTAACGTTCCCTGGAATTGTATGAATATTGTCCCCTGGGTCTTTCATAAGAACTAGATGTGTATCTCATTAGGCTTTTTCCAGTGAGCAAAGTTTTAAATGAAGGTACAAATAAATATTTGATGCAAATGCTTTCATTGCCTCCCAAAGGTACAGGCCATATGAATGCCTTTACAAGGGTGTTTTCTCCCCCATCTTCTTTGCTATTTCAACAAAAATTAGTCTAATAAGGTGGAGCTTTAGCAACAGCCCTTTTTATTACTAAATAGGCATCAAGGGTTTTTTTTGTGTTCATTCATATTCATTCTGCCAGGCTTTTTTTTTAGCTTTAAGTTTATATATTGTTCTGTCACAGCAACATTTTAAATGATTCCTTCTGAGTTCCAGGGAAAATAAAATTAAAGCAATGCTCCCTGGACATTTAATTCTGGAATGCTTTTAGAGAATATGAGACCCAAAGCCACTTCTGCTATTAGAGTCAGCTCACATAGTTAAAGGTAAAGGACCCCTGGACAGTTAAGTCCAGTCAAAGGTGACTATGGGGTACGGCGCTCATCTTGTTTCAGGCCGAGGGAGCCGGCGTTTGTCCACAGACAGCTTTCCAGGTCATGTGGCCAGCATGACTAAACCACTTCTGTCACAGTGGGACACTGTGACAGAGACCAGAGTGCATGGAAATGCTGTTTACCTTCCCGCCACAATGGTACCTATTTATCTACTCACACTGGTATGCTTTCAAACTACTAGGTTGGCAGGAGTTGGGACAGAGCAACGGAAGCTCACCCCATTGTGCAGATTCGAACCTCCAACCTTCTGATCAGCAAGTCCAAGAGGCTCAGTGGTTTAGACCACAGCGCCTCCCACATCCCTACATCACACATAGTAATACATATATGAATATAAATTCATAACAATCCTCTCTCTGTGTATCTAAACAGTCAGCTTTCCATAACTGTTGAGCCTCAAAAATTTAGGGGATGTCTCAAGAGTCCTAATCACATTTTAGTTCTCAGGTTTGCAAATCAAATGAAAAGTTGCACTGGCCAAAACTTGCCATCTTTTAAAATTGCTTTTTTCTATATATAAAAAAACTTTCTATTAGCAACATTTGGAAGTGGTGCACTTCCATCTATCTATAGAATCTTCTATTCTCCCTACAGAATATATCTATAGAAGCTTCTATTCTCCCTTCTAGATCAGAGGTAAGCAAAATAGACCCTGAAAGCCACATTCCGAGGGGCAAGTTGTTGTTTTTCTTTTTTCACTTGTTACTCCTTGGCTCCCTGAGAAAGGTCCTGGGCTTTTAATTCTGGAGAATGATACAGGCAGCTTTCCTAGAAACTCTGGTTTTGTAGATTGCACCCGGGAAGAGAACCTGTGGCCTTCCAAATGTTGTTGGACTCCAGCTTTCCTCAGCTCCAGGCAGCAGGGTCATGAAGCATGATGGGAGTTGGAGACCAGCAACATCTAGAGGCCACAGGTTCCCATTCTGTTCTTTAGGAGGTTGAAAGAGACAGTGGGAGGGAAGTGACCATACTTGCATCATTCATGGATATATTCTCATTTTGTAAATGCTTATTGTTCCCAATAACAAAATTTGGTTCATAGTCCTGTTCAATGCAATTTTTTTTTAGAAAAAGAGGTGCCAGAACTGTGTCTTAATTTCCTGTGTCTGAATTTATAGCCCCTTTCCTGTTAAATCCCTCACAAATAGTGTTTGCTAGGGAAAGACAACTGCTCCTTTACCCTGTCTGGTTTATAAAAATAACGGCCTAGGTAACTAGATATTAAGGGCATTGCTTCAAACTTTATCCTTCTTTCACTGAAAAGAGTAGCAGAACTGCGTAAATTGTCATGGTCCTTCCGTCTTCTCCTGGATGCTTTTATGTCTCCCAGGCTATCTAAAATAGCTCTTAAGGGTATTTTCACAAGCTTATGCCTTGTACACCTTTTTGTCTCCAGTGCACCACTTCCAAATGTTGCTAATGCAATATAGAAAGTTTTTATATATATACAAAAAAGCCATTTTAAAATCAGATGGCAAGTTTTGGCCAGTGCAACTTTTCATTTGATTTACAAACCTGAGAACTAAAATGTGATTAGGACTCTTGAGACATCCCCTAAACTTTTGAGGCTCGACAGTTATGGAAAGCTGACTATTTAGATACACAGAGAGAGGATTTTTATGAAATTACCGCTATGTGGGAGTTTCAAGTCATCCTGAGCTCTGCAAATTGAAAAGTTCCAGCCACATAATTGACCTAAGAACAAGAATGCTGGGTGGTATATTTCATAGAGAAGCAGTTACAAGCTAAGTTAATCTTCCCTCACGTGCATCAGATGAGATAGGGGGAGAAAAACATGGGGTATTTATGTTTTTTAGCTGTTACAAGAACAATAGATATTCCTGACAAAGCTCAAAAAGGCAGAGCCTTGTAGTTGCATAGCCAATGTATTATGTTCGTTGCATTTGTGTCCTGGCACACTTTATTACAATTTCAAAATCAGCTCTAAGTGGGTTTTGCAATTAAAATGAATGACTGCATTCCATTTCAGAGGCAGGGAGAATGGTTTTCAAATTCATGCAGAATTACAGAAATGGCAGACACAGTAACTGCATCTGTCTGTATACCTTCCCGAAAGCTTGTTTCAAAGGAGCTGCTTCTAAAACCTATTCTCATAAAACATGTACCAAATTAATAAATTTTAAAATAATGGGTTACTTTATCTTTGAAGAATTGTTATAAACCTAGGTGACACTACCAATCAGACATTAGACAAAGAAATTAGTTGCACAAGAAATGTCACTTCAGGATTCCCTGTGGTTACATTCACACAAAGCCTAGTCATGTAGATAATAAAAGGCTGAATTCTTAGTTAAGGCTATTGTTAATTTATTAGTTTGACTGTATGTTGTCTAGTTGTAAGGATTTTGCTCATTTCTATGTGTGTGTACTGATTGATAGCTGTCTTGATTCCCTTTGGCAGCATAGGTGTGATAGATGTGTTCAAATCAAATAATAAATGTACAGTGTGCATGTGTAAGGGTCTGAGAGCAAACACTAAGCTTTTGCTCCCTCCACCACTTTTCAGAAACGCTTCAATGAGAACTGGTGATTATGCATGTAAATCCTCTTACTGGTAACCCAATACAACCCATCTGTCAGGGCTGGTTACAGGATTCAACATCATCAGGCACTGGTTGAAGCTCATGCTTCAGCTAGGGAGTCCACTGTTGGCCTTCAGAACTACCTTGTCCTGCTCCTATGCCTCCTTGCAACCAGAGGGAACAACCAAGAGATGTATGGGAGTGAAGAGGCTGGGTGACAATGGTGGTTGGCGCTGGAGGGAAAGAGAGAGAGAGAGTAGTTGATGGCAGTGAAGAGAAGGGTAGAGCCTACTGGGGATCTCTTGTCTGAACTCCCTCAAATGCTAGAATCAACACTGCTATTGGCCATGAAATGTCTGAACTTTCATGAGTTATGCCCTATTATATACACATTTAAGTTATTCTTCTGTGTTAGCACCGTAATACTGAAGAAGTAATGTTCTTCTCTAATGTTAGAATACCTTCCGCCATGCAAGCACTTACCATGTTTGCTTTTATGCTCTATGTGACTGTCTTTGGAGCAAACAGAAGTGCATTTATGGAACTGTCATCCTGAGACAACAAGTTCCCAAAGTATGAAGGCAACTTCAACTTTTAGGTTAATTTCTCAGCTGACAATGCAGCTTCAGCTCCTAGTTTAGTGTTGTTTCAGGTATTGGAGAGTAAGCCATAGCTTTTGGCCTTTGGAGCACCAGCAGGTTGCAATGTGCATTTGCAGCTTAGCGTACAAATCTGTTTTGTCCCAAGATCTTAAATGCCACTCTGATACAGTCATTTAAATTTTGTGTCAGTTGCATGCATGTGGTAGTTTAACAGTATTCTTCTAACAATTATTGTTGTACTTCAGAGTTAATTACTCAACTCTGAAGTACAAAAATAATTGTTAGAAGAATACTTTTAAACTACCACATCCATGCAACATCCAGTTCTTCACACATCCTTTCTTCCACATTCCACATATATTTCTTTGAACACACACACGGGATCAGTTTATTGTGGGATAAGCTTCTGCTAAATCATTCATTCCATAGCACTGCTGTTTCTAGGAATAGCAAGTCTGTGTGCCTCTGTAGTAGTAGTAGTTGTAGTTGTAGTAGTAGTAGTTGTTGTTATTGTTCCTGCTGCTGCCGCTGCTTCAAATTCCCTGCTTAGCCACTTTGAGCAAATACTGCCTGTAACAGATAAAACTTGGATATGCCAGATAAGTCTGTTTGAAGCAATTTGCACTCAGTTGTGTACTGACAGCAAGTATTTGCTATACTCCCGGGATATCTCACTTAAAGACAGCAAAAATCACTAGAAACTTCAAGAGATTTTTTGTGCCCTGGATACATTTGTCTGCCCAGCACCCTTAGCCTTCAGAATGTTCCTATAAGATGCAAAGCAACAGATGGGACTATATGTTGGTTCCATACACAATTCTCTATTTCTCTAGCCTCCTCCCATCAGGAGGTATCCTTTTTCCCCCTAAAATATTTCTTTTCGGGAGACACCCAAACAGCCCCATAGAGCTGGGCCATGTATAGCCGAGGTATGTGCCCTGATGGAGAGATGGGTATTCTGCGGGCAGAAAGGGGAGCACTTTTCATCTGTAGCATACCCCATGCTTTGTAGGAACCATGTGCTAAATCCATTGAAAACAAACTGATTCTCAGCTAGGGTTTTGTACATACTTAAACAGAAGAGAATTAATTCAACAACTTACCAGTCAAAGTACAGAAGGCATTTAATTTGTCTGATTACAACATGAATATTTAAATACTGCTGTTTGTGCACAGATTGGAATGTTCTTTTTATACTATGAATTTTCATTGGAAGCAGTACTAGGGGAACGTTCATAGTATGAGCATGTTCTTTTCTCTGAGAACAAATGGTTGAATCAGTACTGTCTTATCTCTCTGAGGTTTCAAGCAGGAGTCCTTCTCAGCCCTACCAAGGTTGAACCCAGGGCCTTTTGAACACAATGCATATGCTCCAGGGAGGCCACTGGGCCTCTTCTCATACTTCTTCTTCCTCAGTTTATGCTGCTTTGGATAGAAAGGTGCTATGGAGGGTTGTTTGCTTTTAATGAAGAGGAATCCCACCCTGTTCTTAGAGAAAACTGCTCTGTTACATCCTATTCACTGAATGTCCTCGAGTCCACTCAAGATGCAAAAACAGAAATTGGTCTTTGCTGTGCATTTCTGTTTGAAGAGTGTGCTGGAAGACATTCACCCACCTCTGTTTTTTCCTCTGCATTATCTTAGTCTTACAGTGTAGATCAGGGGTCAGCAAACTTTTTCAGCAGGGGGCCGGTCCATTATCCCTCAGACCTTGTGGGAGCCAGACTATATTTTGGAAGGGAAAAAAATGAATTCCTATGCCCCACAAATAACCCAGAGATGCATTTTAAATAAAAGGGCACATTCTACTCATGTAAAAACACGCTGATTCCCAGACTGTCTGCGTGCCGGATTGAGAAGGCGTATATTGTAGTGGACATAGTCATCCTGGCTATGGTTATATTTTGGGGTAGAGGGGTCATTTTTTGCTCTGCCACTTAGAACTGGAGGGTGGGATGGCTGGAAGAGGAGGCAAGAGGCTTTAAAAGGCCTGCCTATCCAATCCAGTGGGTCATCCTATTCACTGGTTATTCTCCAGTCCACTTTTCAAATAGAAATTAATGTTAATTACAAATTTCCGTTCTTTCTTCCTAAGGTTTCTGGATAGAGATAGCCTAGCCACTGTGAGCCATGCTCTGATCACCACTCATTTAGATTATTGTAATGCAATTGGTGAAAAATGTGGCTTTCAATACATTGGCAGGACAGCTATCAGGAACCACATAATACTGATGCTGAATGAACTACATTGGTGACTGAAATTAAAGGTGCTGGTGACTGAAATTAAAAGTGCTAGGGGAATTACACCAGATGGTGATATGAAAAAAAATTACTCAACTTAGAAATACCTTCCCTGAAATGTGTGGCATCAACTTCACTGACATTCTAGCAACAGTCTAAAATCCACCTGTTTATTTAGGCATTTATTAATAGTCACTGGTATAATGAGTATGTGGTAATTATGAGCAGGTTATATATATTCACATTTGGTGGTTTTAATATATGTTTATTTAATATTATTATTATCTGCCCTGAGATTTATACAGAAGGCAATATGGAAAGCGAGTGTTTTTCTTTTCTATAATGTAAGATGCATGTATGGTACAAGGATAAGAAATACAAGCAACAGACACTATGTGCCTTCTCAACCTGTCATTCTTTCCTATTGTGAAGCTGAATGCTTTGTCCAGTGTTGGTGTACATATTTCACTTTCCAAAAAAAAATAGCTTAAACTCCAAATCTGGCAAAAGTTTCTTTTTCCAGCCACCTTAAAGTGGAAATAGATCTTCTGAGCAGAAATTATCAGGTCATAGCTAATAATCGCTCCCTGGTCCTCCCCCCCCCCCAATTTATTCAGCAACTTCAACATTCTAAATGCAACAGCAAATAATCATTTTAACAGCACCACAGGATTGTAGGTGTTAATTAAAAATTTAGTAGTTTGGTTTTGCATTCTGTCAACAACATAATCCCAAAGAGAGTATCTTCTAGCTATTTTTACTAGACATTATCCAAATTCGTGAAGTTGTCACTCTTTTAACTGAGGTTTTGTAGTCCAGGGATACGCCTTCCTTTTCTAGAACTTCTTCAAACAACAATCAATTCAACTCTTTTAGGGCCTGTTATTTGTATGTGATGATTTCACCCCTGCATGGCAGAGATGTATATTTGTAGGAAGTGCTCACCAACTGGTTCCAGAGTTTTCATCTCCATGATTAATGCAAAAAAGCTTGCTATATTTGCATGATGCCCTCTACCTCCCATAGTCTTTTATAAGGGATTAATAAAAACATATTGTACATTTTATGCAAATTGGACTTTAGTTCAGCAGGATTTCCTGAATTAATGTCATAGTTTGTGGGTTTCACAGAAGAGGTTCGGCCTATTATCAGGTGCAGTAGGATGGGACACTTGTGTCTTTCATTGTGTGGTTGGCTGCATTACTTCAAATTTCTTAATACAGGGATTTCAGGAGGAGGAAAAGGGGAGAGAGACATTGCCCAAAAGGAAAGTGGCTGGGAGGCACTTATCCATGAATTCTAAAATCCATTTTTCTAGCTACTTATACAGAAGTAAATGGAAGTTTATTAGTTTTTAATCTACCCATTGCTTCTTGAACCCTTCCCAGAACTATTTAACTCTTCTCTCAATGTGTCACATTTATTTATCTCCAGAGAGCTAACATTTGTCATGCAATTTAAGCTAATCAGTTGCATGTCTGTATCACACAGGAATTTCAGCCATGTCACTTGCATTTTACTGGTCAGGAGATGCTAAACACATTTGAGGAAATACCATGTTTGTTAATATATTTTCAACTATAGCATGCCTGACTTAAAATTGTGCTTTCAGGACATTGGACTTGTAGCCCATGAAATAATCTTCCTATGCTATGATTTTCCATTGCAATAATTGCTGCGCAGTAATAGTTTATATTGAAGTTGCTCATCCAGGTAATTTGTAGGAAGTGGGGTGTGTGTGTGTGTGTGTGTGTAAAGGGAATAATGAGTTATGTCATCTGTCCCTACTTTATGAATGATGCTGGTGAACTTGCCTCTCAAGGAAAGGATAATGTTACTTTCTCTTTCCCAAAGCAACTGGGCACAGAGACATCTTCATTTAGTAACACTTTCCTCTGCATTTTTGGTTGTCACCTACTATTTCCAAGGGAGAGTGCCACAGAATTCTTCCACAGAATGCCTTTATCACCCCCAGAGTTTCAGATCAGGAGATTAATTTATTGTTGATTGCAGAACTTTTGAATTCCTGGCAGCTGTACTCTGAAATTTCTCTGATCCATCCACCTAGTAATTTATTTATCTACTGCTTTGAAATTATTTTCAGGACTGCTTGAAAGCCTCTTGTCAGGGAACTGCCATCGGAGCCAGAGGGAGAGGGAGGGCTTCAGAGAGATTCAGGAGAGCGTCCCGGGAGGGAGAGAAGCAGCACACCTTCTGGGGAAGGAAATCAGCGTAACACCAGTGGAGAAGGGGGGCAGATGGGGGAATCGGCGAGGTGGCACCAAGACTCCTCGCCAGGAACCAGTGGGGAGAGCACGGGTCCTCCAATGCCCACACCCTCCCTGCACAGAAGGCTTCCGCGCAGGGAAGCTAGGTGGAGACTAAGCGTCAAAGAGCTTCTTTGCTGGAAGAAGTTCAAGAAACGCCCACTAACGGATTCTGCCAGCGATTGAGACAGCCACGGGCACGTGGCTGTCCAGACAGAAAGGGTTCATTCAGGCAACCAGCCAAGGGTGGCGTTGATTTACACACAAGCAACCCCTAGAACCATTACACCTCTTGACATTGCAGTATCCATGTTTTAAAATCTTATAATGTTTCCTTCTCCCTTTATATTCCAGATAACAGACGAGTAAATTTGGAAAGGTCACGTTCTCGTCACAATGGAAGCATCACGGCAGTATGAACCCCTCCCAATGCCAAAGAACTGGGAAGTGTTTTATTTACTTTACATGGAGACATGGTGAAAAGAGCTAAATGTGGAAAGAGCAACAATGAAGATAAATGAAATTCAAATGAATTCCAGAAAATAACAACCAGAAATATAAATATGTATTTTTACAAACGTTATTGTGCAAAAAAAACCCACACAACTTACTGTATATTAAAAATGCAATCCTCAATAGATATAAGCAATGTTAAAATATAATGTTCCTATCTCTTCTTCTTTAGTATTACTCACACGTGTCAATCTACTATGTTTTTATGCAGCTCCCATGAATTTCAGGGAGGGTGTGCAGTAGATTGTTCCTAAAAGTGTGGGGAATGGTTTATATGAATGGAGACGAATAGCATATAAAATTGCTTTTAAAACAAGCAGCATCAAAAGATCTGGTCAACGAAAGAGGACAGGAGTCCATTGGCAGTTCTTATTTTGACATGAAAGGAAAAAAGTAAAATTTGCATATTAATTAATTCAGATTGAAGCTGATACAGCACACATCATAACAGGCCTTTTTTGTAAGCCTGAGAAAGCACTGTACAGCCCCCATCAATTTCTTTAGAATCTTATCTCTCAAGTTTTAAGCATGATGGATTCAGCTATTTTGGTTTCAGTTAAACTTTATCACAAATCTACAGCATCAGCCGTAGAAAGATATATGGCTTCTTATCACTGCTAAAAAAATTTTTTTAAAAAATGAGAACATAGGATTGTACCAAAGTTAAACCATATCTTTTGCAGAATATGTTTTTGACTCTATTTAAAAATGTATTTTCTAATTATGCACTTATATGAACTTTATATGGATATTTGGAGGAAAAAATCTTACCTATTTAGATGGTTATAAAACTCATTTGCCTTTGTTAAAGCTTTCAGAAACATAATCTATTAATATGAAGGTAATCAGAATTAGATTCTCTAGATACAGTCAAACATGCTATATAAAAGCTATATTAGTACATGTTGAGATGAGATGACCCAGGCAATGAGCTAAAATAGTTGTAGCAGGGTGGGGGAAAGAGATACTCTATATAGTGCTCCCTAGCACATCACACAAACACACACATGTGTATTTGAGGCATTTTGACCATACTACATTTTGATCAGCCCAAAAGCTGTCCTTTGAGTATACCATATGTGTAATAGTGACGCACTGTAAAAATTGCTCCTAACACATTTTCCTTTTGATTCCGTGCACACACACGCCCCACCACCACCACCACACACACATGTATACACACTTCAGGAGGATATGGGGTGTTTTATATGATGGAATATTTTTTCTTTACTACAGATGATTAAAGAAAAACACTCAGATGTGCAAAATACCTTACAACAGTGAGTTTATAGGAGCCAAGTTGGTGGGGCACTAAGCAACTGATGTGCATTCTGCATGAGGGAGGGGAGGTCAGGCTGGTGCTCAAAACTGTCAGGAACAAAATCAGCCTAGACTGAGCTTCAGCAAGAGCCATAATACTCACGGCGGCCTGATTTTGTAGTGAAAGCTGCTTTCACTATCGTTTTCCACTAAATGTCCCTCTCAATAAAATATCACAAAAAGCATACATTGTTTTCCTAACCGGGGAAAGTGGGTATTATTAACAACACTATGTATCCCATTTTTACTCCAAAGGGTGAAGGGTTTTTATCCTCATAACATCCACATATTGTGGGTTTGACAGAGAGAACAACTGGCTCAGGGTCACCCAGACTATGTCTTCCTCATCTGACATTCTAGCAACTATACATTCTTTTCTTTGGTTGGGACGGAGTGGCTAGATTCAGTGTTATATATACAAGGGGTATAATCATTCTATTTCCCACCTGTTGTACACCTGCTGCATTTTAAATAAGTGGTGTATACTTGTTGGTTTGTTTGTTTAAGAAAAATCAGTTACCCATCAATTATTGTACTTTACCACTAAATAGCTTATATTATAATGGAATTATCAGCCGCTTTTTGTCCATGCAGTATTCAGTTTTCTTGCGCTAGCTGTCCAAAAGAGAATGGAACCAGCCTGTTTAGATGGGTAGCAGCATATGAGTTCAGGTTCTACATCCTGCAGCTACTTAAGACCCACATGTCTGGGTCAAGGCTACTCACAAGTTTGAATTCAAGGAAAGAAAAAACCATGTAGGCTTTGCTAGCTAGGGTTTGTGGGAGTACCAACAACATATGGGAGTCACGGGTTCCCCAACCCCTGCTAGACATCTTTCTTAGAAACACAAATGTTTCTAGTTAAAGAACAGGCATTCTGCTGTTACCTCCCACTCTATTGAGAATTGACTAGTAGGCATAAGGCAAAAAATTGCTTTTGTCTAATCTACATTTTCAAACTCATGTCAAAATGTGTTTATTACATAAAGCCAAATTGGTAAGCCACTTAGATGGGCAAAGTGTATATTTTCTAATGCACAGTATTTTGAAACAATGTACTGAATCTCAGAAAAAGAAGAAGCAATTTGCTAGAATTTAAAAGCCAAAATGTTAAAGTGATTATTAGAGCATCTGTGAACATACTACTTTTTTTTTTTACACTAATGTTAATTATTATGGCAGTTGCATTGGGGTTTTTTTCTGTTTCCTGCCATGCTTCTGAGCAGCCTAGTAGCTGGCAACCAGAGATTTTACAGAACCAAATTCTGACAAAGAGCAAGTCCAAAAAGATGCAAGCTTGCCTGATGCTTTAGTTTTACTAGCCCAGTCATGTTATTCCACATTTGGAACATGTTATGTAATTTAATGGACATGTCTCTTAAAGGGGAAATGGGGGGGGGGGTGTTAGAAGAAGATATATTGTAAATACAGGAAGCTTGTATCTATAAAGTCTAAAAAGTATTTTCTGAATATTATGTTCGGTCACAGAGTCTTTTGATAGCTTTTTATTCTATTTGAAAATGCAGATTTAAAAACAAAAAGCCTTGCTTTTGTTATTGATATGATTCCCACTCTTGTCATATGTTTACCTGGTGACCTAGTAAAAGCGTAGACTGGAGGTCATAGCACCTTTTTCTGAACAGTATTTGCCTTATTTTCTAATATTAAGAGGGGGAATTACTGAAGATATATTTCCAAATAGATATTCCTAGGAAACCTTCTCCCAAACTCTCTTGTAAGCAGAGGGACTGGATGGGGTGACTAGGCCTCAAATTATTCATGAAAAGTTAATCACTGGAGCTTTATGCAACCACTGAAATACCGCTTAGAAATCTAGCACTCACATACATTTACCACGAAATGTATTTAGAATATAGCAGAATATTAGCATGCATTCATATTTTAAATTTAATAACTAAAAACATTGAGTTGGTTCCCAACTTGCCCTTCCATGAACGGAAAGGATTCTTCCATTTGCAGTGGGAACCAGGATCAAGCAGCAGCTTCTACTGAATGAACGGAGGGGGCAACCAGTTTCACCACTTTCACCTACAGCCTCACACAACACCTTCCTTGCTATTCCAGCAGGTTTTTCAAACCCCAGTCACAGCTTTAGGGGTGGGGGGTTGGGGTGGGGGTGGAGGATTTGCTTAAATGGCTTTCTGCTGTTTTGCCCCAGTGCGAGTGGAACTCTGCTGAGCACAACACTTAATCTTTTAAGTGCTTTGCATCTTAACATTTCTCAAAAGGCAGAAAGATGTACAATTCATATAAGCATAACGTATAATAGGCTATGCTCTCATATAACTGCCCTTCTCTTGTTGAGGAGTGACATCTTAAATATCATTGTACCAGTTTCAAACAAGACCAAAAAAGCCCTTTTAGGCAAAGTTCCTTATTTGAAAATTAAACCACTATGAAGAATTTCTAAACAAGCCACTTTAAACGGTACATTCTGAGCTGTATATGTAGGCCATGGTGAATAAAGCTTCCTTGTTTCAACTGACCCCTATTTACAGAGCTTATCACAACTATACATAAATGTCACATAATTAAATGTTTTGCCTTTACATCTGCATATATCACTATATGTACTACCTCAGAATGCAGTATAGCTACACACATTCCTTCCTCCCACCACAAAATTAAGTTGTCTAAAAACATAGGGCCATGCTAGACTAGATATTGTTGTTCTGTGTTCAGATCTCCAGGGCCCCTGAATAGGACTGGGATTGTAATACCAGGGAAAGGAGGTTAAACCCTTTCCCCCATGGTGTGTGTTCCCAATCTAAGTGTCTTTTCAATGTATCTTTCCAGAAAGAACAGAAATACAGAAAATGAAATAAATAACATATACTGCTGCTATTTCTCCTATTAGGGAAAACATGGGTACACACACATTTTCTCTAATAGGGCAAAGAGCAGCTCAGGTACTATAGTCCTGATCCAATTCATCCCTCCTCCCCCCCCCAACTGCTTTTAACGTAAATTAAGGGATGGGAGGTCTAATCATAGATCGCCAATATGTCAGATGTCTAGGATTACAACCTTGCTTAAATTTTATTTGAGCTTGCTTGATCATTGCTTCTTAAGACCTTCATGTAACGAAAGGTCAGTTCAGATGACATTTTTGCTCTCTTAAGTGTCACACAGTATGTTTTATCTGGAACATGCATAATACCTGAGCCAGGAGCTCATGGGCTTTTGTGCTTTGCTGTCTAGAACCTTTGTGGCACATTTTCCAGCAACCACAGCCCACCTTCTGGTTCACCGGTTGTTCACGAACAAGCAACTTTTACTTGGGGATAGATTGCCATAAGGAACTTTTTTTAAAAAAAAAAAGTTATCAAAATAAGCTCTTATGGATTAAATTGTGTAAGAAAATCCATCCACTTTTATTAAACATTTTTGTACAGCTCTAATTATACATTTAATCTGAGTTTTAGTGGAAATGTGTAGGCACCTTTTTGAAGAAGAAAAAATATGGTAGTTGCAGGTAATTGAACAGTGGTGATTGGCTCTCATTGGAATGGGCAGGGTAGAAGGCAAGGAGAACATCAGTAGCTGAGCTGGCGTCAATAGTAGGCAGAGTCAGCTAATTCTAGTTTTGTCCCCATTGTCCTCCCTGCTGAATTACACCAAACCAACTACTCCTGGACATGCTGCAAGTAGGAAGGCTGACAGCAGAATGAGGTTGGTGGGTAATGCCCCATTTGCCCTAATGTACCAGCTGCCCATGCTTTTAGGGTAGAACTCATCCTTGGGTCAGATGCCCAACCATTCTGTAGTGCAACTTTTGCCTTGCTTTCATTCATTCCATTCCTGATATTATGAGTAGGCACAGAGAGAGCAAACGTGTTAGGCCATAAGCCACTTTAGGGTGAGACATGCAGGAAGGCCCATAGTGTAGGTTCATAGGAGCATATTCAGAATACGTCTGTGACAGGTCACATTAAGGCCTTTGCCCTACAAAGTGCTGTTAAATGTTTTTATACAGTCCAGCAGAGAAAGGAAGCCTAAACTTCCTACACTTATCCTACATGAATTTTGGCAACCTGGCTGTTAGAACTCACAAGCTACTTAGTTTGCTGTTTCTCCTAACTGTAGAAGACAGGTTGGTAAATGTAGTAACCTTATGACAGTATGCATGTAAGAGTTTCAGTAATTAACATGAGGTTATTTTATTAACTTCTGCTTTTAAAAAAATGCTATATTAATATCTACTTGATTATGGCAGAGTGAAATGAATTCATAATTGCATGAAAGTTGTCCCTTTGTGGCTTTCCTTCACCATGTCTAAACAAGGTTGGAGAACAACAACAAAATACCCACAGCAGTGATTGCAATACCTTAAATAATGAAATGTCTAATGTATTGACACTTCTGTTCAACAAAAGAAACCATCCTTGCTTCCCATGTGCCATAGTGTATTCAAAAAAAGAGAAAGGATAAAAAGATTTTATAGAGTCGAATAAATACATAGCATGAAATAGCCCCTTTTATAACATACTGCAGGCACTTGTAAAAGTAAAAACAAAACTTTACAACTCTATCTCCACTGTTATCCTCCTTCCCCTTGCAGCTCTGGAAGTGAGACACTTAGCAGCATATAGAGGAAATCACTCCACATTGCCCAGTACAGGAATCACCAATACCATTTATAATAGCAGTCCACCCATGAATGCCTCACTTGATTGTATGGAAGTAAAGTGTGCTGAGATATGTAGTCCTTCATAAGGAATATATGCATCAGTTGTGCATATGTATAGGCAAATGTATTAATTACACCATTATTGCGCCCATAAAGGCAGCAAATTGCACGGTGTTCCCCAGGTCTGTTCCTCCTTTTGCCCAGAAGCTGTGGATGGCCAGTGATTTCTGGAAATAACCTCACTTTCAGGCAAAAAAAAAAAAGGAACATGCTGGGCCATCCACCACTGTAGAAAGCAAAGAAATATTGTATTTGGGAGCTTCATGTAACTGTACCTGCCACTTCCATGTCTTATTTAAAGAGGGCTGCCTAAACATTGCATGGATGTCTGAAAGCACATTTTAGTCTTCTTAGATAGTTGATGTTCCCCAGATCTAAGTAAATATTCTTTGTAACCAAAAACTATTTCCACTAAAACTTCTTCAGAGATACCATAAAACACAACAATTCTCTCTAACCTAGTTATTTACGTAAATTCCAGCCTCCTGTCAAGATGTTGTTAAGTTGCCATCTAGTGCAAATTGTCATCATTTATTTGAGTGCAGGTTAGCACATAATTCTGAGTTGGATGATAGCATTTAATATGATAGATATCAAAAGTACATTGCAAATGTCATGCACTAAAATGTTGAAAACCTTTGTGTATAATACCAACGTTTCCCTATTTGCAAATTAAAATTAGTTTTGGTGATTTCAGATTTGGTCATCAACAGATCCTAACTTCTTTGTTGTTGTTTAAAAAAACACCTTGTTTTTGCTTTGCAATACTTTGTGCAGTTGCTTATGTTTATTTAATACCTCTTAAACATCATCACTTTGAAGTACCTCTGTGCTATGAAGTTTTGGTTTGGGGAGTGGGTGGGGTGGGTTAATCCTTTTTACTCTGAAGTGTCAAATATATTTGTTTGAAATGGGCAAGGCAAATGTCTTCTGTAACGGCTAATTTTGGGGGGAAATACTCAGAGATTATATTCTTTTTAAACTGTCAACACCTTGTGATACAAGTTTAAAATGTAACAATATAATGCAGTCATTGAGCACATTAAAACATGTCTTGTGTTTTATTTCAAAGACAGTAAATTGCGTTAAAGAATTTGTGATAAGCGTAAGACCTTAGATTAGAGAGTCACTTTTTTTCTAGTTCAAATAATTTACAGCACTTAAATGAATGGATGAAACTAGTCTAATAACTCAATGGGAACCATTTTTGTCAGTACCTGCACAAGTATTGAGCCCAGTTTGAGGGAAAAGGGACTGAGAGATAAAAACTTTTAACTGAAGAGTGGGAAACATGTCCCAGTTTTGCAGCAGACAAGCTGTTACTGCAAACTCTTTGTTAGCTACCTGCCCCTGCCTAGAGTCACCCACTTATTCCCCTAAAAAAATTTTTTTACAGGCCCAATCAGAGATAACAAAGCTGCTTGAGATTCGCCACATTGAAAACACCAAGATTCCCTGCATTCCCCACCCCCGAATTGAGACTTTTTTTTTTTTAAGGACCATAAAACATGTTTGGAGAAAGTGTGCAACTGGTACTAGATTGTCAATTCAAGTCCCCTCTGTTACAATTCCTGCAAGGTTCTAGGATTCTACTTGCTTACCAGACTTTCTTGCCCCAGAACAAATTGTTGGTCTCCTCTGGATCTCAGCCTTGTGCAGGGGCCAGCAAACTAAGGTCCACGGGCCAGATGCGGCCTGCCGGGCTCGTTAATCCAGCCTGTGAACCTTGCGGACTCTGTTGCCCACTCAGTCAGTCCCTGCGCTAAAGCGATGCAGCGTGGAGGCCTCGTGTGGGGACTGACTTCCACGACAAGGCTTCTGATTGGCTGCAGGAAGCTCCTGCAATCAATCAGAAACCACAGACACCTCTGGGAGGGTGGCTATGCTGACGTGGCCTCTGTGCCATCGGCACTTCCTCCCGCTCGGCTCTTCCTGCTGGGCCGCTTGCTACTGCTTGGCCACCTCAGCAGGAAGGAAGTGGCTGAGCTCAAAGGTGGTCGAGCAGAAAAAGCCGAGCAGAAGGAAGCGGAAGCTGCGCAAAGGCTGCCTCTGCCACCCAGGCTAACAGCATGGGCTCTGTGCAGAGGCAGAGGACAATGAAAACACTGCCGGAGATGAGGCGGCGGCGGTGTGAGTGGCGGCAGCAGGGGTCCTTTTGGGAGGGGGGTGCTTTTGGGAGGATGGGTCCAGCCCCACACAAGGTCTGAGGGACAGTGGACCTGCCCCCTCCAGAAAAAGTTTGGTGACCCCTGTCCTTGTACTTCCTTGCTTGCTTTGTCCAGTGTTGAGACCATGATAGGTTTCTTCTTCCAAAGGCAGAGAAATGTCTTTATCCAATCACTCATTTGCAAAGACAAGGGCAATGTCAAGGGAAGCTCTAAGTCTTCTACAGAGGGATAATATTTGAGTTTGGTGCAATACATAGCATGCTTCTAGTGCTATAATGCATATATGCATGGTAATAGTGACCAAGCTGCTTTGACAACACCAAGCATGCTGGGTGACCAAACAAGTAACAAATGGAGACAGCCAACCAAAAGGACAAGCCCTCTGTGGAAAGCGTAGCCTGAAAGTCTTGCATTGGGCAGGTCAGTTTTAAACACACACACACCAAAGTTGGCCTTTAATGATGAATGCCTTGCTGATCTGTTTTTTATTATTATTTTCAACAAGTGCAAAATCTGACACTACCTTGCCAGAAGACCTAGTAGATAGCACATGTGAAATCTTTCAAGTTGCTTGATATGCCTGCAGTGATCTGTCCATATTTCACACCCATGTAAAAGTGATGATCAGTTCTGTTGACAGTTGGATAGTATGCTGGTGGAGTACCCTTGTGGCAAAGTATTTCAAAAGCCTGGCTTTCCTTTTGTATTCTTTTGATGTCTCTTGATCCAAAGAGCTGTCATTAGAGATGGTGCTGCCAAGGCTGATAAAGTCCCAGATAATGTTCTTCAGCACTGAGCTGCCCCATGATGATAATCAACTTAGCATTCGCAGTTGATAAAACCCAATTGGAGGATGGCATCATAAGTCACTCAGATTGTTTGTGTTTCTTAAGACAAGTGATGGATCCAGTGCACGGCACCATATTAGAGCTAAGTTGACAGCCTGCTGATGAAGCTTCACACATGTTCTTGAAGGAATTAAGAACTACCTGACTAGGTTAGAGAAGAAGCCCTATGAAAATGGGATATTGCTGAGCAAGGATAGAAACATCATCATGGATTGCAAAGGTTAACAAGTCACCTGACCCTGTTGCATCACAAAGATAAACTCAGTCTGTCTATTGCCCATCAGAATATATCCCCCAACCATATAAACTGTTAACAGTGCATTAAAAATATCCAAAGGACATTTCTGATAGTAGAATGGTTTCCCTTATTGATACTCTCTAATGAAAGCAGTGGTAGCAGATAGAATTATGGTGCTGGAGGAGACTCTTGAGAGTCCCATGGACTGCAAGAAGATCAAACGTATCCATTCTTAAGGAAATCAGCCCTGAGTGCTCACTGGAAGGACAGATCGTGAAGCTGAGGTTCCAATACTTTGGCCCTCTCATGAGAAGAGAAGACTCCCTGGAAAAGACAGTGATGTTGGGAAAGATGAAGGGCACAAGAAGAAGGGGACGACAGAGGATGAGATGGTTGGACACAGTTCTCAAAGCTACAAACATGAGTTTGACCAAACTGCGGGAGGCAGTGGAAGACAGGAGTGCCTGGCGTGCTCTGGTTCATGGGGTCACGAAGAGTCGGACACGACTCAACGACTAAACAACAACAACAACAATGATAGCAGTAGAGTTAAAAAAGATAATATTTCAAATGGGAACAATCTCAGATGAATATTTAATGGCTGGAGTCAGGGCCAGTGCATGCATGAGGCAAGGTAAGGTGACTACCTCGGGCAGCAGAATCCACAAGGGCAGCAGGTCTGGCCTCCAAGGAATGTGTTGCCTACCACCGCAGTGGCAATGGTTGCAGAACACTCCCTGGAGACTCCAGAGGGCAGCATCCACCATTTCCTCCCCAAGGGTGTAGGAGACCATAATCAGTGCCTCCTCTTTGCCAAGAGGCCGCTTTTCAGGGCTGCCTCCACAGTGGCTTCTCGGCAAATAGGAGGCACTGCTGGTATCCTCCCACCCCTAAGGAGGAAATGGTGGGAGCTGCTCACTGGAGTCTCCTGAGTTCTGCATGCACACAGCATGATTCAGAGTAGGCTCCTTTCTCCGCAACAATGGACTTCAATCCCCCACTTAAACCATCAGGGAAGGATGATTTCATTCCCCCGACCCTTGTTCCCAGTGCAGATCTCCACTCACCCTTTCTTCCCTGGTAGGGGCCTGGCATTTAGTGGTTTACCCCAGGTGACAAAGTATCTTGGGCCGACACTGGCTGGAGCTACCATTTCTGCAGAAATGATTTTCCTACCAGTAAGGAGCCCCTTTGCTGGACTTTGTACCATATTGCTGAACTAATATGGTTAGGGTGAAGGTGACCCATGGTTTACTGAGCTGTACTACTACCATTAATAATAAGTTTAATTGCTGACAGATATATCCTACAGTGAGCACAATTCACCAAAATGAATTAAGAGATGCCAGTCAGATTGAAAATTGCAGCCCCTGAAATTGCCAGTTTGTTTCCATATTTTGAAGAGGCTGGCCAAGATGATGATTCTCCGGATGAGCTGCCATTACTAGTAGATGTTCCTATTGTATTTGATCCCTTGGGCAACAGATTGGCCATTTCCCCTTGTTAGGCACTTAGCATAACTGTTTTCATCTCCACAACGCTATTCATTTGAGCACAATTCCAAGTCCTGTTACAAAATTGAGAGTGAGACACTGGTACGAGAAATGTATTTCAAGAGGAAGTATAAGAAAAATCTGGCCTATCACACTGATTTGCATTTGCAATTTGCAATGAAAATGCCTCCAAGGATCCTATTACTGTATTAATTCACATCAGATGTGTAAACTCTCTAGAGATACAATCAGAGCCTGAACTATATGCAAGAGTCTGTTGCATGTGGTACTCTGTGCAATCGTAATGTTTTTTATATTGATTGACTCATATCCTTGCTGCTTGGAAACAGCAGCTAATCTTAAAGAGCTGTAGCAGCTGCTGGGATGTGATTTCTGTATGATGGAGCGAAGCTTATTCAGCAATCTTGTGATGATTAAGGTAATAAGGGTAATTTATTGCCTCTTCCATCTTAGCAATACCACAAGCCAAAACACAAAACCACTGCTAGGGGAGGCAAGAGCCCGCGGAAATGCTAGTGGATACTGGAGGGCACCAGGTCTCTTGCTAATGACATGCAAATCACGCCAGTCAAATCAGCAGCTTTTTAGCTCTGCAGAAAAGCTTTAATATATATGGAGCTGGAGATGACTATATAATTAAGATTTCAAGTCAAACACATTCAGAACCAAAGATTCTGTAATATTGGGACAAACTATAAGACACTAATGGTGGAGTAGCCAAGCAGTGTTTCAGAAATCACATATTGTCTGTTTCTCTCTGTGCCCCAAAGTAAACAAGGTAAACAAAACAATGACAGAATCATTGTCTTTGGCTCTTCCAGCATAGATGGCTCCTCTGAGCTCACAGACCAGTGAGAGGGAAGAAAGGGAAGGGATGAGTAGAAGCAGAAGGTTATTAGTGGGCTACTTTACATTAAATTAGATCCACAACTATAGTGCAACATCACCCAACCATGTGTTATGTAACACATCTTCAGAAATCCCATACCTAGCATCACAATAAAAAATGTGCAGGTTTACATCCCTACTAACTGGTACATGAAATTGCCTTTTATTGTCAGAGCAGGCAGACATTATCCCAAAATATTTCAGCTGGAAACTGAAATTGACCAGAAATCCAAATTGATACAAATCCATGAGCTCTGGTAATGTTTATGGTTAAATGATCACAACATATAGAAGGTCTGCAGCAAATAAACTCTACTTCAGACTTGCCAATTTCAGATCTCTCAGTTTTGGATTTTTTCCATTCCAAAATTCAGTTTTCTACATTTTGAAGCAATTAGCAAAATTCATCAATTAGTGTGATTTTTTCCCCTAATTAACACATTTTTATATGCAGTTTCGACTGATGTACACATTTTTGCAAGCAATTTCCTCTAATACGATGTGTTCTTGTATATTGCTTTCACTTCATTTTTTTCTTCATTTTTATGTACAATTAATATATACACGTTTATAAACATTGGTTGGAGGGCTGCATTGAAAAATTCAGATAAGTGCGGATTTCAAAGGATAGCTGTGTTTCAGCCTGCATATTGTTACAGACCGTGCAAATTTGATATATTCAGCCTTAAATGCATACCGAATTGAATTGCTCTTCCATCCCTACCTGCAGGTAACTCAGATCTGAGAACGTAGAAGAGAAAATCACTAAAGCATATCACTTAGGCAATGCTACCCATGTTCAAGCCCCTTCAACAGTATTGGGCTTCTTAGTGCCATATCAAAGGGCATTCTGCTAGTCCACCCTGCCCCTGCTGATCAGGTTCCGGAGCCAAAAAACCACCCATAAACATATACCCCCCTATCCCAAGCCAGGTAGCAATGTGAGGATCGTTGCTCAAGTGCTCCTCATCTAAATAGTGCCTCTGATTCCCTACAAGGTCTATGATATAATATACCTCCCTGCCTGTGCTACCTACCCCTACATCAAATGAAACCCATCGAGGCCAAATCAACAGCAATATGGAGTAACTGGTAAAAAGGTGATGGAACACACACACAAATCTTCATCAGATGGGCAATCGGCTAATAAAAGGGAAGGTGAGCAGGCTGTCAGGCTGGAAGAAAGAGACAGACCCTGAGTGGGTGCCAGACCTTTAAAAAGCCTATGTATGTCCTAGAGTGATTGACTCCACTGGCCACATGATTCCATCCCCTTTGCAGCAGTAGGTTGGGGCATTTTTGCCTGAATTCAAGAAAAGAGGGGGCAGATAATGAAATGTTATGCTGCTTGGATATCTGTAAGTACATTAAAATAGTCAAATGTTGACTGCTCTTCATTAGGCCCAGTTTATGGCAACTTGAATCAGCAAACTATCCACTACGTCTCAAATATGCCCTCTCATTTTGATACCCACAATGAACGTTGCAATGAACATATGGGATGTGGAAGTTTAATCAAATGCAATGTCTGTTCTCAGAGCCGCTTCATAAATATTTATTCTTAGAACATATTGCCTCATTACGTAATACCAATTTCATAATTACTTCATTAAAGAGTACTTGTGCTCTGGGATGCTTTAACCTTTATTTGGTGGGAAAGTAATGAGAGACTTGGAATTTTGAATTGGCAGAGATCAGAGCTTCTAAAACTTTACAGCAATGACCACATGCCTAACATGCATCCTCTTCTAAAGACCTCCAAATATCATGGGAACCTGTCAGCTGGATCTGCCAACCCTTATCACATCAAACAGCAGAATGGCAACTCAAAGATGAACTATGTAGGGCACTCAACTTCTATTGTAAAGACAAAATTTTCTAGCAAGTCAGTGTGTTCCACTGTTGGAAACAAAATATTATAGCCTTGGGTAGTTGATGCCTTAACACTTAGCATGTAATAATAGTAAAAAACCCGTAGTTTCTTTCATTTTATTTGATGAATTGTATATTATTTACTTGACTGAGTGCTACAAATTATTGAATTATTAGATCTATATACAAAAAGGAGTTCTTAAATAAAAGAACATTGATTGTTTCTAGATGATGCTTGCTTACCTCTCAGCTGGTACCATAATGGAAGACATATTTCCTATTCTTTCACACACAGGAGTATATTATTATTATTATTATTATTATTATTATTATTATTATTATTTAATTAATTATTGCTATTATTATTATTACTACTACTATCATCATCATCATCTTATCTACTACTACTACTACTACTACTACTACTAATAATAATAATAATAATAATAATGTATTATGTTGTCATCATCACTATTATTTCAGCTCCAGGCAAAAACATTTCTCCTCCCCTGGATCTTTAAGAATAGCTAATATTAAGATTCTATCTATCTATCTATCTATCTATCTATCTATCTATCTATATATCTTAAGCTAATATAAGTGCTCTATCTGTTTGAATTGATCGGTGATGTTTACGTTTGTTATTTTGTATGTTTTATTTTACTTCTAAAAATACTTTTAATGTTTCATACTACATTGTAAGTCACACCGGTAACATAAATTTATGTTGAAGATATGAAGTGCAATGTATGCAAGGTATGTAATTAGTTATTGGATCAAATTCTTTTTAACCAATGAATCTTAGCCGTATAACTTACTGAACAATGTGGCTTTGATAAAATGGGATCTAGCATGAAATTTTAACGGTGCAGTTCCTCTATTTGTTAACATGTCTGTTAAAGAGTGGAGGGGAGTTTCAGGTGCCCTTGGTATATTCCATAACAATTTAACGGACCCTACTTAATAGACATTCTGGAACACAAAAGTACATTGCGTTCACTTTTCAAGGTTAGAAAAATATAGTACAATGTATGCAAACTATGTTGTAAGAAGTACAGTGGTACCTCGGGTTAAGAACTTAATTCATTCTGGAGGTCCATTCTTAACCTGAAACTGTTCTTCACCTGAGGTACCTCTTTAGCTAATGGGGCCTCCAGCTGCCACCGCACCGCCACCACGCAATTTCTGTTCTCATCCTAAAGTAAAGTTCTTAACCCGAGGTACTATATCTGGGTTAGCAGAGTCTGTAACCTGAAGCGTCTGTAACCCAAGGTATCACTGTACTTGAATTGGGGGCAGGCTATTGTTTTTGTTTCTTAACTATGTTATGTATTTTAGTGTTTTTATCTTGTAAACTGCCTTGGGGTCCTCAGAGGAAGGGTGGTATAGAAATTTAATAAATGAATATATATCTATGGGACCAGCTTCTCTTTCTAGCATAGCACTTTGTAGCTGAAGACCAACTTTGAATCACAGCAGATAAGGCCACGTTCCTAAAGTGGTAATAGGAGCAAAAATCTGAAGTGCCATAGCCAATGTCTTCCCACTCTTGACACAGCAGAATGTGAGTGAAGGTGGAGGAACAATCTTACATTCCTCTATTTGTTAACGTGTTTTGATTTATGCGCACGCACGCACGCACACACACACACACACACACACACTTCCTCCTTGGGTTAGGGTTAGGGTTAATACTAATACTAAGAGGGTAAGAGGAGGGAGAAATTTAGACATTTCCCTGGTTTGGGGGCATGTCCTTTAAATCCAATTTTAGTTTAACAGAAACATCAGGATGAACAAGATCAGCCAACATCTTCAGTTATAGCTACCTTGTTAAGCCTCCTCCTGGATGCTTTATGTGTAGGCCAATATGTTCATTTATCAATGGATCCATTCTTGAATGAAGGGATAGTTGCTGAAGGTACCCCTTATGCCACTTGGTCATTTGTCCCAGTGACTGATTTTCTGTTGATCAGCTTCTGGGCAGCATTATATGACTTCCCTTCTATCCTCTCGCAAGCCTGAATATAGTTGGTCTATTGGTATATCAGCATGTTCCCAGCAGTTTGCTTTACTAGGCAGATCCTATCATTGCAAGAAAATGAAACACCATCACATCATGTACGTGGATATCCTTCATGAGATAAGCAGCCCATTGTAAATGTACTGTTGACATGCCATTTTCTCATGCATTAGTGATCTCTTTTCATATTCATAGTTTTATCACTGAAACAAACAAACAAAACCATTGTGCTGAGAAAGTCGCCGGGGAGAAGTTATTCTGTCCTCATAATACTAGAATGATGGGATCACACAGTGAAACTGACTTGGGTCAAATGCAATATAATTTCACACAGCACCTAATTAATTCACTGCACAAAATGCGTTGATGGTCATCTTTGATGGCTTTAAAAGCAGGGATTAAAATAATCCACAGAGGATAAATCCCTTAATGGCCATTAGTAATGATGAGGAAGTGAAATAGCATGCTGCTGAATGCCTTCAGGCCCTGCATGCTGGATTCTTGGAGGCACCTGAGTGGCCAGTGTGGGATGCAGGATGCTAGACTAGTCAGATGCTGGTCTGATCTAGCAGGGCTGTGCTAGGTTCTTAGGTACTGCTGCCTGAGAACAGCTTCCCGTGGTCAGGCAAATGCCAATAGGAAGCCTGCCAGCAGGACCTGAGTGCAATAGCAGTTCATTCACTAGTTATTCCTAACAGCTGATATCCAGAAGAATAATGTCTTTTACAGTGGAGGTAGGACAGAGCCAGCATGACTAGCAGTTATTGGTAGCCTTGTGCTCCACGAATTTTTAACAGGAAATGCCAGAGATCCTACTTGGGACCTCAGGAACATGCTCTTCATCCCATATGGCTCTTCATAGTCACAGACCAGTCTGATCCCAGCCATGTTTACTCAGAAGTCCCATGGAGTTAAATTAAATTTGCTACCAGGTAGTAAGTGTGCATAGAAATGCAGCTGTAGTCTTCTTCATTTTTATGAACAGAAAATGTATGTCAAGGCGGAGGTTTCACCAGCAGTATTAAAACCACTTTCAAATTACATTTAGGTTCAGTAAATGCCATATTTTCCAAACTACATCATTTCTAAATGGGGTGTAATGTTATTATTCAAGCAAAGCCCCTTTCTTGCCCAATAATAGACATATCTATCTTCTTAATATGCAGTCAAATTAAATACGTACCAAAGTGAGATGGCTGGTAGAATTAATTCAAATACTTAGTCCTTTCCTTCAACTGGCATTCTTCCAAGATATCATATTCCTAATATTAATCATCTACTTTAGTAGCTGTGACACATGAAAAAGGGTCAGGGTTAAGTGATTCTGCGAAAATTCAGGTGCTTTCCAGGCTCTCTGAAATTGCCCTTCTGCTCAGCCCCTAAATCGTTCCTCTCTCTTAAAGCATTATTTATGGTGCCATGGCTACTTTAAAAGTGCACCAAATCACAAGAGGCATAATCCCTTTCACATAAAGAAAAAGGACCGCTCTGAAGGATAAACTCCCCTGTTTCAGTGGCTTTCAGCCAACTACATGATGAAAACCTCTTCAGTCTCTGCTTTTGTGTTTGGGAGCAAAGCTTGCTAAGGTGGCAGCCACGTAAAATACATAGCGCTCTAAGCAAATCGATGCCCCTGCAA
This sequence comes from Podarcis bocagei, assembly GCF_964188305.1. Lineage (NCBI taxonomy): Eukaryota > Metazoa > Chordata > Lepidosauria > Squamata > Lacertidae > Podarcis > Podarcis bocagei. Next base: position 37,370,552 of record NC_138140.1, on the reverse strand, counting down.
AAGGCAGCATTCGCCAACCTGATGTGCTCCAGATGTTTTGAACGGCAACGAGAATGGTTGCGCTGGCTGGGGCTGATGGAAGCCATAGTCAAAAATGTTGGGAGTGCAACAGGTTGTTGTTGCTGCTGCTGCTTCTGTAATAGGAACATAGGAAGCTTCCTATGACCATTAGACAGCCCATTAGTCCAGGTTATTCAACTGGCTGCCAGCAGCTCCTCAGGGTTTTTGCTCTTGGCATCAGATATTCTGTATGCAAGGTAGATGCTCTACTCCTGAGCTTATGGCCCTTCCCCAATAATTGTTGTGGTTGCTTTAATCAAGCAATTACTATATTCTGTAATTTGTTTCCTAAGATTTATACACTGCTTGATTGAAAGAAAAAGGGGTTTACAAAAAGAATAGAACAATGAAATTATTGATTTTTTTTAAATCCAGAAAAAGCCCTTACCTGTCTGGCAACATTCCCTGTCTCTGAAGTTCTCCACAGTAGGAAGCAAATCTCATTTCCAATGTGTCATCTGTGCACAGTATTTGAAAGTGGTGTTTTTGTTTAAAAACACTGGTATTTTTAAAGCTTAATATAGGTGCTAGGCGTTTTGCTGAAGAGTGACAGTATATGTAACGCATCAGATCATAGGCGAGGAGCCACTGAAACTCTTATTAAGACTGTTTTGTCGCAGCTAGTAACAGTTTTGTGTAAAGCCTGCTACTGCTAACAGAGATATATGAAAATATTAGTGAGAGCAGCAAAAGAAAAAAGAAAGAAGAGAAAGGTTCTTCTACCTTTGCTTTTTCTGAAGTCTGCAAAATCCAACTGTATGTTGAATGGAGAACACTCTGGGATAATTTCAGATTAAAGAGGTTAGTGGGTATGCATATCTCTTGGATAACATAAGGGGAATGTGTATGTGTCTATGCGCTGGGCTAGCCCAAGACATTTTGCGCCTTGAGGTGAGGGACTAGATAGCTCCCTCTCCCTCCCCATTCGACATACAGAAGCTGTCTGAATTGGCAGCAGTGTCTTCCTTCAGTACTAGTGACCTAAGACAGTGTTTCCCAACCTTTTTTGGGCAAAGGCACACTTGTTTGATGAAAAAAATCTCGAGGCACACCACCATTACAGCCCCGTGACGTCAGTGCGCAGCGTCACGCCGGGAGGGACGCACGGAAGTGTAAGTTTCAAATTTTTTTCCTCCCCCTTGCCGGGGAACCTCCAAGCTTTGGGGGTGGGGGGGGGGAGGAGGCAGCAAAGCGAGGCAGGAAGGAGAGCGCGGCTTGGCTGGGTGAGCTTTGGCAGGGGCAGGGAATGAGAGCCGCGAGGCGGGCACTGCGGACGGAGGCGCTGCCCACCGAGCTCGCAGGCAGCCAGGCAGGCAGACGGCGAGAGCCCCGTGCTGGGCGGCCTCTCCTCGCCGCCGCCGCCCCGCCTCTCGCCACCCGACTCGCCCGCCTCCCTCCAGGCAACATCTCGCGGCACACTAGTGTGCCGCGGAACAGTGGTTGAAAAACACTGACCTAAGAGAATCCGCCACTGCACCTGAGGCAGCAGGCTAGCTTAATTCAGAGAGCTAGCAAGGCTGTGCACCAAACCCAGCTGGGTTCCATATCCCAAACTGGCTTAGGCCAATTTGGGTCAACCTGGGATTCAACCAGATCCGGTTGGAGAAGCCCTGTACCACTCAGGATCAGATCAGGTTCATCCAGAGTGATCCAGGACTGTCAAAAGGGAAGGCAGTTTGGTGGTGAGGAGAAGTGGGGAGAATTCAGGGCTTGGGTCAGCTGAGATCATCTCGGGGCATCCGATCAGGGCTCCTTTAAACTGCCTTATTATTATTATTATTATTATTATTATTATTATTATTTGGGGTCATGTATAATACAGAGCTCTGACTTGCAACAGGTGGGAACAGCCAGGGAACTGTCTCCTAGAAGTTGACTGAGGCAGTTGACTCACTTTGCCTAATGGTAGGGCCATTAGTATCAAATGGAATGAGATCCTATAAGACCCTGATTTTTCTTACTACATTATACGAATGACTTGGTGAAAACATAGTGTAAAGAACTAGCCTCTCATAAGGTCACTGCTGTAAGGGTTATGTAGGCATCTAAATGGAGAGTGCACACAACCCCATCCATAAAGGAGCAGTCAGAAACAATGTTGGAGCTTGGCTCAGTGGCTAAACTCACATTTTTCATTAAGAATAAGAGATAAGAGGCAATGGCAAGATGAGTTTATTACAACTTGGTCTATTTTTATTCATGGTCTATTTTTTATTCATTACTGTTAAATGAACTCGATGGCTTCAAAAAATGCAACAAGGTTTTCCAACAGTTGATTGAAGTAGGTATAATTTGAGCTGTGTTATTTATAATTCAAAGACCCAGAATGTCTGAAGCAGGAAGCCTGCTCTGTCTACCACATTGCATTCCAGCATTGTATTTGTATTTTTATCATCTCCATTAGCAATGAGAACAGCCTCCTCACTTCAGACTTTTCCAGACTTTTTGGAAATGGTAGGTCCAGGCCCTTGAGTGTGGGTGGGGCCAGTGAGTGTGGCCCCATTCTCCCCCTTGAATGATTGGAATTGCATGGAGTTGAGTGCCCAAATATGCTTTTAACAGGTTGTTACATTAATTGGCTGACACTACCCAGCCGTTCAGCAAAATCAGGTGTAAAACACACACACACAAAGATGTGACTTGCTATTTCCCTTGTTCCCATCCTACCACCCTGCAGCAAACACAATTGAGCAAATCTTGGCTCAATGAGAAATTGGCAGTACGGGGTATTACTTCAGCATGTTGCTGAGCTTCAAAAGAGGCTCAAAAGAGGACAATAATTCTATGTAGCACACAGGTGCAGGTGACTATTCTTAAATTGATTTTTTTTAGGCATTTAGCTTTTTGGAGGCTTGTATAAGATGGTGGTGGGCAAGATGCCAAGGGATTGTAGGTTGCACTCTACAGTGCTCTACAGTGACAGCCTCTCAGTCATCTGAGGAAATGTAAGTATACTTCTCATACATTGTTGATGTTTGAAATTGGTGCATGTGCCAATGGTGAAGCCACACAGAAAACTGCATACAGCTAAGTCGTGCAATAAAAATATGTATTTTGCACAAAAGTTGCATGGAAAAGTTGATAGCACTCACAGCAAAGCAGGAGTAAAATGCATAGAGTAGGGTGGAATGGCATGGTATAAACCTATAATTCAGCACCAATGAGACCAAAATAGCATGGAATTAACTGCTCAACCCCCATCTACATCGTCTCACTGTACAACCATCTCTTCTATGTGCATCCTCTGCATCATGTATAGAATTCCGTGACCCTGGTTCTTCCATTCTTCAGCAGAAATTCTATTGTCTACCCTGTGCTGTGCCTTCAGCCTGTATTTCTTCTTCTACCACTGCAGCAAAGCACGAGAGTAGCTGCTTCCTACTGTCAGAGCACATCATCCTCCCAGGTTAATTCAGAACTTTCCCTCTTTCTCCCAACTCTACCCTTTCCCCATCCATTGCAACCTTTATTCTGGGCCACTGAGCCAGGAAAGGACTCTTGTTATTGGAGCGTCACAGTTCATAGTCCTAAAAAGACCCTCCAGTTCTTAGCACAAATGTTGCAGACCAGAAATATTTCTGCATGTAAACGGAGCTAGCCTGGCAGAAGGTGAACAAAAGGACATTCTCGGGACGAGACCAATGATGTGCTGCAATGCTCCAGAGAGATTTATCCTTTTTTATGCCTTTCGGGTCTTACATAAAATTCACTGTTCTTTTTGGTTGTAGTGACCATTTGCAGCAAAAGCTCGTTGTAGCTTTAAATGTCCTAAACTGCTTCATTCTCAGGCACCAGAGCATCCTTTCTCAACAACTAACACACTTACTGTGGCATAAACCAAATTATTTAGCTCATTGCTTGCTTACTTCTTTGTTTATATGGTGTCATCCATATACATGGCATCATTCATGTACATTTAAAAAGAATGGGTGAACAACTCCCTCTTTCAAGGGGGATTCTGTGCTCAAAAACAGCATGAGAAAGGTATTAGATGATTGGGAGGCAGTGATAAATAGCATTATTACTGCTAAATGCTGCAATGGACAGGGATGGGAAGTTGTAACATAACTCTCATAGGGTTGCTACCCATCCCTTAAAAAACAGGATTGTCCCATTTTTGAACAACAGCATCCCCTGTCCTGGTTGAACTTCAAATGGGATGCATTTTGTCCTGTTTTCAAAGTCATTAAAAATCAATTTTAAAAGTTTGTGTGTTCCCCCTAATTTGCTTGCCTTGTGAGCCTAGCTTGCTAGGCATCTTGGAAGTTGAGCCCACCCTCCAAAGCTTACTGATTGATGGTCCAAGCTAGCCAATAGAGCTCGCCAGCCAGAGGCTTTTCTGGGTTGGGTGGAGCTCTTGCTAATGGCTCAAAGAAAATGTTTCCTGACGAAGCTGCCCCAGGAAGCTCATTTGAAGCTAAGTCTCACTGTGCCTCTCACTGTGTTTTAAAGGGTTTTGTTGGCTTATTGCCACCTCTAGAATGGATCGCATGGATGCTGCAAAGCAGGCCTTTTCGCATTTTGGTTTCTCCTGCTGAAACTGACTTTGTGCTAGAAACGCAAAAAAAAAAAAAAAAGCCCTTTCTTATCCAAGTCACTCTAATGTGCATTTCCCAATAAGTTTGTTCCATTCCCCCATCAATTAATTTGCCATTTAAAACAAAAATAAAAAATCACATTTATCATAAATTTCAAAATCATATTTTGAAATGTAAAGGTAAAGGGACCCCTGACCATTAGGTCCAGTCGTGACCGACTCTGGGGTTGCGGCACTCATCTCGCTTTATTGGCCAAGGGAGCCGGCGTAGCGGTTCCAGGTCATGTGGCCAGCATGACTAAGCTGCTTCTGGCGAACCAGAGCAGCACACGGAAATGCCGTTTACCTTCCCGCCGGAGAGGTACTTATTTATCTACTTGCACTTTGACGTGCTTTTGAACTGATAGGTTGGCAGGAGCAGGAATCGAGCAACGGGAGCTCATCCCATCACGGGGATTGGCAAGCCCTAGGCTCTGTGCTTTAACCCACAGTGCCACCCACGTCCCATTTTGAAATGTGTTGTTGTTGTTGTTTAGTCATTTAGTCGTTTAGTCGTGTCCGACTCTTCGTGACCCCATGGACCAGAGCACGCCAGGCACTCCTGTCTTCCACTGCCTCCCGCAGTTTGGTCAGACTCATGTTTGTAGCTTCGAGAACACTGTCCAACCATCTCGTCTTCTGCTGTCCCCTTGTCCTTGTGCCCTCAATTTTTTCCAACATCAGGGTCTTTTCTAGGGAGTCTTCTCTTCTCATGAGGTGGCCAAAGTACTGGATCCTCAGCTTCAGGATCTGTCCTTCCAGTGAGCACTCAGGGCTAATTTCCTTAAGAATGGATAGGTTTGATCTTCTTGCAGTCCATGGGACTCTCAAGAGTCTCCTCCAGCACCATAATTCAAAAGCATCAATTCTTCGGCGATCAGCCTTCTTTATGGTCCAGCTCTCACTTCCATACATCACATGGGAAACCCATGGCTTTAACTATACGGACCTTTGTTGGCAAGGTGATGTCTCTGCTTTTTAAGATGTAAAAATTTTGAAATGTAGCCTCCCTCCAAATATGTGTTTTTAAAATACACATTTTAAAATGCTTTCTGATGCTGAGTACTGTGTCAGAACATTTTGAAAGTGTGAGAACTAGTGAAGAACTAAGTTTCATACTAGCCCTGAGCATATTAACCCCTGAGGTTCAGATTGGGTCTCTTCATATCTGAAAACTCAGATCATTTCCTTTAGCCATGCTTATCTGAGCCAATCAGGTTTGTTCCCATGTTATACTGAACAAAAGTCTATCTATAGCTACATGTGTGCAAGTATTTGTGTGAAAGAGTATGCAGTTGTTGATTCAGGTGCCACAACTATACAGACTCTACATGCATTGAGCGTTACATGTGAATACATGTGTACGGCAATACAAAAAAAATTGGGTTGTATTTTTATTCATGGACACTGGTAAAAGAGAAATTGAAGGGAGGTCCTAGCTTAGTCACATCCAAAATAAAGAATTCTGTGTAACATTAATGTCTTCCTCCCCCCCCCCCAAAAAAAAGTTGACCTAGGTGGTTTTATGGACTGTTATGAAAAATAAATAACAAATCTTCCTTGAATTAACTCCAATGTCAAAATGGCAACTGCTTTCTGTAGCCAGATATCACTAAGTGGGAATTCATGCTTGGGATAGTCTTTGATGGACGAGTTGGCAATGAGCAAGCAAACGTCCCTCACTCTAGAGTAGAGAAAATTGGGAAGATGCAATTAGGCAGTTGGAACAAGAACAGTGAAGAGAGATCAAGGGCCTGCCTCCAGCTCACAAGGTTAAACCAAGGTCTCATGCCCCCAGACTCTAAGGTCTTCTTTCTCTGTATTGGAAACAAGAATGCCCGGGAGAAATCTCCATGAATTCTTGGCAGCCTTTTTTGCTTGGCTGTGAAACAAACAGGGATTTACAAGGAGACGTGTGAATAAAATAGAATGTGCCGGCCATCAATCATTCTAATCAGCTTGCATATATTCTATTTGTCTAAATTTTCCTGCAGCTGTTTATCATGCTGCTCTCCTATGCTATAGTAAATCTGGGGGTGAGCCCAGTTCACCAGCACCACTGCAGAACTAACAAAGGGGCCTAGGAAGCTGCAATATACAGAGTGAAACCATTGACCCATCCAGCTCAGCACTGTCTGCATTCTAACTCTGTCAGTGTTGCTTTGAAGGCCTTATTTATTTATTTCATTAAATTTATACACTGCTTGATTGCAAAAAAGGAAAGAAAACGAAACCCTCAAAGCTGTTTACAAGAAGACAAAACAATAAAACCAAGAAGAATTTACACCAGTACTTTAAAATACACAAGCATTAAAATACTGAAACAGATTTAATAATACTTCAACTTTCTAAGTACCTGGGTAGGTTTGTAAAAACTAGAATTTTTTTAGCAGGCGCCGAAAAGACTACCTGGAAGGTGCCTGCTTGATAGAACAGACAGGGAGTTCCAAAGTAGATGCTGCCACACCAACTGATTGAGTTTTTGCAAATGAAGAATGGGTATTGTGTGGCACCAATAGTTGTGCCAATTCCACTGACTGAAGGGGTTAAGTAGGGTAAGCCAATGTCATAGGTAAACTGGTTCCAACATGTTATGGGCTTTATATACACATATAACTTTTGGACAAATTAGGTTAGTTTGCTTTAAAATGCAACCTGAACAAAGGCCTCCATCCCTAGTAGGAGGGTAGATTTATTTACCATACTTTCCCATCACAGTAGTTGTAATAAGGCAAGTGTTTGCTCCATGCATTTGCAGGGAAATAAGATTATGAGTGCAGACCTTTTTCCTTTGCCTCTGGGACAAGTGATAATTAATGAACTCCAAATGACGAATTGAACCTCCTTGCCAGTCCCCAGTCTTCAAATCATAGTTCCATTAAATCTTACTAAATCGTCACTTGCCTATGTGCTTGGTTATTATACGCTAGCTTCCTTCACTGTCAGTGTCCAAGTGATGGTAATTGTGCAAAATTGAATTCCTGATCTCAGACTTTGTCCCGTTGAGTGTGCCAACGATGTGCTCTCTGATCAGTCCCTGAAATGCCCAGCAGTTTTGCTTTTCTGATCAAATGCAATGCTTCACAATTCATGATGAAGAGGAGCTGATCCCGAATGAAGTACAAACCAGTTCTTGGTGTCAGTTATCTGATGTACAGCTGTGAAAATCGTAATGATATTGCCCTGCACCAGTGAGGTGTGCACAGGCAAGCATTCTTAAGCCAGCACTAGTTGCGCAAGGGGCCAGTGCCAATGAGCTGTTCTCCTTTTAACAGAAGTGCTTCTGTGGGAAGAAATGGGCTCCAATTTGATGTAAGGGGTTTCAGTAGAAGTGTGTGCCTGAAACACATCGTGTTGTTTGAAGATGGTCTGAAAGCTATATAGAAAGACCAGTGAAAAGATACTCAGCCCTAGCTAGTTCATACTTACCACACTATCTGACATTATTTAGGTGCTCTTTAGGTGGTATGGCTCAGTGGTGGAGCATCTGCTTTGCATGCAAAACATCCCAGGTTTGATCCTCAACCCCCTCAAGGTACAGCTGAGAAGTTTTCTCTGCACAAAACCCTGGAGTATTGCTACCAGTTTTTGTTTGTAAGTCTAAGTTAGATGGACCAATTCTTTCAGGCAGTTTCCTATGTTCCTAAAAGAAGAGGCATTGAATAACAGTCCAGCACGAAAATATGCATTAACCATTAAATACCATATCCCTGCTCCTGTCAACCTAGCAGTTCGAAAGCACGTCAAAGTGCAAGTAGATAAATAGGTACTGCTACGGCGGGAAGGTAAACGGCGTTTCCGTGCTTCTCTGGTTCGCCAGAAGCGGCTTAGTCATGCTGGCCACATGTCCCGGAAGCTGTATGCCAGCTCCCTCGGCCAATAAAGCGAGTTGAGTGCCACAACCCCAGAGTCGTCCGCGACTGGACCTAATGGTCCCTTTACCTTTACCATATTAGAAGCAATGGAAAAGTCTCTCTCTCTCTCTTTCTCTTTCTCTCACATACATCCACATACCTGTGGTCACCTGCTTTCGAAAACTATCGACATACCCAAGTTGAACACTTACATGATTTCAGGGTTAGCATTTTGACTCAGAAAATGGAAGGGTTCTTAGTTTTTCCACACTTTGGAATATCAGCCAAGCTGCCACTGCTGCTGCCATCTCCTCCTCTCTAGAGATGGAAGTCAAATGCAGTTTCTGAAACGTTCTCAAGAATTTCATCATAAGTTCAGATTCTTCAGACACTAAGCTTTCATTTTAAAGAGCCACTAGTGGGCCACAGGAACCACTTTAGAGTGCTCCAGAGAGTGTGTTTTTCATTTCCTGCTCTAAACTGCAGTGCAGTGTAATAGGAAACAGCTGCTGTGTTCCTTCCCACAGGTAGCTGGATTTCGGCAATGAGCAAAATAAGTCCTGGAGAGATAGTGGCCCATATGCTCATTTTCTTGGGAAGGAATCATATGAAGGAAAGGCAGGCACCGGGAACTATACTTCATTCTGCCCCAGATGTTTATTTGTGTGGTGTTACCTTCATGGTGCTGCCTAGCACTCCTTAGTTCGCAGTAGGTTTAAGCTACAAGTTTTGAAAGAAGAGTGGTCAGGAGAGAAAAGATTCACATTTGGCTAAATGACTATGCCACTGACAGCAAGCTGCACCAATTCAGATTGAGGGCAATATCATGCAGGAAAACTATCCTTCACTCTGAATTTACTTTACATGGCCTTACTGACACCATCACATAGCAAAATCTGTTTGATTTACATAATGTAAACGTCATCCAGTCTCCTGGAAAATGGCTGAGGTAGGATTCCTTTCCCCAAAGCTGGGAGTGTTAATGAAAAGTGACCACCCTTCCTGTTTTTACCTCAGGGCATAATCAAAATTCTTATCATGTCATGGTTAGTTGTTGCCATGTTGTGAGATGGGAAAGCTGTTTCAAAACCCACATTCGAAACTGTGTGCATATTCTATCCAACTCTATGAGTTGGATCCTGAAAGCAGAACATAGTTATTCTATTTATATTTATTAAATCAAATTATGTATAACCCGCTCTTAATTTCTCAAACAATTTCAGAGTAAGACACAATATTAAAAAGCAATAAAACAATATTTCAATTAAAAGCAACTTAACTAGAAACAACAATGTACTCTGACACACTAACAACGTCAAAAAACTGAGGAACACCACTTGGATAAATAGCCACTTTCCTATCTGGCAAAGAAACACAATCAGTGTTGGTGCTGTTTGTACATGAGAAGGGAGAAGATTCCAAATGTGGGGTGCCCCTATTTAATCAATATTGTCTTTCACCAGTCCCTGCATACCATATCTCAGAAAACTGGCACTGTGAGGAAGGACATTCCCCACAAAGAAACTCTCTATAGCACCCCTACTCCCAAGCCCTACCAAGGGTCAAGGGACCCTTCTGAATGCTGTAAACCTGGGCTTTTATTTTATTTTAAAATAAAAAAACACCTTTTTTATTAAAGTGGGGACACTTTTTAAAAAAAATAAAATAAAAAATGATATATATTTTTGAAAAGAGAAAAAAATATATTAAAAAAAAATAAAGAAAAAAGTCAACACCACAGATCAAAGTTTGCTTTAAAACTGAGCTTTGGTTAATTTAAAAACAAAAATAAAACCCCGCCATGCGATGTATTAAATCCTGCGGAAGAAATGTGCAGGAGTGTTCGAAAGAATCCAGGCGTGGCTGGCATGCCCCAAAGAGGAAAGGGGCATAAAGGGGAGGGATGAGCATGAGCATCGGGATGCCAAGTGCAGCACGCTGCTCCTCTCTAAAAGCTCCGGTGCAAACACACATAGGACGCGTTGAAAGCAAGGTATGGGGAATCGGCTGAAAAGCCGCCGTGGAACAATGGGCAATAAGCGCCAATGGAGCTCTCCCCTTTCCTTTAGCGAAGCACAGGCACACAACATGTACCCACAACCGAGCACCAACAAAACAAGACGCACACCCGGCACACACGCTAAACACAGCGGATTTCCCTGCTGCTTGTTGCGTTTGTCTGCCACCAGTCCCCTTGCTCAGTGCGCCTGCTTGCTGAGAAGTGACACGGCTAGGAAGGAATTAGCAGGTGGACACGATCCTTTCACCTTCCGTTGCTCAGTGCCGGCCATCACCTCGCAGTAAGCAGATGCGCTGAGCAAGGGACTAGTGGCAGACAAATGCAGCAAAGAGCAGGGAAATTCCTAGCCCTCATGGCAAGCAGAGGGGAAAGGATCGTGTCCTTCCTGCTAATTCCTTCCTAGCCACATTGCGCACAGACTCCAGCCCTCGTAGTTCAGCTTCCGGCGGCTAGGAGCGCAGCCAACAGCCGCCGTCTCCTCCTCTCCATGCTCTGGTGCTGCTGCTGCGTCCAGGGAAGCGTGCCAGGGGCGCGCAGGCAGCTGGAAAACATGCAGGTGGGAGAGAGAGGGAGTCTGGCTTGGGAGGGGGGGAGAACTTTTGCTTTCCTTTCTTCCCTGCCCCTAAAATTCCCCTCTCCTGCATCCAGTTAGCCACCTTCTTCCCCTCACACGTGCTTCTCGTCCCTTCAGTGTTTTTCTTTCCCTCCCCACTTAAACTCCTCTCCTGCATCCAGTTAGCAGATTTTTTTCAATAAAGGGTCCAGGCTGCTGAGACAGCCGCTGCCACATTTCCCGGGGACATTTAATAAAATCCGGGAACATTCTGGGGATGGAATTTGTCTGGGGACATATTTGCAAATCCGGGGAAGTCTCGTAACCCTACCCAGGAGGTCAGCCTTTATATCTGCCTTTATATCTGACCCCTTTATATCTGACTGCCTATATATCTGACCCCAGCCTTTATATCTGACCCCTTGCAGAGGCGTAGCAAGCCCAGGTGGTACCCGGTGCAAAAAAATTTTGTCACCCCACATCATCAGCTCAGGGTAGGCTTTGGAGTCATGGGCGGGCGCCGAATGTCACTCCCTCAGTGATGACACCTGGGGTGGTTCGCCCCATTCCTACGTCTCTGCGCCCCCACCCCCATGACTCCGAAGTACCCCGAGCCATCAGGGAAGGGGGCAGCTATGCCGCTTTGCCAGGGCACTGGCAAAGCTGCACAGCTTGTCCTCTTGGGAGCCACGGCTCCCATCTGTCCCCCTCCCTCCCTCCCCGGCTCACTGCAAGCAGCACCTGCCAGTGCCGGAGGGATCCCACTGCCATCCTTTTGGTGCTTCAGCGGCGCTGGCAGCAAACCCCTATGTACAGCGCATGTGCAGCATCGCTATGTACAGCGCATGCGTGCGACACCGTGCATGCGTTGTGCATAGTGGTTTGCTGCTGGCGCCGCTCGAATGCCATACAGAGGGTGGTGGGATCCTCTGCTCATGGCTGCAGCTGTGAATGGAGGATCCCTTCACATGCAGCTGCGGCGGTGCAATGACTGCTCGTGCTGCTATGCCTGGGCCGGGGCGGCAGGGCAAGCAGTCCAAGGGGTGCCTTCTTGTCACCCCCTCAGACAAGGAACCCGGGGTGCACCACCCCCCGCCCCCACCTTGCGACGTCACTGGCCCCTAGACTCCTGCTGAGCCCATGCTTCTTCCCCAAACCATGGGCTTCAGTAACTGTTCTCCATTGTTTTAGTATGGTTTGAATGTGGAATTGCTTGCCTGGATGAAGAGATATAAGTATAGAAACCTCTAGCTACTGTTTGGCTGGACTGCAGTCTATTGTACAATGATAAGAGTTACATTGGTAATTCCACTATCCATTGGCATGCGGCTCCTAGAAAGTCATCCACTAGGGAGTGTGGCCCTTGGGCTGAGAAAGGCTCTCCAAACCTACTGTAGGCTAATGTGCAGGAAGAGTCAAGCAGGTTGCCTCTGCCTGATTTGGGGTAACTCACTTTTCCCACTGTGGATTCCTGCTCCTCATCCCTGTGCCCTTCAAGAGGGCCCCTTGAATCACAAAAAAACCTCTTTGGTGGTTCAGAGGAACTGCAAGACAGAAAAGGGGGTGGCTTCCATCAGCCCTATGTCAATCTCGGTTCTCGGGATCCAACCCTTGCTCTGTATCCAGGTTGAATCATCGTCAAAAATGTTGTCCTTCCTTCCAAATACGATTTGGCACATAGCACTACATGGAAAACTGCCTAATCAAGTTGTAGTAATGAGAAATGAAAACAAATAAGATGTTTTTGTTATCCAATGGTATGGATTTCTAAGATAGAAATGAGACCCAACGACAACAACAAGGACACCACAGACAGATGGTGAATTCTGAAAGACTTGGCCAGAGGAAAGGACAACCGGTAGGAAACATGTTATACACGACTTCCGGGTTAGCGCGAACGGCTAATGGCGGATTCCCTCCGAGCACCGGAGGGAATCAGCTTCGCAGGATCAGGGTCTTACTGCTGCGGCGACGCGGGGACCCCTAAAAATCACAGGCAGAGGAGCCTGTGAACCTGGTGACTCGGCGGGCACCATTTGTGCCCCCGACCTGCGAAAGAGCCTTTTTAAAGGCTCCGGAACGGGGGATGGGGTGAGCGGCGCGGTGCTGTGAGTCGACTGCTTCTCCTGCGGAGTGAAGCCGCGCTGCCATGGCCGGAGAGCGCTGACTTTTTCCTGTGAATTGGACTCTAAAACTACAACCCGTGAGTAGAATGGAACTGGATTTGGAAAAATTTTACTTTGAATTAGGCACGATCGGGGAAGACGTAAGCAGGAAGTCCATCTCCCCGTCCTGTAAACAATCTGAAGCAAGGACCTACTAAGGTCGAGAGAAATTTTTTCTCATTTATTGGGTTAAAGTTATTAATTTCACGACTTGGCATGATAAGAACTTTACCGGAGGATAAGAGCTAATTTTGGGAGCTGAAGTTTCACCTCCCCCCGGACCCGGGAGTGATCTGCGAGAAAGCCTGGTGAAAAGGTATTGAAGATTTTGACAGCTGTCAAATTAGCTGTCAAAACGGAAAAAGAGAACTTTGTTTCTGCTGTTTCTGCTGGCTGTATTTGCTACAATTTGATTATATCTTGTGGAAAATAAGGAGAACTGATACAAATTAATTTGACTTTTGGATTTGAACTGGAAGGAATACTAAATAACCAAAAATCCCTCTAGAGGGGTTTTTGGGACATTACAAGGATGGCTGAAGGAGGAAAAATTCAAGCTGAACTGGATAAAATTTTTGTTCTCTTGGGAAAGATACAAGGCCAAATTGATGTTTTAGCTACAAAGGCTGAAACTCTGGACTTAACAGTAAACGAATTTATTGAATTCGATAAGGATCTGACACAGGAAGCCTATGCAGCTGGTAAAGAAGAGAAACCGGAGAGCTTGGAGAATGTGGAGAAAGAGATACACATTGTCTCCGAGGATAAGGAAGGAGGAGTTGTAATGCTACAGAAGACAGAGGAGGGCCAGAGGCCTGACAAGATGGCTATAAAGGGAAATAAGAACTTGATGGTGAAAACTTGGTTTAATCTGGAGACTGAAAGATGGAGGGATCTCCTTATGAGGAGATGTGAAGACCCAAAGATAATAAATTTGATTAAAGTGGAAGTTGGAGCTTTGGGGACATTTGGACTTGAAAGAAGTAAGAAACAAGATCTTGGCTCCACTCCTAAATATGGAGCTCTGGCTGGAAGAAACATGGACCCCATTGGGCTTGAACTTCTCCGAGAGCTGGTGCTTAACATCAAAGACTACCATAAAAAAAAAAACGGCAGAGAGGAATTGAGAGAGACTTAAGGGCCTCAGACGTGAGATCTCCAGGCTGATAGTAAACTGATTGTTATGTGTTAGGGATTGAAACCGGGAAAAGGGGGGATGGAGTTTGGGAATCCAAAGGCTATACAATTATAACTTGTTTTTGTTTTTACTTTGTCTTGCTTTTTGTATGAAAAGTGGGGAAATCGTGGAAAGGAAATTAGGTCGACTTTAGAATAAGGTGTTAAGAATAAGAAAGAAAGATATAATTAATAATTAAGACATATGTATTGATGTATAAATATTGTTGTTTATAAGGTAAGATTGGTAAGAACTTGTTGAGCCGATATTGAACTAGAATACAAGAGGGGGAGGTGTGGGGAAGTCAGGGAAATACGTTATAGAAAATAAGGATTGTGATGAAAATTGGTGTGTGTTTTGTAGTGTCTGTTTTTCTATTTTTTTTTCTTGCATGTCTGTCTTTTTGTCTTTATGTGTATTTTAAAATTTTCAATGAATATCTTTTTTTTAAAAAAGGAAACATGTTATACACAATAGCTGCTTATAACACAACAGAAAGTTTATGGAGTCAATAGTGCTGTTCCTTGATTATTGCTTTTAAAATTGTTAATGCTTGACGTGTTTGTGTAAAAAGCTACACACACACACACACACACACACACACACACACACACACAAAGATGCACTCCTTATGAAACTTCCCCTCTCAGCTACCACCCCTTCAAACTGGCTGAATTCAGGGATTGCTTGTTTTCATCAAAAGTTAGGCCTCAGAAGTGAAAAAAGGAAGTTGGGCTCTTCCCTCCCCACCTTTTAAAGTAGTTGCATGACTGGAAAGAGCGAGCGCTCGCTAGAGGTGGTTGAGTCAGAATCTCATCCCTCTAAATTAAGCTTCACTTGTCAATACACATTTCACCTGTATGCTGCCAAAGCAAACACAATTCCATATTTATTTTGTTTGCGGACGAGCTAAGTCAATGAGAAGTGAGAGCAACTCTCAGGCAATCCCCCTGGGTCTTACCTCCTGCAATGATTTGATTGGGTTTCATGTATTACTCTCTTAAATCTCTGCCTGATTTGATTTCTGTTTGGGCTGTGTGTCTGGGTCTGAGAAGACGGACTAGAAAACAGACATAGGAATCTGCTGTGTTTTACGATAGTGGAGGAAAAGTTTAGCTGCCTCCACATTCATCACAACTCAGTTCCTGCCTCTTGTCCTAAAGGGTGGAAAGTATGGGAAGGCACCTTATACAAGACTATTTGTCCAGCATAAATTACTCTGACTGGCACATGCTCATCAAGGTTACTAGAAGAGAAAGGCATCATTCTTATCACCTGATAGCTGATCCAGAGGGGCCAAGAACTGAACTTGTGTAGAAAGCAGGTGTTCTCTCACTGAGTGATTAACCCTCCCTTAAGGAAGTCTTGAGCCAGGATTAAAACATTGAAATTGGAGGGGAGAGGTCAATTATTCCACATTTAAAATTCATAGCAAGACCACACAAATACATCACTCTTCTTTGCAATGTCTATTTCCATGATATTTAGGCACAACCTGGCATTCCCCAAGGATTGTTCTGTGTTTGGATGGTGATGATCAGTCTGCGTGATGCCTGTGGCCCTTGTAATTTCTGGGTTCCTGGATCCAGCAATGGGGTGTATGGGGAATTAGGGCAGGGGTAGTACTTCTGGTGGGGGACATACTGTGCTCCTTCTGGTGTCGTTTGTACACCTTTGGTCCCTACCCTGCACTCAACTCTCACCTGTGGCTTCTAGAAGCTGTCAATGACAGCAGCCACCCCTTCAGAATGACTTTGACTGGCCGGCTAAACTAGGTGAGGGTAGCCGTCCCAATGAGTCTCAAACCCTTGGTGAGCTGGGGACTTCCTCTGCATGGGAAGACAGCCTCTGGTGAATTGAGCAGATGAGACCAATAGTGGGTCCAATGGTCAAGAAGGTGGTTTCTGCACATGCTGCAGAGGGAAGTGAGGGGCAGATGGGGCTCATCAACCTGGGGAGCCCAAGAAGATCTGGGTTACCCTCAGTGGTGGACCTACATGTTTGGGGCCCTGAAGCTTAAACTGTTATGGGGGACCCTTCATAACCAGCAACCAGGTCCAGGTAACCACTGTTATCTTCTTCAGTTGGGTTATTCCACGACAGATCACCACAATTCTTTAAAGAAAATAATGGCTACATCTCAGATTTTGATTAAAATTGTTGTACTGGATTATCTCACATGTCAAAGTCACTGATGTGAATAAAAATGTCCTATGCCTTATAGTTTCCAAGTTGTACAGCTAAAATTGAGTCTACTTGACCCCCCCCCCAAAAAATTAGGCAATGTGGACTGGTGCCCCTCTGGGATTAGGTGCCCTGAAGCTTAAGCTTCCTTGGTTTCATAGTACACCCACCTCTGGTGACTCTAAACTATGAAAGGGGGGGGGAGTGTATTTTTTTATAAGCTGGCACAGGAACCCATCTCCAAACATTCTCAGGGGCTTCATTTTCCAGAGAAAGCCTCCTCTCTTTCTTTTTTCTGTGAGGAGATAAAACCTACCTCAGAACCTAAAGGCAGAACATACTCAACCACTAGGCCACTTGAGGTGACTGCAAGGCAGCTGATCTAACCCCCATAGGTGCCACTTCCCCTTAATGCTTCCTCCAGCTGCTGCCCGTTGTCGCCCCTCTCCCTCTTTGGCCTCTGGTTCTGGTTTGGCTTTGGCCTCCTTTTCTACCTCAGGCCTCTGTGAAGGAACAACTCTGTCTTCTTTTCAGTGAGGCTGGAGAGGGATGGCCAGCAGAGAAAGTGGAGGAGAAGCTGCCACTTTACCAGTGTTGATCTTCACACCCACTGCTTCCCCACGTTGAACTCTGCTCCTCCTTTCCCAAATGCTGATCTTTACCCCCGTTCCCCATGTATGTGCTTCTTCCCTATTTTGTAAAATAACTCACCATTTAAATGGAAGGAGAATATTTATTGTGGCTTTCCCCAAACTTAACTAGTGCAGATTCTAATCCCCCAATCCATATTACCATTGCTGTCCCTTCCGTAATTGTAAGACATCTCTCTGCCATTTTATTGTTACAAAAGCGTTATCTTTCCATCGAGCCCCCCCCCCATCCAGCAATCATTTACAATCTTGTTCTGAGGCCCCAGTGAACAAACATCTGTACATCTTTGGCATGCAGATGTTTGGGCTGTTGCATTGCCAGCAGACACCAGATTTGGGAAGATCCCAGCCTTGATGCTTTACATGGACCATTAACTACAATCCTTTTCTGGTGCTTGAGAAGTTGAAACCTGCTCATGCTGGGATCAGGGTGAAAAAAATGCTTTTGGATTTCCCCAGTGATCTCTGTAATTAGCCAGGTGCAGATGGCATACTAGCACTTAGTGTTTCCATGCACCTGCAAGAGGCTCTCCATTTCTTTCCCTAAAATCTGTGCCTGGCTTGCTGTATTGCTTAGATAAGGAGGAAATTAAGCTCTTGGCTTCATTGTGTTATGGCTCGTCCCAGCTTACCAGCCTTCACTAATGCCAGGCTGAAAGTTGCATATTAGTTTAAGGTTGCCATCAAAATGTCAGCTAAAGTAAACTTTCAAGTGGAAATCATTGTTAAAGAAGAAGAAGAAGTCTGGAGAGTTTCAAGGGTAAACCTAAAGAGGGGAGAAATTTGTAATGCAAACCTACCTAATTTGTACTTCCTGAACCAATATATGAAATGAAATGGAACTTTGAAATTCACACTTCTCCGAACCAATATGAATCAATTCAACAACAACAAAAATGCATACAAAACCATAGGTATATTTTTTATGGGGGGGGGGAGAAGTTTGAACAAAAATGTGTCTGTTAGTGAAAATAACATGCAAACTTGTAATATATCAGTGGAAACTGCTCACAAAAAGATATATGTTAGGCAAAGTTGCACATAATAATGTGCACACTAGCAGAAATGCACAGGGATTTTAATACTGCTTATTTATTTTTTAAAAAGCAAGCTGATGAAGAAACTGAATTTAAGAGTTAAGAATATGTGATTAGAAAAATTAGAACCTGAGAAAAGTCACAATTAACAGATTCACCCTTCCATCGCTTTACAGTGAAACTTGTCAAATGGGTTCACACATCCTGAAACTGTCACTCAGTCTATCTGCAGTGAAATCTAAAAATGAACTTGAGGGCTTCTTTTCAGGCAAAACACCTTGATATACCTAAGCATGAAGCTAAAAGAGTTTTGAGTTGGCTAATAAAGATTCAGTAGAGGAATGTGGTATATACTTCATTTATTTATTTTAAAGTCCTACCCCTAGAGATCAATTACCAGCAAGCAATCTCTGCTGCGAATAAAGACTGTGTGAGCTGCTTTCCACTGAATCAGATCATTGGCTTATCTCTTGGTATTGTCTATTCTGAAGACCAAGATCTCAGGCAGACATCACCATGTTCCTAGCCATTTAGCTTCCCCTCAAGAGGCCTGGGAACCATAGATGATGATGGTGGTGGTGGTGGTGGTGGTGATGAAATTAATATACCACCCTATACCTGGAGGTCTCAGGGCAGTTCACAAGATAAAATCACAATATAAGAACACAGAATACATAATCAAAATAAAAAGAGAAACAACCAAATACTCCCCAACCCTCCCCCATTTTAAAAGACCATTGAATGATAATCAACCAAAGGCCTGGTTAAAGAGGAACGTTTTTTGCCTGGTGCCTAAAGGTGTATAATGAAGTTGCCAGGCAAACCTCCCTGGGGAGAGGATTCTGTGGGGGGAAGCCGTGCACTTTAAATGCATGGTGAGGATGTAGTCAGAGATGCTCCATTGCTCCATTCTTCAATACGCTTGGTTTAAATAAGGAAATAATTGTATTCAGCCAGAAGAGGAGTTGTAAGAGGTGTGTGAACTCTATTCCATAACATATTGGTTTCCTCAGAGGTGCCAAAAACTTACTTGCGACCACTTAAGAAGCGCTTCTACAAACAGCTACTTTGTGAGAAATAAACAAGGAGGGGGTGAAGTCTTCCTCCACTGTGCTGGGAAAGTTGAATTAACACTTTTATATTCAGCTTGTCAGCAGGATGCTTAACACCCTTTCCATGTTTGATGGCCTTGTTGTACATACTCTCATTCCCTGTTTGTTGCACTTCCTGGGTCTTCTTCAGCCTACATCATCTGTGGTCCTTCGCTCTGAGAATGTTTCCTCTCTACTTCCATATCCTTCTCTCTGTAACAAGCGTCTTTAGGAATGAGACTGAATCCTGTGATCCTGTAGCCAGGCAATTAGCTGCAAAAATAAGCCTTCTTCGGGTATTCAAATATGTAGCAGGTACATAGGATGCTGCCTTTTACTGAGCCAGACCACTGGTCAATCTAGATCGGTATTTTTACATTGACTGACAGCAGCACTCAAGAGTTTCAGGCAGAATTCTCTCCCAGTGCCGCCTGGAGATGCCTGGGATTGAACCTGGGACCTTATGCACGCAAAACAGATACTCTGCAACTGAGCTATGGCATTGCCTCATCAGCCCATGATACAGACATATTCTACTCTGATCACTTATTATCTCTTCCCCTCCTGCCAACCTAGCAGTTCAAAAGCACACCTTTTTACCTTTATCTCTTCCCAGGGCACCATGGAAATAACTGGATAAACCAGGCATAGGCAAACTTGGCCCTCCAGATGTTTTGGGACTACAACTACCATTATCCCTAGCTAACAGGACTAGTGGTCAGGGATGATGGGAGTTGTAGTCCCAAAACATCCGGAGGGCCGAGTTTGCCCGTGCCTGACTTAGCTCATTAATTATTCCCTTCCAAGCAGAAGTAGGTCCTACTCAGAGTAGACCCATTGGAATTAAGGGACCTAAGTTAGTAATGTGTAGTAACATCAATGGTTCTACTCTGAATAGGAGAAACATTAGAAACAATTCTAAGAAACCCAGAAATCCATTCTACATTCCTGCTGAGGCTATGAAAAACCATTAGTTCTCAGTAACTGGGGCAGGAGGTGGGCTTAGGAAGCCACCCACCCATCTTCCAGCACTGTTTTAGCTTATTTATAAGATTTTATAAATCTTTATAAATCCCTGATGTGGTAGAAGCAGGACTTAATCCTTCCCTTTGCACGTACAGAACTTTCTCTTCTGCAGTCAACAGAAAAGTCCTTGGCATTAGAAAGGGGTACTCGCTCCTGTTTTGTTCACATATAAATACAAGGCACCACAAAGAAGTAAACACTGCATTAAGAACCCCCTATTTATGGACAAATATCCTCCAGTTACCACAAATGGACTTACTGAAGCAACAAACATGAGTCTGACCAAACTGTGGGAGGCAGTGGAAGACAGGAGTGCCTGGCGTGCTCTGGTCCATGGGGTCATGAAGAGTCGAACACGAGTAAACGACTAAACAACAAAACCACAAATATGAATTTGAATAGCATTTGCAAGGAGTTTCAGGGAAAGATTGAAGAGCGGGGGGGGGGGGAGTGTGTCAATGGACACCACTGCTTCTCTCTCTTTTTTAACTGTTCATTTTTTTAGAAGTTCTTTTCCCTTCCACCTCCCCTGATTGATATACAGAGCATGTGTGAATAGCAGGAACTAGTCCACTCTGAAGAGAGATTAAACAAAGGTGTCTGTCCATAGTCTGCTATGGGTTGCTGGTGAATAACCATGTTTTTTTGTGTCCACATATAAAAAAAGTCAAGCCATTCATCTTTTTGTTTGGCTATTGTCCATTCTTATAATTTTCCAGTCAAAGTGCCCATTAATGTTAAATCTCTGGGATAGCCACATTTTGTATACTTCTGCATTTAGAGATCTACAAATTCTGGTGATGGTCAAATGAGCCATTGTTATTAATTGCATTATGAGGATAAGCCCTCATTATTCTTTGGTTTTTATTTATTACTATTGTATCCCTCTATTCCTCTGCAGAGTTCAGGGTAATATACATGGCATCATTCCATTTTATCCTCAAAATGACACTGTATAGGAGTTTTAACACAGAGTGTCTGGCCTCAGGTCACCCATGGCTGAAATTGAGATTTCATACATGGACTTCCCATTGTCTGTTGATTTATTGGCATTCTGGCTTCCAGTGTTTTGAAAAATATAGGTTCGTACTCCCTGGTGGTCCATGGCATGGGGGGGGGGGTTGTGCAGAACTGGAACACATGACTCCACTGTAGGTTGGGGAAAGTTTCCCCTCCCTTTCACTTCACTGGAAATCTGGGCCACGCAATGAAAGGTATTTGTCATGAATCCTATGATGATCAAAGAAATGCTTTGTACAACACACAATTCATAGAAGTTGTGATGGTTATTCACTTTAGATAGATTTAAATAGAAATTAAGTTCATGGAGAGTGTCTAACAAGGGCTACTAGTAGTCATGGTGGTTCCAATGCTGAATGACTGCTTGGACCAGTCACTGTCTCTCAAGCCAACCAACATTCATATGAAGTATATTAGGGATGCTTTCTAAATGCCAGAATGTTCTTACATGAGGACACTATCAAAAATATAGCAACCCACTGGCATTATGAGATCATAATCCATTTGAATTGGTCGAAAGGTCATTTGAAATTGACTGAAAGGTCATTTGAATTGACTGAAAGGTCTGATTCCCATATTGGGGTTTGTGGAGAAATGTGTTTACTGAGGTAGAGTTTGTTTTATGTACAATGTATTATAGTTTACTGCGAATGTGAAAGGCCAAGTTTGAAATGCTAAGTATTTGTTGCTGGATGGCAGCTGCATAAAACAAAGTTGCATAAAACTGGCCCAAGAAGCTAGTCCCACCCCCAGCATTGTGTTATACAGAAGTGGCTTGGTTGAGGGGCTAGAATTCTATACCATTAAAATCCGATTGGTTGAAGGGTATGCTCACTGGAACATATATAGATAGGCCTGTTCTGCCACAGTTAACAGTGGAGACTGCTAACTACAATTTGATGAGGAAGCTGGGAGAGAAGGCTGGAGCAGAGGCAGGTAGAATCAGTGGGTGATTTGGGGCTCTCAAATTTCAGCAGCACCCTGTGCAATGCTAAAATTCAGTGTCCCCTGCCTCTCGCTCCATTCTACAGTATTGTTTTGGTGCCCCCTGTAGTGTGGCACCCTGTGCAGCTGCACCAGTCACCCTACCCTAAAACTGCCTCCGGGGGAAGACAGACAAGAGCAGGCCCTCCAAGTGCCCCTGTTTTCCAGGGACAGTCCTGGACTTACAGAAGCCATCCCGGTTTCTGATTTGATCCCAGAATGTTCCACTTTTCCTTACGATGTTCCTATTTTCATTGGAGATATGTTGGAGGGTATGGAGTTATCTGACCCCTGAGCCATCTGAAGGCAATCCTGTATACAGGGAAGTTTTTTTTTTTTAATGTTTAATGTTTTATTACGTTTTTATATATGTTGGAAGCTGCCCAGAGTGGCAGGGGCAACCCAATAAGATGTGTGGAGAATACATAGTAAAATTATCATTACGGAATGGGATGTCCCTATCTTCATTGGAGAAATGTTGGAGGGTATGCTAGAGGTTATTGAAGTATACAGTCGTACCTTGGCAGCCAATCAGAAGCCATGTAAGCCCCATCAGACATTCGGGTTCCCAAAGAGTGTTCACAAGCTGGAACAATCACTTCCGGGTTTGCGGTGTTCGGGAGCCAGAATGTCCAAGTTCTAGGGTGCTCAGGGTGTTTATGTGAATCTTGTCATGTTGTAAGCCGCCTTGAGCATTGTTCTAACTATGGAAAGGCGGTATACAAATAAAATGATGATGATGATGATCGAAGGTACGGCTGTAGTTTGTTTCCAAAAGAGCTGAATCAGTAGCTTAAGCCGAAGATTGGCATAAAGGTCATCAAAGGGAAGTGAGGAAGAGCTGAGCAAGGAGTTTGTAGAACTGGCCAGAAGGAGAACTGCTTGCAAGTCCAGCTCATAGAAAACCAGCAGAAGTGCTTTGTACCAGGTGGTGGTAAAATTGAATGACTGAG
Source organism: Podarcis bocagei (assembly GCF_964188305.1). Taxonomy (NCBI): domain Eukaryota; kingdom Metazoa; phylum Chordata; class Lepidosauria; order Squamata; family Lacertidae; genus Podarcis; species Podarcis bocagei. The sequence goes on along the minus strand of NC_138140.1, from coordinate 37,347,202 downwards.
GAAGAGGCACTAAGGATAACTGGCATAAATGTTTGATAGGGGGAGGAAGTAAGCTTTACAAGCCAGTCCTGTGTATGCTTTTGTATTTACAAGCAACTGCTGTTTAAGGTAATAATAACCTTATTAGAGCACACATTAAAGAAATATTAACCAATTTAAGTATAGTATTTACCTTATTTCCCCCTTTTAACTATAAAGTTAATTTACAAAACCCTAAATAACACTTGTAACTTTTTTTTTACTCATGATTTGAGTCTGGCTTGTTTTGTGCTACATCTAAACTACCACAGCTACTGGGTTATAGATTAAAGTTTTAGTAAGCTGCAGCAGATAGAAGAATTTGGAACAAAAGTACAAGGGTGGGAGTAAAATAGGAAGCCCTCCGCACACTTGTTGAATCAAAATGCCTTGTTGAATCAAGATAGAAACCAGTTCTCTCCTGTGGACTCACGAGGAGGAGAATTCCTGGTACGACTGCTCTCCCGCCTAGACGCACCAGGTTAAAATTGCATACCTGCGTTTGCAGAGGCTAAAACCCCTTGCCACAGATGACTTTAGCAGGTATCCAAATCATGAATCAACTCCATTATAGGCCCACATCAACCATTTCTGGGGTGTTTGTTTTGCAAGCTGACACATCTCAGATAAGTTTGGCAGCAATCTTTTTAGAAAATTCCACGCATAGAATCATAGACCTGTAGAGCTGGAAAGGGACCCTGAGGGTCAAATCTAATCTAAATTTGCATGTGTTCATCTTTAGGTCAGATATAGATAGATCAGGAAATGCCTGAATGCCTTTGTACCAGGGTCACCACAGTTCATCATGGAGGGTCTCCTATGTTATTAGAGTTGTGTCAAAAAGGTAAAGGTAAAGGACCTCTGACAGTTAAGTCCAGTCTCAGATGACTCTGGGGTTGCGGCACTCATCTCACTTTACAGGCCAATGGAGCTGGCGTTTGTCCGCAGACAGTTTTTCTGGGTCATGTGCCCAGCATGACTAAGCTGCTTCTGGTGCAACGGAACACTGAAACCAGAGCAGCGCACGGAAACACTGTTTACCTTCCTGCCGGAGCGGTCCCTATTTATCTACTTGCACCTTTTGGCGTGCTTTTGAACTGCTAGGTTGGCAGGAGCTGGGACCGAACAACGGGAGGTCACCCCGTCACAGGGATTCGAACCGCTGACCTTCTGATCAGCAAGCTCAAGAGGCTCAGTGGTTTTAGACCACAGAGCCACCTGCGTCCAGAGATGTCAACCTTATTATTAATGCCATGGTCTACAGCAATAAACCATGGAAATAAATTCAGAGTGACACACACCCATGTGCAACTATTCTCTTTCTACATTCCTATTTTATACTCCTCCATCTTACAATTTTTGTCTGTTATTATAATTTTTCTCTCTGTTTTATATACATTATAAAATGAAATAAATAAAACCCCAGCTTCCCACACTGAAAGTTAGTCCCCCCCTCCTACTGAGAGTCAAATTCCTGACCATTAAATTGTCAACAAATTGCAAACTAATTAGGAAATGTGGAGAACTGAACTTAAGATTGGAAAAAAATTAGAACAATTGACAGATTTGTCCCTCTCCCGCCCTGGGAGAAAGTCCCATCGAACCCAATCGGACTTGATTTCTGAATAGGGTTTTGCTGTAAATCTCCTGCCCAATCTGTCATCAATGCCTGTCTGCTGGTGGTTTCTCCCAGCCTCCATCCTTTGCCTAGTGATACTGAAAATCCAGCAGGTCTGCTTGTCCTTGATGGATAACTTTTACTAGTACATGGTGTTTGATCAAGAGGAATGGCAGCCGAGTGAGATGGCAATAAAATGGGGAAATTTATGTCCAAATTTTAGTCTCCATTAAACTGGTGTGAAGCTAGGTGGAAATCCGCAGGGGTAAGAAATTTGATGGCTTCTTTCCATGATAACCACTGTACATTTTCAGCCTCTTGGAATAAAGGGTATACATTGTATGGAAAAAATACTTCATTTTACATGTGCAACAGGATACAACAACAGGCACAAGTTCTGGTGCATAAGCTACCCAGGCCTGTTCTTCCACTAAAGGATTAAAACATTGGACTTTCTTGGCAAAGCACTGTAGTTCACTGACAGAGCATCTGATTTGCATGCAGAAGGTCTTAAAGTTAGTCCCTGGCATCTCCAGGTAGGGTTAAGGTAGACAGACCAGTGAGTGTGCATAAGAGTGAGTTCTAGGCATGTATCAGTTCTGGAGCCTTGCTTTGGAACAGGCTGCATCTGAAGATAGGAAGATGTTTCTACTGTGTCAGACCGTTGGTCAATCCAACTCAGTGTCATTGAAATTGACACCAGGTCTCCATTGACATTCCCAGTCCTCCCCGAGGACTGAATGGGTGACCTTCTGTAAGCAAAGCTTATTCTCTGCCACTGAGCTATGGTTATCCAAGTGCTATTCTTCCCAGTCTTGTGTTCTCTTTCCCCTTTTAGCAGCACTGGAGTAGCAGAGGTGGTTAAAAAGTTAAAATGCCAGATTATAAATTAGTTAAAGGTAAAGGTAAAGGGACCCCTGACCATTAGGTCCAGTTATGACCGACTCTGGGGTTGCAGCGCTCATCTCGCTTTACTGGCCTAGGGAGCCGCCATACAGCTTCCGGGTCATGTGGCCAGCATGACTAAGCTGCTTCTGGTGAACCAGAGCAGCACACAGAAACATCGTTTACCTTCCCACCAGAGCGGTACCTATTCACCTACTTGCACTCTGACATGCTTTCGAACTACTAGGTTGGCAGGAAAAGGGACCGAACAATGGGAGCTCACCCCATCACAGGGATTCAAACCACCAACCTTCTGATCGGCAAGTCCTAGGCTCTGTGGTTTAACCCACAGCGCCACCCGTGTCCCTATAAATTAGTTAGGAAGAGCCAAATTAGTTGGAAGCACAGACAAGGGTTGTGGGGGGATTAAAGACTATTTTGTGACCAAGATTATGATCACTTTGGTGGTCTGCACATAAGCAGCAGCAATAATAATAATAATAATAATAATAATAATAATAATAATAATAATTTTATTATTTGTACCTTGACCATTGGACTGAGTTGTCCTAGCAGCTTCTAACAAATAGAAGCTGGAAGCTGGGGCAGCTTCCAACAAATAGAAAGGCATAATAAAGCATCAAACATCAAAAACTTCCCTATACAGGGCTGCCTTCAGATGTCTTCCAAAAGTCAAATAATGGTTTATCTGTTTGACATCTGATGGGAAGGTGTTCCACAGGGTAGGGGCCACTACAGACAAGGCCCTCTGCCTGGTTTCTGTAGCCTCACTTTGCAATGAGGGAACCGCCAGAAAGGCCTCAGAGCTGGACCTCAGTGTCTGGGCTGAACGATGAGGGTGAAGATTTTCCTTCATGTATACTGGGCTGAGTCCATTTAGGGCTTTAAAAGTCAGCATCAACACTTTGAATTGTGCTTGGAAACATGCTGGAACCCACTTAGATCCTTTAGGACCGGTGCTATATGGTCCCATCAGCTGCTTCCAGACACTAGTCTAGCTCCACTCTGGAGCTCCTCTCTTCATCTCGGAGGTGATGGAAGGAAGGGAGTGATTTGTCATCTCCATTGCATCCGTTGCTCTTCCTTATGCTAGCCTTCTCTTCAGCCAAGTTAAGAGAAGTAGCAGAGCAATTGCAGGCACTGCTGTCATGCCTCTGAACTTTATCACTTTCCTCCTGCCAGATGGCACATTCCAGTGTTTCAAACTGGGGGCTTTTTCACAGACATGCCTGCAGCCATGCTTGCCTGAAAACGACTGGAGGTCTTGATAGGAGCTTTGCCTTGTTCCTATGCCAACATCCTCTGCATTGATGGAGGCAGCTGCTTGCTGTGCCGAGATGGAAAGCTCTGGAAGCCCCTGGTGGGGCCAATTTTCACAAGCTGCGGAAGCTTGTCATTGTCAAACCCTGGTTGTGAGATTAAAAAATATAAGAAGCTGGAGGCCAGCATTATTAAGAGCAGGCTTCCTCAGTATCATTTTTGTACATCCAAGAATGGGGAAGTCAAGTCATGCTATAGCCCAAAGCTGGCACGTGCATGGAAATATATTTTCTCCTGTTCTGTTCACCCGCATCAGGTCAGTGGCTCATCTAGTCTAGCATCCTGTTCTCACAGTGGTCATCCACTGGAAAGCCTGGAAAGCCTACAGGTGCAGCAGCGCTCTCCCCTCCTGCTGCTTCTAGAAACTGGTATTCAGAAATACACCACCTCCAGTGGTAGACGTAGATCATATCCATCAGCGTTAGGGATGCAGTGGTTATATCCATTTTTTAACAAGGTTAAAAATGAAACAAAAATGCAGCACCAATTTGAAACTACAGATACATGCCCCAAACAGGTTTCTGAATAATTATTATACATATTATACCTACATACATACATAAGAAAATTTGTTGTACAAGAAAACTAATTGGGGAAGGGCCATAGCTCAGTGGTACAGCGTCTGTTTTGTGTATAGAGCTCCTAGATTCAGTCCCTGATATTTCCAGGTACAGTGGTGCCCTGCAAGACGAATGCCTCGCAAGACGAAAAACTCGCTAGACGAAAGGGTTTTTCGTTTTTTGAGGTGCTTCGCAAGACGAATTTCCCTATGGGCTTGCTTCGCAAGACGAAAACGTCTTGCAAGTTTGTTTCCTTTTTCGTAAAACCGTTAATACCCAGGGTGCATTGTTTGAAGAGGTGCAGTTGCGACTTGACTTCGAGGAGCAACTCATAGCACGCGGTGTGGTAGCCTTTTTTGAGGTTTTTGAAGACTTTGGTGATTTTTGAAGCTTTTCCAAAACTTCTTTTGCAGCCATTTGGTAAGTTAAACTTTTAAAACTATTTTGGGGTTTTTGGATTGGGGTGTTTGGAATTCAAGGACTTGGTGTTGGGGAGGGGTTTGCAAGAATCTGGAAGCATGTGTGCAATAGTCTCACTTTTTCAACAAAAGCCCAGCATCATATATAATAGCAAGATGCCAAGCACTTTAAAAGGGGCATGATGTTCACTCATACCTGGTTATGAACTACTACAGTGGTACCTCAGGTTACATACGCTTCAGGTTACATACGCTTCAGGTTACAGACTCCGCTAACCCAGAAATAGTGCTTCAGGTTAAGAACTTTGCTTCAGGATGAGAACAGAAATCGTACTCTGGCGGTGTGGCAGCAGCAGGAGGCCCCATTAGCTAAAGCGGTGCTTCAGGTTAAGAACAGTTTCAGGTTAAGTACTGACCTCCAGAACGAATTAAGTACTTAACCCGAGGTGCCACTGTATTGTGAAATATTTGGAAATTCGTAATCCTACCCTCCATGCCCTGTTCTTGCATAATCCCATACTTATCTATTTGCTCCACCGAGCAAGCTGGCCACTGAATTCTGCAGCAGCTGAAGTTTCTGAACCATCTTCAGAGGCAGCTCCACGTGTGACACATCGCAGTAATCTAACCTAGTGGTTACCAGTGCATAGACCACTGAAGTTAGGCTGTCCCTGTCCAGGTAGAGGCACAGCTGGCCCACTGTCTGAAGCTGATAGAAGACACTCCACATGGAGCCTCTAGCAATAGCAATGGATCCAGAAGAAGCCTCTCGCTGCATACCCACTCCTTCAAAGTGAATGTAACCCCATAAAGAGCAGGCAACCTTCCATCCATCCAGTCTAGGGAACCACCCACTAGCAGTGCCTTAGTCTTATTTGGATTGAGCTTCAGTTTATTGGCTCTCATTCAGTCCATTACTGAGGCAAGACAACAAATGGTCCAGCACATCCACTGCCTCACCCACAGATATACAGGGTAAGTAGAGCTGTATGTCATCAGCATATACTCCAGATGATTCCTCTTAGTGGCTTCATGTAAATGTTAAAAAGCATGGGAGATAAAATCAAACCCTACATGGGACTGAAGAGCACTCCCCAAGCATCACCCTCTGGAAATGACAATCCAAGTAGGACCAGAACCACTGCAAAGCGGTGCCACCCACCCCCAGCTCCTGAAGGTCACTGTAATCAATGGTATCAAAAGTTGCTGAGAGGCCGAGGAGAATTAACAGGGACACATCTCCCCAGTCTCTCTCTTAAAAGAAGTCATGCAGAGTGACCAAAGCAGTTTCTGTGCCAAAACTGTGCCAAAACCCTGATGGTTTGCTGGTTTTCATTTTGGTTAAAGATTTTTCCCCTGTTTCTTTAGATACAGACTCAGCCTAATTTGTCTCCCTACCATTCCCATTAGTAAGATATAAAATTATCCATTTGGTTCTCTGTATTAAATTGCCTTACATGTTCACCCCCTCTCTTCCCGTCCCCAGTTTTGGCTGTTTCTTAATTAGATTTTAAGCTGCCTCCTGCCCACCCAATACTTTATAATTCTACTATACCTTTCTAACATCCTGCTTTGTACAATCTTCTCTATTCCTCCCCACTGTCATATCCTACTAGGCACCATCTTGATGAATAAATTATCAGGATTGTTCTACAAGAAATCTGTCGTGTGTTATGTGACCTCTTTGAAGTCTGAGATTTAGTCATGAATCCCATATTAGTGCTAAATGAGCTGTTCTGGTGCCAAGACATTGTGCCAGAAGCTCCTTCTGATCACGCGGCATCCCCCTCCCCAACTTGTCTTTCAATTCATCATTTTTAGGACATCATGAGCAAAGCTGCAGATACCAAAATAAAGAGAAAGAGATCCAAGATTCAAATCACCCTAGGTTTGAAACCACATCCAACCTGCTATTCTTCATTATTTGTACAATAGCATCAATCTGGAGCTGGTTCCCAGTCCCCAGGAGTTTATAATTAAAAATTTGACACAAGAGAGGGAGATGTGGGTGAGAGGAAGGGGGAAGGGCTATAGCTTATTGGTAGAGCTTCTGCCTTGTGGGCAGAAGGTGCCAGGTTCAATCCTTGGCATATTCAAGCAGGGCTTGAAAATACTCCTACCTGGAACCATGGAGAGCCACTGCCAATCACTGTGGACAATACTCAGTTGGATAGACCAGTATACAGTGGTACCTTGGGTTACAGACGCTTCAGGTTACAGATTCCGCTAACCCAGAAATAGTACCTTAGGTTAAGTACTTTGCTTCAGGATGAGAACAGAAATAGCACAGCAGTGGCGCAGCGGGAGGCCCCATTAGCTAAAGTGGTGCTTCAGGTTAAGAACAGTTTCAGGTTAAGAACAGACCTCTGGAACGAATTAAGTGCTTAAGCCAAGGTACCACTGTATTTAGCCTGAAAGCCTGATAATAGCTCTGTGGCAGGGCTTTACCCAGGGGTGCAAGGGGTGTGGGGCACCCAGGCACTGAATTCTGGAGGACACCAGCCACCTAAGCTCTTCACTATTTACCTGTTATGAAATAAGAAATAATTTTGATCAAGTCAAGCTAGAAAAACAAAATACATATATACCTAGGTATTACTGAAATGTATACCTACAGTTTCACTAAAGGACTTACGACTTTGTGCGCTCATTTACCAAAGATGTGTTGCGCTATTGGAGGTGCTTGTCAAATTCAACAATGGTGCTTGTCATTCACAACAGCGCCGTGCACGTGAAATTAACTCTTACATCAAAATATTATGTTACGTATTGTATTGAGCTACTATGCGGCAGTGGGGTCAGTGGCACCTTTGACACGACTGATGTTTCTCCTAAGTAGGTGCCTAAACAATACTTATAAGTTTAAGTGTGGTGGTGTTGTATGCTTAAGTATAAATGTATTGTAAATAAATGAGCAAATAAAAAAGTTTGCTTCTTTTTCCTCCCTTCTTTCGTAAACAAGAGATAAGGCGTAAGCGTGGTATCTGACATAAGCCTAATAAAAGTTAATTTGGGGGCTAAACAAAATTTGGGGGTGCTGGGCGGATCTTTGCACCCCAGCGGTGCATATGCTAAAGACAGTGCTGCTCTGTGGTTCAGCAACTGCTCTGAATGTAGAAGGCATCTCCAGGTAGGGCTTGAAAGGACCCTGCTGGAACCCTGAAGAGTCACCCTCAATCCTTGGCATTTAGAGGCAGGGCTGGGAGAAAATCCTGTTTGAAACACTGGGGCATATAAAGCAGACCCTTATTTTTGTTGCTAGAGTGAATAGGTGGATCATGTGTGTACATTTCACATTCATTTATTTAAGGGCAAGCTTTAATGCTTCACCCCTCCCCACTAATATATGGATGTTTATGCATTGTTTACCACAGCATATGCATTTGTTTTGCACACATTACTTGGCTGCAGAACTGCACTGTAAAATTTAGAGAAGTGCAATGCACAATTTGAAGGGTGGCTGTCTTTCAATACGTGTATTGCTTCTAAAAATGTGTATTAGGTAACTTCACCTTGAAATGCAAGCAGAATTGAATCTCTTCCCCAGCCCTCATCCCACTGCACATCTGCAACCATGCTATACCTTCTGAATAGGTGCGTGTGTTTGTTAAAACGGTGGCATCGCAGACACAACCGCTACCCCAGGAGTCCAAATCATTCCAGAATGTTATTTACTTATTTCACCTTCAAGTATCTGAAAAGAAATCTGCTCACCACTTTGAAGAAGCTTGTTATCATTTTATATAATCATCATCATCTTACATAGAATCACAGAATTGTAGAATTGGAAGGGATCCCAAGGGCCATCTAGTCCAACCCCCTGCAATGCAGGAATCTCTCACCTAACATCGGCCTTGAATCCACAAGAGATTAAGAGATTAAGATTCTCCTGAGATTAAGAGTCTCATGCTCTAATGACTGAGCTAAAGAATATACAGTCATACCTTGGGTTACAGACGATTCAGGTTGTGTTTTTTCGGGTTATGGACCGCCGAAACCCGGAAGTACCAGAATGGGTTACTTCCAGGTTGCAGCGGTCACGCATGTGCAGAAGTGCTAAATCGTGCTTTGCGCATGTGCAGAAGTGCCAAATCACAACCCGCACGTGTTGAAAACGCTGTGGGTTGCGAACGTGCATCCCACATGGATCACGTTCGCAACCCGAGCATCCACTGTAGTTTTGCTTGTTTGAATTGTTTTTTAATGACCCCCCCTTGTGTTTAGTGGTTCTCATTTTTTTTTAATGAAAGCCACTTTGAGTCCTGTTATGGAAAAGGGTGGGGCAATAATACTAATAATACTAACAACAACAACAACAACAACAACACTTATTATTCTATGAAAACTTAGGGGAATGCTTGACGAAGACTCATGAGATACTGACCCAATTCAAAGAGAGAACTCACTCACAATATTACATCGGTTACAATGTTAGGTTGATGGTGCTTAGGGATGACAACAAACTCAAAGCCATAGCTCATAGCTCAAAGCCATAGCTCATAGCATCTTCTTTACATGCAGAAGGTCTAAGGTTCGATCCTTGGCATCTCTAGGCAGGGCTGGGGAAGATTCCTTGCTTGAAACCCTGGAGAGCCACTGCCACTCGATGTGGAAAACATTAAGCTAGATTGATAAGTATTCTTAGTATAAAGGCAGCTTCCTCTACTCCCATTTCTGTAAACTGTTCTGCTATTTTCTGAATGTAGAGTGGTTTATAAATCCTGAAACAAACAAATAATCTAAAATAATGAAAGAGCTGGGGGGGAAAGGAATCACTTGTGTGCACGTGCACAGAACTGTTCTTAAAGAAAGATGGAAGACAAAAGACAAGTCATGTCCCCAGACTGCATTCACATGACAGTTTATTCCCTTTTCTGTTTTTCATTTATTCCACTTTTTCCTGCTTCCTGTTTTCACCATTTTCCATTTTCACATGGCAGTTTATTCTGTTTCCCCAGCATTCCCCTAACTTAGACTAAAACAGTTGGTTTCCACATTATATTTGAGCTTTCGCCTGATGTAAAAGCCACTTCCAGAAATATAGCGGAATATAGCTGTAGCTTAGGCTTCACTTCAATGTTATTATTCCATGAAAATTGTTTCTTTTCCTGGAAGCAAATAACATGGAAATGAGTATTAAACTTGTGTTACGTAACACAACATTTCTGGAAGTGGCTTTTACATCAGGTTAAAGCTCAAATGTAATGTGGGAATTAATAGTTAGGAATATGGAAGACACTGTCATGTGAATGCAGCTCCAGTTGTCTTGAGATGTAGCTTTCTGCCATGCATCTTCGTTGATATGTTGGGCAGGCTGCAAAATTAGCTGTGTGTCAATGGAATTTCATCTGTGGTGCTGAATAGGAAAGAAGAAAAAAAGAGAGAAACCAATTCTGCCTTCACCTCAGCGGGAGCCTGACACCCTGCTCCAGACTATTTGGCTGAATACAAGGATTTCTTTTCATTTCTCTTTCCTCTATTAGCTACAGCTTTCCAATAGATTGGTGCCTGGTGAGTACCCCACCAAGCTCTGCTGCAAAATAGGGCAAGATCTAATCAAGGGAGAGACACTTAAGGGATGTGGGGAACCAAGGCTGGAATTATATGGGCTAAGGTAAAAATATTTTCCCCTCACAGTGGACTCATGCTTGAGTTAAATCTCTTGCTTTGTACAAGGGGCAAAAAATTCTGATGCATCTCCCTTCTCCCAAATGGAGCAGCAAGGATGTTATGGATGAAAATACCTGTCTGGCTATCACCTTCAGGAAGTGCCTTTCTGATTGCTTACGAGAAATACCCCCTGAACTGTATTTTGTGCTTCTACCTTTTGCTTGTATGCTTGTTCCATATTATCATCATCACCACCCACACATCCATTCGATTTATTAGTCACTTGATGCATAAGGAGTCTTCAAGTGCCTTACAAAGTTTTAAGAGCATAAAGCAGGGGGGGTGAAGGAGCCTTTTTCGATCTGTGGGTCAGATCCTTATCAGAATCTTAGTCAGGGTTAAATTACATTGTTATTCATAGCCAGTAGTCATTACAATATATACATAAAGCACATATCTGTGAAATACAAAAGGGAAGAATTTTCAGTCCAGTAAGACCGGGATCAACCCTAAGAATATAAATAGACAAATAGACTTCAATAGTGTAAGATTTTGGCCTGCTTTTTCCTTGGGGGGGTTTCTGCAGCTTGTGTGAGAGATATTCCCAGTTCTTTATAACTCTGTCTTGTGAGAACCATCCCCGGACTAGATTTGGGTTCTTTGTCCCGTCCGTATATTTGAGGGCTTTGTTTGAAAGAAACTCGGAGCGTTGTAATTAGCCTCAAATAGTTTTAGATAACCTCAAGGAGTTTTGGATGGCTTCAGCGGGATTTCAAAGGGGCTTTAGAAGAGCCTCAAAGGAAGGGAGGATGTTTAAAGTGTCGTCTGGCGACTCCCGGAGTCCTTATCTGGCTGGGATATAAGCTTGTTTTCCGGGAGTGTATCTTTTCCCCTTATTATTTTTTTAAGAGTTCCTACTCACTCTGCTGAGGCTCACAGGAGACTTGTGTCAGGCGCCATCTTCTAACCGGAAGTCAGTAACTCAATAGGCTTCAAAGTACAATGCACAGTTGATCCACCAGGTTCTGGCTCTATCAGCTGATAGGAGACAGAAGCAAAGCCTGCTTTCTGCAGGCACCAGGTGTTCAAGGTAGTTCCCCACCACATAATCCAGACTTGCAAGCCCAACTTGAACCCCTGGTGAGTTTTGTTTGGTTTATGGACTAGAAGCCCGCTTTTCCCTGCCAATCCTCAACAAGGAGCACACTTTAAGGCTAGTTGTACACTGAGAGCTGCCATATAGATGTACCATATAGATAATGTCAAATATTAGTTGTGAGGCAGGTGGGTGTGTATTGGGGAAAACAGCCAAGTTTGGCCTACAGGCTTTTGATTCCTTACAGTGGCCATAAAGCATGACATAAAATCGGGGAAAAGAACACAACATTGTTTATAATCATCACCTATTATAAACAAACAAACAAACCCCAATAAAACAGCAGCAAAAACATACCCTCAGTAGAAAACAGGATTATCACAATCTATCAAGTGCTTGGGAGAAGAGATATGCTTTCCCTTGGTACAGGGAACTCATGCTTGAGTTAAATCTCTTGCTTTATGTTAATGATGGTGTCAGGAAGACCCCACTGGGGAAAGTATTCTATAAGTAAAGAATCACAACTTTAGACTTCTCTCCCATCCTTATTTCAGAAGCCCAGGCCTAATGGCAACATCAGGTGGAACACCCAGAGGGCATGGGGGATGGATCCAGGTGAAGGAACTGCTAAATCCAAAGCCTGCTGGGGCAGAAGTTGGCGATTGGGCATTACTAATTTGGGGGGGGGGTAGTCTTTCTCCCCCTCCATGTTTTCCTAATGGGAGGGAAAATCAGTATGCCAGGTACAAGTCTGGTGTATTCTCCCATCCTAAAAGAAGCTGCCTTATACCATGTTAAACTACTGGTTTATCTAGCTCAGTATTATGTACACTGACTGAGAATGGCTCTCTAGAGTTTCAGACAGGGGACAAATCCCAGCCATACCTGATTATGCTGCGGATTGAACCTGTGACTTTCTACACGCAAAGCAAATCATCTACTACTGAGCCAAGGATGCTCCCCATTTTGGGGACATGGGGAAATGGGTGGGTTTTGGACTCAGCAGAACCAACACCTCCCCCAATCCACCCAAGCATGCCTGTCTCTCACCCTACTACTGTCAGTTCACCAATAAGTAAGGACAACTGCAGAGGCTTTTCAGTGGTTCTACCACTGATTCTAAGTTAGTTTCCTTTGAGTGATATCACTGGAGACTGCTTATGCTTTTTGCATGTAATGTTTTATCATGTTTACTCTTTAGAGTGCCATGTCTGAGTATTTCCCGCTCCACCAGTGCTTTCCACGTGAAAGCTGTCTATTTTGTTGTTTCTTCAGCTTGTAAATAGTAATATTGTGTACAGTAATATAGAAATGAGGTATACAAATTAAAAGTGAAGTGAAATGAAAATGAAAAGCCACTCTTTAGTGCTAAATAGGAGCAAACAGCAATCCATGAAAAACTCTGATTCAGAGTTAAAGAGCATGTTTTCATGGGGAAAGTGGCAAGGCAAAAAAAGAGAAAATGCTCAGGCATGGGGCTTTAAAACATGGACTTGTTCTCTTTCACACAGAGTGACTATTTGATGACATCACATCTTGCCAAGGGAAGGGAGGGAGGAAGGCACACTATCTTCCAGAAGAATCTTCAACCACAAATCACTTATACTTGGCCATCTCTTTATTATGTGAAGGTCCATCTGCCCAGTAACAGGGAATCTGCTTGCTATCTCCATTTGTTGTATTTTTTTTTTTACAATCAGTCACCAAATTGGACAGGGGATAATTGGTAGACCATTCTAACCCCACCCCACCCCATCTCATTACAATACCCAATGGTCCCACGTCTGTCACATGAAGGAATCTAGCACCCAAAAGTAAATAAATCCATACCAATATACTTCCTTGTCCACTTTACTTTTTTCTCCCTAAAACAGGTTCTTCCCCTTCCACCCTACTCACTAAATTAATGTGAATCAGTAATATCAGTAAAAGATATGTAAACAAACTTGTTGCAAGCAAACTTGTTTACCTTCCCCACAAATACATTTCATTCTGGAAGGTTAGAGAGCTAACACAACCAGTTTAACAGAAAACCTTGCAGCAATTAAACTTTAGAGCACAGTGTTGGCCAAAGTGAACCCACACTTTACTCTCCTAGGATTCTTGCCTTTTCATTTAGTGCATGAAAGCAAACCTCAAAATGATGTACTTTGCCTCTCTCCCTGAATGAAACCATCATAGTAAGGGAAAAACCATTTCCCACTCTTCCCAGAAGGGTACAGTGTGTGCCACCAATTATACATGTGTCATTAATCACAGAACAAGCACTTCTACAGTTAAAAACCTCCAAGCCACAGAACACTGGGAGAGGACTTGCAGGGAGAAACCAGAGGTTAGTGGGGGCGACTGAGGATCAAATTCAGTACCAGAAATGTTTTCATGTGCAAAGCCTAGGCTCAGATTTACTGAACCACCTGTACCAGCACATGATTCTTTTTCTTATATGGATATAGGCTACAGCAGAACATTTATGCTTTATTTAATTTACTGAAACATTTTTATGCTGTCTTCCCATCAGACCATCCTCCGGGAAGACTATGGCATCTGTAGCCAGGTTCTCCAGTCTTCCACATGTGCCCACCTTGGGAGTGCCCATGCTGGATGCCTGCTGAGCTGTGCTGTACCTTTGTCCCTGGCTCTCTGCCTAGGTTGAAATTGGCTGCAATACAACCAGGGCACAAACCAGCAAGTAGATGCTAGAAAAAAGGGCAGCTGGTGTGAGAGTTGGGTGAGATGATGACACTTCCAGATTGCTGCCTAGAAAATTGCAGCCACAGAAAGCCAGAAAACTGGAAGAGGCTTCAGCTATAGGATAGGAAGATTGCACAAGCCTAGAGGCTCTGTGCTGGACCACATTGAGACAGGTGACATAGCTAGAAACATAGGGGCTGTCTTATATTGAATCAAGTGGTCCATTTGGCTTAGCATTCTCTGCATTGGCTTTGGCGGGTCTCAGATAGGGTTTCAGATAGCGGTCTCTCCCAACCATTCCTGGAGATGCTGAGAATTGAATCTGGGATCTTCTGCATACAAAGCAGATGCTCCACCACTGGACCACAGCCCATCCCCAGGTTGCCAGCAACCTGAGAGCATGGTAGCAGTCAAGGTAGCTCCAAGATCTGCAGTATAAAGTCTGTCGGACCCAGGAAAGCCAAGGACTGAATAAATCTCACTATGGATGATCACTTTAGAGGAGTCATTTCCTTTGGAGGACTACATTGACTTCAATCAAGAAGAGCTTGGTTTTGTTGTCACCCACTTTGGTCTGTCATTGTAACAAGTAGGACTGGTCTGTTGGAACTCACCATGGCTGGCTGGGATTCTGCATACAATGGTACCTCGGGTTAAGAACTTAATTTGTTCCGGAGGTCCGTTCTTAACCTGAAACTGTTCTTAACCTGAGGTACCACTTTAGCTAATGGGGCCTCCCACTACTGGCAATTTCTGTTCTCATCCTGAAGCAAAGTTCTTAACCTGAGGTACTATTTCTGGGTTAGTGGAGTCTGTAACCTGAAGTGTCTGTAACCTGAAGTGTCTGTAACCCAAGGTACCACTGTACTTTCTTCAATTCTAGGAAACCTCAGCAGGAGGTTCTGCTTGCGGGGCATGTTTTGGGACTGTGGAGATGCCCATTAATAAAACAACAATGAAATAATAGCCCCCCTGCTCTGACTCTCTGACATACCTACCACCCAAACACATCAGTAAAACCAGCACTGAGTTACCTCACTGGTTACCACACTTATTTGAAAACTGCATGTGCGACCTGCAACAAAATCTTGCAGTCTGGAGTGTTTGTCTTCAGGACATTCCCTTTTCATCTCCCCAATTTTCTTTCCCAACTGCCATCAACAGCCAGCATTCAGTGGCCCTTCACATGTTCAGTCTTCATTAAGTAGTTTTTGTAGTCACTCCATAAGATGATTTTCTTTCTTTCTTTGGTACTTCTGAAAATAATTATTATTTATAGCCTATATAGACCATACATATTTTTATATATTTAGTTCAAAATTAAATATTAGTTTCAAGCAGGCATTGAAAGTTTCTAAAAATAAAAGGTGGGGCTGAAAATCTGGAGTGAAAATTACATTTCTGAAAATCTCTAATCTTCTGAGTCCTATTTTGCACTGTCACCAAAAACGATATCCTTAAAATGCAAATTCTGCTGGGATGCTGCTTGTGTCATAAGGTTGGGTCAAGAAACAAAATCAATGAATCTGAGAGAATGAGAGATAATGTATGGGATTGCCTTGTAGGAGAGGTTAAGCACAAAAGGGGAATTTTGATTTGACAAACATTCTTATATAATACCAATCAATGCTTTGTTTGTAAGAAATGACTTCATTCTGTGGGTTAATGAGATTGACAATTGGCCATGCTTAAAGAGTATTAAGGTAATGCATTGAAATATCTCAGGTTTACAACCCAAAATTGATCATTTCAGCTATTTTAAGTACAAAGGATCAATACCATCAGCTCCCCCATCCTTAAGTGCTAATAAATGCTTTAAACCACAACAACCATGGATTCCATTTGACAATTAAATTAAACACGGAATTAAATTCCTTACATACACTGCAGAAGGCTATTTGGGATAAACTCAATAACTACCCTCAATTATCAAAGTCATTGGATTCCTAACAATCAAAATATTGGCATAGACATCTCTGCATGGGCTCACTCTGGTTGCAAGACAGAAATGCTAATAAGATGAAGAATGAGTCAGGGTTTTCAAAATTGGGCTTCAAATTTTAGAAGTTTGATGACCTAGAGCAGGGATGTCCAACAGGTCGATCGCGATCTACTGGTCGATCCCCAGGAGGTTTTGGAAGACTGAAGTCGATCGCTGGGTCCCTTTCCTTAGCGTTGATAAAATAGAATCCAGCCCTACCTCCTCACTCTGCCGTCCACTGTTGCACTATTTGCAGAACGGAAGACGGAGCTTATTCAGTGAGGCTGTTGGTGAGTTGTTGTTCGCCCTTTCCCCTTGAGCTTAGGCTTGAATTCTCAAAAATTGGGGCTTTCCTCCTCCCTCAAAAAAGCTGAACAACTCTGACCCGAGCCCCAAAAAGGGGGGTAGATCACTGTCAGTTTCTAATTGTGTGAGTAGATCACAGTCTCTTGGAAGTTGGCAACCCCTGGTCTAGAGGATGGACCAAGTCAATAGGATGAAGGCATAACGCTCTTGGATTATAAGAAGAGCTCTGCTGGATCCATGCAAAGGCCCCTATCCAGTCCAGTATTCTCTGTCCTACAATGGCCAACCATTGTACTTCCGAAACATGTGCATAGCATATAGACATCATGATTAGAAGCTATCAGTGGAAAGCTATCAGTTTCATTCTCTTTTCAAACAATTTTAACAGTGCAATCCAAACCCAAAATGAGAAAATGGGATGAGAAAATTTAGATTCATTGGATCCTGGGCTTACATGGCTGAGCCAGGGTTGCATACTGTCCAACTTTTTCCAATGCAAAATGTTGTTGGGGACTATGTGTTTTTGGGTACCATGAGAGATCACAACCCCCAAAAAGAACTTTTGTCAGGGTGAGTGCCCAGTGCGAGCATGAAAAGGTGGGGTGTCCTTTTTTCCCCTGGGCACTTGGAAGATATAGGGTTCAGCTGGCATAAATCCCTCACTCCAGCTCAACTGGGGCTCATGCAAAACGTACATCAGCATAAGTCTCCTCTGCAAAGGAGTGTTTGGGGGGGAGTGGTGAGGGTGAGATGGGGCAAGGAGGTACTTACACCTATTTCAAACCCCATTCAGCTCAGTCATGTGACCTATGACCCAATCCTCAAAACAATCACCCACAATCACCTGCTGGCTCAGACAGGAGTAGCCCTACCCAGAGACTCCTAAGCAGCATTTAGAATGGGGAAACTTACATTGGTGTGAGGTACTTCCGCTTTCTTTAGTTAGGATTGCTACGTTAGTTGGTGGTCATAGCTTTTGGGATCAGGTGGTAACTTTCCTGATCTGTGGTATATATTCTAGCCAAGTTTCTACTACTTTGGTTTTTCAGGAATTCCCTAAGCTTTGCCTTTTAACTTCCATTTTACTAAACTTCTCATTTCTGAGAAGTTTCATTTTTTATTTGATAGCACTGTGACCACTGATCCAACAATATGCCTCACACCAGGTCTTGGGCAACACTTCAGGCCGAGTCCATCCCTCTGGTTGGTTCCTTAGTCCAGTGTTTCCCAACCGGTGTTCCGCGGCACACAAGTGTGCCGTGAGACGTTGGCTGGTGTGCCGTGGGAGGGAGGCGGGCGAGTCAGGCGGTGAGAGGCGGCGGCGGCGAGGATCCGCGTCGAGCCGGGGGCGGCTCCGCGGTGGTGGTGCCGAGGTTTCTCTCTCCATTCTCCCCTCACACACACGCAGGATCAGCTGACAGGACCCAGCCAATGGGGCGGCGGCGGGGCAGCGCGTGCAAAAGGGAGGAGCGCGAGACAGCGGACGAGGAGGAGGCCGGCATGTCCGGGCAGCAGCAGCAACAACAGCAGCAGCAACTCCCGGCGACGGCTCCTCAAGCCCCGGGCAACCCTACTCCCTCACCGGCCTCGGCCGCCCTCCTGCTCCACCCGCCGCCGCCTCCCCTGCCACCGCCGGCCACCTCGGCCCCGCCGCCGCCCCCTCCTCTGCCCGCTATCGCCGCCACCACCACAACAGTCGCCGCCGCCGCCTCAGCTGCCGCCGTCCCTCAGTCCCTCGCTTTGCTGCCTCCTCCCCCCCACCCCCAAAGCTTGGAGGTTCCCCGGCAAGGGGGAGGGGAAAAATTGAAAACTTTCACTTTCGTGCGTCCCTCCCGGCGTGACGCTGCGCGCTGACGTCACGGGGCTGTAATGGTGGTGTGCTGCGAGATTCTTTTCATCAAACAAGTGTGCCTTTGCCCAAAAAAGGTTGGGAAACACTGCCTTAGTCAACTGTCTTCAGGCAGAGCACTCTAGACATTTGTTGAAACTGGAGCATGCATTTATTGAACATATTTGAAGGTAACTAACACCAGCCATTTTACTTTTTAAGAGATTTTACATTTTACATTTTAAGAGATTTTACTTTCTTGGGTTCCATGATCACTGCAGATGGTGACAGCAGTAACGAAATTAAAAGACGCTTGCTTCTTGGGAGAAAAGCAATGACAAACCTAGACAACATCTTAAAAAGCAGAGACATCACCTTGTCAACAAAGGTCCGTATAGTTAAAGCTATGGTTTTGCCAGTAGTGTTGTATGGAAGTGAGAGCTGGACCATAAAGAAGGCTGATCGTCGAAGAATTGATGCTTTTGAATTATGGTGCTGGAGGAGACTCTTGAGAGTCCCATGGACTGCAAGAAGATCAAACGTATCCATTCTTAAGGAAATCAGCCCTAAGTGCTCACTGGAAGGACAGGTCCTGAAGCTGAGGCTCCAATACTTTGGTCACCTCATGAGAAGAGAAGACTCCCTGGAAAAGACCCTGATGTTGGGAAAGATGGAGGGCACAAGGAGAAGGGGACGACAGAGGACGAGATGGTTGGACAGTGTTCTTGAAGCTACCAACATGAGTTTGACCAAGCTGCGGGAGGCAGTGGAAGACAGGAATGCCTGGTGTGCTCTGGTCCATGGGACCACGAAGAGTTGGACACGACTAAACGACAACAAAACAACACCAGCCATTACAACAAATGTATACTTCATCATTGAATGCCTCCTTGATTTTCTTTTTGGCTACAAGGTCACTTTCCTACACATTAATGCTCATTTTGATCAGGTGGGGAGTGGCATTACTATGTTCCCAGCATTAAGTCACCAGTCTGGCATTGCCAGAGTTAACAGATCAGATTCAAATAACAAATTGAATTGGAATGTCACAGAGCAAATCCAAAACAGCTTGGGCTACTTCCAAATGCTACAGATACAATATGAATCTTCTGGCTGCTGCACACCCCTGATATTTATCTTATTTAAACCCAAGCATTCCAACACCCACATTTTGGCTTGTAGGCTTCTAGCTTTAGCATGTAAACACCTATATTTGTCAACCCACTCCAAATGTCAGTCCGTCAGATCTTTATTGTTTATAGCCAATGGCCATTACAATATAAATCACAAAGAAATACCAATTAAGACAATTCAAAACCCAGTGTGTGGCAGCTGTGAAAAAGGCAAATTCCATGCGAGGGATCATTAGCAAAGGAACTGAAAATAAATCTGCCAATATCATAATGCTGTTATACAAATCTCTGGTGCAATTGCATTTGGAATGCTGTGTAGAGTTCTGGTCACCTCACCTCCAAAAGGATATTGCAGAGTTGGAAAAGGTTCTGTAAATGGTAAATGGTCAAGAGGATGGAGTGACTCCCCATTGAGGAAAGGTTCAGCATCTGGGACTTTCTGGTCTAGGGAAAAGGTAGGTAAGAGGACGGGACGTGAGTGGAACTGTGGGTTAAACCACAGAGGCTAGGACTTGCTGATCAGAAGGTCGGCGGTTCGAATCCCCGCGATGGGGTGGACTCCCGTTGCTCGGTCCCTGCTCCTGCCAACCTAGCAGTTTGAAAGCACGTCAAAGTGCATGTAGATAAATAGGTACCGCTCTGGCGGGAAGGTAAACAGCGTTTCCATGTTCTGCTCTGGTTCGCCAGAAGTGGCTTAGTCATGCTGGCCACATGACCCGGAAGCTGTACGCCAGCTCCCTCGGCCAATAAAGCAAGATGAGCACCACAACCCCAGAGTTGGTCACGACTGGACCTAATGGTCAGGGGTCCCTTTACTTTACCTAGGTAAGAGGACAAGTGACAGAAGTTTTTAAAAGAATGGATGGCATCGAGAAATGGATAAAAATTCTCTCTCTGTCTGTCTCTCTCTCATAACACTAGGACAGACAAAAGAAAGCACTTCATAGTTGAACTCTGGAACTCCCTTCCACAGAAGGCAGTGATGCCCACCAACTTCAATGGCTTTAAAAGAGGATTGCACAAATTCATGGGGACAAACAAGGCTATCAACAGCTGCTAGCCATGGTGGCTAAGTTCTACCTCCATTGGCAGGAACCGTATGCCTCTGAATCCCAGTTGCTGGGACTCACAGATGCGCAGAGTGCTGTTGCGCACATACCCTGCTTGGAGGCTTCCTAAAGGGATCCGGTTGCCACTGTGAGAACAGGATTCTGGACTACATGGACCACTGGCTTGATCTAACAGCCTTTTCTTATGTTCTTAAGAGTTAGTCAAAGCATGCCAGTATTCAGAACTGCAAATTATAAATATTTAAAATTATTAAGTTTTCCCAAAAACAGATGGCATTGGGGTTTGTTGTTTTTTTTAAATAGCAGGTTTTATTAGTTGAGAAAAGAAGGGGGTTCCAAGATTTGAAGAAGTAACACAGAATGGAAGGCAAGACATTTATAGTAGAATTAAAATATATACAGATACAGGTATAATACGTACATATAAAATATCACATAGAGGTTATTGTAATCACAGCACCAGCCCTTTCCTTAAAAGTAAGTGGCCTTAAAAGAGGGGGGGGGGAATTCCGAAGGGCTCATTGTAGTTTGCTGCTAATGCTGTAGGTTCACCCTGTCTGTACTTAACAGCAGGGAGAATAAACTTGCAAGATAATCAAAATATTTGTAAAAAGCTTAAAAAGAATGAATGCCTTAAAATATATTCCTTAGTGCAATACAAGATTCTTCCTTCTACCAGACATACCAAATATTCATGAATGTTGCCAAATAAACTCATATTTAGTGGGAATGTGCCAACTCTGAGATAGTTTGGTTATATAAATCACAAACAGCCCGCAGCAGAAGCAAAAACGGAAGAGTTCACATCACCCCTGGTGGCATGCATTTTATGAGCCAGTGTTGTCCCCCCCCCCCCATGGCAATAAACATAACTTTTAAAAACTATAGATCCAAGGAATAACAAGACATATCCCTCCACCTTGAGGGATCACTAGACGAGTGGCAATGAACAGACACAGAACTAATTGTTGAGAAGCACATCCCTGCCACAGCCATCTCCATTTGGATGATCAGGAACATTTTCAGCCTCAGTCCAAACTGAATCAACATCCTCAGCTCACATCTAAAGGCAAACTTACTTAATTACATTACCTAATTTGCACTTTCCAGAATGATACAAAAACTGACCCAGCCATCATTCAAATTTCAGTTTCCAGACAGATAATGCATATATAAACAAGCAAGCAAGCAAGCAAACAAGCAAACAAACAAACAAACAAATAAAATGCTTATGCTGGAGTAAAATGTACATAACAATTCATATAGCAGTGAAAATTGCATTGCAAAACTGTATATATTAAGCAAAATTGCATGTAGAAATGTGAATATTGGGTGAAATTTGCACTAAAATACTGAAGAATTTCCATGAGGAATTAAAAATGACAACTGCAAACTGATGTGAAAATGTGGAGAACTGAACTCAAGACTAAAAAAACAAAAAGCTAAAAGTAACTAAAATTGGCATACCTACCCATCCTTATCCCTAGCTCCCATTGCTTTTTCCTCAGCAGTGAGTTTAAAAGTCACATTGAAACCTCTTCTCTATTAAGCTCAAGCAGCCAGGTCATGTTTTGGTGCAGGTCATGTTTTGCACAGGCCTGACTTCTTCCAGAACATCCCCTTGTTGTTTAGTCGTTTACTCGTGTCCGACTCTTCGTGACCCCATGGACCAGAGCACGCCAGGCACTCCTATCTTCCACTACCTCCCGCAGTTTGGTCAGACTCATGTTTGTAGCTTCGAGAACACCATCCAACCATCTCGTCCTCTGTCGTCCCCTTCTTCTTGTGCCCTCAATCTTTCCCAGCATCAGGGTCTTTTCCAGGGAGTCTTCTCTTCTCATGAGGTGGCCAAAGTATTGGAGCCTCAGCTTCAGGATATGTCCTTCCAGTGAGCACTCAGGACTGATTTCCTTCAGAATGGATATGTTTGATCTTCTTGCAGTCCATGGGACTCTCAAGAGTCTCCTCCAGCACCATAATTCAAAAGCATCAATTCTTCGGTGATTAGCCTTCTTTATGGTCCAGCTCTCACTTCCATACATCACTACTGGGAAAACCATGGCTTTAACTACACGAACCTTGGTTGGTAAGGTGATGTCTCTGCTTTAAATGATCCTGTCTAGGTTTGCCATCACCTTTCTTCCAAGGAGCAGACGTCTTTTAATTTCGTGACTGCTGTCACCATCTGCAGTGATCATGGAGCCCAAGAAAGTAAAATCTCTCACTGCCTCCATTTCTTCCCCTTCTATTTGCCAGGAGGTGATGGGACCAGTGGCCATGATCTTAGTTTTTTTGATGTTGAGCTTCAGACCATATTTTGCGCTCTCCTCTTTCACCCTCATTAAAAGGTTCTTTAATTCCTCCTCACTTTCTGCCATCAAGGTTGTGTCATCTGCATATCTGAGGTTGTTGATATTTCTTCCGGCGATCTTAATTCCGGCTTGGGATTCATCCAGCCCAGCCTTTCGCATGATGAATTCTGCATATAAGTTAAATAAGCAGGGGGACAATATACAGCCTTGCCGTACTCCTTTCCCAATTTTGAACCAATCAGTTGTTCCATATCCAGTTCTAACTGTAGCTTCTTGTCCCACATAGAGATTTCTCAGGAGACAAATGAGGTGATCAGGCACTCCCATTTCTTTAAGAACTTGCCATAGTTTGCTGTGGTCGACACAGTCAAAGGCTTTTGCATAGTCAATGAAGCAAAAGTAGATGTCTTTCTGGAACTCTCTAGCTTTCTCCATAATCCAGCGCATGTTTGCAATTTGGTCTCTGGTTCCTCTGCCTCTTCTAAATCCAGCTTGCACTTCTGGGAGTTCTCGGTCCACATACTGCTTAAGCCTGCCTTGTAGAATTTTAAGCATAATCTTGCTAGCGTGTGAAATGAGTGCAATTGTGCGGTAGTTGGAGCATTCTTTGGCACTTCCCTTCTTTGAGATTGGGATGTAGACTGATCTTCTCCAATCCTCTGGCCACTGCTGAGTTTTCCAAATTTGCTGGCATATTGAGTGTAGCACCTTAACAGCATCATCTTTTAAAATTTTAAATAGTTCAGCTGGAATATCATCACTTCCACTGGCCTTGTTATGGGCATTGCTTTCTAAGGCCCATTTGACTTCACTCTCCAGGATGTCTGGCTCAAGGTCAGCAACCACACTACCTGGGGTATACGAGACATCCATTTCTTTCTGGTATAGTTCCTCTGTGTATTCTTGCCACCTCTTCTTGATGTCTTCTGCTTCTGTTAGGTCCTTTCCACTTTTGTCTTTTATTATGGTAATCTTTGTACGAAATGTTCCTTTCATATCTCCAATTTTCTTGAACAGATCTCTGGTTTTTCCCATTCTATTGTTTTCCTCTATTTCTTTGCATTGCTCGTTTAAGAAGGCCTTCTTGTCTCTCTTTGCTTTTTTTTGGAAATCTGCATTCAATTTCCTGTATCTTTCACTATCTCCCTCGCATTTTGCTTGCCTTCTCTCCCCCGCTATTTGTAGGGTCTCGTTGGACAGCCACTTTGCTTTCTTGCATTTTCTTTTCATTGGGATGGTTTTAGTTGCTGCCTCTTGTATAATGTTACGAGCCTCCATCCATAGTTCTTCAGGCACTCTGTCCACCAAATCTAAATCCTTAAACGTGTTCCTCACTTCCACTGTGTATTCATAAAAGATTTGACTTAGATTGTATCTTACCGGCCCAGTGATTTTTCCTACTATCTTCAGTTTAAGCTTGAATTTTGCTATAAGAAGCTGATGATCTGAGCCACAGTCAGCTCCAGGTCTTGTTTTTGCTGACTGTATAGAGCTTCTCCATCTTTGGCTGCAGAGAATATAATCAATCTGATTTCGATGCTGCCCATCTGGTGATGTCCATGTGTAGAGTTGTCTCTTGTGTTGTTGGAAAAGAGTGTTTGTGATGACCAGCTTGTTCTCTTGGCATAACTCTATTAGCCTTTGCCCTGCTTCGTTTTGAACTCCAAGGCCAAACTTGCCAGTTGTTCCTTTTATCTCTTGACTCCCTACTTTAGCATTCCAATCCCCTATAATGAGAAGAACATCCTTCTTTGGTGTCATTTCTATAAGGTGTTGTAAGTCTTCATAGAAGTGGTCAATTTCAGTTTCTTCAGCACCAGTGGTTGGTGCATAAACTTGGATTACTGTGATGTTAAAAGGTCTGCCTTGGATTCGTATCGAGATCATTCTATCATTTTTGAGATTGCATCCCAGTACAGCTTTTGCCACTCTTTTGTTGACTATGAGGGCCACTCCATTTCTTTTACGGGATTCTTGCCCACAGTAGTAGATGTGATGGTCATCCGAACTGAATTAACCAATTCCCATCCATTTTAGTTCACTGATGCCCAGGATGTCAATATTAATTCTTGCCATCTCATTTTTGACCACATCCAACTTACCAAGGTTCATGGTTCTTAAATTCCAGGTTCCTATGCAATATTTTTCTTTACAGCATTGGACTTTCCTTTCGCTTCCAGGCATATCCGCAACTGAGCGTCCTTTCGGCTTTGGCCCAGCCGCTTCATCAGCTCTGAATCTACTTGTACTTGTCCTCCGCTCTTCCTCAGTAGCATGTTGGACGCCTTCTGACCTGAGGGGCTCATCTTCCAGCGTCATAGCTTTTATATGCCTGTTGTCTTTGTCCATGGAGTTTTCTTGGCAGGGATACTGGAGTGGCTTGCCAGTTCCTCCTCCAGGTGGATCACGTTTGGTCAAAACTCTCCACTATGACCTGTCCATCTTGGGTGGCCCTGCACGGCATAGCTCATAGCTTCTCTGAGTTATTCAAGCCCCTTCGCCACGGCAAGGCAGTGATCCATGAAGGGGAGAACATCCCCTAGTGGCTAACAAATCCAAACCTGTCCTCCTAGCTTATCTATGCATTAGACCCCCAGTTCTGTCTATCTACCTGGGCTTGTGCAGGCAACAGGTCGCGTTTCAGAGAAACAATGTAAGTTTAAGAAAGTTAACAAGCTGCTATTTGTCTAATTAGCCCAGCTTAGAGGGCTTTCAACTCATCTATTATTTGATCCTTCTAGCCAGGGATTGAAACTGGGCCCTTTTGCATGCAAGACTTGTCCTCTATCACTAATCTACAGCTTCTCTCCAGGGACCATATAACATTTATATGAAATATAGAAACTCACTTCATCGGCTGCAAGAGAAACTGTGAGCAAACTTATTTTTAAACCATATCCCCATTAAAATTTGATAGGCTCAATAGGGTCTGGGCAGGTAAACTTCCTTTGGGGATTAGAGACAGCCCTCCCCCCCCACCTCAATTCCCGCATGAAGAATGCCATTTTCCCTTTGCCTTAATGATTATGCTGCCCTTCTATTGCAAGGTTGAAAGGCCTCTCTTCCCCATCTTATGATTCCTCCCATATAATTCTCCAGGCCAGACTCATATAACTTATCTATATATGAAATCTCACAATCTGACAGGTTGCTAAGCTCACCTGGAAACGACTTTCTTTCTGCACAATCTCTTATGAATATCTTCCATTTCATTGTCTTTAGAAGAAGCCGCAGCCAAGTTAAGCATAGCAATTGTTAACAGATTCTGTTGAGAGAGAGAAAAAACACCGCTTGGATCTCTCAGTTGCACCAATGTATTTGTCATTTTAATATGCAGTACCTAAAATGGTGAGCTGTATCTGTTTTTCTTTTGGGTGGAACCAGTACCAATCTGCTGGAAGGAATAAATTTTAACTAGAACCAATGCATTTCAAATTCCCACACAATTTGGAACCATCTTGGTTGGTATTCATTAAGATAAATATATATATTATACTGGTTCTCTACAAGTTTCCCTTATTTGGAAAGTGACATAGAGAAAAATAAGGGCCCAGTAGGTTATGAACCAGTTGCCAGCTTTCACAAAAATAATGAGTTTTCTTCCCATTTTAGTTGTTCCACAGAGCCTGGAATGCCTTTGGCTTGTCAAAACTTTCCTTTCTCTGGACCAACCCTATGTATGATTTAAATGGCAGCAGAAGGTATGAGGGTAATTGACCGCCCTAGGATGGCAGGTAGTGAAAGAACATAGTGGACGTCTTAAAGACAATGGATAAGTTGACACACATCTAACTCAGCCAAAAATTGATTAAAACTTTGTTGAGAGATCTTAACGTTCTTCAGCTTTTTAAAAATACCCTTTTCAGAAAACCTAGCTATATTGTGCAGTTTTCTCAATAAGAATTAGAGAAGTGTATAATGGGAAAAGGAAAAACAGCTGGCAATTGTTGATAACACAAATACACACAATCACCATCTATTTCTTCTCTCTCAGACCCACTTCATACCTGAAAATTTAAGAATACAACAAAATGAAAAAGAACCTAGAAATCCTGTCACTGGTCCATTTGTCCTAGGCTGGAAACACGGGACAGCAAATGTCCTGCAGTTGAATAATTTGAACTCACTACTCCAGTTCTGGCAAAGGCTTAAATCCTTAGGTCAGATTGGTACATGAGGTACGCCTGTTACATATTACAGTGGTACCTCTGGTTACGTACTTAATTCATTCCAGAGGTCCATTCTTAACCTGAAACCGTTCTTAACCTGAGGTACCACTTTAGCTGTGCAATTTCTGTTCTCATCCTGGGGCAAAGTTCTTAACCCGAGGTACTACTTCCGGGTTAGTGGAGTTTGTAACCTGAAGTGTTTGTAACCCGATGTGTTTGTAACCCGAGGTACCACTGTACAGGAATCATCAGGTGCATGAGAGGTTAAAGGCATGAGCTAAGCATGAGTTAAGACATGGATCCATCAAGCAACACTTTCCCTTCACCTGCTTTTTGAAGAGCAAGGAAGGCACAGCTATTGGCATGGCAAGCGACTGGAGTCCCTGGACTCGGCAAGGAAACAGACACTCCTTCTTGTGGGCTGGATGTTTGTGCCAGTGCTGGTGTTCCTGTGTTTGTGGTGTCAAAGGCAGAGTTGAGGATGGTTGTATATCAGAGTTGCCCTCAGTCATCTCCCCTGAAGGAGCCAAAGTCAGCTCCTTGCTGGAAGGCAGTAGTCTGATAGGAGAATGGTGGGACTAACCACTACCAGTCTTCTGGGTCCCTTCCCTGGGTTCAGATCTATGCCTCCCAGGTGCTTTGTTCCTCCCGGGATCAGAGATCTCTTGTGACCCAGAGTCACCTTCACCCTGTTGTAAACCCTCCCTAGGGTTCCCTAATTCCAACTTGGCAAGTTCTTCACATTCTTCTTCGTCCAAACACCCCCTCAGGAACATCTCCATAGGATTCAAGATATTGAAACTGGTAGATTTGCCCATCCCTAATTCAGTGTAATGTATAGTTTGACCACATGCGGGTTTGAAGAGGTTGAGTGCCAAGGACCAGAGCCTGTCAAAGGACAAGTGAGTCATATGCAAAGTAATGGGATCCGTCCCACCCCCTACACAGTAGTCTCTAAGTCTGGCACACTTAGCACAGTTTGCTCAACTCCTTTCATGGTCTTGTTTCTAGCAGGAGGGGGGGGGAATGGTGCTGCCTGGTTCCGTGGTGTGTGCCGCCATCATTTTAATCCAGCAGCTTTTGAAGGAGGCAAAATGGGTGTCAGGAAGAATTTACAGGAACTATTAAGTTCACTTAGTAAAATTAGCAGTCTTATGCCATCACATATAAATTGATTTCTTTCCTTTTATCCTCTCCTCCCCCACTGTAGGCAAACAAACATGTTCCCTGTAAATATACATCACAACAGAGTGACAGTCACTCAGCAAGCAAAACAATTTACCCACAAAATCCATCATTCAGTTCATTACAGGATGTCCAACAACTGCAGGCTTGGCATGTAGGGGATACAAGAGGCAGGGAGTTCTGAATACAGAGTGCAATTCCTTAAAGGATGCCAGAAGAAGAGGTTGCCTGAAAGCACTCTGTCTCGGTTTCTGTTTGCTTGCCCTGGTTCTCCCCACCACCCTGATTACTGCAGGGATAGTCAATGCCTATCCTTCTGTATCCTTATCACCGACACCCATCCCTCATCACACCTTGGATGGTGAAGATAAATAGCAGGCACTCCTGGGGAATGTAGAACCCAGGCTGCTTTGGGCTTTATGTCACATGGGAAGTCAACATAAGTCAAGGAGGCTCTCTAGTGCAGACCTTCACTCTCCAACTCATGAAGGACAGTTGGGCCAGGCAGAAGGGAGATAATGCAAAGGGCAAGGCTGGTTACTGCACCCCAGCTCTCCACTCGCACAAATCTTAACCATGTGAGGCTTTGAATGCCTGGACAGGGCCATAGTGAATAATGAAAGCATAAAAATGTAGGGTGAATAAGGAGAGCTTGAGAGTGGTGAAATGCACATACTTAGAAAGGTAAGAATGAGCAAAGGGTAAAGCATATTGCTTTAGAACTGGAGGGCGATAAGCTTCAAAACAAAATTCTTTTAATGCTGCTTACTGACCCATTTCCACCCCTATTTCCATCATTCCTACTAAAGGTCAATGTGCATCCAGATGGACTGCTAAATGTCCATATCTCTGTGTGGGGTGGTGGTGATGGTATGAATTGCTTTCCAGACTTTTCTTGCACACACAACAGCTTCTCTAAAGCTTTTCTAAAGTAACTGCAAATATTACAAACAATTCACTGATAATAGAAACAATAACAAACAAGGCTACAAAAGGGCAACAGGAGACAGAACAAAAGACAAATGACATGCAGCAGGGGCATTTACTATTGAGCAGGAGCACAAGCCTTGGAATGCCACAATGAGTGTTCATTTGTATGCAGATATAATTATGGATTGGTATGCTAGCCTACCATTTTAAATGGCACTTTAAATGGGGATATTTACTCATAAAAAGCAATTGATGAATTAGTAAGTTTTGATTTCTCTCTGTTTCTCTTTTTTTCAATCTTAAATTTGGTTCTCCACATTTCTGCAGCAGTTTGCATTTTTAAAATGTCCTCATTAACATTCATTTCTCCTCATATATACCTAAAGGAGCACAATATCAACCTTCTCAGGCCTTATTGTGAGGCCTTGTCTGTGGTGCTTGCACTGGCTGCAGCCTGGCTGGCACTGAGTCATAGTAGGGCCTTCTTAGTGGCAGCTCCCTGTGAGGATATGTGATTGTTTTCAAATGTTTTGAATAAGTTCATTTTATTTTACTTTTATTGTTTTAACATTTTTGCATTTGCCACCTGGGGGCTCTTTGGGAGGAATGGGAGGAACAGATTTATTACTTTATTTGACCCATATTCCTAATATGCTCATTCATACAAGCAACCCCCCCCCAACATACTGCATTTTTACAAGTTATTTTCATTTATATATGCACTTGTATGCATACTTCCTTCTAAAATGTGCATGTTTTGTACCCTTTACTTAGATAACTGCAAATTTCTGAGAAGTGTGAATTGAAAGATAGGTTTCAAAGCCACCGAAAAGGAAAGGAAGAGAAGAAATGGGAGGAGCAGAAAGGATGGTAGAAGTACTAAGGGTTCAAGGTGACAGGGGACAGAAGAGAGAGGTGATCAGGAACGGGAGCCAGAGGGAAGAAAGCTTTGGCAAAAGGTTTGGCAAAAGCTTTGTCTTCTTCCCTCCGTTTTCTCTTGCCTCTTCATCTTCTGCAATTTTCAGCAGGTGTATGTATGTATGTATCCACACACACGCATCCATGTGCAAACATTCATGTGTTATATGCAATATTGATATGCACTGTCTATTTCCCTTAGCAGACAGACATTTCACTCAAGCACTACAGTGGTACCTCTGGATGTGAACGGGATCCGTTCCGGAGCCCCGTTTCATCCTGAGAGGAACACAACTTGCATCTGCGCGTGCGCGGGTCACAATTCACCGCTTCCGCGCATGCGTGTGATGTCATTTTGAGCGCCTGCGCGAGTGGCAAAACCCGGAAGTACCCCATTCCGTTACTTCTGGGTCGCTGTGGAACGCAACCTGAAAACGCTCAACCTGAAGCGTCTTTAACCCAAGGTATGACTGTATTAGGTTGATAGTGTGATTCTAGACACGTCCTCTCAGAAATTCCGTGGGACTTACTTCAGCCCCAATCTTTTTTGTGATGTTTTTATGGTTCAGTTGCTTCAGGCTGTTCCATGTTTCATAAATGAATATAGGTAATTTTCTGTGTAAACTGCTCAGAGGTTTTGACAATGAAATGGTGTACAGATTTCAAATAAATATTATGTTATGTTATGTTATGTTGTTATGTTATGTTATGTTATGTTATGTTGTTATGTTATGTTGTTATGTTATGTTATGTTGTTATGTTATGTTGTTATTATATTATATTATATTATATTATATTATATTATATTAATTATATTATATTATTATAATTTTTTCAATCAAATCATGATCAAACCAATGATCAAACATGAAGTGACCACCCGGGGTTTTTAACCAACAACCCAGTTTTTTTTAAAAATGATGGGTTGGCCAGCAGCTGCTGGGAAAAAAATAACTACTAGTTTTCTATATTATATGGAATAGAGGTTGGAAAAAGCTTTAAAGCAACCCTAAAAAAAAGGAGGGGAACAAAAACTCAAGATCTAAAAGGCACACCAAAGGTGACTTAAACTTAATTAAGCTTTCCATAAGTTGAAAAGAATAGGAACAAGGAAGGGTATTTGAAAGTAGTGACAAAAAAAATTAGAGATAAGCAAACCTTGGGGGGGGGGGAGTTTAAACCTAAGGTCAGAGGGGAGAGGGGATGGAAAGTTATGCTGCTAAGCCTTTTAATTATTACTGCTGCGACATAGACTTAATTTTTTCCTTGTCTCGGTCTGCTGGTAGGTGGCCGGTACGAACACCATGCCTAATGTTCACAGAAACCAATAAAACATCTTGAACTGCACAGACTGTCTTCCTTCCGGCTGTGCAGCAGCTTTTAAACCAGTGTTTTATGTAATAATCCTTTGTAGGAATGTGGGGAGAGGAAATTAAGGTGCAAAAACTTAATAAAAATCCAATTTTCTGAAGCATTTGAGACGAATAAAATGGAGCCCTGCGACTGGTTCTCATTATGGCATGAGAAGTCCTTTATCACTGCTTCCTCCCTCATATGCAATCTCAAATCGTGTTTAGCACAACTGTGGCATTTTCAAGAATCAGGCCACCCTGCGGATATAAAAGAGGCAAGTTCCTTTGAGGATCCACTTCCCTCGCAGGAAATATGGTTAGATTTTCTGTGCTTATGGTCAGCTAGGAAAGCTGAATATCCGTAATTATAAATATTTTCAGTTCCTCCCCTACCTCCACCCATTTCCCACTGTTGCTTTTATGAAGGCTAGGATTCATCAAAACTACACTGGGGCCATGCAGCAGTTCAGCTAAGTAACAGGGTATTGTTTATTACACTCTTTGTATCCTGTCTGTTCTCTCCTGACGATGAGATGCACAAGGCAGCCAACAGCAAAATTCAACAAGAGCAATGATACAGAATATCTATATCTACCTAGAAACCAGGAGGGTCAGTGAGGAGGTATTCTGCCATGCAAATAGTTTCCCAGCAGTGAACTTGCTACTACTTTCCAGAAAGGAGAGGAAGAGGGAGAAGCAGCAGTGATGCGCCAACGGCTCGAATTTGGCACCTCTGGATTCCACCAATAGCCCAACTGCACTACCCCTCCCTGTTGTTGTTGTTTAATTAGCCAAAGGCCTGGGAGAGGAGAATCATAGAATTGTAGAGTTGAAAGGGACCCTGAGGATCATCTAGTCCAACTCCCTGCAATGCAAGAATATGCAGCTGTCCCACACGGGGATTGAACCTGCAATTTAGGTGTTATCAGTGCCAAGCTCTAACCAACTCAGCTATCCAGATTCTAGGAATGTCTTTTTATGGTGCCTAAAGATATGTAATGAAGGTGCCAGGCAAGCCTACCTGGGGAAAGCATTCCACAAATGGGGAGCCATCACAGAAAAGGCCCAATCTTGTGTTGCCACCCGTCTGGCGGAGGAGGCACATGAAGAAGGGGTGTCAGATGATGACTGAAAGGTCCAGGTTGGGTCAAATGGTATGCAACAGAAAATCTGGTAAACAACGGTGAACCTGCTGCCGGGAGGTCAGGTGTGTAGCACTGCCCCTTCATGCTGCCCACCCCTGCTCTACACAGCACTGCAAATAATGACAAGCAAACAGAAAGCAAAACATCCACATACCCAACCCAAAAGAAGAGCGACAGGTGTGGCAGGGAGCACAGTAGGGAAATAGAGCTGCATCATTCAGTTGCCTTGCACTGTCTCCCGGTGGTCACTTTGGATGGGTCTGGAGGAGAAGACAAGTGCCTAGACTGAAGGAACAGAGGTGGAGTCAGTGGAGGAGCTTCAAGCTCTGGTGTGGGGGGGCCAGCAGGTGAGGGCATGGCTGGCTTCGGGAAGCTTTTAATGTTTGATGTATTATAGTATTTTAATATTCTTTTGGAAGCCGCCCAGAGTGGCTGGGGAAGCCCAGCCAGATGGGCGGGGTATAAATAATAAATTATTATTATTATTATTATTATTATTATTATTATTATTATTATTATTATGGCTTGTGTCCTGGGGGCGTGGCATGCAGCCCACAGGGGTGTGGTGTGCATCCTGCGATGGCACCCCACCGGGATTCTGCCGCTGGGGGCGGTGCGCTCCCTCCACACTCCTGTTCCTCCACCAGTGCTCTAGGTATCTTGTCCTGTGGCCCTCTCAAATCTGGAACTGCAGCTGACCCCAAGATTTATTTATTTATTTTTATACCCCACCCTCCCCAGCCAAGACCGGCATCAGGGTGGCTAACATCAAGTATAAAAACAATTGATTAAAATACAACTTAAAAACAGGATTAAAGTACAACTTAAAATGCAGCCTCATTTCAGTGGAAGCCCACATCAAAAACTGTTTGGGGGGAGAAAACGTCAAATCTTCACCAAGGCCAGCTATTCCAGACTGGTCCTATGTGGGCCAGAAAAAAGCCAGGGAAGTCCCCAAATAGGGGTTCCATCACAGAAGGAAAAGGAAAGAGGGAGAGGGGATCAGCCTGATTCCAAGCCAAAGGCCAGGCGGAACAATTCTGTCTCACAGGCCCTGCGGAAAGAAATCAGATCCCGCAGGGCCCTGGTCTCATGAGGCAGAGCGTTGCACCAGGCCGGAGCCAGAGTTGAAAAAGCCCTGGCTCTGGTTGAAGCTAATCTAACTTCCTTAGGGCCCAGGACCACTAGGGTGTTGCTATTTATGGACCTTAAGGTCCTCTGTGGGGCATACCAGGAGAGGTGGTCCCATAGGTATGAGGGTCCTAGGCCACAAAGCGCTTTAAAGGTCAATAGCAGCACCTTAAACCTGACCCTGTACTCCACCGGGAGCCAGTGCAGCTGGAAAAGCACTGGGAGAATGTGGTCCCATGGCAAGGAGCCCGTAAGGAGCCTCGTTGTGGCATTCTGCACCTGCTAGGGTTTCTGGGACAACTT
The DNA here is from genome assembly GCF_964188305.1 of Podarcis bocagei. Taxonomy (NCBI): domain Eukaryota; kingdom Metazoa; phylum Chordata; class Lepidosauria; order Squamata; family Lacertidae; genus Podarcis; species Podarcis bocagei. The sequence continues at coordinate 37,313,201 of NC_138140.1, read as the reverse complement.
CAAGGGCAGCTCCACGTAGAGTGAGTTACAGTAGTCAAGCCTGGAGGTTACTGTCGCATGGATCACTGTGGCCAGATCAGGGCAGGAAAGGTAAGGGACTCTTTATCTCTCTATAGAGCAAAAAACACTAAACAGCCTGATGACAACTGAGCACAGATAGTTGTTATGAGTTGCTAACTGACTGTTGAGCAGGGGTGTAAATAGAAAGGTGGGGAGGAGGGATGGAATGGAGTATCTTGGGAAAGTGCAATGGCTTGCTGGAATCCTGAACAGGATCCTGCCACTCTGCAACATTGTGCTGCAGGTTTCACTTGAAGTTACTATTGTCAGGGGAATGATTGCGTAGGAAGCCACCATCGGGTGGTGGTTGAATTTGCTAATTGGGAGGATGGCTTTAATAATCCCATTCCAAAGTTTCAAACAATAATAGGGTTGTTGCTGTTTTTGAAATTATTATCAGTCCCAAGAGAAATCAACAGCATTTTCATGGCTCTAACTGTTACACGGCATCAACCTTCTTCAGTTTTCAGCAGAGGATTTCCTCCCCCCATCTTCACTGAATTCAGGATCCCTATATTATTTAGCAAAATGTAATTTTTTCCTGGCCTTTACACACTCGTGTAGCCTTGTACTTTCTTTTCTTTTTTTTTCCTGAGGTGAAGGTTTCTGTGCCTGACAACTATTGCCACACAACATTTGTGTCAAATGTTTGCAACACCATAATTTTCGACAGTGCATCTCGAAGTCTAACAAATGCCCAGAGCTACCCAGTTTGCAACTATGGTGGCAAAGAAATGAGTTCTTTAAAGGTGCAAACGTATTCTGGAGGTGGTGATTGAAAGCATTTTTGCATCTCGACATAGATGCAAGTTAGCATTACTTGTCCCCGACATCCTGTCAGGCCCTCGAGTGATCAAGATAACAACTCCAGGAAGGAGAAAGAGGAAAAGCATCTCTAACCATCAGGGTGCCGTTTTGCTCACAGTTCAGCTATAAAAATTTGATTAATATGTTGTGCTTGCAGGTTACCATGTTCAAGTGATGATTTTATTTTATTTTTGCTTGCTTCTCTGCTCACAAAACTCTCAGTTCTCTGTGACTCATCTGCTTTACAAAGTTGAACCCAGAGTGCTGGCACACAAAAGGAAACTACATAATTGAACTAAATTCTGCAAAATCTTAAAAAAAATAAAATCTAGTTTTTAAAAAGGTGTTTTTGGCTCTATATTCCATTTGCAGAGAATGCAGTCACTTAGCAGGAACATTTATTAGCACTGTTAATTTCTATTCCTGGTAGAATCAAAACTCAAACAGCTTGTTACCCAATAAAATCTCAACGGGTTTCTCCCCCTCTTACTTGTAATCTGATTAGAGGAGCTGTCATTTACTTAGAGCGTAAGCAGCCGATCTGAGTTGCATCTTTTATAGAAAAGCTCCATTAACAGCCAAAAAGAAATGTGATCAGTGACTTATATACTTAACTGTCAAAGAACAACATTCAAGTCAAAGGAAAAATTTAAAACGAATGAGTAATGAGGACTCAGGGAGCAGGGAGGGCAGCTACTGCAACAAAATTTTAATAGCATGTTATTCCAACACACTAATTGGAATAGATGGAATGGATGTGCCAGCAGTCAGCCAAGCTGAGCACTAGAGAAGGGTCCCAGGGACGCAGAGGGTTCCATAGCAACCCAGGGGGATGTACTGAAATTCACCACCCTCCCCACTGGCCCCCTACTGGGCAAGTAGCAGGGATAGATCTATAAACTGAGGCTTTGCATTTTAGGTAAATTAAGATGACGAGCGACCATCATAGATGGGAGATGAGCTTGGTGGGGGAAGAGAGAAAAAAAAAATACTGCATGGTTACACTGGGGTGAGGGGGTGTTGCATCTGTGTTGAGGGTGGTTGTGGGTCCATTGGCAGCCCTGTGCCAGGAGTTCCCAGGAACCTGGAACCAATTCTGCCCCAGTTTAGTTTTACCTGGATCTGCTGGTATCTCCCTCTTGTGCACGGATGATGCTATTTTGGCTATATAAAGACTGACAGCCCTTGAGACCGCTATTAGTGTATATAATGAATGTTTTACAGCAGAATTCAAGTTTTGCGGGTGGGTTCTCAATCTGGTGAGAAGTACAACCACCATCTCTCATCATTAGCTTGTACATGACATGTTCAAAGGTCCATACCAAGAGCCTCTTTATAGGATATATGTTAAGTGACTCACGTTGCATGTAAGGGTAATTTAATATAATTTGATTTACTTCTTTCTCTCTCTGGTTTAAAATATGGGCCAATAAAATGATTCACACCTGCCTATTTTTCTTCTTCTTCTTATCCTGGCCAATATCTTTTCATTGCACAGATGTATGACAAGAACAAGTAGTGTGCTCTCCGCAATGCAAGAGGGAGGCTTAGCCTGGCAGTTTTAAAGCAGGGAGCTTACAGTGCAAAAATAGGATGCAGAAACTACACAGGTGTTGAGGAGAGAGCAAATATGAACAGATCCAAGCATATAATAACCAGCTGGTATACATATATATATATATATACACACACACTGAAAAGAGAGAAGAGCAGAAAATTCTCAGCAAGAACAGAAATAAACACTCTTATTCTGTCAGGAGTGGTTGCATGTCCAATTTATGCAGAAGTGTTGTCTGTTTACATGTGCAAAATAGGTGCCTAGAAAATGTCAGCTATGACATACAATTGGTGGAGGAACCTGTCCCATCTAGTGCAGAAAAATTCTCTGGCAATGGTTAGTTGATATTCCACTGAGGTCCCAATACAAGCTGTTTCACATTTATATGTCAGTACTGTGTAGTGGTTAGAGTCTTGGACTGGGACCTGGGAGACCAGAGTTCCATTTCCCACTCACCCACAAAGTTCACTGGACGACCAAAGCTACCTTACAAGGTTGTTGGGAGGATAAAATGAAGGGTGGGGGAAGAGAACCATGTATACCACTTTCAGCTCCATGGAGAAAAGGTAGGCTAAGCAAATGATACCCAGGGAGGGCAGTGAGCAAACTGTGTGATTGTCACGGTTGGAGGATGGATGGAGGTTAAGAGATTGTGATTGAATCCCAACAAAAACAAAAGTGTTGTTTCTTGGGCACAGGGAGCAGGCAGGTTGGGGGACTCCCAAGTCCTGAATGGGGTAACTGTGCCACTAAATGACCAGCTGCACAGCCTTGGGGTTATTTTGGACTCACAGCTGTCCATGGAAGCACAGGTTAATTCTGTGTCCAGGGCAGCTGTCTACCAGCTCCATCCGGTATGCAGGCTGAGACTCTACCTGCCCGCAGACTGTCTCACCAGAGTGGTGTATGCTCTGCTTATCTCCCACTTGAACTACTGCAATGCATTCTAATACATTCTACATGGGGCTACCTTTGAAGGTGATATGGAAGCAACAACTAATTCAGAATGTGGCAGCTAGATTGGTGACTGGGAGTGGCCACTGGGGACCATATGACATCTGTCCTAAAGGATCTACAGTGGCTTCCAGTATGGTTCCAAGCACAATTCAAAGTGTTGATGTTGACCTTAGTTATCCCAGAATAACTAAGGAGATAGTACAAGAATACTTGGCTAGTTTAGATGTATTCAAGTCTCCAGGGCCAGATGAACTGCATCCAAGAGTATTAAAAGAACTGGCAGATGTGATCTCAGAACCACTGGCAGTCATCTTTGAGAATTCCTGGAGAACAGGCGAAGTCCCGGCAGACTGGAGGAGGGCAAATGTTGTCCCTATTTTCAAAAAGGGGAAAAGAGAGGACCCAAATAATTACTGCCCAGTCAGTCTGACATCAATACCAGGGAAGATTCTGGAGCAGATCATTAAGCAAACAGTCTGTGAGCACCTAGAAAGGAATGCTGTGATCACCAATAGTCAGCATGGATTTCTGAAAAATAAGTCATGTCAGACTAACCTGATCTCATTTTTTGACAGAATTACAAGCCTGGTAGATGAAGGGAACACAGTGGATGTAGCCTACCTTGATTTCAGCAAGGCATTTGACAAGGTGCCCCATGATATTCTTGTAAAGAAGCTGGTAAAATGCGGTCTTGACTATGCTACCACTCAGTGGATTTGTAACTGGCTGACTGACCGAACCCAAAGGGTGCTCATCAATGGTTCCTCTTCATCCTGGAGAAGAGTGATTAGTGGGGTGCCACAGGGTTCTGTCTTGGGCCTGGTCTTATTCAACATCTTTATCAACGACTTGGATGATGGACTCAAGAGCATCCTGATCAAATTTGCAGGTGACACCAAACTGGGAGGGGTGGCTAACACCCCAGAGGACAGGATCACACTTCAAAACGACCTTGACAGATTAGAGAACTGGGCCAAAACAAACAAGATGAATTTTAACAGGGAGAAATGTAAAGTATTGCACTTGGGCAAAAAAAATGAGAGGCACAAATACAAGATGGGTGACACCTGGCTTGAGAGCAGTACATGTGAAAAGGATCTAGGAGTCTTGGTTGACCACAAACTTGACATGAGCCAACAGTGTGACGTGGCAGCTAAAAAAGCCAATGCAATTCTGGGCTGCATCAATAGGAGTATAGCATCTAGATCAAGGGAAGTAATAGTGCCACTGTATTCTGCTCTGGTCAGACCTAACCTGGAGTACTGTGTCCAGTTCTGGGCACTACAGTTCAAGAAGGACACTGACAAACTGGAAAGTCCTTCCTTAGAGCGAGACATTGTGGGCAGGGTCATCAAGAGTGCCTGCGCTTCTGCAATGATGGAAGAAAATCACTTTTGCAAATTCCTTCTAGCTTTAAAGGGAGTTTGAAAGGATGAATGGGGTTCGTATACTGCAGACCACTAGTGGGTTGCTGAACAAGCAGCAAAAGCATGAGATAGGATGATGCCAGTGAGAGGGAATGATCAGCAGGATGAGGCATGATCTGTGCGCTTTGGCTAGTACAGTGTTTTACACTGGCACCGGAAAGATAAAAATCTAATAAGAGGAGGGCTTCAGGTTGCAAAACTTTGCAGTTTTTAAGACATGATGTGAATGTTGTTCCTCTGGGTTGCTTTTTGAAAGTTCCCCAGATCTCCGTGAGATTAATTTTTCCTGTGCATCTGTTTTAAGGGAAAGTCATGCAAATTGGCCCCAACATCCTTCATTCTGCGAGATTCCCTTAACAAATCATCTCGTTGTTCATAGCTTATGGATCGAATTTCATCTGCAGTGTCTGTGTCAGGAAGTCAGACCATCAGAAATGCTTCTGCATGCTAATGCAGGGGAAGGGAAACAGAGCACAGGCAATAGCAATAAATGGGCAATAATAATGAGTGATTAAATTTTTAGACCATCTATAGTTTCTTCCACCCAAAGATCCGGAAGCACTTTGCAGATGGTAATGGGTTATGACTCAAATGATTTCCTGTAGAAGAGGCATCCATCCCCATTTTACATGTCTGACCAAGCTTACCTTCTCTTCCCCTGTCCTCTTAAGCTGTACCTAACCATGTTTCCTTCTGCAGAAAATATATTCATTTCCACTTTTATACGAACTGTTTTGACCTAATTACTGTCCCCTGGCAGAAACAGCAGAAGTGGGGCTTTCCAAATTGTTTTGTATATATAAGAACTAGTTTTCCCAAACCACTTCTTTTGCTGCTTTGTCTGTGCAGCTCCTGACCTATGATACACTAATTTCCTAAGTTTCTTTGTCTGGGCACTTCCACAAACAACACATATATCATCCTGCTTTTTACAGGTTTTATTCTTAAGGTCAACATGAATTTCCATTTTCCTCACAGAAGTGGCATTGTTTGGCAGAAGCCTATTACCCCCTCAGAAGTTATAATGTTTGTGAGCATTCCATGGAATCACAACAAACTAACCAACAGATATAAATGGAGTCTGGGCATGGTGTCATCAATATGCAGATGGCACCCATTTCTATTATTCAGTTACAGATGAATCAGGTGCAGTCATGCAAGTCCTGGACCAGTGCCCAGATGCAGTGGTGGGATGGATGAGGGCCAATAATTTGAAACCAAGTCCTGGCAAGCAGAGGCTTGGGGGTAGGTGGCTCTCAGGCCTGGAAATTTGGCAAGTTGCATGCTGTGGACAAGGCTGGGAGTGCTCTTATATTTTTCACTATTATTGGAAGAACAGGTGACCACAGTAGCTTGGAGTGCCTTTTCCCAGTTTCAGCTGGTGTGGCAGCTATGACTGCCCCTGGACACCGGTAGTCTGTCCATGGTGATCCATTCTTTGGTAACCTAATGGCTAGATTACTGTGCTCTTTGCAGGACTGCTCTTATAAGGTTGGTCCAGAAGATGCAGCTTGTGCAAAATGCAGTGACTTGGCTGTTAACTGGAGCAGCCAACTATGGACATGTGGCACCTTTGCTGAAACAGTAGCACTGCCTGTTCACTACTGTGCCAAGATTAAGGTTCAGTTGCTCACCTATGAAGCACATAGAAATTAAATGGATAAAGCTTTTGCTGCACTGCATGCCTGGAAAAACTTCACAGGCTAAAGTCCAGTGTTCCATCCTGCCATCTCTCACCCCAGGCCATACCACTTTCCCCCAGACTACACCACCACAAGTCCTGCTTTTATTGAGAGTTAGCCTGTCTAGATTGAACTCTGATAATGGTTCACGCCCCAACTGCACCATGCATTTAAGCAGTATTAAACAGACTTATGGGAAATGCACTTTCAATAAGGGTGCTCAGAATTGTTAGGAGAACTAGTGGTGGACACTGGGGTCTCAAATTTCAACAATTTCAAATTTGATGTGCAACATCAAAATTTGGTGCCTCCTGCCTCTTGCCTTCTATTCTACATCACAGTTGTTGGACCCCCTGTGTTGCCGCCGAGACTCCACACCCAATGTGACCAAACCGCTTCTGCTCCTCTATTTTTTTTTAAATGATATTTATTGAAAAGAGAATTTTTTAAAAAAATTACAAAGAAAAAAGACAAAAACAGAAAAATAAAAAATAAAACCATCATTTACAAATTCTCCACTTTCATTACCTTCTTTCCATGACCTCCTCCTCCCCCCATCTCTTGTATCTTGATTAATAATTGTCACAGCAAATCCTTTCCATAATTCATAGTATTCTGTCATTACATTACCTTACTCTATTTTCATCTTATCTTATAAAAAACCTTAAAACTTAAGACTTAAATCTTATTTTTACCAGCTTCTCATAACCATTACCTTTTTACCTAATTCTTTAAACATTTTTACAAGAGCCAAGTAATTTCATTTCAACATTTTTCCAACGTTCATAAAACATTTCTAATGATAAAAAAGAGAATAAAAACAATCCAATCTTCTTCCAGCGTCCCCTCCCCCTGGTCCCGGGATTGTCAGTCCTTTTTATCCCATTAGTCTGGCACATTAACCTGGTGATCTTATATCCGAGGCCTTCAAATCTCTTCCATATCCCTTCCGCAGCTCCTTCCTTTCCTTTCACTCATGGGAACTCCAGCTTGGTAGTGTTTTTGACCCTTTTCAACAAATGAGCCCCTTTCCCATAGTCCAGACTAGACTCCATGTAGTATTTTAAAACATGTTTCAAATTCCCTCCAAAATTGGAAGTCCCAACAGCTCCAAACCTCTCACGGCCCATTGCCAGACTCGGAAAGTCCAAACATCCCTGCATAGGGGGGTCAGTCCAACCCCCCATTTCCAAATCAATCCAAACTTTGTCTTTCCAAATCTGGTTTTTTCCAAGTTCATTTGTCAAATCCAAAGGCTCATTTTCCTGCTGGGCCAAAAGTCCCTCCATCTCTGGCGCCCAAGATTCTGCAACATCCTCTTCTATCATCTGCTCTGTCAGGACACACTCCTGTTTAAGTTCCTGGGTGGGCTCCATATAATTTCCCACTACCTGTTCAAATGTTCTGGCCGCATTAGTCATCAAATCCGTCTTCTGACTTAACTGATCCAATAGGGCATTTATTTTACAGAAAGCACCCAACAGTGCTTCTGAAAACATTGTCCTGCAAGGTCACAAGTCCTTTTCCACGCAAACCGCTTGTGCTCCTCTAAATTCTCCTCTGGGAGAATCCTATTTCACCCAGAGAGCTCCAAGACAGATGTTAAAATACCTGACCTGTAATTTCCAATTTCTCCCCTTGATTCCTTTATCAAGATGGTTGTTACATTGGCTACTTTCCAATCCTCTGGTATGGGGGCTGATCTGAGGGAGAAGTTACATATTTTTGTCAGAAGCTCAGCAGTTTCATGTCTGAGTTCTCTGAGAAGTCTCAGGTGGATTCCATCAGGACCAAGCAATTTCTTGGGTTTTGTTTTGTCTGACAGGCCTAGAACTTCATCTCTAGTTGCTTAGACTTGGTTCTTGCAAAGGATAATTAAGGCACTGGGATCTACCGTATATCTTTCAATGTGAAGGCAGATGCAAATAATTCATTCAGCTTCTCTGTAACCTCCTTATCATCCTTTAGCATAACTTTGCCTCCCTTGCCATCTAAGGGTCCAACCACCTACCTAGACAACCTCTTGCTGCTAATATATTTATGGAACTTCTTATTGTTGGTACTAATGTTTTTGGTACTTTGCTTCTCGAATTCTTGTTTGCTATGAGTTTCTATGGCTTTTCTCGACACAGGATTTATTTATTTTTTAAAAAGAAGAAACAGCAGCTAATATAATGACGTTATTCTTGATACATGGTCAAAGTTAATGATGATTTGTTCAACTATTGTTAACATCTTCATTGTGATTTTAATTACTTTGCATCTCTGTCCAACCTGAATTACTGAAATGTGTGTTTCTTTTAACTTTTCTGATGTTGAGGTGATGATGGTAGCCATTAACATTCATTGTTTGATACTTAACCTGTCTACCCCTTTTTATCTTATTTGTTAAAAGAATATCCAGCAGTCCTTCATACGGCATTCATACAGCATGTCTGCCAGTGTGACACAGATATATGGCTCACTCATTTGCTTCACTATAAATGTTGTTCTTTACTAGTCTGTTGCCTCAGGCAAAAAGGATCTCACCAGGACACTGAAAAACTGGCTGAGATATAGGGTAGGGTGGAAGGAAGCAAAATAATCAATAAAAAGTTCATTGCTGTGGTGGTGGATCCAACATTATCAAGTTTTGGTTGGTCGACTTCAAGCAGTTTACCTGTTCAGTCAAGTACACAGAACTGAAGACCTGAAGTTAAATTGCGCTCAGTTTCCAATTTCAACACAACATAGTGGAGAGAGGGAAAAATCAACTTCCAAAGCCTCATTTAATTGTGGAGTAGAGTGGGGAAACCATCTCCTTGGACAGACAGTAACCCTGAGGCACGATGCCCCCTTGATAGGCAACTTAGATAGAATCAGACAATAGTTAGAAAAAAATGAAAACAATAATGTAATTTTTGACAATGGACAAGACCGAAATAGCAGTAGCAGAAGACAATGATATTTGAACTGCAAGGGGCCTTAATTAGTTGCCTCTTCAGCAAACTAGACAACTGAACTGATACACAACTGCAAACTACATCCCCAGCCCTAGCCGGCATAACTATGTTGCCTAGGGCTGATAGCAATTGTGCAGGCACACACACACACCATTTACGCGGGGCTTACATTCTGAGGCTCCAGGTGCATCAGTGAAATGACATGTATTTGAAACACCATTGAAAAAGCCTGCAAACACCCGGTTCTGTCCCATCCCTTTCTGCTCTTTTTTGTGACATTTTGGGGTCACTTCTGGGTTCAGCATGGTCATACGCATATTTAATGCACATATGTAAATGTGTGTGTGTGTGCGCGCGCGCCTGTAATCCAAAACATTTGGAAGGCACCAGGTTGGGCAAGGCTGCAGTAACACAGGAAGCTGCCTTATATAAAGTCATACCATTGATCCACCAGGCTCAATGTTGTCATTATAGTGGTGATCCTCCAGTGTTTCAGACAGGGTAAAGGTAAAGGTACCCCTGACCGTTAGGTCCAGTCGTGGATGACTCTGGGGTTGCATGCTCATCTCGCTCTACAGGCCGAGGGAGCTGGCATTTGTCCACAGACAGCTTCCGGCCAGCATGACTAAGCCGCTTCTGGCGAACCAGAGCAGCACACAATACTCAGCCCTAACTGGAGATGCTGGGGTGCTCTACTGCCCAGCAATGGCCCTTCCCCAAAACTGGATTTAGATTTCCATCTTGCAAGGCAAAGCGATGGTGGGTCAGATTCTTGGGGGAGAGAAACAGGAGGTAGATATAAGTCAATGAATTTCCACACACAGCTCTATTACACAGAAATTTACAATCTCTGTTACTACAAAGTCCGCCAAGTTCCCCTAAGCACCTGTGTTAAGGGCACATTTCTTTGCTGATGAATGACCCACATTTCACATAGTGATTTGCCATTAATCATGATAAGGAATAACCCTAACGATTCATACATTCAACGTACAACTGTTTTACCAGCTTAAGCCTGAAAGAGTCTATTAATTTCACTATATTTCAGGCAAAGTGAGGTTGGAGAAAAGTTGCTCTTCTGATGGGCACTTTTATTGAGGGCTCTTTTGAAAATTAAGTCAGCTAAGAACACTAAAGGGGGAGGGATGCCCAAAGCAGTCTAATGCCAGACTGAGCATGCTCAGTGGCTACAGAATGCTGGGAAAGAGGGGAAATGGAAAACCAGGGTGGTGGAGGAGGGGGAATATAGTGTTACCCTGAGCAGTAACATTCCACTATTTTGTTGCAGGCCCCACTTGCTTATTAAAGATGCCCTGCTTTTTTTACTTTGCCCTTTTGATTTCATGAAGATTTGAAGTTAATCCTTTCTTTCTTTTTTAATCCTGGTCCTTTACTTTGAGCCCATCTTTCTCAGTCATATGAAATGCTACCTGTCAAGGTAGCACTTAATAGTCACTGTGTTAAGGATGTTCCTCTTTAGTTCCTGTTCCATGAATAGCTGAAAAACTGAGACCAGAGGTTAAGTTGGCACTTTGAGCTAAGAATCCCTGAGAATGGGAACTAGGATTCTCTGCACAATGTAACCCTTCAATTGGACCAAGAAACCTGGCCAAGGCGCACATCAGTTGTTGGATCAGTTCACAGAAGAGCCTGCAAACAAGCTCCCAATAGTCAGAAGCCACCGGGGGATTGTAGCAGCTATTGGTTATGAACAAAATTGGTTCTCAAATCCATCATTTGAGAAGGCCTTTCAGTCGACTGTCCATTAGAACCTGGCTTCTTCCCAAATGCTGAACTCCAGAAGATGCTGAACACTACCAGAGTATGAGGGCAGCTGTGCTGATGCTACTGTGAGGGCTGGAAAGAGGATCTCAGTGCCTGTAGCAGCTTAGAAGATTCTGACAATGTGTAGCCTAGTTCACAGGCTTCAGTTTGATGCAACCCTCACCTTATCTTTTGTCTAGGCAAGCAAGAAGTATTATCAAAGTTCCAGGACATATCCCAGTTGGCAAGAACACTTGAGGAAGGTGCGATGCAGGGTTGGTGAGGGGTATGGCTTGGGGGGCTGTGTGGCCCGCAATGACTCCTGATGGCCCACCCCTGCATTTTTGCAACAGATTAGCATACCAGACCAAAATTTGTCAGGGGATGATTTTCCTGACATGTTGATGCAATGATGGCAAAAGCTCAACTGTTGTTTTTTGGGGGGGTTGTCATGCAGTTTTTTTAAAGCATAGGAGCCCTTGCCAGCAAAAAAGTTGGCAAGTCTTTATTTGGCAATGTTCCACAGTTTTCAGAAGATGTGATGATGCCCTCCAAACCTCCATTCTGTGTACCCTTCCGTAGGAACAGAACATGAAATGCCCTTGGCAGGAATTGTTCCCCCTCCCTCTCCCTCCCTTTAAAATGTCTGTTTTACAGCCCGAAGTGCTGTGGGAACCAAATCACTTTCAAGAGTTATTTTCCAAAGTGCCAGCCAAGATGAAATTCGCAGCGATTGAGAAGAAATACTTTTGGAGTTGAGTTATAGCAAACAAGAAAATAATTGCAGTGGCCATTTCTCTAAATATTCTGATCTGGGAGAAGTGTGTCATCATAGATTTTAAAAAGGGAGAGGCCTACAGACTGCATTTCCTGTGCCTGTAACTAAAATTCATTTCCTTTCTAAAACCATTTTGTCAGGAGAGCATGTAATAGCTTTATAAGTAGTGCCTGTCCTCGACTGTTGTATTACATTTCTGTCCTTTGTAGGTTTGGGAAAGTGATCACGGCTTTATCAAAATCTTACGGCAGTTTTATGTACAAATTTTAAGTTTCAGCATTGGATCCAGTGAAGCCTGGTGCGCACTGGCACCAGGGAAGGCAGAAGCCAAGGAGCCCGGCAGTATTTGGAGTCAGCGCCAATCAATGAGAGGCAGGATCAAAGAATCACAGAAAGAATCACAGAATTTTAAATTTGGAAGGGACCACGAGGGTCATCTAGCCCAACCCCCTGCAATACAGGAATCTTGCCCAATGTGGGGTTTGAACCAACGACCCTGAGATTAAAGGTCTCATGCTCTACAGATTCTGCTCTCCAGTCAATCAGTTCTAGTTATGTCCCATCCTCTCTCCTGCTGAGTTCTAGAAGGGCACATCAGTATGAAGAAAGAGGAAGCTCACAGGCAGTGTTTATCCATTTCTCATTTGTCCAAATTTACATTCATCCTGTTTTCACACCTTTTTGCCTTTTTTAAAAAAATGTTTGCATGAAAATTCATATTCCTTTTTTTGTGTTTCAGTGTGTGGAATTTTGCCAAATGTATGCATTTTGCCAGCAGTTCCCCCCAGTGCAATGCATTTGGTATGTTATTTTCCACAAACATGCTTTGTTGTGCACACTTCCCCTAATATAAATATTTTTGGGGGGTGGGGGGTGTATTATAGAACTGCTTTGCGAAACCCAGAGAACTACAAATTTTGAAGGACAGCTTTTGTTTTGTGTATTGCTGACTGGGGCTAATGGGGGTGTGTGTGGCCCAAAACATATCTGGAGGGCATAAGATTGGTGAGAAATGATGTAAAAGCTTTACCCATCAAAACCAGATGGGACACAGCAATCAATGCTTTTCAGTTTTGTGCTGTTGGTGGTTTTTTTTTATTTAGAATTTCTATCGAGCTTACTATTTTCTTTAAAAAATAGTTTTGTATTATGAGTTTTGAGTACCAGTCACCTTGAAGACATCTGTTTCACAGGTTTTATATACTGCTTAATCATAAAAGCTTATAAGCAGTTTATTTATTTATTTTATTTTTTAAAAAAACAAATTAAAATTATCACCCAAATTGGTTGCAAAACAAGGTTATATGTTTTTCTCAATATATACGTAAAATCAGCAGTAAAAAAAAAGGTAAATTACAATTGCATATTAAATGTCATGCTAAATTTACATGCCTTGGTAGCACTCCTTAAACAGAAATATATTTAGCAGGCCCCCAAACTGTATTGCGAAGGCACCTGCTTAGTATCAGTGGGCGGTCCTGCCACCTTGAAGCTCTGATTTATTCCATGTGTGGAATAAAAGGCATGTGAAAAATAAAGCAAAATAAACACTTATACAGAATGATCTTTTAAAAAAGCAAGTTAAGGTGCCACCCTTCCAACAAAGTGTGAAAGCTGGCATATGAATGAAAAGTAAAGATTACAACTAATTGGTTTAGCCACAGTTACATACCCACTTTGCGAGGTTACACCTTGGTGGATAGCCTTCTTTATTCACTGTTAGTTTTGTGGACAGCCCACTTGTACAACAGTGGTGAGCACTGTCATGTTCAGGTTGTGCTTGCAGGCTTCCTATAGGCATCAAGTTGGCTGCTGAGGGAAGAGAGTGCTGGAGTAGATGAGCCTTGGCCTGATCCAACAGACAGGTTCTTCTTATGTTCTTAAGGCATCAAATGTTTTCCATATCTTGTTGTGATCCAAAGGTGGTGCGATTCATTCAACTTTCAGGCTATGTGTGTATGGGTTCTATGCACACCCAAGGAGCTCTCCAATGCACATGGGCCAGGACAGCCTACAATTTGCCATGCAACCACCCAAAAGCTGCTTGAACTGCTATTTAGTGCATGTGTTATATGGCTATATTTTGTTCAGACATCATCATCATCATCATCATCATCATAATTTATTATTATTATTTATACCCCACCCATCTGCCTGGGCTTCCCCAGCCACTCTGGACAGCTTCCAACAAAATATTAAAATACAGTAATGCATCAAACATTAAAAACTTCCCTAAACAAGGCTGCCTTCAGATGTCTTCTAAAAGTCTGGTAGTTGTTGTTCTCTTTGACATCTTTTTTAAAGGTAAGCTTTCTTTTATAAAATAATATATGATAGCTTGAATTCAAAGGGGTATTGTGGAGTAGGAATTATTATTATTAGTAGATACAAACTGAAGCTCAATCCAGATAAGACTGAAGCACCCTAGACCAGATGGGTGGGAGGTCGCCTGTTCTTGATGGGGTTACACTTCCTCTGAAGGAGCAGGTTCGTAGCTTGGGGGTACTCCTGGATCCTTTGCTGTTGCTCGAGACTCAGGTGGCCTCAATGGCCCAGTGCCTTCCATCAGCTTTGGTTGGTGGCCCAGCTACACCCCTATCTGGGCAGGGATAGCCTAACTATTGTTGTCTATGCTCTGGTAACCTCAAGGTTAGATTACTGTGTTATACATAGGGCTGACTCTGAAGACAGTTTGGAAACTTCAGCCAGTGCTGGATTCAGAGGCCAGGCTGCTCACTTGTGCAAGACTGTTTGAACATATTATGCTGATCCGGGTCCGACTGCACTGGCTACCAATTAGTTTCCGGGCCCAATTCAAAGTGCTGGCTTTGACCTACAAATCCTTAAACAGCTCAGGACTGCAATACCTCAAGGACCAGCTCTTTCCATATGAACCTACCTGGACCCTGAGATCATCTTCTGAGCTCCTGCATCATATGCGTCCTCCTCGAGAGGTCAGGGGGGTGGCAACACTGTGGAAAGCTCTCCCAAGGGAAGTTCGCCTGGTGCCTTCATTGTGCAGTTTTGGCATCAGGTAAAAACATTCCTTTTTAACAAGCCTTTGGTTGATTTGATTGACATCCTATGCCCTTTTAAAATGTAGGGGGGGGGTTGGGGGGTGTTATTGGGTGGTTATTTTGATTATATATTTTGTGGATATACTACCTCTGGATATAGGGTAGTATATTATTATTATTATTATTATTATTATTATTATTATTATTATTATTATTATTATTATTATTATGTTTGATGTTTTATTATTATGCCCCAGAGTGGCTGGAGCAACCCAGCTAGATATGCAAAGTATAACTTCAATATATGCACCATAGGAAGCTGCCTAATACTCATACAATCATAGAACTGTAGAGTTGGAAGGGACCCCAAGGGTCATCTAGTCCAGCCCCCTGCAATGCAGGAATCTCAGCTAAAGCATCCATGACAGATGGCTATTCCACCTCTGCTTAAAAACCTTCAAGGAAGGAGTCTGCCACTTCTTGTGGGAGTCTGTTCTACTGTCAAACAGCTCTTCCTGCCATAAAGTTCCTCCTGATGTATAGTCAGAATCTCTTTTTTCTTTTTCTGTTTATTCCGAATCTGCTTTCTTATAACTTGAATCTAAGAAAGGAGATTCCGACTGAATCTGAGTCAGACCATTTAGCTCAGCATGTTCTACACTGGCTGGCAGTGACTCTCCAGGGGTTTGGATCAGAAGTACATCCTAGCACTAGCTGGACATGCTGGGGTTTGTAATCTGGGACCTTCTACATGCAAAGCACATGCTCTACGATTGAGCTGCGGTCCAGTGGTGGACCTTGGCACCTCAAATTTCACCTTCCATTGGGTGCCATAGCTGTGATGCCTGCTGCAGCGCCCCTGAAGCTTCATCACCAAAGTAATCGATCCAGTTGCATACCCCTAGATCCCTTTCCTAAGTCTTTGGGAAATCTTTGGGGCTTTTAAAGTTTAGAAAATAAGGAGGGAGTTGGTGAGGGTTTACAATAAATGATCTATGGTAGAACATTTTTGGGGGGTTCCTCTCTCATAATACAGTGGTACCTCAGGTTACATACACTTCAGGTTACATACGCTTCAGGTTACAGACTCCGCTAACCCAGAAATAGTGCTTCAGGTTAAGAACTTTGCTTCAGGATGAGAACAGAAATCATGCTCCGGTGGCGTGGCAGCAGCAGGAGGCCCAATTAGCTAAAATGGTGCTTCAGGTTAAGAACAGTTTCAGGTTAAGAACAGACCTCTGGAACGAATTAAGTACTTAACCCAAGGTACCACTGTAATTGCAGTTGGGGTCAGCCAGTGAAACTGATTACTAGGGAACTCAACAGACAAAATGCAATACTACTTCACACAAAACAATAATTAATTGATGTGATTTGTTTCAAGAAAATGTGACAGTGACCATTAGCTTCAATGACTTTAACAGAGGAAGAGACATAGCTATCAAAGGCTATCAGCCATGATGATGCCCAGGTTCAGAAGCAGCATTTCTCTAAATACCAGCTTCTAGGATTTAGTGTGAGAGGGCTAGTGCCTCCATGGACTGCTGTGGGCTTCCCAGAGGTTGGCCACTGCGGAAAATACAATGCTGTACTAGATTAAACTTTGTTCTGACCCAACAAGGCTCTTCCTATATTCCTAAGGACTACTTGCAGCCTTCCTCATATGCACCAAAGCTTGCTATGCCCCCATCTTATGCAGTCCCCCTCCTGCTGCTGAGGATTGGGGAACTTTCTGGAGGGGCAGCTGATATAGACCAAGAGGCTGAAGAGGGAAGAGAAAATAGAGAGGTTCCCTTGAGCATTCTAAGTGCCTCAGGCATGCACCTGGCGCTCTTTAGTTCCCCACCTAGATTTTAAATTCCTTGCAAATTTCAGCACTGCTCTTTGAAATGGAGAGCCGCGAAATATATCCCATGGTTCCAACTTTCAACACTTGTTTCAGAAATGGCTGTCCTCCCTCCCTATCTATTTGTTAGGTGCTCTATAAAAAGCAATCACCATGGCACCTAAGCCTTTTCTCATTAAAGAAACACTGTTTTCACTGCTTACTTAGCAACACTGACAATAGCCTCCAGCAGCGGTGAAGCAAGCTGACTTCATGGCATTTTGCAAGATGAATTCTTCACCAACACAGTCTGTTTGCTCCTTGCGCTCTTCCTTTTGCAAAAGATGCAGCTTTCCCCCCCCCCTTTTTGGGGGGGGGGAGAGAGGGGGAGTAAGATGTTCCCTCATCAGCAACTGCTGATTGTGTCATAGTGCACATGCCGCAGCTATGGATCAGTGGCTGCACTATGCACCTTTGCATGCCTAGAAGAGGGAAATCAATTTCCCACCTTGAAAAGGTGAAACTTGGGTTGCAGAAGATCTGCACACGGTTCCCAGGTGCTCAAGGGTAATGGCAACTTGATGAGAGGGTTGAGCAAAGCTTGACATAGGAATGAGTCTCTGCTTGAGTGGTAAGTGATGCAGTGCAAAGGAGGCACTCCTATGGGGATGAAAGAAAGGCAGGAACCACATTCATTTGTTGATTCCATTAATCTAGATTTGTATCATGATCAGCTTTATAACGCCCACCCACCCCCCGAGAAACCTGAACCGGGACTCACACACACCTTGTGTATAAATTGACTTAGTTATTTGGTACACACATATAGTTTTAATTGTCATATTTTAACTGGGGTTTTTTTATTACTCCTGTTAGCTAACGGGGTGGTGGTGGTGCCAGTTGTGGCAGAAATGTGCAGAAGTACAGTGAATGAATGCGTGAATATTATACCCTGTTCTAACTCATAGGCTTATCTCATCAATACCTACCGGTATCTTGAGTCCCTAAAGATTCAGGCCCTAAGACAAGGAATGTATAGTATCAGCTTAAGGGATACATTTCTTCATGGACAACCCTGCAGGGCTGCATACCAGGGGTAGGAGTGTCACCACCACGCAATAGAAAGCTTATTTCAAGCCTCATGGTGGCATGGGGTAGTGGTGTTGATGGTGGAGGGAGGGGAGAGCTAACACTTCTTTCCAAAGCTGTGTCCCTTCCCTTAACATTAGCAGCCCAGTTATGAACAGAAGACATCATCTACTGGCTACAATAGAAGACTCCTCTCTGCCCCCAGCCCTACTTGAAGGAGGGGGAGAAGGAGAAAGGGATGCATGATGAAACAAAGGAGGACAAACTGAACACACTACAGAAAAAATATTTTTGAATCACCCGTGTATTTTGATGCCTATGGAACAAAGGCCCATACTGTCCTATAGTCCAAAAGCTAGGATCTCCAGTTATATCTTTTGCTTTTTTTAAAAAAATCAAATACATATACTCCACCTTTTAATATTGACTATATGCTACTGAAAGGGATGCGGGTGGCGCTGTGGGTTAAACCACAGAGCCTAGGACTTGCTGATCAGAAAGTCGGCGGTTCGAATCCCCACGGCGGGGTGAGCTCCCGTTGCTCAGTCCCTGCTCCTGCCAACCTAGCAGTTCAAAAGCACGTCAAAGTGCAAGTAGATAAATAGGTACCGCTCCAGTGGGAAGGTAAACGGCATTTCCGTGCACTACTCTGGTTCGCCAGAAGTGGCTTAGTCATGCTGGCCACATGACCAGGAAGCTGTACGCCGGCTCCCTCGGCCAGTAAAGCGAGATGAGCGTCACAACCCCAGAGTCGGTCACGACTGGACCTAATGGTCAGGGGTCCCTTTACCTTTTTATATGCTACTGAATGGATCTCAGGGAGCAGGTGATGGGAAAGAACCTCATACGGGCTCTTCCATAGCCACTGCCGGTCATAGAAGACAATACTGGGTTAGATTTGACTAATGGTCTTTCTTGTCATACATTGGCATACGTGTGTCATACGTGTGGAGGGAAACCTTAAACATGTAGCAGAGTTCCCCAAAATAGACCAGAGGCAATATTTCATCCAGCAGAGCTTTACTCTTGCTAAAGGCAAATGTAGCTTAATGGTCACAAATCCAAATACAATTAGGACTGGCTCAGTTCATACAAAAATACAGTTGCAGCATTTATAAACTTAACTCATAATAAGACTAAACCTTAGCACTAAGCATCCTATGTACAGAAACACCACACCAGAAGGAAGAGAGAGATAGAAAGAGAGAGAGAGAGAGAGAGAGAGAGAGAGAGAGAGAGAGAGAGGTAATATCTAGGCTTCTTCTGGCCTTTATTTATAGTCAGCATGACCTTAATTGGAAGAGATAAGAAAACCAGTTCAAACCAGCTTCACAGAAGGTATAATCCAAACAATCATTAACCCTTCTGTCTGCTTCTCTCACACAGAGAAGCTTCTGGTAGCTTCCAGAACCCTCTTGCATTAAGCAGAACTGGAAGGATCTCTATACATCAGATCAATACTTTCTGCACTAAGAAATGCAAACTGACATTTCTCACTATAATGCAGTTTCATGCATTTCTATCTGCTGTTTATCCTTCTACAAGACTATTAGGAACTTTTGAGGGGCACAGTTTATATAAAAGAAGTGCTGTAAAACCTTAAGGCTAAACCTCCCCATCCCTCAAGTCCAAGATGAGTTCAAAATCACCATCACCATTTGAAATTTGTAAAATTGCTAAAAATGTACTAGGCATGGTAATTTAATACTAGCACTTACAGGTTTACAGTCAACATTAGACTTCTACAACCTGGTGCCCTTCCAGTGTTTGGAACTACAGGTCTTAACATGCCTGGTCAGCATAGCTAAAGCTCAGGGATGATGGGAGTTGTAGTTTATAAAATTTGAACTTGTTTGGGGAAGGCTAGTATGAAGGGGGAGCCTTAGACAGACTGGAGGAAGATTGCTGTGACTAGCTGCTGAAGGCCAAGAGGAAGAAACTATAGGCTAGGGATACGAGTAGCCATCTTTCACTAGCTCCTTCTTGCAGAAAACTCACATGTAACAATGTGTATGTCTGACAGGATGCTGAGAAACTCAAGGCACCAGATATTATAACAACAACAACAACAACAACAACAACAACAACAACAACAACAACAACAACAACAACAACAACAACAACAATTTACTTATACCCCGCCTGGCTGGGTTTCCCCAGCCACTCTGGGCGACTTCCAACAGGGGATTAAAAATACACGAAAAACCTAATCTGGGAGGATTGTCCGTGATGTTTGAGCATCTGAAGAGTGAGGGATGGGTGTTAAGTTGTTGGCTATAAGTTGTTGGCTATAAATTAATTATGTGCAAGAAGCCAAGTGAAGTTAGGAAACTGATTAAACTTTGTTTTGGAAAACCAACCTAAGGCGTTCTATGACAGCATCTTACCAGGTAAACCCTGAGTGAAACAGCCATCTGACCTAATATTCTGAAACCCTCCTAGTATAAACACTTAAACACTAACAGCTGGGACGCAAACAGCAGAAAATAGTGACTGTTTCACACATAAAATACAGTGTGTTCCCTGCAATGTCCATGAACGTTGGGGGGGGGGGGAGTTGGGATGCCGAAAATAGCTACGATGGTCTGCTTAAAATGTGAAATCTGCATATTTGCTGATGTGGATAAGTGTCTGAAACTGGCAAAGGGTGACAGGAATGGTGCCACACTCTCCATTTGTGTGTTGATTTAACATAGAATATGAACGCCTGAATAGAACTTTATGGGTCTGGAAAAACCTCTTTGGATATACAGTACATTGCAATTGATTTAGATGCTGTAGATTTCCTCCCTTGCAATTTCCAAAAGACAGCTGCCTATGGTGCTTACTTTATATGAATATAAAATCCTTCTTTGCTTTCCTTTTTCAGTATGTACATTAGAATGGAAATAATTTTTTCAAGTGTTAATGTTACCAGGCCCTATCTTCCCAATTTTAGCTGGAGGAATTTTTGGGTGAGTCAGATATTAATATTTCAGGCTTTTACTGAAAAGGGTTCTGGTAGGGGGAAAAATATGATATAGGCTTTTCTCCTAAGTGTTTGAATTAAAAATACATTTTTAAAAAGTTCGTGGCAAGTAAAGTTTTCAAGAGAATTTTCAGGACTTCAGGGCCTAATTCCTCATCACTAGGATAAGTCTCTCCCCCCCCTTTTTCTTTCCTGAAAATCAAAGTATCACACTCCAAGCCCAGCCTTTAATGCCACTTCAAATGAACAACCTAAAATTCAAAAGCCTGACACCCTAATTTTATAGATGTGCAAGGTCAGGGTCCAAAAGGTTTGTAGGCTAGGGGCTCATGATTCCTTCTCTCCCAAAGCAATCATGTGGGAGGGAGGAGATGGATTGTTAGGGATCACAACCCAAGTGATAGAGCAGGGGTGGGGAATCTCTGACCCATGGACACAGCTGGGTCCAGCAGGCTTCCCCATTTGGCCTGCCAGGACATTTTAGCATACTTCCCAAAATAATAATAATAATAATAATAATAATAATAATAATAATTATTATTATTATTATTATTATTATTATTATTATTATTATTATTATTATTACAGTCACTTTGAGTGGCTTCCAACGAAACATTAAACATTAAAAAGCTTCCCTATACAGAGCTGTCTTCAGGTGTCTCTAAAGGTTGTTACCTATCTTCTTGGCTTGGGGTCAGATAATGCCACACCTCCAACATTTATCTGATATAAATAGGGACGACCTAAGGAATGCGGGTGGCGTGTGGGTGAAACCACAGAGCCTAGGACTTGCCAATCAGAAGGTTGGCGGTTTGAATCCCTGTGATGGGTTGAGTTCCCATTGCTCAGTCCCTGCTCCTGCCAACCTAGCAGTTCGAAAGCATGTCAAAGTGCAAGTAGATAAATAGGTACCATTCTGGCAGGAAGGTAAACGACATTTCCGTGTGCTGCTCTGGTTTGCCAGAAGCGGCTTAGTCATGCTGGCCACATGACCCGGATGCTGTACGCCGGCTCCCTCGGCCAATAAAGCGAGATGAGTGCATCAACCTCAGTGTCAGTCATGACTGGACCTAATGGTCAAGGGTCCCTTTACCTTTACCTTTAAGGAAAAGCAGGACATTCTGGGATCAATTCAGAAACTGGGATAGCTTCTGTAAATCCAGGACTGTCCCTGGAAAATAGGGACACTTGGAGGGTCAGTTTTATTCAAGGCCCACCCCCCTGCTCTATGTTAAGTTTCAGTTGGGAGCAAAAGGGGTTTATGGTCACCAATGCTCAGCTGCTCAGTGGCTCTCATAAAGCCTTTTGCGAGGTGCTTCAAAGCCCTGACTATCAGCTGATTCCTGGAGCTTCAAAATGAAGTGTACAGTGAAAGCCTTGATAGATGGGATCAGCTGCACTAGGGAGTCCCAGGTACACAGTTGTGGACACGATCTGTTCCGGGGTGCCGTTCACACCCTGAAAAATCCGCAACTAGAGCAGCACTTCTGCGCAAACGTGGAGTGCGATAGAGTGCTTATGTGCATGTGTGAAGTGTGCAGAATGCTTCTGCGCATGTGCGTGGCAAAACCCAGAAGTATACACTTCCGGGTTTGCCGTGTTCGCAAGCCGAAAAGACGCAACATGAACCTAATGCAACATGAGGTATGACTGTGGTTGTAAGAAAGGAGGAACATGGAGAAAGCTCTTCCCCCATGCTGCACGGCTAGTCCTCTAGATGGAAAAGTTTCAAGGATGGCTGTTCTGTAAGTTGTTCAGAAAACTTCCATACAGAGTAAGGGTCCAATTCCCTGCTTCCCTTGCTTTCATCGCAATCAGGGTTTAAATTGTTCTTTTGGCACATTTGCAGCATTTGCCAGGAGACTTTGGGGTCTCTCTGTGTGTGTGCCTTCTCTCCTTTTCTTTTAAAGCTAATACTTTCCTGCAAAGCTGTGAAGCTCACCAAGTATATGAAACCTCTTATATTTCGCTATTCTGCTAAGTTTGATAAGGAAAGATAGAACTGGGAGATGTGACAAAATGTTGCAGGAAAGTTCCTGTCCGGGGATCTTGCCAGCCCTGTCAGTTTTAGCTTCTACATTCTGTTGTTATTGCTGTTGATTATGATTTAGTTGCTCTTTTCAAAAAAAAAAAAAAAGGTGAACTCAAAGCAATTACAAAAAACATTAAAAACAAGTGTAAAAAACGGAGTAAAAGCAACCTAAAATGCTTGTCTATAACATGCATAAAAGAGCAGATCCATCTCAACCCCATTCCACCAGAAGATAAACAGAAAATTAAGGCGCAAAGGTGATGTTATTAGGCATGCTTCCCTGAATCCATGTATTTTAGTCTGTAATTTTCTCTTATTATGTCTATTTTAGACTGTTCAATTCTTTTAAAAAACAAACAAACCAATTTTAATGCATTTTTATATTCTTTGTAAAATGCTTTGAGGATTTATTTCCAGTTTTAACCTGTAGATACATTTTATTAACAAACAAATAAATGAAGAGTTTAAGAGCAGGACATTCTAATCCTTTCCTCTTGATTCATTTTGTCTTTTTTTTTTTTTTTTTACTGGATAGCCAGCATTCCTTGACTGCTAAGCATTCACAATCTTCATTAGCTGTATTTCCATTTGCACTACTGAGAGTTTTTAAAAACATACCATACTTTCCATGTATAACGCGCCCCCGTGTATAAGATGCAACCTATTTTGGGGAAAATTTTAAGAAAATGGGGGGAGATTGCCCAGAGCTGTTGAGCTTTTTTGGGGGGAGGGGAGGATACCCCAGAGTTCTTGAGCTATTTTTAGGAAAGATTGCCAAAATTCGCTCACCCAGCCACGTTGCAAATGCAACCTGTCATCTGTCCCCGCGCCAGCCAATCACACACCAAATTGCTGCAGTGACAGCCAATCAACACTTGTCCTTGCCGCAGCCACCAACAATACGCACAATCGCTGCTGAAAATCTCCAGCTCATGGCAGCAACCAATCCCACATCCCCGCTATGCAATATCCATGTATAAGACGAGCCATTCTTTTTTTAACATACTTCTTTAATAATAATAATAAAAAACCTCATTTTATACACAGAAAAGTATGGTACTTTTATTGTGTTTCTGCAAACCTTGTTCCTTCTACCATACTGATAACCTCCCTCTTCTTTTGATTCCATTTCTATCAGCACCTACCAACTATGTTTGCTATTAGAAGGAATGATAAATTCCTCTCACCTTGAGCCTCGGCAGCAGTTGTTGTGCCATGTGGCTTGCTGCAACTGCTGGACTCTTTCAGTGGCTTCCTAACAGCTAGCAGGAGAGGACACTAGCACAACTGTTGCAATGGATTCTTCTGCTGCACAACAACAAAACTGACCATCCTCTAATACAAGAGCCCTTGTGCTGGTGGACATATAACACTAGATATAATCCTAAGATTGCAGCTATTTAGTTAATATCCATGTTAAGCATGGTTAACTTACCCATTGCTAGAACACTTGTCCAGCTAATTAAAAGAGCTTAGTATGAGTTCCCATTGGGACGCAGGTGGTGCTGTGGGTTAAACCACAGAGCCTAGGACTTGCCGATCAGAAGGTCGGTGGTTTGAATCCCCACAATGAGGTGAGCTCCCATTGCTTGGTCCCTGTTCCTGCCAACCTAGCAGTTCGAAAGCACATCAAAGTGCAAGTAGACAAATAGGTATCGCTCTGTTGGGAAGTTAAATGGCGTTTCCGTGTGCTGCTCTGGTTCACCAGAAGTGGCTTAGTCATGCTGGCCACATGACCCAGAAAAATTGTCTATTGGCAAACGTCGGCTCCCTTGGCCAATAAAGCGAGATGAGCACTGCAACCCCAGAGTCGTCTGCGACTGGACTTAACAGTCAGGGGTCCCTTTATGAGTTCCCATCAGCTTTGTGCACAGTGGAGTTTAAGGTGTGTGCTACACCAACCTCCATAAGGGAGCAAAGCAACAGTATCCACAGCTGGGCAAATGTGTGGAACATCCCCAAGTTTCAAAGTGAATTCTTTGCAAAAATAACAATAATTAAAGGGTACTGAGGCTTCAAAAAAAAAAAAAAAGAAAGAAGAAAAAATCTTCTGATAAATAGAATGGCAAATTACATTCTGAATCAACAAGCAGTGAGGAACTGAGAAGAAAATGTTTGTTGTTTGTTTTTTTAAAAAAGAGGTGCCCCTGATGTAAACCTAGACATTGCAATCATCTCAATGTCATTTAGAATTTGGGTGGCAGATTAGGGACAATAGGCTACCATTAAAAGCACCTTATCACATCTTTCACAATAATTGCATAGTATTGAAATAACTGATAGCTGCAAAGTTGGGAACTGGAGAGTTCAGAAACAAACCCACTGAGTTTAGAGTCTCTTTGGCACATTCAGAGTCATATTCAGACCCTTTAAATATCCAGGCCTACTTCATAATGGTTCTATTGCTGCTGCATTTTTCTCCCATTCATGGGGGACTTAGGGCCAGATCTTCTTAGCTTCAAGAGTAGAGCTGCAGTGTGCAAAGTCTATCAGTGAGGTCAGCTGCCATACAGACTATCTGCTGAGCTATTTCAGTTCTTGAAATAACAGGGAACCTCTTGATGTTGTTGGACTCTAACTCCCATTAGCACAACCTGCATGGCCAATAACCAGGGGTTGTGGGAGTTGGAGTCCTGGCAGCATCTGGAAGTCCACAGTTTTCCATTTCTGCTGCACTGCTTGATGCCCTTTTTGGCTTGTCTGTGAATGGTTGTACACTTTCTGTGAACTGTTATTCTGCTGTTTTATTCCAGCAATAGTTACAGGTGGGCAAGAATATGTTTTAATTGGGATGAGAAACACTTCCAAGCAGAGATAATATGGTGTAGTGTTTCTCTCTAAAAAAAGAAAACCACAACTACAATCCTTGTTGCTGTGAAAACAAGTCGTTAACAATACAATTTGGAAGAATTGGAAATGTGCCTGAAATGATATCTGGAGATGAACAAATCATGGATAACTGGTTGTTTTTGCAGTTATTTTGCTACAGTACCTCATTCTAAAGCAAAGGCTAAAAAGGAGATAGTCCAAATTCCATCCTTCTTTCAGCTCCATGCCAGAAGGGTCTTGGAGACAAATGTGAGTTTAACTTCAGTTTATTTCAATCTCTTCAGCTGTTGGATGAGTAGTGAAGCTTTTTAAGCATATGGCCAGCCATATATACCCATCAATATGCAGAACTATACCTTCAACAGCATGTGAGCAGTTTGGGATTGTATGCTAGGTCTCACATGGATGGATATCCAAAGACATAATACAAATGAATAGATGCCACAAAGTGACATTTGAAAGCAGCAGCAGCAATGATATCTCAGCAAACATTTAAATTTTACTCAGAGAGCGAATGCACCTCATTCTAACACAAAGAGAAGCCAGAATAATTCCCTGAAATTCTTTGCTTTCTTCAGTTCATTAAGATTGACTTGATTTTTACCAAAAGGGTTAAACCCAAGCAAACACCCATGTCCACTTCAAGTAAATACGAAGTTGAAAGCAAAGAATACAACTTCTTACATACATACCTTTGCTTCCAGACAGATTTCAACTGGATTGTATAGGGTTTTTTAAAATGCAAAACAATTAATTATGATGAGTTTTCCTGCATGTTTTGCAAAAAGCCATAATCAGGATTGCTTCTATTTGACAGCAGAATTTAGACAGATGTGGCCCAGAGGTACACAATGGCCAGAAAAATGCACACTTCATTAATACACAAGATGAGCCATGCTACTCCAGAAGTGAAGAATGAGTTGGTGTTCAGGCAGCAGATCTTGCAAACGAGAGGTGTGTTGTTGTTGTTTTTGAAAACCAGCTATGCCTTTTTGATATCTCCAGCAAATGTTTCTACAAGCCCTGGCTTGTAGAAATTGCCAGCTACCCATGAGATTGGCATAACTGCTAATCCCAGATCTTTTTTGCCATCCTAAAGTGGAGAATAAAATAGAATGGTGGTAGTAGATCCCAAAAACCATCTATTTTTGGATTGCAGGTGAGTGTTGCACGTATTCCAAATGCAACCAACAGAAAAGGTCACTTCACATAGAAAACGAGCATATCTGGGGAAATTAGTATTATCTGAAACAGGCTTTCCCAACCTGGCGTTTTCCAGATGTTTTAGGTTACCCCATGTGGGAACTCCTGCAATCTAGAAAGACTGCTCTAGTCCAGTGTCCTGACCAAAAGCAGGACTGTCAAACCAGGAACCCTAACAGATAAACACATACCTTCTGTGTCACATCCTGCTACAAACAGCAAGTATACTGCAGAATAGGAGGGTGTAGATGGGGAGACCCACAGCTCTCCAGATGTTGTTGGACCACATCTCCCATCTCCCCTGCTTTGGCAGTTTCAACACAACAGCTAAGCAAGCACCTAAATTTATCCCACTGACCCAAGAATGCTTTAAAAAACCTTCTGCTCTCACTTGAAGACCCAAGCACTACCTCTTTGTAATGAAATACACAGATAAGGGGGCACGCATGCTGAATGCAATGCAATGCTTATGTACACACAGCTGAACATGTTGGGAGTTTCATCCTTGTCATGAGTTCTCCTGGCTGTGACTTCAACAGTGAGGCCATCAGCCTGACGCAGCCAGGAAGAGCAGAACTCACATGGCGATTTCCCTGAGGTAGCCCAGCTATACTGCAATCCCTAATGGGGGGGGGGTGGTGAATGCTGGGCTGCAGCCAATATTCCCCTTGGTGGTATGGCAGCATTCCCTTTGGAGATGTAAAGTGCCAAAAGTAATCCCTCGCTGCCAGTGCCACACCCCAAGTGCCCTCCAGCAAGCAATGGCACTTAAAAGTGTCCTTGCAAAAGCAGCTCTGGTGCCTTTTAGTGTTGTCAGGCAAATGCAGTGAGAGGGGAAACTCAGAGGCCCCCCCAAAGCACAACAAAGTTACCCACAACTTGGTCTTGCATTTTCCTGCAACATTCTGATGGTGCAAAACACTTTGCCAGCGGAAAAGTATACCATTAAGTGACAAGTGAATACCTTATTACAGATACAGCACTTTTAATCTGTCCCAAGGCTTTGGAATGTGGTGGGATATAAATTTAAGTAAATATTAAGCATGCGCGCACACACACAGAGAGAGAGAAAGAGAGAGAGAATGGCTGAAATTGTAAATGGGGGGAGGTGTGCTACTGCCAGGTTTTGCAGAATATGAAACAACATACTTTTTCTTTTTAAAAGATGCATTCATTTGCCCCTTGTTTTTAACAAGAAACTAAGAACAAGTTTGGCATTCAAACCCTCTTTTCTCTTCCAGATTTCTAACGCAGCTGCCTCGCTGGAAGCGCAGAATCTTTTCCATTGATCAGCCTCCTATTCATTATCTGCATTGTAACATAAGCAGGGGCAAATCTATTGCCTGCAGCCCCCACAAAAGGGACTATGAACCCATGAATTAACTATGTAGAACTGCTTCATTGTCCATCTTGTTGCACTATCTTTCTGACAGTTCGGTTTCTGAATGAAAATCAGAAAGGACGGGTGGGCAGGCAAACCATGCCCCCCCTAACAAAAAGTGTTTTTGGCCTTCAGCCCATATTCAAAAGAGAGATTTTGCTTTCATGATCTGGGGTTCATTGCTACGATTAGCAGCTGGACATTCCAGAGCCCTAACCCCTTTCTTTCTTTCTTTCTTTCTTTCTTTCTTTCTTTCTTTCTTTCTTTTCCCAAATCAAGTCATTTACACTCCTCCAGAAATCTTTGCCCTGTAATGTTTTTAAATGCTGACATGGAGGACAATGGGGTTCAGGAGAAATTGGCCATGCCTCTTATTTCCAGCTCAGTATTATTTCATTGGCATTAAGCATTGCATATTCGCTACACTTAATAGGACTGGAAAGCATTTTTGTCCCCCAATCCCCACCCAATTGGTTTTCCTAAACAATGGACCTCCAGAGTAAGCGTATCAAATAAAATGCTTTTCCAGCTGCGCATAGGATATGTCGTGACAAATCGCTAAGCGGTTGAATGAAATAAGCCTGAGAGATATCAGCGTGAAAAAGTAGTTGGAGGATTAAAAACAACAGCAACGAAACAGCTCCATGTATTCATTGCCTGAACTTGGAAAGCTTTAGAAGAGTTCGGGGGGGGGGGGCTTTACAAAAGGGTAAGGATAAGGCATATGCCTGCATTTCCCCACATTGCTGGTAATAGTTGCTCCTGATATGGTTCTTTTCCCACCCTATACATGCACACATCAGCTGTGTTCCTTAATGTTATAAGCACCTGGATGAGGAGAGTATTCTAAGATCAGAAAATGACCCCTAGATCCTTTGAATGTGTACTACTGGCAAACCAAGCATCCTTTATCTTATATTTGCACAGCTGATTCTTCCTGCCTAAGTGTGAAACCTTCCCTTTTGTTCCTATTGAACTTTATTTTGTTAATTTGGGCCCAGTTCTTCAGTCTGTTCAGGTCAGACTTGAATCCTGAATCTGCCTTCTGTGGCATTATCTACTCCTCCTAGTTTGGTGTCATCTGCAAAATTTGTTGAGTGTTCCCTCAATGCCTTCATCAATATAATTTATAAAGACATTGAACAACAACAGGCCCAGCACAGAACCTTGTGGCACAGAATTATCTGCAGGGGGACCCAGCTGCATCATTATTCCAGGACAGCCCACTTTGCTGTATCCAGAAATGACGCATCTTGCCCAGTAGCTGGAAGTTTGGATAGGCAGGCCTCAAGCTTCTGTAGCTTCTCTTCCAGCAAGGCATAAGTGGAGAGACTGCTGTTAATGCTAAAGTGAGCATTGGTTGACCACTATAGGAATGGAATGCTGGAGTAAATGGGATATTGGCTGATCCAGCAGACTCTTCTTTTGTCTTGCTGTAAGTCACCCATCCACAGTTAGTTACCTGGGCTGAAGGCTGAGCAGGCACATAGCTCACCTGGTGAAAGCCTTTCCTACAGCCATGAGATATATATTATTTTTGTGTAAGCTATAGCAAGTGTTTCTAAACCCTCAGCTATACATCTAAATTTGCAGGTGCACATCATATGCAAATTACCCCCGTCCTCTCTTTTTAGTGATGCTTTCCCCTCACAAGGGGTGAGTTGCAACCTTAGTCTGGCAGGTCTGGTACTCTAGGAAGGATTCATGTCCCAGGACCTCCCTGCTGGTGTAATGTGAAAAGGGCTCTTGGTTGGTATCAAGGTCCTTAGCAGCAACAGGAGGAGATTCAAGAGATGGTGGGAAAGGTATTAAAGTAAAGCCTTATACACGAAGAACTCCGTGGGAATGAACTTCTACTTTCTAAGCAGCCAGAGTTTAATCCTTATTCAGATTCTGCTTCGTTTTGAAGGGTGCCAGCCTGTTACACAGACAACAAAAAGCTTGAGCACCAATGTGTCAAGTTGGTATCTTTTCAGTCCGTCAAGCTTGAAAGGGAAGTGTGAGGAACTAATTTATTTTAAACTAAGTATATAGTGAGAGATGAACATTGGTGGTTCACACAGAAATGTTGTGTTTGGCTTTATAATTAAACAAAAAATTAAATGGTGATTAGATGAGGCCCAGTTTTCTTGGTTGAAGTCATTTCTTTGAATTAAGCTGGGGTCCAAATGGCTAATTTAGGCATACTCTGTGGGATTTTTATATCACCACCGCCCAGAGCAGCGGAATCTCCATGCTTTCACAAGTTTTGAAAGTTGCTTTGGCTTAAAAAATGGCACAGTGGAAGTTGGTATTCCCCATACCCAAAGCCCTGTTGCAAAATTAAGAAGAGACCTGTTGGATCAGACCAAAGGATCATCAAGTTCAGTGTCCGGAACATACTCATGGTTCATCTATTCTACACTAACCTTTTGCCCCATATTTTCTTGGCACAGCTTTCATGGTTTATGTCCAAACACTCTTTGCCCGCCCCCCCAACTGCTTTCCCCAGGAAAACCTGGTCTTTACTGCTTAATTGGAACAAAAGTCAATTTGGTTTTTCCACGGAATCGTTTTCAGCAGTAAAGAGCAGTTTTTAACAGTGAAAGTGTCAGGGCAAAAACCAAAACCAAACTCAAAACACTCAGACATGGACCTGGAAAGCCCAAACATGTGCCTAAAGCTATACAGCAAAGGTATAACAATAACAATAACAACAGCAGCACCAGGACATCCGATCTCAGTTATCACGGGCAGGAGGAGGAGTTATGCCAAGACCAGACCATGTCATTACCGAGAAGGCAGGCTTAGTCATTGTTTGAGGACTATCCCTGCTCCCTGACAGGTCTGCTCCTGACCGGAAGGATATTAGAATCAGCAAGGCAAAACCCACATGACCTGAAGGTGCTGCTGTGCAATGTCAGGTCAATGATGAATAAGACCGCTACCATTCACGACCTGATTGTGGATGGAGGACTTGACCTGGCATGTGTGACAGAGACTTGGTTGGATGAAAGAGATGGGCCTGTTTTTGCCGCTGCTTGTCCACCAGGTTTCTCTTACACACAGCAACTCAGGTCATGTGGGCAGGGAGGGGGAGTGATTTTTAGGAAGTTATTAGTTTGCATCAGGCATCTTATTGGAAGCCCAGTCAAATGGGTGGGCTATGTATGTATGTATGTATGTATGTATGTATGTATGTATGTATAAACAAACAAACAAACAAACAAACATACTGCGGTTACCCCAACCAATCTTGGCAGCTTCCAACAAAATATTGAAAATACAATAAAACATCAGACATTAAAAACTTCCCTAAACTGGCTGCCTTCAGATGTCTTCTACAAGTCAGGTAGTTGTTTATTTCCTTGACATCTGATGGGAAGGTGTTCCACAGAGAGGGTGCCACTACTGAGAAGGCCCTCTTCCTGGTTCCCTGTAACTTTGCTTCTCACAGTGAGGGAACCGCCAGAAGGGGGTGGGTATGCTGGGCCGAGGCTGTTTAGGGCTTTAAAGGTCAACACCAACACTTTGAATTGTGCTTGGAAACATACTGGGAACTCAGCCACAACACAGTAATGATCAGGATTGAATGCTTATCTAGTACTATAGCCATGTGTCTTGAGAGTAAGGCTGGATCAGCATCTTTCTAAATGACTTGGACGGAGATATTGAGGAAATGATCGTCAGTTTTTCAGATGACACCAAATTAGGAGGGGCAGCTAATGCTGCAGAAGAAAGAATCAACATTCAAGATGCAGAATGGAAAACTGGGCCCAAACTAACAAAATGAATTTTGATAGGAGCAAATGTGAGGTTCTATACTTAGGCAGGAAGAACCAGCTGCACCTGACTTGCCAGGTGTACACATGAAAAGGATCTAGGTGTCTTTGTACACCACAAGCTAAATATGAGTTAACAGTGTGATACAGCAGCAAAAAAGCTCGTGCTATTCTAGGCTGCATTATCTCTAAAACAGGCCTCTGTCAATCCCACATTTGTTTCTGGAATAGGTAGAGTCAGCTAGTCTTAGAAATTATCTATGTTGGCTGCTGCCAAGTGTGAGCAGTCTTTTGCTTGTGTGGCAACAGATTCACCATCCAAACACAAGATGTGACTTAGGCAAACCCAACAGTACAGAACCCTTGAACCTACCTCTGAAAGAGAGAACTTAGATTGCAGAAAGTGCAGGGTACTGACCAAGCTCCAGCTCCAGGAATCACATCCATTGCTGATGAGAAACTGCAGGGACATAAGCATAATTGTAATGCTTTGTAGCTTTCTTTGGTTAATTTAATAAAATATTTAGCCTTCACCACAATTGTTTGTTCGTTGTGTTTAGAATCCAAAAAGAACATCTGCCCCTTGGCAGAATAAAGGGCTATAGCTCATTGGGAGGGCATCTGCTCTGCATGAAGAAGATCCTTGGTTCTTCCTCTGTCATCTCCAGGTAGGGCTTGGAATGCCCCTTGCCTGAAACTCTGGAGAGATGCTATCAGTCACTGCAGACATACTGAATCAGGCCACTGGTCTACCAAGCTCCCTATGTTCTTTCCCAGTTTGGGGTATGCACAGAACTGATGCACACCTCTAGTTTTTGTTTTCAGGTGCTCACTTGGTGGGAACCCTGAAAGCACTTCAGACCTCTATAGTTACAAATTTGAAACCATGGCATACAATGTATTTGATATCATCAAAAGATAAATATTTGGTTTTCAGCCTTGAAACAGAATGAAATCCCTCCACCCCAGACACATGAGCCCAGATTTGACCCTCTGCTTAATCCATGTCACATCCCTCAACTTTCATTACAACTCTTCACTTCTCCACACTAAAATATTCCTTTTGTTCTATTCATACTGTATTGAAGGCTGGTGGAAAATTCTCTCTCTCTCT
Source organism: Podarcis bocagei (assembly GCF_964188305.1). Taxonomy (NCBI): domain Eukaryota; kingdom Metazoa; phylum Chordata; class Lepidosauria; order Squamata; family Lacertidae; genus Podarcis; species Podarcis bocagei. The sequence continues at coordinate 37,280,007 of NC_138140.1, read as the reverse complement.
CTCTCTCTCTCTCTCTCTCTCTCTCTCTCTCTCACACACACACACACACACACACACACACTCCCATTGTGCAGTTGGTGGCACCAGAGAGACTGCATCAAAAAGGTGGGGGGACAATATTTCGCAGGACATCTGGCTATTTCTCTATTCAAAAGCCTTCCTTTACTGACAGAAGCAACGAGTCCCTTCCTCCCTCTCTCCTGTCTTACATTTCTGTGCTAAAACAATCGGCGTGTCATTTTGCATTACGTCACACCACATGTTGAAATGCAGACTGACATCTTGTACCCTAAAGGTATTTGAACATATCATATCAGAAACTGAAATAAAAAGCATTCTTCCCTTACTTTCTCACTTGGCAGTAATCATTCATACTTGTCTTGATTCACCTTCATTTACATTTTATTTTATTATTGTTGTTGCTATTTGAAAAATAAGGTAAGGACAAACAGCCAGCCACACCAGTCAAGCACAATGTCTAGTTTGCTAAATGCTTTTCTTTAATAAAGAGAAAGGGACTGTGATAGTAGCAGAAAAGAGCCAGTTAATCTGCTAGGCTGCAAACAAGGAGGAGGGGAGAAAAGAAAAAGTCCACATTTGCCAGACACGAGAGCCTGAGGAAAGATTAATTAAATTCAATAGAGAATTTAAAAGCGAGAAAATGCAGGGCAACAAGAAATCATCCTTGCAAGCCAGAGGGGCCCAGTGCCAGTCAACATTAATTTGTGGGATGGGATATGTCAGGAACTGAAAACAAGATTTGGCAGCTAATACTAACCAGTCTTGGGCTTCTATTCAGGGAAGAAATGATGGCTGTTACTGCAGCTTTGGGCTCACAGCTCTCATCTGGGTGACTTCCCCTCCAAGAAATCTGATCATCTCCATCTTGCCCCTTGAGTCTTCATTTTTTCTTTTTTTTAAGCTTAGCATCATTGCTGTCACTTAGTTCAGCATTCTGGCTTTCACTCCTCCTTTGTTCACCAAACATTTCATCCCACCCCTAACTCATTGAAGGCAGAGCTGCCAACTTTCCATTTTTCTTTTTTTAAATTAACCCCCTGGGTGGTACTAGAGAGGAGAGCTATAGCAACTGGAATTAGAGTGATGACTGGTGGATCAGGAGTGGTGCCCTAGTGGGATCTGGTGGCTCAAAGGTACAGCCAGGATAGAATCTGTTTGACAGGGGCAGAATACTGCATGTTGGTGCTAGGAGCATTGCAGGATTTTCAGACCCTTCCCTGCTCTGCTGTTATTTTTCTTTGGGAGCCAGTGTGGTACAGTGGTTAGAATGCTGGACCAGGACTAAGGAGGCCAGGATTCAAAATCCGTACTCAGCCATAATGCCTTCTAGGTGACCTTAGGTCAGTCACTATCTCTTAGCCTAACCAACTTTGTTCTGAGGATAAAATGCAACAGGGAAAATGTGTGTGCATCAGCTTGAGCCCTTTAGAGAAAATGTGAGATATAAATTAAATACAACAACAATAACATCTCAGTACTGGTTAACTGGTAGATTTACTACTCAGAACGTTAAGATTCTGGTTGAGTCTGGGTGGAAGAAAAAGGGAGGCAAGTTTGAATTGCCAATAGATTAGATTTAAGTATATCTGATTTTATCTTTACTTTTCCTTTCTATTGTTTTTGTCAAAGTCTCCATGTTAAGCAATGTATAATTTGAAACACAAGTACATAAGAACAATATTGGCACCTAAGGTGGACGTGTCCATTTTTCCATACTGTCTGGACTGTAGTTGTGGGGGGAATTAGTACCATTATTGGTAATTTAATCCTGCCAGATCTGGCTCTGTGCCTTCTCTCCATATTTAAAAGCAACAACTCCTCAATAACACTAAAACCACTTGTCCTTTTATCTTGTAGTGACAGTCCACCTTCTCATAACTCAGTGATGGAAAGATGGTTCAGATCTCACTACTGGTATCTGGCTCAAAAAGAATGCACAGTAATGGAAAAGCTTACTCATCATCTGTGTGGGCTTTGGGAAGCAGCAGATATCTGGTGGACCTTTATGACGTAGCTTAGTAATCACCCCTATCTCAATATAGTCCTCACAGAATATGAGTTCATCTGGAAGCAACTAAAACTCATTTTTCTTCATTTGTTTTCCTCATCAATGACCTATCTTGCTTGTCTATTCCCCCAGGCACACCTTATTATTTTCTTTACAATTAGAAGTTAATACTCTTTCCTTAGAGTTTCTTTTTAAATAAATGTGTATTATATATATTCAGGACTGTAAAATCTATATTTACGCTTTCTCTCTCTCTCTTGTATACCTGCTATGTCCATGATGAGCATTTTTCTTTTCTTTTCTTTCTGTCTTTTGGAAATATGTATATTTTAGAATACACACCATTCAATTAAAATTTGAAGAAGAAGAAGAAGAAGAAGAAGAAGAAGAAGAAGAAGAAGAAGAGGAGGAGGAGGAGGAGGAGGAGGAGGAGGAGGAGTTTGGATTTGATATCCCGCCTTTCACTCCCTTTCAGGAGTCTCAAAGCGGCTAACATTCTCCTTTCCCTTCCTCCCCCACAACAAACACTCTGTGAGGTGAGTGGGGCTGAGAGACTTCACAGAAGTGTGACTGGCCCAAGGTCACCCAGCAGCTGCATGTGGAGGAGCGGAGACACGAACCCGGTTTCCCAGATTACGTGACTACCACTCTTAACCACTACACCACACTGGCTCTTTAAAAGATCCTTCTGGACCAAGCCAAAACGCCACCTAGCCCACCATCCACAGATGCCTACAAACAGAACATGACAGCGACAGCACATTCTCCACTTCCAGTTGCCAGCAACTACCTCTGATGGTGGAGGTAGTACATAGGCTAATAATCTCAGCTAAAGCATCCATGACAGATGGCTATCCAACCTCTGCTTAAAAACCAGGGAAGGAGAGTCCAGGCCTGTGGACACATTCAGATTTTTGAATGAGTACGGTGGGCACTGCTTCTCCTCCCTTCTCTCCTGCATCTTCTTCCACCATGGACAGATAGAAAGATGGCAAGTGCATGCATAACCACCCTCTTCAGTTTCCCAAGGGATCCGAGTTAAAATTGGCTCCCAAAAAATAATATGAGCCATGAAAATCGTATGAGAGTTGAAGAAGAAAATGGGAAACAGCATTCTCCTTCCAGCTTCCCTCTTCAGCTCTATGTACTTTTCAAGGGAGAAAAAGGTAATCAACTTTACTACTTCATGACTGAGGGGGCAATTAATTGGCAGGCAGAGGGGAGAGCTCAAAGGAACGCCATGGGTACTGGGAGAAGATGTCAGGGGTGCTGTGCTGGTCCAGGTTCTACCCTAAAGACACTTCCATCAAGTCAGGTTAGGCCCTGAAATGCATTCATTTGAGAGGAGGGAGAGTGTTTTCTCTGTGTCTTCCCCAGGCTCTGGAACTCCTTGAAAGCCTGCTCTGTCTTCTGATACCTTTTCTCATCTGACTTTCTAGGCTATTGATAGGTTTTAATGGTCTCCCAGGCCCTTTTGCTTCTAAAATGGTACCTGATGACCCTCCCACCCCATATATTTGTTTCATACGGCCACTTGTATTGTTATGCCTTCATTGTTTTAATTGCATCTTTAACCATGTTGAGTATTTTTGACTGAGAAGTGGGACAAAAATGCTTTTGATATATAAACATGCCATGGGGCATTCTGTCTTTTATACTTTATGTCTATGTAGTGTAGTCAACCTTGCAAAAGTTCCTATTGCTCTTCAGGTGTACTCTGGACTATATATTTGTGGGCGTGTTTAAAAAGAAAAAGAAAAAAAGAATAGGGAACAAAATATCAAAAGTTCTACCACTGGTTCTCTAACCAACACTTTTTCACCTCCACTGGGATAGTTTTTCACAATTCAAACCTCTAAGCATATTGTAGACAGCTGGCTTCTTAGGAAAAAAAAACAGAGTCAAAGTTTACCTTCTCCCTCCAGCCAAAATATGTCAGGTCTCCACCTGAAGCCACAGAGGGCCAGAACTCCTCAATGGCTTTCAAATCAAGTGTGCATGCAAAGGGCGTGACAAAACTCTTCGCTGGGGAAAGCGCACGCACATTGCAATGCTGACTTTTCATTGCAAAGCAATGTTCACCTTCCTGACCTACATGTATTTTTTTTTTCCTTTTTAGGGCTTAAACGGATAGATTTTTAAAAAGCGCTCTCTTTCTCTCTACTGTTTTGAAGGGGGAAACCAGAATATAATTGTCTAGAATTGCTCATGATGCATTTATGAGTGTTAAATGAATGTTGGGAGGCTAGCTCTGTGTCTCCTCACATTCTCCCCCCCCGCCCCAAATCCCACTTAATTTGCAGTTGTGTTTGGAGTCAGGAAGCCCAGGACACCATGACAAGTCCCAGTTCAAAGGACCACTGTTTTAGATCAGAGATTGACAGCCTGCAAGCTAATTTCATGCACCTGAAGAGTTCTCAGGTTTCAGAATATCAAAAGCTGGAGACAGCAGCAACACTTCTCTGGGCTAGAAATAATCTGATGCAGTGGCGTAGCGTGGGGGGTGCAGGGGGGCCGGGCGCACCGGGCGCAACATCTGGGGGTTAGGGTTGGGGGTGCAAATCCACGGGTTAGGGGGCGCAAATCCACAGGTTAGGGGGCGCAAATTACTTGCCTTGCCCCAGGTGCTGACAACCCACGCTACGCCACTGATCTGATGTGGTGATCCAGCAAAGTATTATCCTATTTATTTATTTAAAGTTCCCACACCACCCCCTCCTGTCCTCAAGCTTACCATCTACAATAGGGATGGGAACCTGTAACCTTTAAGATGTTGCTGGACACATAATTGCCATCAGACTCAGTCATCATGGCCAAGTATGATTATGGGAGTTGGAATCCAGTGACACCAAGAAGGCCACAGATATTGTACAACACCTCCCTTGCATAGCTGTCAACTTTTCCCTTTTCCTGCGAGGAATCCTATTTGGAATAAGGGAATTTCCCTTTAAAAAGGGGAAATGTTGACAGCTATGTTCCCATGTATACCACAAAGGTTAGGGGGGAGAGATTACAAGAGGAGAGGGAAGGATAATTCAGGAACTACTTAATAGGTAATAACTAAAGTGTTGTGCAGCCCTGCGGGATTTTGAGGGGGCCCTTCCACTCCTTAGAAATCTGGGGGGACCTTTTGCCCCCATTCCCCTAGATAGCACAAGCACACAGCATGGAATCCTGACGTCACATGGTCCCAGTGAACTTTGAGGGGGAATGCCCCATCCTTGAAATTTGGGGGGGCACTTGTCTCCTGCCCCTTGAACGGCATGAGCACACCATGGGTCATGCTTATGTCATAGGGCCCAAGGGAAATTTGAGGGAAATTATGGGGGGCTCTCAGACCATGACCCCCTAGATAGTGCAAGCACATCACAGGGAGTGCTCATGTTGCATGATCCCAGGGAAATTTGAGAGGGCACCTTTGGGAAAAAAAATGGGCCACCCCCTTGAAAATTTTGGGGCCCTTGGCCCCCTTCCCTTTATATGGCGCAAGCACACCATGAGGGGGGCTGAAATTGCATGACCCCAGGGAATTTTGAGGGGTGGGCTTCTACATTTTGGGGGCCCTCATCCAATGTGCCCCTAGACAGCATGAGCACAACATGGGGTGTGCTGACATCACACCGCTCCAGGGAATTTTGAGGGGGGCAACCCCTTGAAAATTTGGAGTCCTTGGCCTGCCCACCCTGTATATGGCACAAGCACACCATGGGGGTGTGCTGACATTGTGTGATTGCAGGGAATTTTGAGGGGGCCCACGCCTATTGAATTTTTTTGGGGGGGAGCTTTGGCCCCCATCCCCCTAGATAGCACAAGCACTCAACATAGAATCCTGACGTCACATGGTCCCAGTGAACTTTGAGGGGGAACGCCCCATCCTTGAAATTTGGGGGGCACTTGTCTCCTGCCCATTGAACAGCATGGGCACACCATGGGTCCTGCTTATGTCATAGGGCCCAAGGGAAATTTGAGGGAAATTATGGGGGGCTCTCAGACCATGACCCCCTAGATAAGGCCATAGGGAATTTTGAGGGGTGGTCTTCTACATTTTGGGGGCCTTCAGCCCATGACCCCCTAGATGGCATGAGGACAACATGGGGTGTGCAGAAATGGCATGACCCCAGGGAATTTTTTGGGGGGCCCTTCAACATTTTGGGGGTCTTCAGCCCATGACCCCCTAGATGGCATGAGGACAACATGGGGTGTGCAGAAATGGCATGACCCCAGGGAATTTTTTGGGGGGCCCTTCAACATTTTGGGGGCCCTCAGCCCATGACCCCCTAGATGGCATGAGCGCAACATGGGGTGTGCAGAAATGGCATGACCCCAGGGAATTTTTTGGGGGGCCCTTCAACATTTTGGGGGTCTTCAGCCCATGACCCCCTAGATGGCATGAGGACAACATGGGGTGTGCAGAAATGGCATGACCCCAGGGAATTTTTGGGGGGGCCCTTCAACATTTTGGGGGCCCTCAGCCCATGACCCCCTAGATGGCATGAGCGCAACATGGGGTGTGCAGAAATGGCATGACCCCAGGGAATTTTTGGGGGGCCCTTCAACATTTTGGGGGCCCTCAGCCAATGTGCCCCTAGATGGCATGAGTACAACATGGGGTGTGCAGAAATGGCATGAACCCAGGGAATTTTGGGGGGGGGCCTTCAACATTTTGGGAGCCCTCAGCTCATGACCCCCTAGATGGCATGAGCGCAACATGGGGTGTACAGAAATGGCATGAACCCAGGGAATTTTTTTTGGGGGGGGCCTTCAACATTTTGGGAGCCCTCAGCCCATGACCCCCTAGATGGCACAAGAACACCATGGGTGTGCTGAAATTGCATGGCCCCAGGGAATTTTGAGGGGGACCCTTCAACATTTTGGGGGCCCTCAGCCCATGTCCCCCTAGATGGCATGAGCGCAACATGGGGTGTGCTGACATCACACCACTCCAGGGAATTTTGAGGGGAGCACCCCCTTGACAATTTGGAGTCCTTGGCCTCCCCATCCTGTATATGTCACAAGCACACCATGGGGGTGTGCTGACATTGTGGGAATTTTGAGGGGGCAACGCCTATTGAAAATTTTGGGAGTACCTTGACCCCCTAGATGGCTCTAGCACCGTAGGGAGTGCTAAAGTCTCACTGTCCCAGGGAATTTTGAAGGGGCCCACCCCTCCTTTAAAATTTTGGGGGCCCCCAGCCCTTTGCCACCATAGGCTGTGCAGTCATGCCACAGGGCGTGTCAGGCTTCTGGATTTCCCTCTTGCATAGATGCTGTATTGGGTACCTAGTCAGCAGGTGGAGGATATTTGCAGGATTAGGAGCGACTGAGGAAAGACACAGTTGTTGAAAATTAGGCTTTGGGGTACTTATAGAGGAGAAGGAAGGGGTGAGGCATACAGAACTTGGCTGGGGGTGGGATTTGTGGGGCTGGCAGGGTGAGGTTTGGGGCTGGAGCTTCAGCAAGAAACTGCTAGGGTGTTTTCCTTGGGGGAACACTGGGGAAAGAGTTTGTGGTGTAAAAATCCTTTTTTAAAAAAGTTTTTTTTAATTGATTGATTCTTATTCTAAGATAGACAGAAATAGTATCCATTAGAAAGAGCAGAAAGAAAGTCAGAAGGAAGAAAATACAAGAAAACAAAAGTAGAAGACAAAGGGAAAGAAAGAAAAAAACTAAAGGGAGAGGCTAGAATAAAAGGACTTCTGGGTCTCAGTAGCTACGTATCATACTGGTTTATAGAAAATAGAGTGTTAGAGTATTTTTTTCCCCCAATCTTCAAGTTCAGATACTGCAAGTTCATTTTTTCTTTCACACAAAAGGTCCATAGGAAACTTCCAATCCTTAACAAACGCTAGTAATGATTTTTCTCTAATTAAACATGTTAGCTTAGCCATCTCAGGCAATGTGGGTTAAAACTCCTGTGGTTGTAGATATTTTTATTTTATTTTTTGCAACAAGGGAAGGGCTGGGAGCAAGGCCATTGAGGCTTTTCCCAGTCCATGAAATTCAGAAGCATTATAAACAAACATTACAATTCAACTTTAGCTTAAACACATTCCTACTTTCAGGGTTTCCCCCACCTTAGGAAAGAAAGAAAAAAAATCTTTCAGACTACCCAAAAGGGATTAGCAATGAGACTGTAAACTTGAGGACAGGAACTATTTTTTTTGTTTGTGTAGGGGGGGGGGCGATTAAACAAAAATTAAACACTTAAACAAAATGTTAAGTAGGTACAAATATTATTATGTCTATCAGTTTTCCTATTACATAAAAACCAAATATTAATAGAACTTTTTTAGTAGCAAAAAGCAAAGGCAGTTTTGCATAGCCTATTGCATTTAGGCAGTATTCAAGCTTAAGCTTTAGGCCCAGACCAAAAATTTCAAAACCAATGTTTCCAAAAGATTGTGCTGTTTTAATATTAAGTGTGAAAACATTTAAACATATTTAGTTGCTTGCTAATAGTAATGGAGAACCTGTGACTCTTTTGACGAGATTGGGCGTGTTCAGGGTAGTATGGCCGTAGAAAGAATCTGTGACTCTTTTGGATGCTATTGGGACTCTAAATTCCACCAGAATCAGCACCTGAGTCAGGAATAGCTGGGGAAAGACACAGCTGTTGATAACGAGGCTTCAGCGTTCTTAGAGCAGAAAGGGGCGAGGCAGAAAGGCTTTTGATTTTCTTTCACCCATAGAAGCCCAGCTAATACATTTATATATGTTAGAAAATTTCAGTACTTCCTAATCCATGAAATTCAGAAGCTTTATAACAAAACATTGCAGTACACATTCCTGCTTTCCTCTCTGGTACTGAATGTGGGAAACACCCTATGTGCTTTACAGGCATTTCACACAACCTTGCTGTTACTTGATAAGTGTAATTGCATGTCGAGGTCCCCAAGCCACCCCTCAAATAACTCACAACACACACATAATTTTTGTTTAAGGTTTTTGGCATAATTTTGGCCACAACTTTATTAGCATACATGATTGTTAGTGGTTGCTTAGATTAAGACTTATCTGTCTTCCCCCGCCTGGGGACAGAACTGACTTCCGGATTCCACCAAAAGCCAGTAAGGGAAAACAATATTGGGGAGAAATGGAGCTGAGCGACAGGCCCTCACTTCTCCCCGCATGCTCCCTAGGGCTTGCCAGCCCTAGCCCCATTCCAGGGATTCGGACGAAAACATGGCAAGCCCCTGGGTTCCTTTAACGGAATTCCCTTTCCGCAGCAGTGTTGGAGGGGCAGGCCTAGCCAATCCTTGCCCCTCTTCCAACCAATTTGATAACCAATGCCTAACCGCAACTTACAAGTTGTGACGATTTGCTACGCAGTAGGCAAAAAACAAATGGCTCGGCCATTCAACCATATGGACAAAATTCCTACTAGGCCCCTGCCCCAAAAGCAGATGACCCCATGACAGGCATAGCAAGGTCAAACACAGAAAAGCCTTAAATTCAGGGCGGGCGGGCGGGTGTTCCGATGCACGCAGCAAAAAGAAAGTTTCCAAGCTGCGTACACAGAATATAAAGCATAAGATACCTCCCACCGAATTGCAACCCATAAATTGCCCCAGCAACTTGACCAAACAATCATTGCCACAGGCCAACTTTCTAATCCTGCCTGGCAACCAAGGGGTGGCCTGATAGACCCCACCGCAACCAGGGCTCTCTCCATTAAGGAGAACACTCTTTGTCACATGAAAGTGGTGGGATGTGGGTGAGAAGGCCAAACCTGTTTACATCCATTTTCACCCATTTTCTGACTTCCTTCTACACTTGACCAGATGTACCCTCTTCGGCTGTGTCTGTCTTTCCAACCACGGAAATGTTAATGCAATTTGGACTGTAAACAGAGTCAGGTACAGCTGTCCCCATGATCATAGCTGGAAGAAAATTACATCTGTGCCCACAGAAATGCCTGCCAGTGTTTCAGTCAGTAGTTCAGTTCATGCTTACATGCCCACATGTGCTTTCAGCTGAAGTCTGCTTATGTGCTAGGGAAATTAAGCAGGCAAACATTTGGCCCCCATTCCCCTAGATAGCACAAGCACACAGCATGGAATCCTGACGTCACATGGTCCCAGTGAACTTTGAGGGGGAATGCCCCATCCTTGAAATTTGGGGGGCACTTGTCTCCTGCCCCTTGAACGGCATGAGCACACCATGGGTCATGCTTATGTCATAGGGCCCAAGGGAAATTTGAGGGAAATTATGGGGGGCTCTCAGACCATGACCCCCTAGATAGTGCAAGCACATCACAGGGAGTGCTCATGTTGCATGATCCCAGGGAAATTTGAGAGGGCACCTTTGGGGAAAAAAATGGGCCACCCCCTTGAAAATTTTGGGGCCCTTGGCCCCCTTCCCTTTATATGGCGCAAGCACACCATGAGGGGGGCTGAAATTGCATGACCCCAGGGAATTTTGAGGGGTGGGCTTCTACATTTTGGGGGCCCTCATCCAATGTGCCCCTAGACAGCATGAGCACAACATGGGGTGTGCTGACATCACACCGCTCCAGGGAATTTTGAGGGGGGCAACCCCTTGAAAATTTGGAGTCCTTGGCCTGCCCACCCTGTATATGGCACAAGCACACCATGGGGGTGTGCTGACATTGTGTGATTGCAGGGAATTTTGAGGGGGCCCACGCCTATTGAATTTTTTTTGGGGGGGAGCTTTGGCCCCCATCCCCCTAGATAGCACAAGCACTCAACATGGAATCCTGACGTCACATGGTCCCAGTGAACTTTGAGGGGGAACGCCCCATCCTTGAAATTTGGGGGGCACTTGTCTCCTGCCCATTGAACAGCATGGGCACACCATGGGTCCTGCTTATGTCATAGGGCCCAAGGGAAATTTGAGGGAAATTATGGGGGGCTCTCAGACCATGACCCCCTAGATAAGGCCATAGGGAATTTTGAGGGGTGGTCTTCTACATTTTGGGGGCCTTCAGCCCATGACCCCCTAGATGGCATGAGGACAACATGGGGTGTGCAGAAATGGCATGACCCCAGGGAATTTTTTGGGGGGGCCCTTCAACATTTTGGGGGTCTTCAGCCCATGACCCCCTAGATGGCATGAGGACAACATGGGGTGTGCAGAAATGGCATGACCCCAGGGAATTTTTGGGGGGCCCTTCAACATTTTTGGGGCCCTCAGCCCATGACCCCCTAGATGGCATGAGCGCAACATGGGGTGTGCAGAAATGGCATGACCCCAGGGAATTTTTGGGGGGCCCTTCAACATTTTGGGGGCCCTCAGCCAATGTGCCCCTAGATGGCATGAGTACAACATGGGGTGTGCAGAAATGGCATGACCCCAGGGAATTTTGGGGGGGCCTTCAACATTTTGGGGGCCCTCAGCCCATGACCCCCTAGATGGCATGAGCACAACATGGGGTGTGCAGAAATGGCATGACCCCAGGGAATTTTTTGGGGGGCCCTTCAACATTTTGGGGGCCCTCAGCCCATGACCCCCTAGATGGCATGAGCGCAACATGGGGTGTGCAGAAATGGCATGAACCCAGGGAATTTTTGGGGGGGGCTTCAACATTTTGGGGGCCCTCAGCCCATGACCCCCTAGATGGCACAAGAACACCATGGGTGTGCTGAAATTGCATGGCCCCAGGGAATTTTGAGGGGGACCCTTCAACATTTTGGGGGCCCTCAGCCCATGTCCCCCTAGATGGCATGAGCGCAACATGGGGTGTGCTGACATCACATCACTCCAGGGAATTTTGAGGGGGGCACCCCCTTGACAATTTGGAGTCCTTGGCCTCCTCATCCTGTATATGTTACAAGCACACCGTGGGGGTGTGCTGACATTGTGGGAATTTTGAGGGGGCAACGCCTATTGAAAATTTTGGGAGTACCTTGACCCCCTAGATGGTTCTAGCACCGTAGGGAGTGCTAAAGTCTCACTGTCCCAGGGAATTTTGAAGGGGCCCACCCCTCCTTTAAAATTTTGGGGGCCCCCAGCCCTTTGCCACCATAGGCTGTGCAGTCATGCCACAGGGCGTGTCAGGCTTCTGGATTTCCCTCTTGCATAGATGCTGTATTGGGTACCTAGTCAGCAGGTGGAGGATATTTGCAGGATTAGGAGCGACTGAGGAAAGACACAGTTGTTGAAAATTAGGCTTTGGGGTACTTATAGAGGAGAAGGAAGGGGTGAGGCATACAGAACTTGGCTGGGGGTGGGATTTGTGGGGCTGGCAGGGTGAGGTTTGGGGCTGGAGCTTCAGCAAGAAACTGCTAGGGTGTTTTCCTTGGGGGAACACTGGGGAAAGAGTTTGTGGTGTAAAAATCCTTTTTTTAAAAAGTTTTTTTTAATTGATTGATTCTTATTCTAAGATAGACAGAAATAGTATCCATTAGAAAGAGCAGAAAGAAAGTCAGAAGGAAGAAAATACAAGAAAACAAAAGTAGAAGACAAAGGGAAAGAAAGAAAAAAACTAAAGGGAGAGGCTAGAATAAAAGGACTTCTGGGTCTCAGTAGCTACGTATCATACTGGTTTATAGAAAATAGAGTGTTAGAGTATTTTTTTCCCCCAATCTTCAAGTTCAGATACTGCAAGTTCATTTTTTCTTTCACACAAAAGGTCCATAGGAAACTTCCAATCCTTAACAAACGCTAGTAATGATTTTTCTCTAATTAGACATGTTAGCTTAGCCATCTCAGGCAATGTGGGTTAAAACTCCTGTGGTTGTAGATATTTTTATTTTATTTTTTGCAACAAGGGAAGGGCTGGGAGCAAGGCCATTGAGGCTTTTCCCAGTCCATGAAATTCAGAAGCATTATAAACAAACATTACAATTCAACTTTAGCTTAAACACATTCCTACTTTCAGGGTTTCCCCCACCTTAGGAAAGAAAGAAAGAAAATCTTTCAGACTACCCAAAAGGGATTAGCAATGAGACTGTAAACTTGAGGACAGGAACTATTTTTTTTGTTTGTGTAGGGGGGGGGCGATTAAACAAAAATTAAACACTTAAACAAAATGTTAAGTAGGTACAAATATTATTATGTCTATCAGTTTTCCTATTACATAAAAACCAAATATTAATACAACTTTTTTAGTAGCAAAAAGCAAAGGCAGTTTTGCATAGCCTATTGCATTTAGGCAGTATTCAAGCTTAAGCTTTAGGCCCAGACCAAAAATTTCAAAACCAATGTTTCCAAAAGATTGTGCTGTTTTAATATTAAGTGTGAAAACATTTAAACATATTTAGTTGCTTGCTAATAGTAATGGAGAACCTGTGACTCTTTTGACGAGATTGGGCGTGTTCAGGGTAGTATGGCCGTAGAAAGAATCTGTGACTCTTTTGGATGCTATTGGGACTCTAAATTCCACCAGAATCAGCACCTGAGTCAGGAATAGCTGTTGATAACGAGGCTTCAGCGTTCTTAGAGCAGAAAGGGGCGAGGCAGAAAGGCTTTTGATTTTCTTTCACCCATAGAAGCCCAGCTAATACATTTATATATGTTAGAAAATTTCAGTACTTCCTAATCCATGAAATTCAGAAGCTTTATAACAAAACATTGCAGTACACATTCCTGCTTTCCTCTCTGGTACTGAATGTGGGAAACACCCTATGTGCTTTACAGGCATTTCACACAACCTTGCTGTTACTTGATAAGTGTAATTGCATGTCGAGGTCCCCAAGCCACCCCTCAAATAACTCACAACACACACATAATTTTTGTTTAAGGTTTTTGGCATAATTTTGGCCACAACTTTATTAGCATACATGATTGTTAGTGGTTGCTTAGATTAAGACTTATCTGTCTTCCCCCGCCTGGGGACAGAACTGACTTCCGGATTCCACCAAAAGCCAGTAAGGGAAAACAATATTGGGGAGAAATGGAGCTGAGCGACAGGCCCTCACTTCTCCCCGCATGCTCCCTAGGGCTTGCCAGCCCTAGCCCCATTCCAGGGATTCGGACGAAAACATGGCAAGCCCCTGGGTTCCTTTAACGGAATTCCCTTTCCGCAGCAGTGTTGGAGGGGCAGGCCTAGCCAATCCTTGCCCCTCTTCCAACCAATTTGATAACCAATGCCTAACCGCAACTTACAAGTTGTGACGATTTGCTACGCAGTAGGCAAAAAACAAATGGCTCGGCCATTCAACCATATGGACAAAATTCCTACTAGGCCCCTGCCCCAAAAGCAGACGACCCCATGACAGGCATAGCAAGGTCAAACACAGAAAAGCCTTAAATTCAGGGCGGGCGGGCGGGTGTTCCGATGCACGCAGCAAAAAGAAAGTTTCCAAGCTGCGTACACAGAATATAAAGCATAAGATCCCTCCCACCGAATTGCAACCCATAAATTGCCCCAGCAACTTGACCAAACAATCATTGCCACAGGCCAACTTTCTAATCCTGCCTGGCAACCAAGGGGTGGCCTGATAGACCCCACCACAACTGGGGCTCTCCATTAAGGAGAACACTCTTTGTCACATGAAAGTGGTGGGATGTGGGTGAGAAGGCCAAACCTGTTTACATCCATTTTCACCCATTTTCTGACTTCCTTCTACACTTGACCAGAGGTACCCTCTTCGGCTGTGTCTGTCTTTCCAACCAGGGAAATGTTAATGCAATTTGGACTGTAAACAGAGTCAGGTACAGCTGTCCCCATGATCATAGCTGGAAGAAAATTACATCTGTGTCCACAGAAATGCCTGCCAGTGTTTCAGTCAGTAGTTCAGTTCATGCTTACATGCCCACATGTGCTTTCAGCTGAAGTCTGCTTATGTGCTAGGGAAATTAAGCAGGCAAACATTTGGCAGCAACTCGCCATGCACTCGTAATGTACAGTACTTCCAGTCTGTAGGATGGTTCAGTTAAGAGAGATGTGATGTTTCGTTTCTCTATGCCAAGTAACTCTGCAGCATCACAAGCAAGTTCCCCAGAGGTTGCAAAACTTGACACAAACATTCCATAAGCCCCTCTGCTTCTCAAAAGGCTAAACTGTGCTCTCGCCTCTTTTTTTTGCTCATTGTTAGTGCCCTCGCGTATGCATCTTGCTTTCTGGGTTGCCAGGCTCCATAGCATGCTATATTTTTTCCATTTTCAGCTAGCTGGCACTTATCACTTTATTTGTCTGTTCCCTAAGATTGCCCTCTCCCCCACCCCACAACTTTGAAACATGTCATTCATTGAATAAATGAGGGAGATGGGAGGGGTGTGTGGAGGAAGCTAGCACAAAACTGCAGACAAACTTAGCAGGTCTGACAGCAAAAACCCTCAGTCTTGTCAAGTTTGTTTCAGAAATTCATCTCTGCTGCTACCATTGATAACCTGGATTACTAGACTATGCCAGTCCAGAGAATACCAGGCTGTTTCAAAGTGAGTTTTAGGAACATAGGAAGCTGTTTTATACCAGGTCAGCTGGTTTGTCCATCAAGCACAGTGTTGTCTATTCTGACTGGCAGCACCTCTCCAAGGTGTCAAGCAGAAGTCTTTTCAATCACTTGCTATCTGATCTTCTTAACAGGAAATGCCAAGATTTCAGTCTGGGACCTTAAACGTGCTGTGTATGTGCTCTGCCTCTAAGATTATGGTCTCTTCTTTGAAAGCAGATACCTTGTGTAGCAGCTCTAGACCCTTGGTTGGGGGTACTTAAAGGGTTAAGGTGTTCTACATCAGCAGAGGCTTGGGCCCACAGGGCTCAAGTTTATTATTTCTTCAATACCAAGCTGCAATCTACTCTGAGTTTTAGAGGCACATGGCAAGTTGTCTTTTTTGAAGATTTCATTTAACTGGTGATACTGTAACAAGTTTTCTTATCCATTCTTGGATGTCTTTTGGAAGAGCATACATGAAAGAATGGTGCATGCACACACATGCGCACGCACACACAAAAATGGCAGTGTAGTCCATACTTATTTAGCACCATGTAGTACATCTTTCAGTTCCCTTTTCCTATTTGCAACCAGAATTTGAGGCATCTGGGGTTGACTTCTCTCCTGTTTGGAAGGTTAATCTTTGAAACCCTCAGAGATAGAACACTTAAAGCAAAAGAATAAGAGAGTGTGGTTTCACTCATGGCCTACGGGTCACAAGAATGTGCCCTCCAAACTACATCTCTTCCTTAAACTGGCAGGATGGCTATTATTTGGAAGAAGGGGGTAGTTCATCCCGATTCTGAGTTCTTATCTCTGCTTTGCTTTGTTGGTTGTCTGAACTAATTAGTGCCGAAAGCAGTCCTTGTTACCACATATGAGACTCTGGATAAGTGACAGGTCTCTGTGCAGATGTGAATCCTTTCTTTTTTGTAACTCACTGTTTTGTCTTGTCTGCATTCAGCATCCCACAGAACAAGCGTCTAACAAACCTCACCCATGCTGTGCAAAATCTATTGGAAACTGTCCCTATCTTCAAACATACAAAGACATATTATCCTGATTTCTCCCTCTCTCCTTCCATAGACTATGATCAGGCGTTCCTGAGCTAGCTTGTCTGCAACCTATTTCCTTCACTGAAACCATGCCTGAATTATATTATTGAAAGCAGGAGAGGATCATTCCCCCCCCCTTTTGTTTTCTTTTGAAAAGAACAACAACAAACAAGGTAGAGCAGAAATGGAGATCAAGGCAACAGATCTGGAAAGGTGCTTTGAAAGTCAGAATACGAACTATTCTAGGGGAAACGGTGGACAATAGAAGAAAATATACAGATTGACAGGGACTGGCCTCAGGCCTGCTGACTGGGAAGTTGCATTTATTGACGCCTGCTCACAGGGCTGAGAATTGGGAAAGGTGGTAATTCCATCATCTTGTTTCATTGATTTCCATAGCATTTAAATATGACTAAAGGAGTGGTATAACGGTTAATTCTGCAGTGCTAGAGCTAACCATGGCAGTCCCAAGTCATGTCCTCAATGCAAGTAAATAGCACAAGGCCCAGTTTATTAGGATCAGTATGCTCCTACATAAAGTTTCTTGGTGCAAAGCCGCATTGAATGCAATGAAATTTATTTCTGGCTGCATAAGTACAACTTGCAAAACACACTGAGCTTTAACAAAATCTTCAGCCAGTGCAAATGCAGCTTTAGTTTTAATTAGAAATGCAAACAATATTGCACAGGAGTGTTACCATTGAAATTACTAATGTGCAGTAGGAACCCCATCAAAGTAATGAAATGTGTGACCTTCCTTGGTTACTTCCCCTGTTCTCTTGACCTCCTCCATTCTAACGTTAGGAAGAATGAGGCAAGAATAAGGCTTTCACTTAGCAGAGGAAAGAGGGTGTAAATTAACTGGACACCCCTGCAGATAATATCAACACTCTTGTTCTGCAAAACATCCAGGAATTAGATGCTTCTCTACATTCTCCTTTCAGCACACCACAGGACTAAAGTTTGACCAGTTCCATGTGTTTGTGATTTGCTCTGGTTAGCTTATGTAACAACACCCAGAACTTAATTGTGTGCTTTTAAGTGGCATATTTCAAGTTCCCACCTCTCCTCAATTGCTGCTCAAAATAATGCATACCTTTTTTTAAAAAACGGCCTGATAGAGCCATTTCCTTTTCTCTCACTTTTGTTTTGTTACACACACACACACACACACACACACACACACGTAAGACAGAATTAAATGACATGGGTAAGGATATAAGGGGAACAGTTGAAGTTCTAACGAGGTCCTTGTGGATGGCATAATGACCCGCAGAGAATCTTGTGGTAGATAATGAGGTATGAAAAACAATAAATCACATTTTCTGCTACATTGTTAAGCATCAGGTCACCACTAGATCTTGACAATTGCCTGCAATGATCGGTGCTTAGAAAGCCTATGATTCAGTTCCAGGAGATATTGGTGACAGGCGCTGTAAGGCAAATACTGCTTCAGCCTACCAAGAAATTCCTCTTGAAAGAAATTTGTCTCTCACCTGAGGGATAATTACCTCCTGTACCTGGAAATGCTTCATTTCAAATTACTGTGGACTTGACTGTTCACATAATTTCACTCTCTGTGCTTATGTGCACATTCCACATGTACTAATCCAGGGATTCAAAGGTGAAAAGTAGGCGAATAGGTAAGCAGTGGCAGCGGTGGGGAGGAGAATGGTGGGGCCAGAATGCACAAACTTTTCAAGGCTAACTTGACTGAAGCTGCATAGGCAGACCAAGCAGCTACTCACAGGCAGGAGAAGGGATGGCGGGCACAATTCAAGAGGCAGCTGCTATTCTGTAATCAGCTTTTTGTCAAATTGCAGTCAAATTCCTCGGATGTGACCCAGGCATGTCCATCCATGTCCATCGCATGTCCTACTTGGCTACCTACATCCCATGCCTCCTGTGGCTGCTCAAGACGGCCACTTGCAGTCCCATAACAACCCAGTGGTGGCCGATGGCAGCCCCTTCGGTATCGGAGGGACTGATCCCACTGCCTAGAAATATTGAGGGGGCTGAAGCCACATATACCCGTTACCCCTGCTTTCTTGTATCTTTTGATTTAGAAAGGGGTCCTTACTGTCACAGTTGCTTCTCTCATAGGAGATAGATGGTGAAGATTCCATCTGTTCTGATTCTCCTATGGTGTTTGCCTCCTGCAGTTGTAGGTGACTGTCATTTGCAGTCCCATAACTACAACCTGGCGATGGGGGATAGTGGCCCCATCAATATTGGGGGGGGGCTGAGCCCCCATGACCAGGATTTAATCCAGCTGGGAATGGATTTAATAATCTTGTGTTTTCCAAGAACGCATGTAGCTGCCCCACCAGTTTGCCTGAGATGGGGGGGAGTTATTAACATTCCAAATTATCCTCCATCTTTCACTAACTGGCCCATCTGTGTCATCAGATTCCTCAATGTGACCTAGATGTGTTCATCCACATCTGTCGTACGTCCCGCTCAGGTATCTACGCCCAGCGCCAAATGAATTGTTTGGTCCCATAGGCTGCATTAAGATGGGGTGAAAAAACTAAGGATTTTGCTCTAGTTTGAGTTGCCAATCATTCTGGTTCCTTCCTCTTGGTTAAAAGTTGCTTATTTGTTTGGAAACCTGTTACGATACCCTGCAGTATGCAAATGGATAAAATCAAATTTTCCCCCTCCTCCATCTTTGCGTGGCCGTTCATACGTGTCGCATGTCATCGTGGCTAACAGGGCCCTTGGACTCCCATGACTGCTGGTGACAGTCATTTGTGGCCTCACAGCAATAGCCTGGTGGTGGGGGATGGTGGCCCCCTCAATACTGGGGGGACTGACCACCCTTTCTAGAAATATGGAGGGGGCTAAGACCTGGCGGACCATGAGGTCTGCTCTGCCTTGTACCTGCAGTCAGTCATTCCGGCCAACTGAGGCAACAAGTCCTCAGTAGAGAATCAGCTCTGCTGGGATCATTAGAATTCTGAAAATAGCAGGGGCATGAAGAATTTAATAGCTTGGTGCCATAGGCTGTATTCAGATGTAGTGATTATTGCTTTGGTTTTCCTGATTATTCTTTCGGGCTTCTGTTAGGTTTTCCAATGTTTCTTTGATACTACATTACTTGTTCTGCCATGGAAAAGTTTCCTCCCCATCTTTTACAAAGGAAATGGGGCTGTTGCAGTTGGACAGTTGCCTCACATGGTCATATGGCCCAAATGTTTGGAGGCCCATGCTCTTAAAGACTAATACATGCCTGCAAGACGTGCCTTCATTATAAATTTAAACATATTATTCTATAACGTCACGTATTTAAATCCTAGGCCAATCTGGTATTTATTTCTATTTAAGTTATCTTAGCATATTTAGATTAATAGTCTTTAAATTTCATCCATTCCTCCTGATACTCCTCCTCATTCTCGTCATGGACTCTTCCGGTCAGGCCGGCTAGCTCCGAAAAGTCCATCGTCTTCATCTTCGTCTTCGTCTTCATCTTTATCTTCACCATTTCCAGACGTGTGGGCCAGCTCTAACACAGAGCACTCTGCATCTTCTGCCATTTGGGTGTGTGCTGGTCCCGGGGGGGGGGGAGGTTACCGTGAGGCATGGTCAGAGTCCGGTCCTGGGCTGAGGGTCTGGAGACTGTCCACCAAGGGCAAAGCTGGGTCCAAAGCAAGAAGTCAGGCGTGGTCAGGAACTCAGGAAAAACAGGACTTTTCGTCTTCACCCTCGTCTTCATCTTCATCTCTTCAGCGTTACCGGGCTGACCCTTTCAAACAAGAAAATAAAAACATTTATTTTTTATTAAATAAACATTAGCTGTTTAGAACCTTCCTTAGGCACAATTTATACATTTTTGTTTTGCAGCCTTTTCAGAGCATGATGTTAATCCCCTGGTCTCTTTGTTTTCCAAAAGAAAATGTGATATTCAATGTTTTTTGGGTTTTTTCAAAAAAGATTCTTGATTTTCCCAGCTCTGACACAGAGCACCCTGCATTTTCTGCCATTTGGGTGCAATCAAACTGCAGATTCTGAACTACACATGGGCTGATACCCCGGGATGCACCACTGAATTTTTCTTCAAATATCTGTGGGCCTGGTGTGACACAATATCAAATTTCATTGGACAACATTGTTTTTCACACATGCATGCTTCCCTTCCCCCCTGAAAATGGAAGCAAGTAAGTAAAGATACATTTCCTCCGATTCTCGTAACCTTTAGTTTCTCATAGGCATCTGTCTGCAAAGGTCATCCATCAGGGCGACCAAGACTGACTCAGTTCTTTGGCCAGGACTGAACCCAGATGGAAATGGATTTAAATCATCCGTGTTTTCCAAGAATTCTTGTAGCTGCCCCACAGCTATGGCCTCCTATGACTAGGTGGACAATGGCTTTTTAACACACTGAAAGCTCCCAAGTCCAAAAGGTGTGAAGGGGGCCAACTCCCACTTGCACTGGCAAAGGTACTTCATCTGCGACTGGTGCCACCCACTCAAGCCACTGTTTGAAAGGCTGAGATGTAGGGCTGGACCAGAGCAGGCCGTCTGAATTGTCAACCATTTTGCATTCTATATTCCCTATCTTGTAAACAACTGAAATATATTCAGAGTCAAGAGTGGATTTCATGCTCTTTAGTCAGTGGTGAGGAGGAATGGAAGAAACAATGGAATTTTTTTACTCCCTTCACGATTGCCAGACCCTCCTTGTCGATTTGCGAGTAGTTCTGCTCAGTTGCGTTGAGTGTCTGGGAAAAGTATGCCACCGGTACCTCTCTTCCATCCGGGAGTTGGTGTCCCAGGACAGCGCCGATGCCATAGGGCAAGGCGTTGCATGCTAGCACCACCGGCAGCCTCTCGTCGAAGTGTGCCAAGAATGAGTTTGAGACAAGCAAGTCCGTGACTGCCTGGAATGCGGCCTCCTGGCGCTGGCCCCACACCCAAAGGCCCGCTTGTCCAGGAGTCTGTGTAGGGGCTCCTTTGTTTTCCTAAAGAAAATGTGATATTCAATGTTTGGGGGGGGGTTAAAATTTTTTTTATTGATTTTCCAAATTTATAACAAACATCAAAAAGCAAATAAACAAACAAACAAACATAAATCCTAACTGCAATAATTCCACTTTTGTTAACATTGTTGGGTGACTTCATTGAATCCCCCTAGTTGAGTTTCTATGCATATCATTGTAACGGTTTTCCAAAACTATTTTCACATAAAATTTACTTAGTCTATTAACATCTTTCTTTCTTTTCATTGTAAGTTTAAACATATTATTCTGTAACATCACATATTTAAATCCTAGGCCAATCTGGTACTTGCAAGTATTTCTATTTAAGTTATCTTAGCATATTTAGATTAATAGTCTTTAAATTTCATCCATTCCTCCTGATACTCTTCCTCATTCTCGTCGCGGACTCTTCTGGTCAGTGGGCTAGCTCCGAAAAGTCCATCATCTTCATCTTCATCTTCATCTTCATCTTCATCTTCATCTTCATCATTTCTCCAGTGTTGGCACTTCTTGTGTTTTCCAATTTTTAGCCAGCAAAATTCTAGCAGCAGTTGTGGCATCCGCAAATGGAGGGACGCAAATGGAGCGGTGAGGGAGGAAGGGGACACCCGCCTAGCCAGCCAGATCAGCAGAATCAACCCTGGCGATCAATGGGGTGACAAATGTCACAGCCAGATCACCCACACATCCACTCTTGCACATGCCCCCGCCTCTCCCACCTGCCCTCCAAGTCCAGCAAGACCCAGTACCTCCGGGAAGGTACTGTCAGTACAGAACTGGACCAGAGCAGGCCGTCTGAATTGTCAACCATTTTGCATTCTATATTCCCTATCTTTTAAACAACTGGAATATATTCAGAGTCAAGAGAGGATTTCATGCTCTTTATTCAGTCGTGAGGAGGAATGGAAGAAGAATGTAGGAAACATCACAATATCATACTCTGGGAAGGAACTGTCAGTACAGGACTGGACCAGAGCAAGCCGTCTGTATTATCAACCATTTTGCATTCTATATTCCCTATCTTTTAAACAACTGGAATATATTCGGAGTCAAGAGTGGATTTCATGCTCTTTATTCAGTCGTGAGGAGGAATGGAAGAAAAATGTAGGAAACATCACAATATCATACTCTGGGAAGGAACTGTCAGTACAAGACTGGACCAGAGCAGGCAGTCTGAATTGTCAACCATTTTGCATTCTATATTCCCTATCTTTTAAACAACCCTCATTTCTTGCGGTTGTTGTGTCAGTTTTGCGGCTATTAACAGCCAGAAGAGTACTAGCAGCAGAACCAACCTACCCCCCTCAGCTGTTTAGAACCTTCCTTAGGCATCTGTTACGATACCCTGCAGTATGCAAATGGATAAAATCAAATTTTCCCCCTCCTCCATCTTTGCCTCCCATGCCAGGCGTGGCCATTCATACTTGTCGCATGTCATCGTGGCTAACAGGGCCCTTGGCCTCCCATGGCTGCTGGTGACAGCCATTTGTGGCCTCACAGCAACAGCCTGGTGGTGGCGGATGGTGGCCCCCTCAATACTGGGGGGACTGACCACCCTTTCTAGAAATATGGAGGGGGCTAAGACCTGGCGGACCATGAGGTCTGCTCTGCCTTGTACCTGCAGTCAGTCATTCCGGCCAACTGAGGCAACAAGTCCTCAGTAGAGAATCAGCTCTGCTGGGATCATTAGAATTCTGCAAATAGCAGAGGCATGAAGAATTTAATAGTTTGGTGCCATAGGCTGTATTCAGATGTAGTGATTATTGCTTTGGTTTTCCTGATTATTCTTTCAGGCTTCTGTTAGGTTTTCCAATGTTTCTTTGATACTACATTACTTGTTCTGCCATGGAAAAGTTTCCTCCCCATATTTTACAAAGGAAATGGGGCTGTTGCAATTGGACAGTTGCCTCACTTGGTCATATGGCCCAAATGTTTGGAGGCCCATGCTCTTAATGACTAAGACATGCCTGCAAGACGTGCCTTCATTATAAATTTAAACATATTATTCTATAACGTCACGTATTTAAATCCTAGGCCAATCTGGTATTTGCAAGTATTTCTATTTAAGTTATCTTAGCATATTTAGCTTAATAGTCTTTAAATTTCATCCATTCCTCCTGATACTACTCCTCATTCTGGTCGCAGACTCTTCCGGTCAGTGGGCTAGCTCCGAAAAGTCCATCATCTTCATCTTCATCTTCATCATTTCTCCAGTGTTGGCACTTCTTGTGTTTTCCAATTTTTAGCCAGCAAAATTCTAGCAGCAGTTGTGGCATCCGCAAATGGAGGGACGCAAATGGAGCGGTGAGGGAGGAAGGGGACACCCGCCTAGCCAGCCAGATCAGCCGAATCAACCCTGGCGATCAATGGGGTGAGAAATGTCACAGCCAGATCACCCTCACATCCATTATTGCACATGCCCCCGCCTCTCCCACCTGCCCTCCAAGTCCGGCAAGACCCAGTACCTCTGGGAAGGTACTGTCAGTACAGGACTGGACCAGAGCAGGCCGTCTGAATTGTCAACCATTTTGCATTCTATATTCCCTATCTTTTAAACAACTGAAATATATTCAGAGTCAAGAGTAGATTTCATGCTCTTTATTCAGTGCTGAGGAGGAATGGAAGAAGAATGTAGGAAACATCACAATATCATACTCTGGGAAGGTACTGTCAGTACAGGACTGGACCAGAGCAGGCAGTCTGAATTGTCAACCATTTTGCATTCTATATTCCCTATCTTTTAAACAACCCTCATTTGTTGCGGTTGTTGTGTCAGTTTTGCGGCTATTAACTGATACTCCTCCTCATTCTGGTTGCGGACTCTTCCGGTCAGGCCGGCTAGCTCCGAAAAGTCCATCGTCTTCATCTTCGTCTTCGTCTTCATCTTCATCTTCATCATTTCCAGAGGTGTGGGCCAGCTCTGACACAGAGCACTCTACATCTTCTGCCATTTGGGTGTGTGCTGGTCCCGGGGGGGGGGGGGAGGTTACCGTGAGGCGTGGTCAGAGTCCCGTCCTGGGCTGAGGGTATAGGACTGTCCACCAAGGGCAAAGCTGGGTCCAAAGCAAGAAGTCGGGCATGGTCAGGAACTCAGGAAAAACAGGAGTTTTCATCTTCACCTTCGTCTTCATCCTCATCTTCATCTCTTCAGCGTTACGGGGCTGCCCCGCCCTGTATTGCTTTACCACAAATACAGGCAGAAATTCAACAGGTCTGGCAGGCGGACCAATTGGTCAGGCGTTTGATTTAGACTTCCCGAGCAGAAGGCACAAAAGACAGAACAGGAAAAATCCTTTCCCCAAAATTTATTTTAAAAACAAGATTATTCAAACTTAAAAGTTGGCACATCTCTTACAGGGTTCAAACAAGAAAATAAAAACATTGTTTAACATCACTAGCTAAACATACTCACAAACGAGAACAAATGAAGGCTTAGGATAGTTCGAAGGTTCTCGGCTGAATCCGCATTCCAGGATAACAGGCAGGCACTCCATTCCTCCTGATACTCCTTCTCATTCTGGTCGCGGACTCTTCCAGTCAGGTCGGCTAGCTCCGAAAAGTCCATCGTATTCATCTTCATCATTTCTCTTTTTTTTTCTTTTTTAAAATAATATTTATTAATAATTTCAAAATTACAGAAAAGAAATGAAAAAAATTAAAAACAACACTACAATACATAGGAAAAAAACAAGGAAAAAAAAAAGACATAAAAACCAATGCAACAATACAGCAAAAAGATAAAAAAGAAGGGGGAAAAGACACAAATCCCATATTACATATCTTTAACTTCCATTTGCTTGTTTCATTGACCTCCTCACACCTCCCTTTTTGTATTCTAGTTTGATTATTTCAGCAAATTCTTTCCATCTTTCTCAATTTTTACTAAATAATTTATCTTGACAATTTAACCTATTAATTAACTCAACAAATCCTTTCCATCCTTTCCCCATATTCTCTTATTCAAATTACCTTAAGTTGTTTAACCTTATCTTACCAAAAAATACTTTAGAGCTTAACGCTTAATACTCGATTATACATAACTCCTGATATCTTTTCTATTAGAGTCATATAGTTTCATTCCAACATTTTCCCTAATGTTCATTAATTTTAGGCTAATTCCCTAGGGGGAAAAAAATTTCTTTATAAATTTTCTTCCAATCTTCATCCAACGTCTCTTCTTCCTGGTCTTGGGTCGTGTCAGTCCTTACTGTCCATTCCATCTAGTCCATCAACCTGGTAATCTAATGTCTGAGGCCCTTAAGTCTCTTCCATGTCCCTTCTGCAGATCTTCTTCTTCTTGTTTATATTTGCACTTTTCCTTGTCTTTTGTTGGTCTCTTTCTTAGTTTCTTCGCTTTCTCGTTGGGGAGTAGGTCTCTGGAGGATTCCAACCCAAAATATCTTCGTTTCCCTTCATCCAACCAGCCCATTCCCCAGAATCCCACTCCCCACAATCATCAATGTAGTCGAAAAAAATATTTAAAAACATATTTTGTGGTCTCTCCAAAGTTAAGAACCTCCTCAGCTCCAGACTCTGGCCGACTCCAACTTCAATCTTCAAAGACAGCGGCTTATGCTCCTGTAGGGCCTCAGGTCTCTCCATTTGTATTATTTGAGGTGCAACCACAACCTCCTCCATTATCTTCTGCACTTGCCCAATCAGTACAGGTTCCTGAGTTGGTCCCTGAATAATTTCTGTATCAATGTTCCCTGTTTGTCCACAGTTATTAACCACAACAGTCATCAAATCCATTTTCTCATTAATCAAATCCATCTTCTCATGCATCTGTTCCAGCAAGGCACTTCTCTTGCATAAAGCAAGCACCAAAACTTCCTCCCAGCTCATATTTAGTCAAGGTCAAAAAGGACTGGTCCCAGGATCTTAATCTGACAGCTGTAGAGTCCTCAAGTAGATGCAGCAACAATTTAGCATGCTCCCTCTAGAGGAGACAATTTCTATTTGTATGCATTTTTTTTAAGGCAAGTCCAACAAAAGAAAATTACTTTCATTTTTCAGATATTTTGTTTCTTTAGAATGCAGAAAGCAACATTGGAATCAATTTATTTCTCTTCTTTAGCTATCTGTCAAAGTATTCCATTCTCCGTCAATGAACCTCTCCAAGAATTTCTGTCTCTGACACCCCGTTCCCAGGTTAGAGACGGTGGAAACTTATCTTTCTTCACTCCCTCTCCTGCAGGCATTAGACAAAGTCCCCACCCCCTTTTCTCCTGCTTCCAAGGGGGTTTCAGTAATTATAAATGAAGGAAATTTAAACTTTTTAAACGACTTTCCAGACTTTAGCTTACAAGGGTTTTGCTTCAGTCTATGTACAAAAAGTGGAAGGCGGACTTCCTGTTTTGAACCTTCCCGCTTCGGTGCCAAATTAAGATATTTCTTGATCCAATTTTCCATTTCTACTCACGGGTACTTGTTTTAAATCCAATTGTCCACAGGAAAAAGTTAGCGCTCTCCGGCAATGGCTGTGCGGCTTCACTCCGTGAAAGTAGCAATCAGTTCACAGCACCGCGCCGCTCACCCCACTTCACTTGTGTTTTCCGATTTTTAGCCAGCAAAATTCTAGCAGCAGTTGTGGCATACAAAAACAATCTAACCACTTTCTTGGGCAATTCCAAACCTATTATTCCAAGAAGAAAGGCCTCTGGTTTCTTAATAAATGTATATTTCGTATACCCTTGACTGTTCAGTTGTATGCAGCCAGATCTTTCCTCCATCTTTCAATTTGTTTCCTTTCCCTAAGTTCTGCGGTATACCAAGGAGTCAAGTGGGAGAGGATGCTCAGAAGGTATCATGTCAAAAGCCTGAGCCATTCAGATGTTCCAGAGGCTGGCCAGGGCTTTGATAGGAGTGCCAGTCATATCAGACAGAAAAAACCCTCAGCGTTACCTGGAAACCCATTAGATACATCAGCCCCCAGGGGCGGATGATCCTAATAGGTCCCTTGCCTCTAGAAAGGGAAAAAGTGGGTTGAAATTCTAAATCTCAACAGAAAGTCATCTGACCATCAGAGGGCAAGCAGAACCTCAATACTCCCTCCATCCCTCCTCCTATAACTAGGTGGACAATGGCTTTTTAACATACTGAAAGCTCCCAAGCCCAAAAGGTGCAAAGCAAAAACTGAGGGCACCAACTTCCCACGAAGTATGTTTGCCAAACAGAAGTTGGCCGCATACAAAAATGGGCATTTCTCTGTCCCAGCAACTCCTCTAAGGACAGTAGCTACAATGCTAATGTTACCATGGAATAAAACTTTTTTTTTCTTATTTCTTTAGAAACATTGTATGATGCCCTGAAGCATGCAAATCATATACAGATGAATACATTGAATGTTTCCCATTCCTCTCCCTCATCTACGACTAGTGGGCCATTGTTTTTCTAAAGAAAATGTGATATTCAATGTTTTTGGGGTTTTTTTTAAAAAAAAATTCTTCATTTTCCAGCTCTGACATGCATTCAATGTTTTTGGGGTTTTTTCAAAAAAAATTCTTGATTTTCCAGCTCTGACACAGCGCACCCTGCATTTTCTGCCATTTGGGTGCAATCAAACTGCAGAATCTGAACTACACGTGGGCTGATACCCCGGGATGCACCACTGAAGTTTTCTTCAAAAATCAGTGCCTTGGTACGTCATCCTCTGTTGGGTTCCTCATCATCTTTTACAAAGTAAACGGGGCTGCTGCAGCTGGACAGTTGCCTAACTTGGTCATATGGCCCAAATGGTTGGAGGCCCATGGTCTTAAAGATTAAGACATGCCTGCAAGGAGGTGTGGGCCGGCTCAGACACAGAGCGTGAGGTTAATCCCCTGGTCTCATTGTTTTGCTAAAGAAAATGTGATATTCAATGTTTTGGGTTTTTTTTTTAAAAAAACCCCAAAGTCCAAAAGGAGTGAAGGGGGCCAACTCAAGCCACTGTTTGAACGGCTGAGATGTAGGAAACATCACAATATCATACACTGAGAAGGTACTGTCAGTACAGGACTGGACCAGAGCAGGCCGTCTGAATTGTCAACCATTTTGCATTCTGTATTCCCTATCTTTAAACAACCCTTGTTTGTTGCAGTTGTTGCGTCAGTTTTGCGGCTATTAACAGCCAGAAGGGTACTAACAGCAGGACCAACCTACACCCCTCAGCTGTTTAGAACCTTCCTTAGGCACAATTTATACATGATCTTTGTTTTGCAGCCTTTTCAGAGCATGAGGTTAATCCCCTGGTCTCTTTGTTTTCCTAAAGAAAATGTGATATTCAATGTTTTTGGGGGGTTTAAAAAAAAAATTCTTGATTTTCCAGCTCTGACACAGAGCACCCTGCATTTTCTGCCATTTGGGTGCAATCAAACTGCAGAGTCTGAACTACACGTGGGCTGATACCCCGGGATGCACCACTGAAGTTTTCTTCAAAAACCAGTGCTTTAGTACTTCATCCTCTGTTGGTTTCCTCGTTGTCTTTTACAAAGGGAATGGGGCTGCTGCAGTTGGACAGTTGCCTTACTTGGTCATATGGCCCAAATGGTTGGAGGCCCATGCTCTTAAAGCTTAAGACATGCCTGCAAGGAGGTCTAGGCCAGCTCTGACACAGAGCACTCTGCATCTTCTGCCATTTGCGTGTGTGCTGGTCCCGGGGGGTGGGGGGAGGTTACCGTGAGGCGTGGTCAGAGTCCGGTCCTCGGCTGAGGGTATAGGACTGTCCACCAAGGGCAAAGCTGGGTCCAGAGCAAGTAGTCGGGCGTGGTCAGGAACTCAGGAAAAACAGGAGTTTTCGTCTTCACCTTCGTCTTCATCTTCATCTCTTCAGCGTTACCGGGCTGCCCCGCCCTGTATTGCTTTACCACAAATACAGGCAGAAATTCAACAGGTCTGGCAGGCAGACCAATTGGTCAGGCGTTAGATTTAGACTTCCCGAGCAGAAGGCACAAAAGACAGAACAGGAAAAATCCTTTCCCCAAAATTTATTTTAAAAACAAGATTATTCAAACTTAAAATTTGGCACATATCTTACAGGGTTCAAACAAGAAAATAAAAACATTGTTTAACATCACTAGCTTAACATACTCACAAACGAGAACAAATGAAGGCTTAGGATAGTTTGAAGGTTCTCGGCTGAATCCGCATTCCTTTCCCTAAGTTCTGCGGTATACCAAGGAGTCAAGTGGGAGAGGATGCTCAGAAGGTATCATGTCAAAAGCCTGAGCCATTCAGATGTTCCAGAGGCTGGCCAGGGCTTTGATAGGAGTGCCAGTCATATCAGACAGAAAAAAACCCTCAGCGTTACCTGGAAACCCATTAGATACATCAGCCCCCAGGGGCAGATGATCCTAATAGGTCCCTTGCCTCTAGACAGGGAAAAAGTGGGTTGAAAGTCTAAATCTCAACAGTAAGTCATTTGACCATCGGAGGGCAAGCAGAACCTCAATACTCCCTCCATCCCTCCTCCTATAACTAGGTGGACAATGGCTTTTTAACATACTGAAAGCTCCCAAGCCCAAAAGGTGCAAAGCAAAAACTGAGGGTGCCAACTTCCCACGAAGAATGTTTGCCAAACAGAAGTTGGCCGCATACAAAAATGGGCATTTCTCTGTCCCAGCAACTCCTCTAAGGACAGTAGCTACAATGCTAATGTTACCATGGAATAAAACTCCCCCCCCCTTATTTCTTTAGAAACACTGTATGATGCCCTGCAGCATGCAAATCATATACAGATGAATACATTGAATGTTTCCCATTCCTCTCCCTAATCTACGACTAGCGGGCCGTTGTTTTTCTAAAGAAAATGTGATATTCAATGTTTTTCGGGGTGTTTTTTTTAAAAAAAATTCTTGATTTTCCAGCTCTGACACAGAGCACCCTGCATTTTCTGCCATTTGGGTGCATTCAATGTTTTTGGGGTTTTTTCAAAAAAAAAAATTGATTTTCCAGCTCTGACACAGCGCCCCCTTCATTTTCTGCCATTTGGGTGCAATTAAACTGCAGAATCTGAACTACACATGGGCTGATATCCCGGGATGCACCACTGAAGTTTTCTTCAAAAATCTGGGGGTACACCACCTAAGCTTTGAGCTACCTCTCCAATAGTGTCCAGTCGACACTGAACACTTTGTCATTTGGCATAGTTCTTCAAGTAGGATGCTTCCTTAGCAAAGTAAACACTAGCAAAGTAAACTGTGCTATTAACTGACCAGGCCAAGCAGGGGTTAAAGTTGTCTGTGCAAATAGGCTTTATCCAGGACGCTCCTGTGCCATGGAAAAGGTCTCTGTCCAAGGAGGTCTGGTCCTCGACTGAGTGTATCTGGGAAATGTGCCTCTTCTGCCTTCTGATAGGCTGCGCCTGAAAAGAGCCACTTCTGCCATTGTGAAAGCTGAGCCCTCTTGAGGTGGTGGGAGGACCCATGCAGAAGGATAAAGCCCACAATAAACACCTAGAGGACCCTCTCCTGCGAGGGCTACAGTGGGAAGGGATGGGGCAAGCAACCATAAACAGTGTGCAGTAAAGGTAAATGTTTATAAAACGATCCTGAGAATTTGTTGGGCTGCAGACTTGGGCAAATTTGGGCTGAGTAAAAAAAAAAAGTACTTAAAACCATTCTCTTAGAGTTAGTTTTTTCCATTATTAATGCCTTAGTTTCATACTTGGATGCTTCATATATAGTTAGTGCTGATGAATAAAGTATACCTGATGATTACTTAGAGGCGCTTGGTTTTCCTTTAAAGCAAATAATGGGTGCAATGATGGAGTTTTCTGCTTCTCACAATTCCTTTGTCAGCTGAGTTGCTGCCAAACCTCTAATCTATTTTTGAAAAGAGTCTTGGTAATAGTAATAATAAGCAATAATGGGAATATTGTTGGCTCTGTACCATGCCATGCTAATGAGTACTCCTTTTTATTTTAATGTTTTCTTGTTTAAGGAGAAATATATTAGTTTGCTCCCTTCCTTGCTAACTTTCCTGCTGTGGAATTCTTGAAAACTGGCAAATTTTAGCCATTAAACAGGAACTTTGAATAGAAAGCACGTATTTGCTTCTGTGATCCAAACAAAGTGATCTTTTTTATTTTCTCCATTCAGTTTATACCTGCTGGGATGTATTTTGGTAATGCACTCCATAGGTATGTTCTCTTCGGTGCTCTTTCCTTGTCTGAAAAACAAGCTCCTTTTTATAACTTGCATTTTGTAGTAAAAGAATGCTAAGGATGCCTTTAGCATAAAACAATTTTTTCACGGTGGGTTCACTAGTGACAGTGAAGCAGTGAATATTCCTATCATTGGGTGACGAATGGAAATGTCTACTGTAGGGATGGGGGGCCTGTAGGCCCATCGAGAGGATGCTAAACAATATCCCCAATCTTCCCTAGACAGCATGGCCAGTGGTCAAAGATGATGGGAACTGGATGGGGACTGGCCTTCAGAGGACCAAAGATTCTCCATTCCTGGTGCAGGTAGAAGAATTGTAATTATTCCACCACAGGGAAAAATAATACATAGTGTGTGTGTGTGTGTGTGTGTGTGTGTGTGTGTGTGTGTGTGTGGTGATGTGTGTTTTTGTGTGTCACAATTCATCAGGCTGTTTTGTGTCAACATAAGCTGAGTTCTTTTCTATTCTTGCTGGATGTTCAAGAAACTGCCAGTGTAACGAGATGTCACACACAAGGATGTCAACTCTTAGTGAAGCTTTTGAGAGCGTTTCAATTTTAGAGGATGGTTGAAGGCAAAAATTGGGAGACTTCATAGTGAAAATGGATCGAATGCCCACCTTTTAAATTTGTTTTTAAAATAACGTTTCTATCTGTCAGATTGAAGAGCATCTTGAAAACATGACTGCCATGAACAAACACACAAGCAGCTAATAATGCAAACAGCAAGACTCTCTATATAGTTTGTCTCCTGCCTCTCAATGGCTCTTTAACTAACCTTTTGATTTGGGGTCCTTTGGATGACACCATATGCAGCTTTATTATTTGAATCTCAAAAGGATGCAGGTACCTTTCCCTTTCAAGATATTGTGTGATAATTTTACTTTTATTTAAATATTTGAGATGTGTAGAAACTGCTTTACCAGTCTGATGCTGGGGTCACACAAACCCCAATTAGATGGTGGTGGTGATGTTTGAAAGATTTGCTTGACTGATCCCAAATTAATATAAAAAGGATGAAATTGTATTGAGGAAAATTGTACAGGGATAGAAGTATACAGGAATGATGTATGGGGTCTGTAATGATCACTGCATAAAATCCTATGGCAGGGGCTGGCAGTGGTCTACCCATTTTGCACGGGGGGGGGGGAGTTCAGAGTTGTCGAGCAGCAGTCCTTTACTGAGCCTGTCAGGCCCCGCCACAACCCAGGTAAAGAGACGCAGGGCAGGGCCCTTCAAGCTTTAAGCAGGTCAGTCCTGGGCAGCAGCAGTAGCAGTTTGAAATTTCAGAATATAAATTGATATTTTTTTCTAATGTACATATTTTTCAAGATTCAAAAAGCAAGAGAATAAGAATTGGGTGGCTATCCGTGGCCGCTTCTTCTTTTTTATACATATAAATTTTTATTAAGTTTTCCTTTTGCAAATACTTCTTACAACCATGATTACAGATTAACAATTTTTTGAACTTCCACCAGCACCTCCCTCAATCATCCATTTTTCTTGTCTTCCCACATTTTCTATGTACTATTGCCGATTTAATATTAACATTCCAACTCTAATTCTTTCTTGCAATATACCTTATATTATCACAAAGTCTCTTTAAAACCCGCTAGCGTTATTTGTTCATCACATATAGTTTTCAGATATTCCGTAAACTTTCCCCAGTCCTCGATGAATTTGTGATCTTTCTGGTATCTAATTTTTCCAGTCATTTTGTCCAATTCTGCATAGTCCATAAGTTTCATCCTCCACTCGTTCAAGGTCGGTAATTCCTCTTGTTTCCACTTTTGGGCCATTAATATTCTTGCCGCTGTTACTGCATACTGAAAAAGTTTATAATCACATCTTTTTATCTCTCTTCCTGTTATTCCTAACAAAAAGGCTTCTGGGTTTTTTTAATCCATGGCCGCTTCTTAAGACCAAAGAGAAGCAGAAAGACCAGACTCCTCCACTGCCCTCACTTCCGATTTGACGCTGTGCCAGTGACACATTTGTTGACTTTTCTGGCCAAGCGGATGGTATGTTGCACTGAATTTCATATCGGTAAAAAGTAACATTGTCCAATGTTATATGATATCATTATATGATACAAAGCAAAAGGTGCCATGATGCCATTCTGTGAGCTACGGTAAAATAGCATGCATATCTGCAGCAAAGTAATAGGAAAAAGTGCCCCATTTCTGCTTTCAGTTGTATACTAGGAATCAGTTTTGTGAACTTTATGATACAAAAAGCTAACCATTTTTTTTTAAAGCAGCAACCCAAATACAACTATGAAACAAAACGTATCAAGAACTATACAACCACTACACCTCATTTGGGTGCTGTGCCAATGAAGTAGTTCATTTATTAACTTATTAAAAGAAAAGCCACTCCTCATATATTTTCTCTTTTTATTTTTTTAAAGTAATTTTTATTGAGTTTTCCATTAAATCATATTCACCTTTTGTTACATAATTCTATGACTTAATATATTACTCTGTAAGAGCATCGACCTCCTGCCCTCCCTCTTTCTGACTTCCACATAACTTTCCACATTCTTCACATTTCTATAAGCACTTATTTACCCTTTGTCAAATTATAATATTTCACCTTATTATCGGTAAATCAGTTCCTTATACTTACATTACGAAACATTTCAATTCAAGCCTACAAACGTTTTCAAAAGTTTACAATTTTCTTTCATATAAAACATAAATTTGTTCCAGTCCTTTTGAAACAGTTTGTCACGCTGAGTCCAGATTATGTCTTCGAACTCCATCATCTTGACCTGCCAGTCTTCCAGTGTTGGAAGTTCCTGCTGCTTCCATTTCGGAGCCAGACGTGTCCTTGCAGCCATTGTGGCATACATAAACATGGCACAGCCAGTAGGGCCAGGCTGTGGAAGAAGTGGTATTTGTTGGCTGTCTCATAGAGCTCTTTCAAGTAGTCATCTCGGTCCGGATTATGTCTTCGAACTCCATCATCTTGACCTGCCAGTCTTCCAGTGTTGGAAGTTCCTGCTGCTTCCATTTCGGAGCTAGAAGTGTCCTTGCAGCCATTGTGGCATACATAAACATGGCACAGCCAGGAGGGCCAGGCTGTGGAAGAAGTGGTATTTGTTGGCTGTCTCATAGAGCTCTTTCAAGTAGTCATCTCAGTCCGGATTATGTCTTCGAACTCCATCATCTTGACCTGCCAGTCTTCCAATGTTGGAAGTTCCTACTGCTTCCATTTCAGAGCCAGACGTGTCCTTGCAGCTATTGTGGCATACATAAACATGGCAGAGCCAGGAGGGCCAGGCTGTGGAAGAAGTAGTATTTGTTGGCTGTCTCATAGAGCTCTTTCAAGTAGTCATCTCGGTCCGGATTATGTCTTCGAACTCCATCATCTTGACCTGCCAGTCTTCCAGTGTTGGAAGTTCCTGCTGCTTCCATTTCGGAGCCAGACGTGTCCTTGCAGCCATTGTGGCATACATTCTTTGATACGAGTCCCAATCTTCTTTAACGCACTCACCAAGGCCACTCATTACCTGGAACATTAATGATCCAGACTCACTCCCAAATAGGAAATGGGCTTGGAAAGAATTTAAAAGAGACAGAAAGAGATTTTAATTCAGGAAATTCATCAGAGGAGCTACATTTGAGTTTTGTGCGTATTTCCAAAGCACAAAAAAGTTGTGTTTTGCATTTCTTGGTTCCTAGCACACTCTCCAGCCCTATATGCCTGTCTGCAGAGTTAGCTTCACTCAAGCTGTCAGGCAACTATGTTTGCCCTGACTCTCTTCAATTTCCCTGGCATTGGTGCTCTATGGCCAAAGGATGCGGCTTCTTGCACCTGTTCGTTCACGGTAGTAATGCCAACTTTCCCCCCTTAGGCAAGTTAGAACCAGGGCTTTTCCTCAGCTGGAAGTTGCTCGAACAGACCCAGCACCTCTCAGGTGGGCACCATTAGCGAACCAGGGAAGTGTTCATGAGTTCTGGCACTTCTTAAAAAATAGAAAAAAGATTATACGCGTAACTAAACATGAAGCTGAAATATATTGAACAGACAAACTTTCAATGAGTAACACTTGTTGTTTTTTTAATAATTCACATACATAGTAAAAAGGTGCCATGATGCCATTCTGTGAACTACGGTAAAATAGCATGCATATCTGCAGCAAAGCAATAGGAAAAAGTGCCCCATTTCTGCTTTCAGTTGTATACTAGGAATCAGTTTTGTGAACTTTATGATACAAAAAGCTAACCATTTTTTTTAAAAAAACAGCAACCCAAATACAACTATGAAACAAAATGTATCAAGAACTATACAACCACTACACCTCATTTGGGTGCTGTGCCAATGAAGTAGTTCATTTATTAACTTATTAAAAGAAAAGCCACTCCTAATATATTTTCTCTTATTTTTTAAAAGTAATTTTTATTGAGTTTTCCATTAAATCATATTCACCTCTTGTTACATAATTCTATGACTTAATATATTACTCTGTAAGAGCATCGACCTCCTGCCCTCCCTCTTTCTGACTTCCACATAACTTTCCACATTCTTCACATTTCTATAAGCACTTATTTAACCTTTGTCAAATTATAATATTTCCCCTTATTATCGGTAAATCAATTCCTTATAGTTACATTACGAAACATTTCAATTCAAGCCTACAAATGTTTTCAAATGTTTACAATTTTCTTTCATATAAAATATAAATTTGTTCCAGTCCTTTTGAAACAGTTTGTCACGCTGAGTCCAGATTATGTCTTCGAACTCCATCATCTTGACCTGCCAGTCTTCCAATGTTGGAAGTTCCTACTGCTTCCATTTCAGAGCCAGACGTGTCCTTGCAGCCATTGTGGCATACATTCTTTGATACGAGTCCCAATCTTCTTTAACGCACTCACCAAGGCCACTCATTACCTGGAACATTAATGATCCAGACTCACTCCCAAATAGGAAATGGAAAATTGTACAGGGATAGAAGTATACAGGAATGATGTATGGGGTCTGTAATGATCACTGCATAAAATCCTATGGCAGGGGCTGGCAGTGGTCTACCCATTTTGCACGGGGGGGGGAGTTCAGAGTTGTCGAGCAGCAGTCCTTTACTGAGCCTGTCAGGCCCCGCCACAACCCAGGTAAAGAGACGCAGGGCAGGGCCCTTCAAGCTTTAAGCAAGTCAGTCCTGGGCAGCAGCAGTAGCAGTTTGAAATTTCAGAATATAAATTGATATTTTTTTCTAATGTACATATTTTTCAAGATTCAAAAAGCAAGAGAATAAGAATTGGGTGGCTATCCGTGGCCGCTTCTTCTTTTTTATACATATAAATTTTTATTAAGTTTTCCTTTTGCAAATACTTCTTACAACCATGATTACAGATTAACAATTTTTTGAACTTCCACCAGCACCTCCCTCAATCATCCATTTTTCTTGTCTTCCCACATTTTCTATGTACTATTGCCGATTTAATATTAACATTCCAACTCTAATTCTTTCTTGCAATATACCTTATATTATCACAAAGTCTCTTTACAACCCGCTAGCGTTATTTGTTCATCACATATAGTTTTCAGATATTCCGTAAACTTTCCCCAGTCCTCGATGAATTTGTGATCTTTCTGGTATCTAATTTTTCCAGTCATTTTGTCCAATTCTGCATAGTCCATAAGTTTCATCCTCCACTCGTTCAAGGTCGGTAATTCCTCTTGTTTCCACTTTTGGGCCATTTATATTCTTGCCGCTGTTACTGCATACTGAAAAAGTTTATAATCACATCTTTTTATCTCTCTTCCTGTTATTCCTAACAAAAAGGCTTCTGGGTTTTTTTAATCCGTGGCCGCTTCTTAAGACCAAAGAGAAGCAGAAAGACCAGACTCCTCCACTGCCCTCACTTCCGATTTGACGCTGTGCCAGTGACACATTTGTTGACTTTTCTGGCCAAGCGGATGGTATGTTGCACTGAATTTCATATCGGTAAAAAGTAACATTGTCCAATGTTATATGATATCATTATATGATACAAAGCAAAAGGTGCCATGATGCCATTCTGTGAGCTACGGTAAAATAGCATGCATATCTGCAGCAAAGCAATAGGAAAAAGTGCCCCATTTCTGCTTTCAGTTGTATACTAGGAATCAGTTTTGTGAACTTTATGATACAAAAAGCTAACCATTTTTTTTTAAAAAACAGCAACCCAAATACAACTATGAAACAAAATGTATCAAGAACTATACAACCACTACACCTCATTTGGGTGCTGTGCCAATGAAGTAGTTCATTTATTAACTTATTAAAAGAAAAGCCACTCCTAATATATTTTCTCTTATTATTTTTTTAAAGTAATTTTTATTGAGTTTTCCATTAAATCATATTCACCTCTTGTTACATAATTCTATGACTTAATATATTACTCTGTAAGAGCATCGACCTCCTGCCCTCCCTCTTTCTGACTTCCACATAACTTTCCACATTCTTCACATTTCTATAAGCACTTATTTACCCTTTGTCAAATTATAATATTTCCCCTTATTATCGGTAAATCAATTCCTTATAGTTACATTACGAAACATTTCAATTCAAGCCTACAAATGTTTTCAAATGTTTACAATTTTCTTTCATATAAAATATAAATTTGTTCCAGTCCTTTTGAAACAGTTTGTCACGCTGAGTCCAGATTATGTCTTCGAACTCCATCATCTTGACCTGCCAGTCTTCCAATGTTGGAAGTTCCTACTGCTTCCATTTCAGAGCCAGACGTGTCCTTGCAGCCATTGTGGCATACATTCTTTGATACGAGTCCCAATCTTCTTTAACGCACTCACCAAGGCCACTCATTACCTGGAACATTAATGATCCAGACTCACTCCCAAATAGGAAATGGAAAATTGTACAGGGATAGAAGTATACAGGAATGATGTATGGGGTCTGTAATGATCACTGCATAAAATCCTATGGCAGGGGCTGGCAGTGGTCTACCCATTTTGCACGGGGGGGGGGAGTTCAGAGTTGTCGAGCAGCAGTCCTTTACTGAGCCTGTCAGGCCCCGCCACAACCCAGGTAAAGAGACGCAGGGCAGGGCCCTTCAAGCTTTAAGCAGGTCAGTCCTGGGCAGCAGCAGTAGCAGTTTGAAATTTCAGAATATAAATTGATATTTTTTTCTAATGTACATATTTTTCAAGATTCAAAAAGCAAGAGAATAAGAATTGGGTGGCTATCCGTGGCCGCTTCTTCTTTTTTATACATATAAATTTTTATTAAGTTTTCCTTTTGCAAATACTTCTTACAACCATGATTACAGATTAACAATTTTTTGAACTTCCACCAGCACCTCCCTCAATCATCCATTTTTCTTGTCTTCCCACATTTTCTATGTACTATTGCCGATTTAATATTAACATTCCAACTCTAATTCTTTCTTGCAATATACCTTATATTATCACAAAGTCTCTTTAAAACCCGCTAGCGTTATTTGTTCATCACATATAGTTTTCAGATATTCCGTAAACTTTCCCCAGTCCTCGATGAATTTGTGATCTTTCTGGTATCTAATTTTTCCAGTCATTTTGTCCAATTCTGCATAGTCCATAAGTTTCATCCTCCACTCGTTCAAGGTCGGTAATTCCTCTTGTTTCCACTTTTGGGCCATTAATATTCTTGCCGCTGTTACTGCATACTGAAAAAGTTTATAATCACATCTTTTTATCTCTCTTCCTGTTATTCCTAACAAAAAGGCTTCTGGGTTTTTTTAATCCGTGGCCGCTTCTTAAGACCAAAGAGAAGCAGAAAGACCAGACTCCTCCACTGCCCTCACTTCCGATTTGATGCTGTGCCAGTGACACATTTGTTGACTTTTCTGGCCAAGCGGATGGTATGTTGCACTGAATTTCATATCGGTAAAAAGTAACATTGTCCAATGTTATATGATATCATTATATGATACAAAGCAAAAGGTGCCATGATGCCATTCTGTGAGCTACGGTAAAATAGCATGCATATCTGCAGCAAAGCAATAGGAAAAAGTGCCCCATTTCTGCTTTCAGTTGTATACTAGGAATCAGTTTTGTGAACTTTATGATACAAAAAGCTAACCATTTTTTTTAAAAAAACAGCAACCCAAATACAACTATGAAACAAAATGTATCAAGAACTATACAACCACTACACCTCATTTGGGTGCTGTGCCAATGAAGTAGTTCATTTATTAACTTATTAAAAGAAAAGCCACTCCTAATATATTTTCTCTTATTATTTTTTAAAAGTAATTTTTATTGAGTTTTCCATTAAATCATATTCACCTCTTGTTACATAATTCTATGACTTAATATATTACTCTGTAAGAGCATCGACCTCCTGCCCTCCCTCTTTCTGACTTCCACATAACTTTCCACATTCTTCACATTTCTATAAGCACTTATTTACCCTTTGTCAAATTATAATATTTCCCCTTATTATCGGTAAATCAATTCCTTATAGTTACATTACGAAACATTTCAATTCAAGCCTACAAATGTTTTCAAATGTTTACAATTTTCTTTCATATAAAATATAAATTTGTTCCAGTCCTTTTGAAACAGTTTGTCACGCTGAGTCCAGATTATGTCTTCGAACTCCATCATC
This sequence comes from Podarcis bocagei, assembly GCF_964188305.1. Classification (NCBI taxonomy): domain Eukaryota; kingdom Metazoa; phylum Chordata; class Lepidosauria; order Squamata; family Lacertidae; genus Podarcis; species Podarcis bocagei. The sequence goes on along the minus strand of NC_138140.1, from coordinate 37,239,873 downwards.
TTGACCTGCCAGTCTTCCAATGTTGGAAGTTCCTACTGCTTCCATTTCAGAGCCAGACGTGTCCTTGCAGCCATTGTGGCATACATTCTTTGATACGAGTCCCAATCTTCTTTAACGCACTCACCAAGGCCACTCATTACCTGGAACATTAATGATCCAGACTCACTCCCAAATAGGAAATGGAAAATTGTACAGGGATAGAAGTATACAGGAATGATGTATGGGGTCTGTAATGATCACTGCATAAAATCCTATGGCAGGGGCTGGCAGTGGTCTACCCATTTTGCACGGGGGGGGGGGGAGTTCAGAGTTGTCGAGCAGCAGTCCTTTACTGAGCCTGTCAGGCCCCGCCACAACCCAGGTAAAGAGACGCAGGGCAGGGCCCTTCAAGCTTTAAGCAGGTCAGTCCTGGGCAGCAGCAGTAGCAGTTTGAAATTTCAGAATATAAATTGATATTTTTTTCTAATGTACATATTTTTCAAGATTCAAAAAGCAAGAGAATAAGAATTGGGTGGCTATCCGTGGCCGCTTCTTCTTTTTTATACATATAAATTTTTATTAAGTTTTCCTTTTGCAAATACTTCTTACAACCATGATTACAGATTAACAATTTTTTGAACTTCCACCAGCACCTCCCTCAATCATCCATTTTTCTTGTCTTCCCACATTTTCTATGTACTATTGCCGATTTAATATTAACATTCCAACTCTAATTCTTTCTTGCAATATACCTTATATTATCACAAAGTCTCTTTAAAACCCGCTAGCGTTATTTGTTCATCACATATAGTTTTCAGATATTCCGTAAACTTTCCCCAGTCCTCGATGAATTTGTGATCTTTCTGGTATCTAATTTTTCCAGTCATTTTGTCCAATTCTGCATAGTCCATAAGTTTCATCCTCCACTCGTTCAAGGTCGGTAATTCCTCTTGTTTCCACTTTTGGGCCATTTATATTCTTGCCGCTGTTACTGCATACTGAAAAAGTTTATAATCACATCTTTTTATCTCTCTTCCTGTTATTCCTAACAAAAAGGCTTCTGGGTTTTTTTAATCCGTGGCCGCTTCTTAAGACCAAAGAGAAGCAGAAAGACCAGACTCCTCCACTGCCCTCACTTCCGATTTGACGCTGTGCCAGTGACACATTTGTTGACTTTTCTGGCCAAGCGGATGGTATGTTGCACTGAATTTCATATCGGTAAAAAGTAACATTGTCCAATGTTATATGATATCATTATATGATACAAAGCAAAAGGTGCCATGATGCCATTCTGTGAGCTACGGTAAAATAGCATGCATATCTGCAGCAAAGCAATAGGAAAAAGTGCCCCATTTCTGCTTTCAGTTGTATACTAGGAATCAGTTTTGTGAACTTTATGATACAAAAAGCTAACCATTTTTTTTTAAAAAACAGCAACCCAAATACAACTATGAAACAAAATGTATCAAGAACTATACAACCACTACACCTCATTTGGGTGCTGTGCCAATGAAGTAGTTCATTTATTAACTTATTAAAAGAAAAGCCACTCCTAATATATTTTCTCTTATTATTTTTTTAAAGTAATTTTTATTGAGTTTTCCATTAAATCATATTCACCTCTTGTTACATAATTCTATGACTTAATATATTACTCTGTAAGAGCATCGACCTCCTGCCCTCCCTCTTTCTGACTTCCACATAACTTTCCACATTCTTCACATTTCTATAAGCACTTATTTACCCTTTGTCAAATTATAATATTTCCCCTTATTATCGGTAAATCAATTCCTTATAGTTACATTACGAAACATTTCAATTCAAGCCTACAAATGTTTTCAAATGTTTACAATTTTCTTTCATATAAAATATAAATTTGTTCCAGTCCTTTTGAAACAGTTTGTCACGCTGAGTCCAGATTATGTCTTCGAACTCCATCATCTTGACCTGCCAGTCTTCCAATGTTGGAAGTTCCTACTGCTTCCATTTCAGAGCCAGACGTGTCCTTGCAGCCATTGTGGCATACATTCTTTGATACGAGTCCCAATCTTCTTTAACGCACTCACCAAGGCCACTCATTACCTGGAACATTAATGATCCAGACTCACTCCCAAATAGGAAATGGAAAATTGTACAGGGATAGAAGTATACAGGAATGATGTATGGGGTCTGTAATGATCACTGCATAAAATCCTATGGCAGGGGCTGGCAGTGGTCTACCCATTTTGCACGGGGGGGGGGAGTTCAGAGTTGTCGAGCAGCAGTCCTTTACTGAGCCTGTCAGGCCCCGCCACAACCCAGGTAAAGAGACGCAGGGCAGGGCCCTTCAAGCTTTAAGCAGGTCAGTCCTGGGCAGCAGCAGTAGCAGTTTGAAATTTCAGAATATAAATTGATATTTTTTTCTAATGTACATATTTTTCAAGATTCAAAAAGCAAGAGAATAAGAATTGGGTGGCTATCCGTGGCCGCTTCTTCTTTTTTATACATATAAATTTTTATTAAGTTTTCCTTTTGCAAATACTTCTTACAACCATGATTACAGATTAACAATTTTTTGAACTTCCACCAGCACCTCCCTCAATCATCCATTTTTCTTGTCTTCCCACATTTTCTATGTACTATTGCCGATTTAATATTAACATTCCAACTCTAATTCTTTCTTGCAATATACCTTATATTATCACAAAGTCTCTTTACAACCCGCTAGCGTTATTTGTTCATCACATATAGTTTTCAGATATTCCGTAAACTTTCCCCAGTCCTCGATGAATTTGTGATCTTTCTGGTATCTAATTTTTCCAGTCATTTTGTCCAATTCTGCATAGTCCATAAGTTTCATCCTCCACTCGTTCAAGGTCGGTAATTCCTCTTGTTTCCACTTTTGGGCCATTAATATTCTTGCCGCTGTTACTGCATACTGAAAAAGTTTATAATCACATCTTTTTATCTCTCTTCCTGTTATTCCTAACAAAAAGGCTTCTGGGTTTTTTTAATCCGTGGCCGCTTCTTAAGACCAAAGAGAAGCAGAAAGACCAGACTCCTCCACTGCCCTCACTTCCGATTTGACGCTGTGCCAGTGACACATTTGTTGACTTTTCTGGCCAAGCGGATGGTATGTTGCACTGAATTTCATATCGGTAAAAAGTAACATTGTCCAATGTTATATGATATCATTATATGATACAAAGCAAAAGGTGCCATGATGCCATTCTGTGAGCTACGGTAAAATAGCATGCATATCTGCAGCAAAGCAATAGGAAAAAGTGCCCCATTTCTGCTTTCAGTTGTATACTAGGAATCAGTTTTGTGAACTTTATGATACAAAAAGCTAACCATTTTTTTTTAAAAAAACAGCAACCCAAATACAACTATGAAACAAAATGTATCAAGAACTATACAACCACTACACCTCATTTGGGTGCTGTGCCAATGAAGTAGTTCATTTATTAACTTATTAAAAGAAAAGCCACTCCTAATATATTTTCTCTTATTATTTTTTAAAAGTAATTTTTATTGAGTTTTCCATTAAATCATATTCACCTCTTGTTACATAATTCTATGACTTAATATATTACTCTGTAAGAGCATCGACCTCCTGCCCTCCCTCTTTCTGACTTCCACATAACTTTCCACATTCTTCACATTTCTATAAGCACTTATTTACCCTTTGTCAAATTATAATATTTCCCCTTATTATCGGTAAATCAATTCCTTATAGTTACATTACGAAACATTTCAATTCAAGCCTACAAATGTTTTCAAATGTTTACAATTTTCTTTCATATAAAATATAAATTTGTTCCAGTCCTTTTGAAACAGTTTGTCACGCTGAGTCCAGATTATGTCTTCGAACTCCATCATCTTGACCTGCCAGTCTTCCAATGTTGGAAGTTCCTACTGCTTCCATTTCAGAGCCAGACGTGTCCTTGCAGCCATTGTGGCATACATTCTTTGATACGAGTCCCAATCTTCTTTAACGCACTCACCAAGGCCACTCATTACCTGGAACATTAATGATCCAGACTCACTCCCAAATAGGAAATGGAAAATTGTACAGGGATAGAAGTATACAGGAATGATGTATGGGGTCTGTAATGATCACTGCATAAAATCCTATGGCAGGGGCTGGCAGTGGTCTACCCATTTTGCACGGGGGGGGGGAGTTCAGAGTTGTCGAGCAGCAGTCCTTTACTGAGCCTGTCAGGCCCCGCCACAACCCAGGTAAAGAGACGCAGGGCAGGGCCCTTCAAGCTTTAAGCAGGTCAGTCCTGGGCAGCAGCAGTAGCAGTTTGAAATTTCAGAATATAAATTGATATTTTTTTCTAATGTACATATTTTTCAAGATTCAAAAAGCAAGAGAATAAGAATTGGGTGGCTATCCGTGGCCGCTTCTTCTTTTTTATACATATAAATTTTTATTAAGTTTTCCTTTTGCAAATACTTCTTACAACCATGATTACAGATTAACAATTTTTTGAACTTCCACCAGCACCTCCCTCAATCATCCATTTTTCTTGTCTTCCCACATTTTCTATGTGCTATTGCCGATTTAATATTAACATTCCAACTCTAATTCTTTCTTGCAATATACCTTATATTATCACAAAGTCTCTTTAAAACCCGCTAGCGTTATTTGTTCATCACATATAGTTTTCAGATATTCCGTAAACTTTCCCCAGTCCTCGATGAATTTGTGATCTTTCTGGTATCTAATTTTTCCAGTCATTTTGTCCAATTCTGCATAGTCCATAAGTTTCATCCTCCACTCGTTCAAGGTCGGTAATTCCTCTTGTTTCCACTTTTGGGCCATTTATATTCTTGCCGCTGTTACTGCATACTGAAAAAGTTTATAATCACATCTTTTTATCTCTCTTCCTGTTATTCCTAACAAAAAGGCTTCTGGGTTTTTTTAATCCGTGGCCGCTTCTTAAGACCAAAGAGAAGCAGAAAGACCAGACTCCTCCACTGCCCTCACTTCCGATTTGACGCTGTGCCAGTGACACATTTGTTGACTTTTCTGGCCAAGCGGATGGTATGTTGCACTGAATTTCATATCGGTAAAAAGTAACATTGTCCAATGTTATATGATATCATTATATGATACAAAGCAAAAGGTGCCATGATGCCATTCTGTGAGCTACGGTAAAATAGCATGCATATCTGCAGCAAAGCAATAGGAAAAAGTGCCCCATTTCTGCTTTCAGTTGTATACTAGGAATCAGTTTTGTGAACTTTATGATACAAAAAGCTAACCATTTTTTTAAAAAAAACAGCAACCCAAATACAACTATGAAACAAAATGTATCAAGAACTATACAACCACTACACCTCATTTGGGTGCTGTGCCAATGAAGTAGTTCATTTATTAACTTATTAAAAGAAAAGCCACTCCTAATATATTTTCTCTTATTATTTTTTTAAAGTAATTTTTATTGAGTTTTCCATTAAATCATATTCACCTCTTGTTACATAATTCTATGACTTAATATATTACTCTGTAAGAGCATCGACCTCCTGCCCTCCCTCTTTCTGACTTCCACATAACTTTCCACATTCTTCACATTTCTATAAGCACTTATTTACCCTTTGTCAAATTATAATATTTCCCCTTATTATCGGTAAATCAATTCCTTATAGTTACATTACGAAACATTTCAATTCAAGCCTACAAATGTTTTCAAATGTTTACAATTTTCTTTCATATAAAATATAAATTTGTTCCAGTCCTTTTGAAACAGTTTGTCACGCTGAGTCCAGATTATGTCTTCGAACTCCATCATCTTGACCTGCCAGTCTTCCAATGTTGGAAGTTCCTACTGCTTCCATTTCAGAGCCAGACGTGTCCTTGCAGCCATTGTGGCATACATTCTTTGATACGAGTCCCAATCTTCTTTAACGCACTCACCAAGGCCACTCATTACCTGGAACATTAATGATCCAGACTCACTCCCAAATAGGAAATGGAAAATTGTACAGGGATAGAAGTATACAGGAATGATGTATGGGGTCTGTAATGATCACTGCATAAAATCCTATGGCAGGGGCTGGCAGTGGTCTACCCATTTTGCACGGGGGGGGGGGAGTTCAGAGTTGTCGAGCAGCAGTCCTTTACTGAGCCTGTCAGGCCCCGCCACAACCCAGGTAAAGAGACGCAGGGCAGGGCCCTTCAAGCTTTAAGCAGGTCAGTCCTGGGCAGCAGCAGTAGCAGTTTGAAATTTCAGAATATAAATTGATATTTTTTTCAAATGTACATATTTTTCAAGATTCAAAAAGCAAGAGAATAAGAATTGGGTGGCTATCCGTGGCCGCTTCTTCTTTTTTATACATATAAATTTTTATTAAGTTTTCCTTTTGCAAATACTTCTTACAACCATGATTACAGATTAACAATTTTTTGAACTTCCACCAGCACCTCCCTCAATCATCCATTTTTCTTGTCTTCCCACATTTTCTATGTACTATTGCCGATTTAATATTAACATTCCAACTCTAATTCTTTCTTGCAATATACCTTATATTATCACAAAGTCTCTTTACAACCCGCTAGCGTTATTTGTTCATCACATATAGTTTTCAGATATTCCGTAAACTTTCCCCAGTCCTCGATGAATTTGTGATCTTTCTGGTATCTAATTTTTCCAGTCATTTTGTCCAATTCTGCATAGTCCATAAGTTTCATCCTCCACTCGTTCAAGGTCGGTAATTCCTCTTGTTTCCACTTTTGGGCCATTAATATTCTTGCCGCTGTTACTGCATACTGAAAAAGTTTATAATCACATCTTTTTATCTCTCTTCCTGTTATTCCTAACAAAAAGGCTTCTGGGTTTTTTAAATCCGTGGCCGCTTCTTAAGACCAAAGAGAAGCAGAAAGACCAGACTCCTCCACTGCCCTCACTTCCGATTTGACGCTGTGCCAGTGACACATTTGTTGACTTTTCTGGCCAAGCGGATGGTATGTTGCACTGAATTTCATATCGGTAAAAAGTAACATTGTCCAATGTTATATGATATCATTATATGATACAAAGCAAAAGGTGCCATGATGCCATTCTGTGAGCTACGGTAAAATAGCATGCATATCTGCAGCAAAGCAATAGGAAAAAGTGCCCCATTTCTGCTTTCAGTTGTATACTAGGAATCAGTTTTGTGAACTTTATGATACAAAAAGCTAACCATTTTTTTTTAAAAAACAGCAACCCAAATACAACTATGAAACAAAATGTATCAAGAACTATACAACCACTACACCTCATTTGGGTGCTGTGCCAATGAAGTAGTTCATTTATTAACTTATTAAAAGAAAAGCCACTCCTAATATATTTTCTCTTATTATTTTTTTAAAGTAATTTTTATTGAGTTTTCCATTAAATCATATTCACCTCTTGTTACATAATTCTATGACTTAATATATTACTCTGTAAGAGCATCGACCTCCTGCCCTCCCTCTTTCTGACTTCCACATAACTTTCCACATTCTTCACATTTCTATAAGCACTTATTTACCCTTTGTCAAATTATAATATTTCCCCTTATTATCGGTAAATCAATTCCTTATAGTTACATTACGAAACATTTCAATTCAAGCCTACAAATGTTTTCAAATGTTTACAATTTTCTTTCATATAAAATATAAATTTGTTCCAGTCCTTTTGAAACAGTTTGTCACGCTGAGTCCAGATTATGTCTTCGAACTCCATCATCTTGACCTGCCAGTCTTCCAATGTTGGAAGTTCCTACTGCTTCCATTTCAGAGCCAGACGTGTCCTTGCAGCCATTGTGGCATACATTCTTTGATACGAGTCCCAATCTTCTTTAACGCACTCACCAAGGCCACTCATTACCTGGAACATTAATGATCCAGACTCACTCCCAAATAGGAAATGGAAAATTGTACAGGGATAGAAGTATACAGGAATGATGTATGGGGTCTGTAATGATCACTGCATAAAATCCTATGGCAGGGGCTGGCAGTGGTCTACCCATTTTGCACGGGGGGGGGGGGAGTTCAGAGTTGTCGAGCAGCAGTCCTTTACTGAGCCTGTCAGGCCCCGCCACAACCCAGGTAAAGAGACGCAGGGCAGGGCCCTTCAAGCTTTAAGCAGGTCAGTCCTGGGCAGCAGCAGTAGCAGTTTGAAATTTCAGAATATAAATTGATATTTTTTTCAAATGTACATATTTTTCAAGATTCAAAAAGCAAGAGAATAAGAATTGGGTGGCTATCCGTGGCCGCTTCTTCTTTTTTATACATATAAATTTTTATTAAGTTTTCCTTTTGCAAATACTTCTTACAACCATGATTACAGATTAACAATTTTTTGAACTTCCACCAGCACCTCCCTCAATCATCCATTTTTCTTGTCTTCCCACATTTTCTATGTACTATTGCCGATTTAATATTAACATTCCAACTCTAATTCTTTCTTGCAATATACCTTATATTATCACAAAGTCTCTTTACAACCCGCTAGCGTTATTTGTTCATCACATATAGTTTTCAGATATTCCGTAAACTTTCCCCAGTCCTCGATGAATTTGTGATCTTTCTGGTATCTAATTTTTCCAGTCATTTTGTCCAATTCTGCATAGTCCATAAGTTTCATCCTCCACTCGTTCAAGGTCGGTAATTCCTCTTGTTTCCACTTTTGGGCCATTAATATTCTTGCCGCTGTTACTGCATACTGAAAAAGTTTATAATCACATCTTTTTATCTCTCTTCCTGTTATTCCTAACAAAAAGGCTTCTGGGTTTTTTTAATCCGTGGCCGCTTCTTAAGACCAAAGAGAAGCAGAAAGACCAGACTCCTCCACTGCCCTCACTTCCGATTTGACGCTGTGCCAGTGACACATTTGTTGACTTTTCTGGCCAAGCGGATGGTATGTTGCACTGAATTTCATATCGGTAAAAAGTAACATTGTCCAATGTTATATGATATCATTATATGATACAAAGCAAAAGGTGCCATGATGCCATTCTGTGAGCTACGGTAAAATAGCATGCATATCTGCAGCAAAGCAATAGGAAAAAGTGCCCCATTTCTGCTTTCAGTTGTATACTAGGAATCAGTTTTGTGAACTTTATGATACAAAAAGCTAACCATTTTTTTAAAAAAAACAGCAACCCAAATACAACTATGAAACAAAATGTATCAAGAACTATACAACCACTACACCTCATTTGGGTGCTGTGCCAATGAAGTAGTTCATTTATTAACTTATTAAAAGAAAAGCCACTCCTAATATATTTTCTCTTATTATTTTTTTAAAGTAATTTTTATTGAGTTTTCCATTAAATCATATTCACCTCTTGTTACATAATTCTATGACTTAATATATTACTCTGTAAGAGCATCGACCTCCTGCCCTCCCTCTTTCTGACTTCCACATAACTTTCCACATTCTTCACATTTCTATAAGCACTTATTTACCCTTTGTCAAATTATAATATTTCCCCTTATTATCGGTAAATCAATTCCTTATAGTTACATTACGAAACATTTCAATTCAAGCCTACAAATGTTTTCAAATGTTTACAATTTTCTTTCATATAAAATATAAATTTGTTCCAGTCCTTTTGAAACAGTTTGTCACGCTGAGTCCAGATTATGTCTTCGAACTCCATCATCTTGACCTGCCAGTCTTCCAATGTTGGAAGTTCCTACTGCTTCCATTTCAGAGCCAGACGTGTCCTTGCAGCCATTGTGGCATACATTCTTTGATACGAGTCCCAATCTTCTTTAACGCACTCACCAAGGCCACTCATTACCTGGAACATTAATGATCCAGACTCACTCCCAAATAGGAAATGGAAAATTGTACAGGGATAGAAGTATACAGGAATGATGTATGGGGTCTGTAATGATCACTGCATAAAATCCTATGGCAGGGGCTGGCAGTGGTCTACCCATTTTGCACGGGGGGGGGGGGGAGTTCAGAGTTGTCGAGCAGCAGTCCTTTACTGAGCCTGTCAGGCCCCGCCACAACCCAGGTAAAGAGACGCAGGGCAGGGCCCTTCAAGCTTTAAGCAGGTCAGTCCTGGGCAGCAGCAGTAGCAGTTTGAAATTTCAGAATATAAATTGATATTTTTTTCTAATGTACATATTTTTCAAGATTCAAAAAGCAAGAGAATAAGAATTGGGTGGCTATCCGTGGCCGCTTCTTCTTTTTTATACATATAAATTTTTATTAAGTTTTCCTTTTGCAAATACTTCTTACAACCATGATTACAGATTAACAATTTTTTGAACTTCCACCAGCACCTCCCTCAATCATCCATTTTTCTTGTCTTCCCACATTTTCTATGTACTATTGCCGATTTAATATTAACATTCCAACTCTAATTCTTTCTTGCAATATACCTTATATTATCACAAAGTCTCTTTACAACCCGCTAGCGTTATTTGTTCATCACATATAGTTTTCAGATATTCCGTAAACTTTCCCCAGTCCTCGATGAATTTGTGATCTTTCTGGTATCTAATTTTTCCAGTCATTTTGTCCAATTCTGCATAGTCCATAAGTTTCATCCTCCACTCGTTCAAGGTCGGTAATTCCTCTTGTTTCCACTTTTGGGCCATTAATATTCTTGCCGCTGTTACTGCATACTGAAAAAGTTTATAATCACATCTTTTTATCTCTCTTCCTGTTATTCCTAACAAAAAGGCTTCTGGGTTTTTTTAATCCGTGGCCGCTTCTTAAGACCAAAGAGAAGCAGAAAGACCAGACTCCTCCACTGCCCTCACTTCCGATTTGACGCTGTGCCAGTGACACATTTGTTGACTTTTCTGGCCAAGCGGATGGTATGTTGCACTGAATTTCATATCGGTAAAAAGTAACATTGTCCAATGTTATATGATATCATTATATGATACAAAGCAAAAGGTGCCATGATGCCATTCTGTGAGCTACGGTAAAATAGCATGCATATCTGCAGCAAAGCAATAGGAAAAAGTGCCCCATTTCTGCTTTCAGTTGTATACTAGGAATCAGTTTTGTGAACTTTATGATACAAAAAGCTAACCATTTTTTTTAAAAAAACAGCAACCCAAATACAACTATGAAACAAAATGTATCAAGAACTATACAACCACTACACCTCATTTGGGTGCTGTGCCAATGAAGTAGTTCATTTATTAACTTATTAAAAGAAAAGCCACTCCTAATATATTTTCTCTTATTATTTTTTAAAAGTAATTTTTATTGAGTTTTCCATTAAATCATATTCACCTCTTGTTACATAATTCTATGACTTAATATATTACTCTGTAAGAGCATCGACCTCCTGCCCTCCCTCTTTCTGACTTCCACATAACTTTCCACATTCTTCACATTTCTATAAGCACTTATTTACCCTTTGTCAAATTATAATATTTCCCCTTATTATCGGTAAATCAATTCCTTATAGTTACATTACGAAACATTTCAATTCAAGCCTACAAATGTTTTCAAATGTTTACAATTTTCTTTCATATAAAATATAAATTTGTTCCAGTCCTTTTGAAACAGTTTGTCACGCTGAGTCCAGATTATGTCTTCGAACTCCATCATCTTGACCTGCCAGTCTTCCAATGTTGGAAGTTCCTACTGCTTCCATTTCAGAGCCAGACGTGTCCTTGCAGCCATTGTGGCATACATTCTTTGATACGAGTCCCAATCTTCTTTAACGCACTCACCAAGGCCACTCATTACCTGGAACATTAATGATCCAGACTCACTCCCAAATAGGAAATGGAAAATTGTACAGGGATAGAAGTATACAGGAATGATGTATGGGGTCTGTAATGATCACTGCATAAAATCCTATGGCAGGGGCTGGCAGTGGTCTACCCATTTTGCACGGGGGGGGGGAGTTCAGAGTTGTCGAGCAGCAGTCCTTTACTGAGCCTGTCAGGCCCCGCCACAACCCAGGTAAAGAGACGCAGGGCAGGGCCCTTCAAGCTTTAAGCAGGTCAGTCCTGGGCAGCAGCAGTAGCAGTTTGAAATTTCAGAATATAAATTGATATTTTTTTCTAATGTACATATTTTTCAAGATTCAAAAAGCAAGAGAATAAGAATTGGGTGGCTATCCGTGGCCGCTTCTTCTTTTTTATACATATAAATTTTTATTAAGTTTTCCTTTTGCAAATACTTCTTACAACCATGATTACAGATTAACAATTTTTTGAACTTCCACCAGCACCTCCCTCAATCATCCATTTTTCTTGTCTTCCCACATTTTCTATGTACTATTGCCGATTTAATATTAACATTCCAACTCTAATTCTTTCTTGCAATATACCTTATATTATCACAAAGTCTCTTTAAAACCCGCTAGCGTTATTTGTTCATCACATATAGTTTTCAGATATTCCGTAAACTTTCCCCAGTCCTCGATGAATTTGTGATCTTTCTGGTATCTAATTTTTCCAGTCATTTTGTCCAATTCTGCATAGTCCATAAGTTTCATCCTCCACTCGTTCAAGGTCGGTAATTCCTCTTGTTTCCACTTTTGGGCCATTAATATTCTTGCCGCTGTTACTGCATACTGAAAAAGTTTATAATCACATCTTTTTATCTCTCTTCCTGTTATTCCTAACAAAAAGGCTTCTGGGTTTTTTTAATCCGTGGCCGCTTCTTAAGACCAAAGAGAAGCAGAAAGACCAGACTCCTCCACTGCCCTCACTTCCGATTTGACGCTGTGCCAGTGACACATTTGTTGACTTTTCTGGCCAAGCGGATGGTATGTTGCACTGAATTTCATATCGGTAAAAAGTAACATTGTCCAATGTTATATGATATCATTATATGATACAAAGCAAAAGGTGCCATGATGCCATTCTGTGAGCTACGGTAAAATAGCATGCATATCTGCAGCAAAGCAATAGGAAAAAGTGCCCCATTTCTGCTTTCAGTTGTATACTAGGAATCAGTTTTGTGAACTTTATGATACAAAAAGCTAACCATTTTTTTAAAAAAAACAGCAACCCAAATACAACTATGAAACAAAATGTATCAAGAACTATACAACCACTACACCTCATTTGGGTGCTGTGCCAATGAAGTAGTTCATTTATTAACTTATTAAAAGAAAAGCCACTCCTAATATATTTTCTCTTATTATTTTTTTAAAGTAATTTTTATTGAGTTTTCCATTAAATCATATTCACCTCTTGTTACATAATTCTATGACTTAATATATTACTCTGTAAGAGCATCGACCTCCTGCCCTCCCTCTTTCTGACTTCCACATAACTTTCCACATTCTTCACATTTCTATAAGCACTTATTTACCCTTTGTCAAATTATAATATTTCCCCTTATTATCGGTAAATCAATTCCTTATAGTTACATTACGAAACATTTCAATTCAAGCCTACAAATGTTTTCAAATGTTTACAATTTTCTTTCATATAAAATATAAATTTGTTCCAGTCCTTTTGAAACAGTTTGTCACGCTGAGTCCAGATTATGTCTTCGAACTCCATCATCTTGACCTGCCAGTCTTCCAATGTTGGAAGTTCCTACTGCTTCCATTTCAGAGCCAGACGTGTCCTTGCAGCCATTGTGGCATACATTCTTTGATACGAGTCCCAATCTTCTTTAACGCACTCACCAAGGCCACTCATTACCTGGAACATTAATGATCCAGACTCACTCCCAAATAGGAAATGGAAAATTGTACAGGGATAGAAGTATACAGGAATGATGTATGGGGTCTGTAATGATCACTGCATAAAATCCTATGGCAGGGGCTGGCAGTGGTCTACCCATTTTGCACGGGGGGGGGAGTTCAGAGTTGTCGAGCAGCAGTCCTTTACTGAGCCTGTCAGGCCCCGCCACAACCCAGGTAAAGAGACGCAGGGCAGGGCCCTTCAAGCTTTAAGCAGGTCAGTCCTGGGCAGCAGCAGTAGCAGTTTGAAATTTCAGAATATAAATTGATATTTTTTTCTAATGTACATATTTTTCAAGATTCAAAAAGCAAGAGAATAAGAATTGGGTGGCTATCCGTGGCCGCTTCTTCTTTTTTATACATATAAATTTTTATTAAGTTTTCCTTTTGCAAATACTTCTTACAACCATGATTACAGATTAACAATTTTTTGAACTTCCACCAGCACCTCCCTCAATCATCCATTTTTCTTGTCTTCCCACATTTTCTATGTACTATTGCCGATTTAATATTAACATTCCAACTCTAATTCTTTCTTGCAATATACCTTATATTATCACAAAGTCTCTTTACAACCCGCTAGCGTTATTTGTTCATCACATATAGTTTTCAGATATTCCGTAAACTTTCCCCAGTCCTCGATGAATTTGTGATCTTTCTGGTATCTAATTTTTCCAGTCATTTTGTCCAATTCTGCATAGTCCATAAGTTTCATCCTCCACTCGTTCAAGGTCGGTAATTCCTCTTGTTTCCACTTTTGGGCCATTAATATTCTTGCCGCTGTTACTGCATACTGAAAAAGTTTATAATCACATCTTTTTATCTCTCTTCCTGTTATTCCTAACAAAAAGGCTTCTGGGTTTTTTTAATCCGTGGCCGCTTCTTAAGACCAAAGAGAAGCAGAAAGACCAGACTCCTCCACTGCCCTCACTTCCGATTTGACGCTGTGCCAGTGACACATTTGTTGACTTTTCTGGCCAAGCGGATGGTATGTTGCACTGAATTTCATATCGGTAAAAAGTAACATTGTCCAATGTTATATGATATCATTATATGATACAAAGCAAAAGGTGCCATGATGCCATTCTGTGAGCTACGGTAAAATAGCATGCATATCTGCAGCAAAGCAATAGGAAAAAGTGCCCCATTTCTGCTTTCAGTTGTATACTAGGAATCAGTTTTGTGAACTTTATGATACAAAAAGCTAACCATTTTTTTTAAAAAAACAGCAACCCAAATACAACTATGAAACAAAATGTATCAAGAACTATACAACCACTACACCTCATTTGGGTGCTGTGCCAATGAAGTAGTTCATTTATTAACTTATTAAAAGAAAAGCCACTCCTAATATATTTTCTCTTATTATTTTTTAAAAGTAATTTTTATTGAGTTTTCCATTAAATCATATTCACCTCTTGTTACATAATTCTATGACTTAATATATTACTCTGTAAGAGCATCGACCTCCTGCCCTCCCTCTTTCTGACTTCCACATAACTTTCCACATTCTTCACATTTCTATAAGCACTTATTTACCCTTTGTCAAATTATAATATTTCCCCTTATTATCGGTAAATCAATTCCTTATAGTTACATTACGAAACATTTCAATTCAAGCCTACAAATGTTTTCAAATGTTTACAATTTTCTTTCATATAAAATATAAATTTGTTCCAGTCCTTTTGAAACAGTTTGTCACGCTGAGTCCAGATTATGTCTTCGAACTCCATCATCTTGACCTGCCAGTCTTCCAATGTTGGAAGTTCCTACTGCTTCCATTTCAGAGCCAGACGTGTCCTTGCAGCCATTGTGGCATACATTCTTTGATACGAGTCCCAATCTTCTTTAACGCACTCACCAAGGCCACTCATTACCTGGAACATTAATGATCCAGACTCACTCCCAAATAGGAAATGGAAAATTGTACAGGGATAGAAGTATACAGGAATGATGTATGGGGTCTGTAATGATCACTGCATAAAATCCTATGGCAGGGGCTGGCAGTGGTCTACCCATTTTGCACGGGGGGGGGGAGTTCAGAGTTGTCGAGCAGCAGTCCTTTACTGAGCCTGTCAGGCCCCGCCACAACCCAGGTAAAGAGACGCAGGGCAGGGCCCTTCAAGCTTTAAGCAGGTCAGTCCTGGGCAGCAGCAGTAGCAGTTTGAAATTTCAGAATATAAATTGATATTTTTTTCTAATGTACATATTTTTCAAGATTCAAAAAGCAAGAGAATAAGAATTGGGTGGCTATCCGTGGCCGCTTCTTCTTTTTTATACATATAAATTTTTATTAAGTTTTCCTTTTGCAAATACTTCTTACAACCATGATTACAGATTAACAATTTTTTGAACTTCCACCAGCACCTCCCTCAATCATCCATTTTTCTTGTCTTCCCACATTTTCTATGTACTATTGCCGATTTAATATTAACATTCCAACTCTAATTCTTTCTTGCAATATACCTTATATTATCACAAAGTCTCTTTACAACCCGCTAGCGTTATTTGTTCATCACATATAGTTTTCAGATATTCCGTAAACTTTCCCCAGTCCTCGATGAATTTGTGATCTTTCTGGTATCTAATTTTTCCAGTCATTTTGTCCAATTCTGCATAGTCCATAAGTTTCATCCTCCACTCGTTCAAGGTCGGTAATTCCTCTTGTTTCCACTTTTGGGCCATTAATATTCTTGCCGCTGTTACTGCATACTGAAAAAGTTTATAATCACATCTTTTTATCTCTCTTCCTGTTATTCCTAACAAAAAGGCTTCTGGGTTTTTTTAATCCGTGGCCGCTTCTTAAGACCAAAGAGAAGCAGAAAGACCAGACTCCTCCACTGCCCTCACTTCCGATTTGACGCTGTGCCAGTGACACATTTGTTGACTTTTCTGGCCAAGCGGATGGTATGTTGCACTGAATTTCATATCGGTAAAAAGTAACATTGTCCAATGTTATATGATATCATTATATGATACAAAGCAAAAGGTGCCATGATGCCATTCTGTGAGCTACGGTAAAATAGCATGCATATCTGCAGCAAAGCAATAGGAAAAAGTGCCCCATTTCTGCTTTCAGTTGTATACTAGGAATCAGTTTTGTGAACTTTATGATACAAAAAGCTAACCATTTTTTTAAAAAAAACAGCAACCCAAATACAACTATGAAACAAAATGTATCAAGAACTATACAACCACTACACCTCATTTGGGTGCTGTGCCAATGAAGTAGTTCATTTATTAACTTATTAAAAGAAAAGCCACTCCTAATATATTTTCTCTTATTATTTTTTTAAAGTAATTTTTATTGAGTTTTCCATTAAATCATATTCACCTCTTGTTACATAATTCTATGACTTAATATATTACTCTGTAAGAGCATCGACCTCCTGCCCTCCCTCTTTCTGACTTCCACATAACTTTCCACATTCTTCACATTTCTATAAGCACTTATTTACCCTTTGTCAAATTATAATATTTCCCCTTATTATCGGTAAATCAATTCCTTATAGTTACATTACGAAACATTTCAATTCAAGCCTACAAATGTTTTCAAATGTTTACAATTTTCTTTCATATAAAATATAAATTTGTTCCAGTCCTTTTGAAACAGTTTGTCACGCTGAGTCCAGATTATGTCTTCGAACTCCATCATCTTGACCTGCCAGTCTTCCAATGTTGGAAGTTCCTACTGCTTCCATTTCAGAGCCAGACGTGTCCTTGCAGCCATTGTGGCATACATTCTTTGATACGAGTCCCAATCTTCTTTAACGCACTCACCAAGGCCACTCATTACCTGGAACATTAATGATCCAGACTCACTCCCAAATAGGAAATGGAAAATTGTACAGGGATAGAAGTATACAGGAATGATGTATGGGGTCTGTAATGATCACTGCATAAAATCCTATGGCAGGGGCTGGCAGTGGTCTACCCATTTTGCACGGGGGGGGGGAGTTCAGAGTTGTCGAGCAGCAGTCCTTTACTGAGCCTGTCAGGCCCCGCCACAACCCAGGTAAAGAGACGCAGGGCAGGGCCCTTCAAGCTTTAAGCAGGTCAGTCCTGGGCAGCAGCAGTAGCAGTTTGAAATTTCAGAATATAAATTGATATTTTTTTCTAATGTACATATTTTTCAAGATTCAAAAAGCAAGAGAATAAGAATTGGGTGGCTATCCGTGGCCGCTTCTTCTTTTTTATACATATAAATTTTTATTAAGTTTTCCTTTTGCAAATACTTCTTACAACCATGATTACAGATTAACAATTTTTTGAACTTCCACCAGCACCTCCCTCAATCATCCATTTTTCTTGTCTTCCCACATTTTCTATGTACTATTGCCGATTTAATATTAACATTCCAACTCTAATTCTTTCTTGCAATATACCTTATATTATCACAAAGTCTCTTTAAAACCCGCTAGCGTTATTTGTTCATCACATATAGTTTTCAGATATTCCGTAAACTTTCCCCAGTCCTCGATGAATTTGTGATCTTTCTGGTATCTAATTTTTCCAGTCATTTTGTCCAATTCTGCATAGTCCATAAGTTTCATCCTCCACTCGTTCAAGGTCGGTAATTCCTCTTGTTTCCACTTTTGGGCCATTAATATTCTTGCCGCTGTTACTGCATACTGAAAAAGTTTATAATCACATCTTTTTATCTCTCTTCCTGTTATTCCTAACAAAAAGGCTTCTGGGTTTTTTTAATCCGTGGCCGCTTCTTAAGACCAAAGAGAAGCAGAAAGACCAGACTCCTCCACTGCCCTCACTTCCGATTTGACGCTGTGCCAGTGACACATTTGTTGACTTTTCTGGCCAAGCGGATGGTATGTTGCACTGAATTTCATATCGGTAAAAAGTAACATTGTCCAATGTTATATGATATCATTATATGATACAAAGCAAAAGGTGCCATGATGCCATTCTGTGAGCTACGGTAAAATAGCATGCATATCTGCAGCAAAGCAATAGGAAAAAGTGCCCCATTTCTGCTTTCAGTTGTATACTAGGAATCAGTTTTGTGAACTTTATGATACAAAAAGCTAACCATTTTTTTAAAAAAAACAGCAACCCAAATACAACTATGAAACAAAATGTATCAAGAACTATACAACCACTACACCTCATTTGGGTGCTGTGCCAATGAAGTAGTTCATTTATTAACTTATTAAAAGAAAAGCCACTCCTAATATATTTTCTCTTATTATTTTTTTAAAGTAATTTTTATTGAGTTTTCCATTAAATCATATTCACCTCTTGTTACATAATTCTATGACTTAATATATTACTCTGTAAGAGCATCGACCTCCTGCCCTCCCTCTTTCTGACTTCCACATAACTTTCCACATTCTTCACATTTCTATAAGCACTTATTTACCCTTTGTCAAATTATAATATTTCCCCTTATTATCGGTAAATCAATTCCTTATAGTTACATTACGAAACATTTCAATTCAAGCCTACAAATGTTTTCAAATGTTTACAATTTTCTTTCATATAAAATATAAATTTGTTCCAGTCCTTTTGAAACAGTTTGTCACGCTGAGTCCAGATTATGTCTTCGAACTCCATCATCTTGACCTGCCAGTCTTCCAATGTTGGAAGTTCCTACTGCTTCCATTTCAGAGCCAGACGTGTCCTTGCAGCCATTGTGGCATACATTCTTTGATACGAGTCCCAATCTTCTTTAACGCACTCACCAAGGCCACTCATTACCTGGAACATTAATGATCCAGACTCACTCCCAAATAGGAAATGGAAAATTGTACAGGGATAGAAGTATACAGGAATGATGTATGGGGTCTGTAATGATCACTGCATAAAATCCTATGGCAGGGGCTGGCAGTGGTCTACCCATTTTGCACGGGGGGGGGGAGTTCAGAGTTGTCGAGCAGCAGTCCTTTACTGAGCCTGTCAGGCCCCGCCACAACCCAGGTAAAGAGACGCAGGGCAGGGCCCTTCAAGCTTTAAGCAGGTCAGTCCTGGGCAGCAGCAGTAGCAGTTTGAAATTTCAGAATATAAATTGATATTTTTTTCTAATGTACATATTTTTCAAGATTCAAAAAGCAAGAGAATAAGAATTGGGTGGCTATCCGTGGCCGCTTCTTCTTTTTTATACATATAAATTTTTATTAAGTTTTCCTTTTGCAAATACTTCTTACAACCATGATTACAGATTAACAATTTTTTGAACTTCCACCAGCACCTCCCTCAATCATCCATTTTTCTTGTCTTCCCACATTTTCTATGTACTATTGCCGATTTAATATTAACATTCCAACTCTAATTCTTTCTTGCAATATACCTTATATTATCACAAAGTCTCTTTACAACCCGCTAGCGTTATTTGTTCATCACATATAGTTTTCAGATATTCCGTAAACTTTCCCCAGTCCTCGATGAATTTGTGATCTTTCTGGTATCTAATTTTTCCAGTCATTTTGTCCAATTCTGCATAGTCCATAAGTTTCATCCTCCACTCGTTCAAGGTCGGTAATTCCTCTTGTTTCCACTTTTGGGCCATTAATATTCTTGCCGCTGTTACTGCATACTGAAAAAGTTTATAATCACATCTTTTTATCTCTCTTCCTGTTATTCCTAACAAAAAGGCTTCTGGGTTTTTTTAATCCGTGGCCGCTTCTTAAGACCAAAGAGAAGCAGAAAGACCAGACTCCTCCACTGCCCTCACTTCCGATTTGACGCTGTGCCAGTGACACATTTGTTGACTTTTCTGGCCAAGCGGATGGTATGTTGCACTGAATTTCATATCGGTAAAAAGTAACATTGTCCAATGTTATATGATATCATTATATGATACAAAGCAAAAGGTGCCATGATGCCATTCTGTGAGCTACGGTAAAATAGCATGCATATCTGCAGCAAAGCAATAGGAAAAAGTGCCCCATTTCTGCTTTCAGTTGTATACTAGGAATCAGTTTTGTGAACTTTATGATACAAAAAGCTAACCATTTTTTTAAAAAAAACAGCAACCCAAATACAACTATGAAACAAAATGTATCAAGAACTATACAACCACTACACCTCATTTGGGTGCTGTGCCAATGAAGTAGTTCATTTATTAACTTATTAAAAGAAAAGCCACTCCTAATATATTTTCTCTTATTATTTTTTAAAAGTAATTTTTATTGAGTTTTCCATTAAATCATATTCACCTCTTGTTACATAATTCTATGACTTAATATATTACTCTGTAAGAGCATCAACCTCCTGCCCTCCCTCTTTCTGACTTCCACATAACTTTCCACATTCTTCACATTTCTATAAGCACTTATTTACCCTTTGTCAAATTATAATATTTCCCCTTATTATCGGTAAATCAATTCCTTATAGTTACATTACGAAACATTTCAATTCAAGCCTACAAATGTTTTCAAATGTTTACAATTTTCTTTCATATAAAATATAAATTTGTTCCAGTCCTTTTGAAACAGTTTGTCACGCTGAGTCCAGATTATGTCTTCGAACTCCATCATCTTGACCTGCCAGTCTTCCAATGTTGGAAGTTCCTACTGCTTCCATTTCAGAGCCAGACGTGTCCTTGCAGCCATTGTGGCATACATTCTTTGATACGAGTCCCAATCTTCTTTAACGCACTCACCAAGGCCACTCATTACCTGGAACATTAATGATCCAGACTCACTCCCAAATAGGAAATGGAAAATTGTACAGGGATAGAAGTATACAGGAATGATGTATGGGGTCTGTAATGATCACTGCATAAAATCCTATGGCAGGGGCTGGCAGTGGTCTACCCATTTTGCACGGGGGGGGGAGTTCAGAGTTGTCGAGCAGCAGTCCTTTACTGAGCCTGTCAGGCCCCGCCACAACCCAGGTAAAGAGACGCAGGGCAGGGCCCTTCAAGCTTTAAGCAGGTCAGTCCTGGGCAGCAGCAGTAGCAGTTTGAAATTTCAGAATATAAATTGATATTTTTTTCTAATGTACATATTTTTCAAGATTCAAAAAGCAAGAGAATAAGAATTGGGTGGCTATCCGTGGCCGCTTCTTCTTTTTTATACATATAAATTTTTATTAAGTTTTCCTTTTGCAAATACTTCTTACAACCATGATTACAGATTAACAATTTTTTGAACTTCCACCAGCACCTCCCTCAATCATCCATTTTTCTTGTCTTCCCACATTTTCTATGTACTATTGCCGATTTAATATTAACATTCCAACTCTAATTCTTTCTTGCAATATACCTTATATTATCACAAAGTCTCTTTACAACCCGCTAGCGTTATTTGTTCATCACATATAGTTTTCAGATATTCCGTAAACTTTCCCCAGTCCTCGATGAATTTGTGATCTTTCTGGTATCTAATTTTTCCAGTCATTTTGTCCAATTCTGCATAGTCCATAAGTTTCATCCTCCACTCGTTCAAGGTCGGTAATTCCTCTTGTTTCCACTTTTGGGCCATTAATATTCTTGCCGCTGTTACTGCATACTGAAAAAGTTTATAATCACATCTTTTTATCTCTCTTCCTGTTATTCCTAACAAAAAGGCTTCTGGGTTTTTTTAATCCGTGGCCGCTTCTTAAGACCAAAGAGAAGCAGAAAGACCAGACTCCTCCACTGCCCTCACTTCCGATTTGACGCTGTGCCAGTGACACATTTGTTGACTTTTCTGGCCAAGCGGATGGTATGTTGCACTGAATTTCATATCGGTAAAAAGTAACATTGTCCAATGTTATATGATATCATTATATGATACAAAGCAAAAGGTGCCATGATGCCATTCTGTGAGCTACGGTAAAATAGCATGCATATCTGCAGCAAAGCAATAGGAAAAAGTGCCCCATTTCTGCTTTCAGTTGTATACTAGGAATCAGTTTTGTGAACTTTATGATACAAAAAGCTAACCATTTTTTTAAAAAAAACAGCAACCCAAATACAACTATGAAACAAAATGTATCAAGAACTATACAACCACTACACCTCATTTGGGTGCTGTGCCAATGAAGTAGTTCATTTATTAACTTATTAAAAGAAAAGCCACTCCTAATATATTTTCTCTTATTATTTTTTTAAAGTAATTTTTATTGAGTTTTCCATTAAATCATATTCACCTCTTGTTACATAATTCTATGACTTAATATATTACTCTGTAAGAGCATCGACCTCCTGCCCTCCCTCTTTCTGACTTCCACATAACTTTCCACATTCTTCACATTTCTATAAGCACTTATTTACCCTTTGTCAAATTATAATATTTCCCCTTATTATCGGTAAATCAATTCCTTATAGTTACATTACGAAACATTTCAATTCAAGCCTACAAATGTTTTCAAATGTTTACAATTTTCTTTCATATAAAATATAAATTTGTTCCAGTCCTTTTGAAACAGTTTGTCACGCTGAGTCCAGATTATGTCTTCGAACTCCATCATCTTGACCTGCCAGTCTTCCAATGTTGGAAGTTCCTACTGCTTCCATTTCAGAGCCAGACGTGTCCTTGCAGCCATTGTGGCATACATTCTTTGATACGAGTCCCAATCTTCTTTAACGCACTCACCAAGGCCACTCATTACCTGGAACATTAATGATCCAGACTCACTCCCAAATAGGAAATGGAAAATTGTACAGGGATAGAAGTATACAGGAATGATGTATGGGGTCTGTAATGATCACTGCATAAAATCCTATGGCAGGGGCTGGCAGTGGTCTACCCATTTTGCACGGGGGGGGGGGAGTTCAGAGTTGTCGAGCAGCAGTCCTTTACTGAGCCTGTCAGGCCCCGCCACAACCCAGGTAAAGAGACGCAGGGCAGGGCCCTTCAAGCTTTAAGCAGGTCAGTCCTGGGCAGCAGCAGTAGCAGTTTGAAATTTCAGAATATAAATTGATATTTTTTTCTAATGTACATATTTTTCAAGATTCAAAAAGCAAGAGAATAAGAATTGGGTGGCTATCCGTGGCCGCTTCTTCTTTTTTATACATATAAATTTTTATTAAGTTTTCCTTTTGCAAATACTTCTTACAACCATGATTACAGATTAACAATTTTTTGAACTTCCACCAGCACCTCCCTCAATCATCCATTTTTCTTGTCTTCCCACATTTTCTATGTACTATTGCCGATTTAATATTAACATTCCAACTCTAATTCTTTCTTGCAATATACCTTATATTATCACAAAGTCTCTTTACAACCCGCTAGCGTTATTTGTTCATCACATATAGTTTTCAGATATTCCGTAAACTTTCCCCAGTCCTCGATGAATTTGTGATCTTTCTGGTATCTAATTTTTCCAGTCATTTTGTCCAATTCTGCATAGTCCATAAGTTTCATCCTCCACTCGTTCAAGGTCGGTAATTCCTCTTGTTTCCACTTTTGGGCCATTAATATTCTTGCCGCTGTTACTGCATACTGAAAAAGTTTATAATCACATCTTTTTATCTCTCTTCCTGTTATTCCTAACAAAAAGGCTTCTGGGTTTTTTTAATCCGTGGCCGCTTCTTAAGACCAAAGAGAAGCAGAAAGACCAGACTCCTCCACTGCCCTCACTTCCGATTTGACGCTGTGCCAGTGACACATTTGTTGACTTTTCTGGCCAAGCGGATGGTATGTTGCACTGAATTTCATATCGGTAAAAAGTAACATTGTCCAATGTTATATGATATCATTATATGATACAAAGCAAAAGGTGCCATGATGCCATTCTGTGAGCTACGGTAAAATAGCATGCATATCTGCAGCAAAGCAATAGGAAAAAGTGCCCCATTTCTGCTTTCAGTTGTATACTAGGAATCAGTTTTGTGAACTTTATGATACAAAAAGCTAACCATTTTTTTTAAAAAAACAGCAACCCAAATACAACTATGAAACAAAATGTATCAAGAACTATACAACCACTACACCTCATTTGGGTGCTGTGCCAATGAAGTAGTTCATTTATTAACTTATTAAAAGAAAAGCCACTCCTAATATATTTTCTCTTATTATTTTTTTAAAGTAATTTTTATTGAGTTTTCCATTAAATCATATTCACCTCTTGTTACATAATTCTATGACTTAATATATTACTCTGTAAGAGCATCGACCTCCTGCCCTCCCTCTTTCTGACTTCCACATAACTTTCCACATTCTTCACATTTCTATAAGCACTTATTTACCCTTTGTCAAATTATAATATTTCCCCTTATTATCGGTAAATCAATTCCTTATAGTTACATTACGAAACATTTCAATTCAAGCCTACAAATGTTTTCAAATGTTTACAATTTTCTTTCATATAAAATATAAATTTGTTCCAGTCCTTTTGAAACAGTTTGTCACGCTGAGTCCAGATTATGTCTTCGAACTCCATCATCTTGACCTGCCAGTCTTCCAATGTTGGAAGTTCCTACTGCTTCCATTTCAGAGCCAGACGTGTCCTTGCAGCCATTGTGGCATACATTCTTTGATACGAGTCCCAATCTTCTTTAACGCACTCACCAAGGCCACTCATTACCTGGAACATTAATGATCCAGACTCACTCCCAAATAGGAAATGGAAAATTGTACAGGGATAGAAGTATACAGGAATGATGTATGGGGTCTGTAATGATCACTGCATAAAATCCTATGGCAGGGGCTGGCAGTGGTCTACCCATTTTGCACGGGGGGGGGGGAGTTCAGAGTTGTCGAGCAGCAGTCCTTTACTGAGCCTGTCAGGCCCCGCCACAACCCAGGTAAAGAGACGCAGGGCAGGGCCCTTCAAGCTTTAAGCAGGTCAGTCCTGGGCAGCAGCAGTAGCAGTTTGAAATTTCAGAATATAAATTGATATTTTTTTCTAATGTACATATTTTTCAAGATTCAAAAAGCAAGAGAATAAGAATTGGGTGGCTATCCGTGGCCGCTTCTTCTTTTTTATACATATAAATTTTTATTAAGTTTTCCTTTTGCAAATACTTCTTACAACCATGATTACAGATTAACAATTTTTTGAACTTCCACCAGCACCTCCCTCAATCATCCATTTTTCTTGTCTTCCCACATTTTCTATGTACTATTGCCGATTTAATATTAACATTCCAACTCTAATTCTTTCTTGCAATATACCTTATATTATCACAAAGTCTCTTTAAAACCCGCTAGCGTTATTTGTTCATCACATATAGTTTTCAGATATTCCGTAAACTTTCCCCAGTCCTCGATGAATTTGTGATCTTTCTGGTATCTAATTTTTCCAGTCATTTTGTCCAATTCTGCATAGTCCATAAGTTTCATCCTCCACTCGTTCAAGGTCGGTAATTCCTCTTGTTTCCACTTTTGGGCCATTAATATTCTTGCCGCTGTTACTGCATACTGAAAAAGTTTATAATCACATCTTTTTATCTCTCTTCCTGTTATTCCTAACAAAAAGGCTTCTGGGTTTTTTTAATCCGTGGCCGCTTCTTAAGACCAAAGAGAAGCAGAAAGACCAGACTCCTCCACTGCCCTCACTTCCGATTTGACGCTGTGCCAGTGACACATTTGTTGACTTTTCTGGCCAAGCGGATGGTATGTTGCACTGAATTTCATATCGGTAAAAAGTAACATTGTCCAATGTTATATGATATCATTATATGATACAAAGCAAAAGGTGCCATGATGCCATTCTGTGAGCTACGGTAAAATAGCATGCATATCTGCAGCAAAGCAATAGGAAAAAGTGCCCCATTTCTGCTTTCAGTTGTATACTAGGAATCAGTTTTGTGAACTTTATGATACAAAAAGCTAACCATTTTTTTAAAAAAAACAGCAACCCAAATACAACTATGAAACAAA
The DNA here is from genome assembly GCF_964188305.1 of Podarcis bocagei. Lineage (NCBI taxonomy): Eukaryota > Metazoa > Chordata > Lepidosauria > Squamata > Lacertidae > Podarcis > Podarcis bocagei. The sequence continues at coordinate 37,213,480 of NC_138140.1, read as the reverse complement.
ATGTATCAAGAACTATACAACCACTACACCTCATTTGGGTGCTGTGCCAATGAAGTAGTTCATTTATTAACTTATTAAAAGAAAAGCCACTCCTAATATATTTTCTCTTATTATTTTTTTAAAGTAATTTTTATTGAGTTTTCCATTAAATCATATTCACCTCTTGTTACATAATTCTATGACTTAATATATTACTCTGTAAGAGCATCGACCTCCTGCCCTCCCTCTTTCTGACTTCCACATAACTTTCCACATTCTTCACATTTCTATAAGCACTTATTTACCCTTTGTCAAATTATAATATTTCCCCTTATTATCGGTAAATCAATTCCTTATAGTTACATTACGAAACATTTCAATTCAAGCCTACAAATGTTTTCAAATGTTTACAATTTTCTTTCATATAAAATATAAATTTGTTCCAGTCCTTTTGAAACAGTTTGTCACGCTGAGTCCAGATTATGTCTTCGAACTCCATCATCTTGACCTGCCAGTCTTCCAATGTTGGAAGTTCCTACTGCTTCCATTTCAGAGCCAGACGTGTCCTTGCAGCCATTGTGGCATACATTCTTTGATACGAGTCCCAATCTTCTTTAACGCACTCACCAAGGCCACTCATTACCTGGAACATTAATGATCCAGACTCACTCCCAAATAGGAAATGGAAAATTGTACAGGGATAGAAGTATACAGGAATGATGTATGGGGTCTGTAATGATCACTGCATAAAATCCTATGGCAGGGGCTGGCAGTGGTCTACCCATTTTGCACGGGGGGGGGGGAGTTCAGAGTTGTCGAGCAGCAGTCCTTTACTGAGCCTGTCAGGCCCCGCCACAACCCAGGTAAAGAGACGCAGGGCAGGGCCCTTCAAGCTTTAAGCAGGTCAGTCCTGGGCAGCAGCAGTAGCAGTTTGAAATTTCAGAATATAAATTGATATTTTTTTCTAATGTACATATTTTTCAAGATTCAAAAAGCAAGAGAATAAGAATTGGGTGGCTATCCGTGGCCGCTTCTTCTTTTTTATACATATAAATTTTTATTAAGTTTTCCTTTTGCAAATACTTCTTACAACCATGATTACAGATTAACAATTTTTTGAACTTCCACCAGCACCTCCCTCAATCATCCATTTTTCTTGTCTTCCCACATTTTCTATGTACTATTGCCGATTTAATATTAACATTCCAACTCTAATTCTTTCTTGCAATATACCTTATATTATCACAAAGTCTCTTTAAAACCCGCTAGCGTTATTTGTTCATCACATATAGTTTTCAGATATTCCGTAAACTTTCCCCAGTCCTCGATGAATTTGTGATCTTTCTGGTATCTAATTTTTCCAGTCATTTTGTCCAATTCTGCATAGTCCATAAGTTTCATCCTCCACTCGTTCAAGGTCGGTAATTCCTCTTGTTTCCACTTTTGGGCCATTAATATTCTTGCCGCTGTTACTGCATACTGAAAAAGTTTATAATCACATCTTTTTATCTCTCTTCCTGTTATTCCTAACAAAAAGGCTTCTGGGTTTTTTTAATCCGTGGCCGCTTCTTAAGACCAAAGAGAAGCAGAAAGACCAGACTCCTCCACTGCCCTCACTTCCGATTTGACGCTGTGCCAGTGACACATTTGTTGACTTTTCTGGCCAAGCGGATGGTATGTTGCACTGAATTTCATATCGGTAAAAAGTAACATTGTCCAATGTTATATGATATCATTATATGATACAAAGCAAAAGGTGCCATGATGCCATTCTGTGAGCTACGGTAAAATAGCATGCATATCTGCAGCAAAGCAATAGGAAAAAGTGCCCCATTTCTGCTTTCAGTTGTATACTAGGAATCAGTTTTGTGAACTTTATGATACAAAAAGCTAACCATTTTTTTAAAAAAAACAGCAACCCAAATACAACTATGAAACAAAATGTATCAAGAACTATACAACCACTACACCTCATTTGGGTGCTGTGCCAATGAAGTAGTTCATTTATTAACTTATTAAAAGAAAAGCCACTCCTAATATATTTTCTCTTATTATTTTTTAAAAGTAATTTTTATTGAGTTTTCCATTAAATCATATTCACCTCTTGTTACATAATTCTATGACTTAATATATTACTCTGTAAGAGCATCAACCTCCTGCCCTCCCTCTTTCTGACTTCCACATAACTTTCCACATTCTTCACATTTCTATAAGCACTTATTTACCCTTTGTCAAATTATAATATTTCCCCTTATTATCGGTAAATCAATTCCTTATAGTTACATTACGAAACATTTCAATTCAAGCCTACAAATGTTTTCAAATGTTTACAATTTTCTTTCATATAAAATATAAATTTGTACCAGTCCTTTTGAAACAGTTTGTCACGCTGAGTCCAGATTATGTCTTCGAACTCCATCATCTTGACCTGCCAGTCTTCCAATGTTGGAAGTTCCTGCTGCTTCCATTTCAGAGCCAGACGTGTCCTTGCAGCCATTGTGGCATACATTCTTTGATACGAGTCCCAATCTTCTTTAACGCACTCACCAAGGCCACTCATTACCTGGAACATTAATGATCCAGACTCACTCCCAAATAGGAAATGGAAAATTGTACAGGGATAGAAGTATACAGGAATGATGTATGGGGTCTGTAATGATCACTGCATAAAATCCTATGGCAGGGGCTGGCAGTGGTCTACCCATTTTGCACGGGGGGGGGGGAGTTCAGAGTTGTCGAGCAGCAGTCCTTTACTGAGCCTGTCAGGCCCCGCCACAACCCAGGTAAAGAGACGCAGGGCAGGGCCCTTCAAGCTTTAAGCAGGTCAGTCCTGGGCAGCAGCAGTAGCAGTTTGAAATTTCAGAATATAAATTGATATTTTTTTCTAATGTACATATTTTTCAAGATTCAAAAAGCAAGAGAATAAGAATTGGGTGGCTATCCGTGGCCGCTTCTTCTTTTTTATACATATAAATTTTTATTAAGTTTTCCTTTTGCAAATACTTCTTACAACCATGATTACAGATTAACAATTTTTTGAACTTCCACCAGCACCTCCCTCAATCATCCATTTTTCTTGTCTTCCCACATTTTCTATGTACTATTGCCGATTTAATATTAACATTCCAACTCTAATTCTTTCTTGCAATATACCTTATATTATCACAAAGTCTCTTTACAACCCGCTAGCGTTATTTGTTCATCACATATAGTTTTCAGATATTCCGTAAACTTTCCCCAGTCCTCGATGAATTTGTGATCTTTCTGGTATCTAATTTTTCCAGTCATTTTGTCCAATTCTGCATAGTCCATAAGTTTCATCCTCCACTCGTTCAAGGTCGGTAATTCCTCTTGTTTCCACTTTTGGGCCATTAATATTCTTGCCGCTGTTACTGCATACTGAAAAAGTTTATAATCACATCTTTTTATCTCTCTTCCTGTTATTCCTAACAAAAAGGCTTCTGGGTTTTTTTAATCCGTGGCCGCTTCTTAAGACCAAAGAGAAGCAGAAAGACCAGACTCCTCCACTGCCCTCACTTCCGATTTGACGCTGTGCCAGTGACACATTTGTTGACTTTTCTGGCCAAGCGGATGGTATGTTGCACTGAATTTCATATCGGTAAAAAGTAACATTGTCCAATGTTATATGATATCATTATATGATACAAAGCAAAAGGTGCCATGATGCCATTCTGTGAGCTACGGTAAAATAGCATGCATATCTGCAGCAAAGCAATAGGAAAAAGTGCCCCATTTCTGCTTTCAGTTGTATACTAGGAATCAGTTTTGTGAACTTTATGATACAAAAAGCTAACCATTTTTTTAAAAAAAACAGCAACCCAAATACAACTATGAAACAAAATGTATCAAGAACTATACAACCACTACACCTCATTTGGGTGCTGTGCCAATGAAGTAGTTCATTTATTAACTTATTAAAAGAAAAGCCACTCCTAATATATTTTCTCTTATTATTTTTTAAAAGTAATTTTTATTGAGTTTTCCATTAAATCATATTCACCTCTTGTTACATAATTCTATGACTTAATATATTACTCTGTAAGAGCATCAACCTCCTGCCCTCCCTCTTTCTGACTTCCACATAACTTTCCACATTCTTCACATTTCTATAAGCACTTATTTACCCTTTGTCAAATTATAATATTTCCCCTTATTATCGGTAAATCAATTCCTTATAGTTACATTACGAAACATTTCAATTCAAGCCTACAAATGTTTTCAAATGTTTACAATTTTCTTTCATATAAAATATAAATTTGTACCAGTCCTTTTGAAACAGTTTGTCACGCTGAGTCCAGATTATGTCTTCGAACTCCATCATCTTGACCTGCCAGTCTTCCAATGTTGGAAGTTCCTGCTGCTTCCATTTCAGAGCCAGACGTGTCCTTGCAGCCATTGTGGCATACATTCTTTGATACGAGTCCCAATCTTCTTTAACGCACTCACCAAGGCCACTCATTACCTGGAACATTAATGATCCAGACTCACTCCCAAATAGGAAATGGAAAATTGTACAGGGATAGAAGTATACAGGAATGATGTATGGGGTCTGTAATGATCACTGCATAAAATCCTATGGCAGGGGCTGGCAGTGGTCTACCCATTTTGCACGGGGGGGGGGAGTTCAGAGTTGTCGAGCAGCAGTCCTTTACTGAGCCTGTCAGGCCCCGCCACAACCCAGGTAAAGAGACGCAGGGCAGGGCCCTTCAAGCTTTAAGCAGGTCAGTCCTGGGCAGCAGCAGTAGCAGTTTGAAATTTCAGAATATAAATTGATATTTTTTTCAAATGTACATATTTTTCAAGATTCAAAAAGCAAGAGAATAAGAATTGGGTGGCTATCCGTGGCCGCTTCTTCTTTTTTATACATATAAATTTTTATTAAGTTTTCCTTTTGCAAATACTTCTTACAACCATGATTACAGATTAACAATTTTTTGAACTTCCACCAGCACCTCCCTCAATCATCCATTTTTCTTGTCTTCCCACATTTTCTATGTACTATTGCCGATTTAATATTAACATTCCAACTCTAATTCTTTCTTGCAATATACCTTATATTATCACAAAGTCTCTTTACAACCCGCTAGCGTTATTTGTTCATCACATATAGTTTTCAGATATTCCGTAAACTTTCCCCAGTCCTCGATGAATTTGTGATCTTTCTGGTATCTAATTTTTCCAGTCATTTTGTCCAATTCTGCATAGTCCATAAGTTTCATCCTCCACTCGTTCAAGGTCGGTAATTCCTCTTGTTTCCACTTTTGGGCCATTAATATTCTTGCCGCTGTTACTGCATACTGAAAAAGTTTATAATCACATCTTTTTATCTCTCTTCCTGTTATTCCTAACAAAAAGGCTTCTGGGTTTTTTTAATCCGTGGCCGCTTCTTAAGACCAAAGAGAAGCAGAAAGACCAGACTCCTCCACTGCCCTCACTTCCGATTTGACGCTGTGCCAGTGACACATTTGTTGACTTTTCTGGCCAAGCGGATGGTATGTTGCACTGAATTTCATATCGGTAAAAAGTAACATTGTCCAATGTTATATGATATCATTATATGATACAAAGCAAAAGGTGCCATGATGCCATTCTGTGAGCTACGGTAAAATAGCATGCATATCTGCAGCAAAGCAATAGGAAAAAGTGCCCCATTTCTGCTTTCAGTTGTATACTAGGAATCAGTTTTGTGAACTTTATGATACAAAAAGCTAACCATTTTTTTTAAAAAAACAGCAACCCAAATACAACTATGAAACAAAATGTATCAAGAACTATACAACCACTACACCTCATTTGGGTGCTGTGCCAATGAAGTAGTTCATTTATTAACTTATTAAAAGAAAAGCCACTCCTAATATATTTTCTCTTATTATTTTTTAAAAGTAATTTTTATTGAGTTTTCCATTAAATCATATTCACCTCTTGTTACATAATTCTATGACTTAATATATTACTCTGTAAGAGCATCGACCTCCTGCCCTCCCTCTTTCTGACTTCCACATAACTTTCCACATTCTTCACATTTCTATAAGCACTTATTTACCCTTTGTCAAATTATAATATTTCCCCTTATTATCGGTAAATCAATTCCTTATAGTTACATTACGAAACATTTCAATTCAAGCCTACAAATGTTTTCAAATGTTTACAATTTTCTTTCATATAAAATATAAATTTGTTCCAGTCCTTTTGAAACAGTTTGTCACGCTGAGTCCAGATTATGTCTTCGAACTCCATCATCTTGACCTGCCAGTCTTCCAATGTTGGAAGTTCCTACTGCTTCCATTTCAGAGCCAGACGTGTCCTTGCAGCCATTGTGGCATACATTCTTTGATACGAGTCCCAATCTTCTTTAACGCACTCACCAAGGCCACTCATTACCTGGAACATTAATGATCCAGACTCACTCCCAAATAGGAAATGGAAAATTGTACAGGGATAGAAGTATACAGGAATGATGTATGGGGTCTGTAATGATCACTGCATAAAATCCTATGGCAGGGGCTGGCAGTGGTCTACCCATTTTGCACGGGGGGGGGGAGTTCAGAGTTGTCGAGCAGCAGTCCTTTACTGAGCCTGTCAGGCCCCGCCACAACCCAGGTAAAGAGACGCAGGGCAGGGCCCTTCAAGCTTTAAGCAGGTCAGTCCTGGGCAGCAGCAGTAGCAGTTTGAAATTTCAGAATATAAATTGATATTTTTTTCTAATGTACATATTTTTCAAGATTCAAAAAGCAAGAGAATAAGAATTGGGTGGCTATCCGTGGCCGCTTCTTCTTTTTTATACATATAAATTTTTATTAAGTTTTCCTTTTGCAAATACTTCTTACAACCATGATTACAGATTAACAATTTTTTGAACTTCCACCAGCACCTCCCTCAATCATCCATTTTTCTTGTCTTCCCACATTTTCTATGTACTATTGCCGATTTAATATTAACATTCCAACTCTAATTCTTTCTTGCAATATACCTTATATTATCACAAAGTCTCTTTAAAACCCGCTAGCGTTATTTGTTCATCACATATAGTTTTCAGATATTCCGTAAACTTTCCCCAGTCCTCGATGAATTTGTGATCTTTCTGGTATCTAATTTTTCCAGTCATTTTGTCCAATTCTGCATAGTCCATAAGTTTCATCCTCCACTCGTTCAAGGTCGGTAATTCCTCTTGTTTCCACTTTTGGGCCATTAATATTCTTGCCGCTGTTACTGCATACTGAAAAAGTTTATAATCACATCTTTTTATCTCTCTTCCTGTTATTCCTAACAAAAAGGCTTCTGGGTTTTTTTAATCCGTGGCCGCTTCTTAAGACCAAAGAGAAGCAGAAAGACCAGACTCCTCCACTGCCCTCACTTCCGATTTGACGCTGTGCCAGTGACACATTTGTTGACTTTTCTGGCCAAGCGGATGGTATGTTGCACTGAATTTCATATCGGTAAAAAGTAACATTGTCCAATGTTATATGATATCATTATATGATACAAAGCAAAAGGTGCCATGATGCCATTCTGTGAGCTACGGTAAAATAGCATGCATATCTGCAGCAAAGCAATAGGAAAAAGTGCCCCATTTCTGCTTTCAGTTGTATACTAGGAATCAGTTTTGTGAACTTTATGATACAAAAAGCTAACCATTTTTTTAAAAAAAACAGCAACCCAAATACAACTATGAAACAAAATGTATCAAGAACTATACAACCACTACACCTCATTTGGGTGCTGTGCCAATGAAGTAGTTCATTTATTAACTTATTAAAAGAAAAGCCACTCCTAATATATTTTCTCTTATTATTTTTTAAAAGTAATTTTTATTGAGTTTTCCATTAAATCATATTCACCTCTTGTTACATAATTCTATGACTTAATATATTACTCTGTAAGAGCATCAACCTCCTGCCCTCCCTCTTTCTGACTTCCACATAACTTTCCACATTCTTCACATTTCTATAAGCACTTATTTACCCTTTGTCAAATTATAATATTTCCCCTTATTATCGGTAAATCAATTCCTTATAGTTACATTACGAAACATTTCAATTCAAGCCTACAAATGTTTTCAAATGTTTACAATTTTCTTTCATATAAAATATAAATTTGTACCAGTCCTTTTGAAACAGTTTGTCACGCTGAGTCCAGATTATGTCTTCGAACTCCATCATCTTGACCTGCCAGTCTTCCAATGTTGGAAGTTCCTGCTGCTTCCATTTCAGAGCCAGACGTGTCCTTGCAGCCATTGTGGCATACATTCTTTGATACGAGTCCCAATCTTCTTTAACGCACTCACCAAGGCCACTCATTACCTGGAACATTAATGATCCAGACTCACTCCCAAATAGGAAATGGAAAATTGTACAGGGATAGAAGTATACAGGAATGATGTATGGGGTCTGTAATGATCACTGCATAAAATCCTATGGCAGGGGCTGGCAGTGGTCTACCCATTTTGCACGGGGGGGGGGAGTTCAGAGTTGTCGAGCAGCAGTCCTTTACTGAGCCTGTCAGGCCCCGCCACAACCCAGGTAAAGAGACGCAGGGCAGGGCCCTTCAAGCTTTAAGCAGGTCAGTCCTGGGCAGCAGCAGTAGCAGTTTGAAATTTCAGAATATAAATTGATATTTTTTTCTAATGTACATATTTTTCAAGATTCAAAAAGCAAGAGAATAAGAATTGGGTGGCTATCCGTGGCCGCTTCTTCTTTTTTATACATATAAATTTTTATTAAGTTTTCCTTTTGCAAATACTTCTTACAACCATGATTACAGATTAACAATTTTTTGAACTTCCACCAGCACCTCCCTCAATCATCCATTTTTCTTGTCTTCCCACATTTTCTATGTACTATTGCCGATTTAATATTAACATTCCAACTCTAATTCTTTCTTGCAATATACCTTATATTATCACAAAGTCTCTTTACAACCCGCTAGCGTTATTTGTTCATCACATATAGTTTTCAGATATTCCGTAAACTTTCCCCAGTCCTCGATGAATTTGTGATCTTTCTGGTATCTAATTTTTCCAGTCATTTTGTCCAATTCTGCATAGTCCATAAGTTTCATCCTCCACTCGTTCAAGGTCGGTAATTCCTCTTGTTTCCACTTTTGGGCCATTAATATTCTTGCCGCTGTTACTGCATACTGAAAAAGTTTATAATCACATCTTTTTATCTCTCTTCCTGTTATTCCTAACAAAAAGGCTTCTGGGTTTTTTTAATCCGTGGCCGCTTCTTAAGACCAAAGAGAAGCAGAAAGACCAGACTCCTCCACTGCCCTCACTTCCGATTTGACGCTGTGCCAGTGACACATTTGTTGACTTTTCTGGCCAAGCGGATGGTATGTTGCACTGAATTTCATATCGGTAAAAAGTAACATTGTCCAATGTTATATGATATCATTATATGATACAAAGCAAAAGGTGCCATGATGCCATTCTGTGAGCTACGGTAAAATAGCATGCATATCTGCAGCAAAGCAATAGGAAAAAGTGCCCCATTTCTGCTTTCAGTTGTATACTAGGAATCAGTTTTGTGAACTTTATGATACAAAAAGCTAACCATTTTTTTTAAAAAAAACAGCAACCCAAATACAACTATGAAACAAAATGTATCAAGAACTATACAACCACTACACCTCATTTGGGTGCTGTGCCAATGAAGTAGTTCATTTATTAACTTATTAAAAGAAAAGCCACTCCTAATATATTTTCTCTTATTATTTTTTAAAAGTAATTTTTATTGAGTTTTCCATTAAATCATATTCACCTCTTGTTACATAATTCTATGACTTAATATATTACTCTGTAAGAGCATCGACCTCCTGCCCTCCCTCTTTCTGACTTCCACATAACTTTCCACATTCTTCACATTTCTATAAGCACTTATTTACCCTTTGTCAAATTATAATATTTCCCCTTATTATCGGTAAATCAATTCCTTATAGTTACATTACGAAACATTTCAATTCAAGCCTACAAATGTTTTCAAATGTTTACAATTTTCTTTCATATAAAATATAAATTTGTTCCAGTCCTTTTGAAACAGTTTGTCACGCTGAGTCCAGATTATGTCTTCGAACTCCATCATCTTGACCTGCCAGTCTTCCAATGTTGGAAGTTCCTGCTGCTTCCATTTCAGAGCCAGACGTGTCCTTGCAGCCATTGTGGCATACATTCTTTGATACGAGTCCCAATCTTCTTTAACGCACTCACCAAGGCCACTCATTACCTGGAACATTAATGATCCAGACTCACTCCCAAATAGGAAATGGAAAATTGTACAGGGATAGAAGTATACAGGAATGATGTATGGGGTCTGTAATGATCACTGCATAAAATCCTATGGCAGGGGCTGGCAGTGGTCTACCCATTTTGCACGGGGGGGGGGGGAGTTCAGAGTTGTCGAGCAGCAGTCCTTTACTGAGCCTGTCAGGCCCCGCCACAACCCAGGTAAAGAGACGCAGGGCAGGGCCCTTCAAGCTTTAAGCAGGTCAGTCCTGGGCAGCAGCAGTAGCAGTTTGAAATTTCAGAATATAAATTGATATTTTTTTCTAATGTACATATTTTTCAAGATTCAAAAAGCAAGAGAATAAGAATTGGGTGGCTATCCGTGGCCGCTTCTTCTTTTTTATACATATAAATTTTTATTAAGTTTTCCTTTTGCAAATACTTCTTACAACCATGATTACAGATTAACAATTTTTTGAACTTCCACCAGCACCTCCCTCAATCATCCATTTTTCTTGTCTTCCCACATTTTCTATGTACTATTGCCGATTTAATATTAACATTCCAACTCTAATTCTTTCTTGCAATATACCTTATATTATCACAAAGTCTCTTTACAACCCGCTAGCGTTATTTGTTCATCACATATAGTTTTCAGATATTCCGTAAACTTTCCCCAGTCCTCGATGAATTTGTGATCTTTCTGGTATCTAATTTTTCCAGTCATTTTGTCCAATTCTGCATAGTCCATAAGTTTCATCCTCCACTCGTTCAAGGTCGGTAATTCCTCTTGTTTCCACTTTTGGGCCATTAATATTCTTGCCGCTGTTACTGCATACTGAAAAAGTTTATAATCACATCTTTTTATCTCTCTTCCTGTTATTCCTAACAAAAAGGCTTCTGGGTTTTTTTAATCCGTGGCCGCTTCTTAAGACCAAAGAGAAGCAGAAAGACCAGACTCCTCCACTGCCCTCACTTCCGATTTGACGCTGTGCCAGTGACACATTTGTTGACTTTTCTGGCCAAGCGGATGGTATGTTGCACTGAATTTCATATCGGTAAAAAGTAACATTGTCCAATGTTATATGATATCATTATATGATACAAAGCAAAAGGTGCCATGATGCCATTCTGTGAGCTACGGTAAAATAGCATGCATATCTGCAGCAAAGCAATAGGAAAAAGTGCCCCATTTCTGCTTTCAGTTGTATACTAGGAATCAGTTTTGTGAACTTTATGATACAAAAAGCTAACCATTTTTTTAAAAAAAACAGCAACCCAAATACAACTATGAAACAAAATGTATCAAGAACTATACAACCACTACACCTCATTTGGGTGCTGTGCCAATGAAGTAGTTCATTTATTAACTTATTAAAAGAAAAGCCACTCCTAATATATTTTCTCTTATTATTTTTTAAAAGTAATTTTTATTGAGTTTTCCATTAAATCATATTCACCTCTTGTTACATAATTCTATGACTTAATATATTACTCTGTAAGAGCATCGACCTCCTGCCCTCCCTCTTTCTGACTTCCACATAACTTTCCACATTCTTCACATTTCTATAAGCACTTATTTACCCTTTGTCAAATTATAATATTTCCCCTTATTATCGGTAAATCAATTCCTTATAGTTACATTACGAAACATTTCAATTCAAGCCTACAAATGTTTTCAAATGTTTACAATTTTCTTTCATATAAAATATAAATTTGTACCAGTCCTTTTGAAACAGTTTGTCACGCTGAGTCCAGATTATGTCTTCGAACTCCATCATCTTGACCTGCCAGTCTTCCAATGTTGGAAGTTCCTGCTGCTTCCATTTCAGAGCCAGACGTGTCCTTGCAGCCATTGTGGCATACATTCTTTGATACGAGTCCCAATCTTCTTTAACGCACTCACCAAGGCCACTCATTACCTGGAACATTAATGATCCAGACTCACTCCCAAATAGGAAATGGAAAATTGTACAGGGATAGAAGTATACAGGAATGATGTATGGGGTCTGTAATGATCACTGCATAAAATCCTATGGCAGGGGCTGGCAGTGGTCTACCCATTTTGCACGGGGGGGGGGGAGTTCAGAGTTGTCGAGCAGCAGTCCTTTACTGAGCCTGTCAGGCCCCGCCACAACCCAGGTAAAGAGACGCAGGGCAGGGCCCTTCAAGCTTTAAGCAGGTCAGTCCTGGGCAGCAGCAGTAGCAGTTTGAAATTTCAGAATATAAATTGATATTTTTTTCTAATGTACATATTTTTCAAGATTCAAAAAGCAAGAGAATAAGAATTGGGTGGCTATCCGTGGCCGCTTCTTCTTTTTTATACATATAAATTTTTATTAAGTTTTCCTTTTGCAAATACTTCTTACAACCATGATTACAGATTAACAATTTTTTGAACTTCCACCAGCACCTCCCTCAATCATCCATTTTTCTTGTCTTCCCACATTTTCTATGTACTATTGCCGATTTAATATTAACATTCCAACTCTAATTCTTTCTTGCAATATACCTTATATTATCACAAAGTCTCTTTACAACCCGCTAGCGTTATTTGTTCATCACATATAGTTTTCAGATATTCCGTAAACTTTCCCCAGTCCTCGATGAATTTGTGATCTTTCTGGTATCTAATTTTTCCAGTCATTTTGTCCAATTCTGCATAGTCCATAAGTTTCATCCTCCACTCGTTCAAGGTCGGTAATTCCTCTTGTTTCCACTTTTGGGCCATTAATATTCTTGCCGCTGTTACTGCATACTGAAAAAGTTTATAATCACATCTTTTTATCTCTCTTCCTGTTATTCCTAACAAAAAGGCTTCTGGGTTTTTTTAATCCGTGGCCGCTTCTTAAGACCAAAGAGAAGCAGAAAGACCAGACTCCTCCACTGCCCTCACTTCCGATTTGACGCTGTGCCAGTGACACATTTGTTGACTTTTCTGGCCAAGCGGATGGTATGTTGCACTGAATTTCATATCGGTAAAAAGTAACATTGTCCAATGTTATATGATATCATTATATGATACAAAGCAAAAGGTGCCATGATGCCATTCTGTGAGCTACGGTAAAATAGCATGCATATCTGCAGCAAAGCAATAGGAAAAAGTGCCCCATTTCTGCTTTCAGTTGTATACTAGGAATCAGTTTTGTGAACTTTATGATACAAAAAGCTAACCATTTTTTTTAAAAAAAACAGCAACCCAAATACAACTATGAAACAAAATGTATCAAGAACTATACAACCACTACACCTCATTTGGGTGCTGTGCCAATGAAGTAGTTCATTTATTAACTTATTAAAAGAAAAGCCACTCCTAATATATTTTCTCTTATTATTTTTTAAAAGTAATTTTTATTGAGTTTTCCATTAAATCATATTCACCTCTTGTTACATAATTCTATGACTTAATATATTACTCTGTAAGAGCATCGACCTCCTGCCCTCCCTCTTTCTGACTTCCACATAACTTTCCACATTCTTCACATTTCTATAAGCACTTATTTACCCTTTGTCAAATTATAATATTTCCCCTTATTATCGGTAAATCAATTCCTTATAGTTACATTACGAAACATTTCAATTCAAGCCTACAAATGTTTTCAAATGTTTACAATTTTCTTTCATATAAAATATAAATTTGTTCCAGTCCTTTTGAAACAGTTTGTCACGCTGAGTCCAGATTATGTCTTCGAACTCCATCATCTTGACCTGCCAGTCTTCCAATGTTGGAAGTTCCTACTGCTTCCATTTCAGAGCCAGACGTGTCCTTGCAGCCATTGTGGCATACATTCTTTGATACGAGTCCCAATCTTCTTTAACGCACTCACCAAGGCCACTCATTACCTGGAACATTAATGATCCAGACTCACTCCCAAATAGGAAATGGAAAATTGTACAGGGATAGAATTATACAGGAATGATGTATGGGGTCTGTAATGATCACTGCATAAAATCCTATGGCAGGGGCTGGCAGTGGTCTACCCATTTTGCACGGGGGGGGGGAGTTCAGAGTTGTCGAGCAGCAGTCCTTTACTGAGCCTGTCAGGCCCCGCCACAACCCAGGTAAAGAGACGCAGGGCAGGGCCCTTCAAGCTTTAAGCAGGTCAGTCCTGGGCAGCAGCAGTAGCAGTTTGAAATTTCAGAATATAAATTGATATTTTTTTCTAATGTACATATTTTTCAAGATTCAAAAAGCAAGAGAATAAGAATTGGGTGGCTATCCGTGGCCGCTTCTTCTTTTTTATACATATAAATTTTTATTAAGTTTTCCTTTTGCAAATACTTCTTACAACCATGATTACAGATTAACAATTTTTTGAACTTCCACCAGCACCTCCCTCAATCATCCATTTTTCTTGTCTTCCCACATTTTCTATGTACTATTGCCGATTTAATATTAACATTCCAACTCTAATTCTTTCTTGCAATATACCTTATATTATCACAAAGTCTCTTTACAACCCGCTAGCGTTATTTGTTCATCACATATAGTTTTCAGATATTCCGTAAACTTTCCCCAGTCCTCGATGAATTTGTGATCTTTCTGGTATCTAATTTTTCCAGTCATTTTGTCCAATTCTGCATAGTCCATAAGTTTCATCCTCCACTCGTTCAAGGTCGGTAATTCCTCTTGTTTCCACTTTTGGGCCATTTATATTCTTGCCGCTGTTACTGCATACTGAAAAAGTTTATAATCACATCTTTTTATCTCTCTTCCTGTTATTCCTAACAAAAAGGCTTCTGGGTTTTTTTAATCCGTGGCCGCTTCTTAAGACCAAAGAGAAGCAGAAAGACCAGACTCCTCCACTGCCCTCACTTCCGATTTGACGCTGTGCCAGTGACACATTTGTTGACTTTTCTGGCCAAGCGGATGGTATGTTGCACTGAATTTCATATCGGTAAAAAGTAACATTGTCCAATGTTATATGATATCATTATATGATACAAAGCAAAAGGTGCCATGATGCCATTCTGTGAGCTACGGTAAAATAGCATGCATATCTGCAGCAAAGCAATAGGAAAAAGTGCCCCATTTCTGCTTTCAGTTGTATACTAGGAATCAGTTTTGTGAACTTTATGATACAAAAAGCTAACCATTTTTTTAAAAAAAACAGCAACCCAAATACAACTATGAAACAAAATGTATCAAGAACTATACAACCACTACACCTCATTTGGGTGCTGTGCCAATGAAGTAGTTCATTTATTAACTTATTAAAAGAAAAGCCACTCCTAATATATTTTCTCTTATTATTTTTTAAAAGTAATTTTTATTGAGTTTTCCATTAAATCATATTCACCTCTTGTTACATAATTCTATGACTTAATATATTACTCTGTAAGAGCATCAACCTCCTGCCCTCCCTCTTTCTGACTTCCACATAACTTTCCACATTCTTCACATTTCTATAAGCACTTATTTACCCTTTGTCAAATTATAATATTTCCCCTTATTATCGGTAAATCAATTCCTTATAGTTACATTACGAAACATTTCAATTCAAGCCTACAAATGTTTTCAAATGTTTACAATTTTCTTTCATATAAAATATAAATTTGTACCAGTCCTTTTGAAACAGTTTGTCACGCTGAGTCCAGATTATGTCTTCGAACTCCATCATCTTGACCTGCCAGTCTTCCAATGTTGGAAGTTCCCGCTGCTTCCATTTCAGAGCCAGACGTGTCCTTGCAGCCATTGTGGCATACATTCTTTGATACGAGTCCCAATCTTCTTTAACGCACTCACCAAGGCCACTCATTACCTGGAACATTAATGATCCAGACTCACTCCCAAATAGGAAATGGAAAATTGTACAGGGATAGAAGTATACAGGAATGATGTATGGGGTCTGTAATGATCACTGCATAAAATCCTATGGCAGGGGCTGGCAGTGGTCTACCCATTTTGCACGGGGGGGGGGGGAGTTCAGAGTTGTCGAGCAGCAGTCCTTTACTGAGCCTGTCAGGCCCCGCCACAACCCAGGTAAAGAGACGCAGGGCAGGGCCCTTCAAGCTTTAAGCAGGTCAGTCCTGGGCAGCAGCAGTAGCAGTTTGAAATTTCAGAATATAAATTGATATTTTTTTCTAATGTACATATTTTTCAAGATTCAAAAAGCAAGAGAATAAGAATTGGGTGGCTATCCGTGGCCGCTTCTTCTTTTTTATACATATAAATTTTTATTAAGTTTTCCTTTTGCAAATACTTCTTACAACCATGATTACAGATTAACAATTTTTTGAACTTCCACCAGCACCTCCCTCAATCATCCATTTTTCTTGTCTTCCCACATTTTCTATGTACTATTGCCGATTTAATATTAACATTCCATCTCTAATTCTTTCTTGCAATATACCTTATATTATCACAAAGTCTCTTTACAACCCGCTAGCGTTATTTGTTCATCACATATAGTTTTCAGATATTCCGTAAACTTTCCCCAGTCCTCGATGAATTTGTGATCTTTCTGGTATCTAATTTTTCCAGTCATTTTGTCCAATTCTGCACAGTCCATAAGTTTCATCCTCCACTCGTTCAAGGTCGGTAATTCCTCTTGTTTCCACTTTTGGGCCATTAATATTCTTGCCGCTGTTACTGCATACTGAAAAAGTTTATAATCACATCTTTTTATCTCTCTTCCTGTTATTCCTAACAAAAAGGCTTCTGGGTTTTTTTAATCCGTGGCCGCTTCTTAAGACCAAAGAGAAGCAGAAAGACCAGACTCCTCCACTGCCCTCACTTCCGATTTGATGCTGTGCCAGTGACACATTTGTTGACTTTTCTGGCCAAGCGGATGGTATGTTGCACTGAATTTCATATCGGTAAAAAGTAACATTGTCCAATGTTATATGATATCATTATATGATACAAAGCAAAAGGTGCCATGATGCCATTCTGTGAGCTACGGTAAAATAGCATGCATATCTGCAGCAAAGCAATAGGAAAAAGTGCCCCATTTCTGCTTTCAGTTGTATACTAGGAATCAGTTTTGTGAACTTTATGATACAAAAAGCTAACCATTTTTTTTAAAAAAACAGCAACCCAAATACAACTATGAAACAAAATGTATCAAGAACTATACAACCACTACACCTCATTTGGGTGCTGTGCCAATGAAGTAGTTCATTTATTAACTTATTAAAAGAAAAGCCACTCCTAATATATTTTCTCTTATTATTTTTTTAAAGTAATTTTTATTGAGTTTTCCATTAAATCATATTCACCTCTTGTTACATAATTCTATGACTTAATATATTACTCTGTAAGAGCATCAACCTCCTGCCCTCCCTCTTTCTGACTTCCACATAACTTTCCACATTCTTCACATTTCTATAAGCACTTATTTACCCTTTGTCAAATTATAATATTTCCCCTTATTATCGGTAAATCAATTCCTTATAGTTACATTACGAAACATTTCAATTCAAGCCTACAAATGTTTTCAAATGTTTACAATTTTCTTTCATATAAAATATAAATTTGTTCCAGTCCTTTTGAAACAGTTTGTCACGCTGAGTCCAGATTATGTCTTCGAACTCCATCATCTTGACCTGCCAGTCTTCCAATGTTGGAAGTTCCTACTGCTTCCATTTCAGAGCCAGACGTGTCCTTGCAGCCATTGTGGCATACATTCTTTGATACGAGTCCCAATCTTCTTTAACGCACTCACCAAGGCCACTCATTACCTGGAACATTAATGATCCAGACTCACTCCCAAATAGGAAATGGAAAATTGTACAGGGATAGAAGTATACAGGAATGATGTATGGGGTCTGTAATGATCACTGCATAAAATCCTATGGCAGGGGCTGGCAGTGGTCTACCCATTTTGCACGGGGGGGGGGGGAGTTCAGAGTTGTCGAGCAGCAGTCCTTTACTGAGCCTGTCAGGCCCCGCCACAACCCAGGTAAAGAGACGCAGGGCAGGGCCCTTCAAGCTTTAAGCAGGTCAGTCCTGGGCAGCAGCAGTAGCAGTTTGAAATTTCAGAATATAAATTGATATTTTTTTCTAATGTACATATTTTTCAAGATTCAAAAAGCAAGAGAATAAGAATTGGGTGGCTATCCGTGGCCGCTTCTTCTTTTTTATACATATAAATTTTTATTAAGTTTTCCTTTTGCAAATACTTCTTACAACCATGATTACAGATTAACAATTTTTTGAACTTCCACCAGCACCTCCCTCAATCATCCATTTTTCTTGTCTTCCCACATTTTCTATGTACTATTGCCGATTTAATATTAACATTCCAACTCTAATTCTTTCTTGCAATATACCTTATATTATCACAAAGTCTCTTTACAACCCGCTAGCGTTATTTGTTCATCACATATAGTTTTCAGATATTCCGTAAACTTTCCCCAGTCCTCGATGAATTTGTGATCTTTCTGGTATCTAATTTTTCCAGTCATTTTGTCCAATTCTGCATAGTCCATAAGTTTCATCCTCCACTCGTTCAAGGTCGGTAATTCCTCTTGTTTCCACTTTTGGGCCATTAATATTCTTGCCGCTGTTACTGCATACTGAAAAAGTTTATAATCACATCTTTTTATCTCTCTTCCTGTTATTCCTAACAAAAAGGCTTCTGGGTTTTTTTAATCCGTGGCCGCTTCTTAAGACCAAAGAGAAGCAGAAAGACCAGACTCCTCCACTGCCCTCACTTCCGATTTGACGCTGTGCCAGTGACACATTTGTTGACTTTTCTGGCCAAGCGGATGGTATGTTGCACTGAATTTCATATCGGTAAAAAGTAACATTGTCCAATGTTATATGATATCATTATATGATACAAAGCAAAAGGTGCCATGATGCCATTCTGTGAGCTACGGTAAAATAGCATGCATATCTGCAGCAAAGCAATAGGAAAAAGTGCCCCATTTCTGCTTTCAGTTGTATACTAGGAATCAGTTTTGTGAACTTTATGATACAAAAAGCTAACCATTTTTTTTAAAAAAACAGCAACCCAAATACAACTATGAAACAAAATGTATCAAGAACTATACAACCACTACACCTCATTTGGGTGCTGTGCCAATGAAGTAGTTCATTTATTAACTTATTAAAAGAAAAGCCACTCCTAATATATTTTCTCTTATTATTTTTTAAAAGTAATTTTTATTGAGTTTTCCATTAAATCATATTCACCTCTTGTTACATAATTCTATGACTTAATATATTACTCTGTAAGAGCATCGACCTCCTGCCCTCCCTCTTTCTGACTTCCACATAACTTTCCACATTCTTCACATTTCTATAAGCACTTATTTACCCTTTGTCAAATTATAATATTTCCCCTTATTATCGGTAAATCAATTCCTTATAGTTACATTACGAAACATTTCAATTCAAGCCTACAAATGTTTTCAAATGTTTACAATTTTCTTTCATATAAAATATAAATTTGTTCCAGTCCTTTTGAAACAGTTTGTCACGCTGAGTCCAGATTATGTCTTCGAACTCCATCATCTTGACCTGCCAGTCTTCCAATGTTGGAAGTTCCTACTGCTTCCATTTCAGAGCCAGACGTGTCCTTGCAGCCATTGTGGCATACATTCTTTGATACGAGTCCCAATCTTCTTTAACGCACTCACCAAGGCCACTCATTACCTGGAACATTAATGATCCAGACTCACTCCCAAATAGGAAATGGAAAATTGTACAGGGATAGAAGTATACAGGAATGATGTATGGGGTCTGTAATGATCACTGCATAAAATCCTATGGCAGGGGCTGGCAGTGGTCTACCCATTTTGCACGGGGGGGGGGAGTTCAGAGTTGTCGAGCAGCAGTCCTTTACTGAGCCTGTCAGGCCCCGCCACAACCCAGGTAAAGAGACGCAGGGCAGGGCCCTTCAAGCTTTAAGCAGGTCAGTCCTGGGCAGCAGCAGTAGCAGTTTGAAATTTCAGAATATAAATTGATATTTTTTTCTAATGTACATATTTTTCAAGATTCAAAAAGCAAGAGAATAAGAATTGGGTGGCTATCCGTGGCCGCTTCTTCTTTTTTATACATATAAATTTTTATTAAGTTTTCCTTTTGCAAATACTTCTTACAACCATGATTACAGATTAACAATTTTTTGAACTTCCACCAGCACCTCCCTCAATCATCCATTTTTCTTGTCTTCCCACATTTTCTATGTACTATTGCCGATTTAATATTAACATTCCAACTCTAATTCTTTCTTGCAATATACCTTATATTATCACAAAGTCTCTTTACAACCCGCTAGCGTTATTTGTTCATCACATATAGTTTTCAGATATTCCGTAAACTTTCCCCAGTCCTCGATGAATTTGTGATCTTTCTGGTATCTAATTTTTCCAGTCATTTTGTCCAATTCTGCATAGTCCATAAGTTTCATCCTCCACTCGTTCAAGGTCGGTAATTCCTCTTGTTTCCACTTTTGGGCCATTAATATTCTTGCCGCTGTTACTGCATACTGAAAAAGTTTATAATCACATCTTTTTATCTCTCTTCCTGTTATTCCTAACAAAAAGGCTTCTGGGTTTTTTTAATCCGTGGCCGCTTCTTAAGACCAAAGAGAAGCAGAAAGACCAGACTCCTCCACTGCCCTCACTTCCGATTTGACGCTGTGCCAGTGACACATTTGTTGACTTTTCTGGCCAAGCGGATGGTATGTTGCACTGAATTTCATATCGGTAAAAAGTAACATTGTCCAATGTTATATGATATCATTATATGATACAAAGCAAAAGGTGCCATGATGCCATTCTGTGAGCTACGGTAAAATAGCATGCATATCTGCAGCAAAGCAATAGGAAAAAGTGCCCCATTTCTGCTTTCAGTTGTATACTAGGAATCAGTTTTGTGAACTTTATGATACAAAAAGCTAACCATTTTTTTTAAAAAAACAGCAACCCAAATACAACTATGAAACAAAATGTATCAAGAACTATACAACCACTACACCTCATTTGGGTGCTGTGCCAATGAAGTAGTTCATTTATTAACTTATTAAAAGAAAAGCCACTCCTAATATATTTTCTCTTATTATTTTTTAAAAGTAATTTTTATTGAGTTTTCCATTAAATCATATTCACCTCTTGTTACATAATTCTATGACTTAATATATTACTCTGTAAGAGCATCGACCTCCTGCCCTCCCTCTTTCTGACTTCCACATAACTTTCCACATTCTTCACATTTCTATAAGCACTTATTTACCCTTTGTCAAATTATAATATTTCCCCTTATTATCGGTAAATCAATTCCTTATAGTTACATTACGAAACATTTCAATTCAAGCCTACAAATGTTTTCAAATGTTTACAATTTTCTTTCATATAAAATATAAATTTGTTCCAGTCCTTTTGAAACAGTTTGTCACGCTGAGTCCAGATTATGTCTTCGAACTCCATCATCTTGACCTGCCAGTCTTCCAATGTTGGAAGTTCCTACTGCTTCCATTTCAGAGCCAGACGTGTCCTTGCAGCCATTGTGGCATACATTCTTTGATACGAGTCCCAATCTTCTTTAACGCACTCACCAAGGCCACTCATTACCTGGAACATTAATGATCCAGACTCACTCCCAAATAGGAAATGGAAAATTGTACAGGGATAGAAGTATACAGGAATGATGTATGGGGTCTGTAATGATCACTGCATAAAATCCTATGGCAGGGGCTGGCAGTGGTCTACCCATTTTGCACGGGGGGGGGAGTTCAGAGTTGTCGAGCAGCAGTCCTTTACTGAGCCTGTCAGGCCCCGCCACAACCCAGGTAAAGAGACGCAGGGCAGGGCCCTTCAAGCTTTAAGCAGGTCAGTCCTGGGCAGCAGCAGTAGCAGTTTGAAATTTCAGAATATAAATTGATATTTTTTTCTAATGTACATATTTTTCAAGATTCAAAAAGCAAGAGAATAAGAATTGGGTGGCTATCCGTGGCCGCTTCTTCTTTTTTATACATATAAATTTTTATTAAGTTTTCCTTTTGCAAATACTTCTTACAACCATGATTACAGATTAACAATTTTTTGAACTTCCACCAGCACCTCCCTCAATCATCCATTTTTCTTGTCTTCCCACATTTTCTATGTACTATTGCCGATTTAATATTAACATTCCAACTCTAATTCTTTCTTGCAATATACCTTATATTATCACAAAGTCTCTTTACAACCCGCTAGCGTTATTTGTTCATCACATATAGTTTTCAGATATTCCGTAAACTTTCCCCAGTCCTCGATGAATTTGTGATCTTTCTGGTATCTAATTTTTCCAGTCATTTTGTCCAATTCTGCATAGTCCATAAGTTTCATCCTCCACTCGTTCAAGGTCGGTAATTCCTCTTGTTTCCACTTTTGGGCCATTAATATTCTTGCCGCTGTTACTGCATACTGAAAAAGTTTATAATCACATCTTTTTATCTCTCTTCCTGTTATTCCTAACAAAAAGGCTTCTGGGTTTTTTTAATCCGTGGCCGCTTCTTAAGACCAAAGAGAAGCAGAAAGACCAGACTCCTCCACTGCCCTCACTTCCGATTTGACGCTGTGCCAGTGACACATTTGTTGACTTTTCTGGCCAAGCGGATGGTATGTTGCACTGAATTTCATATCGGTAAAAAGTAACATTGTCCAATGTTATATGATATCATTATATGATACAAAGCAAAAGGTGCCATGATGCCATTCTGTGAGCTACGGTAAAATAGCATGCATATCTGCAGCAAAGCAATAGGAAAAAGTGCCCCATTTCTGCTTTCAGTTGTATACTAGGAATCAGTTTTGTGAACTTTATGATACAAAAAGCTAACCATTTTTTTAAAAAAAACAGCAACCCAAATACAACTATGAAACAAAATGTATCAAGAACTATACAACCACTACACCTCATTTGGGTGCTGTGCCAATGAAGTAGTTCATTTATTAACTTATTAAAAGAAAAGCCACTCCTAATATATTTTCTCTTATTATTTTTTTAAAGTAATTTTTATTGAGTTTTCCATTAAATCATATTCACCTCTTGTTACATAATTCTATGACTTAATATATTACTCTGTAAGAGCATCGACCTCCTGCCCTCCCTCTTTCTGACTTCCACATAACTTTCCACATTCTTCACATTTCTATAAGCACTTATTTACCCTTTGTCAAATTATAATATTTCCCCTTATTATCGGTAAATCAATTCCTTATAGTTACATTACGAAACATTTCAATTCAAGCCTACAAATGTTTTCAAATGTTTACAATTTTCTTTCATATAAAATATAAATTTGTTCCAGTCCTTTTGAAACAGTTTGTCACGCTGAGTCCAGATTATGTCTTCGAACTCCATCATCTTGACCTGCCAGTCTTCCAATGTTGGAAGTTCCTACTGCTTCCATTTCAGAGCCAGACGTGTCCTTGCAGCCATTGTGGCATACATTCTTTGATACGAGTCCCAATCTTCTTTAACGCACTCACCAAGGCCACTCATTACCTGGAACATTAATGATCCAGACTCACTCCCAAATAGGAAATGGAAAATTGTACAGGGATAGAAGTATACAGGAATGATGTATGGGGTCTGTAATGATCACTGCATAAAATCCTATGGCAGGGGCTGGCAGTGGTCTACCCATTTTGCACGGGGGGGGGGGAGTTCAGAGTTGTCGAGCAGCAGTCCTTTACTGAGCCTGTCAGGCCCCGCCACAACCCAGGTAAAGAGACGCAGGGCAGGGCCCTTCAAGCTTTAAGCAGGTCAGTCCTGGGCAGCAGCAGTAGCAGTTTGAAATTTCAGAATATAAATTGATATTTTTTTCTAATGTACATATTTTTCAAGATTCAAAAAGCAAGAGAATAAGAATTGGGTGGCTATCCGTGGCCGCTTCTTCTTTTTTATACATATAAATTTTTATTAAGTTTTCCTTTTGCAAATACTTCTTACAACCATGATTACAGATTAACAATTTTTTGAACTTCCACCAGCACCTCCCTCAATCATCCATTTTTCTTGTCTTCCCACATTTTCTATGTACTATTGCCGATTTAATATTAACATTCCAACTCTAATTCTTTCTTGCAATATACCTTATATTATCACAAAGTCTCTTTAAAACCCGCTAGCGTTATTTGTTCATCACATATAGTTTTCAGATATTCCGTAAACTTTCCCCAGTCCTCGATGAATTTGTGATCTTTCTGGTATCTAATTTTTCCAGTCATTTTGTCCAATTCTGCATAGTCCATAAGTTTCATCCTCCACTCGTTCAAGGTCGGTAATTCCTCTTGTTTCCACTTTTGGGCCATTAATATTCTTGCCGCTGTTACTGCATACTGAAAAAGTTTATAATCACATCTTTTTATCTCTCTTCCTGTTATTCCTAACAAAAAGGCTTCTGGGTTTTTTTAATCCGTGGCCGCTTCTTAAGACCAAAGAGAAGCAGAAAGACCAGACTCCTCCACTGCCCTCACTTCCGATTTGACGCTGTGCCAGTGACACATTTGTTGACTTTTCTGGCCAAGCGGATGGTATGTTGCACTGAATTTCATATCGGTAAAAAGTAACATTGTCCAATGTTATATGATATCATTATATGATACAAAGCAAAAGGTGCCATGATGCCATTCTGTGAGCTACGGTAAAATAGCATGCATATCTGCAGCAAAGCAATAGGAAAAAGTGCCCCATTTCTGCTTTCAGTTGTATACTAGGAATCAGTTTTGTGAACTTTATGATACAAAAAGCTAACCATTTTTTTAAAAAAAACAGCAACCCAAATACAACTATGAAACAAAATGTATCAAGAACTATACAACCACTACACCTCATTTGGGTGCTGTGCCAATGAAGTAGTTCATTTATTAACTTATTAAAAGAAAAGCCACTCCTAATATATTTTCTCTTATTATTTTTTAAAAGTAATTTTTATTGAGTTTTCCATTAAATCATATTCACCTCTTGTTACATAATTCTATGACTTAATATATTACTCTGTAAGAGCATCAACCTCCTGCCCTCCCTCTTTCTGACTTCCACATAACTTTCCACATTCTTCACATTTCTATAAGCACTTATTTACCCTTTGTCAAATTATAATATTTCCCCTTATTATCGGTAAATCAATTCCTTATAGTTACATTACGAAACATTTCAATTCAAGCCTACAAATGTTTTCAAATGTTTACAATTTTCTTTCATATAAAATATAAATTTGTACCAGTCCTTTTGAAACAGTTTGTCACGCTGAGTCCAGATTATGTCTTCGAACTCCATCATCTTGACCTGCCAGTCTTCCAATGTTGGAAGTTCCTGCTGCTTCCATTTCAGAGCCAGACGTGTCCTTGCAGCCATTGTGGCATACATTCTTTGATACGAGTCCCAATCTTCTTTAACGCACTCACCAAGGCCACTCATTACCTGGAACATTAATGATCCAGACTCACTCCCAAATAGGAAATGGAAAATTGTACAGGGATAGAAGTATACAGGAATGATGTATGGGGTCTGTAATGATCACTGCATAAAATCCTATGGCAGGGGCTGGCAGTGGTCTACCCATTTTGCACGGGGGGGGGGGAGTTCAGAGTTGTCGAGCAGCAGTCCTTTACTGAGCCTGTCAGGCCCCGCCACAACCCAGGTAAAGAGACGCAGGGCAGGGCCCTTCAAGCTTTAAGCAGGTCAGTCCTGGGCAGCAGCAGTAGCAGTTTGAAATTTCAGAATATAAATTGATATTTTTTTCTAATGTACATATTTTTCAAGATTCAAAAAGCAAGAGAATAAGAATTGGGTGGCTATCCGTGGCCGCTTCTTCTTTTTTATACATATAAATTTTTATTAAGTTTTCCTTTTGCAAATACTTCTTACAACCATGATTACAGATTAACAATTTTTTGAACTTCCACCAGCACCTCCCTCAATCATCCATTTTTCTTGTCTTCCCACATTTTCTATGTACTATTGCCGATTTAATATTAACATTCCAACTCTAATTCTTTCTTGCAATATACCTTATATTATCACAAAGTCTCTTTACAACCCGCTAGCGTTATTTGTTCATCACATATAGTTTTCAGATATTCCGTAAACTTTCCCCAGTCCTCGATGAATTTGTGATCTTTCTGGTATCTAATTTTTCCAGTCATTTTGTCCAATTCTGCATAGTCCATAAGTTTCATCCTCCACTCGTTCAAGGTCGGTAATTCCTCTTGTTTCCACTTTTGGGCCATTAATATTCTTGCCGCTGTTACTGCATACTGAAAAAGTTTATAATCACATCTTTTTATCTCTCTTCCTGTTATTCCTAACAAAAAGGCTTCTGGGTTTTTTTAATCCGTGGCCGCTTCTTAAGACCAAAGAGAAGCAGAAAGACCAGACTCCTCCACTGCCCTCACTTCCGATTTGACGCTGTGCCAGTGACACATTTGTTGACTTTTCTGGCCAAGCGGATGGTATGTTGCACTGAATTTCATATCGGTAAAAAGTAACATTGTCCAATGTTATATGATATCATTATATGATACAAAGCAAAAGGTGCCATGATGCCATTCTGTGAGCTACGGTAAAATAGCATGCATATCTGCAGCAAAGCAATAGGAAAAAGTGCCCCATTTCTGCTTTCAGTTGTATACTAGGAATCAGTTTTGTGAACTTTATGATACAAAAAGCTAACCATTTTTTTTAAAAAAACAGCAACCCAAATACAACTATGAAACAAAATGTATCAAGAACTATACAACCACTACACCTCATTTGGGTGCTGTGCCAATGAAGTAGTTCATTTATTAACTTATTAAAAGAAAAGCCACTCCTAATATATTTTCTCTTATTATTTTTTAAAAGTAATTTTTATTGAGTTTTCCATTAAATCATATTCACCTCTTGTTACATAATTCTATGACTTAATATATTACTCTGTAAGAGCATCGACCTCCTGCCCTCCCTCTTTCTGACTTCCACATAACTTTCCACATTCTTCACATTTCTATAAGCACTTATTTACCCTTTGTCAAATTATAATATTTCCCCTTATTATCGGTAAATCAATTCCTTATAGTTACATTACGAAACATTTCAATTCAAGCCTACAAATGTTTTCAAATGTTTACAATTTTCTTTCATATAAAATATAAATTTGTTCCAGTCCTTTTGAAACAGTTTGTCACGCTGAGTCCAGATTATGTCTTCGAACTCCATCATCTTGACCTGCCAGTCTTCCAATGTTGGAAGTTCCTACTGCTTCCATTTCAGAGCCAGACGTGTCCTTGCAGCCATTGTGGCATACATTCTTTGATACGAGTCCCAATCTTCTTTAACGCACTCACCAAGGCCACTCATTACCTGGAACATTAATGATCCAGACTCACTCCCAAATAGGAAATGGAAAATTGTACAGGGATAGAAGTATACAGGAATGATGTATGGGGTCTGTAATGATCACTGCATAAAATCCTATGGCAGGGGCTGGCAGTGGTCTACCCATTTTGCACGGGGGGGGGGAGTTCAGAGTTGTCGAGCAGCAGTCCTTTACTGAGCCTGTCAGGCCCCGCCACAACCCAGGTAAAGAGACGCAGGGCAGGGCCCTTCAAGCTTTAAGCAGGTCAGTCCTGGGCAGCAGCAGTAGCAGTTTGAAATTTCAGAATATAAATTGATATTTTTTTCTAATGTACATATTTTTCAAGATTCAAAAAGCAAGAGAATAAGAATTGGGTGGCTATCCGTGGCCGCTTCTTCTTTTTTATACATATAAATTTTTATTAAGTTTTCCTTTTGCAAATACTTCTTACAACCATGATTACAGATTAACAATTTTTTGAACTTCCACCAGCACCTCCCTCAATCATCCATTTTTCTTGTCTTCCCACATTTTCTATGTACTATTGCCGATTTAATATTAACATTCCAACTCTAATTCTTTCTTGCAATATACCTTATATTATCACAAAGTCTCTTTACAACCCGCTAGCGTTATTTGTTCATCACATATAGTTTTCAGATATTCCGTAAACTTTCCCCAGTCCTCGATGAATTTGTGATCTTTCTGGTATCTAATTTTTCCAGTCATTTTGTCCAATTCTGCATAGTCCATAAGTTTCATCCTCCACTCGTTCAAGGTCGGTAATTCCTCTTGTTTCCACTTTTGGGCCATTAATATTCTTGCCGCTGTTACTGCATACTGAAAAAGTTTATAATCACATCTTTTTATCTCTCTTCCTGTTATTCCTAACAAAAAGGCTTCTGGGTTTTTTTAATCCGTGGCCGCTTCTTAAGACCAAAGAGAAGCAGAAAGACCAGACTCCTCCACTGCCCTCACTTCCGATTTGACGCTGTGCCAGTGACACATTTGTTGACTTTTCTGGCCAAGCGGATGGTATGTTGCACTGAATTTCATATCGGTAAAAAGTAACATTGTCCAATGTTATATGATATCATTATATGATACAAAGCAAAAGGTGCCATGATGCCATTCTGTGAGCTACGGTAAAATAGCATGCATATCTGCAGCAAAGCAATAGGAAAAAGTGCCCCATTTCTGCTTTCAGTTGTATACTAGGAATCAGTTTTGTGAACTTTATGATACAAAAAGCTAACCATTTTTTTTAAAAAAACAGCAACCCAAATACAACTATGAAACAAAATGTATCAAGAACTATACAACCACTACACCTCATTTGGGTGCTGTGCCAATGAAGTAGTTCATTTATTAACTTATTAAAAGAAAAGCCACTCCTAATATATTTTCTCTTATTATTTTTTAAAAGTAATTTTTATTGAGTTTTCCATTAAATCATATTCACCTCTTGTTACATAATTCTATGACTTAATATATTACTCTGTAAGAGCATCGACCTCCTGCCCTCCCTCTTTCTGACTTCCACATAACTTTCCACATTCTTCACATTTCTATAAGCACTTATTTACCCTTTGTCAAATTATAATATTTCCCCTTATTATCGGTAAATCAATTCCTTATAGTTACATTACGAAACATTTCAATTCAAGCCTACAAATGTTTTCAAATGTTTACAATTTTCTTTCATATAAAATATAAATTTGTACCAGTCCTTTTGAAACAGTTTGTCACGCTGAGTCCAGATTATGTCTTCGAACTCCATCATCTTGACCTGCCAGTCTTCCAATGTTGGAAGTTCCTGCTGCTTCCATTTCAGAGCCAGACGTGTCCTTGCAGCCATTGTGGCATACATTCTTTGATACGAGTCCCAATCTTCTTTAACGCACTCACCAAGGCCACTCATTACCTGGAACATTAATGATCCAGACTCACTCCCAAATAGGAAATGGAAAATTGTACAGGGATAGAAGTATACAGGAATGATGTATGGGGTCTGTAATGATCACTGCATAAAATCCTATGGCAGGGGCTGGCAGTGGTCTACCCATTTTGCACGGGGGGGGGGCGTTCAGAGTTGTCGAGCAGCAGTCCTTTACTGAGCCTGTCAGGCCCCGCCACAACCCAGGTAAAGAGACGCAGGGCAGGGCCCTTCAAGCTTTAAGCAGGTCAGTCCTGGGCAGCAGCAGTAGCAGTTTGAAATTTCAGAATATAAATTGATATTTTTTTCTAATGTACATATTTTTCAAGATTCAAAAAGCAAGAGAATAAGAATTGGGTGGCTATCCGTGGCCGCTTCTTCTTTTTTATACATATAAATTTTTATTAAGTTTTCCTTTTGCAAATACTTCTTACAACCATGATTACAGATTAACAATTTTTTGAACTTCCACCAGCACCTCCCTCAATCATCCATTTTTCTTGTCTTCCCACATTTTCTATGTACTATTGCCGATTTAATATTAACATTCCAACTCTAATTCTTTCTTGCAATATACCTTATATTATCACAAAGTCTCTTTACAACCCGCTAGCGTTATTTGTTCATCACATATAGTTTTCAGATATTCCGTAAACTTTCCCCAGTCCTCGATGAATTTGTGATCTTTCTGGTATCTAATTTTTCCAGTCATTTTGTCCAATTCTGCATAGTCCATAAGTTTCATCCTCCACTCGTTCAAGGTCGGTAATTCCTCTTGTTTCCACTTTTGGGCCATTAATATTCTTGCCGCTGTTACTGCATACTGAAAAAGTTTATAATCACATCTTTTTATCTCTCTTCCTGTTATTCCTAACAAAAAGGCTTCTGGGTTTTTTTAATCCGTGGCCGCTTCTTAAGACCAAAGAGAAGCAGAAAGACCAGACTCCTCCACTGCCCTCACTTCCGATTTGACGCTGTGCCAGTGACACATTTGTTGACTTTTCTGGCCAAGCGGATGGTATGTTGCACTGAATTTCATATCGGTAAAAAGTAACATTGTCCAATGTTATATGATATCATTATATGATACAAAGCAAAAGGTGCCATGATGCCATTCTGTGAGCTACGGTAAAATAGCATGCATATCTGCAGCAAAGCAATAGGAAAAAGTGCCCCATTTCTGCTTTCAGTTGTATACTAGGAATCAGTTTTGTGAACTTTATGATACAAAAAGCTAACCATTTTTTTTAAAAAAACAGCAACCCAAATACAACTATGAAACAAAATGTATCAAGAACTATACAACCACTACACCTCATTTGGGTGCTGTGCCAATGAAGTAGTTCATTTATTAACTTATTAAAAGAAAAGCCACTCCTAATATATTTTCTCTTATTATTTTTTAAAAGTAATTTTTATTGAGTTTTCCATTAAATCATATTCACCTCTTGTTACATAATTCTATGACTTAATATATTACTCTGTAAGAGCATCGACCTCCTGCCCTCCCTCTTTCTGACTTCCACATAACTTTCCACATTCTTCACATTTCTATAAGCACTTATTTACCCTTTGTCAAATTATAATATTTCCCCTTATTATCGGTAAATCAATTCCTTATAGTTACATTACGAAACATTTCAATTCAAGCCTACAAATGTTTTCAAATGTTTACAATTTTCTTTCATATAAAATATAAATTTGTTCCAGTCCTTTTGAAACAGTTTGTCACGCTGAGTCCAGATTATGTCTTCGAACTCCATCATCTTGACCTGCCAGTCTTCCAATGTTGGAAGTTCCTGCTGCTTCCATTTCAGAGCCAGACGTGTCCTTGCAGCCATTGTGGCATACATTCTTTGATACGAGTCCCAATCTTCTTTAACGCACTCACCAAGGCCACTCATTACCTGGAACATTAATGATCCAGACTCACTCCCAAATAGGAAATGGAAAATTGTACAGGGATAGAAGTATACAGGAATGATGTATGGGGTCTGTAATGATCACTGCATAAAATCCTATGGCAGGGGCTGGCAGTGGTCTACCCATTTTGCACGGGGGGGGGGGAGTTCAGAGTTGTCGAGCAGCAGTCCTTTACTGAGCCTGTCAGGCCCCGCCACAACCCAGGTAAAGAGACGCAGGGCAGGGCCCTTCAAGCTTTAAGCAGGTCAGTCCTGGGCAGCAGCAGTAGCAGTTTGAAATTTCAGAATATAAATTGATATTTTTTTCTAATGTACATATTTTTCAAGATTCAAAAAGCAAGAGAATAAGAATTGGGTGGCTATCCGTGGCCGCTTCTTCTTTTTTATACATATAAATTTTTATTAAGTTTTCCTTTTGCAAATACTTCTTACAACCATGATTACAGATTAACAATTTTTTGAACTTCCACCAGCACCTCCCTCAATCATCCATTTTTCTTGTCTTCCCACATTTTCTATGTACTATTGCCGATTTAATATTAACATTCCAACTCTAATTCTTTCTTGCAATATACCTTATATTATCACAAAGTCTCTTTAAAACCCGCTAGCGTTATTTGTTCATCACATATAGTTTTCAGATATTCCGTAAACTTTCCCCAGTCCTCGATGAATTTGTGATCTTTCTGGTATCTAATTTTTCCAGTCATTTTGTCCAATTCTGCATAGTCCATAAGTTTCATCCTCCACTCGTTCAAGGTCGGTAATTCCTCTTGTTTCCACTTTTGGGCCATTAATATTCTTGCCGCTGTTACTGCATACTGAAAAAGTTTATAATCACATCTTTTTATCTCTCTTCCTGTTATTCCTAACAAAAAGGCTTCTGGGTTTTTTTAATCCGTGGCCGCTTCTTAAGACCAAAGAGAAGCAGAAAGACCAGACTCCTCCACTGCCCTCACTTCCGATTTGACGCTGTGCCAGTGACACATTTGTTGACTTTTCTGGCCAAGCGGATGGTATGTTGCACTGAATTTCATATCGGTAAAAAGTAACATTGTCCAATGTTATATGATATCATTATATGATACAAAGCAAAAGGTGCCATGATGCCATTCTGTGAGCTACGGTAAAATAGCATGCATATCTGCAGCAAAGCAATAGGAAAAAGTGCCCCATTTCTGCTTTCAGTTGTATACTAGGAATCAGTTTTGTGAACTTTATGATACAAAAAGCTAACCATTTTTTTTTAAAAAACAGCAACCCAAATACAACTATGAAACAAAATGTATCAAGAACTATACAACCACTACACCTCATTTGGGTGCTGTGCCAATGAAGTAGTTCATTTATTAACTTATTAAAAGAAAATCCACTCCTAATATATTTTCTCTTATTATTTTTTAAAAGTAATTTTTATTGAGTTTTCCATTAAATCATATTCACCTCTTGTTACATAATTCTATGACTTAATATATTACTCTGTAAGAGCATCAACCTCCTGCCCTCCCTCTTTCTGACTTCCACATAACTTTCCACATTCTTCACATTTCTATAAGCACTTATTTACCCTTTGTCAAATTATAATATTTCCCCTTATTATCGGTAAATCAATTCCTTATAGTTACATTACGAAACATTTCAATTCAAGCCTACAAATGTTTTCAAATGTTTACAATTTTCTTTCATATAAAATATAAATTTGTACCAGTCCTTTTGAAACAGTTTGTCACGCTGAGTCCAGATTATGTCTTCGAACTCCATCATCTTGACCTGCCAGTCTTCCAATGTTGGAAGTTCCTGCTGCTTCCATTTCAGAGCCAGACGTGTCCTTGCAGCCATTGTGGCATACATTCTTTGATACGAGTCCCAATCTTCTTTAACGCACTCACCAAGGCCACTCATTACCTGGAACATTAATGATCCAGACTCACTCCCAAATAGGAAATGGAAAATTGTACAGGGATAGAAGTATACAGGAATGATGTATGGGGTCTGTAATGATCACTGCATAAAATCCTATGGCAGGGGCTGGCAGTGGTCTACCCATTTTGCACGGGGGGGGGGGGTTCAGAGTTGTCGAGCAGCAGTCCTTTACTGAGCCTGTCAGGCCCCGCCACAACCCAGGTAAAGAGACGCAGGGCAGGGCCCTTCAAGCTTTAAGCAGGTCAGTCCTGGGCAGCAGCAGTAGCAGTTTGAAATTTCAGAATATAAATTGATATTTTTTTCTAATGTACATATTTTTCAAGATTCAAAAAGCAAGAGAATAAGAATTGGGTGGCTATCCGTGGCCGCTTCTTCTTTTTTATACATATAAATTTTTATTAAGTTTTCCTTTTGCAAATACTTCTTACAACCATGATTACAGATTAACAATTTTTTGAACTTCCACCAGCACCTCCCTCAATCATCCATTTTTCTTGTCTTCCCACATTTTCTATGTACTATTGCCGATTTAATATTAACATTCCAACTCTAATTCTTTCTTGCAATATACCTTATATTATCACAAAGTCTCTTTAAAACCCGCTAGCGTTATTTGTTCATCAGATATAGTTTTCAGATATTCCGTAAACTTTCCCCAGTCCTCGATGAATTTGTGATCTTTCTGGTATCTAATTTTTCCAGTCATTTTGTCCAATTCTGCATAGTCCATAAGTTTCATCCTCCACTCGTTCAAGGTCGGTAATTCCTCTTGTTTCCACTTTTGGGCCATTAATATTCTTGCCGCTGTTACTGCATACTGAAAAAGTTTATAATCACATCTTTTTATCTCTCTTCCTGTTATTCCTAACAAAAAGGCTTCTGGGTTTTTTTAATCCGTGGCCGCTTCTTAAGACCAAAGAGAAGCAGAAAGACCAGACTCCTCCACTGCCCTCACTTCCGATTTGATGCTGTGCCAGTGACACATTTGTTGACTTTTCTGGCCAAGCGGATGGTATGTTGCACTGAATTTCATATCGGTAAAAAGTAACATTGTCCAATGTTATATGATATCATTATATGATACAAAGCAAAAGGTGCCATGATGCCATTCTGTGAGCTACGGTAAAATAGCATGCATATCTGCAGCAAAGCAATAGGAAAAAGTGCCCCATTTCTGCTTTCAGTTGTATACTAGGAATCAGTTTTGTGAACTTTATGATACAAAAAGCTAACCATTTTTTTTTCAAAAAAACAGCAACCCAAATACAACTATGAAACAAAATGTATCAAGAACTATACAACCACTACACCTCATTTGGGTGCTGTGCCAATGAAGTAGTTCATTTATTAACTTATTAAAAGAAAAGCCACTCCTAATATATTTTCTCTTATTATTTTTTAAAAGTAATTTTTATTGAGTTTTCCATTAAATCATATTCACCTCTTGTTACATAATTCTATGACTTAATATATTACTCTGTAAGAGCATCGACCTCCTGCCCTCCCTCTTTCTGACTTCCACATAACTTTCCACATTCTTCACATTTCTATAAGCACTTATTTACCCTTTGTCAAATTATAATATTTCCCCTTATTATCGGTAAATCAATTCCTTATAGTTACATTACGAAACATTTCAATTCAAGCCTACAAATGTTTTCAAATGTTTACAATTTTCTTTCATATAAAATATAAATTTGTTCCAGTCCTTTTGAAACAGTTTGTCACGCTGAGTCCAGATTATGTCTTCGAACTCCATCATCTTGACCTGCCAGTCTTCCAATGTTGGAAGTTCCTACTGCTTCCATTTCAGAGCCAGACGTGTCCTTGCAGCCATTGTGGCATACATTCTTTGATACGAGTCCCAATCTTCTTTAACGCACTCACCAAGGCCACTCATTACCTGGAACATTAATGATCCAGACTCACTCCCAAATAGGAAATGGAAAATTGTACAGGGATAGAAGTATACAGGAATGATGTATGGGGTCTGTAATGATCACTGCATAAAATCCTATGGCAGGGGCTGGCAGTGGTCTACCCATTTTGCACGGGGGGGGGGGGGAGTTCAGAGTTGTCGAGCAGCAGTCCTTTACTGAGCCTGTCAGGCCCCGCCACAACCCAGGTAAAGAGACGCAGGGCAGGGCCCTTCAAGCTTTAAGCAGGTCAGTCCTGGGCAGCAGCAGTAGCAGTTTGAAATTTCAGAATATAAATTGATATTTTTTTCTAATGTACATATTTTTCAAGATTCAAAAAGCAAGAGAATAAGAATTGGGTGGCTATCCGTGGCCGCTTCTTCTTTTTTATACATATAAATTTTTATTAAGTTTTCCTTTTGCAAATACTTCTTACAACCATGATTACAGATTAACAATTTTTTGAACTTCCACCAGCACCTCCCTCAATCATCCATTTTTCTTGTCTTCCCACATTTTCTATGTACTATTGCCGATTTAATATTAACATTCCAACTCTAATTCTTTCTTGCAATATACCTTATATTATCACAAAGTCTCTTTACAACCCGCTAGCGTTATTTGTTCATCACATATAGTTTTCAGATATTCCGTAAACTTTCCCCAGTCCTCGATGAATTTGTGATCTTTCTGGTATCTAATTTTTCCAGTCATTTTGTCCAATTCTGCATAGTCCATAAGTTTCATCCTCCACTCGTTCAAGGTCGGTAATTCCTCTTGTTTCCACTTTTGGGCCATTAATATTCTTGCCGCTGTTACTGCATACTGAAAAAGTTTATAATCACATCTTTTTATCTCTCTTCCTGTTATTCCTAACAAAAAGGCTTCTGGGTTTTTTTAATCCGTGGCCGCTTCTTAAGACCAAAGAGAAGCAGAAAGACCAGACTCCTCCACTGCCCTCACTTCCGATTTGACGCTGTGCCAGTGACACATTTGTTGACTTTTCTGGCCAAGCGGATGGTATGTTGCACTGAATTTCATATCGGTAAAAAGTAACATTGTCCAATGTTATATGATATCATTATATGATACAAAGCAAAAGGTGCCATGATGCCATTCTGTGAGCTACGGTAAAATAGCATGCATATCTGCAGCAAAGCAATAGGAAAAAGTGCCCCATTTCTGCTTTCAGTTGTATACTAGGAATCAGTTTTGTGAACTTTATGATACAAAAAGCTAACCATTTTTTTTAAAAAAACAGCAACCCAAATACAACTATGAAACAAAATGTATCAAGAACTATACAACCACTACACCTCATTTGGGTGCTGTGCCAATGAAGTAGTTCATTTATTAACTTATTAAAAGAAAAGCCACTCCTAATATATTTTCTCTTATTATTTTTTAAAAGTAATTTTTATTGAGTTTTCCATTAAATCATATTCACCTCTTGTTACATAATTCTATGACTTAATATATTACTCTGTAAGAGCATCGACCTCCTGCCCTCCCTCTTTCTGACTTCCACATAACTTTCCACATTCTTCACATTTCTATAAGCACTTATTTACCCTTTGTCAAATTATAATATTTCCCCTTATTATCGGTAAATCAATTCCTTATAGTTACATTACGAAACATTTCAATTCAAGCCTACAAATGTTTTCAAATGTTTACAATTTTCTTTCATATAAAATATAAATTTGTTCCAGTCCTTTTGAAACAGTTTGTCACGCTGAGTCCAGATTATGTCTTCGAACTCCATCATCTTGACCTGCCAGTCTTCCAATGTTGGAAGTTCCTACTGCTTCCATTTCAGAGCCAGACGTGTCCTTGCAGCCATTGTGGCATACATTCTTTGATACGAGTCCCAATCTTCTTTAACGCACTCACCAAGGCCACTCATTACCTGGAACATTAATGATCCAGACTCACTCCCAAATAGGAAATGGAAAATTGTACAGGGATAGAAGTATACAGGAATGATGTATGGGGTCTGTAATGATCACTGCATAAAATCCTATGGCAGGGGCTGGCAGTGGTCTACCCATTTTGCACGGGGGGGGGGAGTTCAGAGTTGTCGAGCAGCAGTCCTTTACTGAGCCTGTCAGGCCCCGCCACAACCCAGGTAAAGAGACGCAGGGCAGGGCCCTTCAAGCTTTAAGCAGGTCAGTCCTGGGCAGCAGCAGTAGCAGTTTGAAATTTCAGAATATAAATTGATATTTTTTTCTAATGTACATATTTTTCAAGATTCAAAAAGCAAGAGAATAAGAATTGGGTGGCTATCCGTGGCCGCTTCTTCTTTTTTATACATATAAATTTTTATTAAGTTTTCCTTTTGCAAATACTTCTTACAACCATGATTACAGATTAACAATTTTTTGAACTTCCACCAGCACCTCCCTCAATCATCCATTTTTCTTGTCTTCCCACATTTTCTATGTACTATTGCCGATTTAATATTAACATTCCAACTCTAATTCTTTCTTGCAATATACCTTATATTATCACAAAGTCTCTTTAAAACCCGCTAGCGTTATTTGTTCATCACATATAGTTTTCAGATATTCCGTAAACTTTCCCCAGTCCTCGATGAATTTGTGATCTTTCTGGTATCTAATTTTTCCAGTCATTTTGTCCAATTCTGCATAGTCCATAAGTTTCATCCTCCACTCGTTCAAGGTCGGTAATTCCTCTTGTTTCCACTTTTGGGCCATTAATATTCTTGCCGCTGTTACTGCATACTGAAAAAGTTTATAATCACATCTTTTTATCTCTCTTCCTGTTATTCCTAACAAAAAGGCTTCTGGGTTTTTTTAATCCGTGGCCGCTTCTTAAGACCAAAGAGAAGCAGAAAGACCAGACTCCTCCACTGCCCTCACTTCCGATTTGACGCTGTGCCAGTGACACATTTGTTGACTTTTCTGGCCAAGCGGATGGTATGTTGCACTGAATTTCATATCGGTAAAAAGTAACATTGTCCAATGTTATATGATATCATTATATGATACAAAGCAAAAGGTGCCATGATGCCATTCTGTGAGCTACGGTAAAATAGCATGCATATCTGCAGCAAAGCAATAGGAAAAAGTGCCCCATTTCTGCTTTCAGTTGTATACTAGGAATCAGTTTTGTGAACTTTATGATACAAAAAGCTAACCATTTTTTTTTTAAAAAACAGCAACCCAAATACAACTATGAAACAAAATGTATCAAGAACTATACAACCACTACACCTCATTTGGGTGCTGTGCCAATGAAGTAGTTCATTTATTAACTTATTAAAAGAAAAGCCACTCCTAATATATTTTCTCTTATTATTTTTTAAAAGTAATTTTTATTGAGTTTTCCATTAAATCATATTCACCTCTTGTTACATAATTCTATGACTTAATATATTACTCTGTAAGAGCATCGACCTCCTGCCCTCCCTCTTTCTGACTTCCACATAACTTTCCACATTCTTCACATTTCTATAAGCACTTATTTACCCTTTGTCAAATTATAATATTTCCCCTTATTATCGGTAAATCAATTCCTTATAGTTACATTACGAAACATTTCAATTCAAGCCTACAAATGTTTTCAAATGTTTACAATTTTCTTTCATATAAAATATAAATTTGTTCCAGTCCTTTTGAAACAGTTTGTCACGCTGAGTCCAGATTATGTCTTCGAACTCCATCATCTTGACCTGCCAGTCTTCCAATGTTGGACGTTCCTACTGCTTCCATTTCAGTGCCAGACGTGTCCTTGCAGCCATTGTGGCATACATTCTTTGATACGAGTCCCAATCTTCTTTAACGCACTCACCAAGGCCACTCATTACCTGGAACATTAATGATCCAGACTCACTCCCAAATAGGAAATGGAAAATTGTACAGGGATAGAAGTATACAGGAATGATGTATGGGGTCTGTAATGATCACTGCATAAAATCCTATGGCAGGGGCTGGCAGTGGTCTACCCATTTTGCACGGGGGGGGGGAGTTCAGAGTTGTCGAGCAGCAGTCCTTTACTGAGCCTGTCAGGCCCCGCCACAACCCAGGTAAAGAGACGCAGGGCAGGGCCCTTCAAGCTTTAAGCAGGTCAGTCCTGGGCAGCAGCAGTAGCAGTTTGAAATTTCAGAATATAAATTGATATTTTTTTCTAATGTACATATTTTTCAAGATTCAAAAAGCAAGAGAATAAGAATTGGGTGGCTATCCGTGGCCGCTTCTTCTTTTTTATACATATAAATTTTTATTAAGTTTTCCTTTTGCAAATACTTCTTACAACCATGATTACAGATTAACAATTTTTTGAACTTCCACCAGCACCTCCCTCAATCATCCATTTTTCTTGTCTTCCCACATTTTCTATGTACTATTGCCGATTTAATATTAACATTCCAACTCTAATTCTTTCTTGCAATATACCTTATATTATCACAAAGTCTCTTTACAACCCGCTAGCGTTATTTGTTCATCACATATAGTTTTCAGATATTCCGTAAACTTTCCCCAGTCCTCGATGAATTTGTGATCTTTCTGGTATCTAATTTTTCCAGTCATTTTGTCCAATTCTGCATAGTCCATAAGTTTCATCCTCCACTCGTTCAAGGTCGGTAATTCCTCTTGTTTCCACTTTTGGGCCATTAATATTCTTGCCGCTGTTACTGCATACTGAAAAAGTTTATAATCACATCTTTTTATCTCTCTTCCTGTTATTCCTAACAAAAAGGCTTCTGGGTTTTTTTAATCCGTGGCCGCTTCTTAAGACCAAAGAGAAGCAGAAAGACCAGACTCCTCCACTGCCCTCACTTCCGATTTGACGCTGTGCCAGTGACACATTTGTTGACTTTTCTGGCCAAGCGGATGGTATGTTGCACTGAATTTCATATCGGTAAAAAGTAACATTGTCCAATGTTATATGATATCATTATATGATACAAAGCAAAAGGTGCCATGATGCCATTCTGTGAGCTACGGTAAAATAGCATGCATATCTGCAGCAAAGCAATAGGAAAAAGTGCCCCATTTCTGCTTTCAGTTGTATACTAGGAATCAGTTTTGTGAACTTTATGATACAAAAAGCTAACCATTTTTTTTAAAAAAACAGCAACCCAAATACAACTATGAAACAAAATGTATCAAGAACTATACAACCACTACACCTCATTTGGGTGCTGTGCCAATGAAGTAGTTCATTTATTAACTTATTAAAAGAAAAGCCACTCCTAATATATTTTCTCTTATTATTTTTTTAAAGTAATTTTTATTGAGTTTTCCATTAAATCATATTCACCTCTTGTTACATAATTCTATGACTTAATATATTACTCTGTAAGAGCATCGACCTCCTGCCCTCCCTCTTTCTGACTTCCACATAACTTTCCACATTCTTCACATTTCTATAAGCACTTATTTACCCTTTGTCAAATTATAATATTTCCCCTTATTATCGGTAAATCAATTCCCTATAGTTACATTACGAAACATTTCAATTCAAGCCTACAAATGTTTTCAAATGTTTACAATTTTCTTTCATATAAAATATAAATTTGTTCCAGTCCTTTTGAAACAGTTTGTCACGCTGAGTCCAGATTATGTCTTCGAACTCCATCATCTTGACCTGCCAGTCTTCCAATGTTGGAAGTTCCTACTGCTTCCATTTCAGAGCCAGACGTGTCCTTGCAGCCATTGTGGCATACATTCTTTGATACGAGTCCCAATCTTCTTTAACGCACTCACCAAGGCCACTCATTACCTGGAACATTAATGATCCAGACTCACTCCCAAATAGGAAATGGAAAATTGTACAGGGATAGAAGTATACAGGAATGATGTATGGGGTCTGTAATGATCACTGCATAAAATCCTATGGCAGGGGCTGGCAGTGGTCTACCCATTTTGCACGGGGGGGGGGGAGTTCAGAGTTGTCGAGCAGCAGTCCTTTACTGAGCCTGTCAGGCCCCGCCACAACCCAGGTAAAGAGACGCAGGGCAGGGCCCTTCAAGCTTTAAGCAGGTCAGTCCTGGGCAGCAGCAGTAGCAGTTTGAAATTTCAGAATATAAATTGATATTTTTTTCTAATGTACATATTTTTCAAGATTCAAAAAGCAAGAGAATAAGAATTGGGTGGCTATCCGTGGCCGCTTCTTCTTTTTTATACATATAAATTTTTATTAAGTTTTCCTTTTGCAAATACTTCTTACAACCATGATTACAGATTAACAATTTTTTGAACTTCCACCAGCACCTCCCTCAATCATCCATTTTTCTTGTCTTCCCACATTTTCTATGTACTATTGCCGATTTAATATTAACATTCCAACTCTAATTCTTTCTTGCAATATACCTTATATTATCACAAAGTCTCTTTAAAACCCGCTAGCGTTATTTGTTCATCAGATATAGTTTTCAGATATTCCGTAAACTTTCCCCAGTCCTCGATGAATTTGTGATCTTTCTGGTATCTAATTTTTCCAGTCATTTT
Organism: Podarcis bocagei; assembly: GCF_964188305.1. Lineage (NCBI taxonomy): Eukaryota > Metazoa > Chordata > Lepidosauria > Squamata > Lacertidae > Podarcis > Podarcis bocagei. Next base: position 37,171,812 of record NC_138140.1, on the reverse strand, counting down.
GTCCAATTCTGCATAGTCCATAAGTTTCATCCTCCACTCGTTCAAGGTCGGTAATTCCTCTTGTTTCCACTTTTGGGCCATTAATATTCTTGCCGCTGTTACTGCATACTGAAAAAGTTTATAATCACATCTTTTTATCTCTCTTCCTGTTATTCCTAACAAAAAGGCTTCTGGGTTTTTTTAATCCGTGGCCGCTTCTTAAGACCAAAGAGAAGCAGAAAGACCAGACTCCTCCACTGCCCTCACTTCCGATTTGATGCTGTGCCAGTGACACATTTGTTGACTTTTCTGGCCAAGCGGATGGTATGTTGCACTGAATTTCATATCGGTAAAAAGTAACATTGTCCAATGTTATATGATATCATTATATGATACAAAGCAAAAGGTGCCATGATGCCATTCTGTGAGCTACGGTAAAATAGCATGCATATCTGCAGCAAAGCAATAGGAAAAAGTGCCCCATTTCTGCTTTCAGTTGTATACTAGGAATCAGTTTTGTGAACTTTATGATACAAAAAGCTAACCATTTTTTTTAAAAAAACAGCAACCCAAATACAACTATGAAACAAAACGTATCAAGAACTATACAACCACTACACCTCATTTGGGTGCTGTGCCAATGAAGTAGTTCATTTATTAACTTATTAAAAGAAAAGCCACTCCTAATATATCTTCTCTTTTTATTTTTTTAAAGTAATTTTTATTGAGTTTTCCATTAAATCATATTCACCTCTTGTTACATAATTCTATGACTTAATATATTACTCTGTAAGAGCATCGACCTCCTGCCCTCCCTCTTTCTGACTTCCACATAACTTTCCATATTCTTCACATTTCTATAAGCACGTATTTACCCTTTGTCAAATTATAATATTTCACCTTATTATCGGTAAATCAGTTCCTTGTAGTTACATTACGAAACATCTCAATTCAAGCCTACAAACGTTTTCAAATGTTTACAATTTTCTTTCATATAAAATATAAATTTGTTCCAGTCCTTTTGAAACAGTTTGTCACACTGAGTCCGGATTATGTCTTCGAACTCCATCATCTTGACCTGCCAGTCTTCCAGTGTTGGAAGTTCCTGCTGCTTCCATTTCGGAGCCAGACGTGTCCTTGCAGCCATTGTGGCATACATTCTTTGATACGAGTCCCAATCTTCTTTAACACACTCACCAAGGCCACTCATTACCTGGAACATTAATGATCCAGACTCACTCTCAAATAGGAGATGGGTTTGGAAAGAATTTAAAAGAGACAGAAAGAGATTTTAAATCAGGAAATTCATCAGAGGAGCTACATTTGAGTTTTGTGTGTATTTCCAAAGCACAAAAAAGATTGTGTTTTGCATTTCTTGGTTCCTAGCACACTCCCCAGCCCTATATGCCTGTCTGCAGAGTTAGCTTCACTCATGCTGTCAGGCAGCTAAGTTTGCCCTGACTCTCTTCAATTTCCCTGGCATTGGTGCTCTATGTCCAAAGGATGCTGCTTCTTGCATCTGTTCACTCACTGCAGTAATGCCAACTTTCCCCACTTAGGCAAGTTAGAACCAGGGCTTTTCCTCAGCTGGAACTTGCTCGAAGAGACCCAGCACCTCTCAGGTGGGCACCATTAGAGAACAAGGGAAGTGTTCATGAGTTCTGGCACTTCTTAAAAAATAGAAAAAAGATTATACGCGTAACTAAACATGAAGCTGAAATATACTGAACAGACAAAATTTCAACGAGTAACAGGTTTTTTTTTAATAATTCACATACATAGTAAAAAGGTGCCATGATGCCATTCTGTGAGCTACAGTAAAATAGCATGCATATCTGCAGCAAAGCCGATTTGACGCTGTGCCAGTGACACATTTGTTGACTTTTCTGGCCAAGCGGATGGTATGTTGCACTGAATTTCATATCGGTAAAAAGTAACATTGTCCAATGTTATATGATATCATTATATGATACAAAGCAAAAGGTGCCATGATGCCATTCTGTGAGCTACGGTAAAATAGCATGCATATCTGCAGCAAAGCCAAAGGAAAAAGTGCCCCATTTCTGCTTTCAGTTGTATACTAGGAATCAGTTTTGTGAACTTTACGATACAAAAAGCTAACCATTTTTTTTTTTAAAGCAGCAACCCAAATAGAACTAGGAAACAAAACGTATCAAGAACTATACAACCACTACACCTCATTTGGGTGCTGTGCCAATGAAGTAGTTCATTTATTAACTTATTAAAAGAAAAGCCACTCCTAATATATTTTCTCTTTTTATTTTTTTAAAGTAATTTTTATTGAGTTTTCCATTAAATCATATTCACCTCTTGTTACATAATTCTATGACTTAATATATTACTCTGTAAGAGCATCGACCTCCTGCCCTCCCTCTTTCTGACTTCCACATAACTTTCCACATTCTTCACATTTCTATAAGCACTTATTTACCCTTTGTCAAATTATAATATTTCCCCTTATTATCGGTAAATCAATTCCTTATAGTTACATTACGAAACATTTCAATTCAAGCCTACAAATGTTTTCAAATGTTTACAATTTTCTTTCATATAAAATATAAATTTGTTCCAGTCCTTTTGAAACAGTTTGTCACGCTGAGTCCAGATTATGTCTTCGAACTCCATCATCTTGACCTGCCAGTCTTCCAATGTTGGAAGTTCCTACTGCTTCCATTTCAGAGCCAGACGTGTCCTTGCAGCCATTGTGGCATACATTCTTTGATACGAGTCCCAATCTTCTTTAACGCACTCACCAAGGCCACTCATTACCTGGAACATTAATGATCCAGACTCACTCCCAAATAGGAAATGGAAAATTGTACAGGGATAGAAGTATACAGGAATGATGTATGGGGTCTGTAATGATCACTGCATAAAATCCTATGGCAGGGGCTGGCAGTGGTCTACCCATTTTGCACGGGGGGGGGGGAGTTCAGAGTTGTCGAGCAGCAGTCCTTTACTGAGCCTGTCAGGCCCCGCCACAACCCAGGTAAAGAGACGCAGGGCAGGGCCCTTCAAGCTTTAAGCAGGTCAGTCCTGGGCAGCAGCAGTAGCAGTTTGAAATTTCAGAATATAAATTGATATTTTTTTCTAATGTACATATTTTTCAAGATTCAAAAAGCAAGAGAATAAGAATTGGGTGGCTATCCGTGGCCGCTTCTTCTTTTTTATACATATAAATTTTTATTAAGTTTTCCTTTTGCAAATACTTCTTACAACCATGATTACAGATTAACAATTTTTTGAACTTCCACCAGCACCTCCCTCAATCATCCATTTTTCTTGTCTTCCCACATTTTCTATGTACTATTGCCGATTTAATATTAACATTCCAACTCTAATTCTTTCTTGCAATATACCTTATATTATCACAAAGTCTCTTTACAACCCGCTAGCGTTATTTGTTCATCACATATAGTTTTCAGATATTCCGTAAACTTTCCCCAGTCCTCGATGAATTTGTGATCTTTCTGGTATCTAATTTTTCCAGTCATTTTGTCCAATTCTGCATAGTCCATAAGTTTCATCCTCCACTCGTTCAAGGTCGGTAATTCCTCTTGTTTCCACTTTTGGGCCATTAATATTCTTGCCGCTGTTACTGCATACTGAAAAAGTTTATAATCACATCTTTTTATCTCTCTTCCTGTTATTCCTAACAAAAAGGCTTCTGGGTTTTTTTAATCCGTGGCCGCTTCTTAAGACCAAAGAGAAGCAGAAAGACCAGACTCCTCCACTGCCCTCACTTCCGATTTGACGCTGTGCCAGTGACACATTTGTTGACTTTTCTGGCCAAGCGGATGGTATGTTGCACTGAATTTCATATCGGTAAAAAGTAACATTGTCCAATGTTATATGATATCATTATATGATACAAAGCAAAAGGTGCCATGATGCCATTCTGTGAGCTACGGTAAAATAGCATGCATATCTGCAGCAAAGCAATAGGAAAAAGTGCCCCATTTCTGCTTTCAGTTGTATACTAGGAATCAGTTTTGTGAACTTTATGATACAAAAAGCTAACCATTTTTTTTAAAAAAACAGCAACCCAAATACAACTATGAAACAAAATGTATCAAGAACTATACAACCACTACACCTCATTTGGGTGCTGTGCCAATGAAGTAGTTCATTTATTAACTTATTAAAAGAAAAGCCACTCCTAATATATTTTCTCTTATTATTTTTTAAAAGTAATTTTTATTGAGTTTTCCATTAAATCATATTCACCTCTTGTTACATAATTCTATGACTTAATATATTACTCTGTAAGAGCATCGACCTCCTGCCCTCCCTCTTTCTGACTTCCACATAACTTTCCACATTCTTCACATTTCTATAAGCACTTATTTACCCTTTGTCAAATTATAATATTTCCCCTTATTATCGGTAAATCAATTCCCTATAGTTACATTACGAAACATTTCAATTCAAGCCTACAAATGTTTTCAAATGTTTACAATTTTCTTTCATATAAAATATAAATTTGTTCCAGTCCTTTTGAAACAGTTTGTCACGCTGAGTCCAGATTATGTCTTCGAACTCCATCATCTTGACCTGCCAGTCTTCCAATGTTGGAAGTTCCTACTGCTTCCATTTCAGAGCCAGACGTGTCCTTGCAGCCATTGTGGCATACATTCTTTGATACGAGTCCCAATCTTCTTTAACGCACTCACCAAGGCCACTCATTACCTGGAACATTAATGATCCAGACTCACTCCCAAATAGGAAATGGAAAATTGTACAGGGATAGAAGTATACAGGAATGATGTATGGGGTCTGTAATGATCACTGCATAAAATCCTATGGCAGGGGCTGGCAGTGGTCTACCCATTTTGCACGGGGGGGGGGAGTTCAGAGTTGTCGAGCAGCAGTCCTTTACTGAGCCTGTCAGGCCCCGCCACAACCCAGGTAAAGAGACGCAGGGCAGGGCCCTTCAAGCTTTAAGCAGGTCAGTCCTGGGCAGCAGCAGTAGCAGTTTGAAATTTCAGAATATAAATTGATATTTTTTTCTAATGTACATATTTTTCAAGATTCAAAAAGCAAGAGAATAAGAATTGGGTGGCTATCCGTGGCCGCTTCTTCTTTTTTATACATATAAATTTTTATTAAGTTTTCCTTTTGCAAATACTTCTTACAACCATGATTACAGATTAACAATTTTTTGAACTTCCACCAGCACCTCCCTCAATCATCCATTTTTCTTGTCTTCCCACATTTTCTATGTACTATTGCCGATTTAATATTAACATTCCAACTCTAATTCTTTCTTGCAATATACCTTATATTATCACAAAGTCTCTTTAAAACCCGCTAGCGTTATTTGTTCATCACATATAGTTTTCAGATATTCCGTAAACTTTCCCCAGTCCTCGATGAATTTGTGATCTTTCTGGTATCTAATTTTTCCAGTCATTTTGTCCAATTCTGCATAGTCCATAAGTTTCATCCTCCACTCGTTCAAGGTCGGTAATTCCTCTTGTTTCCACTTTTGGGCCATTAATATTCTTGCCGCTGTTACTGCATACTGAAAAAGTTTATAATCACATCTTTTTATCTCTCTTCCTGTTATTCCTAACAAAAAGGCTTCTGGGTTTTTTTAATCCGTGGCCGCTTCTTAAGACCAAAGAGAAGCAGAAAGACCAGACTCCTCCACTGCCCTCACTTCCGATTTGATGCTGTGCCAGTGACACATTTGTTGACTTTTCTGGCCAAGCGGATGGTATGTTGCACTGAATTTCATATCGGTAAAAAGTAACATTGTCCAATGTTATATGATATCATTATATGATACAAAGCAAAAGGTGCCATGATGCCATTCTGTGAGC